>NC_057345.1:170057565-171307565 GCF_016509475.1 Prionailurus bengalensis | reverse complement strand
TGGCACAAGGCATCAGCAGCCAAACCTCATCCAGGAGTTTGTGTGGATGAGAGAGATGAAGAAGACAAACAGTGAGAGATGGGGACTGAAGTTCATCTACTATCTGCAGCACAGCTTAAATACCTGTGTCAGTCAATTCCAACAGCTACTTCAAATTCTGAGGGGATGAAAGACGAGAACTACACAATATAGTAGGACTGTGGGGATTAAATTTAAACTTTGCCCTTAAGTCATTTACCTTGGAAAACTGTATTATTAAAAAGTATTAGATCAAGGTTTTTAACAATTTAAAACAAATATGTATTTGTTAAGCTAATGGATCTGAATACCACATGATATCCAGCCAACAACACATTATGCATTATAATCTATAAAATGACCGATGCAAACTCTTAGAGAACACAGGCAGTAATTTCTTTGGACACTGGCTGTAGCAACATTGTTCTACATATGTCTCCTAAAGCCAAGGAAACAAAAGCAAAAATAAACTACTGGGATTACATCCGAATAAAAAGCTTTTGCATAGCAAAGAAACCATCAACAAAAGAAGCAACCTCCTGAATGGGAGGAGATATTCACAAATGATATATCTGATAAGGGATTAGTATCTACAATATATAAAAAGCTTATCCAACTCAACACCAAAAAAGCACACAATCTGATTAAAAATGTGCAGAGAATCTGAACAGATGTTTTTCCAAAGAAGACAGACAGATGGCCATTAGCCATATGAAAATCACTAATCATCAGAGAAAAGCAAATCAAAACCATTATAAGATATCACTTTACACCTGTCAGAACAGCTAGAATCAAGAAGACAAAAAATAACAAATGTTGGTAAGGACATGGGGAAAAGGAACACTGGTGGACTGTTGATGAGAATGTAAATTGGTGCAGAGGGGATCCTCAAAAAATTAAAAACAGAAGTACCATATGATCTGATAATTTCACTACTGGGTATTTACCTAAAGAAAACAAACACACTTATTTGAAAGATAACATGCATCTTTTTGGTTATTGCAGCATTATTTGTAACAGCCAAGATGTGGAAGCAGCCCAAGTATCCATTGACAGATTAATGGATTTAAAAATGTGGTGTACATGGGGGCGCCTGAGTGGCTCAGTCAAGCATCCTACTTCGGCTCAGGTCGTGATCTTGCAGTCCGTGAGTTCAAGACCCGCACTGGGCTCTGTGCTGATGGCTCAGAGCCTGGAGCCTGCTTTGGATTCTGTGTCTCCCTCTCTCTCCGCCCCTCCCCTGCTTACTTTGTCTCTCTCTCAAAAATAAACATTAAAAAGGAGATCCTGCCATTTATGACAATATGGATGAACCTAGAGGGTATTACGCTAACTGTAATAAATCAGAAAAACAAACACCATAGGATTTCACTTTTATGTGAAATCTAAAAAACAAAACAAATGAATAAACAAACAGCAGAATCAGACATATAAGTACAAACAGACGGTTTCCAGTGGGAAGGAAAGTGTGAGCAAAGGGCAAAATGGGTGAAGGGAAGTGGGAGATACAGGCTCCCAGTTATGGAATAAGTCACAGGAATAAAAGATAGTTGTAGAGAATATAGTCAACAGTGTTGTAATAGAGTTACACAGTGACAGATGGTAGCTACACTTGTGGTGAGCGCAGCATCATACAGAGTTGTTGAATCACTTTGTTGTATACCTGAAACTAATGTAACACTCTGTGTCAACTATACTCTAAAAATAAACAAAAACTTTTTTAACCCTGTAAGGATGCACTCTAACATTCAAGGTAAAAAGGCAAAGACAATTTGCTTTTGGTATAAGTGTTTCTGTATAATTCCATTATCAAAATCAGTTATTAGTAATTTTAAGTAAGTTTCATAAATTATGTAATTATAGTAAGATACCAAAATAAACATACCATTTTATTTATTATTATTTTACTATTTATTTTTGAGAGAGACACAGAATGTGAGTGCAGGAGGGGCAGAGAGAGAGGGAGACACAGAATCCAAAGCAGGCTCCAGGCTCTGAGTTGTCAGCAGAGCCCATGTAGGGCTTGAACTCAGAGACTGCAAGATTATGACCTGAGCCAAAGTCAGATGACTAAGTGACTGAGCCACCCAGGCGCCCCTCAAACATACTATTTTAAATATGCATAACTAATTTAGGTTAGATAGAAACGCACAAGATTCAATGTTTACCTTCAGTTTTAAGACACATGGATCTATGGAAAAAAAAGTTAATCTGTATATTACAGGTAAAGTGTGTAATTTAGGGCAAGTTGTTCCATGGCCATGTTTAGAAAGTATGACCAACAGACCACTCTAAGTGGTTGAAATAATTGCCACCCTGACTTAGGCCCCCAACTGGTAATAATTTAGGTGAAATTTAAATAAACTTAGTGCAAACTTTAACAGAAATGGGATTATTTCATTAGCTATAAATAACTAATAAGGTGGGTATTTATATACGAAAAGATAAATGATTAGACAAAATAGGACTGTTATAAGTCTTCAATAAAAATATGACATATAACAAATCTGAATGGCATTTGACACAAAACCTTGTTCAGAGGGAAAAAATGTCTATTTGGTACTTCGTTTTCATAGAGCACTTCTATCATGTTTGCTCGGTTCCCACTCTTGTTGACTAAGATTAAAAACATTCTTAATTCCATGTTATTAAAGCTATGGGATGTTTTTCCAAAAACCCAGCAACATAGAATAAAACAAGTATATTTTAAAATGTGACACAGCTAATAACTTTGTGGCCCAGAAAAATGTCAAAATAGGATGAGGTCACAAAGAGAAGAGATAACAGAGATAGATCTAAGAGTGAAAAGCATAAATTACAAAGAGCAAACTAAAGTATAGGGTATAGGTCAATAAGAAAACATTGATGAATAACTCTTAGGCTAATAGGTTTATTTCCCTTAAAAAAAAAAAAAAAGAGCAGCACAAGCATGGGCTTTGACATGAATTTGAGCGCATGTCCTGTCTTGTACTGTGTCAGTCAGGAAAGGTTAAGCTACAGAAAACAGATGATTCCAATTATGTCATGCGCTGACAATAAAGGTTTATTCTACCATCTATCACAATCTTATACTAAGTTGGCTGCAACGCTCTTCCAAATCATTTCACCGCTGACCCCTGGCAGGGAGAAGGCTCTATTTTGAACATTCTTATTTCTCACGACAGAGCAAAATGGTGAACACATGCTAGCTTTTAAAGCTTCTGCCCAGGGGGCACCTGGGTGGCTCAGTTGGTTAAGTAGCCGACTTCGGCTCGGGTCACGATCTCGCGGTCTGTGAGTTCGAGCCCCGCTCTGTGCTGACAGCTCAGAGCCTGGAGCCTGTTTCAGATTCTGTGTCTCCCTCTCTCTGACCCTCCCCCGTTCATGCTCTGTCTCTCTCTGTCTCAAAAATAAATGTTAAAAAAATTTAAAACAAACAAACAAACAAAAAAAACCTTCTGGCCAGAAGTGACATCCATTACATCTGTTCACATTTCATCAGCCAAAGCAAGTCATATAGTCACGCCTGAGTTCTACAGAGTGGGATGTATAATTCTCCATCACAAAGGAGCACCTCAAGGATAAACAATCAACATAGATGATTAAAATAAAATATACCACAAATACCTATTAGCTGAACTTAAGCATATGTTTTCTTCCTGAAATGCAGTTTGTAATTTCTGAAAATAAAACTAGTAATATCGAGGACTGTTGTGAGGATTAAATATGATAAATATTAATTGCCTGGAATAGGAACTTTTGCTCACTAATTATAGCAGTATTTTAATATCATTCTCTTCTACTTATCTACAAAACATTCTAATATGACCACATATTAGTTGACAGGACTTTGTTGTAACAACTCAGAAAGAGGCAGCACAGGGCCTGCTGGCAGACAGCACTCTTTTGAAACAACAACAGCTCTATGACACTACACTTTAAAAAAAAACTTTGCCACAATTTTTGTCCCTCAGAATGAAGCCTTTTAGAGGATATTTAATTTTTCATTGATTCATTTTATTGACTGAGGAATAATTCACTCCCTGATATATTATGGAAAAAAGGTAGAAAATGTAGTATATTAGTTAAAGGAAGTTTGTGTAATTGTTTCCAATGCTAGAATTTCATCATTCTTGGTCCAAGGAAAAGGGTTCCAAAAAAAAAAAAAAAAAAAAAGCCTACATCGATGAGAAGCAATCCAGTATAGCCCACATTCCTGAGATTCTTCAAAACCTAACTAAGGATCCAGTTATTGCACCTACTCTAGCAAACAAGGCCCAGAATATTCAGAAATTCACCCTTTATGGGCTGTGCTTTTGCATCATTTCCAACACACTGAATGGAAAGTTTTGCTAGATGCCCTTATACCTTGTTACTAGGTATACATACGAGCGTAAGTATGTCTGGTTCATGATAAGAAGACCCTGAAAATAACACTACTCTCCAAAGAAAAGTTTTCTGACAAACTCTACTTGAACAAAATCCTAGATTTCTCTTTATTAGGAAATGATGGGGATGTAAAAAAAGAAGAAAAAGGAAAAAAGAGGCAGAGGCGCCGTGAGCTCCTCTGTCATTTCTTGAGCATTTCTTCCAAAGGATGCCTATACTGTGTAGGCACTACTCAGAGTGACTAGTATAAGTGCAAGATGTCCTCTGCTCCTGCAGATACTGTCTAGAACCTGCTTATCATGACAGATATCATATTCTTCTGTGACATATAAAAAGATAATATGCACCATGTTCAAGGGGAAGAAGAACATTTTTAAAGCTTTCAAAGTGAGTTTATTAAACACATTTTCTCTTCTGTACTATAGTTAAGCATTCTGGAGTTCACTCCTGATAAAAGTGAACTATGTAATTTGGACTGACTCTCCCAATACAACTGCAAAATTGGACAAAATATAAAAGATTTCTGTTGAAAGCATCAGAGAATTACCAATGTAGTAAAGAATTAGGGGGCCAAAGTATGGGAGGAGGTGGAAATCACAGAGCCAATGTTAGAAAAGGTAGTTGATAGGCAAGATACTGAGCAGAGTTTTCAATACATTCAGGAGGCTAGAGGGACAAAAATGGGAGTGGACAAATAGAAGAAAGGGTCCTGTGAATAAAGATGAACTGGAAAGTGACCAGTCCTCTCAAAGTCAAAAAAGCTCAGCTTTTCAATCGCAGTCCCTGCTTGGATAAAGCTGATCTGAGATTGTTAGTGACCTCATCCTAGAAGATAGCGTAACTCCTCTCAAGAGACAGAACATACATAACTTTAAAATATCTTTGTAATTATACGTGTGATTAGTTATACAAAAGACAAGCCTGAGTAACCCAAACGAATAGAAATAACTGGTAATAGAAAGAGACCCACAACCAAGAAGGCTAATGTGATATTTATACAAGTACAAATTGATACTACTCTCTTGCCACCTCACCTCAGCTTCTTCAACTAAAACTTCACTCAGGACCAGCTAGTCTCACCCCAGTAACACACAAAGTAGTATCAGACATGAGATGCAATGGCAACAACTACACACTGAACCTATCAGTATTATTTATTGCTTTTGAAAACTTACCTCTAAGGTTTTGTGGCTGTATTTTTAACTACTCCTTGGGGTTCTATATGAAATATTAGCAGTTCTTAACTGTTCCATAGTGACACACTGAAAAAAATTTGAACCCATATACAGTGTACATCAGGGAAGTCTCCCCCTCCTGGGTGGGCTCATTAGCTTGCAAGTTCTGTTCAGTGCCTCCAACTATATCTCCAAATCCAGTTTTCTGCCCCATTGGTCCACAAAACACTCACTGGCAGACTAACAGACGAGCGATAATAATAACCATACAGGAAGGCTATAGGTTCCTACAACTACATGCAGCTCATACTATCAGTTCTGTCTACCAACAATCTAAAATAATCAAAGTTTCTTCAATCTCCTTTGGATGGAAGGTACGTTTTCTATTCGTTCCACTCAGAACTTGTTCAACCGTTCATGTGTTGAGTCTATGGACAAAGTGATGTACTAGATAGCTCTGTGTAGGCTGGAGCTTACCAACAGGATGTAAAAATAAGAATAAAATTCTTGGTCAGAAGAAACTGTTCAAAATCAAGTAACTATAATATATATTTTTATGATGATGTATGTGAGAAACATACATATACATTTATTGCAGCTAGATGCTATTTTTCATTTCTAAATTAAAGATTATAATAGAGCAAAACAATTGAAATTTGAAATAAAATATACTGATCAAAATAGAAAAGAGTAAACCTATTTCATTATACTTGTACAAACTTCGAAAAGTGTAAGACTAATCCAGTACTTAAAATTTTCTAAAATGCAATGGAAAACTGCAATAGAACTGTATTTTTATATCCATTTTCACATAAATCAAAGTCAAAAGAAATCTGCTTCCAAAATAACCACAAAGTTACCCCTAACTCTGCAACCCAAAAGCTCCCAAACTGGAGGTTTGCAAGTTCGCAGCAAGCTCCCCGGGCTTCCAAACCTGTCCTGACCTGATCTGGGGCTATGTATTGCTTTTACTTTTTTTTTTTTAGTATACATACTTAGGCATTTCTTGGCAGAAATTATAATGTTGTAGGAATGCCTAGGTGGCTGAGTCGGTTAAGCATCTAACTCTTTATCTCGGCTCAGGTCATGATCTCACATTTCTGATATGGAGCCCTGTGTCAGGCTCTGTGCTGACAGCAAGTGGCCTGCTTGGGATTCTCTCTCTCCCTCTCTCTCTCTCTGCTCCTTCTCTGCATGTGCACGTCTCTCTCTCTCTCTCTCTCTCTCAAATAAATTAAAACACTGTCTTAAAAAAGTATACTGCCCCACATTCTGCAAAGAACATTATTTGATACATGGTGTATACTGTGAAAATTATTATTTAAAAAAATTAAAAATCTGTTTTAACATGTATTCACTTCTGAAACAGAGTGCGAGTAGGGGACAGGCAGAGAGACAGGGAGACACAGGATCTGAGGCAGGCTCAGCTGTCAGCTCAGAATCCACAAACCGCGAGATCATGACCTGAACCGAAGGGGGACGCTTAACTGACTAAGCCACCCAGGTGCCCCTATACTGTGAAAATTATTAAAGGGTAACTTCACTAGAGTCAGAGACTAGAATGAGGAGCCATACCTCTCAGCATCAATTACAGGAAGAATTGTCAATTACAGACCCCAACAGAATCATCAACAGAAAAGAATCATCAATTATATAGGCCTCGACAAGAAAAGATGTATTTGAATTTCCTATAAGAAATTGACTACTTCTACATATCAGCCCGCGAGAAACTGTCATTACCCTGAACTCTTGCTTTCCTCCAATGGATTTTCATTCAGAACCCCTCCCAACTTCCTCCTTCTCCATAAAATAATGTTCTTCTCCTGTTTATTGGACCTTGCCTACAATCTTGCCCTAGCTTGCATATCCCAAAATGCAGTTCTCTGCTATTCCTCAATAAACCCATTCTTTTGCTAGTAAAACAACTATTTTAATGTTACATTAATATTACTTGGTGATCAGCCATGGGATCCAGACAGGAGCCCCAACAACCAGGAGACTGGTGAGCAAACAAGTGCAGGTATCCACAGAGCCAACTGAGCATACTGCTTCCTTACAAACCTGGAGTTTGAGGTTAACTTTTTTCCTGGATTTCAAGTTCTGTTCTCTGTGTTCTAAGCTCTCCAAGCTTTATTCAGGATTTGTTTCAAGGCTTTGTCCTTAAGAGTACTTGTTTGGCCTTTGGTCCAACTCCTTTTTAGAACCAGACTGCTCCTGTTGGAACTGTGTCGACCTTTGGCTCAACTCCTTTTTGTGACACACCATTTCTATAGAAACTGTTTTTGTTGGGAAAGTGCTAGCCTTCGATCACCTCTTTTCTGGAACTGGACTGTTCTTGTTGGAACTGTACTGGTCTTCAGTCTGATTCCTTATGGAATCAGGCTGTGTCTATTGGAATTTTTGGTTTTGCCTTAGAAAAAAAACCTCTAAGAAATGGGATCCCAGTCATCAAAATGTTTTTCTAGGGCACCTCCACTTCTAGGACCCCAGCCGGTTTTATGTTTAAAACTACGGTCCTTCCTCATGCCTATTTCTAACTAAATGGACCCACTTAACTAAACATAATTTAGAACTTCAATGGCCATTACAGTGAACTTTTGATTTCCTTAAACCAACTTTTCGCAAAACTAAATTGGATAGACATGGCTCTACAACTGTCAAAACTGAATGAGATGTCTACATGGATTGGCATTTGGAAGCATCCAAACGTTATCAGGAACCTAAAATTGCCTCTATAAAATACAATTTCTACACTAACTGAGGCAAACAACTAAAAAAAGACAAAAAGGCTTCCAAGGCCTCCCTTCCCCAACCCATCTGGTCTCAAGACTCCTGGCAGCCCCCTCCTGCTCAGGCCCAACTCCATTGCCATCATCCTCCCTCACGCCTCACCTCTTCTATACCCTTCGTTTCCTCATTCAAATTCTCTCACTGAACTTCTCTTCCTCAGAATCTCTTCCAGCTCTCTCCTCTCCTAAACCTTTTAAAACCTGCCCCATTAGAGACTTCTGAGGATCCAAATAACCCCCAAATTTCTTCTGTTCCCTAGACTAAGGCTGAATTCACAAGCCATAGTTAAAGAGTTTCCTAAAGTGACTAAGGACCCCCATAGATTTGCTGAAGATTTTAGCAGAGTTATTCAAACTTACCAACCTGGTTTCTCAGATATGTATCAGTTAGTCTACATGCTTGTAGATGAATTGGGCCAGGCCAAGGAGTGGAGAAACTAGCCCAGTGGAAACATCCTGAAAGGGATTCAATCACACAAACAGATCCCTAACTTTTGGCAAGACATTAGAACACTTGGCTGGAAACCTCCACGGAGAAATTACAGTGGCCTTTCCTAGGCCTGTTGATTGGAACTAAATTTAGGCTTGCACAAAAGCCTGATGAATCTATTCATGACTATTACAATCATTCAAACTGTCTTTAAAGAAAATTCTGATCTTGCTATACATGTTGAATTCACACAGGTAGCATTTAACTTTATGTTTATTAGCAGGTTGAACTGGGGTCTTTCTCTTTTAATTAAAAGAACCAAGATGAATGTGAAACTATGTCCACTCTAGATTTAATTTGGCAAACCAGCCTGCTTGCACCCTAGACGAATTACCTGAAAGACCGCTAAAATTCTTAATTTTCAACTCCAGCAAATGAAAGCCCCTAAGCAAAACCAAAAACCTCCTACTTTCTATTACTGCAAAGAGCCAGGACATTGGAAAAAAGATTGTTACCCTCTTAAATGCTTCAGACATCTTCAGCCCTCTAGCCAGCCTTTCCAATGTCCTCCTAATTCCCAATGATGGGACTCCAAGGAACTACAAGTGGTCTTCCCAATCTTCCCACTTAATCAGGTTGGGGAAGTCACTCTCCAGATTGGGAATGCATTTCTCTCTGTCCTTGACACCAGAGCTACAGTCTGGAAGCTCCATCTCACTGCTATGAAATAGACCTGCTTCAGCATACTAAAACAGTTCAAACAGTGGGGGTCTTGAATCAACCTCTGCAGGTTCCTATCTATCATCTTATCCCCTTTTGTCTAGGCCCTTTAAGGAGTACACACTTTTTTCTCCTTAGTTCTGCCACCCCATTCAGTTATCAGGCTGAGATTTCTTAGAAAATATTATGCCAGAATTCCTTTCTCCCAAAAGGGGGAAATAATTTTACAATTTGACATTGGTAATTAAAATACCCAACCAGGTAAGTTAAACGACCCTTCAACATCTTTTATTACATCTGATGGTACCACAGCGGAGCCTGGGGACAATGATCATTTGTTCCTATTGGATCGGCTACCATCCTCTTTATGTGCAAGATCTTCCACTGATACTGGCAGAATCTACAGTGCATCTCCCATCAAGATTCAAACAGATCCCTCAACCCCCTCCCCAGAATTAATGAATACCTTAAAGAAGTCCTTCAAGGCATCCAGCCCACACAGAAGATTACAAGGCTCAGGGTCTCATTATTCCCTGCACTAGTGCCCATGACATCCTTATTTTACCTATGAGAAAACTAAATGGCCAAGAAAGGAGGTTTGTTCAGGACCTCCAGGCAATAAATAACATTTTTATCACTTGGCACCCTGTTGTTCCTAACCCCCATAGGCTACAGATATCTATTCCCACACAAGCAAATTTTTCACTACTATCTATATAGTACACTTTTAGTATTCCAGTTGGTAAGGCTAGCCAATTTATTTTTGTTTGTATTCTGGAAGAACAGAAATATACCTGAACAATAATGCTCTAAGGTGTCACAGAGAGTCCTTCTCATTTTTTCCAAACCTTAAAAGCTGATTTGGATGACGTAGTTTTCTCAGGTTCTACTTTGTTACATTTGCTTCTCTGCTGCCCTTCTCAAACCTCTTCACAGGAAGACAATACCTACCCCTTAAAACTTTTGGACTTGGACATAAAGTCTCCAAAGAAAAAATGCAGTTTGCTCAAACTCAGGTTCTACACTTAGGGTGTAGACAAAACCAGGGAACAAAACCTGATTTCAGAATAAGGGCTACATTTGGATTCTGGGAGGCTTCATTGCATCCTGACTTCCCTCAAATCTAAAACTAATATTTAATTACAACGTTTTCTTGGACTGACTAGCCAATGTTGAAACTGGATTCCAAACTTCTTATAGCTCAACCTCTATATGCTTTACCAAAAAAAAAAAAAAAAAAAAAAAAAAAAAAAAAAAAAAAAAGACAAACCTGACTCTATTATTTGGAAACACCAAACACAGCTTTTAGGACTTTAAAAAACAAAACAAAACCTAGTGAAGTCCCTCGCTTTTGGATACCCAACTTCCCTTTTTTCTCTTTGTATGTGAGAGAGAAGGGAAGACTGCCTGCACTTCCCAAACCTCTGCAAAAAGGGGGAAATCTCTTCTTCTGATTATGGCCTTTCAGAAACACTCTCATCATGATTCTGTGATCACATTAATTCTTTAGCTGCTTTTTCTGAAGGATTAGAAGCTTTGGAATCCACAAGTCTTTCTTTCATTTGATTTATTATCTGACTCTAACACTCTTATCTAAATTCATGGTCTCTCAATTTGCAACCTTACAGGCTGTATTATTAGGTAACATTTGTTTCCAAACAGTTCTTTTGAGATAACAATACTGTTTTAATACATCTTTGAGGTTTTGCTATTTTTTTTTTTTTTGATGTTCTGTTATTTTTTGCAAGAAGTTCATTAGCTATTACTTCATGTTTATACTTGCACAGTATCCTCCCAAATGCACTTGGTTAATTCAGTGTGCTTTTGCAGTATTCACCGTTTTGCTTTCACGGCCACTTTAAGTGGGGACTTCCAGAAGGCATCCATAACTCTGCAGGGAGAACTTTTCTACCTGAAGTTGGAGTAAATGCCAATAAATATTTTCAGTTAGCTACTTTCAGATCTCGGGTCTTGGTTTAGAACCAATAATTTTGTTACTTCTTGTTTTGCATATATCTTAAGTTTTGTATTTTGTTGTCTGCCAATCTTTTGTAACAATCATGTACCCAATAAAGAAATGATCTCCAATGTTTACGATCTTTATAAATACGAACTATACATGAGAAGTGCATGAGAGTTCTTTTTCCTCGCCTTCCTCATTAATGAAATGAGGCCATAAGTGGTTTCTAACTGCTATGTACCTTCCTGAAAGATCCTTCTTGGCACTGAGGAACAAAACCATTAAATATGAAATAACTGACTCTTGATTAGGTATACTTTCAGAAAAAGATCTTGATCAAAAGGGGGAAATGTAAAAATTAATACAGGAAAACCTCACTAAAGCGGACTGGGAAAGTGAAAAGGTGGAAATCACATGACTCAATGTCAATTACAGGAAAAACTATCAACTACAGACCCTAACAGAAGAATTATCAAAGGAAAAAATGATCAATTATAGGTCAGAACAGGAAAAGATATACACTGAATTTTATAAGAAATTGACTATCCCTGCAAATCAGCTAATGAGAAACTGTCGTCACTTTGAATTCCTGCTTTTCTAATGGACTTACATTCAAAACAACCCCCCTGAACTTCCTCCTCCTCCTCCATAAAAGAACATTACTTTTATTTGCTAGACTGGCCTTTGGTGTTGCCATAGCTTGTGTGTCCTGAATTATAATTTTCCGCTATTCCTGAATAAACCTATTTTTGCTAGTAAAACCATTATATTTAAAAAGTTAACAATACCACATTATCTTGCTACAATCAAAAAATTTTCTAAATTTCAAATATATCTGTCCTCAAGAGTTTTAGGTAAGAGACTGGTCTTGGACCAGTTTTAGGAAATCATATGCCCACAAACTTACCAAACTCTCTTCTATCCAATGTTATGATTTCAGGATCATCATCATAAATACCTAATTTAAAAGTAAACATTATAAAATTAACAGTTTATCATAAAAATAAATTACCACATAGAAACAGACTACTTAGGTCTTGTTTTAAACACCAAAAATCAGATTACTATACTAAATGTCAAAGTTGAAGAAAGTGCAATAAACAGAAAGACCAAGAGTAAATAATACCACTGGTAATGCATCTAAAGAATGATAAAAAACAAAAAATTAGTTTCCCGATATGGACTGTTGCAGCTATGTTTGGGGGTTCCCAATACCCATAAATTCATCTCCACAGAAAATTTCTATTATTATTTTTTAATTTTTTATTTTGCAATAATTATAGACTACCAGGAAGTAGTAAAAATAGCACAGACTTCCATGTTCCCTTCACTCAGCTTCCCCTAATGATGACTTATGTAGTTTTAACAAAATCTAGGAAATTGACACTGATACCTTACTGTTAACTAGAGACATCACTTCCTTTTCTGATTATGTTTTTTTTTAAATAAATAGTATCACTAAAGTATTTCCTACTGTTAAAAGTCTTATTAGAATGTTTATAGAGACAAAGACCAACTTAGTTAATATAAATTTTACTTATCGTAATTAAAACCAGTGTGAAAAAATTTGTTTCTATATAAGATACCAAAATAATACTAGTGATGGATATAAACCAGGTGTCAGTAAACTTATTCTGCAGAGGCCAGTTAAACAGGCCTTGTGGGACACATGGTTTCTGTCACAACCATTCAATTTTGCCCCTGAAGTGAAAGAAGCCACAGATAATATGCAAATAAATGAGCATAATTTTATTCTCCTAATTATCATATTCTCATAATTCTATGATTAATTAAAACCTTACAAAAACAGGTGGCTGGCCAGATTTGAGCCCATGAAATGTAGACTACTGATATCAGATATATACTATTGAGCTGCAGTGATATATTAGAAAATACTATTTTGAAGGAAAAAAAAAAAGGCAGTCTTGAGAAACAAATACTCCAGATATGAATTTAAAATATTTTATGTAGTCTAATATAAAAGCATACCTCAGTTCTTAGTGTGCATTTGAGGCTAATTAATAACGAAGAGAAATACCGGGTAAGCAAATGCTCCCTCTAGCCTTGCTGGATACCTGTGTTTACTTTACCTGCCCTTGATTTCTTTAACATGCTTCCTCCCTCCACACTTCCCTCATTTCTTATTCCTGTCAACACGTCAATCCTATTATTAATAAGGATTCCACAAGAGAAGGATGGCATTTCTACTGAACTGACCACTATTAAACTTAAAGGAAACTTTAGATTTTCTTGGAAAATATGATGCTTTAAAAATACCAAAAGGCTTTAGGATTTAACATCTACTGCAAATATTCTTTTTTTAATTAAACTACAATCCTTATTTTAAAAGTATCTAACAAGATCATAACCAAAATACCTTCACATCTGTGCAGACAATATCTACATACCACCTGACTTTCCTTTTGAACACAGCTCCCATGTTACATTAAACAGTCAAGGTGACACATATTAACTGCCTATGTTAAGTGGTGAAACAAAATTAATTTTCTAAATTTACTCAAATAAAAAACAAAATTTCACAGAGTATCATATCACCTTACCAAAATCATAACGATAATAATTCCAGCTTTCATATTGGCCACCTTCTTGATTATCTGCAAGTCCCTTTTCTCCGTATTTGTCATACTTTTTCCGCAGATCTTCATCTTTGAGTACTTCATATGCTCTATTTATTTTTAAAAAATCACTATGTGCGTTTGGGTTATTCTATTAAAATATTAGACATAATAGTTGTTTCAGATATGTGATCAAGTATCTCCAAAACCTCTACGAAGTTTTAATTTAACCTTGAAATTTCTGGGAGAACAGACATCAAAATAAGGAGGAAGAATACAGTATGAAATGGGTTATTATGGATTGAAATTAGAAAGTATTTTGAAGAACTATAATCTTCCAAAAAAAAAAAAAAAAAAGAATAAGAAAAGAACAGAGAAATGAGAATTGAGGCCTCAAAAAGCTGAAAGATATGGCCCTACAATGTAAGTCATTCCTTACATGAAATGCAATTGAGAAAAACTAATAAAACCTTGAAACCTTTAATTTTGTAAATATTATTTTTTATCCCAAAACAATTACAAAGAAATTTGTAGGTAATTTTTCTATTTGAAGCAAAATCAACATATTAACCAAAAACAAACAGAAATGTCCCCCAATCCATCAAATGATTAAATGAGACTAGTATCACAGTAAAACTCAAAACTGGATTGGAAATGTTCCTCATTCGTTACTCTTTCACAGAACTGGTTTTTGAAGAATGCTTTCATCTAAATAATAATTAGGTGTAAAAGATCTACTATCTTTCATATGGAAACTTAAAAATCATATTTCTGAAATTTTAAAGAAAAATATGAGAAAATAAAAATTCTAAATATAATAGAAGGTAAATCTCCAGGGAAAGATAACCAACTAACAAGTTTTAGTGAAATATTGATTCTACTGCTGAACTTTATGCAATCAAAATAAAATAACCCTCTTTTAGGCATTTTATATAGAAAACAGAAAATTATAAACCATACCTTTCAAATCCTTGAGGAGTTAAATCTCATTAAAATAATTAGATACATTATAAAAAATACCATAAGTATTTAAATTAGTTTTGAAAGATGACATAATTGAATATATAATCAAATATTTATGCCTGGAATTACCTGGATTTGGCTGCTCTTAAGTTTTCATTTGTAATAATTTCTGACTCTGGTGTGGGATTTGTGCATGGAGAAAACAGTACAAGTTGAAGCATGTTATTATTAGTTATTACTGCCATTTTTAGCAAGAACCTTCCAAGTTCTAAGGGAATAATTTTCCTATTACAGTTATAAAATACTTGTTCTTAACTTACTTTACTAAGAAAACTACTTCAACCACCCCATAGACATTATCGTTGGTTTTGGAATTAACATCTGTAATGGAACTGGTACAACTCAGTTTTCAAATTAACAGGGAATTGCATTTTTGATATCAATATTCTTTCACACTGTTCTCAACCAGAATATTTTGCTGCTTCTGTTTTTTAGTACAGAAGCTAAATTGTGACTTTTGACATGTGATTGTTTTTAAGCATTTTGAGCACTTAAAATTTAACTATGTATCAAAACTTCACTGAAATACATGAATCAGATGTATTTAAAGAGAAAACTACTTACCGGGTTTTTATCAGGATGTAGCTTCAACGCCAATTTCTTAAAAGCTTGTCTTATTTCTCTACTGCTTGCAGTTTTGGATACTCCAAGTAAACTGTAAAAATCCTGATCTGTGCCCACTAAAACGGCCATATACACTATTAGAAAACACAGAATGACCCTTTTCAAGTCTCTGACGTAGTCATTTTTATTTAACCAGACTCCCATTCTTTTTCTTACACAAGTTCTGATTTAAGTGAACATTAAGATACACGCTGGTTCCAACTGATAGAATATGCACGTTTGAGAACTTCTGTTCACATTACTCCCAGGGCGAATCAAGCATCATGAAACTTCCTCCCAAAATGTCAATCTAAAGAGAGGAAACAAGGTAGTTAAAAATATATTAAAAAAAACAAAACAAACAAAAAAACCCAGCAATAACGCTGTTAAATAACATGGCCAGTAATACAAGCTCCATTTGATGGCAAATCAGGGTGAGTGCCCAGGCTCTATTCTTTGGGGGCCCCTTCACTGCTTCCATATCCAGGTAGCCAGATTTGTGAAACCACTCAAGATAGGAGGTAAGTGTAAAGGGTAGTGTGCGGTTGTAGCTAGCTAGAACACTTTGAAAACAAATTCAATGATTTGCTCTGATCAGCACCAGAACACAAGTCTGGGGAAAAAACGTTTCCTTCCTTTTCTATCTAGCTTAATTAAGCACAGCTCTTTTGTAAAACCACTTCCTTTTTGGCCACTTCTTTACCACTGTAAGGCTACATCGTTTTCATTTTAATCAGATTTCACTTGTAGAAAATATCCTTTGGAAGGACTAGGGAGTCCTTTCAAAGAGTATTTTTCATACACCTCTTCCAACAAGGGCAGTGAATTTACATTGTTAGACAACATACTTAGTATGGCCGGTTTGTTCCGAATTTTCTCAAAAGGTCCTTACACTACATGTAAGTAGGGACTACTTTATATAAATAGTCGAATAATAACTACAAGTTAACAGTAATTTTATCGCAAAGTTTACATCTAAGATAAATAAAAATGAAAAGGAAACAAAAAAGGAGAAGGAATCAGTTATTTTAACATGCTCACCTGTGTAGGGTCAATAATCTCCACTTCATCAGATCACAAAAGATACCAAAACCCTTTGAAAAATCTAACCTTCTTAGCATTGTTTCTCCTTTCTTCATTTAATCCTAAATGTCTAAATCTTCTCCTTACCTGCGAACGGTCTTTGGCTCATTTCTAACTTGTTTCATGCAACCAAAACATAACTTTGTAAAGCATAGTGATGGAGAGTAACAAGTATCAGACTAAAAAACTAGAGGAAAATAGAGAACACATTCTCCAATACCACTATGGGACAAGTGGTGTTGCTAGCGGTCGTTCTCAGTCAGCGTGGGTGTGGTTGACTTGATCTCCGCCAAGCTTCGGGGACAGGTGGAAGCTGCAGGTAAAGGCAGTATGAAGGATTTCTGGCTGCCATCACCCCAGAATAGGATGCGGGGAGAGGGGAAAGTTGGGGAAGTCCCGTGAAAGAGACCAATAAGTGCTGCTGGTGTGTGAAGTCTCCGGCCGGGTTAGGGTGAAAAGAGACTGAGTGACTGCGGCTTAAGTGAGAGAAACTGTAGCAAGACGTGAGGAGACGAGGTCAGAAGGGTGATGATGTAGATAATCAGAAAAAGATGGGGAGCGAGAACACAAAACCCGTCGCAGGGGCAAAGAGGAAGCGAGGGGAGACTGAGGTGCACAGGCATTGCGCTCTCCCTTCCAGGAGGGCCCAGGCCGCCGCCGGCTCCTACAGAGCCCCGGGCCCCGGCCCATGCCCACCTCAGTGTAGCGGGGTCGCCTCCTGCAGCTACTCCCCCATCCTCAATTCCCGGCGGCGGACCCCACCCGGCCGAGCGCAAGCTGTGAGCGCGTGAACAAAGCGCGCACTCTCCGACCGCCGGGCCGCCGCGCTCGGGATGGGGGAGGACGAGCCGCACCGGCAGCAACGAGCGCTGCAGTTCCAGTCGGCTCCTCGCGCCCCGGTCCCCACGGCGAACCGGGGCGGGGCCTGGCGCGGGGCACTGTGGGAAAGGCGGAGAGGACGCGGCCTGGGAACACCCGCAGCAACTCGGCGGGCGCGGCGGCAGCTGGGTGGGGAGGGCGGTTTAGCTTTAGGTTGACGTGGCCATCAGCGTTGAATCCGGCTCCGGCTCCGGGTCCAACCCGGAGCTGAAAAACCTGTTCAACCCCAGAAGCCCGCGCCCCCGCATTAAACCGGCTGGCGCACGCGGCAGGCCGGACGTAGGTTGAGGGAGCCCGCCCCTTCCTTCTCCCGTTGCTATGGTGACAGGGAAACCTGGGAGGCGGGTTTAGGCGTGCAATTTCCGAGTGGCCATATTCTTAAAGGGAAATTAGAGCTATAGAGCGTTTTTCTGGTTGGTGGGTGGGTGTGGCAGAGAGGGGAAATTTTGTGGTTAAAGGGGAGCTTTATCTAGCGGGCTGAAGAGTCAGTAGGAAACTTGGGAGAAATAAAAATATTTGTGTGTGTGTTAGAACAAACATTTGAGCATTTACAGTATTGTCTGGTTTCCTAGTCATTCACGCTAGAAACTGGGGAGTTATCCATACTTCTCTCTCTCACCTTTACATTTAAGTGGTTTGGTACAAAAACTTCAGTTTTGATCTGCGGAACACAGAACAGTGGAAGTAGGTACATTTGCAACCATCAAAAGAAAAAAAAAAACATTGTGAGGATGCCTGCTTAAGACATTAACCCTAATATGAAATACGTTGTAATTGGTAACAATTTCATGGGTAGTAAATAAAATGTAAGCTTATAAAAAAACTGACTGAATGGGATCCCTAGCTGAACTCATACATTGCAAGAAAGAGAAGGAAGGAGGTGAACAAAGGCAGAAATATTAGAAGAGCCTAATGTAATAGTAAATATGTGGTAGGAACTTGTCTAAGTATACACGTATTAATTCAGTCCTCCAAATATTCTTATATTATTTTGACTATAATTATATCCATTTCACAATTGCGGAAACAGGTAAATATGTGATAGACCTGGGATTCACACTTAAGCAGCTTGACTCCAAAGACTGCGATGCTAATCATTATGTCACACTGTGTGTGTACCAACAAAATCTTTAGAGTAAATTGGAAAGCAAAATAGAAAACTGGCGAATCAAGCAGGGAGCTGATCACAGTGGGTTTTATGCTATGATGAGAACATAGACTATCTTTTTGGTAATGAGCAAGCCCCTTAAAGCTTTTAAAGTAAGGGACTCAGGCTGTATTTTAGATTGTTCTGGTAGCTTTTGGAAAGTGAATACAAAGGGAACCAGATGAGAAAGGAAGAACAATTAGAAGAGTGAGTGCTAGAGAAGGTAAATTTGGCAAGAAATGGTTATTGCTTGGATATGGGAAACAAAGGAGAGGAAGGATCTAAGGTTAGTTCTGGTTTAGGTAGCTGAATACATGCACTGAATGAGGATCGGGGGAAAAAATAAAGGGTTCTGATTTGGATATATCTATTTCAAAGATCCTAGATTATGTCCGAATAAATATATCTGGCCTAAATCTCATGGGGAATATTTAGACTGAAGAAAAAAAATTGGAAATTATCAAATAATCTGTGGTAGTTGGAACCATGAGTATAAATAAGGGTACCCAGAGAAGGTATGCAGAATAAAAGCTGTGAGCCAAGCATAAAATCTTGGGCAATTCTGATACCTAGAATTTACACAGCAAAGGAAACCATCAACTAAATGAAAAGACGGCCTTTGGAATGGGAGAAAAATATTTGCAGGTTATATATCTGATAAAGGGTTGATATCCAAAAAATATAAACACCTATAAACTCAATAGCAAACACCCCAAACAATTTAATTTAAAAAATGGGCAGAGTAGGGCACCTGGGTGACTCAGTCAGATGAGTGTCCAATTTAGGCTCAGGTCATGATCTCAACGGTTTGTTTTGTAGGTAGGTTTCATAGCCCCATGTTGGGCTCTGGGCTGACAGCTCAGAGCCTGGAGCCTGCTTTGGATTCTGTGTCTCCCTCTCTCTCTGCCCCTCCCCTGCTTGCACTCCATCTCTCTCTCTCAAAAATAAACATTAAAATTTTTTGAAATGGGAAGAGGATCTGAATAGACATTTTTTTAAAGAAGACATATTGGTGGCCAAGAAGCATATGAAAAGGTGTTCAGCATCATTAATCATCAGGGAAATACAAGTCAAAAACACAATGGGATATCACCTCATACTAGTCAGAATGACTATTATCAAAAAGAGAAAAAAAATAACAAGTGTTAGTGAGGATGTGGAGAAAAGGGAACCCTTGTACTGTTGATAAGAATATAAATTGGTGCAGCCCCTATGAAAAACGGTATGGAAGTTCCTCAAAAAATTAAAAATACAACTACCATATGATCTAGCAATTCTACTTCTGGGTATTTACCCTAAGAAAATGAAAACACTTATTAGAAAAGATCTATGCACCCTCATGTTCGTTGCAGTGTTATTCACAATAGCCAAGATATGGAAACAACCTAAATGTTGATTGATAGGTGAATGGATAAAGAGAATGTAGTATATATGTAAAACAATATTATTTAGCCATAAAAAAGAATGAAATCTTGTCATTTGTGACAACATGGATAGATTTTGAGGGCATTATGCTAAGTGAAAAAGGACATAAAGAAAAAGACAAATACTATTTGACCTTACTTACATATGGAATCTAAAACACACACACACACACACACACACACACACAGAACACCAAACGTATAGATACAGGGAGCAGATTGTTGATTGCCAGAGGCTGGGAGTAGGGGGTGGGTGGGATGGATGGAGAAAGTCAAAAGGTACAAACTTCAAGTCATAAAATAAATAAGTCCTAGGGATGTAATGTACAGCATGGCGACTGTAGTTAATAATATCGTAATGCATACTTGAAAGTTACTAAGAGAATAGATGCTAAAAGTTCTCACCATAAGAAAAAAAATTCTGGGGCGCCTGGGTGGCTCAGTTGGTTGAGCGTCCGACTTCGGCTCAGGTCATGATCTCACAGCTCATGAGTTCAAGCCCTGCGTCGGGCTCTGTGCTGACAGCTCAGAGCCTGGAGCCTGCTTCGGATTCTGTATATACCTCTCTCCTGTCCCTCCCCCACTCATGCTCTGTCTCTCTCTCTCTCTCTCTCAAAAATAAATAAACATTCAAAAAATTTTTTAAAAAAAAGAAAAAATTCTGTGACTATGTATGAGATGGATGTTAATTAGACTTATTTTGGTGGTCATTTCACAACATATATAAATGTTATGTTGCATATCTGAAACTAATATTTCAATTATACCTTAATAAAGAATTTACAAATTAAAAAACAGAACGTAAATTCTATGACAGAATTAGTGCAGGTGCAGAGAAATAAATAGATTCAAGAAAAAAGTAAGAGGATATATATATATATATGTGTATATATATATATATACACACACACACACACACACACACATATATATATATATATATATGTAATTTGGTGATGAATTGGTCATGGTAGGGTAAGAGAAAGACATTTGAAGACACATTTCTACTTCAGATAATTGACATCAGGGATGTCCACCTGCTTTAGGGAAACCAAAGCCTTACCAGCATCAGTATAATAAATCAAAATTTGATACCCTTGTTCTATCATATCTGCATGAGATATGTTATAACAAGGGGACTGTTTTCATTTATTATTATTTTTTTATTCCATCTGAAGCATTGCTACTCATCTTTTAAGACCTGTTCATGTTTCTTCTAAAAAATAATTTTCTGTGAGCCATTCAAGCATATTTGAGGATTTCATCCATTATTATTGCATTTATCATTCCATATAGTAATTATGTTTCATTGGTTGGTCTATTATAATGAATTCTTTCAGATCAGGAATTAGATTTTATTTACTTTTTCCCTCAAGGTCTAGCTAGAACAGTGCTTGGTGCCTATTCAATGCATGCATTATGATGGAATGAAAAGTCAATATTTATCATGTGCAAAGAGGAAAGAATGGACCTTTGTTCCTAAAGTCATTATCATCTGGCCAAAGGGGAGGGACATGTAGAACACACATTCACATGTAGAAATATAATATAAAAATAAATATCAAATGAGTGGTATAAACAATAAGTTCTATAAAGACTCAAGTTGGGGCTTAATGGCTCAGAATCAAATGAGGGTGCAATATGGGTGTTTCTTAATTTCAAAAAAAATACATAATAAATTTGGAGTTTCAGAACCAGGTAAAATCTTCAAGGTGATGGAGTGCATTCTTTAAATTTGTAGGGGAGGAAACTGTGGCCCAGGAAAGTTGATGAGTACTTGCCAAAGACACTGAAATGTAAATGGATGAAATGAGAATATAACCCATGTTTCCTGTCTTCCCAACCAGTGTGAAATGATAATGATCATCACAATAAAACTTACATGTGCTTTATATGTCCTAGACACTCTATCAAGCACCTTACTTGTATTAACACATTTAATTGCCATAACAATTCTGTGAGGTAAGTGCAATTATTACATCAATTTTACAGATGAAGAAACTGAGGCTAGAAGAGGTTAAGCTACTTGACCAACGTGACCCAGTTAGTAAGTGGCAGATGTTGGATTTCAGCCTGGGTGGTCTAGATCTGGAGTCTGTAAGGAGCAACACAATCAATTAATTGAAATATTTTTGACAGCATTTATTTAAGCTAAAATTAGGTGTTATTTCCATATATTTTTTTCAAAACAACATAATAACCTGTCACAAGTGTTTCATTTTGGGGGTAAATTGTAATAGCTTATTAGACCAGATCAAATATGTAAGGACACAATAATTGATATCTTAAAATCGCCTACAGCATCCACTAATGGAATTGGTATTTGATATATGTGTTGAAAATATTTGAATTTGTGGTTGCTTATATTTCCGTGATGATTATAATTTCATATTCTCATCTCCAACAAGTAGGTCAAACTTTAGCTGTAGTTAACCTTTCTTTTATGCTTGTTTCCCTACATCTCAATTATTTTGAGACTACAGTTTTTAGTGTTAAAAAAAGTTATGTGGGGGTGCCTGGGTGGCGCAGTTGGTTAAGCCTCCGACTTCAGCCAGGTCACGATCTCGCGGTCCCTGAGTTTGAGCCCCGCGTCAGGCTCTGGGCTGATGGCTCAGAGCCTGGAGCCTGTTTCCGTGTCTCCCTCTCTCTCTGCCCCTCCCCCGTTCATGCTCTGTCTCTCTCTGTCCCAAAAATAAATAAAAACGTTGAAAAAAAAATTAAAAAAAAAAGTTATGTGGTAACTAAGCCCTTAAACTAAAAGTCAAAATAAAGCAGACAGGAATGTACACACGCATACACATGTGTGTGTGTGTGTGTATATATATACACACACACACACAAACACACGTATGTATGTGTATTTTGTAAATGATGGGTTTTCTTGGCACTAATTCCTACATAAATACTTGCTAAATTGAAATGAAAGCAAATACAAAGCAAATATGGGTTGACAGTCCCAAATATGGGAAATATTTTGTCTTTCCATTTTACTCGATAAATAATAGGGGGCCAGGAGATCAGATTATCAATTGATAAAATGTGCCTGCCAGGCTACCTACATCCCAGGTTTTTGGAGGTAATAGAGAAGTTTATTCAAAAAAAAAAAAATCCACATCATTGTTGCAGAACAAGTGCCCTCTTCATTGGACCAGAAACTTTGAGGAATCTCTGAAATGTGTATCGACAGAAGAAATCACTGAGTAAAGCACAAGGAGAAACACTGTAAAATGTGAGAATGGCTCTGGCTGTTTGTAACTAATGAAGAGAAGGACATGGGAATGAGGGAGCTTATAGGTGTCTTTTGGTTGAGTCACTGCATTTAGGGTAGCTATGCAGGTTGTCCCCTGTGTGGGATGTCCCCAAGACCATCCCCAGGCTTGACATTTCACTAGAATGACCCATTGGAATAAGAATATAATTGTACTCATGGCTGCGATTTAATACAGGGTAAGGGAACAAAGCAGAATCAGCAAAGAGAGGAGGTTCACAGGTTGAGTCTGGAGGAAACCAGGTGGAAGCTTCCAAGGGTCCTCTCTCAGTAGAGTCACATAGGGGACACAACTCCAGCAGCGAGTTGTGGCAACACGTGCAAAGTGCTGTGACCACATGTGCAAAGGGTTGTGTTCAAGGGAAGCTCAGTAAAGACTAAGTGACCAAAATTTTTACTGGGAGCTGGGAATGTAGGCATCCTTTGCTTAGCATGCACCAAAATTCTAGACCCCCAGAAGGAAAATAGATTTTCAGCACAAACTACATTGTTTTTAGAGTTCAGCCACAGCAAGCCATTCAGGAAAGGTGTCCCGCCCCGCCCCCTCCTCCAGAAGTTATCAGCCAAATTCCCAGACACCAGGCAAGGACCAACTTTCCAAGCAAGACTTTCCAAGAATGAGAATCTCAGGTTTACTATGATAACTTTTTTCTAGCTTCCTCTAATACTCTACTTCAACCAATCAAGTAGTGCATAGTGGAAGCATCTTCTGCCAGACAGGTAGAGTGAGGAAATGAGCATTTTCGAGGTGTCAAGGAAAGACCCTAGTTTGCTAATGTGGAAGAAGATGCCATATTCAGAAAATTAGTGATTGGCACCATTCTCCCAGCAGCACATTTTCCCTTCTTTGTCAACACAAAGGAGATCGTATAGTGCATAGTAATAGCAAGGGGAGTTAAGGAGTGTACGCAGAGTGGGCTATGTGCATCCCAAGATGTACACAGTTGATTTTCTGGGAGTGGGCACAGGGAGAAAATTTTTTAATTTCTTTCTTTCTTTCTTTCTTTCTTTCTTTCTTTCTTTCTTTCTTTCTTTCAGGAGGAATTTTTATTTATTTATTAAAAAAATTTTTTTTTCAACGTTTATTTATTTTTGGGACAGAGAGAGACAGAGCATGAACGGGGGAGGGGCAGAGAGAGAGGGAGACACAGAATCGGAAACAGGCTCCAGGCTCTGAGCCATCAGCCCAGAGCCTGACGCGGGGCTCGAACTCAGGGACCTCGAGATCATGACCTGGCTGAAGTCGGACGCTTAACCGACTGCACCACCCAGGCGCCCCTCAGGAGAAATTTTTAAAAGCTCTTTTATTTTTGAGAGACAGAGAGAGAGAAAGGGCGCAAGCGAGAAGGGGAGGGGCGAGAGAAAGGAGAGAAAAGAGAATCCTACGCAGGCTCCGCACTGCCAGCATGAGCCCCAGATGTGGGGCTTGAACTCACAAACTGCAAGATCATGACCTGAGCCGAGACCAAGGGTCAGTCACTTAACTGGCTGAGCCACCCAGGTGCCCTGTTAACTCTTTATTGAAAAAAATTTTTTTTTATTTGAAAAATTTAACTTGTATTACTAGAATGTCAGCTACTTGTTGGAGTCAGGGATCCAGAACTCTGATCATGACAGAGAGGGGCTAGTGTTTTCCCAATCAAAATCCCCACAGCACTAGGACTAGGGTGCCTTTTCTGAATCTGATGGGTGGCCTTCTAAATCCCTGGGTCCTTGCCCAGAATGTGATAGGCAATGGAGGACCTGAACAGCTACTGCTTCTTTCTCAGGAGTTTTATCACAGGCCTGGTGTGTTTGATGTCTGGTTGTTTGACATTGTTCACTCAACAGTTGGCACAAAAAAACGGGGCATCTGGGCCAGCATACCAAGGTCTGCAGATCAAAGACCTACTCTAGAAATGGGAAAAGCCCAAATAGGGCAGTATGACTAGTTTCAAAGATTGGGAAGGATAATTACTAACATTACAAGAACTAGTCCTTTGAAGTCTCAAGTTTCTTAAATAATAAATTTGCTGAGAATGCCAAGATTTGGGGACAAAGATTGCCAATATCCCGTGGCTGTTATTTAGGGCTTCAAGGGAGTTGCATAAGATGTGACACAGAAGAAGGGTGATCTGGAACCGCAGGTGAAACTACTAGTTGAATATTCTGGTGGGTGGAATGTGCAAAGAATTTTAGATAAAGTAAGACCAAATAAATAGACCATTTCTCTAATCCACTTTCTATAACTAGAGCAGTGAAGGTTGTCATGTAACCAGCATAAACAGTGTTCTGTCAACACTGTAATATGAGATAGATAATGCTTTTAGGTCACTATGTAGAGCAAGAAGAGGGGGATGTTTAAAGTGTGTGGCCATTAGTATCATCCCATCTGCTCCCTGCTTCCATGAAAGTGATAACCTTAAATCAGACCAAGTGAGTGATAACCTTAAATCAGACCAAGTGAACTAATAGAATTTCTGGGTTGGCCTCCATAATGAGGTTACTCCTTGGAAGGCTATGTGTTTATGGCATTTAGATAAAGGGGCCAAATGGTAGCTGCTAACCAATCCCACCCCACCATGATCCCAGACTTGACTGATGATTCATTTATTAAAGCTGTGCAATTGCAGATGCTCACATAACACTGTTAAAGCATTGAGAGTATAATACTGTTTACTTTGGGGCTATCCAAAGGCCCTCCAATCAGACATGGATTACACTTCATGGCCCAGAAAATAATAAGCTAGGCCTTCCAGCAGAGGATCCTATGACTATTGCATGCACATATCATCTGCAGAGTGTGTGGCAATAAAATGCTGGAACAGGTGCCTAAAAAAGACAAATTTCAATAGTCTGTTGCTTACCATGCCATTGGTAGACTGGCTGGACCACCTACGTAATGCTATATCTGCCCTAGGTACATCTCCTCAAAGATTTATCCATTCTTAGCCATGTTTTAGCAGTCCAGAAAATTTGGGACATGGAAGTATCTGGAGTGGAACGAACACAGTGCAGGACCTCAGCCTACATACAACTTCCCACAATCTCTCCTTTTCTTTCCTACCCTGACTTGATCAATTAGTTAAGAAGCCCAGACTGCATCTTATGTGAGTGGGTGGGTAGACACCAACCTAGATGCACTGTTGTGGCCCCTATCTCTACCTTGCCCCTTGTTATATTGCACTTCTAGATGCAGACATTGCACTTCCGCACTTATGCAGACACTCTATTGTGTGGTCACTGCAGTTATCATTCTTACGATACATGTACTCATTATTAGCTCCATGAAAGGTGGGAGAGTGTGGTGACAACAGGGAAAGTCCTAGATCCCAGAGAAATTGATTTATGGTTTGGTGGGTCAGATAACAACTTGTGATAACTGTTTGAATTGCATAATCATTTGGTAACCCACAGTCAGGCATTCACTATCTTCCAGGGTCTATAGAAAGCTGAGGACTACTTTCATGTTGATAATTGTTATGAAAGGACACCATTGCCATGTAAACTCTAAAGGCCTAGGCTGTGATTTTCCTAGTGGGGCATATTAGAAGCACCTTACAGTATTTCAGTCTGCCACAGGCATTTCAGTATCATTTAGATCTATTGCTCATAAGGTTCAAGAGAAAGAACCATTTGCATCACAGCTTAGATCTACTTATTTCAGACTCTTTCTTAATTCAGATCCATCAAAAACTGGCCAGTCTCATGAATTACTTGGCAAATGAGTTGAAGTAACACATCTATATATTGTAGATACTGCCTCCAAAATTTGAGAAACCACCCAATGTTGAATCTTTTCCTTCATGTTTGATGCAGCAACCCATACCTTTATGCCATTTACACTACTTATACCATTATAACCTATATCAACTCATACCATTATACCACTTTAAAAGAGATATTCCAGGGCACCTGGGTGATTCAGTTGGATAAGCATCCAACTTTTGGTTCCAGCTCAGGTCATGGTCTCGCAGTTCGTGGGATCAAGCACCACATCGGGCTCCATGCTAATGGTGTGGAGTCTGCTTTGGATTCTCTCTCTTTCTCTCTCTCTCTCTCAACATAAATAAATAAATAAATAAATAAATAAATAAATAAATAAAAGAGATATTCCATCATGTTCTGGACCACTGGACCTCTAGAAATCTTACCAATATGGCAGGGTCCTGAAGTTTATCTCCTATTCTCTGGCATATGTATGGAATTGTTACATTCTGCTTATCTGTTCCAAATCAATATAGTGGATCTGTATGATGGTCTTAGGATATTGGAATGACTAAAGTCCCTCCAAACCATATTATGACAGTAAGAGTTTTAACATAGTCCTGGAATAAGGTAATAGAGATATGCTGTTGGTGGTGCCAGGTACATGGAAATTGTTTCCGTTTTCTCTTCTATAACTAAAAAACCCAACATTTAGTAGGTTAATTACTAACTGCATACCAGGTGCCAAAGATTGTGCTAGATTTTTTTTTTCAGCTCTGAAAATATATTTGAAAATGTAACTTTCTTTAGCATTATCACTTTATTCTCCAAGAACCAATGACTTTTGCCCTAGCCCAAAAGGCAAGTTAAATGAGCATATGTTAGGAATCACCAGTCCTGCATGTCTCAGACTTTCAGTGGTGCTACTAATGTTTGAAATTCACCCTGAGGTGTAATTTTCCTTTTAGTTTACTTTCTTTGTGTCTGTGTCAAACAGTTTCAGATGTTTCAATTTGACCCTTTCTAGCATAAAAGCTCTACCTTCCCTCAAGGAACCAATGCTGGGATTTTGCTTGTTACTAAGCATATTTATATTATACAATCTAGGACAAGGGAAGTAACCATAGGATGGTTTTACATCCTCTTAGACTTACTATTAGACTCAGGCTAAACTCTATGAACCCTACTGTGCTTAGCAGATTATGGTGGCATTTTGGGTTGCTAGGGATCAACAAAAACTCAGAATTACTGTCTAAAAATTCCCAGAAGGTCTGGTTTGTTTTCCTTTCCCAAGGGAAGTGTAAGTCTGGACAAGGGCACTGGTTCCTCTGGGGCAGGCTAAAGGGGGAAAATTCATAGTATATTCCTGTTCTCATGTTGCAAGGCTCTCTCTCTCTCACTTGAAGTCTGGGAGTTAGTTCAGTCTGGGAGCTAAGGAAGTGTGTGAATCTCCACTATGGTAACTTATTTTTCTGTCCAGAATATCTAGACGTTTTTCTTCTATATCTCTTAAATAGTAAATAGCTGCCTATCATTTACATTTGTTGGGACCCTATAGTCAATGAGCCATTGCTACAATCAGTGAAGATCAAAACACTTTATTTTAATTCTATTTCTGTAATAATTGTACCCTCCTATCCCTGCTAGTTTAACCCTATCACCTGGGCTCTACAGTTTTGGGATCTTATTGTTCTCAATGAAATCAGCAACTCATTTCTACTGCAATATTCTCCACCATCATTTCTGCCCAATAGAGGATAGCTAACACAGAGCTCTTTAAGGATGTTACTGCCCCTCTCCCAATGTATTTGTTAATACTTTGGTTAAGTTAATGTTCTTTTGTTCCTCCTGAAGGGATGGTTTGGGAGTGGCAGGGTAGACTGAATATCATAGATCCATTTCAACTTATCCGTTTTCCTGAGCCTTTAGATTTCTTCCTCTATAGTATTCCAGGAAAGTTCTGACCTTTCGACCTCATTAACTACAAGAAATCATTTAATCTAGGCTTCATTTAGCTAACCTAACAGATTATTAACAGGTGCTGATGCCAAAATATTAGACATGATATCGTTAAGTGAGTGCACTTATGTCAGTGAATTTGGCCCTACTGAATAGTATATTCTAGACTTCTTGGTCTAAATAGAACTCATTTTTCTACATGCTTCCTGGACTCTGGTCAATATGAATTGGAACTTCTATTATTTTTAAATTTTTACATTTTTCTATGAAATTTAAAAAATGGAATAATTTTGATTTATAGAAAAGGTACAGCGATAGTACAGAGAGTTCCTGTATATTCTTCACCTAGTTTCCCCAAATATTTACACCTTCCATAATCATGGGACATTTGTGAATCTAATGTTTAAAAATTGGTACTATACCATTAACTCTACTACAGACTTTATTTGGATTTTGCCAGTTTCTGCACTAATAATTGGCAGTTCTTCTAACTCATTTTGTGTGCACACTATTTCTTGAGGAAGCAGGTCTTGTACTGCTCCATCTGGACTATGTTGGGCCTTGAATGAATAAGATCTAGAATGTTTTGGGCCTAGAAAGAATAAGAAATGGTAGGGATGAGTTCTGGGAGCATCATTGTGAGGAGCCCAAAATATCCAATATATAAGGGTAGAAAAAGAAAAAGAAAGTTTCAAAAAAATTCTTATTTCACTTAGCACAATGCTCTGTTCTCTAAGTTCATCTATGTTGTTGCAAATGGCAGGATATCCTTTTTTAAAAGGCTAAATAATATTCCATTGTGTGTTTGTATGTCTGTGTCTATGTGATATTTTCTTATCCATTCATCCACTGACAGACACTCAGGTTGTTGCTATACCTTGGTTATTGTAAATAATGTTGAAATGAACATGGGAGTATATCTTTTGGAGAAAATTATTTCTTTTGTATATTCATAAATCCAGAAATGGGATCGTATTAGTTCTATTTTAATTTTTTTGAGGAGCCTCCACACCATTTTTCATAGTGGCTGTTTCAGTTTATATTCCCACCAAAAAGGTTCCCTTCTCTCCACATCTTTGCCAACACTTGTTATTTCTTGTCTTTTTCATAATAGACATCCTAACAAACGTGAGGTGATATCACATTGTGGTTTTGATTTGCATTTCCCTTATGATTAGTGATTTCAATTACCTTTTCATGTACCTGTTGGCCATTTGTATGTCTTCTTTGGAAAAATGTCTATTTAGGTCTTTTGCCCATTTTATGAATTTTTTTTAACTTTTTGTTTTTATTTTTGAGAGAGAGAGAGAGAGAGAGAGAGAGAGAGAATGAGTGTGAACAGAAGGGAAGGGCTGAGGGAGAGAGAGAAAATCCGAAGTAGGCTCTGCGCTATCAGCACAGAGCCTGAAGTGAGCCTTGATCCCATGAACCACAAGATCATGACCTGAGCTGAAATCAAGAGTCATGTGCTTAACCAGCTGAGCCACCCAGGCACCCCTGCTCATTTCATTATTGGGTTAGTATTATTATTATTTTTTAGCTAGTAAGTTATGTATCTTGTATACTTTAGATGTTAACCCCTTATCAGAGATGTGGTTCGCAAATATTTTCTCACTTTCAGTAGACTGTCTTTTCATTTTGTTCATGCTACTCTTTGCTGTACAGAAGCTTTTTAATTTGCTGTAGTCCCACTTGTTTATTTTTGCTTTTGTTGCCTTCACTTTTAGTGGCAAATACAAAAAAAAATTTCCATGATTGATGTCAAGGAGCTTACCACTTATGTTTTCTTCTGTAAGTCTTATAGTTTCGGGTCTTAAATTAAAGTCTAATCCATTTTGAGTTAATTTGGAGGTATGATGTAAGATAGTGGCCCAGTTTCATTCTTCTGCACTTCACTGTCCAGTTTTCCCATTATCACTTATTGAAGAGACTGTCCTTTCCTCACTATATATTCTTTGTTTCTTTGTCCTAAATTAATTCACCATACATGCATGGATTTATTTCTGGGTTCTCTATTCTGTTCCACTGAATAGGTGTCTGTTTTTATGCTAACACATTACTGTTTTAATTACCATAGCTTTGTAGTGTAGTTTGAAATCAGGACGTGCAATGCATCCAGCTTTGCTGTTCTTTCTCAAGATTGCTTTGGTTATTTGGGGTCTTTTGAGGTTCCACACAAATTTTAAGTCTTTTTGTTACTATTTCTGTTAAAAATGCCATTGGAATTTTGATAGGAATTACATTGAATCTATAGATCACTTTGGATAGTATGAACACTTTCTTAAAGCTGTTTAAAAAATTTATTTATTTTGAGAGAGAGAGAAAGCAAGCAAGCAGGGAAGGGGCAGAGAGAGAGGGAGAGAGAGAATCCTAACCAGGCTCTGCACTGTCAGCATGGAGTCTGATGTGGGGCTTGAACTCATGAACTGTGAGATCATGACCTGAACCGAAAACAAGAGTCAGACCCTTAACGGACTGAGCCACCCAGGGACCCCTGGATAGTATGGACATTTTAACAATATTAATTCTCCCAATCCATAAGCACAGAACATGTTTCCATTGATTTGTGTCTTCAATTTCTTTTTTTAATGTTTTATATTTCTCGGGATACAGACCTTTCACCTCTTTGGTTAAATTTATTCCTTAGTATTTTATTCTTTTTAATGCAATTGTAAATGGGTTTTCTTAATTTCCCTTTCTAATAGCTCGTTGTTAGCATATAAAAATAAACTGATTTTTATGTCTTGATTCTATATTCTGAAAATTTGCTGAATTCATTTATTAGTTCTAACATGTTTTTTTTCGATGGAGTCTTTAGGGTTTTCTGTATATAATATTATGTCATCTGCAAATAGAGACTTCTATCTGCAGATTTTACTTTTACCTTTCAAATTTGGATGACTTTTATTTCTTTTTCTTGCACAATTGCTCAGGCTAGCACTGCTGGTAGTATACCAAATAAAAGTGGTGAGAGTAGCCAAACTTGTTTTATTCCTGATTTTCAGGGAAAAGCTGTCAGCATTTCACCATTAGATATGACAATAGCTATGGGTTGTCATATATGGCCTTTATTTATGTTGTTGTGTGTTACTTCAACACTCAGTTTCTTGAGAGTTTTTACCACACAAAAATGTAGAATTTTGCCAAATCCTTTGTTGGTATCTATTGAGGCGAGCATGTGATTTTTCTCTTTCGTTAATGTGGCATATCAAATTTATTGATTTGTATATGTTGAAGCATCTATGCATCCCAAGGAAAAATCTCACTTGATCATGGTGTATGATCCTTTTAATGTACTGTTTAATTAGATTTGCTAATATTTTCTTAAGGATTTTTGCTTTTATGTTCATCAGGGATACTGGCTTGTGGTTTTCTTTTCTTGTAGTGTCCTTGTTTGGCTTTTGTATGAGGTTAATAATGGCCTCATAAAATGAATTTGGAAGTGTTCCCATCACTTTAATTTTCTGGAAGAGTTTGTAAAAGATTATTGTTAATTCTTAGAATGTTTGGTAGATTCACCTGTGAAGCCATGTTGTCCTCAACCTTTTTTGTTGTTGTTGGGAGGTTTTTGATTACTGATACGACGTTCTTACTAGTAATGGGTCTGATTAGATTTTCTATTTGTTCATGGGTTTGTTTTGGTAGGTAGTGTGATTCTATACATTTCTTCTAGGTTATTTGATTTGTTGGCATATGATTTCTTCACAGTAATTTCTTATGACCTTTGTATTTTTGTGTTATCTGTTGCAATGTCTCTTCTTTCATTTATAATGTAACTTATTTCCTTTATAAAATAACTTAACATTGTATAATACAATATAACTTATTTCCTTTATAATATAACTTATTATATTATTAATATAATATAATGTAATATAACATTTATAATATAACTTATAAAGTTATTTTTCTTGGCAAGTCTAGCTAAAGGCTTATATATTTCCTTTATCTTTTCAAAAAAGCTGCTTTTAGAGCCATTGATCTTTTCAGTCTCCATTTCATTTATTTCTGCTCTGGTATTTGTTATTTTTTTTTGTTTGACTAATCTTGGGCTTTTTTTTTCTAGCTCCTTGAGGAAAGTTAGGTTAAGATCTTTTTTGTGGGTATAATGCAGGCATTTATAACTCTGAACTTTGCTCTTAGAACTGCTTTTCATCATCCCATAAATTTTAGTATCTTGTGATTCCTTTTTTATTTGTCTCAAGGTCTTTTTTGATTTCTCTTTTAATTTCTTCTCTGATCCATTACTTGATTAGGAGAATGTTGTTTAGTCCCCACACATTTATAAATTTTTCAGTTTTCTTCTTATAATTGATTGCTGGTTTCATATCATTGTGGTTCAAAAAGATGCTTGATATGCTTTCAATCTTCTTACATTTTTAAGAACTGTTTTGTGGCCCCACATATGATCTATCCTGTAGAATGATCTATGTATTAGAAGAATGTTACCTGAGATGATCTGTGTCTGTTGGACCCCAAGTGTACAGCCGTGGGAATTGCTTCTGCACCATTAAAAACTGCTTCATTTTTTTGCTATGTGAATGCAAGTTCTGTTGGCTATCAGGGCTAGGTGATTTGGTGGCCTGGCTTTTGGGTTGCAGCTATAAAAGTTGGGGTGCTAGTTATATAAACAAATGCCTTCTGGGGAGATACTAGGGACTTGATTTTGTTGTTGGAATGAGCTGGATGGTAAAGGTGGGTGATGTGTCCACTAGTTCCCCCAGTCTCCACGGAAGATAGCAGCCAGTCCCTAGATGCATGTCAAAGTAGAAGCTGGACCCTGAGGCAACAGCTTGTAAAGTATGCAGTTAGATCCATTTTAGGGAACAACTGGGGGATGGGTGTTTTTGCCTGCCCCCTCTGCTTTGAGCCTTAGGGGAGCTGTGGCAAGTGATCATGTACACACTTGTTAAAAAACTATTTCTTTGTTAGCTACAGTCCTGTGGAACTCATGAATGCAAGCCATGTTGGTTATCAGAGCCTAGCAATTTGGGGTCCCATCCCTCAGGCAGCTGGGAAAGGGGGGGCCTCCAGACATTTGTACAAGCTCCATCCAAAGAGATACTGGCAGCCTTGTTTTATGGTTGGAGCAAGCCATGAGAAGTGGGTGCCTTTGTCTGCTCCCTCTGCACTGAGCCCTGAGGCTGATAGCTGTGGTGAGTGTTCATGCACCTTTTAAGAATTTCTTCTTTGCTTTCCTTCATCCCATGGGTCTTATGATGCATGCCCTATTGGCCCTCAAGAGCCAGATAACTTGGGGTCTTGTTCTTTGGATGGGAGTCTTAAAGTTGGGTGCTAGATGTATGACCAAAATTCTTCACTTCTCAGGGAGAAGCTGGAAGCTGGGGGTTCCCTCCTATATATATGGTGCCATGGCAGGGTGGAGTTTGTGGTGAGAATGTGTCTCAGCTTTTCCTAGCCATCTTGATGTGGGTATGCTCTCATTTGCACAATATGCAGGAGTCAGTCAGTAGTTTCTGGATTTCTTTCAGAGGGAATTTCTGTGTGTAACTTTGGTGCATTTGTGGGAGGAGCAAAGTTCAGGAGCTTCCTGGTTCATCATCTTGATCCTTCCTCCTCTTTTAAGTTCTGAGTACTATTTTATCCCATAAATTTTGATACCTTGTGTTTTTATTCTCATTCAGTTCAAAATATTTTCTAATGTCTCCTATAATACTTCTTTGACCTATGGGTTATTTAGATGTAACAAGGAGAATACACTAGTGTATATATGGAAGAATTTTTGTGAAGAAGTGAATAGACCATGGCAGAAGTGATGTGCTTAGGAATAGTGCCTGACACATAATAATTGTTATGCATCAGCTATTATTTTTCACCTCCAAATTTACCTTTGGGTTTCCTCATTCTGTTTTAAGGAGGGTCTAAATTCTCTTATCTCTGCTACTATAAAACCTGCTTACTCTTTCATACCCCTTTGTTACTACTAGTGTGAAATAGGAATGCTTCAAGGGCCCAGATTTTCTTATAGTACTAATATATAATTAGTTTGTTTAATTAACCAGACTCAGTGAGTAAGAGAGAACCACACTTTCTTTTTCTTTTTCCTTATTTTTTTAAGTTTATTTATTTATTTTGAGAGAGTGCGTGCTCGCACACACCGGGAAATGGCAGAGAGAGAGGAAGAAAGAATCCCAAGCAGGTTCCACGCTGTCAGCGCAGAGCCCAATGTGGGAATCCATCTCTCGAAACATGAAATCATGACCTGATCTGAAATCCAGAGTTGGTCGCTCAATCTACTGAGCTACCCACGTGCCCTGAGCCACAACTTCTTTTTGTAACTTTTGCTTGCTGCGTGCCCATTAAAATTCTGTGCCCAGAACAAGAAAACAAGAAAAGAACACAGGTATATGTTTTGTTGTTGCTGTTGCTGTTTGTTTGTTTATTTTTATTTTTAAAATTTTTTTAAAATTTTTTTAATGTTTATTTATTTTTGAGACAGGGAGAGACAGAGCATGAACGTGGGAGGGTCAGAGAGAGAGAGGGAGACACAGAATCTGAAACAGGCTCCAGGCTCTGAGCTGTCAGCCCAGAGCCGACGCGGGCCTCAAACTCACTGACCGCGAGATCATGACCTGAGCCGAAGTCGGACGCTTAACTGACTGAGCCACCCAGGCGCCCCTGTTTGTTTGTTTTTAAAACCTTGTTGCTTCATTGATTGTCTTTTTCAATCAGAAAAGCTTACTTTGTCTACCTTGGAATGCATTACTCAGAACCAATTTCAAGTTAAATGACTCTCTCCTTTTCAATGAATTTGTTTATTTATTTTTAAAAAATGTATCCATTTATTGATTGAGAGAGAGTGTACATGTGCACGCATGAGCGTGAGCAGGAGAGGGACAGAGCAAGAGGGAGAGAGAGAATCCCAAGCAGGCTCCCTGCTGACAGCAGGGCTTGACTCACCAACTGGGAGATAATGACTTGAGCCAAAACCAAGAGTTGGATGCTCAACGGACTGAGCCACCCTGGTACCCCTCAATGAATTTATTTTATACCTAAAAGAATTTTTTTTACTAAATGGTGTTTCTAGACCCTTTCCTTTCCTTTCCTTTCCTTTCCTTTCCTTTCCTTTCCTCAACATTATAAAACATCAAACAGAACTGAATGTGCCTCTTGCCCAAACTAATCTATTCAAAGTTAAGATTACATGAAAATGTTAGAACTTCAGCTGCCACACTAATATGCTGCAAAAGACCATCTTCCATGTTGAATCTGGATGCTAAAGAGATAGGACAAAATCCTGTGTCCCTAAATGAGGGAATAGGATTTCAGGGAAGGGAGTGGACACTGAAGGGCTCTTTGAGATTTTTGAACACTGAACCACTGTTCCTGTTTGTCTAGGTATAAGTGTCTGACCTGGTGATGAGATCTTTTGAACTTTTCATACCTAACAGCCAACCTCTCACATTTTGATATAGGTTTCTACCTGTTCTCCACTGAAAAGTTTCAGTTTCTAGAATAGACTTTTCAACAAGAGCTTAGTATTAGATTAAAAAATTCTGTTGGCATACCTGAGCACAAAAATCTGATCTGTTCTTCTCAACAGCAGTGATTACTTTGGTGCAGTTATTGCATTTATAAGAAAGTTTTATAGCATAGTAGTGAAATCAGCAATATTCTGCAGTTAAATATTACTGTTTAAGTCTCCTGCCATAAATTTTTCACTTGAAGACTTAGTCCTCATCAAGATTAATTTACATCCCAAAGACCTAATCTACTCCTTGTAAAAATGTCCTCGTTGGTGCCTTTTCCTTCATTAATTATTAATGTTAATTAGTTGAATAACTTTTTTTTAAATTTACAAAGCTAAGGGGCAGATTGTCACCAAGTTCTTGGCAGCAAACATACTGTCACTCTGCCTGTCCTCATGTCTCATTATTATTGTTTTTGTTCAATTCGTAAAAATGCCACTAAGCCAGTGAAAGGTGCCATCCACTAATAATCAGGCAAAATGAGCTGCCAAGGAAAAGTATCTTTCCAGGGAATAAGACTTCATATAGAATTTCTGTTTGAAAAATTATCATACATGATATTTGGTCCTAAAGATAACTGGAGATTTTCATTTTTTTCTATATTCATAAAGTAAACACAAACTTTTATTTGATTTTTATTCTGCTTTATCAATTTTACAGTTGCAAAAGCAAGAAAACTACAGTTTGCCACATTATCTAGGACATATCTGAGAAAAAAACTCTTTAAATACTTCAATTAATCATCAGAACATGAAGTATGATCTAGGGACTCTTGGCGACCCCAAATTCTTTTCAGATATCCAAGGAGGTCAAAGCCATTTGTATGATAATAATGACATGTTAATTATTTATAATTGCACTCATAATAATAGTAAGATTAAATTGTATATAAATGATTTTTATAACAGTGGGATATTAATGTGCTTTGCTCATTCTGTTACAAGTGTCCAGTGAAGTTTTCTGGAGGCTATGTGATGTATCATAACACAGTAGTTTGAATGTAGAAACAGGTAGGAAAATCTAGCTCTCATTTATAAGGGACAGACATTAAAAACTCTTGTAGAAATGTAGAGTACTATCATCTTCATTAATTTTTTTAGGGAAAGTTTTCATAAACATGTTAATATGTAATGGATCTATTATTTTTAAAATGAATTAATAAATATTTAAAATTTCTGTTTAATTTCTAATGTGGTAAATAGACACAATGGACACACACACAAAAAAACGTTTTAGAAGTCCTTAATAATTTTAAGGGTGTAAAAAGATCTTGAGACAAATGTTTGGGAATGACTAATTGATCCAATTGCCAAGAAAACTCCCTACTTTTATCATTATATCCTGAGAATTGTGCACTTGAATTTTAGCCTAACATCTTTAATCATTTTAATGACTTCAACTCCATTTCTAGTTCATGTTTTCTATGCCCCCATCCACCCCCAATTCTAGATTCACTGCGAGGTCAATTACCTTAGATCCTGAATTTAGAGTCCTGAATACCTGGAGTAACTTGGTGACTTGAGAGGCAAAATTCCTTGAAAGGTATGAGAAGATAAGAGTACAAAGGGCGAGCTTCAAAGAACTGTGATTTTATAACTGGTAACATTTTCCTTGTAACTCCTATATTCATGTAACCAAGGCAATAAGAACTGACCAGAGCTAGAACCTTACCATTTATGGATGGTCTATAATATGTCAGATATTCTATTAGCTACTTTGTTTTCTATTTTTAATCCTACAGTTTGGAGCTTTGCATAATTGACTCATTTCATGGGTGAAGAAACCTAGCTTTGGAAATGATTTGTTCAAGGCAGCACAGATAGTTTGCTGAGTGAGGATTCCCTGCCAGTCCGGGTGAACAAAAGGTATCTTTCAATTCCTTTTTTTTTCTTTAGATTTTACAATGAGGGAGATCTGGAACATAATAGACATTTAATAAATACATTTTTTTTTTTGTAGAATGGAGGCATAAACTTGACCCAACTTAAGAGTTAAGTTCTGCTTAGCAGTTTTAGGATTCTTTCTCTTTTCTCTCAGATCATTTCAGCTCTCTGATCAGAATCAGAATTTCTAACTGTTCCCTCTGCTCATAAAACCATTGCAATCAAAGATCTTTTATCATGGAGAGTCACTGACCTTTCAAGGGCTGAAAAAATTAATGAGTGAAGACAGGCCTGTTTCTTCCAGAATGTAAATTGGAATTAATCTAAGAGGAACTTAAAAATAAATTGCCACTGGAGACTGAAGAGCTATTAGAAATAAAGATCAAATCCCAAGTAGGATTTTTTACGTAATGTGAAATATACATCTTGAATTACTTCCCCACACCCTCTCCTTCAATGAAATTCTATCTTGCTTTCATTGTCTATTTAGAACAATTTGGTTGTTCAGTTCTGCCTTAACAATCAACTTAAAGTACATGAACAGTTTCATGTCATTAACTTTCATCTCTATTTGCCATTATAACTTAAAATCTTAAAAAGTAATGGTTATCCTCTGAGAAAGTACTTTGTGTGACTTTCCTATATCTGAAAGATCACAAGGAAAAGAGTGAATAATTCACACAAATCCAAACTGATATATTTTAGCTGCTATTTACTCATTTTATTTTCAGCAGGAAAAGACTTTAACTTAAACCAGTTACATCAACAGTAGTAGGGGAGTAACACCAGCCATGTTGCCAATAAAGAGTTTGTTTATTTATTTATATTTTAATTTCCTTTTTTATTACTATTTTAAAAAATTTATATCCAAGTTAGTTAGCATATAGTGTAATAATTATTTCAGGAATAGAATTTGGTGATTTATCCCCTACATATAGCACCCAGTACTCATCCCAACAAGTGTCCTCCTTAATGCCCCTTGCCCTTTTAGCCCATCCCCCCAAGCCCAAACCCCTCCAGCTACCCTCAGTCTGTTTATGAGTCTCTTATGGTTTATATATTTAGAGTCTCTTATGGTTTGTTTCCCTCCCTGTTTTATATTATTTTTGCTTCCCTTCTTTTATGTTCATCTGTTTTGTATCTTAAATTCCACATGAGTGAAGTTCATATATTTGTCTTTCTCTGACTGACTTATTTCACTTAGTTATACACTCTACACTCTAGTTATACACTCTACACTCTAGTTGCACCCACACTATTGCAAATGGCAAGATTTCATTCTTTTTGATTGCTGAGCAATATTCCATTGTGTATATATATCACATCTTCTTTATCCATTCATCAGTCAATGGACATCTGGGCTTTTTCCATACTTTGGCTACTGTTGATAGCACTGCTATAAACATTGGGGTGCATGTGCTCCTTTGAAGCAGCATTCCTGTATCCTTTGGATAAATATCTAGTAGTGCAAATGCTGGGTCGTAGGGTAGTTCTATCTTTAATTTTTTGAGGAACCCCCATACTGTTTTCCAGAGTGGCTGCAACAGTTTGCATTCCCACCTGCAGTGCAAAAGAGACCCTCTTTCTCTGCATCCTCGCCAGCATCTGTTGTTGCCTGAGTTGTTAATGTTAGCCATTCTGACTGGTGTGAGGTGGTATCTCATTGTGGTTTTGATTTGTATTTCCCTGCTGATGAGTGGTGTTGAGCATCTTTTCATGTGTCTGTTAGCCATCTGGATATCTTCTTTGGAAAAGTGTATATTCATGTCTTTTGCCCATTTCTTTACTGGATTATTTGTTTTTTTGGGTCTTGAGTTTGATAAGTTCTTTATAGACTTTGGATACTAACCCTCTATCTGGCATTTCATTTGCAAATATCTTCTCCCATTCTGTCAGTGGCCTTTTAATTTTGCTGATTGTTTTCTTCACTGTGCAGAAGCTTTTTATCTTGATGAGGTCCTAATAGTTCATTTTTGCTTTTGTTTCCCTTGGCTCTGGAGACATGTCAAGTAAGAAGTTGCTGCGGCTGAGGTCTAAGAGGTTGTTGCCTGTTTTCTCCTCTAGGATTTTGACGGTTTTCTGTCTTACATTTAGGTCTTTCATCCATTTTGAGTTTATTTTTGTGTGTGGTATAAGAAAGCGGTCCAGGTTCATTCTTCTGCACATTGCTGTCCAGTTTTTCCAACACCGCTAATAAAGAGTTTAGACTCATTCAAGTAAAAGCGATTAAGATGGCATATGAAAATAAGTTCAGAAAAATCTAAAAAATTAAGAAAATAACTTTTAAAAGTATTTTCTGATTTGGGGCACCTGGGTGACTCAGTTGGTTAAGCGTCCGACTTCGGCTCAGGTCATGATCTCGCGGCTTGTGAGTTGGAGCCCCGCCTCCGGCTCTGTGCTGACAGCTCAGAGCCTGGAGCCTGCTTCAGATTCTGTGTCTCCCTCTCTCGGCCCCTTTCCAGCTCACACTCTGTATCTCTCTCTCTCAAAAAGAAAATAAACATTAAAAAAATAAGAAGTATTTTCTGATTTAATATCAATTTCTTCTATATTTCCTTATTTAGAAATATTTTTATAGCTTTTATAATTATGAAAAATAAGATGAGTGTCTATTTTCTCTGGCCTCATTTATTAATTTGTTGTACATATTTTATGATGTGTATCACATTTAACTTCCTGTGCACATTTTCCCCGTCCCCCGCTAGCGTGCAAGCTCATAAGGCCAGAGAACCTGCTGTTTCTTCTTTGCCTCCCTCACCAAAAGCAGTACTGTGCTTTGCATATTGTATATGTCCAATAAATATTCATAGGAATAAATTATTATTCATCACACATGCTAACGTTTCTCTCACAATTTTAATCTTTTTTTTAAAAAAATTTTTTTTTTCAACGTTTATTTATTTTTTTGGGACAGAGAGAGACAGAGCATGAATGGGGGAGGGGCAGAGAGAGAGGGAGGCACAGAATCGGAAACAGGCTCCAGGCTCTGAGCCATCAGCCCAGAGCCTGACGCGGGGCTCGAACTCACAGACCGCGAGATCGTGACCTGGCTGAAGTCGGACGCTTAACCGACTGCGCCACCCAGGCGCCCCGTCACAATTTTAATCTTAATTCTATATTGGTTTCTTTAGAGAAATCTAGAATCTAGAGCCTCAAATTTAATTATCTTGCTTAGATTTTATTTATTTCTTTATTGATTTATATTCTTTAAATGAGTGTTAACATAAAGTGCAGGGAACCTCCTAAACAATGATTAAAACTGGTATTATTAGTATTGTCTCTGTCAATTACTTTTGCTGGCATAAAAGTTCTGTTCTTTGATCATACCGTGGAGATTGCATCTCCTGTCATATCTTTGAAGATGGCCTCGAATCACAGAAGACTGAAAGTGAATAGGTAATGTCAGACAGATCTAGTACTCTTTGCCATTTGGACACAGGTTTAAAAGATGAACATACCTCACGTGTAGGATGAAATAACATATAACTAAAACCGGGCAGAAAGTAAACACAGTATTTGTGTTGGGAAAGACATGTTTCCTTTAATGAAAACTAATGAGGCTATGCATCCCATGGGTTACTTTTTTTTAATGGGAAAGTCCCCCAGAAGTAAGTTTCATATGTCGTATTTTGGAGACATTTAGGGACAAGAGTGAGGCATCCTCACACTGCAGCCAACCTGAGTAAGCCACTGATGTTTATATTTTGGGAAACATGACCTACTATAAAAGTGCTTGCGTTGACAAGAGGAGTGATAGTACAGCAGCAAAGAAGTTTTCCTCATGAGAAGAGAAAGTAGGAGAATAAAGGAATAAAGTCTTGTCTGTTTGTTTTTTCAGGAGAGACACAGAATCAGATGACCAGCAGTCTAGCAGTAGCCTGAGCACCGTGATCAAAAGCAGGGTCACAGGAGAATGAGACAGACTTGGGTTTGAATCCCAGGTGTGCCGTTTTAGTCCTGGACAAATCAGTTAACTCCTTTTCTCCTTATCTGTAAAATAGTCATAATGATGCTGTCAGAGATTCTTTTGAGAATTATAAAAGACGATGTTTTTAAAAAGCCTGGTACATAATAAACATTCACAATAGTAACAAAGGAAAAAACAAACTTGTTCTTTCTATAGAAACGTTCCTTAAGCAGAGAATGGTATTTCCTCATGCCATTTTAGCTTAGTAAAAATCTCTCTTTTGTTTTTTTTTTTTTGAGAGAGAGAGAGAAAGAGAGAAAGAGAGCAGGAGAGGGGGGCAGAGGGGGAGAAGAGAATCTCAAACAAGCTCCTTGCTAGGCATGGAGGTGGGGCTTGATCCCATGACCCTGGGATCATGACCTGAACCAAAATCGAGAATCAGATGCTCAACCAACCGAGCCAACCCAGGTGCCCTGAAATATCTCTTAAGAACCTGCAACTGTCATCAAAAAGTACTCTAATCTAAGAAACCACCTATGTTCCATTACTTTTTTGAAGATGAATTCATTCAAGTCAGATAAGTATCATGCAGTGTAAAATCATACATACATCTGTATTCTTGATTTTAATTCAGTTTCTTCTAAAATATATCACACTCATCCAAAGCAGCAGCACTTTATTATCCCCTCAGGGAACTGATGGAATCAGTTTTCAGAAACTAAAAAGTAAGAAAAATTCAATCCTGAAATTTGGCATATGTATCAAAATGCAGCACATTGTGAGTCTGAAACAATCAGCAGATCATACCCATTTCCTACTGAGAAAAGAAAGAGTGAATTGCTTCCTGATTGTGGATAGTAGTGTGGGTACTGGGTAGTACAGAGTTTTATGTAGAAGCATAAGTTATCCTGATGAATACAATTCCCGGTCTGGGTTCCTCTGGGGAGGTTCAGGGTGAGGGCTGTGGAGCCTGAATATTACCACTTATCTATTTATCCTCAAGTTATAATTAAAAATTAATAATCGGGGCATCTGGATGGCTCAGTCGGTTAAGCATCTGACTTCAGCTCAGGTCATGATCTCACAGTTTGTGAGTTCAAGCTCCATGTCGGGCTCTGCACTGAGTATGGAGCCTGCTAGGGATTATCTGTCTCCCTCTCTCTCTGCCCCTCCCCTTCTCTCTCTTTCTCTCTCTCTCTCTCTCAAAATAAATAAATAAATAAAATTCTTAAAAAAATGAATAATCACAGATATTTGAGTCAAACAGGGGTCAAGATTCCAACATTTTTACTGATAATGGGCTATGTCAGGAATAGACATACAGTTTTTAATATTTAAGAATAATTGCAATATATTACTGCCTAGTCCTCCTGTTAGTTGATAGTATTGCCAAGTGCCTGAAGAGGTTCCTTTGGAACTAGAGGTCGCAGGGCCAAATACACTATGTTCTCATGTTCTCCCACATGAGTATATTTAGCGATGAAATCAGCTTGAAATGAACAGCGAGAACAACCTTAAAGGGGAGATGAGGTCATTGCCCAGCAGTTGTATCCCTTCATTTTGGTGGTGGGGTGTGTCTTGTGCTCACTGTGTGCAAATGTCTCTGGGCTTTAAAGGGAAAATTTTTTTCATGATAAACATAGGCATAAAAAGGAGTAGAAAAAAAAATTGCTTGTATGCCTACCATCCCAACATAATAACTATTAACACATTTAGTTTTTATAAATCTGCCAAAATATTGAAAAAATAGTTTTATTCTTTTTACTCTAAAATCATACTGTAAGTATTTTTAATGTTATAATCTTGATAAATATATATTTAATGACATTGTAGTGCATAATATTTTACTAAATGGATTTAGCATAAGTTATTTAGCCAGTCACCCAATGGTTATTTTCAGTTTTTAAACTTGTTTTTAGATTTCCCTTTGCTAATGTAAATAATGCTGATGTATCATTCTGCATAGAATCTTTGCTGCTTCATATTTCTTACCTTAAGATAGATTCTCAAGAGTTGAATTTTAGGGTCCAAGGTATATTTAGGGTCAAAGTATACTCCCACAAGACATTTTCAGTAGGGGGCAAAGAACTTTCTCCTAATAAAAACCCAATCAGATCTCTAATATCTTAGGTAGTTCTGAGAAGCTGTATTTTAGGAATGGCAACAGGGCATATAAGACCTGTATATGGAAGTTGCATTCTGTCACTGATAATAACCACCACTGTTACTAAGAGAAAATGTTGACCTTTGCTGCTCTTCTGATGCAGTAGAGGAGTTTAACAGAAAAGAACATATTTTCAACTTGATAAATTCTTTAAGGAGAAAAAGGGAAACTAGCATTTGTTGAGTGCCTTCTTGGTCCAGGCACAGTGCTTCCATTTTTATATGTATTATTGTTGGAGTTACATGGTAGGGTTTGTTGCCTCGATTTACCCCTCATCTTTTTTCCCCTTATGGTTGTGGTCAATAGAATATAGTATCAGAGACCTGAGTATAACAGTGCTCCAGATTTTAGCCATGTTACTGGTAAAGCTGGATTAAAAGGTGTGAAACACCTCCAGTTTCCTTCCAAACCTAGATTTTGGAATCCATAGGACTGTCACTTATCTACTTGCTTACAGGTGAGAAGCTGGAGTTGAGAAAGCAGGCTCTCTTGGCCTGCCTATTTAAAGATTAAAAACACAGGTGCCCATTGTGTAAGAGAACAGGAGAGCCCCAGAAGACAAAAGGCAGTCTCCTGTCCACATGGCAATGTCTTTTGGTTACTTTGGACCAATGGGGAACTGCCTTTCTGTAAACCAATCAGGTCACCCAATCCTCCTGTCCTGACGAGGGAGGGGTATAGAAAACATGTGTCCTCATGGAAATGTGACAAAGGGAACTTGGATCTGGATCCCATAATTTCCCAAATTATTACAAATAGTCTTCAAAAGAATATTATAAGGATTGGAATCCTATTTGTCGGTAAGGAAACTGAAATTCAGGTAAGTTAAGCAATTCTCAAGTTCACATAGCCAGGCAGCAAGTGAGCCAATGTTCAAACCCAGACCCCAAGGCCCACATTCTTTTCATTGAGCTGTTGAGCACTATTGTCTTCATGAGTCTCACCGCACTGCTCTCCCATTCTCATTTTAATAGAGGCTTTTTAAATATGTAATGTCTTACCATTGAGAAGCAACACTGATGGTGGGAATTTCAGACCTCTTGGTAAACTAGATGAATTGAGGTTTGGGTCAGTTTGGCCTTTGGCATTTCTCAAGTGATGAATCTATCTGTAACTTTTGGGACAGCTATAGCAATCACAACTCTATGTAAGGAGACTTCCTCCTGTTAGGAGAGATCTCTCATCTTTTGGTCCCACACTGCAAGACCCGGACTGCTCTTTCACCTGGGTTGTTTCCCATGGATTACTTATGCATCTAATATGTGAGGAGGTGACATACATTCTCCTCTAGACAAAGATCAGGCTTGCTTACTGGTTGCTGTACAAGCAGTGCATTCCCTAAGCTAAGTGTTCCTCAGGTGCAACATAAGCCCACTAGATGCACAGCATCCATTTGAGCCTATTGTATCATTATATTGTATGATACCAATATAAAAATAGACATATATATCAATGGAGTAGAACTGAGAGTCCAGAAATAAACTCATACATTTATGATCAATTGGTTTTCAATGAAGGTGCCAAACAGTTAAATAGGGGCTGGGACAGCCAGATACCCACATAGAGTAGAGTGAAATTGGACTCCTACTCACACCATATACAAAAATGAACTCAGAATGGATCAAAGTCCTAAATGCAAGAGCTAAGTTACATATATAACTCTTAGAAGAAAATATAGGTATAAATCTTTGTGAGTTTATATTAGGAAATGGTCTTCTAGATATTTGGATATAATACCAAAAACTGAGGCAACAAAAGAATAAAAATAGATAAATTGGACTTCTTAAAAATTAAAAAGTTTGACTCTTATCAAGAAGATGAACAGGAGTGCCTAGATGGCTCAATTGGCTAAGCATCTGACTCTTGGTTTTGGCTTAGGTGGTGGGATGATCTTGTGGTCATGGGATGCAGCCCCACATTGGTCTCCGTGCTGAGCATGGAGCCTGCTTGAGATTCTGTCTCCCTCTGCTTTTTGCCCTCCCCTGCACATGTGTGCACTCTCTCTCTCAAAAAAAAATATTAAAAAAAAAAGATGAACAGACATGCCATGAACCCTGCCCTTGGTGGGGGGGGGGGGGGGGCGGGTGTGCTAGAGGGTGCCTCCTTAAGCCAGAGCTTGGAACAAACTTTCTCCTGGCAAAGTGAGTTCAATGGCTGAGATAAGGTACCCCAGCTGAGAGCCTCATAACCCAATTCAGACTACTCTTCTCTGTAAAATAAAATAAATAAAAAGAAAGAAAAAAAATGAAAATGAACAGACAACACCAAGAATGGGATAAAGTATTTGAAAAAAATATATCTGACAAGGGTCTAGTATCCAGAATATATATAAATAACTGTTACAGCTCAGCAATGAAATGGCAAATAACCCAACTAAAAAGTGAGCAAAGATATTACTCCAAAGAAGATCCAAAATGGTCAGCAAGCAATTAAAAAAATGCTCACCATTATTAGCCATCAGGGCAATGCAAATAAAGTCAGAGATACCACTTCACATACACTTGGATGGCTGAAACAAAAAAGATTAATAACAAATGTTGACAAGGCTGTAGGGAAATCAGAACCCTCATTTCTGGTGGGAATGTAAACAGATGCAGTTATTCGTAATGGTTCCTCAAAAGGTTAAAACGTTGCCATATCATCCCATAATTCCACTCTTAGGGATATACCTCAAAGTGATGAGAACATACATACATGCACAATCTTATACACAAGAGTTCATAGAAGCATTCATTATAGTAGCCCCAAAGTGGAAACAATCCAAAAGTCTTACCAATTGATGAATGGATGATAAAATGTGATATATTCATACAATGGAATATTTTTGGGCCATACAAAGAAGTTCTGATACATACTATAACATGGATAAACCTTGAAAACTTTATGCTAGTGAAAAGGAGACTGACACAAAAGGGCACAAATTGTAGGATTCCATTTAGATGAAATGTGTACTATAGGCAAATCCTTAGAAATGGAAGAAGCTGCCGAGGGTAGTGGGAAGTGACTTTTAATGAGTATGGAGTTTCTTTTTAGGCTGATGAAAATGTTCTGGAATTACATAGTGGTGATGGATGAGTAAGCTTGTGAATTTGCTAAATATCACATAATTGTACAATTTAAAAGGATGAATTTTATGGAATGTGAATTTTATCTCAATTAAAAAATGAAACATCAATATTAAAAACTGTTCCAAGCCACAGTCCAGAAACAGATGAGTTGGATAAATGGCAATGACATGACAAGACTTTTATTTTTTCCCCCTAGGAAAGGAATTTTGAAAGAGAGCTGGAAAATGGATTTATGAAAAAACTAATAAGTAATCTCTGATTAGGTAAGATATAGTCATAGATCTCTAGAAAAATATAAATTATCTGAAATGGCCCAAGAAGAGGTAGACATGTTTGCACTGATTAGTGTGTAGGAAATGGGAAAGGTTTTTACAGATAATCACAAAAAGTCACCAGGTCCAGATTGCTTTATACCTGAATTCAACCTGACTTTCAAAGGACATAACTCTTCTATTATTAACTATTTCAGACCACAGGGTTTTTAATAAAATTAAAAACTAGTTCATGTGTGCATGCAAAATAACCACAATCAATTTTTCAAAGACAACCTTAATACTGAATACTAGTAAGAATCATTCAAACAAAATATATATGAATATATATGAATGTACACAAAATATCATAAAACAGTAGCAAATTAAATTCAGCAATGTATTAAAGAATAATAAACGATAGACAAGTGACTTTTTTTGGTTTTCAGCATTGAGAGATGGGTTTTTTTTATGTTTGTTTACTTATTTTGAGAAAGAGAATATGAGTGGGAAAGGAGTAGAGGGAGAGGGAGAGAGAATCCCAAAGTGAGGTCTGTGCTGATGAACTGTGAGATCATGAGCGGAGCCAAAATCAAGAGTCAGACACTCAGTCAACTGAACCACCCAGGAGCCCCAAGAGATGGTATAACATAGGAAATGTATAAATGCAAATTATTACCTTAGGTGATTAAAGAAACACCGTGTAATTATATTAACTGATGTTTTCTTCTTTTTGTTATTGCTAGCGTATTTGGAGGGTATATTTTAACTCATTTCTCACCCAGTTTGCAGATAGCTTTTGGACTACTCAAAAAATTTTCCAGTCCATAAACTTGTATAGAGAAGACTAAATAAAGGAAGAATATGGACAATCTTCCACAGTTCCTCTAGAAAAGCAGGTTGCAAAGGCCAGTTAAATCAAGTTCAAATTGGTTCAAATCAAGTTCATTATGTAGTACGGAATCATGATATGATATATGATGATTAAGATTGCTCTAATGACTAATGGAATAGATTTTGTGTCTTATTAAAATGCAAATGATCTTGGCAGGGTTAATATATTCAGCTTCATTTGCCAGTTACAACAGTTACACTGTTAGGGAAGTGGAGAGGAGGAAAAATATATTGGATACTTAAGATGGAGAGAAAAGTGCACCATCAAGAAGGCAAAAGTACTTCAGGAGATCAGTTTACTGACCTAACACTTTGGCTTATGGTGAGTCCTTAAGTCTATGCTCTAATCACAGAGGCCTCAATGAGAAAGGGAAGGGTAGATTCAGAGGATGGGCAGACAGGAGAAGAGTTAGCATTCAAGAAGTGCCTTCCGTGGCCCCAGCTTCTGACAGGCATTTTAATAATAGCAAGCACTATGTTCAGAATTTATAGATGAGAAGACTGAATTTCAGGGACGTTGTCATGCACAAGGTGACCCAGCTCTTCAAATGCTAAGCCAAATGTTAATTCCAAATTTGTCTCTAAAGTCAGTATTGTTTCCATTGAAGTAATTAAGGGAAAGAATAGTCCATGAAATAATTTTCTTCAGTAATGAGAATATAAGATGAGTATTGCATAAACATATTATACAAAGCATATGACTATTTCCTTAACTGATTTACTCAAAACTTAAGTGAAATGTAGAAGTAGAAAATGTCCTTTTTGTCAAACACAAATAGGAAAAACAGCCAGTAGGGATTGTTCTATTTCTTTAGTATATAAGTTTCATTAAGCCTTGAAACCAGGCCAACCATCTGTCTCTCTTTGATAGCCAAGGTTTTACACAGTTTCTGGATATATATATATATATACACACACACACACACACACACACACACACACACACACACACATATATACACACATTTTTGCTGTCTCTCTCTCTCTCTCTCTCTCTGGGTTTTATGTGAATATAAAGGACACAGATATGAGCTCTCTGGTATGTCATTTAACAAATAATGATTTTTATATTTGTCTGGTGGATTAAAAATTACATGTTTTGCATTAAAAAAGCTATAAAGATTGCTTCTTCAGGAAAGCCTGTCTTTGAAGTCCTTGAGGGTGATTACTTACACAAGAGTTTCCAGATTGGGTTTGTAGTCTACTTTAAAGCAGAATAAAAAATAAACTAGTGAGTTTTTCTTCATTGGAATTGTTTAGCTTAAATGTCCACATAGTTTATTTTTCTCGTATATTTAATTAGAAGTCTATATTGATCAGAAAATAAAAGATACAGGGTCACCTGGGTGGCTCAGTTGGTTAAGCATCCGACTCTTGATTTAGGCTCAGGTCATGATTTCATGTGGGTTCATGGTTTTAAGCCCCACATTGGGCTCTGTGCTAAAAGGCTGGAGCTTCCTTGGGATTCTCTTTATCTCCCTGTGTCTCTGGCCCTCCCTTGCTCACTCTCTGTCTCTCAAAATAAATAAACTTAAGAAAAGAAAACAAATATATAATATTTAATATGTAACATATATATATATATATATGTATCAAACCATTTGTCTTAATTTTTTGCCAGTTTATCTTTGCAATGAGGTTTTAGAAATAGTTTTGGCTTGTCATATAATTTAAAAATATATGTAATTAAAAAATATTGTAAATATGATCCTGTCTTGTATCATTTTTCATTCTTATCAGCAGTTTGCTCAAAGCCTTACTAATAGAAGGTGTTGTCACACTTTGCTCACCAATCTGAGAGTAAGAGGTGATATCTTAATTGCATTTTTTTTTGTTATGAATCAGGTCCAGCATATTCTCATATGTTTAAGGGCCAACTGTATTTCATTTAGTTCACTTTTTCTATGCTGATTGTGTCTTTTTAAAAATTATTTTTAAATTTTTAATGTTTATTTTTGAGAGAAAGAGACAGAGTGTCAGCAGAAGGGCAGAGAGAAAGGGAGACACAGAATCTGAATCAGGCTCCAGGCTCTAAGCTGTCAGCACAGAGCCCCACACAGGGCCTGAACCCAAGGGTCATGAGGTCCTGACCTGAGCTGAAGTCAGAGGCTTAACCCACTGAGCCACCCAGGCACTCCTATGCTGATTGTGTCTTTGTCTATTTTTCTACTTGTTTGTTTCTTTGTTTCTTGTTCTTCAAATCTCTAGAAGGTGGTTAAGCCCTTTGTCAGTGAAAAGTTGCAAGCTTGTCTGCCTGTTTATTTATTTTCCACTGGTTGCTCTTTTTTGGTTACAATTAAAAATTTGAATAATGCACGGAGTGCCTGGCTGGCCCAGTCTATAGACCATGTGACTTAAAAATATTTTTTTAATGTTTATTTATTTTTGAGAGAGAGAGAGAGAGAGAGAGAGAGAGAGAGAGAGAGAGAGAATGAACAGGGGAGGGGCAGAGAGAGTGGGAGACACAGGATCCAAAGCAGGCTCCAGGCTCTGAGCTGTCAGCATAGCTTTGTCTTCTCCCCAAAATTATATAGTTTAATTTTTTTTAAATTAAGATGTTTGATCTATTTTGAGTTTATCTTTGTGGACTCAGTTTTTATTTTTCTGTATTTAGAAAGTGCAGTCAGTTTGACTGTAGTACTTGATTTGAAGACACAAGTTGTTCCAATGAAATTGATATATTAGGGAACAGTGTGAACATAATACTAAGTTTTTCATTTGCAAATGAACAGTTTTTTCTATGGGAAATACTAAATGCACATAGAAAATTACCCAGCCGATCTGAGTTACACTATTAAGGAGTACACAATGCGCATGCACAGAAAACCCTCAGCTATCTACCAGCTACTCCAGTTCACCATATGTTTTATCCTACAAGGTTGTGTTTTGCTATTACTTTACACATTTGTAAACTTAAAAAAATTTTTTTTAATGTTTATATATTTCTGAGAGGAGGGGAGGGGCAGAGAGAGAAGGAAACACAGAATCCAAAGCAGATTCCAGGCTCTGAGCTGTCAGCACGCGGGGCTCAAACTCGTGGACAGCAAGATCATGACCTGAGCTGAAGTGGGGCACCAGCTCGGGAAGACTGAGCCATCCTGGTGCCCCTGTAAACTTTCTATGTTAAAAAAAACGCTCATTCCACATCTCAAATATGTGTAAATATCATGGTTCAAAAATGCCAAGCAGTGCAGAGAAGAGGAAAACTATAAAACCTGAAATAGTAATGATTTTCAAAGAAATGAGAAAGTATGTGATTCCTCTCAAGCAAAAGGCATTAAGGAATTTACATTGCTGACAATGAAGAGACTCCACAAATATGAAAGAAGCATCTATGGCTGGAACAATTTCAAGTGCTGTGCGATCAGTAAGAGCAACATCTTAACAAAATGGAAGAAATGGAAAGATTGTGGAATATGGTTTGAAGACTAAACCGTGTTGTCAACAACTTTTCTCACAATCAAAGAGAAAGCATAATCTATATATAAGGCCTTAAACAGACATTGCCAAATCCTGCAAAAGTGACTTCTTTTTTTTTAAGACTGTTGGTTTGGTGACTTGAAAAATGACTATAGTTTCAAAGTCGTAAGCTATTTGGCGAAGCTAAGAGAACAAACAAGAAAGCCATGAAACAATTTCCAGCATTTAAACAGACAGATGTCAATGAAGAAGTAGGCTATACAGTGTGGACATTGCAGTTTTGATGAAACAAGTACCTATTAAAAATGCACTTCTTGAAAGGTCTCTGTCTCAAAGGCAGAAAAACAGGCTATTTAAGTATTTAAGATGTAAAACATCATAAATTGTGATAATTCTCTTTCTACTACCTCATAGTGAGTCACAGGCTGCAACCCTTCCCAAGTGCACTTCTACAAGCAAACTTCAGGTCTTTTTCAAGGTTGAGTGCCATTTTTATTACAGTATGTACATATTTCTTAATCATTTAGCATGTATAAAATTATGCTGTATTTTTAAAAATTAAATTCCTATCTTTTTTATGTGTCACTGATGAAGTTTTTGAGTGTTGAACCATAAGCCCTATAATTTTTTATTCTGAGATTTTGCACAATGGGGAGATTTTTGGGAACATATATTTTTGTTACAGCAGAACTGATCACACATATTTTCTGATTATTTGAAATATTGCTTTTATCTTTAAATTTGTATATGTAATTTTTCTATTTCTGACATGCAATTTTGTTTCATGGTCAGTCTAACTACTTATATGCCAATGCCATGTTATTTTAATTTTTGAGGTTTGATAATATTTTATTTATTAAAAAAATTTTTCATGTTTATTTATTTTTGAGAGAGAGAGAGAGAGAGAGTGAAGGCAGGGGAGTGGCAGAGAGAGGGGGAGACACAGAATTCAAAGCAGGTTCCAGGCTCTGGGCTGTCAGCAGAGAGCTCAGGGTGGGGACTGAACTCACAAACCATGAGATCATGACCTGAGCTGAAGTCAGATGCTTAACCAACTGAGTCACCCAGGCACCCTGAGTCTTGAAAGTATTTTAATATCTAGTAGAGTTAGCTAATCTTCCTCCTTATGCCCACATGCCCCACACATAGTTTTTATATTTTAGGGGTTTTTTGGTCCTATTTTTGCTTGCTTATTTTTTCATATGGACTTTTGAATGAATTTCATGATCTCTAGGAAGAAAGATGTTGATAATTTAAATGGAATTGCATTAAATTCATGAATCAATACCAAGAGAACTGACACGTTTCTGATATTGAGCATTCCTCATCATGAAATATCTCCAGAAAATGCCTTCCATTTGTTCAAGTCTCTATTTATCTATTTCAGAAGTGTTTTGACAATTTTTTCTCATAGAGGGTTTTATATTTCTTTTTTTTTAAATGTTTATTTATTTTAGAGAGAGAGACAGAGACAGAGACAGAGCACAAGCGGGGTAGGGGCAGAGAGAGAGGGAAACACAGAATCCTAAGCAGGCTTCAGGCTCTGATCTGTCAGCACAGAGCCTGACGCAGGGCTTGAACCCACGAACTGCAAGATCATGACCTGAGCCAAAGTTGGTTGGCCTAACTGACTGTGCCACCCAAACACCCCTGATGGTTTTATATTTCTTAAGCATATTTCTACTATTTTATTTTTATATTTTTATATTTTATATTTAGCGATGCTAAATGAGATTTTACTTTCCGTTATATCATTTAAATGTTTGTTGTTTTAATTCTGTTAATTTCTGTGTATTAATTATACATTTGGCTACCATGCTAAATTATTTTATTGTTTGTGGTTGCTTTTCTACTGTTTTTCTTGGGATTTTCAAGTATGTATAATAACAGATCATATAATTATGTTATTAAGCAAGAGAAGGCATTGAGAGAATTTTCCAATTCACATGCCCTAAATGCCTTTTCTTTCTTAATGGAATTAAAACTAATACTTCCAATACGCTGTGAAATAGTAGTGATGGTGTTTATCTTGGTCTCATTCTTGCCTTTTAAAGGAACGGTTCTAGTATTTTTCCGTTATATAAGTTCCTGGCTTTCAGGATAGATTGATAGATTGATAGATGTGATAGATTGAGCACGTTTCTACCTATTACCATTTTAATGAGTGTTTTTTTTTTTTTAGGAAGGAGAAGATAATTCCTGGGCCTAACTGAGCATCATTTGATAAAATAGGCTGTCAAGAATGTACAGAAAGGAACAGCTGGGTGGCTCAGTTGGTTAAACATCTGACTCTTGATTTCTGCTCAGGTCATGATCTCACGGTTTGTAAGCTTAAGCCCCACATCGGGCTCTTTGCTGACTGCATAGAGTCTGCTTGGGATTCTTTGTTTTTCTCTCTTTGCCCCTCCCCAACTAGCTCTCTCTCAAAAATAAACATTAAAAAAAAAATGTACAGAAGAAGCACTGTATGTGGAAACCAGGCTTCTTGAGTTTTGTATAAGTGGTTGTGAAAATGATACTTCTTTGAGTATATGCCTTTGAATCTACCACTGAATTTGTTTCATATTTCACTATGATGAGAAGTGGCAATTCTGAAAAGATGATGGACAAGTTTGTGTGCGGGACTGGGTTGGGTAGGGTATAAATGGGTCTAGGAATGAAACTTTGTGATTAATAAATGTGATGAAATTCAGAACTGTGTGTCAATTTTTATTTTGCTCTAGGCTTTGCATGGTAAGATTTTATATTAATAGAGATGGTATTGGCTTTTTACCTGCCAAATGCACACACACAGCTACGATATTATTATAAAGTTGGACATAGATTAAAGTAATAAGAATTTCAAGGGGATAATTAAGGGATGGTTTACAGGAGGCTGGGACCCTGTTTCATTGTGTTTTTCTAGAGTGCTTTTCTATCCATGTAAAGAGAGATGAATTTGGGGGCAAATTTAAAAACAATACAACTGCAGTTCTATTGTATAGTGACTGAGACACATTAGAGACTGAGACACATTGATATGTGATTGGTTTCCCATGCTTGAGGACCATTTTGACTAGATAAGAATGCCTGGAAAGCTTTTTTAAATATAAATAGAAATTCTCAACACCCTCCACCAGAGATTCTAATTCAGTAGATCTGAAGTACAAGAATAATCTCCTTCAGCTTGTTTGATTGTGATGCACCATTGCCCTAGGCCTAGAGCAGTGTATCCCAACTTTGCCTTGATCTAGTTCCAGAACAATGATTCTCAATCTTGACTGCACAATAGAATCACTTGGGGAGCCCTTAAAAAGGATTGAAAGCTGAGCTCTACTCTGAGACACTCGATTTATCTGTGCTATTGTGGGACTGAGGAATCCATAGGTTTTTAGAGCTCTTCGGGTGATTTTAATGTACAATCAGAATTGAGAAATGCTATTAAATAGTGTAGGTGTGAACAAATAGAAGGAAACTTGGATTTTTTTTAAACAGAGGAGTTACATACGAGATGGACCTTTTGGACCCAATATTTTTATGATGGTAAAAAAAATGGATTAAAATGGGAGAGATAAGGAGTGTGAAAAACACCTGTAATAATGCAGTATAGATATAATGCAGTATAGAATAATGTAGTTGAGAGCTGTCTACTGAAGCACTGACAGTAAAAATGGAAAGAGAAATTTTGAAAGAGGAAATATTTAGAATGAAGAATTATCAGGTCTTTGAGATGAAGTCTTTTAGTAAGGAGTGTGTTCAACCACATGAGTCTGTTGAGAGGTCAGGGTTGGATTGTATGGTGAGGAAGTCATGGAGATCTTTTGAGAGTATTATTCCAGTAAAGAGGTGGAACACAATTTAAGATGCAAAGAATTGTAGAGAAAATTAATGATGAAGAAAATATGGAATTAATGATGAACAAAACATGGTTAACTTAAAATCCTTAACTCGGGTGCCTGGGTAGCTCGGGTGCTCAAGTGTCTGACTCTTGTTTTAAGCTTAGATCATGATCTCAAGGTTTGTGAGATCAAGCCCCGTGTTGGGCTCTTCGCTGACAATGCAGAACCTGCTTGGGGTTCCCTTTCTCTGCCCCTTCCCCACCCCTCAAAATAAACAAATTTAAAAAATTTAAAATAAAATCATTAACCAAGAAGACAAGAAAGAAATAACATGCTTACTAGAAAGGAAAAATAGTTTAGAGAAGGTGGTTGTTGTTTTAAAGAAGTGTGAGATCTACACATAAGGTGAAATCAGAGATTGAAAGCAGAAAGCCAAACAAAATAAACCTCTAAATTTTTTTTGCACATTCAAACTATGGGAAAAAATTCAACAAATATTACTTGACTGATGGGAATATTTGTCAAAAGGTGCTATGGGTTTAAAAAATAAAACCCTGAGAACAATTTTAGGTTTTGTCAAAACAACAAATTCTTATCACTTTGATCAGTGAAATAGCAATACTTGAGCCCACTGGGCCATTTATTAAAAGTTATACCTTACAAACACAACTGCCAGAATAAGTCATGTCCTCTCATTTTGAGAACTGATCTTTCTTTGGAATCCTTGGTGGATAGAAGATGGCTACACTTAGTCTTGTCCATTAAAGATCATTTAGTCTTTTCTGCCTAGAATAGCCTCTTTGGGGGATGTAGTCAATCAATTCAAAATTCAAACTTCCTAACAAGCTGTTTCTCTTCTCTCTCAAGTCTCATTTTGCCTTCCTCTGTTTCAAGAGAGTAGGTGTTGTGGGTGGTGGTGATGGTAGCTTATATTCAGTCATGATGGTCTGTCTCTCCATTACCCTGAGATTTGCCCCTTTTTTGTGTCATATCATATCCACTAAAATGAGGTTATTTGATCCGATCTACTCCTGCGGAGGCATGTTTATACCACCCTGGTTTTTGACTAGTGTGTAGGGGTCCTCTGTTTAAGTCCATGGTTCCTCTCATTTGTCCCCACTCATAATGGTCCTGTTAATATCTCCCGTCTTGACCACAGCATCACCAAGAATGAAATAGATGGGCAGCCTACTAAAATGTTGCTTAATTTATATAACAGGAAAAGCTGTAGGCCTGATGGCTAAAACTCTGACATGAGTCACCTTATGGAGAGTGATGAATTTCTACATAGTTTCTAGACCTAAGTTAGTTCACATACCTAGAACTCCTTCACTGAAGGGGAGGCCTGGTCCTCTTGAGGAAGGATACTGCACACTGCCAGCATACTATACATACTGTAAATCTTCCTCCAAGCCTTTCCCAATGGGCCACTACTAGAATGATGCATACACATGAAATGGAAATACCCATAGTTTTCAGAGTTTATTAGATATGGTATATAAATTGATGTTATTCTCTGGGTACACCAAACCCACCATGACCCACCAATTAAGATGGGAGCTTATGGTGGCCAAGGGATAGAAGGAGGCTTAGCCTAAGTTTGAGTTACATGGACCTAAGACTGAATAGAAACTTGCTGGTGTTTTCTCCCCTAGTTCCTGAATATGTAATTGGAATAGATGTATTTGGCAATTAGCAAAATTTCTACTTCTTGCTGCCTCATCAAATTTTATTCCTCTGAGTCTATTATCCATTATTTTTCCCCCAGATTTATTGAGATCTAATTGACAAATAAGATTGTATATATTTAGGTGTACAATGTGATGATTTGATATATGTATATGTTGTGAAGTGATTACCATAATTAAGTTAATTAACACATCCATCACCTCACATAGCTACCATTTATTTTCTTTGGTGGTGAGAAAACTTAAGATTTATTCTCTTAGAAAATTTCAAGTGTACAATACAGTATTATTAATTATTACCATTGTGCTGTACATTAGATACCCAGATCTGGTTCATCTTATAACTAAAAGTTTATACCCTTTGACCAACCTCTCCACATGTTCCTCACTCCCTAACCACTAGAAACCACCATTCTACTCTCTGCTTCTATGAGTTCAACATTTTTAGCTTTCACATATAAGTGAGAACACACAGTATTTGTATTTCTGTGTCTGGCTTATTTCAGTTAGTATAATGTTCTCCAGTTTCAACCATGTTTCTGGGAATGGTGGAATTTCCTTCTTTTTATGGATCAGTAATATTCCATTATATATGTGCCACATTTTTAATCCATTTATCTATTGATGACACTTAGATTGTTTCCATATTTTGGCTATTGTAAGAAAAGTTGTAATGAATATGGGGATGCAGATATTTCTTTGAGATACTGATTTTATTTCCTTCAGATATATGTACCCAGAAGTAGAATTAATGGGTAATATGATAGTTCTATTTTTAATTTTTTGAGGAAACATCATATTGTTTTACATAATGGATGTACCAATTTACATTCCCACCAACAGCACACAAAGGTGCCCTTTTCACCACACCCTTGCCAACAGTTGCTGTCGTTTTGATGCTAACCATTCTTACTGATGTGAGGTGATATTTCATTGTGGTTTTGATTTGTGTTTCTCTGATGATTAGTGATATTAGACACTTTTTCATGGACAATACTTATTGTCCATGTGTATGTCTTCTTAGGAAAAATGTCTATTTAAGTCACTTGCTATTTTAAAATCAGATTGTCTTTTGTGTTTGTATTTTTTTGCTACTGAATGGTGAGTTCTTAGATATTTTAGATATTAACCTATTATCAGATATATGGTTTATGAATATTTCCTCACATTCCATAGGTTGCTCTTAATTTTGCTAATTGTTTCCTTTGCTGCACAGAATATTTTTAGTTTGCTATACTCTCACTGTTTATTTCTGCTTTTGTTGCCTGGGCTTCTGGTGTAATATTAAAAAAAATTATCGTGGAGATCAATGTCAAGGAGTCTTTTTTTCCCCCTATGTTTTATTGTAGGAGTTTTATGGTTTCAAGTCTTACATTTAAGTCCTTAATCCCTTTCAAGTTAATTTTTGTTTATGGCATAATGTTTAAGAGTCTGATTTTATTCTTTTGCATGTGAATATTCAGTTTTCCAAACACCATGTCTTGAAGAAACAATCCTTTCCCCATTGTGTGTATTGGCATTTGTGTAGTATCAGTTGTAATGTTTCCTCTTTCAAAACTCATTTTATTTGGGTCTACTCTTTTTTTTTCTTAGTGTAACTAAGGGTTTCTCAACTTTATCTTTCAAAAAACCAACTCTTCATTTTGTTCATCTTTTCTATCGTTTTTCTGGTCTCTACTTTGTTTATTTCTGTCTGATATTTGTTATTTCCTTCCTTCTCCTAACTTTAGCCTAGTTTGTTCTTTTTCTAGTTCCTTGAGGTGTAAAGTTAGGTAGCTTATTTGAGATCTTTCTTTTTCAGAATGCAGTCTTTTATTGCTATAAACTTCCTACTTAGCACTGCTTTTGCTGCATCCCATAAGTTTTGGTTTCTTGTGTTTCCACTTTGATTTGTCTCAAGATATGTTTTTATTTCCTTTTTGATTTCTTCTTTGATCCATTGGTCATTCTAGACTATGTTGCTTGATTTCCATATATTTGTAAATTTTTCAATTTTCCTTCTGTTATTGATATCTAGTTTCATACTATTGTGGTCAGAAATGATATTTGGTATGCTTTCCAAAGATTTGCTTTGTGGCCCTACATATAATCCAGATGGGCATTGTTCTATATGTACTTGGGAAGGATGTGTATTCTGCTGCTATTGATGAGATGTTCTGTATATGTTTCTTCAGTCCATTTGGTGTATAGTGATATTCTAGTCCACTGTTTTTCTTGTTGCTTTTATGTCTGGATGATCTGGACCCACATTCAGGATTCACAATCAGACCGAGATTGGTGGATCTGTCTTTGGGGGTACACATGAGTGCATCTCCCTTTGGATCCCTATCTGGGAAGCACTGCTCCTGAATCACAGCATGAGAGGCTGGAGCCAGGTCACGGCCTGCTTTCAGAGTCCACAGCTGTGGCTGAGGTTAGTGGGCCTGTTACCTAAAGCATGGGACAGTGTGACTCCTCCCAGGTTCCTTGGCAGATGGTGCTAGTGGCAGGATCAAGGCCAAATAAGGCTGTAGCTGAGTCCACAGTGGGGTGGAGCTGGGTCTGTAGTCAGGATCACAGCCGGTGAGTCTGCCACCTGTATGTGGGCCTGCCTTCTGAAATAGCCCCTTTTTGGTCTTGGGCTCCACTGGAGTTTTGCAAACTCCTACCTGGATCCCAAAGCTCCCACAAAGGCACTTTTGCCCATGGGTGGCTGCCAAATTGTTGTTCCTGTGGAAGGATATGAACAGTGGACTTTTTATTCTGCCATCTGGCTCTGTTCATTTTTTTAATGTAGTGATCTTTATTTCATTAAGCCAGATGTAAAACTGCTGATTTATATAAGCATGTAGATTTTTTGTGACAAGAAAATGTAAACCTCTGAACCATAAAATAATAATAATAATAAACTTTGAAAAAATAAGTTAAAGTGAAAATGGCAAAATCTAGTTCATGGTAATAGTCTTAACAATTTTTCTGGATGTTTGAAAATTTTCAATAATAAATACATTGGGAAAAGAAAAACAAAATTTAATTTGATTAAAATTAGTCAAGAAACAATTTATAAACTTCAAAAGAAGATGTCTTCTAAGGAACGACTAACCTTGTCAATAAGTACTTTGTATTTTGAGTTTACCCTTTCCTAGAAAAACAGTAATGCTACAAGCCATGATCAAAAGACTTTGTGGACCTGAAATATACATTGTTTTAGTCTGAGAATGAAAAAGAAATGCAATCCATTGATTTATGTATCTCATTAGAATAATGTCAAAGCAGTAAATTCACTCTATGCAGCACTTCCTTGACATTATGAAGTATGCAATATTAGTGATTCAGAAAATCCAAATGTATGGACTAATTAGAAATAATTTTAAGGTAGAGTTATTTCTTTCTGTCAGACACTAGGATACTTGGATAGGCAGTGGTGTCCTTTTAAATGTTCAACTCAACCATATTTCCTTCTCCCATACCTCCCCAAAAGATCCATAATTTTGTATGTGATATTTGTATTTCAATGTATGTCTTTGTATTTTAACTACATTTGTATTCATCCCTAAACAATACGCTGATGTTTCAAAACTATATAAATGTTAGACTTTATCTATCCTCTGCCACTTGTGAGATTTTTCCATTTTAATACATGTAGCTCTGTCCTTCATTTCATAGCTATGTTTTTTTCCAAATTATGAATATACTACAATTTACATATCTATTCATCGATAGCATTGATGGACATTTAGGTTGCATTCAATTTTTTTGCTCTTATAAGTAAGTCTTGTGTATGATTCTTTGGGCATCTATGCAAAAAGTTCTTTAGTAGTGGAACTACTATGTTTATAGAGAACTTGGGTTTCTTTTGTAAATTGCCTATTTAAAAGTTTTGCTTATTATTCTATTGGGCTGTTTTTCTTTTTCTCATCAATTTTTCTTTATGCATTTGGGATACTAATCCTTTGCTACTTACAAGGGTTGAAGACAAATTTTCTCAGTCTATGCCTGATCTTTTCACTTTTAAAAAAATTGGGGATTTTAACACTCAATTTTTATGGTTTATCTTATTTTAGAAAAATCTTGTTTAAGAAGTTTTAAATTTTGGGGGCGCTTGGGTGGCTCAGTCAGTTGAGTGTCAGACTTTGGCTCAGGTCATGATCTCACTGTTCATGAGTTTGAGCCTCGTGTTGGGCTAGCTGCTCTCTACCCCTTCCCTGCTTAAGGTTTCTCACTCTAAAAAAATAAACATAAAAAAAAGAAGATTTAAATTTTCTTGAGTTCTTCTGTATATTCTTCTAAAAAAGTTTGAAGTTTGATTTTAATATGCAGTCTTTCAATTATCTTGAAGTTCATTTCTCTGTTATTCCAGCATGGTTTTTTTTTGTTTGTTTGTTTGTTTGTTTGTTTTTGTTTTTTTGCTACTTCAATCTTTCTTCACTGTGAAATATTTTTTCCCAACTGTTCCTCAGTTTGTTATTCTGTTCTATGTATCTACTTCTGAGGTCATGTCACATCATCTAAAGCTACATAATATGTCTTGTTTTAGGTATGGTTAGCCTTCTCCATATTTTTCAGTTTTTTAAAATGGTTTTGGCTATTGTGGCTTTTTGGTTTTTCACATCAATTCTTTTTAGAATCAGATTATCAAATTCATATATCTTTTCTTGACTTTTGGTGGGAATTGTATCAATTTTACAGATTAAATGGGGAGAAGTCTCTATCCTTATATTATTTCATTTTCTTTAGTGTCTTTTCATAAAGTTTATAAATGTCCTACATATCTTTTCCTAGATTTATTCCTAGCTACCTTATGCATTTGTTGTGATGTTACAAAATATATCTCAAAATGCTAGATTTCAGCAATTTATTGGTAGTGTATAGGAATGTATTTGATACCTTACATCCAATTAATTGTGATAACTTATCAGTAGTTTCTTATAGGACTTTTATGTAGATAGTAATATTGTCTAATGAAAATGTCAATGTCAGTTTCCCTTTTTTCCTCAATACTTCCATCTTTTTTATTTCTTCTTTTTTTAAAGAACGCTCTCTAGTACTATGTCAAATAATGTAGTGATAGCTCGTAGTCTTCTATCTACTTTTAGTGGCAATGCTTCTAACAATTCGCTGTTTACCCTGAAGTCTCTGAATGGCTGTTTGTAAACAATGGTAGGGAAAGTCTTTAATCCTAGCACCTAATCTTGTTTCTGGTACACAGTAGATACTTATTAAATAATTGTTGATTTAAATTTCATTATTTTTCCTGGTATATGGACATATATTATGTAAGAGCATTTCTATCAGGCATAAAAATCCTAGAAAATTATATGCTTACGGGTAAAGTGATTACAGCTTGCAATCTGGTAACATCTTAAATTATCCAGAGTAGATGTCAACTTGAATATGTAGGAATCTTTCTAATCTCTGTGATAAACAGGAGGAAATTACTCTGTGACTGGGGAGAATTGATTTATGACAAAACTGCTGTTTTTAAACATCTGTTATTACCAGCCCACTAGGCATAAACACTCAAATGTTAAGCATGTCATTCAGAAGCTATGTTTTTCTGTTTGCCTTCTTTGTAAACCAATAGTAGGTATTAGGAGAAAGAAAGCAAGTTCTGCTATTCTGCTACTCAATTAATTTCTATTGCTTTGTAACAAATTATTACAGATTCAGCAGCTTAAAACAACACTAATTTATTATCTCAGGTTTCTGTGGGTTAGGAGTTTGGGCACCGGTTAGCTGGATTCTCTCCTCAGGTCGTACAGGGCTGCAATCAAGATGCCAGCTGTGCTATAATTTTCTTCTAGGGTTTGGGTTTTCTTCTAAGCTCATTTAGGTTATTGGCAGACATTCAGTTCCTTGCAGCTTTATTATTATTATTATTTTTTAATTTTATTTTTTATTTTTTAAAATTTACATCCAAATTGGTTAGCATATAGTGCAACAATAGGAGTAGATTCCTTAATGACCTTACCCATTTAGCCCATCCCCCCTCCCACAACCCCTCCAGTAACCCTCAGTTTGTTCTCCATATTTATGTTAGGTCTCTATATTTATGTTATGTCGGTGTATTTATGTTCTCCATATCTGTTTTGTCCCCCTCTCTGTTTTTATATTATTTTTGTTTCCCTTCCCTTATGTTCATCTGTTTTGTCTCTTAAAGTCTTCAGATGAGTGAAGTCATATGATTTTTGTCTTTCTGTGACTAATTTCACTTAGCATAATACCCTCCAGTTCCATCCACATAGTTGCAAATGGCAAGATTTCATTCTTTTTGACTGCCGAGTAATACTCCATTGTATATATATATACCACATCTTCTTTATCCATTCATCCATCCATAGACATTTGGGCTCTGTCTATATTTTTGCTATTGTTGATAGTGCTTCTAGAAACATGGGGTGCATGTGTCCCTCAAAACAGCACACTTGTATCCCGTGGATAAATGCCTAGTAGTGCAATTGCTGGGTCGTAGGGTAGTTCTACTTTTAGTTTTTGAGGAACCTCCATACTGTTTTCCAGAGTGGCTGCACCAGCTCGCATTCCCAGCATTGATATATTTGATTTTGATAAGAAGATGACTTACTCCCTTGGGTCTGACAAGTAATCAGAATATGTTTCATCTTGGTAAAATGGTAAGATGTTGTCCAAGACGACGTGCTGCCCAATCTCCAATGATTTTGTTGACTCTATTTTTAGTCTGCTTTCTTTCCTATTAAAAAAAATATGAATTCAGGTATCCAGGAAGTTCTTCATTTTTTTTCTTTGTCTTTTCTGATCTTATTAGCACACTATAAATCTGGTGACCATTGCTAAGGTCTTTTACTAGCAAATTGCTTCAATGGCTGTTGCTTTTATAATTTGCTATTAATGATCATTGTCTTATTGCTCTTTTTTTTTAAATATGAAATTTATTGTCAAATTGGTTGTGCTCATCCCAACAGGTACCCTCCTCAATACTCCTCACCCACCCTCCCCTCCCTCCTACCCCCCATCTCAGTTTGTTCTCAGTTTGTTCTCAGTTTTTAAGAGTCTCTTATGTATTGGCTCCCTCCCTCTCTAACCTTTTTTTTTTCCTTCCCCTCCCCCATGGGTTTCTGTTAAGTTTCTCAGGATCCACATAGGAGTGAAAACATATGATATCTGTGTTTCTCTATATGACTTATTTCACTTAGCATAACACTCTCCAGTTCCATCCACGTTGCTACAAAAGGCCATATTTCATTCTTTCTCATTGCCATGTAGTATTCCATTGAGTATATAAACCACAATTTCTTATCCATTCATCAGTTGATGGACATTTAGGCTCTTTCCATAATTTGGCTATCATTGAAAGTGCTGCTATAAACATTGGGGTACAAGTGCCCCTATGCATCAGTACTCCTGTATCCCTTAGGTAAATTCCTAGCAGTGCTATTGCTGAGTCATAGCGTAGATCTATTTTTAATTTTGTGAGGAACCTCCACACTGTTTTCCAGAGCGGCTGCACCAGTTTGGATTCCCACCAACAGTGCAAGAGTGTTCCCATTTCTCCACATCCTCACCAACGTCTATAGTCTTCTGATTTGTTCATTTTAGCCACTCCGATTGGCGTGAGGTGGTATCTGAGTGTGGTTTTGATTTGTATTTCCCTGATGAGGAATGACGTTGAGCATCTTTTCATGTGCCTGTTGGCCATCTGGATGTCTTCTTTTAAATTTTTTTTTAACGTTTATTTATTTTTGAGACAGAGAGAGACAAAGCATGAACAGGGGAGGGTCAGAGAGAGGGAGACACAGAATCTGAAACAGTCTCCAGGCTCTGAGCTGTCAGCACAGAGCCTGACGCGGGGCTCGAACTCACGGACCGCGAGATCATGACCTGAGCCGAAGTCGGACGCTTAACTGACTGAGCCACCCAGGCGCCCCTGGATGTCTTCTTTAGAGAAGTGTCTATTCATGTTTTCTGCCCATTTCTTCACTGGATTATTTGTTTTTTGGGTGTGGAGTTTGGTGAGTTCTTTATAGATTTTGGATACAAGCCCTTTGTCTGATATGTCTTTTGCAAATATCTTTTCCCATTCCGTTGGTTGCCTTTTAGTTTTGTTGGTTGTTTCCTTTGCAGTGCAGAAGTTTTTATCTTGATGAGGTCCCAATAGTTCATTTTTGCTTTTAATTGCATTGCCTTTGGGGATGTATCAAGTAAGAAATTGCTGCGGCTGAGGTCAGAGAGGTTTTTTTTCTGCTTTCTCCTCTAGGGTTTTGATGGTTTCCTGTCTCATTCAGGCCACACACTTCCAAAACTCAAACAGGAAGAAATAGAAAACTTGAACAGACCCATAACCAGAGAAGAAATTGAATCAGTCATCAAAAATCTCCCAACAAATAAGAGTCCAGGCCCAGATGGCTTCCCTGGGGAATTCCACCAGACAGTTAAAGCAGAGATAATACCTATCCTCAACCTGTTCCAAAAAATAAAAAGGGAAGGAAAACTTCCAGACTCATTCTATGAAGCCAGCATTACTTTGATCCTAAACCAGACAGAGACCCAGCAAAAAACGAGAACTACAGACCAATATCCCTGATGAATATGGATGCAAAAATTCTCAATAAGATACTAGCAAATCAAATTCAACAGCATATAAAAAGAATTATTCACCATGATCAAGTGGGATTCATTCCTGGGATGCAGGGCTGGTTCAACATTTGCAAATCAATCAATGTGATACATCACATTAATAAAAGAAAAGATAAGGAACATGTGACCCTGTCAATTGATGCAGAAAAGGCATTTGACAAAATTCAGCATCCTTTCTTAACAAAAACCCTCGAGAAAGTTGGGATAGAAGCAACATACTTAAACATCATAAAAGCCATTTATGAAAAGCCCACAGCTAATATCATCCTCTGTGGGGAAAAACTGAGAGCTTTCTCCCTGAGATCAGGAACACAAGAGGGATGTCCACTCTCACCGTTGTTGTTTAAGTGTTGGAAGTTCTCGCATCAGCAATCAGACAACAAAAGGAAATCAAAGCTATCAAAATTGGCAAAGATGAAGTCAAGCTTTCGCTTTTTGCAGATGACATGATACTATACATGGAAAATCCAATAGACTCCACCAGACGTCTACTTGAACTGATACATGCATTCAGCAGTTGTAGGATACAAAATCAATGTACAGAAATCAGTTGCATTCTTATACACTAATAATGAAGCAACAGAAAGACAAATAAAGAAACTGATCCCATTCACAAATGCACCCAGAATCATAAAATACCTAGGAATAAACCTAACCAAAGATGTAAAATATCTGTATGCTGAAAACTATAGAAAGCTTATGAAGGAAATTGAAGAAGATATAAAGAAATGGAAAAACATTCCGTGCTCACTGATTGGAAGAATAAATATTGTTAAAATGTCAATACTACCCAAAGCTATCTACACATTCAATGCAATCCCAATCACAATTGCACCAACATTCTTCTCGAAGCTAGGACAAGCAATCCAAAAATTTGTATGGAACCACAAAAGGCCCTGAACAGCCAAAGTAATTTTGAAGAAGAAGACCAAAGCGGGAGTTCCTTGCAGCTTTGGGAATGAGGTCCTTGTGTTCTTCCTAGTTGTTAGCTGGAGACCACTCTAAGCAACTAAAAGCCAACACTGTAGTCAGTTCACAACATGGCTGTTTGCTTTCTTTCTAGTAAGCCAATCAGAGAAAATTCTTGTTTTTAAGGGCCCACCCTTGGGTCAGAGCCACCCAAGGTAATCTTCCTTCTGATTTACTCAAAGTCAACTGATTTGGGACCTTAATGACATCTGTAAAATTCTTTTGCCAGGTAATATAACATAATCACTGGAGTGATACCTCATCGTATTCACTGGGTCTGTCCATACTCAAGCGGAGAGGATTATACAACGTTGAGGGTCAATGGGGATCATTTTAGGATTCTGACTGCCACAGCTATTATACACTCATATATAGAAGGTCACTTTCCTTCTTCCATTCTCTCAGATAAACATTTTCTTTCTTATTTCATGGCATTGTTGTTGTATGAAGGTCTCAACAAATCTTTCTCTTTTCCAAATGTTTGCACATGCCTTAAACTGCCATATGCCTTAAATTGATAGTTTGGTTTTAGCCTTATTTCTTAGGTAAGCCTGGGGACATTTTTTCATGTGACACTTGGTAGTTGGATAATTGATAGACTTTAATTCAAGAGCTTCTGGGTTTCACTGGTTTTAAGCTGCTGTTTCAGCTACATTCAAAGGCACAAGGACACACACACATGTGCATACACATAGTTACAATATTTCTGGTGATTTATGCAGAATTTTAATATTGTGTAGCTGTTAGTCAGTAATAGGCTCTGATATAATTATATTTTCTTCCAGTTTGAATATAGAATGTTTAAAAAATTATGAGAGCATTAGAGAATTCTAACATGACAGAAAGACCATTTTCATGGCATTTTGTTTTACTTTTGGGAGACGTGCACTTTATTAGGAGTGCCTACATTTTAGTAGCATTTTATAGTTTACAAGGTGTCATACCACATTTTATGTTATTATGCCTATCAGCTCTGTTGTAGGGAAGGAAAGTGAGGCCAACGTCGGTCATTTCCCAAATTGCACATGTAGGGTTGAGTAGAACAGGGAATTGAACCCACGATTTCTGACTTCAAGTATAAACCTTTTTCATTTATCTGCTTCATTGCCACATGAGTAGAAAGAGTTTGTAAATGTATTTCTTACATTTGCATTAAATAATAAAGACAGAGAAGTGAGGGGTATTCTTGTGTATAGTCTAATTTTGTGCAACTCTGAACTGGTTTCCTATGATTTATTTGTAATTCCTTTTGAATTGGTTTTATTTTATATTATGCTCTATCATTTATAATTTGGCATATGTTTCTTGTCTGCTTCATATTCTCCTTGTATTTTTATGAGGCTATATATCTTCTTCTTTAAAAGAGGGAACAAATGGAAAACATGCCTGTTAGATTTATTCAAGGATTTCACAGCCCTTCGTACACTATACCTTATCATCCACATTTCATTGTCTGGTGGCAAATTTTCTAACAAAAGAAAGATAATAATATCTAGAATGGAAATATTCATGAGGTTTGGAGATTTATGAGGAAATTCTACAACGCAAGTGGCTTTTGTTAAGTAGATGAAGCTTACAAACATGATGAAAGATGGTACAAAATCGTGGACTGGAGACTGTTTAAATTAAATGATTCTTCATGTAACATAGATACGTGATAAATTCAAATAGATCAAAAGAATGTGTGGTGAGAAGTGAGTTTTTCTCCTGACCCCATATTCCAGTCCCTGTCAGTAATTTGGTGGCTTGCAGGGATTCTCTGGTTAATATTTCTTCAAAACGGGAAAAAAGGATTTGCTAATGTTTAAAAGTAGAGCAGAATTTAAAAATGAGTGGAAAATGGCAATTAAACACATTAGTGGTGTAAGGGAGAAAACTTCTGGTTATGCAATTTCTGAAAAGATACTGTCCTTAAACTGATACAAAATTGAATGATGGAGAGAATGTGCTGCTGTTTGTGCATACTTGCTGGATTCAGCACAACATGGCAAACATTTTCTCACTTATTGAGCTGCTTCTACCGTGTTCTTGCTAAGCTTGTTACTAGAATCCATTCCTTCAATTATCTTCTCTTGGACTAATCTCTCAGTTACGGTATAGAAGAAAGTGATGTCATTACAGAATCAAGAGGTGTTGTGAGTTGAATTGTGTACCTCCAAAAGATATGTTGAAGTCCTAACCTATGATACGTGTGCACGTGGCATTATTTGGAAATAAGGTCTTTGCAGATATAATCAAGTTAAGATGTGGCTATATTGCCTTAGGGTAGGCTCTAAATTCAGTGAGCTGTGTCCTTATTAGAAGGCCATGTGGAAATACAGACACACACGGGAAGAATACCATGTGACGGTAGAAGCAGAGACTGGAGTAATGCAGTGGCAAGCTGAGGAATGGCAAAGTTTGCTGGTATTAACAGAATCTAGGAGGGAAGCACTTCTAGCTTCCAGAAGTGTGAGAGAATAAATTTTGGTTGTTTTAACAACTACTTGCATGCAAAACACACATTACCTCATTACTGTTCTTCTCATAACAGCATTGCAAGGTAGATATTATCTTCATTTTACAGATGTAAAGACTCAGACGTCTTAAATAACTTTCCAAAGTCACACGGCTAATGGTCTCTGTCTGATACAGAAGCCATTATACCACACTCTTAGTGATGATCACCCATTTATAAAGGGACAGCTAAACTTAGGGATGGTTTTATCCATCTGGGGTTGCTTCACATGGTCTGATTATAGGAGCATTAGAAACAAAAATTACATCTCCTACTGATGCCTGAAAGTTCACTATTTCCCACAATTAATATTTCTTTTTAAAATATAAACATTCCAGGAGGATTAACATATTATGCCAATGAAAATATAAATATGTTAGAGTATTTTCTTTTTTTTCTTGATATCATAGAAGATCTACCAGCTTAAGAATATTGTTTGCTGAAGTTGAAATACGGTGGCAGAGTAGGAGGATCCTAGGCTTGTCTTGTCCAGCAAATATAACTAGATAACTATCAAATCATTCTAAATACCCAGAAATTGACCAGAAGACTGACAGAACAAATGCCACAACTAGAGGTAAAGAAGAAGACATATTGAAGAAGGTAGGAAGTGCAGAGATGCAGTTTGGAAGAAAAACAGATTGTGGTTGCTGTGGTAGGGAGGGAGTCTTGGTTGCAGAGAAGGGCGAGAGAAGGGCACAAAGGGGAGCGCACATCTGAAGATGACTTACCTGAAGGATAAGGACACAATAGAACACAGAGCACACATTGAAGATGCTCTGGTAGTGCCAGGCCACAGGACACAGGGAACACTACACAGCAGGGCACTACAGGACCTCTCCTCCATTACCGTCAAGAATGGAAGACGTAGCTGACTTTCCTAACACACAGAAGCAGGAACAGAGGCTTAGACAAAATAAGCAGACAGAGAATTTTATTGCAAATGGAAGAATAGGACATGGCCATGGCCCGAGATCTAAGTAAAACAGATACAAGCAACATGCCTGATAAAGAATTTAAAGTGATGATTGTAAGGATACTACCTGGACTTGAGAAAAGAATGGAAGACATGAATGAGGCCCTTAACACAGAGATAAGGAATAACACAGCAGAGATAAAAGGCTCTATAAATGAAATGAGAAAAACTTGATGGAATGAACAGAAGGCTGGAAGCAGCAGAGGAACAAATTAGTGACCTAGAAGACAGAGTAATAGGAAGTAATCAAGGTGAACAAAAGAGAAAAAAAGAATTATGCATAGTTAGAATAGACTTAGGGAACTCAGTGACTCCATGAAATGTAACAATATTCATATAATAGGAGTCCTAGAAGAAGAAGAAGAGAGAAAAGGGGGCAGAAAATTTATTTGACGAAATAATAGCTAACATAGCTTCCATAATCTGGGGAATATCTAGCTAGATCCAGAAGACATAGAGAACTCCCATCAAATTCAACAAAAGCAGATCCACCACAAGGCATATTTTAATTAAACTGGCAAAATATGGTAATAAAAAAAATATTAAAAGTAACATGGTAATTTGCAACAATGTGGATGGAACTGGAGGGTATTATCTAAGTGAAATAAGTCAGTCAGAGAAAGACAGACATTACATGATTTCACCCATATGTAGAATTTGAAAAACTTAACAGATGATCATAGGGGAAGGAAAGGAAAAGTAAGATAAAAACCATAAGACACTCTTAAATACAGAGAACAAACTGAGGGTTGATGGGGGTGGGGAAAATGTGTGATGGGCATTAAGGAGGGTACTTGTTGGGATGAGGACTGGGTGTTGTATGCAAGTGATGAATCACTGGGTTCTACTAATAGGTGTTTTATGTTTTTGGTGGAGCTACCCATTGCAAGCTAAGTAAAAGGACATTTTTAAGATTCGTTTTCATTTTTCACAGATGTTAAAATCTAAGCCTAGGGCACAAAGAGAAGAGCCTGACTCACATTTGCTGAAGATTTATAACTCTGATAAAGGCTGTACCCAGAATGAATAAATAATGATTCTATTGTGTTTTCCCAGTTCAGTTCCATTAAAATAGCTTCAAAGTGAAATTATCATAGAATGTGCATTATAGGTAAACCACAGCTGGCTTGCCTGACAAAAGAAAGAGAAAATCAAATTATTTGAAATTATTTGAATTATATGAAAATAGATTTTCAGAGGTTTTTATTGTATTGAATGTTGCTTTGCTAAGTATATGCCATTCCTAGCTTTGTGCTTAATGTGTCTCAGAGGCTGTTTGTTTGTTTGTTTGTTTGTTTGTTTAGAAGAAAAGTAATGTGTTGGTGGTAAGTAGAATGATAACTCCTGGGGTGATGTGGTGTCATGATGGCTAAGAATCCTACTTGCGGTGGATGGATATGCAGTAGCTAATGTGACACAATTGGTAGCTCTACTAATGGAATGATGTGAGGGAAATAAGGACTGTATACTAGTTGGCCTGCTCTGGAAGCCTTGAAGAAGAACCTTAAGCTCAGATCAGCCAGTTATCAACTCAGGATTCAGTGAAAGCCAGAAGGCAGGGTTTAAAGTGTCTCTTATCTCTTGCAGCCAGAGCCTGGACTGGGACAGGAACTGAAATGTGAGAGTGGTCAAAATGCAAAGGAGATGGAGAAAGTAGCCTTGACAGGTGCCCTAAGTTATCATCAGGGCCCTTATAGTGGAAACTTGAGAAATGGGATAAGGAAATTGGGTGGATGTGCTAGACAAGTTTGAACTTGTTTTTTTCAAAAAGTGTTTACTTATTTATTTTGAGAGAGAGACAGAGACAGAGACAGAGACAGAGAGACAGAGAGAATCCCAAGCAGGGTCTGCACTGTCAGGACAAAGCCCATGACTTAAGCTAAAATCAAGAGTCAGACATTTAACCATCTGAACCACCCGGGCACCCTGAGAAATGTGAACTATTAATTCCCCTGGGCTCATTGTTCCTTGACCTACATGCTAGGGAAGAGCAACCTCTTCTTGCCTGGGGATGAAAGACCCTGAATGAGCAACCTCTTCTTGCCTGGGGATGAAAGAGCAACAGGGCCAAATGCCTTGCAAATGGTGCTTGACTTCCTTAAGACATATTCTTTCCTTCTCTCATTGCCTAAAAAGCAGAAACAAGAGTCAAAGCAGCATAGCTTGAGAGAGAAAGCCTGGGCATGGGGGCTTGGGAGGGGGGAAGAGGATCGCTTACTTTCCAAAGAAATGTAGGAGATGGAAATGGTGTACCAGCTGGAACTTTGGAATATGTGTGGGAGTACATCTTAAGGGCATTGGCCTAGGGCTTGTGCAGAAAACAAGGCTGGAAAGTGGAGAGTTTATAGACTCAATGTCTATATACCCATGACTCAACATTTATCGTGCTAGAGAGGACACCAGGAGCCCATTGTAATATCCTGCTGACATGGCTCTTTGAAGCTAGGAGGAGAAGCCAGAACTTCTTTGACAGAACATTGAGGAACAGCATTAGAAGCTCAGGAGGTGGGCATGTTAGAATGAATTTATTATGTGAGACTAGAGAAACAATCCCTGCTTCTCTTCCCTGGAAGAGCCCTGATAACACTTCATTCACTAAAGCAATAAGGAATGCAGTATTGATGGAGATATTGGCAACTTTGAGAAGTTCTATAGTAGCTGTCCTCTCTAGGCTACAGCTCACAGTTGGAGATTGCTATCTATGGTTGTCAAGAGAACAGGAGAATGATAGGATTCCAGAATATGTGAGGCCAAATGGTTGTATTTGGACATAATTATTGTAATGGGTGACAAGGCCAGCATGGCAACTAGGAAGCCTTGGCCTACTGGGGTCTGTGCCAAGGGTTCATTCATCATGCTTCTCCTGGAAGAAGACAGATGGAAAGTCCATCAGCGTGTAGCTTGTTAACTTCAGTATATAAAAATGAGTTATGAAGACTGATATTAACGAGAACAAAGGAAAATAGATTCCATATCTGAGCCAGAGTGATCTGAGATAGTTCACAGATGCAGAGCCTATTGATTGAGGGAAGCCTCAGTTCTTTTGAGAAAGGACATTGAAAGGCTACTTCCAGTATACACAATAATATTTTCTTCAATCCTTACCCAGAAGGATTTGTATCCACCTATCAGATAGTGATACATTGTGTAAAGACCTTTCAAGGGGTTTGGGGTAAATAATTTGAGCTGGTACTTATGACAGGGGAGCAGAAGCGTTATCATGAGCCTTGGGTAAGGTGGAACTTTGGGAGAGCAGGTGCTAAATGGAGTCCTGGCCTAAATCTGTCACATAGTAAGTCAAACTCCTGGCACCAAGGAAAAGAATCATAAGTAAAACTGAAAACTAGGAGAAACTAGAGGTTAGTGTCGCCCTCAAAGGCCTAAAGGACACAGGTTTATTTCCAACATATTTCCTTTCAATTCATCTCTTTGACTCATATAACAACTATGTGGATTTTGACAGATGACAGTAGACTACCACGGACTTAACCAAATAGTGGGTCCAATCACAGGTGTGCCAAATATTTTATCTCCACTGGAACAAATCAATATAGCCTGTGGTACTTGGTATTGATCTAGGAAATGAATTCTTTTCAATCCCTGTGAATCAAGAGTCTTTCAAGGTCAATCTACCTTTATGTTAGATGGACAGTGGTACACATTTACTATCTTGTCTCAGGACATTATTAATACTATTTCTCTCTATAAAAATAAAGTCTGCAGGGACTTTGATTATCTTAACATTTAACAGATCATTACCCTGGTCCACTATATGGATGCCATCTTGTTAACTGGATCTGATGTGTGAGAAGAAGAAATTATCCTAGTTGCCCATTCATGTCAGATGGTGGTAAAACCTCTAAGTTTCAGGGGACCGCTTTATTGTAAATGTTTTCAGAGGTTCAATGACCTTAGACATTCCAGGACATTCTTTCCATGGTAAAGGGCAAGTTATTGTATTTTATACCTAGTCCAACTACGAAAACAGGCAGAGTACTAAGTGGGCCTCTTCAGATTTTGAAGGCAGCATACATTGTAGTTAAAGATACTGCTTTGACTCATTTATGGGATGACTTTGATGGTTGCCAGTTTCAAATTGGGCCCATGGAAAAAGATGGCTATGTAGAAGGTCTAGGCTATAGTGTAAGCTGCCCTATATTTCAGGTGGATCCAATTATGTAAAAACCAGATAAGGACTCCATCTGGAGTCTCTGGAAGCCCCAACAAGAAAGTTGCAGCATCTAGGGTTTTAGAGCAAGACTATGTCTTCTGCAGAAGAAAATTACCAGTTGCACTGCTGGTGCAATGCTGGCAGAGACTGAATACCGGCCCATTAGCTAGCTGCTCACCATGACCTGGGTAGATCACTGACAAAAAGTTTGGATAAGCATGGTGACAATTCATTATTAAATGGCTCTATGTTCTGAACGTAAGAACATAGATGGTGATAGTATTAGGAGGTGGGGTCTTTAGGAGGTGATTAGGTGATGAGGGCAGAGCTTTCATGAATGGAATTGGTGCCCTTGCAAAAGTGGCCCAAATTGCACCCTGTACCATGTGAAGTCATAGTCAAAAAGACAGCTATCTATGAGAAAACAGATTCTCACCAGATACCAGATCTGCTGGCACCATGATCTTGGACTTGCCAGCCACTAGAATTATGGGAAATAAAGGTCTGGTGCTTATAAGCCATGCAGTTTATGGTATTTTTGTTACAGAATCCAAATGGACTAAAATAAACAGAAGTGGTTCTTTTGGGATCAGATGCAAGCAGATCACAAGGAAAATAAATTATGTTAACAGGTGACCCCAATTCTGTTTTACCTATCTTTGTTGTACCAACAGAATTGTAACTCCCTCATCTCACATATAAGGACTAGTTCACAGATAGGTTGACTCCATTTGTGGAACCAAATGTGAGTTGTTGCCTCACTCTAATGCTGCTCAGAGGTGGCCCTAAAGAACAGTTGGCAAGGAGGGGATATTCCTAGTGAGCAGAGATGTGAGCATTATACATGGTTGTTTATTTTGTATGAACGACAAGTGGCCTGAGGTAAAGATATACCTTCCAAGAAGGTCAGAAACTAGAATGGACAAGCTTAGTCAGAAAACTAGAATGACAAGATTAGATTAGGAACAAAAGGTCTGAGTTAGAGGCATGAGCTGGACATACCAGGGTGTGTGTCTCTTCCTATATGATGATACTATCCACTGGAACACATTCAACACACAAGAAAGACCGAACAATTAGGTGGACAGAATGACCCTTCTGGTGGATATTGGTCAGCTTCCACCTTGAGTCACCTCAATATTTGCACAATGAGCTCATAGACAGAGGAGCATTGGTGGAAAAGATGGAGACTGCATATGGGTTCAATAGCATGGATTCCTCACTATGGCTGATCTAGCTACTGCTGCTACTGAATGCTGGACCTACTAGAAGCAGATTTCAGTGATTAGCTCCTGATACGTTATTATTCCTCAGAGGTCAACCAGTTACTTGATGGTAAGTTGATTATACCAATACCTTTCCACTCTGAAGATGACAGTGATTCTTCCTTACACGAATTGATATCTTCTCTAGATATGGGTTTCCATACCTGCTAACAGTGCTTCTGCAATACCAGAAGCACTCACTCAATGTGTGATTTACAAAATCAATACCATATAACATCCCCTCTGATCAAAGGACTCATTTCATAGAGAAAGAGGTGTAAAAGTAGGTGCACAGGCAACAGATCCTCTGGTTCTATCACATACCCCATCACCTAAAAACAATAGGATAATTAGAATTATGGAATGGTTTAGCCAATGCCCTTCAAGACTGCCTTGAATCACTGGCTTATATATAATGAGGTTTTCTCATGGCTAAAATACACAGATCCAAGAACCAAGACATGGAAATAAACTGGTCTTTCTCACCATCTTGATGTCTACTTGTTGAATTTGCACATCCCCTACTTGATATTTCAGCTCTGCTAGATGAGGAAATACTTTCACTCAGTAATGCAGTGTGTCCCTTGAGCCTGAAGTTGTGACTACTTCAAAAGAGTGAAAAGTAACTCCTGTTTTATTATGGGCCTCTCATGGCAGTGGACCAGCAGGTAAGAAAAGAATTATATTCATGAGGAAATGAACCTCAAGTTCATGAAAAGATAGGAGTGCTACTAAACAGTGGAACTGAGGATATGGAGCAGGTATTTCCATGTCTGGTAATAATAATGAACCAGCAACTGCAGTGATGATAGCATGGTAAGAACAAAGCAAATAAAAGTTCAGACTCTCAGGCTGAAGAGCTGTGACACTCCACTCTGTGTCACTCCACTAGGCAAGCAACTTAGACAAGTGGGGGAGGGATGGAGCAACTTGGCAGACAGAAGAGAGAAGAATATATATAAAGAATGATAGATAAGTGAGATGATGAATGTGAATTTTGGTTTGGGTATAAGTTGCAGCATCTGTAGTTTGTGCCTCTGGCCCTTGTGTATTAAGCTTTTTGAAGAGGCCAACACCTTGAACTCTCAGTGACAGATTTCATTTAATGTAGGGCACAGGTGGATCTGAGTAGGACCAGAGGTGGACCATCTCAAGGTGCCTCTGGTGCCCTCACATCCTCTTGGTCATTTCTCTGAGTACAGCTGTGACTGGGGAGGACAGTTCTAAGTATGTTTGGACTCATTTTGCACCTACAGCATCTTGTTTCAAACATGTTGTATGTCTTTGATTTTAGTCTCAGGGCTTCTCTAATGCTGTGGATGAAGGAGGCTGGAATATAGATCTACACGTTAGAAAGTAAATCTGTAAAAGTAAGTTAAAGTGTTTCCAGACTGGGGGATGTACTTGAAGACATTGGAGGGAAAGAGATGCCCTAGAAAGAATTTCAAGTGAAAAGAGAAAGGTCATGGGGAAAAGTCCCAAAGAATATGTAAAATATTTGTATGTGCAAAGAGGAAGACTGGCAGACAAGCTTGAAGAGTGGCCAGGGGTAATACCAGAATGCTTAATGTTTTTATTTAAGGATGACCTCATTTAGCCAAACTTAACCTTCTCAATATCATAAATATTAGCACACACACGCACACAAACACACACACTTTTTGTAGCTTATAAAGCCCTTCTATGAATTTTCACATTGGATATATACAGCTCAGCTGCAAAATTATACCCATTCTAGAGATAAGGAAATTGGATCCTTGACGTTATTGATAAAGAGATGATAGCTAGATGTTAAAGCAAAGCCTATCTTTTATTAAACTGCAGGAAACAACTGTTTGTCTTTCTAGACCTTGAATTTTAGTTTTTGGTTCAAGGTTTGCAACTTCAGGGTTCACATATTATATATAAATTAGGTTTATATATGATATATATCAATCTTTATATATAGCCTGATAGTTACAGCTTTGGCCTGATCTATGTATCTTAAACATGGCAATACATATCTAGTTATGCCTCTATTTTAACACTGTTTGTTGATTTTCTACTTGTAAAAGTATTTGTTAGTCACCCTCATGAATGGTCTCAGTTTAATGTAGAAGCTTCAGATGTTAGATTCACAAACATTGTTTCTCCTTTTGGGAAATTATAGACTGAAATAAATGCATCATTATAAGCAAATAACATGTATACATAAAAGATTAAAATAGCCCTTTGAGTATTAGATATGTTTCAAATGTATTTTTTTCATGTAGCCCATAAAAAGAAAGTAAAATAAAAATGTAAAAAAAATCTTTAGTAATTTTTTTTTGTTCTGCATAGATAGCTAACGTTCAAAGATATTTCTCTTGGGGGAAAAGGAATTATTCTGAATTTGAATTTTTAAGATGTGTGCATTTTTGTAGCAGCAACAGACAAATCTGCCACATTTCTAAATTTTAATGAGCATAGCCAGAAATGATTAAAATGAGATTTCCCCTCAATTTGGCGTTAAATACATGTGAGACTCTAGAGGGCACTCTATTCCTATTGTTTTTCAAGAGGTGGTGAAATTCTTTCAAATGCAGAGATGAATGCAGATATTTAAAATTCATCGTGAACACTTACAAGAAGGTTAGAGTACTTATGCAAGATTGTGAAATCAGTATGGATTAATGGTACTTTTGTGTTTTGTGTTACACGTTTTCACTTGGGATAGTTTATGTTCTTTAATGCTTGGATGGTAATTAAGTTCTCCAGAGAATATATGTACATTTCCAAGGTTAAATGTTCTAATACTTATAGGTCTAATTGTTTTCTCTGCATTGCTTAATTATGTTTTACTTAATTTCTTTACTTGGTTATTATTGTTAGCAATAACATTATTATTATTACTATTACTATTAAAACGCTTTAGTAAGAATTTTGAGATGTTTTCTGGGAGTAGGATCATCATAATACTTTGATTTCCCCCTAATTACATTCGCATTAAATATAATGTATATAATACATGGGAAGGCCTCATCCAGTGCCTGGATTACAGTCGGTGTTAACTGAATGTTTCTCAAGTCTGAATCCAAAGAATAAGAAAACTTTTAATATTAATGAAGATATCACACTATCTGTATCTGTGCCCTCTTCTCTGGGCCTTTCATGGGCTAGGTGATAGTCAGAATCTGGTCACTTGGTTGTTTAATTTAGCTGAGAGACCATTTTTGTTTGTCAGTAGGTCTTAAAAAATCTGTATTGGGCTGCATTTAAATTCTAATTTTATATTAGATTATTAATTTAGAATATTGTATTTTAAATTCTAACAACGCTCACATTCCCCCCCCCCCCCCCATTGTTATACTTCACCTTCCTGGTGCATAAAAAGCTATGTGCATTTAAAACCTCTGGATACACCCAGAATCTTTTGTGGGCAGCAAATGTCTGTCTTGAACACCGTTTTGTGGTTCAATAAGCGTTGTCTCATTAATTTGGTTTATTGGCCCTTATCTAAAAACCTCTTTAGTTTCCTGAACTTCCCATTCTTTACAGCTGGGATTTGATTTCCATTTGTAGGCTCAACTTTGCCAGACTTGACCAAGGGGAATTGAAGCCTTAGGAATAGCTCTGACTGATTTTGCTTTCAGTGCTAATAACTTGTGTTATATAAAGCTCCCATCATGTACCCCATTTCCTGGAAGTGGGTACTGAGTTTTCTTCCATATATCTGAATTGTATTTTGATAACTTTCCAGTTACTCACTGGATTCCTCTCCAAGTAACTTGAATCCTGTTTTACCTTTTAGGTCTGGAGATGGCCGTTGCAGATGAACTATTGGGCCACTAGAGGGGGTTATGTTTTCTGCTGCCAGTTAGCCACGTTCTATATATTCTCACTGTAATTTTCCACACCTTGTTGAGTTCTCCTGACACAAACAGTTGCCCTCATACTCTTCACCTGGTAGTCATAATCCATTCATGTAGCATTTTCAAACACATTATTTAACTTGTCATATCAGCTTTGATAATAAGCATTTATAAATTGGATACCATCACTCATTTTGTATAGATGATAAAAAGGTGGGTGAAAAAGTCAAGATTTGCACCCATGACTTCATACTACAGACATCAAAGCACTTTTTGTTAGTTTGTTTAAAGTAATTGCAACTGGTAATACGCTTTACTGCCTTCCCTGAATTTCTTGTTATTATTGAGTCTGCTTAAGCTCTTGCCCTACATTGTGAAGCCTTACTATTTTTGTTCTGCTCTTTTTAATTTGAACTTCTATTCTGACTCTGACAAGTGGATTATTATTTTATTAGGAATGAGACTCACTATTCCCAAGGCTCAGAATATCACAATAAGCATGTAGAAGCATCTTCTTAGCTAGCAACTTGACATTCTCTTTTCAAACAGAGTATCACAAACTTACCAGAGAAGAATCCCCTCAGACCTTGTAACAGGCACAGATTGCCAGGTTACCAGGTTTAATCTCTGAGCACACTGTGGTTTAGTAGGTCTGGGATGAGATCTGAGAGCTTTTCAAAAAGGGTTGTAGACAGTTCTTATCTTCAAGCAAATTTCAAAATCAATTTTCTAGAGCACAGTCTCTTACAATGGTGTGACATTAACCTGTTATGCTCACTTCCTTTTCTACATCTTTTTCTCTGTAGATGAATTGGAGCATCTTTCTTTCCTTTTTTCCCTCCTCCACTGCTGAGCTCCTCCTGTCAACAACAGAATTTCATTGTGATAGCTTATCGGCCCACTGTGTAACTTGGGTTTGGAAAGCCATTTGATCTACAGATGCTCCTTGTCCTGAATAGAATTGGAGAAAATGATTCTGAAATTGTACCCACCCAAGATGATTTTACCCTATAGTATTTCTAAAGGCCACCCAATAATTATAGAGTTTTGGAACCAGATGATGTTGGATCTTGAATTCTTTTACTACCTTCTCAGAAGGAGGTGACATTTCTTTTCCTAAATAAACTTATTGTATTCTGCAGAAGTTGCCAGATTATCTCAATGACTCTTAAACTAAATTCTAGGAGGCCCTTGGCACACTATAAAAACAAAGCACACATATAAATATCCCACAAGAAAAATGAAAAAGTATGGAATTGTTATTTGTGTCAAGAAATAAGATGTTCTGGAAAGGAATGCCATCTAATGTAACATCTGCCACTGGAAGAGATTGGAAGTAAATACTCATCTTGAAAACTGAGAAGCTACCCATTGATGATTCTACACTGTCATGTTCTCACATAACTCTAACAGAGCACATGGAAAATCACAAGGCCAAGAATGAACTCGTATAGCTACTGTCTCTCCTCCTGGAGTGGAGGTACTTTGGAGCATTTGCTGTGGCCCTCAGCTGGATAGGTTTAAAATCCTAATTCAGTCAGTTCCAGAATTGGATTCAATTTAAGTAAAGCACAAACTCTTAAAACTAATGTTTAAAACCAGAGTGCCAATTTATTACTTTGCCATTACACCTGTGTTAAAAAGTGAAATCCTAGCAACATGGCCAGAATCTGCTTTCACTCCATGTAAAACTGCATAGAAATGAATTTTATTACCAGAAAAACTGGTGGCTAAATTTACTATTTTTTCCTGGATGCAGTCTGGATAGGCACTGCCGATGTTTGGGAAAGACTGCCCTATGATTTTGTAGCAGATCAACCTTTTTTTCTGACAAACACATAGTTTCTTCAGCTATATCACAACTTTTAATTGAGTTAACTCATGTTTCACTGATATGAGAATTATACTTTTTCAGGTGGCTTTGTTTAAATATTACTGTAATTATTCATGACCGATTTGACCTATATTCTTATCAAACTAATTACACAGAGGAGTAGGCTGACGTTTTTTCTTTTCTTTTTTTTAGCCCTATCCTCTTTCATTTATGTATCTTTTATATCCTCACATAGCCTATCAGAAGTTATTTTCAACTGAAACATGACATTATATTCCCCAAATAGAGAAGATATGAATCACTAATGTGGCGTATTTAAAAAGAGAGAAAATTCATTTTAGGCAAATGCTTTACTTCTGGGTGACATTAAGATGAACAACAATTTACCTTGTTAGGAGAGAGATAATACTTGAAACATCACATTACCAATTCTGAATACATTGTACTTGGATTTAGCATAGTTCGTTCAGCACTGGCCACATATTATTTTTTTAATTTTCATTATGAATTGAAGACTTCAATAAGGTAATCTGAAAAAAATTTCATGTTTCATTTACTTTAGATATCCATGGTTTTTGCCCTTTTTCCCTCTGGGCATAATGATTTTGATAAACATTGTTCCACTATTATTTGAATATCTGACAGGCTCTCCATTAATATTCCAAATAGCACAACAGTTGACTTTAGTTTGACAGAAAAAAGATAAGTGTACCCTGGCCTCCAATGTTATTGATGTGTTTTGAATAAGAAATGCCAACCATGTTTTATGGTTTTATACAGATATGGAAAATATGAAAAGAAACAAATTGGCAGTGATGATTTTAAGATAAGTGACAATTTTATTAGAAAGAATACCCCAAAGAAATAATATTTCATAAGGCAAAAGGAACATTCACATTAAAACAACAATCCATAACAGAAAGTATTTGAAAAAATGTAGCAGATGTGGGCATGCCTGAGGATGTAGGAAATTATTTATGCTATTTCAAATTACTATGCGTTTGAAAATTGAAATAATTTAATACTATTATTTATATTTCAAATATATGTGTTCATATGATTTTTTCTTATTTTAGAATCCATTTATATTCAAACTTTTTGAAGAATTTCACTGGCCTTGCTTATATCTTAGATAGGATTGGGAAAGAAAAGGAAACCATGTACTAGTCACTTTGCCACTTATGCCACCTCTTTTGTCACAGTTAATCATCAGCACAATTCCCTGAAGCAGGTTATATCCTTCCCACTCAGAGATGTGAAAATGAGGCACGGAGAGATTGTCATGCTGAAGATCACAGACATAATAATTCCAGCAAAAATGACATTGTTAAACCCTCACAACATCCCATTGTAGTAAATAATGCTGTCATCCTCATGTTACAAATGAGGAAATAGGCTAAATGAGTTTAAAAGTAGCTTACTTACTCGTTAGTGTGGAGCCTATTTCCTTTCCTCTGAACTGTGTCCTGTTTGTACGTCATATGGCCTGTTGTCAGCCAGTGGTATTATGAATTTCTTATAAATAATTTAGATAGGGGCTTCTGGGAAGATGGCGGCGTAGGAGGACGCTCACTGCATCCTACAGATCACTTAGATTCCACCTACACCTGCCTAAATAACCCAGAAAATCGCCAGAAGACTAGCAGAACGGAGTCTCCGGAGCCAAGCGCAGACGAGAGGCCCACGGAAGAGGTAAGGAAGGGTGGATAGGCGGTGTGCTCCACGGACTGGCGGGAGGGAGCTGGGGCAGAGGAGCGGCCGCCGGCCAAGCAGTGACCCCAAGTCGGCTGGCAAAAGCTGAGGGGCTCGACGGAGTGTGTTCAGACAGCAAGCGGGACTTAGCATCTGGGAGGTCATAAGTTAACAGCTCTGCTTGGAAAGCGGGAAGGCTGGAGGACAATGGGAGGGAGAGTTGCTGAGCCCCGGGATGACAGAGCTCAGTTTGGCGGGGAACAAAGGCGCTCACCAGCGCCATCTCCCTCACCCATCCCCCAGCTAAAATCCCAAAGGGAACCAGTTCCCCTCACGGAACTTGCTTGCACCGCGCAAACACCCAACGCTGTGCTTCTGTGGATCCATCCCTCTGGTGGGTCTGACTCCCTCCCGGTGCCACAGGGCCCCTCCCGAAGCAGATCTCGGAAGGCAAAGCTAGCTGAGCCTGCCCCTCCCGCCCCTGTGCACCTTGCCAATCCACCACAGCTGATACGCCAGATCCCCAGCACCACAAGCCTAGCAGTGTGCAAGTAGTCCAGACGGGCCATGCCACCCCACAGTGAATCCCGCCCCTAGGAGAGGGGAAGAGAAGGCACACACCAGTCTGACTGTGGCCCCAGCGGTGGGCTGGAGGCAGACATCAGGTCTGACTGCGGCCCCGCCCACCAACGCAAGTTATTCAAGACAGCACAGGGGAAGTGCCCCGAAGTCCCGCACCACTCCAGGGACTATCCAAAATGACGAAATGGAAGAATTCCCTCAAAAAAAGTCCCGGAAATAACGACAGCTAATGAACTGACCAAAAACGACTTAAACAATATAACAGAAAGTGAATTTAGAATGATAGTCATAAAATTAATCGCTGGGCTTGAAAGCAGTATAAAGGACAGCAGAGAATCTCTGGCTACAGAGATCAAGGGACTAAGGAACAGCCAGAAGGAGCTAAAAAATGCTATTAATGAGCTGCAATTTAAAATGGAGACAACCACGGCTGGGATTGAAGAGGCAGAGGAGAGAATAGGTGAACTAAAGATAAAAATATGGAAAAAGAAGAAGCTGAGAAAAAGAGACATAAAAAAATCCAGGAGTAGGAGGGGAAAATTAGAGAACTAAGTGATGCACTAAAGAGAAATAATCTATGCATAATTGGTATTCCAGAGGAGGAAGTGAGAGGGAAAGGTGCTGAAGGTGTACTTGAAGAAATCATAGCTGAGAACTTCCCTGATCTGGGGAAGGAAAAAGGCATTGAAATCCAAGAGGCACAGAGAACTCCCTTCAGACGTAACTTGAATCAATCTTCTGCATATATCATAGAAAAACTGGCAAAATACAAGGATAAAGAGAAAATTCTGAAAGCAGCTAGGGATAAACATGCTCTAACATAAAGGGAGACCTATAAGACTCGTGACCGATCTCTCTACTGAAACTTGGCAGGCCAGAAAGGAATGGCAGAAGATCTTGCATGTGATGAACAGAAAAAATAAGCAGCCGAGAATCCTTTATTCAGCAAGTCTGTCATTTAGAATAGAAGGAGAGATAAAGGTCTTCCCAAACAAAAAATGAAGGAATCCATCACCACTAAACCAGCCCTACAAGAGATCTTAAGGGGGATCCTGTGAGACAAAGTACCAGAGACATCGCTACAAGCATGAAACCTACGGACATCACAATGACTCTAAACCCATATCTTTCTATAATCACACTGAACATAAATGGACTAAATGCGCCAACCAAAAGACATAGGGTATCAGAATGGATAAAAAAACAAGACCCATCTATTTGCTGTCTATGAGAGACTCATTTTAGACCGGAGGACACCTTCAGATTGAGAGTGAGGGGATGGAGAACTATTTATCATGCCACTGGAAGTCAAAACAAAGCTGGAGTAGCCATACCAATATCAGACAAACTAGACTTTAAATTAAAGGCTGTAACAAGAGATGAAGAAGGACATTATATAATAATCACAGGGTCTAACCATCAGGAAGCGCTAACAATTATAAATGTCTATGCGCCGAATATGGGAGCCCCCAAATATATAAAACAATTACTCACAAACATAAGCAACCTTATTGATAAGAATGAGGTCATTGCAGGGGATTTTAACACTCCACTTACAGAAATGGATAGATCATCTAGACACACGGTCAATAAAGAAACAAGGGCCCTGAATGATACACTGGATCAGATGGACTTGACAGATATATTTAGAACTCTGCATCCCAAAGCAACAGAATATACTTTCTTCTCGAGTAGACATGGAACATTCTCCAAGATAGATCATATACTGGGTCACAAAACAGCCCTTCATAAGTATACAAGAATTGAAATCATACCATGCAGACTTTCAGAACACAATGCTACGAAGCTTGAAATCAACCACAGGAAAAAGTCTGGAAAACCTCCAAAAGCATGGAGGTTAAAGAACACCCTACTAAAGAATGAGTGGGTCAACCAGGCAATTAGAGAAGAAATTAAAAAATATATGGAAACAAATGAAAATGAAAATACAACGATCCAAATGCTTTGGGATGCAGCAAAGGCAGTCCTGAGAGGAAAATACATTGCAATCCAGGCCTATCTCAAGAAACAAGAAAAATCCCAAATACAAAATTTAACAGCACACCCAAAGGAACTAGAAGCAGAACAGCAAAGGCAGCCTAAACCCAGCAGAAGAAGAGAAATAATAAAGATCAGAGCAGAAATAAACAATATAGAATCTAAAAAAACTGTAGAGCAGATCAACGAAACCAAGAGTTGGTTTTTTGAAAAAATAAACAAAATAGACAAACCTCTAGCCAGGCTTCTCAAAAAGAAAAGGGAGATGACCCAAATAGATAAAATCATGAATTAAAATGGAATTATTACAGCCAATCCCTCAGAGATACAAGCAATTATCAGGGAATACTATGAAAAATTATATGCCAAAAAACTGGACAACCTGGAAGAAATGGACAAATTCCTAAACATTGACACGCTTCCAAAACTCAATCAGGAGGAAATAGAAAGCTTGAACAGACCCATAACCAGCGAAGAAATTGAATCAGTCATCAAAAATCTCCCAACAAATAAGAGTCCAGGACCAGATGGCTTCCCAGGGGATTTTTACCAGACGTTTAGGCAGAGATAATACCTATCCTTCTCAAGCTATTCCAAAAAATAGAAAGGGAAGGAAAACTTCCAGACTCATTCTATGAAGCCAGTACTACCTGATTCCTAAACCAGCAGAGACCCAGTAAAAAAAGAGAACTACAGGCCAATATCCCTGATGAATATGCATGCAAAAATTCTCAATAAGATACTAGCAAATCGAATTCAACAGCATATAAAAAGAATTATTCACCATGATCAATTGGGATTCATTCCGGGGATGCAGGGCTGGTTCAACATTCGCAAATCAATCAACGTGATACATCACATTCATAAAAGAAAAGATAAGAACCATATGATCCTGTCAATCAATGCAGAGAAGTCATTTGACAAAATCCAGCAACATTTCTTAATAAAAACCCTTGAGAAAGTCAGGATAGATGGAACATACTTACACATCATAAAAGCCATTTATGAAAAGCCCACAGCTAACATCATCCTCAACGGGGAAAAACTGAGAGCTTTTTCCCTGAGATCAGGAACACGACAAGGATGCCCACTCTCACCGCTGCTGTTTAACATAGTGCTGGAAGTTCTAGCATCAGCAATCAGACAACAAAAGGAAATCAAAGGCATCAAAATTGGCAAAGATGAAGTCAAGCTTTCCTTTTTGCAGATGACATGATACTATACATGGAAAATCCGATAGACTCCACCAAAAGTCTGCTAGAACTGATACATGAATTCAGCAAAGTTGCAGGATACAAAATCAATGTACAGAAATCAGTTGCATTCTAATACACTAACAATGAAGCAACAGAAAGACAAATAAAGAAACTGATCCCATTCACAATGGCACCAAGAAGCATGAAATACATAGGAATAAATCTAACCAAAGATGTAAAAGATCTGTATGCTGAAAACTATAGAAAGCTTATGAAGGTAATTGAAGAAGATTTAAAGAAATGGAAAAACATTCCCTGCTCATGGATTGGAAGAATAAATCTTGTCAAAATGTCAATACTACCCAAAGCTATCTACACATTCAATGCAATCCCAATCAAAATTGCACCAGCATTCTTCTCGAAACTAGAACAAGCAATCCAAAAATTTGTATGGAACCACAAAAGGCCCCGAAAACCAAAGTAATTTTGAAGAAGAAGACCAAAGCAGGAGGCATCACAATCCCAGACTTTAGCCTCTACTACAAAGCTGTCATCATCAAGACAGCATGGTATTGGCACAAAAACAGACACATAGACCAATGGAATAGAATAGAAACCCCACAACTAGACCCACAAACGTATGGCCAACTCATCTTTGACAAAGCAGGAAAGAACATCCAATGGAAAAAAGACAGCCTCTTTAACAAATGGTGCTGGGAGAACTGGACAGCAACATGCAGAATATTGAAACTAGAACACTTTCTCACACCATTCACAAATATAAACTCAAAATGGATAAAGGACCTGAATGTGAGACAGGAGAACATCAAAACCCTAGAGGAGAAAGCAGGAAAAGACCTCTCTGACCTCAGCCGTAGCAATTTCTTACTTGACACATCCCCAAAGGCAATGCAATTAAAAGCAAAAATGAACTACTGGCACCTCATGAAGATAAAAAGCTTCTGCACACCAAAGGAAACAACCAACAAAACTAAAAGGCAACCAATGGAATGGGAAAAGATATTTGCAAATGACATACCAGACAAAGGGCTAGTATCCAAAATCTACAAAGAGCTCACCAAACTCCACACCCGAAAAACAAATAACCCAATGAAGAAATGGGCAGAAAACATGAATAGACACTTCTCTAAAGAAGACATCCGGATGGCCAACAGGCACATGGAAAGATGCTCAATGTCGTTCCTCATCAGGGAAATACAAATCAAAACCACACTCAGATATCACCTCATGCCAGTCAGAGTGGCCAAAATGAACAAATCAGAAGACCATAGATGCTGGAGAGGTTGTGGAGAAATGGGAACCCTCTTGCACTGTTGGTGGGAATGCAAACTGGTGCAGCCACTCTGGAAAACAGTGTGGAGGTTCCTCAAAAAATAAAAGTAGACCTACCCAATGACCCAGCAATAGCACTGCTAGGAATTTACCCAAGGGATACAGGAGTACTGATGCATAGGGGCACTTGTACCCCAATGTTTATAGCAGCACTCTCAACAATAGCCAAATTATGGAAAGAGCCTAAATGTCCATCAACTGATGAATGGATAAAGAAATTGTGGTTTATATACACAATGGAGTACTACGTGGCAATGAAAAAGAATGAAATATGGCCCTTTGTAGCAACATGGATGGAACTGGAGAGTGTGATGCTAAGTGAAATAAGCCATACAGAGAAAGACAGATACCATATGTTTTCACTCTTATGTGGATCCTGAGAAACTTAACAGAAACCCATGGGGGAGGGGAAGGAAAAAAAAAAGAGGTTAGAGTGGGAGGGAGCCAAAGCCTAAGAGACTCTTAAAAATTGAGAACAACTGAGGGTTGATGGGGGGTGGGAGGAAGGGGAGGGTGGCTGATGGGTATTGAGGAGGGCACCTTTTGGGGTGAGCACTGGGTGTTGTATGGAAACCAATTTGACAATAAATTTCATATATTGAAAAAAATAATTTCTATTTCTTTCTTTCTTTCTTTCTCTCTTTCTTTCTTTCTTTCTTTCTTTCTCTCTTTATTTCTCTCTTTCTTTCTCTCTTTCTTTCTTTCTTTCTTTCTTTCTTTCTTTCTTTCTTTCTTTCTTTCTTTCTTTCTTTTTGAGAGAGAGAGAGAGTACAAGCAAGGGAGAGGAGCAGTGGGAGAGACAGAATCTCAAGCAGGCTCCATGCTCAGAATGGAGCCCAGCATGGGGCTCAATCCCATGACCCCAGGATCATGACCTTAGTCAAAATCAAGAGTTGGACGCTCAATCGACTGAGTTACCCGGGCACTCCCACATGCAACTTTACAGAGACCAACTCCTTATTTATTTAATTGTGACTTAGGCTTTCTTACAATCCATTACTCAATTAGCTTTTGATCCATTAGTTCTGGAAATCACCACCCCAAACTCCAGGGTTTGGATCTAATAACAACTTTGGGTTTCACAGATGATTTTATATCTATGTATCTATATATCTTTATCTATCTATATTTAAGGGGACAACATATTAGGAGATATTCAAGGAGATAAATTTATATAAGGATATATATAAGGATATATATATAAAGATATACATATTTCCTTATCACTCTAACCTCAGGAATTAGGAGGAAAAGCCCACATTTATGTATGGTTATTTGGTTGTTAGTGAGTCCTCAGGTACAGAAGCTTGTTACAAGATTTTTTTGTGTAATCACTGGTTAGAGAGAAGGTATTTTGAATTAACATAAATTAAATATGACCATTAGGCTTTTGAAGAGCATTGACTTACTCTAGGCAAACTGTGGTTTCTGAGGAGTCAGATGAAAGGGAAAATTGTAACATATCAGTCATCAGCATTTATTTATCATCCAATATAAACTAAAGAAGGAATTTCTGGAAGTATAAGTCAACAGGAGTTGGCTGAATTCCCAGTCTGATTTAATAAGCAATCAACATAAGTAGCTTAAATATATTGCAAATAAATTGCCATACTGTATTTTCTTATACTTTCTCAGATGTGCCAAAGCAGGGTACTTTTTTTTTTTTTTTTTGGTATTTTATTTTATTTTATTTTATTTTTTTTATGAAATTTATTGACAAATTGGTTTCCATACAACACCCAGTGCTCATCCCAAAAGGTGCCCTCCTCAATACCCATCACCCACCCTCTCCTCCCTCCCACCCCCCATCAACCCTCAGTTTGTTCTCAGTTTTTAACAGTCTCTTATGCTTTGGCTCTCTCCCATTCTAACCTCTTTTTTTTTTTTTCCTTCCCCTCCCCCATGGGTTCCTGTTAAGTTTCTCAGGATCCACATAAGAGTGAAACCATATGGTATCTGTCTTTCTCTGTATGGCTTATTTCACTTAGCATCACACTCTCCAGTTCCATCCACGTTGCTACCAAAGGCCATATTTCATTTTTTCTCATTGCCACGTAATATTCCATTGTGTATATAAACCACAATTTCTTTATCCATTCATCAGTTGATGGACATTTAGGCTCTTTCCATAATTTGGCTATTGTTGAGAGTGCTGCTATGAACATTGGGGTACAAGTGGCCCTATGCATCAGTGCTCCTGTATCCCTTGGATAAATTCCCAGCAGTGCTATTGCTGGGTCATAGGGTAGGTCTATTTTTAATTTTCTGAGGAACCTCCACACTGCTTTCCAGAGCGGCTGCACCAATTTGCATTCCCACCAACAGTGCAAGAGGGTTCCTGTTTCTCCACATCCTCTCCAGCATCTATAGTCTCCTGATTTGTTCATTTTGGCCACTCTGACTGGCGTGAGGTGATACCTGAGTGTGGTTTTGATTTGTATTTCCCTGATAAGGAGCGACGCTGAACATCTTTTCATGTGCCTGTTGGCCATCCGGATGTCTTCTTTAGAGAAGTGTCTATTCATGTTTTCTGCCCATTTCTTCATTGGGTTATTTGTTTTTCGGGTGTGGAGTTTGGTGAGCTCTTTGTAGATTTTGGATACTAGCCCTTTGTCTGGTATGTCATTTGCAAATATCTTTTCCCATTCCATTGGTTGCCTTTTAGTTTTGTTGGTTGTTTCCTTTGGTGTGCAGAAGCTTTTTATCTTCATGAGGTGCCAGTAGTTCATTTTTGCTTTTAATTGCATTGCCTTTGGGGATGTGTCAAGTAAGAAATTGCTACGGCTGAGGTCAGAGAGGTCTTTTCCTGCTTTCTCCTCTAGGGTTTTGATGTTCTCCTGTCTCACATTCAGGTCCTTTATCCATTTTGAGTTTATATTTGTGAATGGTGTGAGAAAGTGTTCTAGTTTCAATATTCTGCATGTTGCTGTCCAGTTCTCCCAGCACCATTTGTTAAAGAGGCTGTCTTTTTTCCATTGGATGTTCTTTCCTGCTTTGTCAAAGATGAGTTGGCCATACGTTTGTGGGTCTAGTTGTGGGGTTTCTATTCTATTCCATTGGTCTATGTGTCTGTTTTTGTGCCAATACCATGCTGTCTTGATGATGACAGCTTTGTAGTAGAGGCTAAAGTCTGGGATTGTGATGCCTCCTGCTTTGGTCTTCTTCTTCAAAATTACTTTGGTTTTCGGGGCCTTTTGTGGTTCCATACAAATTTTTGGATTGCTTGTTCTAGTTTCGAGAAGAATGCTGGTGCAATTTTGATTGGGATTGCATTGAATGTGTAGATAGCTTTGGGTAGTATTGACATTTTGACAAGATTTATTCTTCCAATCCATGAGCAGGGAATGTTTTTCCATTTCTTTAAATCTTCTTCAATTACCTTCATAAGCTTTCTATAGTTTTCAGCATACAGATCTTTTACATCTTTGGTTAGATTTATTCCTAGATTATTAATCTAGATAATTTAATCCTAGATTATTTCATGCTTCTTGGTGCCATTGTGAATGGGATCAGTTTCTTTATTTGTCTTTCTGTTGCTTCATTGTTAGTGTATTAGAATGCAACTGATTTCTGTACATTGATTTTGTATCCTGCAACTTTGCTGAATTCATGTATCAGTTCTAGCAGACTTTTGGTGGAGTCTATCGGATTTTCCATGTATAGTATCATGTCATCTGCAAAAAGGAAAGCTTGACTTCATCTTTGCCAATTTTGATGCCTTTGATTTCCTTTTGTTGTCTGATTGCTGATGCTAGAACTTCCAGCACTATGTTAAACAGCAGCGGTGAGAGTGGGCATCCTTGTCGTGTTCCTGATCTCAGGGAAAAAGCTCTCAGTTTTTCCCCGTTGAGGATGATGTTAGCTGTGGGCTTTTCATAAATGGCTTTTATGATGTGTAAGTATGTTCCATCTATCCTGACTTTCTCAAGGGTTTTTATTAAGAAATGTTGCTGGATTTTGTCAAATGACTTCTCTGCATTGATTGACAGGATCATATGGTTCTTATCTTTTCTTTTATGAATGTGATGTATCACGTTGATTGATTTGCGAATGTTGAACCAGCCCTGCATCCCCGGAATGAATCCCAATTGATCATGGTGAATAATTCTTTTTATATGCTGTTGAATTCGATTTGCTAGTATCTTATTGAGAATTTTTGCATGCATATTCATCAGGGATATTGGCCTGTAGTTCTCTTTTTTTACTGGGTCTCTGCTGGTTTAGGAATCAGGTAGTACTGGCTTCATAGAATGAGTCTGGAAGTTTTCCTTCCCTTTCTATTTTTTGGAATAGCTTGAGAAGGATAGGTATTATCTCTGCCTAAACGTCTGGTAAAAATCCCCTGGGAAGCCATCTGGTCCTGGACTCTTATTTGTTGGGAGATTTTTGATGACTGATTCAATTTCTTCGCTGGTTATGGGTCTGTTCAAGCTTTCTATTTCCTCCTGATTGAGTTTTGGAAGCGTGTCAATGTTTAGGAATTTGTCCATTTCTTCCAGGTTGTCCAGTTTTTTGGCATATAATTTTTCATAGTATTCCCTGATAATTGCTTGTATCTCTGAGGGATTGGCTGTAATAATTCCATTTTAATTCATGATTTTATCTATTTGGGTCATCTCCCTTTTCTTTTTGAGAAGCCTGGCTAGAGGTTTGTCTATTTTGTTTATTTTTTCAAAAAACCAACTCTTGGTTTCGTTGATCTGCTCTACAGTTTTTTTAGATTCTATATTGTTTATTTCTGCTCTGATCTTTATTATTTCTCTTCTTCTGCTGGGTTTAGGCTGCCTTTGCTGTTCTGCTTCTAGTTCCTTTGGGTGTGCTGTTAAATTTTGTATTTGGGATTTTTCTTGTTTCTTGAGATAGGCCTGGATTGCAATGTATTTTCCTCTCAGGACTGCCTTTGCTGCATCCCAAAGCATTTGGATCGTTGTATTTTCATTTTCATTTGTTTCCATATATTTTTTAATTTCTTCTCTAATTGCCTGGTTGACCCACTCATTCTTTAGTAGGGTGTTCTTTAACCTCCATGCTTTTGGAGGTTTTCCAGACTTTTTCCTGTGGTTGATTTCAAGCTTCGTAGCATTGTGTTCTGAAAGTCTGCATGGTATGATTTCAATTCTTGTATACTTATGAAGGGCTGTTTTGTGACCCAGTATATGATCTATCTTGGAGAATGTTCCATGTCTACTCGAGAAGAAAGTATATTCTGTTGCTTTGGGATGCAGAGTTCTAAATATATCTGTCAAGTCCATCTGATCCAGTGTATCATTCAGGGCCCTTGTTTCTTTATTGACCGTGTGTCTAGATGATCTATCCATTTCTGTAAGTGGAGTGTTAAAATCCCCTGCAATGACCTCATTCTTATCAATAAGGTTGCTTATGTTTGTGAGTAATTGTTTTATATATTTGGGGGCTCCCATATTCGGCGCATAGACATTTATAATTGTTAGCGCTTCCTGATGGTTAGACCCTGTGATTATTATATAATGTCCTTCTTCATCTCTTGTTACAGCCTTTAATTTAAAGTCTAGTTTGTCTGATATTGGTATGGCTACTCCAGCTTTCTTTTGGCTTCCAGTCGCATGATAAATAGTTCTCCATCCCCTCACTCTCAACCTAAAGGTGTCCTCAGGTCTAAAGTGAGTCTCTTGTAGACAGCAAATAGATGGGTCTTGTTTCTTTATCCATTCTGATACCCTATGTCTTTTGGTTGGCGCATTTAATCCATTTACATTCAGTGTTATTATAGAAAGATATGGGTTTAGAGTCATTGTGATGTCTGTATGTTTTATGCTTGTAGTGATGTCTCTGGGACTTTGTCTCACAGGATCCTCCTTAGGATCTCTTGTAGGGCTGGTTTAGTGGTGACAAATTCCTTCAGTTTTTGTTTGTTTGGGAAGACCTTTATCTCTCCTTCTATTCTAAATGACAGACTTGCTGGATAAAGGATTCTTGGCTGCATATTTTTTCTGTCTAGCACCGTGAAAATCTCGTGCCAATTCTTTCTGGCCTGCCAAGTTTCAAAAGAGAGATCGGTCACGAGTCTTATAGGTCTCCCTTTATATGTGAGGGCACGTTTACCCCTTGCTGCTTTCAGAATTTTCTCTTTATCCTTGTATTTTGCCAGTTTCACTATGATATGTCATGCAGAAGATCGATTCAAGTTACGTCTGAAGGGCGTTCTCTGTGCCTCTTGGATTTCAATGCCTTTTTCCTTCCCCAGATCAGGGAAGTTCTCAGCTATTATTTCTTCAAGTACCCCTTCAGCACCTTTCCCTCTCTCTTCCTCCTCTGGGATACCAATTATGCGTATATTATTTCTTTTTAGTGTATCACTTAGTTCTCTAATTTTCCCCTCATACTCCTGGATTTTTTTATCTCTCTTTTTCTCAGCTTCCTCTTTTTCCATAACTTTATCTTCTAGTTCACCTATTCTCTCCTCTGCCTCTTCAAGCTGAGCTGTGGTGGTTTCCATTTTGTTATGCATTTCATTTAAAGCGTTTTTCAGCTCCTCGTGACTGTTCCTGAGTCCCTTGATCTCTGTAGCAAGAGATTCTCTGCTGTCCTGTATACTGTTTTCAAGCCCAGCGATTAATTTTATGACTATTATTCTAAATTCACTTTCTGTTATATTATTTAAGTCCTTTTTGATCAGCTCATTAGCTGTTGTTATTTCCTGGAGATTCTTCTGAGGGGAATTCTTCCGCTTGGTCATTTTGGATAGTCCCTGGCATGGTGAGGACCTGCAGGGCACTTCCCCTGTGCTGTGGTGTATAACTGGAGTTGGTGGGCGGGGCCGCAGTCAGACCTGATGTGTGCCCCCAGCCCACCCCTGGGGCCACAGTCAGACTGGTGTGTGCCTTCTCTTCCCCTCTCCTAGGGGCGGGATTCACTGTGGGGTGGTGTGGCTCGTCTGGGCTACTTGCACCCTGCCAGGCTTGTGATGCTGGGGATCTGGCGTATTAGCTGGGGTGGGTACGCAAGGTGCACAGGGGCAGGAGGGGCAGGCTTAGCTCGCTTCTCCTTAGGTGATCCACTTCAGGAGGGGCCCTGTGGCAGCGGGAGGGAATCAGATCCGCTGCCGGCTTTTTGGCTTCGCAGAAGCGCAGAGTTGGGTGTTTGCATGGAGCGAGCAAGTTCCCTGGCAGGAACTGGTTCTCTTTGGGATTTTGGCTGGGGGATGGGTGAGGGAGATGGCGCTGGCGAGCGCCTTTGTTCCCCACCAAACTGAGCTCTGTCGTCAAGGGGCTCAGCAGCTCTCCCTCCCTTTGTCCTCCAGCCTTCCCGCTTTCCGAGCAGAGCTGTTAACTTATGACCTCCCAGACGCTAAGTCGCGCTTGTTGTGGGAACACAGTCTGTCAGGCCCCTCCGCTTTTGCAAGCCAGACTCAGGGGCTCTGCTTGGCCGGCGAGCTGCCCCTCCACCCCGGCTCCCTCCCGCCAGTCCGTGGAGCGCGCACCGCCTCGCCGTCCTTCCTACCCTCTTCCGTGGGCCTCTCGTCTGCGTTTGGCTTCAGCGACTCCTGCTAATCCTCTGGCGGTTTTCTGGGTTATTTAGGCAGGTGTAGATGGAATCTAAGTGATCAGCAGGACATGCGGTGAGCCCAGCGTCCTCCTAAGCCGCCATCTTGCAAAACCCCCAATAATAAGGTGTCAAGCAAGTACTCTTCATATCAACTTTCTTATTTATTTATTTTTTATAAAAATTTTTTAACGTTTATTTATTTTTGAGACAGAAACAGAGCATGAACGGGGGAGGGTCAGAGAGAGGGAGACACAGAATCTGAAACAGGCTCCAGGTTGTCAGCACAGAGCCCGACGTGGGGCTCGAACTCATGGACTGCAAGATCATGACCTGAGCTGAAGTCGGCCGCTTAACCGACTGAGCCACCCAGGTGCCCCTCAACTCTCTTATTTAAACATCTGACAAATGGTGTCTTATTTCCTTTCACTGTAGTATCTCTTTGAACTGTAGCCATTGTTTTGGGTCTGCCATTTTCAAACCTTTTCTTTCTCTCTGTGAGGACAAGAAGGAGAATTGTGATGGTTCTGATGATAGGTATGTCTCTCTCTCTCATTACTCCTCTTTTCTACTTTGACATTAATTACTTAAAAAAATAACCTACCAAAAAAACTTCACTACCAAACTACTACTATTTGCTTTAGAACAAAAATATTGGGAAGAAAGTTATGCAATGTATGTGGGTTGAGGAAGAATCTGAGATGAGATGGTAAGCTCAGAAGAGATAAGGGAGGACTGAGAGCAATATCTAGGGCCAGGCATAAACCCAGAGAGAACCTGGAAGCTGATAGAGGGGAAAAAGCACAACACTTAGGCAGAAGACCTGACTCAATACTTTCTTGTGTCAGTCTGGGCAACTGGTTAATTAATATCACTGAACAACAGTTTTTTTTATTATTTTATTTTATTTTTTTTAAGTAGGCTTCATGCCCATTGTGGAGTCCAATGAGGGGTTTGACCTCACAACCCTGAGATCAAGACCTGATCTGAGATCAAGAGTCAGATGCTTAACTGACTGAACCATGCAGATGCCCCTGAGCAACAGTTTCTAATCTCTATAAATTGAGAATTATACCTACCTCAGTGTGGGCATAATGTGCTATACCTGCAATTACATGTGAAATCTTAAGATGGAGCTGGAGAGCACCAACAAATAGCCGGGGTGGAGGAGGGCTTGGACTCTTGGAAAGCCAGGACCCAGCAGTAGCCTGCTTACAGCTAGGGCAAAGAACAAAGACTGTCTGGCCTGCAGGACTGCAGGGAAAGGGTACATTGTCTAAGAGGAGGCTGTGGACAGAAAGAAATCTCAGGATCTGTCCTCTTGAAACTTTCTGATCTTCCATGCTTGAGCATGTGCTTGTCCCTGAGACTTGGTTTAAAGTTTGTCAATTGGTATCATTTGTTTCTGCCTATAGAAGCAGAAAGCATTGCTTGAGCCGATTAGAGAGAGTAATGGATGCCACTATGAAGTCTAAAGTGCCACTGGAAGACCCAGTTCCAGGTATTGAATTCAGATGATGTTTCCCCAAAATAACTCAGGGTTCCAACATTTGAATATGAAGGGCTTCAAAGAAACTTTCAGAACTTCTAAAACTCATTCCACTGGGCTTGATACCTTGGCAACAGATTAAGTGAAAAAAAACGTATAGATAAACGTCTTCAGCACATTTAGGAAGCCACCCCTTCTCCTATTTCATAATGATTGGCTAGGCCTGGCCAGGCCAAACTTTCCCAATCCCCCTTAGTTTATGGTCCAGGCCTGACCAATCAGAGCGCTGCTTTTATCTGACCACAGTGGTTGCCATGGGGATAGGCACAAATTCACACTGGATGATTCAGATTCCTCCAGGTTTCTGGAATACTTGCAGGCATTTTGCTGCCACACAGACAAATCCTGTCTGATTTGAAGCAAAGCAGACAAGAAAACAGAGTCCTAATGAGTCCTAATGATATCATTTTAACTACTGGATTCAGCAAGAGATGCACTTTTTGGCCTTCACACTTGTGTTTTTCTGTCACTTGATCTTGAAAAGTGCTCTGGCTTTGTATAGTTCCACAGTGTTAAGCTACATATATTTCTCATAATGTTATATAATTTATGATTTAGCCAAGCAAAAATAAAAGAAATATGTTTTGTCTAAAAATAGTTTAATACCATAGGATTCCTTATCACATGTAGGCCTTGTTGAAGTGTTTGCTATTGCTTTAGAAATAACAGATAAGTTTGCCCCATAAAGCCTATTAATAGGAAAAGTTTTCTCATATAGGACTTTGTCTTTAATTAATTAGAGTACATATAACTGCTTAGGAAAGAAGTAGTTTCTACAGTGTCTTCAAATAAGGATTTCAGATATCTTAGGAAGTATGTCATAGTAAATTAGGAAACTGTGTAGATATTCTTTCCTGGATACATCATTTGACAATTGAAGATTGCTTAAAATGTGAAGACATATAATGTCTCATGTACCCCGAATAGCAGCTATACTGAAGTACTAAAACTTCCAGATGATTATCATATCTGTCAAAGAAGAGTAACAATAAAAATGTTACTTGAAAACAATAAATTGTTTTCTTACCTCAGAAAAACTTTGCAGAGGTCTCTAGTCAGAGTTGAAGAATTAAGTCATTATATGAGGTCGTGAAAGAAGACTAATGGTGTTCTCAGGATATAAAACTATAATAAATTGTGAGTTGTAAGTTCATATCTTCTCCTTATTCATCATAATGACTAACTTTTAAAGTCTAGGATGAATAAGCCCAAATAACTGGAATCAAAGTATACCACTATGGAATATCATTAAACCACAAGGAAAACAGCAAGAGAGGAAGAAAACAGCAAAGGAACTAGAAATAGCCAGAAAAAAAAAAATAAGATGGCATTAATAAGTGCTGATCTGGGGCGCCTGGGTGGCGCAGTCGGTTAAGCGTCCGACTTCAGCCAGGTCACGATCTCGCGGTCCGGGAGTTCGAACCCCGCGTCAGGCTCTGGGCTGATGGCTCAGAGCCTGGAGCCTGCTTCCGATTCTGTGTCTCCCTCTCTCTCTGCCCCTCCCCCGTTCATGCTCTGTCTCTCTCTGTCCCAAAAATAAATAAACGTTGAAAAAAAAAATTTAAAAAAAATAAGTGCTGATCTATCAATAATTACTTTAAATGTAAATGGATTAAATTCTTTAATCAAAAGGCTTAGAGTGAGTAAACAGATAAAAAAAAAAGACCCAATTATATGCTTCCTCCAAGAGATTCACTTCAACTTTAAAAGCACACATGGGCTCAAAATGAAGAGCTAGAAAAAGAGATTCCATGCAAATTGAAAGCAGAAGTGAACAGGGTTAGCTATATTTACATCAAATAAAACATACTTTACAGTAAAAAATTATAAGGAGAGAAAAAGGAGGACATTGTATAATGATACAGGGGTCCATTTATTAAGAAGATATAACAATTGTAAATATATATGCACCCAGCATGCACCTAGCTGTATTAAGCAAATACTAACATATGAAGGGAGAAATAGACAACAATACAATTATAATAGGGACTTTAATACTCTACCTACAACAATGGATAAATGATCCAGAGACAAAGTCAACTTGAACTTGAGCTATATACTTTAGACCAAATGGACCTAAGACACATACATCCTATCTAATGGGAACAGAATACACATTTTTCTTAAGTGCACATGGAACTTCCTCCAGGATAGATAATATGTTAAATAACAAAACAAAACTTAGCAAATATAAGAAGTCTGAGATCACATCATGTATTTTTTCTTACCACATTGATATGAAACTAGAAGTCAATTACAGAAGGAAAACTGGAGACATTCACACATATGTGGAAATTGAACAATAACACCTGAACAATCAATGGGACAGAGAAGAAATCAAAAGGGAAATAAAAAACAAATAGCATCTAAATGGTAAAAGAAGTAATATTGTCTGTATTTGTAGATGGCATGATACTATCTATAGAAAACTCTAATGACTAATTGTCTCTAAGTATTACAACAAATGAATTCTGTAAAATGTCAGAATACAAAACCGACAAATGAAAATCAATTGTGTCTCTACAGTCTAATAATGAACTATGTGAAAACAAAATAAAGAAAACAATCCCATTTACAATAGCATCAAAAAGAATAAACTACTTAGGAATAAATGCAACTAAGAGCAAAAGATCTAAACCCTAAAAACTTTAAGAAATTGATGGGAAAATTAAAAAAGGCACAAATAAATGGGAAGATGTTCTACATTAATAGATTGGAAAAATTAATATTTTTAAAATTACTATTGTTAAGATATTGTTAAAATATTGTTTAAAAAGATCCATACACAAAGTGATCTATAGATTCAGATTAGAGAAAGATGGTAAATATTGAAGTGAGGCAATAAAAATGTAACATTGCATAATTAGAATCCCTAAAATAAAGATAGAATTCAAGAAAATTATTATCTTGATCTCTATCTTTGCTCTTTAGGGCTTTAAATGAAAGATTTGAATAAAATAATGAAATAAAAGATTTGAATCTAAATAATGAAGGGAAACACCATGTGCCCAGGGAAACTAGCCCAGAATGGTCAATACTGAAATATCACTTCATGAAAGTATGAAACTTCATGGATAAAGAACGAATCTCTTGGACATCTAGTCATATCTATATATCTATATCTATATCTATATCTATATATGAAAAATCACACTGACCTCAGATTTCTCAGGTAAATTCAACTTTAGAAGGTAGTGGAACAAATCTTACAAGATCCTCAAATAATGTGTGATCCAGTAATTTTCTAAGCAGCCAAAGCCAAATGTTCTTTAAGATTAAAGGCTAGAATAAACTGTTTTGAACATGAAAGAATTCAAAGAATATTTTCCTATCTATTCTCCATGTAACTACTAGGAAATAAATAAAAACACTATTTCAAGATAATATGATTGCATAAAAAATATCAATTGAAAACCTATCACATAAGAACATTCAGTAAAGTAGTGGGATGTAGAATTAATATAGAGAAATCAACAGTTTAAAAAAAATCTTTTTTAATGTGTATTTATTTTTGACAGAGAGACAGAGCATGAACGGGGGAGGGTCAGAGAGAGAGGGAGACACAGAATCTGAAGCAGGTTCCAGACTCTGAGCTGTCAGCACAGAGCCTGACACGGGGCTCCATCCCACAAACTGTGAGATCATGACCCCAAGCCGAAGTCGGACGCTCAACCGGCTGAGCCACCCAGGCTCCCCTCAACAGTTTTTATTATACAAGAAACAACTATGAAATAATAGAACAAATGACTCCAGGTATTATTTTAATACCTAGGAATCAACACATCAAGAAATATAAAACCTATATTTAGAAAACTTTAGAATGCTACCGAAAGACATAAAAGAAATGATATAATGGGAAGACATAGCAAGGTTTTGACAGGAAAATTAAAAAATCATGAAGTTATCAATTCTTCATGAAATTATAAAATAGTCCAATGTAAATTCCTTCAATTATTCATGGTACAAATGTAAAGTGATCCAAAAGAATATCAAGTGTTTTTATACTAGGAAAACTGATTATAATGTTTTTATAGAAAAAATATACAAATGGGAATATTGAGAAAAACTCTCAAAAAAGGAGCAATACTTGTAGGGGATGGATTTCCTGGCATAAGACACTTCATGTCTCAATATTCAACAAAGAATATGTATATCAATAAATAGCAGCTACAAATAAATGATACAAAAATCTAGTATATTACAAAGGGCTATCTCAAAACAGGAGGGTAAAAGTGGATTGGTTAACAAATGGTCTTAGGCCAATGGGTAGTTTTTTGGAAAAAATAAAATTGGATGCACATTGTAAATTATATACTACGATAAATTCCAAATGCATTAAGAATTTACATATAAAAAAAAAAGAAGACCTTAAATTCTAGATGAAAATTCACTTTTCAATGGGAAGGCTTTTCTACATAGGAATCGAAATCCAGGACCTTCAATTAAAAAAGATTAGTAAATTTGGAAATATAAAAAGAAAAAAATCTTTATGACAAAACACCACATGGTAAGTCAAAAGACAAATTGCAAACTTGGAAAAATTCTGTAACCCACATCACAAACAAACAGTTAATCTCACCATTATATGGAAAGATACTAGGGCTCAACAAAAGACTGATAACCCAAAATATAAGAAGGCAAAAAATATGAACAGATAGCTGACAATTAACAAAACACAAATAATTTAAAAATATATAAAAAGGTAGCAACCTCACTGAATATTAGAGACATGCATACAAAGGCTACACTGGAGCGATTTCTTTTGTCATATTGGCAAAATTTTGAGTTTTATAATGTAATCTATCAGTAACGGGAAACAAACCCTCCTATTCATTGCTCAGAGTGGTATAAATAAAAGTGACTGCGTATAAAGGGCAATTGACAATATTTGTCAAAATTACAAATGTACGTTTCACTTTTTTAAACCAGTAGCTTTATTTCTCATAGATAAATTCTTAACGTGCGAAATGATAGATGTGCCAATTTACAGAGTATATTGGTTAAATAAATTATGACACATTAATACAATTAAATATTTTTCACTTGTTAAAAACAAACAAAGAAGAAAGTGCTCTATGTACTGACTTAGAAAGTTTTTAAAGATACAGTGTTAAATGAAAAAGTAAGGTATAGGAAGGTATAATATGCAACCATTTGTGTAAATTGACAAAATGTGTGTGTGTGTGTGTATGTGTATACACTCATTATATAAAACAGTTGTTACTGGGAAGGAAACAATTGGGAACTGGGCAGATGGAGATAATCTTGGAAGGAATCTTTACTGTACATTGTTTTAAACTTTGTAATTTTTGACCATGTGTTATCTATTATATATCTAAAAGTCTGAATTAAAAGAAACTTTAATATAAAATTCTTTTTTTTTGATCCACAACATGGTTTTATTCAACCTGAAATCATGCAGAAATGGCAAATTTTTCACTAAGGTAGAAAACAAAAGCAAAGGCCATAGTTGCGTCTTGTGAAAACTTCATTCTGCCATCTTAACCTTCCACCATATCCCTGTCCTAAACCATTCTTTCTTAGCTCTTTTGCATCTATGCTGAAAGGAGCCTTTTTTGCCAAGCCATGGGAAGTACTAAGAATGGAGTTGGAAGGCACAACGTCTCAGCTGGAGCTAAGAATCCAAGAGGAAATATTTAAATTGTCTAGAAATACATGTGCTGTGAATTTTCAATGAAAAGTCGGTATAAAAAGGGTGTGTTTAGTTGGTTTTGTTGGTACAATATTTGGTTTGGGAAGAGAAATACATACATGGTACTAAATAACACTGAGACCCTTTTAAGGTGCCTTTTAATTTCAATTATATCAATGAGAAAGTCTTTGGTAATAATGCCGCTCTTGGATATTAATCTTATATTTGGTAATTTTTCTATAATTGTTTATTAATTCCAGAAGTGATTTTTTTGATTCTTTGGGATTTTCTACATAAACAACTATGTCATCTGTGAACAAAGATAGTTTTATTTCTTGCTTCCCAATCTGTATATATTTTACTTCCTTTTCTTGTCTTATTGCCTTACCTAGGACTTCCAGTACAATCTTGAGCAGAAGTGGTAGGAGGAGTCATCCTTGGCTTGTTTCTGATCTTAGGGGGAAGATTTTTAGTTTGTCATAATTACATATGACGTTAGCTGAAGGTTTTTTGTAGATGCTCTTTATCAAGTTAAGGAAGTTCCACTGTAATTCCCACTATATTCCTAGTTTGCTGAGGTGTGTGTGTCTGTGTGTGTGTGCATCTGTGTGTGTTTTAATCATGAATGGGTGTTGGATTTTGTCAAATGCTTTTTGTACATTTATTAATATGATTATATGATTTTTATTCTTGATGATGATTACATTAATTGATATTTGAATGTTGAATGTGCCTTGCACACCTGGGATAAATTCCACTTGGTCATGGTGTATAAGATAAAAAATTTTAAAAAGAAAAAATAAAGGATTTTACTATTGATGAAATAAGAAACCCTTTTTCCCCAATTCAAAATGTAGCTATTTATCCCATTCTCTCCTCCTCACAATCAGATTATGAGAGCATGTTTTCATAATGAAAGATACCTGATTTATTCTTCTAAATTTTAGAATTCAGACTATGCTATTGATATCCTTTAAGTCGCATGGTCTTACTTATAATAATGGTAACTGCAGTTTATTTTCACATGGAGCGATGTTTTGTGCTACCTTTTATTTTGCACCTGGTTTAAATATTTCTGGAACACGTTCAAATCATTAAGATGAATGTAGTAATTAAGGGTCTACTAAAGATGAATCATCATCTATATATGCTACACGAATTTTGATCACTCTGATATGCCACTGCTGTTAAAACAATTCATTCTTATTTTATCAAGTATTTTGTAGACTTTTATTTTCCTTTAGTCCTCACATTAGAAAGTTGTTTTTTTCCTCCTCTGAATACCACAAAACACTACCCATGTGAGATGAGGATTTTGCATTATAATAGTGACACCTGCAATCCTTAGTGTAACAGAAAATGGTAATAGGATCAGTTTTATGCTGCAAAAATGACAGTTAAAAACTTCGTTCAGCAAAGCTGCTACTTCTTTTTCTGCTACTGCTTGATTTGTTTCAGTTGTTTGTGCTCTTTAGTCTACCCTGTTCCTGGAGTTATTTTCATTTCCTCCAATACTTACTATCTTAGTATTGTAAACACATTGGAAATGGTCATGGTACATCCTCTGTGTTTGATCTCTTCTGCAGAGAAAGTCTCTTGAGAGAACTCTCTGGGATAACCGGATTTTCCTATGTCTGGCTCAAGCTTTATTGGAGTTATGTTGGTCCATGAGGTCATATTGTATTTGAGTAGAGGCTCTGTACCTCAATTCATCTTCCATTTATCTACCTTGCCAGTTAAACTGGTACTCTGCATTCCCTCTGCAAAACCTAACCATGTCCAGAGCAAACTGAATGTGGATAGCTGAGGATTGCTCTGTCATTTCTGCTCCTCCTGGGACAGGCTAATATTTACCTACCTTAAGTCAGGGAGCTTGTCCCCACACTTTATTTCTGTCAGCTTTTTTGGTAATCACAAGAAGATCATTTTAATTAAATATTCCATAGGCTGACAGACTGAAAAGAAACTGATGTCTCTATGATAACTAACCTGAATGCTTTGGAAAGACTCAATTAAAAAGATCACTTAAAAATCTTATCAGGTTAAGTATTAGTGAGATATCAGTAAAAACATTAGAAAAGAATTATACAATATAAAATGATTTCCTATTCAGATTACTCTGAAGGGCCACATTTCTGAGATTTCTCTTCATATTAAAAAATGAAAACTGAAAATCCTAGACTGCATTAGGAGTGTGGTTTACACAGGACATCGTGCAAAACTCATTGGAGTCCCAGGTAGTAAATTTATACTCACAAAAATTTTGGGCTCTACATGAAAAAACTGGAAAATGAATATATGTTTGTATATTTTAAATTCAAGTAAAATGTTTAAAGTATGTATATAATACTTTTTGATGATTCACCTCTTTACACTTTAACTCACTAGCTGATATGTCAGATAAGAAGATTTCTACTAAACTTGAAGTTGAATGGCTGTCTTTTTTTTTTAATTTTTTTTAACGTTTATTTATTATTGAAAGACAGAGACAGAGCATGAGCAGGGAAGGGGCAGAGAGAGAGGGAGACACAGAATCTGAAGCAGGCTCCAGGCTCGGAGCCATCAGCACAGAGCCCGACACGGGGCTCAAACTCACAAACCACGAGATCATGATCTGAGCTGAAGTTGGACGCTCAACCAACTGAGCCACCCAGGTGCCCCTGAATGGCTGTCTTTTTAATCCTTTCATGTGGACCTAAATTTTTGAGATAGGTAAAAGTGTATTTTTGGGATCTGTGTTTTTTTTAAGATGCAGGCAAACTGATTAGAAAGATTTAAGAGAATATCTGATATAAGGGCAGAATGGCATAGGAACGGGGGCAAAGTGAGAAAAATGTGGATCTAAAAGTCATGTTCTTATTCCCCCTGGAAGAAGTCCATGACCCAAGTCACAAGTTAACACCCCTCCCCCCCCACACACACTGCTACCTTTTCTCCATGGCTTCCTTTAATAAGGGACAAAGACTTTCATGTCAATATTAAGAATATTCCAAATACAAAGTACTAGACATAACACCCGACATTTTTATTTTACCGTGAATGAGTTTTTAGGCTTTGTAAAAATGACTGGCACTTATGGGGGTCCTGGAAGATAATGTGGATAAGAAACAGGAAGAAAAGCACAAATACTGGGCTGGAGCAAGGTGGGACAGAGTGGACTTTCTTAATCCAGTATTAGATGAGGAAAATCTCTTTGACTGCATGGATAAAGCTTTGATTGATTGATTGATTGATTGCAAGTGAGCAAGGGGCAAAGACAGAGAGATGAGAGAGAGAGTCCCATGATGGGAGAGAGAGAAGCGGGGCTCATCCAAAGTGGGGCTCGTGTTCACACAAAGTGGGGCGTGAGCTCACCTGAAGTGGGACTCGAACTCACAAACTGTGAGATCATGATCTGATCCAAAGTCAGATGCTTAACAGACTGAGGTACCCAGGAGCCTGGATAAAGCTATTATTTTAAAAACTGTCCAGCAATCTATGGCATATTGTTGACCTGAGCAACTAAAATCTTATTCATATTGTAATATCAACCCATTTCAAGCCTACCTGTTATCAAGACATTTCAGTCTTCATTATATTTGAGTAAGTCTATTCATCATGCCATTTAAATTTTAATTTGTTTTGGTTGTAGCTAATGGAGCCACCATGACATTCATCTTTATTTGTAACGTAGCATGATTGGAAAGTAAGTCTGTAAGACCTAAATGGATAGAGTAGAACCTGAATGCTACCAAGTCATATGGTTTGATTTTACTGTGATGTCATAAAATCATTTTATGTTTTCTTCAGTTTCTGGAAAAAAAAACCACATGCCTTTTATTTAATGAAGTAAATTCAGAGAGAAACAAAGCAGCATTGTCACCGTATAGCGGTCATAATTTGAGACTGTCCTACATCATGAAATTGATTCTCCTACTTAAAATTGAGGGGACCTATGTAAACCTGTGTGTAATAATCTTTAAAAATGAAATTTGAATTGCTATAAATAATTGTTCGTTGTATTCCATTTATTTTCAGTTATAGAGATACTTGAAACATTATTTCTTAACTTTGCAAAAATAGGAAATTGCTTACCATCAGTTTAGAACCCAGTTGGGCAAAGGAGTTATGAAAGAAAGCAAGCATAATTTTCAAGGTAAAAGACTTACTCCTTGTGGTCTAACAGAGCTATCCTATCACTAGAGGCAGAAAAAAGGCAACTAGAGCAGCAGAGACATAATTACAAATAAAAGGGAAATATAATTATGTATTGTTGAATATGTAAAATGGAAGCTTTAAAATTTTTTTTTAATGTTTATTTATGAGAGAGAGAGAGACAGAGACAGAGAGACAGAGGTGAGCAGGGGAGGGTCAGAAAGAGAGGGAGACAGAATCTGAAGCGGGCTCTAGGCTCTGAGCTGTCAGCACAAAGCCTGATGCAGGGCTCAAACTCACAAACCACATCATGACCTGAGCTGAAGTTGGTCACTTAACCGACCGAGCCACCCAGGCGCCCCTAAAATGGAAGCTTTAAGCTTGCACTTCTCCTTTCATTTACTCAGGTGAATGAGAAATCTTGCAAAGTTGATAGTAAAAATCTCAGATTTTGTATATTTGGCTTCTAGGATAAAAGTGGTCTGGTTAAAATATACTGGCAATTTACAATCTTATTTTCAGTGGTGGTACAGTTAAAGAGAACCTATTGTGTTTTTGCTTGACTTCAAATCTGATGAAATATTTGTCTAGAAAAAAATATACCTGATTTTGTGTGTGTGTGTGTGTGTGTGTGTGTGTGTGTGAGTACTCACGTTCATGCATTTACATGTTATTATCCTGAAAACTTTCTTCCTTTTCCATTTATCTCCTCACAACCCAAACCAACTCTCTCTCACATCTTACGTACTTCAGTCTGGCAATGAATAAAAAGCTCTGAAAGTTGTTTACAATTAGCATAAAAAAAGGAAAAAGAAAGCACCCACTATAATTTATTATCAATGTATCTGATTCCATTGATTTGACTGGTAACACTTCCTACTTACGGGAATTACAAAAGCAAATATTATTGCCATTTCTTCTGCACTCTTGAGTTCAACTTATATTTGTAAGAACAACAAATATTACAAATTTTGACAATTTCCTAACATGATACCTGATAAAACTGAAGAGAAATATTTCTATGTGGAAACCTTGCCAGAGTGGAAGAAAAGCGGATTGTGCAAAAATTTTTAGTTGCCTTTATGCAAAATTTGCTTTTACTAAGCTGACTTCTGTTAAAGCAAATCCCCAAATATGTAATACCTAATCATGTTTAAGTGTTTTGCTATTGTAGGGACCCAAATTCTCATTAAATGAGTAAACATCAAAAAGAAAAGGAAATGGAGGGGGAAAGGAGAAAAGGAGAAAATTTGCTGGGCTTATGATGTCTGTGTTACAGTGAGTCCCTGGATCCAGTGAGAGTCTCAAGGAGAGAACTTGTGCTGGACTCATCCTTATGTGGAAAACTACAGATCTGGTGGTGCCTGGGTGGCTCAGTAGGTTGAGTTCTGACTTTGGCTCAGGTCATGATCTCTCGGTTCCTGGGTTTGAGCCCTGCATCCGGCTGGCTCTCTGCTGACAGCTCAGAGCCTGGAGCCTGTTTCAGATTCTGGGTCTCCCTCTCTCTCTGCTCCTTCCCCACTCGTTCTCTGTCTTTCTCTCTCAAAAATAAGTAAACATTAAAAAAATTAACATACAAAGAACACTACAGATTTGTTTCAAAGAATATAACGCGAGATGTGAATAAGGGGCTGGAATACATTTTTGGGTGCAAAGGACTAATAACAATTAAGTGTGAATCTTCTAAATGTTAATATAAAAGTGAAATTCCTGTTTTAATTAGAACTCCCAACAAACTAACTTTTTCAATATGATGAAGTCTTCAAAAAAAATTTTTTTTTTTTTAATTTTTTTTTCAACGTTTATTTATTTTTGGGACAGAGAGAGACAGAGCATGAACGGGGGAGGGGCAGAGAGAGAGGGAGACACAGAATCGGAAACAGGCTCCAGGCTCTGAGCCATCAGCCCAGAGCCCGACACGGGGCTCGAACTCACGGACCGCGAGATCGTGACCTGGCTGAAGTCGGACGCTTAACCGACTGCGCCACCCAGGCGCCCCTTCAAAAATTTTTTTGAAGGAATAAATACTTAAGGTAAGGTATTTTTGAGAAGAGGACTAGAAAGGAGAACTTGCCTTACTAGAAGAGAACATGCTGTAACTTACTGTATTTAAATCAATATGGCATTGGCATCAGAACAGACCGGTGGAAAAGAATCAAAGTCTGAAAATAGTTCCTGGTGAGGATGAGAATTTAACATATGGCCAAGGTGGTATTTTAGCTCATTGGGAAAATGATGGTTTTTGTGCCATATGGTGCTAGCCCAACTGGCTATCCATCAGGAAGTAAATATGATTGCACCAGTACCTCACGCCATATAGATGAATTTTGAGTGGATTAAAAATTAAATTTAACAAAAACACAATAATGAACACCTACAAAAAAATCCAGAAGAACATGGGTATATCTGAGGGGAAAGAGTTTTATTTTTTAAAAAGTAAGTAGAGGGGCGCCTGGGTGGCTCAGTTGGTTGAGCGTCTGACTCTTGATTTTGGCTGAGTTGTGATCTCACGGTTTGTGAGATCTGAGCCCCCACTGCACTGACAGAGCAGAGCCTGCTTGGGATTTTTTTCTGTCCCTCTCTCTCTCTGCCCCTCCCCCGCTCACACTCTCTCTTTCTCTCTCTCTCAAAATAAATAAATAAACATTTAAAAAAAGTGAATAGAGGGGCACCTGGGTGGCTCAGTCAGTTAAGTATCCAACTTCAGCTCAGGTCACGATCTTGTGGTTTGTGAGTTTGAGCCTCACATCAGCTCTGTCCTGACAGCTCAGATCCTGGAGTCTGCTTCAGATTCTGTGTCTTCCTCCCTCTCTGCTCCTCCCCCACTCACACTCTTTCTCTCTGTCTCTTAAAAATGAATAAATGTTAAAAAAAATTTTTAACTGAATAGAAAAAACAATATATTTCGAAAATATATTTGTATGCAGAACACAGACAGAAGGCTAATATCTATAATGCATAAAGAGTTCTTACAAATGAACAAGGAAATAATCCAAGAAAAGAATATGCAAAGGCTAACACCAGGCAAATCATAGAAGATCTAATAAAAAGGATTCAGAATCCTTACAGGCAGGCAAAAGTAAATTAAGTTTACACCTGTGTATCTCTCAGACTGGCCAAAATTAAAAAGAAGGAAAATACCACTTTCTGCCCAGGGATGGAGAAGTGAGTATATTTTCAGATTTTACTAACAAAAATGTAAATTATTGCATCCTTTTTGGAAAGCAATGTGGTACTATTAAAAGAAACAAATGCATAGTTGACTTTGATGGAGCAGTCTCTCTCCTAGGAATCTAGCCAGTAGAAATAATAGCACTCATGAAGATTGTATACAGAATATTGGTTGTAACATTATTCATAGTGGCAAAGAATTGGAAACAAAATGAATGCCCATCATAGCACATTTATACCATGGACTCTTTTGTATCCATTAAAGACTGTATAGAACCATACTTGGAAACTCAGAAAGATTTCTATGCACTATTGGTGACTGAGAAATGGATCAGGATGCAGATGATGTTGCATAAGATCCAAGTTTTGGAATATAAGTGAGATTCCCCGCACTCTAAATATATGTGTATTTTGTAAATATTTATAATTTTGTAATCTAAGAGTCCCTGTCACCTGGGTTACCCAGGTAGTGACGGTGATAGTGATGCTGTGGGTAGACAGGAGAAAGAAAAAAGAGAAGGGTAATGTATTAATTGTCTGTCATTGTATAACAAGTTAACACAAATGTAGAAGTTTAAAACAACATACACCTATTTTCTCATATTTTTTATGGGTCAGGATAAAAATGTGCTCCGCTGAATCCTCTGCTCAGCATCTAGCAAGGCTGCAGTAAAGGTGTTGCGAGGACAGAATTCTTTTCTGAAGCTTGTGATGCTTTTCCAAGCTCACATGACAGTTGGTGGCATTCATTTTCTTTCTTTAAAAAATGTTTTTTAATGTTCATTTATTGTTGAGACACAGAGAGAGAGAGAGAGACAGACAGACAGACAGAGAGAGACAGAGAGAGAGAGAGACAGAGAGAGAGAGAGACAGAGCGTGAGTGGGGGAAAGGCAGAGAGAGAGGGAGACACAGAATCCGAAGCGGGCTCCAGACTCTGAGCTGTCAGCACAGAGCCTGACGTGGGGCTTGAACCCACAAACTGTGAGATCATGACCTGAGCCAAAGGCAGAAGGAAACCAACTGAGTCACCCAGGCACCCTGGTGGCATTCATTTTCTTGTGACTGTATGGCTGAGGGCCTTGTTTTCTTACTGGCTGGTGGCTTGAGGCCACCCTAATGTCTTAGAGCCCACCTGCAATTCCTTGTCATGTGTTTCTTTCTCTAGTCAGTTCACAACATGGCTGTTTGCTTCTTCAAGGCCAGGAGGAGAAACTCCTGTTGCTAAATCAGTTAAGATAGAGTCTTATAAAAAGGGATGTAATCAGAAATGTGATATCCCATCCCACCACCTTTGCCATATTCTATTGGTTAGGAGAAAGGTCCTGCCAACACCCGAGGGCAGGGAATTACTACAAGGATACAGATCACTGGAGGGGTTCAAAATTAGAGTGTGTCCATTACAGAGACACAAGCAAACAATGAAAAGAAATAATATTTCAAAAAGACCAAAAACAAATAGAAAACAGAAACATAACAGAAATGTAATCATACTATGATTACAGAAATATACTATGAAAACAGAAATATAATCATACTATGTAAAATTGTACATGTGCATTAAATAATTTTTTAAAATAAAGATATTTTTTAAAAAAGAAAATGACTACCATGTCTCAGATCATTTGTATTATTCATTCCCTTGGGTTCTTCACAGACCATTAATAGGCTATATGGTACCATGTCACTTCTTGGGGTTTTTCATGAAGAACATGCCCTGTTGTTTTCCTCCATATTTCATCCATTCTAGCATGCCCTCAGTTGTCAAAGGCTCATTATTTTGTGTGCCACAATGAAAGAAAATAGGATGCTATTTAAACTAGGCTTTTCTAGCATCATTAATTATGAGACATACGCTAACTTAAAAGATATGAAAATATATTCATCTCAGATTTCATAAAAATTACTTGGGGGCATTTTCTTCTTGGACAAACTCTCTTTAGCTTCTTGCTGGAGGCCCTTAGACCCCAATGGGTCCTCTCAGACACTGCTTCCTCTCAGACACTGCTTGCTGAGAGCCACTGCTTGCCTCACATCCTTCTTTCTTAAAATGTAAATTAAAAATAACAATAATCAGATTGAGGCCAAGCAAGAATAAATAAGATACTTTGTAAGTGCAAATTCCTCTGGAGTCATTCAATAGTTCTAGGGCACTAGGATTTCATTTCTAGGTCAACTAATGCCAACAACTCTCTAAAGGTATATTTTTCTTTTCTTTTTTTTTTTGTGGAAAGAAGCACTGCTAAGGTGAAAATAGTATAGGAAAAATTTGAATTAATTTTTAATTATCAGCTGCAGATGTCTGGAAATTCTTTTAGCTAAGTATGGCAAGTAGGGTAATTATAATATTGTGTATGAACAATGTTTTTCCTTAGATAAAATGAATGCTAATCAAACTTGAAAAGCAATTTAAATGAACTATCTCAAGTGCACTGAAAGTGACTTGACTTGTTTGAAAGAGGTTATATTTTTTAAAATGAAGGCAATTTGCTCTTTTCTTTGGCCATTTCTTTGTTCCAAGTCTCCCATATACTAGAAAACATTTTTCTTATAAGACCTACAGGTTGCTGCTAAATTTGTATGTGATATCTATAGCATTCTCCAGAATGACCTCTGTTACTAGGATTTTTCCATACCAGTATAAGGATTAATATTACAAGCTCTAAAATTAGTTTAATATACTTACTAGGTCTTTGAAATGATTAGAACTTTCCAAAGAAACAGCCTAAATTGCTAACTTTAAAAAGTTTATATTCTTAGGCTTAAAAAAAATTCAAGTGTCCTTGCTTCCATTCAATATGTTGTAGATCTCAAAGCCTTTTTCTTTTTTAAAAAAAATTTTTTTTTCAATGTTTTTATTTATTTTTTTGGGACAGAGAGAGACAGAGCATGAACGGGGGAGGAGCAGAGAGAGAGGGAGACACAGAATCGGAAACAGGCTCCAGGCTCTGAGCCATCAGCCCAGAGCCTGACGCGGGGCTCGAACTCACGGACCGCGAGATCGTGACCTGGCTGAAGTCGGACGCTTAACCGACTGCGCCACCCAGGCGCCCCTCAAAGCCTTTTTCTTACCTTCTTCTGAAATTGAATTTCATGGTGCTATTCTAGTTTTCATCAATAAAAAGCTTTAAGTAGAATGCCAGGAATTTATTTACCTTTCCTGTTTCATAGTGACCTGAAGCTATCTGCTGTTGAAGTTTGCTTTTTGCTTCAGAAATCAGTGAGAGCATATCAAATATAGCTTCAAGTTAGTCTAATTTTCAGTCACCTTACATACCTTCCGCATGCGGTTACCCTACAGATTTCAAAGGCAATGGTGAGGAGCAGGTGACCTGAATCAGCCAGCCATTAATGCTTTGTTAGTGTTATCATCTACAATTGTAGGACACAACGTTCTCTCTTTGTCTCTGATCTTGGTCATTGTTTGACTTTTATCTTTGTAAGTCTTCCTAACTCCCTGTCTTCTCTTTTGTTTTTTTTTCCAAACATAAGTCACAATGGATGCCAACGATATGGCATACTTTGCTGTGCGTGAGGAAGGATGTCTTTATTAGTAAACATAACTGCTTGGGTTTCTTTTCTCTTGAGCTAGAAGTACTCGATGGCTTGACTTTTTTTTTCAATGTGTATTTATTTTTGGGACAGAGAGAGACAGAGCATGAACGGGGGAGGGGCAGAGAGAGAGGGAGACACAGAATCAGAAACAGGCTCCAGGCTCTGAGCCATCAGCCCAGAGCCCGACGCGGGGCTCGAACTCACGGACCGCGAGATCGTGACCTGGCTGAAGTCGGACGCTTAACCAACTGTGCCACCCAGGTGCCCCTCGATGGCTTGACTTTCTATCCCCAGGCCCTTCAAAAATATATCTTGGGGTTTTGATATTGTGTGGTATTAACAAGTTAAAAGCAATGTAAACTGATCTCTCATTTTCATGTTTTGACATTACTAAGTGTTCTCACATGAAAGCTAGAAGACTTAGACTCTCCTAGAATTGGTGACATGGCCCTGTATCCAACCACCCAGCCAGCCAAGAGTTATTTTCCAAACCTAGTGTAAATTGGGGCCACCTGTATTCTGCTCACTAAAACAGAGAGATCTCTTTTCATGGTGATGTTCCTGCATTTAGGCAGGTGCCTCAAACTCAATCTCATCTGTTAAAAGTCCAGAGGAGGTAACAGATATTTGGAAGAAATAGTCAAAGAGAGTCAAGCTAACTACCTAATTCTCCAATTTCCATACTTGTGTAAAGTCAGAGCACCAGAACATATTGTACTCCCAAAGAGCTACCTCATCTTGCCTTCATTCCATGGTATTTGTAAGATTTTTTTCTTAGCTCTAGTTGCCATAACAAAATACCATAGACTTGATGGGTTAAACAACAGAAGTTTATTTCTCACAGTTCTGGAGGCTAGACATCTAAGATCAGTACCAGGAAGATTGGGTTCTGGTGAGGATCTTCTTCCTGGCCTGCTGACAGCTGCCTTCTTGCTGTATCCTTACATGGTGGAGAGAGGAAACTCTGATGTCTCTTCCTCTTCTCATAAGGGCACTAATACCATCATGGAGGATCCATCCTCATGACCTCATTTGAAACTAATTACCTCCCAGAGGCCCCATCTCCTAATACCATCACATTGAGGGTTAGTGCTTCAGCATATGAATTTTTGGGAAACATTCAGTCTATAACAGATTTAAAGGTATTTTATTTTATATTTTTATGGCAGAACAACACACTGACACTGGGGTCGATGAGACAGATGAAAGGTATAGTTCTTTGTTACTTACTGTTCTAAATAACAGAAAGTTGTAACTCAGGGACACATAGGGAGTTGTATCCAGGGACAGGGTAACAACAAGCTAGAACTATAGGAGGCAGCTTATATATGGTAAGATTGGTGAGTTTAGCTAGGTTTTGTGGGCTCCCTGTGGATTGGCAATTTGAATAACTTGTAGGTTCTGGAACATGGAGGCTGCCCCTAGATGTTTGCCCCGATGCAATCAGGGCTGGTGTGTGGTGGCCCAGAGTATGGGACTCTGATAAAGGGAAGAGGCTGGGCATATGGACTCAATCAGCAGCAGCCTCTAGGCAGGGCCTTTAAACTGGGGCAGGGCCTTTAAACTGGTCAAGACAGCATAAAAATTATCTTACACATAGTTGCCAGGAGCATGAGTTCATATTATTCTCTCAGTTTTAATTAGGAATTGGTATGAGGGCTGGCTATAAAAGAAAGATTTCATCATTTTTTAAAAGTACTATTGAAAATAGTGTTCACTGGCATCCATGATACCAACAAATTCCTCTTAGCATGTAGTGTTACCGACAAATGTTTTCAAATGCATTAGTATGTGAGCATCTCATTATTGTGTAACAAAGTCTGTCGTTTCTGTTTCTTCTTTGGAACACAGACTTTTTCAATGAAGAGCTGTAGTCATGAGCAGAGGCCCCACTTGTGCCTTGAGCATGCCCAGTGGCAAGTATCAGGGTTTATTATTACTATTATTATTGTTATTGTTATTATTATTTTAAATCAGGAAACAAAGTTAAATTTCATGATGGGTGATACTGAGCAGGTATTTATCTTTTTTGAATTTCAATATAAAACGAGAGTAAAACGCGTCATCATCTACTGGGTTTCTATAAAGTGAGACGACTTTATAGAAAGTGTATGAAACAATGTTTCATTAAGTAACCATGTAATTCAAATAACCCAGGCTGAAGCCTGTGGGCATAAATGAAGTTATTTGGTATTAAAATCCACATAAAGAGGGCTTTTTAAGTTACCCTGCTCATGCAAGACCTGCTCTTAACTCCCAAAGTTCTCCATGTATATTTACTTATCTTCTGAAGATATTTCATAGGTATTCAGGCACCCCTGTGGTTCCTTGCTGATATCTCTTCTATGCCCTGTAAGTCAGGTTGCTGGTGACAACCCTGAGCCCCAGGGCTTAACCCTAGTCTGGGGAAGAGCATGTAAAATGCTTCTTGCTTTAATTTTATTTTGTGTCTGTCTCCTAGCCCTGAAACAAGATTCCTTTAGATTTCTTGTGCCTGACTTCCACATAGGCTTTCCTAGAGAAGTACACTAGGTCTTTCTGCTCCCAGATGTTTCTCTCCATATAATGTCTATGCCAGTCGACTGGGCTAGGCAGGAAGATGCTCACTGTGCTTTCACCTCTATTTTCATTTCTTCCTCTCACTAGATTCCTAGTTCAGTGCATGCACAAGCCTACATATTCTTATCTTTTCCTTCTTCTTCTTCTTCCCAGACCCCAGAACTTTCTACGGATGTCAATTAGTGCACATAGATAATTCCAGAGCTGCAGTGTACTATCTGCAAATCGCAGTTCATTGTGGATTCAAGTACAATACCTCATTATGATAATAATGACTTTGTCGAGTATCATTTTTTAAAAATTAAGCCAAATCCTTTTTCTGGTGGCGGTTGTTCTAACTGTGCTCCACACCCGAGGACTCTCTGTTGTTACTAAAATGCTTCCTTCCACTGACGATTGGTGTTTGGGATTCCATTTTTGAGTATGTCCTTGGATTTGTCTGTCCCCTGTTGTTTCTAGTCCCAGTTTTCTTCTCATTTTGGACCTATTTTGACATCTAGTCTTCCAGAGTTTTTAATTTCTGGGCTAGCTTTGGCTTCTATCAAATCTAGCTCAGCCTTTTAAGACCCAGCCCAGGCCAATGACTTTGCTTCCTACTACTCATCAGGGCATGGAAAATGGATGAACTGATTTCTAAAAATAATATATATTCATTCCTGTCATTGCTGTGTAGGCCCTATATAAAGAATATTTGTTTTTCCTTACATTGTGGAATACTGTTAGTCTTGTAAGAACTAGGTTTAGGAGAGTTTAATTTTATTCTTTTGGGAAACTAGCACTGTATAATTTTCCTTCTCGTGTTTAGCTGCTCTCTGACCTAATGATATAGAATTGCGGTGCTCAAACCTGGCTGCACATTTTAAATAACCTTGAGTGGTTTTGAAAAAAATGCCTCATTCCAGATCAGTTGAATCAAAATCTCTATAGATGGATCTAAAACATAGGCATTTAAAAAAAATTCTCCAAGGTGTTTCCAATATACAGCTAGAATTGAGAACCAATAGGAGTAGAACAAGCTTTCAAAATAATCACTTGCTTTCTAATTTTAAATAGTAGTTCTATCTCATACTAAATATTCTCCTTCCCCCCCCCCCCCCCCCCGCCCCTGCACCCAATCAGTTCTCTTTGAAACTAAAAGTATTTAAAACATACCCACCTTTCAATTCTTGTTTAAGAACATTTATGTATCTGGAGATGGGTTAACCATTCTATAGTATTTAATAGTTAATAAATTGAACCATTAATTAAATTTTCAAATCTTATCCTCCAAAGTCTTGAAAACGTACAATTCTCTCCTGAGGCTATTTCCATTATTACGTAAATGAATTATAAATTAGCAAACCAAAAGAATATGCATGAACTGTAATTCACATCCTGTAAATTTCAGACTAAATCACAAACCTCATTTTTCTTCAGGATGTGCTGCTATACTTTTCTTGTCTACCATCCTGAGCTTAATTATGTAGAAATTAAATACTGTGAAATCCTCCAGGATCTTATAAATGTTGGAAAAAACAACATTTTGCTGTATTCACACAAAAATCAAACTTTTAAAATGCCTGTTGGAAATCTAAAACACCACAACACACTCAGAGGGAAGGAGAAACAATGGATTATCTGTAAAATGATAAAGATTGAAAGAAAAGCCATCTTAAATGGTTGAAAATAGTTGATGGGTTTAGAAAATAACAATATAATTTAAAAAAATTGATGTTTCTTACTGACATTTCCCCTGAGGAGAGTGTGTTTGTTAGGTTGGAAACTAAAAAATAAGATTAGAGTCTCTGGCTTTTGTGTTTCCAAAGGCACAGCCACACTGGAGATTTTATTAGGTGCTCTTTGAAGCAAAAACATCTGATAAAAAAAGAAAAGATTCTTCTACTCTCAAAACAAGATTAAGGGTGGAAGTTTCAAGTGGAGATAGCTGAAGATTACCCCAGACTTGAAGGAGCTGGTGATTTTTGGTCACAGAGAAAGAGATGTATACCCCTACTTCTGAGATAAAATCTTCAATTTTCAGACTTAAAGGCTTGGGATTTGGCAAAGCTTCAGAGAGGAAATGACTGCTTGATGTATTTGGATAGAAAGAACAGAGAGAGCCTGGTGGAGATGATTCCTGGGTCCCTAAGTACTATGGACTTGAGTGTTTATATTCCCCTCCCCCCAATTCATATGTTGATTTTAATGCCCAATATGATGGCATTTGGAGGTGGGGCCTTTGAGCACTAATTAGATCATAAGGGTAGAGCCCTCATGAATGGGGCTAGTGCCTTTATAAAAGAGCCCTCAGAGGTAACTCACCATGTGAAGTCCCTTCCACCTTATCAGGACCCAGTGAAAAGTCAGCAACCTACCTTCCTTCTGGAAGGGGGCCCTCACCAGAACTTGACCATGCTGGTGCTCTCATCTCAGTCTTTCAGCTTCCAGAACTTTGAGAAATAAATTTCTGTGGTTTATAAGCAACCCTCAGTCTATTGTATTTTTGCTACGGGAGTCCTGAAATGCAAACACACTAAGATTAATATAGAGGCAGTGGAGAGAACTTCTGAACCTGAACCCTGGCAAGAATGAGGATGTCCTAAGTGTCACAATGTGGGCTGATGATTGGATGGGATGCTGGACATCCTAGTGAATGTCTACATATCCTCTCAATTGAGGACCAAGTGTGTTCTACCCAATCCTGTGGCAGTACGTAAACACCCAGGATTTAGAGCTCTAGAAAATAAAAATTGGGATGTCAGATTAGCTAAGATTAAGGTTTATCATCCTGATGAGACAGATATTCAAAATAGAAATTGGGTTTCAGGAAAATAAAGACAATTATACTTTTTTATATAAGTCTGTGGAACTATATTCTTTAGGAATCTGAAAAAGATGAGTATTTATTACCATTTACATTCTTTTAATGGCATTAAAAAATCTTGTAACTGTAAAAGGCTTTAATTACATAGTTTTATAGCCTCTATTTCTTTTTTTAAGAGCTTTGTAAAATTTATTTAATCATTTTTAAATATTTGGTCTAACTATTTATTCTGGTTCAGCCTGACCCAGTTTGGATGGGGGATAACAACAGAAGATACCTCCACAATGTTACAATATTCTTGGAAGAATAATTTCCCATATACATCTTAATAAATTTATAGGTGCTATGATCAAAATCAAAAAATTGTGGGAAAAAATGGATTTCAATTAGATGTTTAAAACAATAAATGAAGACCAAAAACTATTTTAAAAATCATTAAAAATAAAATAATTAAAATTCATACAAATATAAATATGCATTCCCATCTACTCAAATAGACTCATTTAATTAATATTGCTATTGAAAAAATAAATACATTAAAAATTATATTTTATGGGATCCTACACTTGGCTTAATTCCCACTAAAAAGCCTGGCAAATCTTCTCTGAAAGTCCAGTGGCATGAAATTCTCCTGAATTTGTATGTATTATGACTCCAATGTATCAGAAGGAAAATTTGATAAAAGGAACAGAAATATTTTTCATTTACAGGTTACTTACAGTGATGTAAAATCTTAGAATATCAATGTTTCACAAAGAATATTTCCCAATGTCAAAAACCTTCTGGAGATTTTTTATTTTCATGGTGGGATCATGTAGCCACTCTGTGTGTGGCTCTGACAAGGTCTGCAGCATTTCCCTCTGTTGCTGTGGTTTGCTCACATGACTCTGCTCTTCTGGTCACTGGGGAACATAACTGACTGCACATTTCTCTGCTTGTTTGGGTCACACAGTGTCTTCTCAGAGCTTGCTCACTCTCATTTTCTGAGGCATTTATAACACTTTTGAACATCATGATCAGTAATATTCTCAACTTTTGTAAAATTCTCAACTTTTGAGAATTATCATAGTGTTATTTTTCTATTTGGCCAAGTGAGTATGTTAATAAAACAAACCAATTACTACCCATTTTTATTATATTGGGCAAATGAATGTTTTTGTAAGGGGAATAGAGAAAACATAATGGAAGAAGTTAAGAATGTGGAATTAATTTACCTTCAGGTTAAACTTATTGTAGTATATTTTTTTTTTTCTTTAACAGAGAAATCAATGACAACTTAGTAACTGACTGGTGCTGGACTAAGGCCTGGAATATGGGAGTCATGGCACTGGATAATTCCTCCTTATTATGGCCAATTTCAATGGCTCCCATAATTCTAACATGGTGTCAAAACAGGAGTTGTCTTTCTCTAAGGTTTATCTTCTCTTTGTAGGGCACTCATTTATTTAACTAACACAATCCAGGCCTGTGCTTTGTGCCAGGGACATAGAGATAAAAGTCGCTGCCTCCTGAAACTCGCAGTCTGTAAATAGATAATTTTTTAGTTGAATCTTGTTACTGACTCACGTTCCTGGAAATAGCCATGTATACTGAAAATACATAAAACAAATGTAATGCATACCATCTTTTAAAGCAGTAAACCTATTGACAATTTGCAGAAAAAAGCTTTCCATTCTTTCTATATTTATTAAATTCCCATCTGCATCTTCTCATTTTTTGTAAACAATTATCATTTTTATGAAGATAAATTCTGTAAATTACTGTAAATTCTTTGGTTCCACCACTTTTTGACTATCATTGTATCGTTTGCTTTATTCATCAAACCCTTTCACTGCTCTACTTTCCCTTGGAACCAGTAAATTATTTTCCAGTCTTTTTTCATTTTTTTCTTTTCTAATTCCTTCTCTGAGTCTCATATATTTTTAAAATTTTCCAGCAATTTCTCACAAATAAAAAACTCAAACATAATAACACAATGCCCATGACCTTAAGACATTGAGTAGGGAGCAAAGCAGGGATGAGAAAGAGAGTAAGACGGATATGAAATCTTGAAGTTCCTCTGATGCTAAAATTGGGGCTTCGTCAAAGTTCTCTCAAAGATATACGAATTTGGAAGAAAACAAAAATACCAACCTTCAGACATGAGTGTTCTAATACCATAAGTATATGTTAGATGTGAGTATGAGGTCCTATGAGAACAGGAAGGGCTAAGATATAATCCAGGTGGGTTGTGGATGTTTCTGGAAGCAAGTGACACTTGAGACAATTTATAACAAATGAGAAAGAGTGAATTGGTGATGGAAATGAGTAAAGGCATTCCCAGAAAGGGAAAAGCTGATGCAAAGGCATAAAGATATGACAGAGTGCTGGGGCTGCACTCAAGCAGAGTTACTCAGTGTGGATTGTTGGTGTCTCCACAGAGACCATCTGAGCCCAGTGAACTGGATAGACCACACACAAAGTACAGGAAGTCCCCAAGACCACCCTCATTTCTGATCTCAACTGCAACTTTGAGGGTCCCCCAAACCATCCTCAGGTTCAGTAACTCACTAGAAGGACACACATAACTCACTGAGGTGATAGCTTATTACAGAAAGGTTAGAGATTAAAATGAAACAAAGGAAGTGGTGCACAGGGCAGGATCCAGGAATGTTCCAGGCACAAGCTACCACATATCCCTTCCTCGTAGAATTTTGAGGACAACACTAACTTTTCCCAACAACAATGTGCAACAGCACAGAGTACTGCCAACCAGGGAAGTTTACTTGAGCCTTGGTGTCCCGAGTTTTTATTGGTCATGTAGATATGTTTGACTACCCACATGGCTGATCTCAGTCTCTAGCCCCTCCAGTGGTCAAGCTGACACTCTGTGACTTAAGGTTCCTCAACCATAATTGACATTGTTAGCACAGACTATCTGATATGGCCCATTGTTCCCAAGAAAACAAACAAACAAACAAACAAACAAACAACACTATTATCTGGCAAGACATTCCAAGGGCATGATCTCAGGCAAAGGCCCATCTCTCTTTGGGCAAGGTTAATACTTTATTACACACCAGAAAACTCTGAAGTTCCAGTCATATTTCCTTTAGAGGAAGTCTTATGTAAGGCATTCCTCATTGGACCAGGGGTCAGCTTCTGATTCAGAAATTCACTGAGGTCTGGTGGATCTCAGCCCTGGCTGCACATTGGACTTACTTAGGGGCACTTAATATTGCTCATGTTTAAGTCTAATCCCCTGACCCAAGAGATCCTGATTTAATTTGTCTGGACCAGATCCAGGATTTGTGTTTTTAAAGTCCCCCCCGGGTGATTCTAACTTATGGGAACCACTGCATGGAAAACCTGGGAGAATTCTGCCTAGTAAAGATGCTCTCAGGAGCATGATGCTCTTTATCCTAACTCTGGCAGTGGATGTGCACAAAGATGCAGCCTCAGGAGAAGAAGCATAAACAAAGAAGCTGAGTCAAGAGAATGATTTTCTACTGGAGTTGCTGAGGTATCAAGACAGACATGCCAGTTTTCATGAGGCCTTACTCTACTTCTGCTAAGTTGTACATTATCCTAAGAGTGGACATCTATCATCAGAGGTAACCTTTTGGCTGTGCAATCTGGATGAATTTACCTAATATTCCAGCTGCTGCCTTTCACCTTCTGGGGCAGGTTAGCTAATCTTTTGAGCCCCAGCTACCTCATTGATAAACTGGAAATAATAGTAGGTACACACATAAGTCATCCTAGGATTAAATGGTTGAAACCTTATTACAGCCACAGTGCCAAATTATTTAGTTTAACACATGACATATAAATTAGCTCATTTAATTTTTATAACAGCCATTCTAACAGCGAAATAGATGTCATTATAATTTTCATTTGATAGCTGAGAAACTAGGACTTATTAAAGTTAAATAATTTGTTCATGGCTTTAACATTAATAATGCTATTAATAAAACTGATATATTGGGATAAGTATATTTAATCTATTAACAGGGAAATAGCTTACTTAGCATATGACGATGTAAGGTTTTGTATTGCTTTTGAACTTTCCCAAGTGTTATAGTTTTATCTTCCCAATTAGATTGTAAGTTTTATCTTCCTAATAACATATCTTCCCCAAAAGATATAAGATATAAAAACCAGCTTATATTTTGTTTTCATCCCTTACTAATCTTGGAGCATGACAAGAACTGATCTTGTCATTTTAGAGGAAACAAAATTGACACCTAGGGATGTCAAATGATTTGAAGTTACTCACTGAAATGGGAGTAGAATCTCAATCTATTGGCTTTTATTCAGGAGTCTTTCACTGGACCTTACTCTCATGCAAATGGAAAAGAAATTTATTTATAATTTCACATATCCTCAAATCATCTGTCATAGCTACATAGTTACAGGAAGCAGTGAACATGGCATGAAAATGAACTCAATTCCAAATGAACTTTCAGGAAAATAGAGTATTCTAGTTAATCAAAGATTCTGGTTAACCAAGACTTTCTATACATGTCATATAGGAATTATCTATTTTAAATATCCCCTCAATACTAAAATTCTACAGGGCAGACTGTACGTTATGCTTACTAGTTTGTAAAACAGTTTGCTGCTATGGTCTAGGATCAGAATACCATCTCTCCAGGTATAACTGAATAGATACACTAGATTATTTTAGATATATAATAAAGTGGTACTTTCATAAAGCTTTCACATAATGTTGCAAAAATGAAATGTTCAATCAATCATTCAGGAAATTAAAGAATTAAAATTTATAGTTTCTATGGTTAATACTTTTACATGCATTATGCACTCTTTCACAGCAGCTCTGTGAAATTGGTTTTATATTCATTTTGCCCACACAGAAAATGTACCTCCAAGGGATTAAGTCAGAGGTTCCTAAATTTTTTCAGTTCACAGTATCCTTTGTGTTCTAGTAATTTTTCATGGCACCATTCTGCCAAAAGACACACCTAAAAGGTTGCTTTATTAAGTTGTCGGTCCCAACTTAGGTTCTAACAATTTAGTACCCACTTGAAAATAAAAATACACAAATTAAAACCAAAATTAATATTTATGCTTCATTTTTAAATACCCACAATTACTAGTAGGATGTGTGTGCCTGTTGGAATCTGCACAACTGTGCAAACTTTGCACAGATTACACACTACTGCTTTCATTTTCTGTTCTACATTGACTTTCAAATGATACTTGCTTTTTATTACACCAATTGCTTAAAATTTGCGAAGATATGTCATCATTCAGAGAAATGTGGCATTGTCCGATGTTGAGACCGTAAACTAGCTTGAGTTAGTAGTTTGCACTGTATTGAAAAGATGTCAAGTACCATCGTGAATCCCTCAAAAATGTAAACTATCCTATGGTGCCGTGGGAATTCTATCATAACACCAGTTTGGGAACCTCAGGGTTAAGTAATTTCTCAAAATTAAATATCTAGTAAGTGTTGAAATTAGAACTTGAAACCATAGTATGTTTATACATTCAAAATACCTTAATAACTGAAGATATTTGATCTTATTGACTAAGGGTTTATCAGGATGGCATTCAATGGAATCCTATTTAAAAAAATAAGTAAATTTAAATTTTACTAGTGTCATTTGAAGTCACGTGTAGAAGAAATGAATGAATCATTGAAAATTGTTCCTCAACAATATAATTTTAAAAACATATTAAAACAACTATCAAAAATAGTTTCATGCATGTGATTTATCTCCAATAACAGAGGCAGAAATGTTTGGATCTCTTATATTTCATTTAAACCAGGATTATTTAAACCAGGATATTAAATTTACTATGAAATTAAAAAAAATTTTTAACGTTTATTCATTTTTAAGAGACAGGGAGAGATAGAGCGTGAGTTGGGGAGGGGCAGAAAGAGGTAGACACAGAATCTGAAGCAGTTCCAGGTTATGAGCTGTCAGCACATAACCCTACGTGGGGCTTGAACTCACGAATTGTGAGATCATGACCTGAACTGAAGTTGGATGCCCAACAGCACGAACCATTCAGGCGCCCCAAATTTACTGTGTATTTTTAAACTTGAATTTTCATGGCAACACCTGGGTGGCTCAGTTGGTTAAGCTTGGGTTCAAGCCCTGCGTCTGGCTCTGTGCTGACAGTGCTGAGCCTGTTTATGATTCTTTCTCTTCCTCTCTCTCTGCCCCTCCCCTGCTTGTTCTCTCTCTCTTTTTCTCTCAAAATGAATAAATAAACATTAAAAAAGTAAACTTGAATTCTCTTGTGAAAATTTGTAACCACAAAATTTGCATTTCAAAATAGTTTTTGTCTTGCAGATTTGCTGTGAGAGTAAAAGCTCATGATCATGAAACTCATAAAAAGATCATGAAACTTCAGAAATGAAAAATATTGGCAGTTTATGGATGAAAACTGATCCCATAAATGATTTTTCCCATTCTCTCCTGTTGGATACATAATTTTGCTAGAAGAAAATTTTGTAAAATAATACGGTTTGTATTCATTTAATTTTTATGCAAATATTTTAGATTGGACCTACTTTCCTTTTGTTCAAATTAATTGACATCTTAACAAGTAGGGACAGAAAATATAACATGTTTACTTTTTTGTTTCTTTAAATATTTGCAGGGTCATCAATGAAAAGAAAAATAGAGTATAATGAGAGCCACTTTGACTCTTGCCTTATAACTAATTTATAAACAAACTGAACAAAAACATTTGGAAATCTTTATATTATATGGCTTTTTTTTTCCTGTTTCCATACTTGGATATGATCTGACTAAAGACATGCAGGTTCCAGATACAGTCCCGGTTACAGGTGCTCAAAATATAAATAAATTCCCATTGTTGCATTTGCATATGGAAGCATAAATACGTGGGATTTATGCGAGTTAAGTATTAGAGTTTGTTCACTATTTCTGAACAGTAGCCTATATAAAGCTATTTCAATCCATAATATTCCTTCTTTCTGATATTTTCCCGTCCCGAATACCTATGAAATTGGTTTCTGTCTAAGCAACCTGATAACACAATTCACAAGGACTAAATTGTTAAATATTAACCACATACATTAAGAATACAGAATTTCTATAAATGAGATTATTTTGACATTAATTTACAGCTTGTTCTGAATATTAAAATACTGTGCATAGTTCTTTTGGGCTGGAGTCTTTTGTGAAGCAAAGTGGATTTGAGTTGACTCTTTTTCATCTCATTTAGAGCGACTAGAGAATGTGGAGCTGTTGGTTTGGTGCAGAGTTCAGTGTGGAGGTTGATATTTTGCGAGCGGCATGGAAGATATCTGAGCAGCAGGCCTGGCTATTCTTGTTTTGAGTAAAGTAGTCGTTTGGCAAACATCATCTTTCATTTATATTTAACTTGTTACTTGAAGTCAATCATCAGTTTCAAATATTATAATTCCTAACATTTGGTTATTTTTGTACTTTCCGATTCTTTTGGTTTTTAAATAGACCTGATTTTTTTTCCTCATTCTTTTCCCAATATATATTTCTTGATGGTGTAAATTGTTGAATTTAAAAGTAATTACTAAGGGAAACTGCAGAGTCACCATATTTGGAAATCTTTTATCATAGGGTAGATTTTTCTGGGGCTTTTTAGGCTATAGTTTAAGGCAGAGGAATAAGCTTATGTAATTTTCAGAGTCTACTAGCTTTATGGTTCTGGAATCCAGAAAACAAACCATGTTTGTTTTTGTTTCAAACAAAATAGAAAATGAATTGAGATTTAAATTTGCTGACTGTTGATACTGGTTGAGAAGACTAGACTGATGAAAAGCATAATCAAAGAGAAATACCATGCCTTGGAATTACTTTACGTCAAATCTACCTTTTGGCATATATATTTGAGACACATTTTTTGAGGGGGAAGGTGTTTCTTCTCTTTGAAGTCACTTTCATCTACTGCTGTTTTAAGGCTTAGTTTTCCTAGTTTCTGCCCATTCTTAGCTCTCTTCCCCACACCCACACTGTAGGTGGTAAATAGTTTGGAATTCTGAGTGGCTTAGGTGCTAAGTAATTCTATGTTATACAGCATCTCAGAATGGCAGTATATGGAATTGGCAGTGGGCTGAATCAGTTAATTGTGCATTTCAGTTATGGAGGTCAGGGAACTGGAGGTTGTGGGAGACATGAAGAAAACTGGGCATAATAAAGGTAGAGCCCACATTTACTGCTTGAGGAGTGCCCAGGAGGGAGAATTGTGGGAAGGAGGGACAGAAATGACAAAGGTCATCCCTAAAGGCTCTCATAATTTCAGCTTTTGTTCTTCATCTAAAGACTTCACTTGGGAATCTTTTCAAAGAGATTTGTATCTTCAGATGGCAAGTAAGTAATCAAAACAGAAATTCTTGACATCGTCTGCACCAAGCTTACATTTGCTTTCCTTATCTCTCATGAGCTTTGGAACAACTTTTATTTTTTTATACTTAGTCTTTATGCATTAATAGCTTATATTCTTAATTAAGAGTGTGTCTTTGCCTTCTATCTTCTTGTTTGTAAGATACTTCATTTACTTTCACTTTTCAATTTATCTTTTTGCTTTTTTTTAGTCTTATGAGTTTCTTATAATTTAGTTTTATCTAATAATATTAAATTTTGAGCTGTTGGTCTTGTCTTACATTTTTATAAAATTAGAACAATTTTTTAAGAGTAGTTTTAAGTTCACAGCCAAATTGAAGGGAAGATACAGAGATTTCCAATATATTCCTTGCCCTAACACATGCATGGTCTCCTCCATTATCACCATCACTCACCAGACTGGTACATTTTTTATGAAGGATGAATGTGCACTGAATCATCATAATCACCCAGAGTCCATAATTTACACTAGAGTTTACTCTTGGTGTTATATATTCTACTGCTTTGGAAAAAAGAATAATGACATATAATCCATCATTATGTAATATGGGCATTATAACTCAGAGTTTTCCCAATAAGATCAAGTACAAGGCAAAGATATCCCCTCCTATGACTCTTTTTCAGCATTGTATTGGAAGTCCTTGCTAATGCACGTCAAAGAAGAACTAAATAAGTGGAAAAATATTCCGTGTTCATACATAGAAAGACTCATATTGTCAAGACATCAGTTCTTCCCAACTTGGTTTATAGATTCAATGCAATTCTAATAATAATTCCATCAGTTATTTTGTGGATATTAACATACTAATTATAAAGTTTATATGAAGGGGCTATAGACTCAGAATAGCCAACATAATATTAAAAGAGAAATAAAAGTAAGAGGCTGATGCTACCTGGCTTCAAGACTTACTAAAATACACAGTAATGAAGACAAAGTGGTATTGGTGAAAGAATAGACAAATAGATGAATAAAACAGAATACAGAGCCTAGAAATAGATTCCCATAAATATAGTCAACTGATTTTTGGCAAAGGAGCAAAAGCCATACGATGGAGCAAAAATAGTCTCTTAAACAAATGGTACTGGGACAATTGGACAGCCACATGCCAAAAGATGAGTTAGACACAGACTTCACACTTATCACAAAATTAACTCAAAATGTATCATAGGCCTTAATGTAAAATGCAAAATTATAACATTCCTATAGGATAACATAGGAGAAAACAGATGATCTTGGGTAAATTCATGTTTTTTATTTATTTTTTATTTAAATTAATTAGTTAACATACAGTGTAATATTAGTTTCAGATGTACAATATAGTGATTCAACACTTCCATACAATACCTGGTGGTCATCACAAGTGTCCTTCTTAATCCCCATCACCTATTTAATCTATGTCCCTAACCACCTTTCCTCTGGTAACTATCAGTCTGTTCTTTATAGTTTTGAGTCTGTTTCTTGGTTTGCCTCTCCCTTTCTCTTTTCCCCTTGCTCTTTTGTTTTGTTTCTTAAATTCCAAATATGAGTTAAATCATATGGTATTTGTTTATCTCTGACTGACTTATTTCACTTGGTATTATACTTTCTAGCTCCATCCATGTTATTGCAAATGACAAGATTTCATTTTTTATGGCTAATATCTCATTACACATATTCTATGATATATATATATATGTACATACACATACATATACATATATATACACATAAAACATACATATACATACATATACACACACACACATCACATCTTCTTTATCCATTAATCAATCAGTGGACACTAAGGCTGTTTCCATAATTCAGCTATTGTAGGTAATGCTGCTATAAACATTGGGGTGCATGTATCCATTTGAATTAGTGGTTTTGTATTCTTTGGGTAAATATCTAGTAGTGCAATTGCTGAATTGTAGAGTAGTTCTATTTTTAACTTTTTGAGGAAACTTCATACTGTTTTCCAGATTGACTGCACCTACAAAAGAATCAAACTGGGCCACTCTCTTACACTATACACAAAAATAAACTCAAAATGGATTAAGGACCTAAATATGAGACTTGAAACCATAAATATACCAGAGGAGCACACAGGCAGTAACCTCTTTGACATTGGCCATATCAACTTCTTTCTAGTTATGTCTCCAGAGACAAGGAAAACAAAAGCAAAAATAAACTATTGGGACTTCATCAGAATAAAAATCTTCTGCACAGTGAAGGAAATAATCAACAAAACTAAAAAGCAACATACAGAATTGGAGAATATATTTGCAAATGACATATCTGATAAAGGGTTAGTATTGAAAATATATAAATAACTTATATACTGGAGCACCCCCAAAATGATTAATCAAATTAAAACTAGGAAGAAGACATGAATACACATTTTTCTAAATAAAACATTCAGGTGGTCAACAGACACATGAAAAGATGCTCAACATCACCGATCACCAGGAAAATACAGATCAAAATTACAATGACGTATCCCTCATGCCTGTCAGAAGGGCTAAACTCAACAACACACAAGAAACAATAGATGTTGTTGAGGACGTGGAGAAAGAGTAACCCTGTAATGTGGTTGGTGGGAATAATCATGCATTTTAGATACAATACCAAAGACACAATTCGTGAAAGAGATAATAGGCTAGACTTCATTAAAATTAAAAATTTCTTCTCTGCAAAAGACAATATCAAGGGAATGAGGAGATAAGCTACAGACTCCCTAGAAATATTTGCCAAAGACATATCTGATAAAAGACTATTAGTCAAAATATATGAAGAACATTTAAAACTCAACAATAAGAAAACAATCATACTTAAAGATAGGCCAAAGAACTTAACAGACACTGTATTAAAGAATATATACAGATGGAAATAAGCCATGAAAATATACTCATCAAGAGTATTAGGAAAATACAAATTAAAACAACAATGAGATGCCATTAGACACCTGTTAGAATGTCCAAAATCCAGAACAGTGACAACAATAAGTTCTGGTGAGGATGTGGAAAAACAGGAACTCTCATATATTGCTGGTGAGAATGCAGAAATGGTACAGCCACTTTGGAAGACAGTTTGGTGGTATATTACAAAATTAAACATACGTTTACCATATGATCCAGCAATCACACTCCTTGGTATTTACCCAAGGGAGTTGAAAAATTATATTCACACAGAAGCTGTACATGGATGTTTATAGCAACTTTATTCATAATGTTTAAAACTTGGAATCAAACAAGATGTCCTTTAGTAAGTGAGTGGATAAATAAACCATGATACATCCAGATAATGGAATTTTATTCAGTGCTCCAAACAATTGAACCATCAAGCCATGAAAAGACATGAAGGACACTTACATGCATATTAGTAAGTGCAAGAAACTAGTCTGAAAAAGCTGCACACTATATGATTGCAGGTATATGAAATTCTGGAAAATGCAAAACTATGGAGACAATAAAAAGGTCAGTGGTTGCTAGGTGTTAAGGAAGTGGGAAGGATGTACAGGTGGAACTCAGAGGATTTCTAGGGCAGTGAAAATACTCAGTATGATACACTATGTTGGATGCATGTTGTTATACATTTTTCTAAACCCATAGAATGTTCAAATCTATAGAATGTACAACACTATGAATGAATCCTGATGTAAACTATGGGCTCTGGGTGATAATGACATTCAGTGTAGATCCACCAAATGTAACAAATATACCATTCTGGTAGGGATTATTGGTAATAAGGAAGGCTATACATATGTGGAGACAAGTGGAACATGGGAAATTTCTATATTTTCCCCTCAATTTTGCTATGACCCTAAAACTGCTCTGAAAACAGAAAGTTAAAAAAAGCTTGGTTTTTGAAAACCTACAACTTCTGTCATTGATTTTTTTTCCTTAATGTCCCTCTGTGTTCTCCATGTTCTTGGGCTTAGCAAATGATTACTTTTATCATTTTAAATGGTTCTTCATAGGAAATGCTATTTTTCTTTTTCCTGAATATAATTTTATCTTCTCTGATAATTATAATGATTGACAGCATGTTTAAAATAAAGATCATTCAGTTAGTATTCTGGGAGATTTTCAAGAATTAACAAATTTCCCCTTGAAATTTCTTGTGTAATATCTTAAATTTGTGATTGCTAGCTTAGTAATGGCTCAAAAAGCTGATAACAATTTGAGATAATGGGACTAGTTATCCAAACACTGTTACATGTAAGTGGGATATATATTTTAATGCATTGACACCATAAATTAACTAAAAAGTATTCCAAAAAAAATTAAGATAAAATTTGCTTATATCTCATTAGAATTCTTTTCAAATATTTTTTTTTAACGTTTATTTATTTTTGAGACAGAGAGAGACACAGCATGAACGGGGGAGGGGCAGAGAGAGAGGGAAACACAGAATCGGAAGCAGGCTCCAGGCTCTGAGCCATCAGCCCAGAGCCCGACGCAGGGCTCGAACTCGCGGACCGCGAGATCGTGACCTGAGCCGAAGTCGGATGCTTAACCGACTGAGCCACCCAGGCGCCCCTCAAATATTATTTTTAAATTCTTATTATGTAGTATTCTTGCAAATTCTTTGTTCTGGCCATTCTTTAGGAAAAGTGGAAACTGTATATATTTATGGAAACTATATTCTTAGAAATAGTATGTAATTTATTTTAGAATATATCTATAAAAGTGGTTTACTTTTGGGGTGCTTGGGTGGCTCAGTTGGTTAAATGTCTGACTCTTGATTTTGTGCAGGTCATGACTCATGGTTTGTGAGACTGAGACCTGAATTGGGCTCTGTGTTGACAGCACAGAGCCTGCTTGGGATTCGCTCTCTCTCTCTCTCTCTCTCTCTGCCCCTCCTCCCTACTCTCTCTCTTCCTCTCTCTCAAAAAATAAACATTTAAAAAGGTGTTTAATTTTAACTTAATGAAATATTAGTGGTTTGAAATATTTCAAAATGAAATGAGAATGTAGATACCACTCTATGAAATTATAGAGGCTTAAATTGTTGCAATTTTAAATATTATTAATATTCTGCTGCTTTATTTTTATTTTATTTATTGATTTTTTTTCTTTTTTCTTTTTTTTTAATTTAATTTTTTATTTTTTAAAATTTAAATCCAAATTAGTTAGCATATAGTGAAACAATGATTTCAGGAGATTCCTTAATGCCTCTTACCCATTTAGGGCATCCCTCTTCCCACACCCCCTCCAGAAACCCTGTTTTTTTCCTTCATATTTATGAACCTCTTCTGTTTTGTCCACCTCCCTGTTTTTATATTATTTTTGTTTCCCTTCCCATATGTTCATCTGTTTTGTCTCTTAAAGTCCTCATATGAGTGATGTGCTTCTTTCTTGGTACAGAATTTACATTTTTGGATAATGTTTCCTGTTAACCTGCGTTCTGTCTTTAAAAATGAATTTAGGGGCGCCTGGGTGGCGCAGTCGGTTAAGCGTCCGACTTCAGCCAGGTCACGATCTCGCGGTCCGGGAGTTCGAGCCCCACGTCAGGCTCTGGGCTGATGGCTCGGAGCCTGGAGCCAGTTTCCGATTCTGTGTCTCCCTCTCTCTCTGCCCCTCCCCCGTTCATGCTCTGTCTCTCTCTGTCCCAAAAATAAATAAACGTTGAAAAAAAAAATTTTTTTTTAAAAAATGAATTTAACTGAAGGCCATATCTTGTTGAACAAAATAGACCTTCAATGACTTGTTTAATACAAACTTTCTATTTTGCTACTCTCATGGTCTGCATTTTATCTGAGGACTTTACCTGCATTCTATAAGTATTAACAAACTTCAACTCACCCCTCCTATTCCACCCTCTTCTGGTCACCAGGGTGGTCATAGTTAATACCATTTTCATGGAGTGAATATGAGCAAATTCAATGATAAATTCTTAAACAACTACTTACTGATAGGAAAGATAAAGGAACTTCTAGAAGCAAGAAAAAACATTGTGCACTTCAAGTACAGCCACGGATATGGTTAATCTTTAGTCCTGACCAAGTTACCTTTAAAAATTTTTTTTTAAGTTAATTTATTTAATAAGTAAATTCTTTATTATTCAGGGGCTGGGGCAGAGACAGAGAGGATATAGAGAGAGTTCCAAGCAGGCTCCACACTGCCAGCACAGAGCCAGCAGTGGGGTTTGAACCCACCTGGAGATGGAGTTAATGACCTGAGCTGAAATCAAGAGTGGGTCGTTTAACTGACTGAGTCATCCAGATGTCCTATGTTGCCTTTCAAATTAATTTCAAAGATGAGTAGACAAAGTGAGTATATTTTAGCCTCCCCATTATATCTTTATTATTATTATTATTATTTTTAACATATAACCCATGTCAGCCTCTTAGATGCTCAATAGGTCTACTGGGTTATCTTGTATTTTTATTATTATTTTTAATCAATCTCTTCATAAAATTGGCTCCAACTTCCAATCCAGTGTCATTTTTTAAAGCTTCAGTTTCATGAATGCCAGTTACTACTGGCTTGAGTTCTAGATGTTATGTTATCCTCTTTGTCTATTGTACTATTTATCTTCTGCCTATATTAATTCTTTTCCCATACCATGTCATCCAATTGTTCTGCCTCTAAATTACCACCATTGTCCAATTTTATTCTGCTTCCTAATTGTCACCAACATGGGCTGATTCTCTAGAAAATTTTTATTGCATATTTAGAACAAAGGAAAGTTTACATCACAGGACAGCATACCATTTAAACTCAGATAATATTTAGATCTGTTAGATTTTGCTCCATGACAAATCACCTCAAAACTTTAAGGTAAGGTACCAATCATTTTATGGTTGTTCCATTTTATGTTTAAGGTAACAACTCATTTTATGAGTCTGTGGGTTGACCATGTAGTTCTACAGCCATCTGTGGGCTGGGTGTTCTAGAACGGCATTTCTCATTTGATGTTGGCTGTTGGCTAGGGTATTTGGGTTGACTGGGCCATGCGTCTATTATCATCCAGAAGACTAGCCTTGGATTTTAACATGGTAGCAGCAACAGAGTTCTGAAGAGTAACAAGAAATAAACCTTTAATAAATAGGCACTTTCCAAATCTCTGCTTATGTCAGTTTTGCCACAGCGAGTCACGTGGCCAAGCCCAGAATCAGTGTGGAAGGGAAATAGTCAAGGGCAAGGAAATAGGAAGGAGAATTATTAAGCCAATTTCTAAATAATCTATGAAACATTGTCTAACTTCTATATCTTTTTTTTTCTTTTTTTCTATATCTTTTTTTTTTTTTTTATTCTTATAGAGCACGTATATCCCATTACATTGCTGGGCTTCTTTTCCTCTGACCTTTTCTCTTTCTACCCTGTCTCAGTAACTCAATCTTGCCCATTTCCTGTTTATTTTATGCAAAGCACTTTATCTCTTTTAAACTCTTCCTATGTCATCTATTTTAATTATTTTATTTTATTTTATTTTAATTCCAGTATAGTTAACATACAGTGTTATATTAGTTTCAGGTGCACAATAGAGTGATCTTCTTGTGTCATCTAAATCCTGACCTCCAAAGAACCTAATTTTTGTTAAAAAACTTACTGATGACATATGTTTATAAATAAAATAGCTCTCTCCATGATATTTCAGTAGACAACTTAAATCTTTTTCTCATAGCTAAACAAATATAAAGATGAAAATGTGAATTCTCACAAAATAGTTATAGTACTTTTATCTAATCAGTGTATAAATAAGGCTTAGGATTTATAAACTTATAATAGTGTTGGAGTCCCACTAAGTGTCCTCTATTGTTGAAAATTTTATAGCACATTTGGCAAAAATCTTACAGATAATGTAAATTCCAAAAGAGAAGAAAGACAACTGTTCAATGACGACGGAAGAAAGCATAAACATTTTGAAGTAGTGTTAACTGTTATTTTTTAAAAACAAGCTGTATAAAAATGGCCAATTTTATTTTAAAAACTTAAGAAACCTTTGCTGTGGAGTTTTCAAATCTAATGGCAACTCTAAAATCTGAAAAATTTTACTTAATGACTTATTTTGTTTCTGGAAGCAAAGTAAGATTGTGCCCAGATCAGGCTCTAAGGGCCTTCCTTATCACGCTGAGGTAGCAACCTGAAGATCTGGGTGTAGAATAGGTGATTTCACTTTATGATTCCTGTATAGGGAGTAGAGTTTAGTGATCTGGTATATGTAGTTATTCAGTAATATAATCAGATACAATATTTGGGTCGATAACAGGTATAACTGAATCTCTCTGATACCTATGGCACAGAGGTATGTGCTTGAGTAGGATTATCTGCTAAAACAAAGGAGTATCCACTTTAATTTGAATTTCAGATAAACAACAAATAATTTTTTAGTATGAGTATGTCCTATATACTGGATTGGAGATACCTATCTATGCTAAAAAAATATTAATCTGAAAGTCACATTTATTGGGGAGTTCCATATTTTTATTTGCTATTTCTGGCAACTCTATCAGCTTAGGGCAATATGAAGCTGAAGAGCCAAGACATATACATAAAAAGTAATAACATAAGGAAATGCATTGTAGCAGTTTAAAAACATATATCCACAAATTGTTTGCCATCCCATGAGAAGTGGAGTGTATGTCCCTTCCCTTGAATCTAGTTAGATTGAGGAATTTGCTTGTAGCCAACAGAAGGCAGAGGAAATGCTGCTGCATCACTACAGAGGTGGCTGGCTCATGAAAAGCAATGCAGCTTTTGCCTTGCTCACTGTTGAAGCACTGAGCCTCCAGACAGAAGACCACCACTACCCTGAGGCCATCATGCTGTAAGAAAGCCCAGGCCACAGGGAGAGGCTGAAGTAGGTCCTTTGGTTGACAACCCCTGTTTAAGTCTCATTGAGGTAGCAGCCTAGAGCCAGTATCAACCACCAGGCATGTGAGTGAAATCATCTCCAGATGATTGTAGCCTCTAGGCATTAACTCCCTGCTTAAGTGTGGACGTCATGGAACAGAGATAAGCCATTCCCACTGTGTGGTATCTGAATTCTTGACTTTCTTAGTCCTAGAGCATAATAAAGTGGTTGTTTTAACCCACTAAATTTTGGGGTAATTCTTTTGTTATTGTTATGCAGTAATAGTAAGTGTAATACACATGTTAAGTACAAAGTGAATGTTTAACATAATCTGTGCCATAGGAGTTTAGAGGAGGAAGCAGTCACCAAAAGTTTGGATAGGGTGGAACTTCCCTCCTGGCTCCTCCCCCCCCCCCCCCCACCACACTTTAAAGGGAGAACTTGACAGACAATATAGGACATGGACAATGAGAAACGGAAGTGTGAAAGCAAGGTGAATGGCAAAGATCCGTGTTCTTTTTCTTTAAAATTCTTTTCTTAGAATAACTGTAATTAAAAATAAATCCGTTTACAAAGCACTGGAAAAAAGAATAAGAGTTGAATGGAGAAGAAATAAATTAAGCTCCCATCTTAATTTCCAGGCTATGCTTCTGAGCATTTAAAATGAAACTATTGTGGTTGTGCATAGGACTTAATGGTCTCTAGGGAGACTGATAAATTGAGAAACAGATTGTAATAATTTTGGATGGGTGATCCACCATGCTGACTTAGTTACTTAAATTTAACATTTCTTTAAAATTTTGAAACAAGGGCATCTAGGATTTTTTTTTAATTTTTTTTAACGTTTTTATTTATTTTTGGGACAGAGAGAGACAGAGCATGAACAGGGGAGGGGCAGAGAGAGAGGGAGACACAGAATCGGAAACAGGCTCCAGGCTCTGAGCCATCAGCCCAGAGCCTGACGCGGGGCTCGAACTCACAGACCGCGAGATCGTGACCTGGCTGAAGTCGGACGCTTAACCGACTGCGCCACCCAGGCGCCCCTAGGATTTTTTTTTTTTTAAAGAACAGAAAGTTTCATGGGAGAACAAAGAAATTTGGTGAAAAGAGACTTTCATGTTTTAATGTCTTTGAAGAAGTCTCCAAACTGCCAAACAACAAAAGAAAAAAGCAAAAAAGAATATTTGGCCTTTATTTTGTGAGAGGATTTTTTAACAGACATCATGTGTGGATATTGTAGGGAAAGATTTTGAAGGTTGAGTCTTTTTCCTTGAGGACTTACAATGTCAGGAGATGTTTATACTGTAAAGGATATTTGTACATTACTCAAAATAAAGCTAAAACCTAGAGTACTATTTACATGTACAGCAGGGTTCCCTCCTCTGAAAGAGTTCCCTCTTCTCCTGCCTGCATTGTTTTTCTGCTTACTTCCCTTCCCTTGAACCTCTCTGGACCTTCCCAGGACCCTTCAGGTCTCATGCTGTGTGTGGGCCGATTAGTCCCTCTCTTCCTCTGCTACAGTCTAACAGCACTGGTTTCTCAGAGTTTCCTTCAGGCTATCCATTGAACCATGATAGCTCCTTCATGTGTGTCCAAATGCATTTCCCCTTAGGAAGGCATGGCAACCACATACACTGGATTTTCCAAGATAGATAGTATACAATTTCATTATCTTCATGTATTTAAATTTTTCAGAAATCCCAAGGTTTTGATATTCAACTACATCTACAGAATATTCCTTAAGTCTAAGAGGGACACCAAATCCCGGATCCTGTATTTAGATTCCTTGTATGAAAAATTCTTATCCTCCACCCCTCATTTGCCTCTATTATTATTAACTTTTAAAATCTGCTTTCTGGTTACTTTTCAGCTTTCCTTGAGACCTTGGCATTTGCCTTACTCTCTTTGTCTTTGCCAGACAAGATAAATTCTGGCATTTTATCTTCCATCCATCCATCCATCATGTAGTTTATTATTGATGTGAACAGCTCATATTATACAATAGTCTCATAGTTACTTATAGTTCTTAACTTTGATACCCTTATTTCTTTTTAAATTTAGTGACCTGGCACATACTGAACATTACGTTAAAAAAATAAAAATACTTAAAAGGCAAATCAATTGTTAAAAATCATCACCAGACTCTGGTAATAGATGGGATCATCTGTCTATTACTAATAGCTCAATTTCACTGTCCCTTGCTCTCCCCTTACCTATAAGAACTTGCAAGTTTTCACCAGTTTAATACATCAACCTTAGTTGAATGTGGTGGGGTGGTGCCTCATATGTGTCTCAGAAAAGTGTGTCATGTGCAGTCACTGGTATATTGTCTATCGTGGTTTTATTCTGTCCTTCAGTGAGCTTCTCTTCCCTTTGCCTGAGGGGGCCGTCAGTGCTGTACCTGCAGGTATCTCCATGACCATGCCCAGTGTTCACTTTCTTTGAACTTCCATAGCTGCCAAATCCCAAAGTGGGAGAGAACACAGCCTACTCAATTAGACTTTTATCTTGGAGACTTAAGCAACACCCTTTATGTGTGTTCTATTTTAGATACTCCTTTATGAAACAGTTTTTTTGTTTGTTGGCTTTTTTCAGCTTTTGATTTCATTTGCTTGTGCTATAGGTTTTTTTAGTAATGGTTCTCAACCTTGGCTGTGCATTAGAATCATCCACTTAAAAATGCTGACGCCCCAACCCGGGAGGTTCTGATTTAATCCACCTAGGGTGGGCCCAGCATTAGGTGATTCCACTGTGTTGTGAGGGTTGAGAATCTATGGTGTATGGTCATTGACAGGAGACCAACATTGTGCTCCTCTCCACATTCTCCCAGTCTCTATTTCAGGTGCCTTCAAAATAGTGGTCTTCCTTTGGATCCTAACAAACAAATCATATGGAAGCACCCACCTGATAGCCAGACAAATCTGAATTTTAGTTTGGTGCTCAAAGTATAAGTGCATGGCAATCTTTATAAGGAAAGAATTCCAGACACAGACTTCTAGGGGAGAAAAAGATAGCCTTCCTGGTGTTGGAGGTTTCTCCATTCTAAGGCATGAGAAAAATCTTTGACCCAGTTTTGGAAAGAATTGATTAGGATAGAAAACTATATATTACTTAATTTTCATCTTTGACCTATTTGATTTTCCTGTTCACATATATGAAAACATAGTTAATGTCATATACGATATTAATTCTGGATTTTAATAGATATCTCAATTTTCCAGGTTCATAATTTATATTGTGCACAGGAGAATCATTTGAAGAGTCAATTACACAACTTCCTCTGAATAATACATAGAGGTGGATTTAGTGATGATAATGAAGTTGAAGATTTAGGCCTCTAGAAGGACCTCTAGGAATGTGTTCATATAAATGTATGTTTTTGTAAAATATGCATGACAGGTGTTTTCTTTTTTTCTTAAGAAAAAAATTTCAGAAACTTCAGACCTCACTTAACCTGATTACGTGGAATCACAGAATACTACAAGATGGGACTTTGTCAAAGAGATACAGTTATTATTTCAGCTGTCTTTATCTTCCATTTTCATTTCTATTAGAAAAAAATAACAAAAAAGACTTAAAACAGGTTTACTTTAAACCTATATGTACTATTAACCATGTATAGTTGTTAAATTATCGAAATATCACTCTACCTGTTGATAAACAGACATTGCCATAATACCCTAGTACCTCCTACTACCATTCCATCTAACCCAGATGTCCCCCTGAAACTTATCCCTGCCTCCCATGATTCAACCCTTAACAAGGTAACATCTGGCACACTAAGGAGGCCTCCAGGGCCCAGGTTCAGTGCTATGGCCACCAGATCCATTCAGATTGGTCAATACCTGTGCTAAATGAGTTATTAAATATATTGAACATCACCTTACTTAAAGACAACTTTTAAAAATTCTGTAGTTATACATTGTAGGTAAGAAGACTAAATGTTTAAGGAAACTAAATGTTTAATAAGGTATATTTATACATGAAGTGATCCTATTTAAAAAAAACAACTTTTTTTTTTTTTAGAAATTATTTTTGGAAAACTGTTTGAAGTCCATTTAATATCTGGTTTATGTAGGACTAAGAAAAGTCATGCCATGTAGAAACCAAATCTTAGATTAGTCAAAAAGAATTTGAGGAATACCTTAATGGCGCTTTAGTTTGCAAGTAGGACGGTTCTTAAAATATATTGAAAGGAAGCCAGCTGCTAACACAAAGGAGTACTACTCAATAGTCACTGTGTAGGAGTTGTTATGAGGGCTAGAAAGGAGACAGTACAGATACTCAACAATTGCTTAAATCTTTACCAAGAAATACTTTGGGGAACGTGCCATACTTAAACTCTATCTAGAGATGAGGTTTATAGAGTTATAAGCTGATGGTATTCTCTGCATAATTTGGTAACCTAGGAATGAATACGTTATTTGGGTCAGATTTAATGTACATGAATATTGAATGGAAGTGAAAAATGAATTTGAGGCTAAGTTGTTTTAGAAATACAAGCTCACTTTAGAAATAAATCATTGCATAAACTTTGGTAAGAGTGACCCCACATTATTTTCACAGACATTTTTGTTTGTAAGCTGAGAAGAATCTATGGTTACACTATATTTATAGATTCAAAGATGTTTTGATACGTTTAATTTTTAATAAACAGGTAAAAAAAAGCAACAAAAGGAATGGGAGAAGGATAGTATTGGGTAGAAAAAGCAATTCTCAGGCACTTTTAAGGCAGTTTCTTTTGAAGTTTCTCAAACACCTGAAAGCACACAGGGAATGCTCAAATTTGCAGATGCACTAGCTTTTCTGAGTAAAGACTCATGTGTTTATTCAGCTCTCAGACAACAGTTATTGGATACTTAACATATCCCAGGTATTGTATTAGACAACAGATATGAAAGGATGAAGACAATGCAGTCCCTGTCCCAAAGGACACAGTCCATGAAGTGGAGACAAGTTAGGTAAATATATAACCTCATCCAACATAACATCTAAGAGATCTGCAGAAATGAATTAGTCATTCTATATAATTATATATCTTTTTAGTATAAGATGCTGCTTGGCAGAAACTCTAAAGGAGTTTTCAAACCCAACACTGATTCTCTCCCACGAGTCTGACTCATCAGGAGGGATTATTCTGTCCTGTGTTAAGTGGAATCACATCATGCCATCTTGGAGCCCAAATTCCTTGAGTACATAATTGATAAAACAGTGGAACAATGGGAATTCTATTTGATCTCTGCCAATCCCTCCCATTTTTTCTGGTCTGGCTATCATGCTCTTCTGTTCACCTTCCTGAGACATAATATCTGCTTTCTAATCTTTTAGTAATGAAAGGAACTTTATCCATAACTGGATTCAAGGGCATACTTGTCCAGTTTAAATCCCAGGTTTGATCCCAAGTTCTACCAGCAGGTGGTAGGGAAGTCAGAGTTAACCTGTTTATAGGGGGCAGAGGCCTCAAGGACAGTAACCATTATGATACTTCTGAGTCAATAACACCTATGTTTATAACAACACCTGTAGATAATGTTCTCACTCACTTTATTTGACTTGTAAAATCTGTGTATTTTTTTTTTTGAGTCACATTTTTAGTTTCAAGTGTCAGCATTATTATTATTGTTAAAAACTACTGTCTGCGAATGTGTGTACATATGTGGTTTGCCTTATATAAGTAAACATAGTCTTTATATCCAAGAATAGTACAATTGAAAGGTCTGAAAGTTTAATTTATATGTGCTGATATTAATATCTAGGAAGATTTGCTTTCTAGAATAAAAAACTCAGAGAATGTATTTATCCATTTTCTATTTCATTTCTTATTCTGCAAATGAACCAAAAGGGACAGGGATTTACTGACCATCATGGTCTGCATGTACTTGGAGACATTCATCTGCTTTTGGCATCCATCACCCCAGGATTCCTAAGGTGCTTTAGCATTCTCTGTGACATGGAAACTGGTGAACAAACATCAAATACATATGGGTTTTTTTCCATCTTTTTTTCAAATAATTTTATACAAGTCCCTGCATGTCTAAGCTTAAAATAAAGAAATCAAAGGTTGAAGCAAAGGTTAATTAGAAGTCAAACATCAGTCGGGGCACATGGGTGACTCAGTTGGTTAAGTGTCTGACTCTGGATTTCGATTCAGGTCATGATCTCATGGTTTGTGAGTTCAAGCCCTGCCTCTGGCTCTGCACTGACAGCATGGAGCCTGCTTGGGATTCTTTCTCTCTCTCTCTCTCTCTCTCTCTCTCTCTCTCTCTCTCTCTCTCTCCCTCTCTCTCTCTGCCTCTCCCCTGCTCATGCTCGAACACTCTCTCTCTTCCAAAATAAATAAATTTTTTAAAAAGTAGAACATCAAGCTAATTCTCCTTAACTGGCAAACTTTCTGCATATGTATGGGACTGTAATATTGCATTTTTTAAAAAAAAGTAAGTGTTTTTATTTATTTTTGAGAGAGAGAGAGAGCATGAGTGGGGGAGGAACAGAGAGAGAGAAGGAGACACAGAATCTGAAGCAGACTCTAGGTTTTGAGCTGTCAGCACAGAGCCCAACGTGGGGCTCAACTGGTGAACCACTAGATCATGACCTGAGCCGAAGTTGGACACTTAACTGAATGAACTGCCCAGACACCCCAGATTGCATTTTAAATATACTTTGAATACTACTCGGTGATGAAAAAGAATGAAATCTTGCCATTTGCAAAAATGTGGATAGAACTGGAGGGTATTCTGCTAAGCAAAATAAGTCAGAGAAAGACAGATATTCTATGATTTCACTCGTATGTGGAATTTGAGAAACTCAACAGATGAACATAGGAGAAAGGAAGGAAAAATAAGATAAAAACAGAGAGGGAGGCAAACCATAGGAGACTCAAACACAGAGAACAAACTGACAGTTGCTGGAGGGGGCTGTGTGTAGTGGGACGGGTTAAATGGGTGATGGGCATTAAGGATGGCACTTTTCAAAATGAGCGCTGGGTGTCATATGTAAGAGATGAATCACTAGGTTTTATTCCTAAAGCCAAGCCTACACTGTATGTTATGTAACTCAAATTTAAATAAAAAAAATACACTTTGTGGCAAATATCTCCATGAATTATCCTAAAAGGAAATTAATTTAACGAAGCATGTTTGTTTCAGAACTTCTTTGTTTTTTTAGGAAGCATTTTGAGACAATGCATTGCTTTCTTTAAGCATATTACTTAGTCAAGAAAAGTGTTTCTTTTCCAGCTTTTTGTTTCCTTTTTTTGTTTTTGTTTTTAAAAAAAATTTTTTTTTAACGTTTATTTATTTTTGAGACAGAGAGAGAGCATGAACGGGGGAGGGTCAGAGAGAGGAAGACACAGAATCTGAAACAGGCTCCAGGCTCTGAGCTGTCAGCACAGAGCCTGACGTGGGGCTCAAACTCACGGACCGCGAGATCATGAGCTGAGCCGAAGTCAGCCGCTTAACTGACTGAGCCACCCAGGCACCCCCCTTTTTTTGTTTTTGTACAACAAATATTTTCTTGATTTTGGGGCAATTCTATCTTAATAAAGTAATGAAAATGATCATGACAAATGAGTCTTTCTTGATAATATATTTAACCATTATCATATGAATTAATATTTGGCAATTAGAATGAGAAGTCACTTTTCTTTTGATACAATTTTCACATTCAAAAATTTAGTGTTAGGAAATAAAGTTAACTTGTCTTGATCTATTGCAATCAATATATTTGATACATGGAATATTTGGCATTAGGCATGTAGTGTTAACTTGAAATCTTAAATAATATTTCCTTTTGAACTCTGATGACATGTCATCATAAATTATGTTGTTCAAAAATCATTTGATGGGAAGATAGAGATGATTTTTGGATCTCCCCAAATCCCCACATAGAAGTTAACACAGCAACTAGATAGCAAAACCAAAAATATTCATGGGCAATATTTATAATAGAATTAGGTGGCATGATATTCTCTTGAATTCCGAAAGTACAAGTAGGTTCAAACTACCAAGAGGAAAAATACAAAAGATACTGGCTTATGTTCAGGAGAAAGCAGAGGAAAACAATGGAGAGTCTGAAGGACCTGGGACAGGAGATCCTAAAATAACGCACTAATGTTCACTAGAAAATATAGTGGAGGCAATCTGAGAGCAGCAGCTGACACTGGGAGTGGGTTTTGCCCACTGTCAAGAGTGCTTTCAGTAAGGCCTGAAAGCACTAAAGAAGTCTAGGGCCTTTGGACTCTTAAAGTTGACCAGCTAAGATTTCCTTTCAAGACAAGATCCCACACCAAGGAGAAACTATTTAGAGTGGATTAAAAACTGGCCAACAGAGAGACAATCATAGGACCAAAGGACAGTGTTTAGATAAGACTGGGGGAGGAGACAGAGGCAGGAAATCTCAGCAAGCTGCTTATCATTTAACACTATACAAACAACAGTGGATCAGGAAGCCCTAAAATGAAAAAAATAGCTGAATTCTAAAAATTCATGAGAACCAATTTTACCTAAAATACCCAGAAATTATTGAGATTAAATCTCAAAAAGTTGTTATAAGGGGCGCCTGGGTTGCTCAGTCTATTAAGCAACTGCCTCTTGATTTCGGCTCAGGTCATGATATTATGTATGGTTCCAGAGATAGAGCCCTGTGTCCTGCTCTGCTCTGACAGTACAAAGCCTGCTTTGGATTCTCTCTCTTCCACTCTCTCTGCCCCTCCCCTGTTTGCGTGTATGCACTCTCTCTCTCAAAATAAATAAATAAACAAACATTAAAGAAAATGATACAAGTTATGAAAAATAATACAAATAAGAATGAGAAATTCTAACAAAGTGACAATGTAAGAAAGAATTGGAAGCGGAAGAAAAATCACTTCAGAAATGAAAATTAAATTGAAGGAATACAAGACTGAATAAACACAACAAATAATGCTTTAAAAGAAATATAAGGCAAAGAAATAAAAAATTTCAAAAATCAAAAAGAAATTTAAAATAAAAGATTTGAGAGAAAGTGATAGATACTGAAGATAGACAAAGAAAATCTAACATAAGGATATTTTTTTAAGAAGAAAAACCAAAGAAAGAAAGAATAAATATCAACATATAAAGTTTAAGAAAAAAATTCCTAAAATTACAAACTGTATATCTGAACATATATTTTGAAAGAGCTTACCTGGGAATATTGACCCAAATGACTAACACTAATTTACTAATTACTAATTTACTAATTTACACTAATTTAGTGAAAGTACTAAAAGAAGAGGATAGCTTATATTTCCCAACTAATTGATCATCAAAAATTTACATATTATATAATTACTATTTAATTGATGAAACTTATATTTGATTATATAAAAGTGTGAATGTAACAAACTTGTTTCTGAAACCGAGTTCAAAAAAGGAATGTTCCATTTATCTATTGTTGCATAGAAAACCACACCAAAACTAAGTGGCTAAAACATCAATTGCATTCATTTTGCTCACGGATCTGCAATTTTGTCGGAGCTTGGTTGGGTCGGCTCATCTTTACTCTATTTAGTGTCATCTGCGACAGCTCAAAGGCAAAGGAGTTGGAATCATTGAAGACCTACTTGCTCATTCATATGTCTGGCAGTTGATGATGGCTGATTGTCCAAACAACTACACATCATCGTTTCATGTGGGCCTAGGCTTCCTTACAACATGGTAGTTGGGTTTCAAGAGTAGCATTCCAAAAGCGAGAGATCCAGGTAGAAGCCCACTATCTATTATGATCTAGCCTTGGGTGTTATGCAGCATCATTTCCACTATATTGTATTTAAAGAGGACTCACAAAGAGTTCATCAAGCTCAGGGAACGGAAACTGTCAATCTTTTGATGGAGGGAGTGGCAAGGTGCTGGATATTTTTGTGTTCCTACAAATATTTTTGGGCTTTGTTTTGGGATGCAGTAAAGTTACTAGAAAACAGTTTGATTCTTTCAAATCTTATTTTTAAGATATGTTAGCCATTCTCAATCGAGGGCTGATCATTCTCCAACCCTGAGAGAAGACCTTTTTGTATACTGTACTCCATGTCCTGTGAAACATGAATCTTTCACTTTGGCTGGTGGGAGCCAGCAATATCTCTGGTCCTGTGTGAATTCTAAGCACAGGAACAACTAATCTTCTTGGTAGTTATTTTCTTGGCCCCAGGTAGTCTCCTTACATTCCTGGTTGGTTGGTACTCAGGCAAATGCTTGACCGGGACCTTCTGCTGTTTTCTGGAGTTCTCTCTCTGCACAGTTCTTTCCCCTATGGAGCTCGGAGCTCTGTCCTTCAAATTCTAGCTGCCTGGTTCACCCAGGACTCTCAGTTCTGTCTTCTCAAATCAGGGAGCCAACTTGGTTCTTCTTAGATCTCCCTCCTATGTTGCAGCTTGGAAACCCTCTCAAGGCAGTAAGCTGGTGCAACATAGGGTATACCTTATTTGTTTCTCAACTCTTGCCATCCCTAAACTGACCCTTCATTGTCTAACATTCTGTGTCTTGAAGACCAATATTTCAGATATTTTGCCAATTTTTTGGATGTTTCAGGCAGGAGGGTAAGCTATATCCCTGTTATTCCATCTTGATTGGAAATGGAAATCCTGCTTGGCTGCCTTTTAGTTATGCCTTAATTTATTATCTGTGCCTCCTGCAAAGACTCTTAAATCCATATTTACAGAATGTTTCTCAAAGCACAGTAAATACCTGTGTTCTTACCTAATGTTTCGAGTGTTTTTCACTGATCTTCTTTGTCAAATCACTAAATTATCTCTTTTTATTTCTGTCTCAATCTCTAAGGAATATTATATTGTTTTTCTAGTGTTGCTGTAATAAATTGCAAGCAACTTTACAGCTTAAAACAACCCAAGTTTATTCTCTTGCAGTCTGTAGGCCAAAGGTCTGGTCCAAGAGGGGCCTGGTTTCAAGCTCCTTTGCTTCAAGTCCACAAGGCTGAAATCAAAGTGTCAGCAGGCCTGCGTTCCCTTCTGGAGGCTCCCGGGGGGAAAATCTGCTCCCAGGCTTATTTGCGTAGTTGGCAGAATTCAATCCATGTGGTTGTAGCACTAAGGTCTCTATTTCCTTCTAGTTGACATCTGAAAGCTGCCCTCATCTCCTGGAGTACTCCCTCCAGTCCTTGCACAAAGCCCCCTATATCTCAGAACCAGCGGTGCTGCCTTGAACCCTTCTCATGCTGCCATGACTCTCTGTTTTGTCTTTTCCTGCCACATCCTTCTGACAGACTCTTTTGCCTTCCTGTTCTAATTTTAAGGGCTAGGCCAATCTGGATATTCCAGGATAATCTCCCTATTTTAAGGTTCATAATATTAAAAAGCCCCCTTTGCCATGTGGCATAACATATTCACAGGTTCTGGGGAGTAAGGTGTGGATATCTTGGAGGATGGACATTATTATGCTACCACAGAAATAAGTTTGTAATTATTTTTATTATAGGTTCTATTTCTCTGAAGCTTTAAAAAGAAAATACTGTGTGTTTTTGAATCTGGATTTCCTTTGGGGCCAGTCTGCTTTTTGAAGAATTAGGTCTTTTCCTTTGTCAGATTGTTGAACCCCAGTCATGCTTTCTGAAAAGGTAATAACTAAGCATCTTCTTCTTTTCAACATCCCCTCTTTAAGAGAACTAGACTGGGGTCCCTCTACTTTTCCCATTTATATACATTCAATATGATTTCCAAAATCTCATCCTTTTCTTCTAGCTCAATCTTTTGCTTTCTTCTTGCCTTCCTTCATTATTCTTTCATTATCATGCTTCTGTCTAAGCATATTTTTACAGCTAATTCAATCTCTTCTTTTTCTGAGCAAATATGATTTCTAGAGACAGATTGTTCCAGGAACAGTTATTTTAAGTTGCCTACATAGCTGTTGTATTTCCAATAATTTTCTTGAGTTATTTATATATATCAACTGAAGAAGATGGCATATTTCCTATATAATAAGGTCTCATAGTCATGGAGTATATAATTAATAAGTTAGAGCCAGTTTAAAACCATTATGCTGTGTGGGTACATGTGTGTACATGTATGTGTGTGTGTGTGTGTGTGTGTGTGTGTGTGTCTATGGAGACTTCTAGCCTGTTGACAGCCTTGTGAACATAAGAGTTTAGCCTTTGATCTGTGGGTAAAGCTACAATAAACTGCTGGGAAACCACAACATCAGAATCCCACTTAAGTCTTTCTAAACTGTCAAACTTTAGAGCCACCTACAATGATCATGCCAGAAATCCCAATATTTAAGTGTTATGTTGGTCTTCATACGCTAGTCCCTGTTCCTATTTCTCAAGGTTTCTTGTGTTTTATTCTGTTGGTGATTTGCCAAATATTTATTATTTTATTATCTTGCTGAGTACAGAACTAACAGAGACATAGATAAGAGAACAGAGAGAAATCAAGATCTCAGCTTCATAACAGGTGAAAACTGGACTGAAGACTGTAGTGTAGATGTACTGCTGTAATGAGTTTCTTAACACGTCACTCCTGCCTTACCATTCAGGAAGTGACACATCTAAACAATGGTAACTTAGCATTATGGGTTTCCCATAGGGTTGAGAGCAGCCTAGAGTGTTTTCTCTCTATTGGCAGGAAGGTCCAAAAGAGAAAACCCAAACATACTAAGTCAAGCAAACTCATTTATTTTCCCAGATGCACTAATTAGGTACATCAATTTTCTTCTTATGGGGAGGTGGAGTGAGTAATGAGGGATTTAAAGGACTCAGAAAAACATGAGATGAGAGGAATAAGGTTTTCCCTTTTCCTAACCAATTTATAGAGGGTGTGTTTATCATCTCTGTCTCCCCCACTCCAGCCATGTAAGTCAATGAAGGTAGATATAATGTCTTGTGTAGATAAGTCTAACTATTGGGTAGCATTTACTCCTCTTTCTCTTAAGATGTTCAACTAGATCTCTTACTGGGTGGGTGCTTTCCTCTGTGTTCAGAGACTATTGCATTCTCAGAGATAAGACCTCTGGGTTACCTAGATTGTTAATGCTTTTAGTTCTTCCCTGGGTGGATCAGCAGGTATAGGCACATTGTCCAGAGATGGAGAATAGTGTGTATGAAAGGTGTGTGTGCCTTGACAAATGTATCAATTGCCCTCTTTACCTTCTCTGACTCATTTTCTGATTCCCTCATTCTCTTTCTCAATGGGTCAGGCGTAAAATCTCTGCTGCCCTGGCAAGGGGCATACTTTATCAAAAACACCTCCATTGGGCTGTGATTATTTAATTGGATTCACTTGGCTTGGCCTATTCTATTTTTGCCTGTATTTTGTACACAAAAGACTAGCTGACTTTTGTCAGCATAATCATCGTTTTACTCAGGCCCTACTTATAACAAAAACCAAAATTGAAATAATATAAAACTATAATGCCTCTCAATTTTGACTCATTGAACCTGATAATGGGAAGATACTGATCAGCCCTCAGGTGTAAAGAAAGGCATCCTATATACAGACATCGCCCACTATTCAAATCTCATTATCCATTTACTCTATATTCTTGCAAAAATTTTACCCATACTTCATTCTTTGAACTGAAAACCTGCTATAATGAATATGTTTGTGCATCAACAAAATCATTTTAATTGGGCAGGACTCAGAGCTAGAAGATGTAAAGCATGCCACATCTTAGCTGTTCTCCCAACAGAATTACAGCATGTGTATTTGTGTTGTTCAATATGTTTGCACTATTGCTCTCAGTTTTATTACTTTTTCCCTGAGAGTTCAGTCTTTATGTTTTCCAGTGGTTGCCTCTGCAAAGTGCCTGTAAGTACTACCAATCTGGGGTCTAAATTAGATACCAAGTGTTAATTTTATTTGAAGTCAAAGGCATGGTTAGTTAGCATTTGAAATACTCTAATCAGGCACACACTCAAGCAGTTAGTTAGCATTTGAAAGAATCCAATCAGGAGAACATTCTCCGGAGGCACCTGCTACCACACTCTCACTATCTAGATCTTGATCAGTACTAGTAGGTGTCCTTATTATAACACACGGGAATGTTGAAATGAGTTCTTACTGGTGAAATGAGAATGTTCAAGATACATGGGTTGGTTAGAAACATTGCATAAAAAGAAACAGAGTATCCAGTGAACCAAGCAGCCTAGACCAGGGGTTCTCCATTAGGGAGTGACTTTGCAATTTGACAATGTCAACATTTATGATTTTTCAACTGGGAAAGGGGTTGCTACTGATATCTAGTGGGTAGATGCTAGGGATGTTGCTGAAAATGCTACAATGCGCAGAAATCTCCCACCCCTTAGCCCTGTCCCCCTCTCCAACAAAGAATTATTGGCCCAAAATATTGGTAATGTCAATGTTAGAAACTGTAGCCCACACTCTTTAGAGTGGTGCCCTAGGTCTAGGATTCTATTTATTTCTATGTGTAGCTATTAACTGAGGAGTCTGTCTTCTGCTTCTAACTAGAAATTTAGTTGACATCTGCTACTAAAATATTGCTGCAATTCCTTCCAGTAAACCTTTCATGGGAGGTGCTAGTTGGAGTTCCTATGAGGTCAGAGAACTAGAACTTAACTATTTTTGTGCCTACTTGCTAATGTATGTTTGGATGTGTTGCAGAATTCAGTCTGAGACTTACTCTCGCTGTAATAAAACACTTGATGGATTGAGAGATCTTCAGAGCAAAGACCTATATAGTTTTTACCTACTATTTATATTGATGAAAATAGCCTAATTGTTGTGCATAACTAATTTTACTTAGATTAGTTGCCAAAGGGCAAGGGATAGCTTCAATCTTCTGTGGCACTGGCTACTACAGGATCTTGTGATGCTTTTTACATGCTTAAATATTTGTGCATACATTCAGTACGTTACACTGAGCATCTTATATGCACCAGGCATTGTTATAGTTCCTAGAGACGCAATGGTAAACAAAACAGACATAGTGCTTGCTTTCCTGAGGATTATATTAGAAGTATGTCTGAGTTCCTGTTGTGAACACGGATGAGTTCTTTCGCTAGTAGGCAAGTCATTTCCAAAACAAATTGGTGGATGCAAATATATGTGAGAATGCGGGGGGGGGGGGGGGACACATGCTATTGTCAATTTTTCAAACATAAATTTTACCCCCAGAACAAAGATTTCCCTAAATTTTAGTGAAAATCTTTGCCTATGAAATATCTGGGCTAATTACTCATAAGTCAGAGAATTTATAAGTACAAGATCTGCAATTCATTGGTACATGAGATAGACAATGTAACAGAATATTTGGTAAAGTCTCTTGGGTCTCCACTTGTGTTTCAATTTCACCTCTACAAACCACCATTGTAGTGTTTTCATACCACATCACATTTATGCACATTTCTGTCTCTCCTGCTAGGTTGTGAACTATTTCAAAGTGGGAATGGCACATTCCCAGGACTTACCAAAGAACCTAGCACAAAAAGGTAGCTATGTTTAAAGGATGAACAAAACTGATGAACGGATAAAGAAATTGTGGTTTATATATACGATGGAATACTACTTGGCAATGAGAAAGAATGAAATATGGCTTTTTGTAGCAACATGGATGGAACTAGAGAGTGTTATGCTAAGTGAAATAAGTCATACAGAGAAAGACAGATGCCATATATTTTCACTCTGATGTGGATCCTGAGAAACTTAACAGAAGAACATGGGGGAGGGGGAGGAAAAAAAAAGAGAGGGAGGCAGCCACACCATAGGAGATCTTGGAAACTGCGAATAAATTGAGGGTTGATAGGGGGTGGGAGGGAGTGGAAAGTGGGTGATGGGCATTGAGGAGGGTACCTGTTGGGAGGAGCACTGGGTGTTGTATGGAAACCAATTTGACAATACATTTCATATAAAAAAATAAAGGATGAATGAATACATTGATACTTATATACACTTATTTCTACATTCAGAAAGAACACATATTATTTGTATTTATGGTTTGAACAGATGATTTAATATTCAGAAGAAATGGGTGAGTGTTTAGTTGTAGAAATTTCAAATGGAGAGAGCAAATAGCTAATACAACAGTCAAGGTGTCCACTTAAGAAAGACAGGCTGATAATTGGCCAAGGAGACTCACAGATGGCATTTATTATCTTGATAAGTATGTAATCCTAAATCGTGTATAGTTAACTCTGACAGTGGATGTGCTAACCACTGATGTGATGAATTGCCATTAAATGGATTCATGAGGTTGATATATAGCATATAATTATTAATGCAACAATATTCAGAAGTATTGGCATGATCAGAGTATTGACCTATAGGCACATTCATTTGGAAACAGAATCAGAGCAGTGAGATTTAGATACAAATTTCTTTAGTCTGATATATACATCTCCCTTAATGGGAGAGCATTTTTCATGGGATTGAAGTACCCTAAGTGTAATTGGTTAGGATGTTTCCTTCCTTGGATGAAGCTTGGTGGGGCACCCCCAGTTTTTGCTATTTCAATTTTCATTTTTAAGACTTTCATTACAGAACACTTCTGATTTTCCATAACCTCCACTAATTCATGATGGAAACTTGCTTTCTTTAAGGATATTATTATATTCACTCAGATTAAATTTTGTCCTTTTGGCCAGTAATCTCTGCATTCATGCATTATTCATTGACTCTAAATCTCAATGGAGACTGTCACACTGTAGCACCTATGAATTACAACATAAACTGTATTACTCCCCCTTTTCTCTCCCTTCTTCATGTCCCCCTCCTTCCTTCTTTTCCTCCCTCCCTTCCATTCTTCCTTTCTTTTTTTCTTCTCTCTCTCTCTTATATCCTTTCTTCTTCATTTTTCTCTTTTTAAAAATCAGATCTAATGTTGCTAAATTAAAGAAATGATAACAATCTAATTGTGGCAAAAGATAATTTAACTTTACAATTTTAAACTTTAACTTAATTTTTATTGAATACCATTGAAAATTTAAATAATTAGGAACAGAGAATTAAGTTCCAATCTTCCCCTCATAGGTTTTATAATCTTAACTGGACATTTAGATATAGCCACATACAAAGGATGAGCTCCTTTCTAAACCTAGATGGCAGATAATATGCTGATTTTTAAGGGCCCTGCTGTGAAATTTAAATTTAATTTTTAAAAGAAAACTTAGACAAAAGTAGGAGTTTTAGGGAAGGTCAGGCTTCCAGAACTTGAAGGCTTTGTAAACATTTATAATTAAAAATGCAAGAGAAAGAATTTATGGGAAATTAAAACTCCAGGAACTTCTTTTACCTGTGAGAGAAAGTCAATCGACAAGAATTGCTTTGAAGTGTGTGCTAAGGTTCAAAGGTAGAGGTCGCTGACCCACTTTTCTAGATGTAAAGATGGCTCCTTACAGAACTGGAGGGAAAGCTCATTCTTGTTGTATTTTCCCCAGAGCTTTCTTTCCTCTGTTTCATGCTGTAGTGAACAGATGATGAGGAGGAAATGAATTCAAACGTATTTACTTGCTAACAGACATATTCTACAAAGCTTTGCTTTGAGTAAGAATACTAAACAGCAAAGCAACCCTGCCATTTTTCGTCCTTCAAACTCCAAATTGATTCTATCAAAAACACATTCTGTTAAAATACAGTCACTGCTTGGTTAAAAAAGAAATTCTCCCAATATGTTGAGCATTCATTTGACTTTCTTGTATGTGACTCAGATATTACTCAAAGTCACATCAAGTTGTTTTCTCATGCTAAATGTCTTCTTTAGTTCTGTGGTATATTGAACTAACATCACCTGCCTATTTAATGTTTTAAAGTTATTATTTTAAAAAATGTTTATTTTCTTATTTTGAGAGAGGGAGAGAGCATGCACCAGCAGGGGAGGAGCAGAGAGAGAGAGGGAGAGAGAATCCCAATCAGGCCCCATGCTCTCAGTGTAGAGCCCAATGTGGAGCTCGGTCCCATGAACCATGAGATCATGATCTGAGCTGCAGCCAAGAGTCAGATCCTCAACCAAATAAGTCACCCAAGTGCCCCTAATGTTTTTATTAATGTTTTATTTTTTAAATGTCTATTTATTTTTGAGAGAGAGAGAGAGAGAGATAGAGAGAGGGAGAACAGGGAAGGGGCAGAGAGAGAGGGAGACACAGAATCTGAAACAAATGCCAGGCTCTGAGCTGTCAGCACAGAGCCTGACATGGGTGTGGCTCGAACCCTGACTGAAGAGATCATGACCTGAGCCAGTCGAACGCTTAACTGACTGAGCCACCCAGGAGCCCCATGATGCCCCTAATGTTTTTAATTCACACAAAGAACCAAATCTATTGCTTATGTAATATATATATTAGACACTTTATTTTAAAAAGTCTTTATAATTCAGAAGTTTCCAATTGAATTCTAGAGAAATCTAATAAGATATAACACCTCAAGGCTTGGAGAAGGGGAAGTCAGCAGGCTTTGTCCAAACTTGACATGCCATTGATTTGCTTTTTTCTTAGTTTTGTATGTAAATGGAAAGCTAACTATGCACTTTTGTTATCTTCTTAAAGAACTTTTCCTTTTTTTGAGCTCTAGTTTAATTAGTACACAGACAACTTCATACTTTGGTAACAACCACATGGAATATCTTTAGAATTTAGAGTTATTTGTGTAATAGTGAAAAATTTAGGATAGCTTCAGTTTTAATTACAGAGATAATTTCACATTTAAATGATAGACTAGGAAGGAAGATTGATATTTTGTGTTTTGTTGCTGTTAAAAGAGTAGAGAATTTGGGGATGTTTTGGGCTGGCATACAGGTACTCAAGACTGACTTACACTGGAAGGACATTTATCTGAAGTTACGAAAGTTAGCCAACCAGAGTGACTGTCATGAAAAGCAAGATCATAGCTCACCACTATCATTAGAAAAAGGTCAAAACTCCTTAATATGAAACATATCACCTCATGTGACTTGGTCCTTGCTTACAGTTCTTAGTGCCTCAGTAATGTTGATCTGCTCACCTACAGGCTTTCACTCAGTTGTTCTCTTTGTCTGGAACACTCGGTCCTTTTTTAATTTTCACTGAACTAATTCCCACTCATCTTTTTGGTGTCAGGTTAAGTGTCTCCTCCTCTGTGAAAAGCTGGACTCCCTCCCCCCTCCCATACTTGGTTAGAAGTACTTACCTTATAAGTACCTTTTCATTATGCTACAGTAGTACTTTGTTCTTACCTCTGTGATAATATTTTATATATTAAGTTGTAATTGACAGTTTCCTTGTTCACACTTATAACTAGACGTCAGGATAGGAAGGGCAAACACTACATCTTTCTTATTGTTGTAGTCCAGTACTTGACACAAAGCATGCATCTGAATAGACATTTATTTGAAGGGATCAATGCATAAATTAACAAATGTCATTGTAAACCAGTGTTTTTCAAATGTGGGTGATTGATTGACCTTGCCTACCAGTGAATATTTGGTAAGGTCTAGATACATTTTGATTAACAAGATTTGGGAGAGGTAGTGCTATGGCATCTAGTGGGTAGAGGCCAGAGATGCTGCTAAAAATCGTACAGTGCACAGGTTCAGTGCCCCATAGCGAAGTGTTATGTGGTCCAAAGTGTAAATAGTGTCAAGACTGAGGAACTCTGCTATAAATAACACTGTGCTTATTATAACACAAGTGTCCTCAGGGGAAAGTAGTAGAAAAAAATGGGTAGCAAATGTAAATAACTGGGATGTTTGGAAGCAGTTCAAAGTGTGGTACAATTGGTTCACAATCAAGGTCAATGAGAGCAATGGGAGTCAATCTTCCTGTGTTAATGGTGCTTCCTGTGGTGCCTGAATAGAGGAGTTTAAAAGGTTCAAGCTTAGATGTGCTGTCCAATATATTTACTATGATGATGATGATGACGATGATGATAATGATAGAAAGAGAGCAGAGGAAGGGCAGAGAGAGAAAGAGGGAGAGAAAGAATCCCAAGCAGGTTCCACTCGCTGTCATCACAGAGCCCAACGCAGAGCTCACTCTCATGAACCGAGAGATTATGACCTGAGCTGACATCAAGAGTTGGATACTTGACCAACTGAGCCACCCAGGAGCCCCTACTATTATCTTCTTATTCCTTCTAGTTACTGCTCTTTTGTGTTGCTTTAACTTTCTACTGTCCATAAAATATTTATCACTCAATTGTGAAGTTTTAAAAAATATATTGTCTTTGAACATTCTAGGTTATATGCTGAGGAGGAAAACTGGAAATAAATAGCCCATAATTTATAGGAGAAATATGGTGGAGACAGAACCTGAAGCAATTCTAATACAGGGTTAGAGAAAACATTGTCTTTCTGACCTGTCTCCCTAAAACAAGGGATACATTATTTCATATGATCTGTATTACATCTTTCTTTGATCATATTTTATCTATTGCCAAGCATCTTAAGACCACTGTTTTTATATGTACATCTGAAATGAATCTAAATTTATACCAAACCAGCTTTTAAAATCATATATGTCATAAAAAATGGAACCAATTAGTAAATAAGAAAATGTTTGGAATATTAAATAAGGACAGATGATATTCAACTGGCTTCATAATTTATGGTCTATCATTCTGATTAATAATCAGATGTACTGTATCTATGGAAACGAAGAGGAAAATTATTTCTGCTTCCAACAAATGTACAAAGATGAGAAATATTGTGCTACTCTGAATAATCAGCACAGATGTTGCCCTCCTTGTTAACCTTGTGTTATTATCTATTTCATCATGAGAAAAACAAAGTCATGTGGGTGGAAATCAAAAGTTGTAAGATAAAGAAAATGGATTGATGTTGCCTTAAAGAAAGTTGTGTACTGTCAGTTAATTTGGAATTCTGAATTGCTTTTTGAATTAGGGCATAAAAAATGCTCAAACTTACATAGTTTCTAAGTTAATTCTGTGATTTGACTCATGAATATGCCCAAGTTCTAAAGGCAAATTTTAATGGAAAACCACTAAGAATATGAACATTGAAGAATGAAAAGTAACCAAAGAGGGAAGAGACTCTTAAAATACATTTCATAAACATAACACACCATTAATTTTAAAATGAGATGTCCTATGGGCCATGTTGATGTGAATCTGGTTTTCATCAGGATATGCAGCTTGATAAGATTTCTTGGAAGATACCATTACTTTCAAGGTGATTTTCACCAGATATTAAGGACTAAATGGGATTTATATGAGAGTTAGGGCTGAAATACAATGCCTATCACCCCCATATCCATGTCTTATCCCTCTACTGAAGTTAAAAGGTTGTTGTGTTCCTCTCTTTAGGTTTAAAACAGGGAAGACCCTATGAAGACACTGGGTGAAGATGGCCATCTACAAGCTAAGGAGGAACCAACCAAACCTCAGAAGAAACCATCCCCATCAACACCTTGATCTCAGATTTCTTGTCCCCAGAACTGTGAGAAAATAAATTCTGCTGTTTAAGCCATCCAACCACTCTGTGATATTTTATCATGGCAGCCCTAGAAAACTAATATGGCTCTTGAGGCTAGAATTCAATAGCCTATGAATGACGGATCTTATTTTGACTTGGTAATAGCAAAGAGTTCATTAATATTTTTATGTCATTAATAAAAAAAAGATTTTATATCAAGTTTAAAATTAGAGTATCCTAAGCGTTTTAGATACACTGCAATTCACTACAGCTGGCCTGGTAAATGATTACATCTGTAATGAAGGTGCAATATGTATCTGTTTCCTAGATTTGCTGTAACAAGTAACAAACTGGGGTGTTAAACACCAGAAGTTCATCATGCAACAGTTCTGGAGGCTGGAAGTCCAAAATTAAGGTATCATCAGGGCCATTCTCCCTCTAAAGTCTATAGGATAATCCTTTCCTGCCTCTTCCTAGCTTCTGGTGGTCAGCTGGGAATCTCTGGTGTTCCTTGGCTTGTGGCAGCTGCATAACTCCAGTCTTTGCCTCTGTCATCACATGGTGTTCTTCCTGTATCTGTGTCTCTGGTGTAAAGACACCAGACATATTGGATTAAGGGTTGATCATACTCAAATATGACCTCATTTTAACTCAATCAATTACATGTGCTATGACTCTATTTCTAAATAAGGCCATATTTTGAGGTATCGGAGGTTAGGCTGTCAATATACCTTCTTGGATCATACAATTCAACCCGTAAGGGATTCTTTGGAATATGGTGAATTGTCATGGAAGAGGTAAATTTAGGAATTTCAAATGGTTAATATGTTTATTTATTGTTAGCAATTAAGGGAGTAGTTACAGTTTGTTTTGCAAATGTCATTAACCTAAGTGGATTACAAATAGGGTCTGGATATTTATCTGCATTTAATAAAATCGTAGTGCTTATGGTGAGCCATTAATGAAATAAAGTGCTGATGGCATCAGTAGGAATAAAAAGGTTTTTACCAGACAAACATTTTCTTACTACTTGCTTTTCTCATGGAATCAATGCCCAAAGTCATCTTTTTAAAATTCAAATCATTCTAGTTTATATTGGTTTGCTATAAAAATTTATATGAAAGTAATTAAAAACTCCAACTTAAAAAAATTTTATCTTAATTCCAGTAGAGTTAATATTACAGTGTTATATTGGTTTCAGGTATACGATAGAGTAATTCAACGATTCTATATATTACTCAGGGCTCATCCTGAGAAGTGTACTCTTAATCCTCTATCTTTTCCACTCACCCCCCAGTTACCACCAGTTTGTTCTCTATAGTTAAGAGTCTGTTTTTTGGTTTGACTCTTTCTTTCTTCATTTTTTTTTATATTCCACATATGAGTGAAATCATATCATATTTGTCTTTCTCTGACTGACATTTCACTTAGCTTTATACCCTCTAGATCCATTCATGTTGCTGCAAATGGCAAAATTTCATTGTTTTATAGCTGAGTAATATTCCTTTGAATATATACCACTTCTTTATCCATTCATCTATCAATGGACATTTGGATTGCTTCCATACTTGGTTACTGTAAATAATGCTGCTATAAACGTATGGGTGCATATATCCTTTAAAATTAGTGTTTTCATATTCTTTCAGTAAGTACCCAGTAGTGCAATAACTGATTCATGATAATTCTATTTTTAATTTTTTGGGAACTTCCCTACTGTTTTCCACAGTGGCTGCACCAGTTTGCTTTCTTACCAACAGAGCATGAGGGTTCATTTTTCTCCAAATCCTCAACAACACTTGTGCTTTTGATGTTAGCCATTCTGATAGATGTCAGGTGGTATCTCATGGTGGTTTTGATTTGCATTTCCCTGATGAGGAGTGATTTTGAGCATCTTTTCATGTGTCTGTTGGCCATCTGGAAGTCATCTTTGGAGAAATATCTGCTCATGTTTTTTGCCATTTTTTAAATTGGATTATTTATTTTTTGGGTGTTGAATTATTTAAGTTCTTTATATATTTTGGATACTAACCCTTTATCTGACATGTCATTTGAAAATATCTTTTCCCATTCAGTAGGTTGTATTTTAGTTTTTTGTTTCCTTTGCTGTGCAGAAGCTTTTTATTTTGATGTAGTCTCAATAGTTTAATTTTGCTTTTGTTTCCTTTGTCTTGGGAGACATATCTAGAAAAATATTCCTATGGCTAATGTCACAGAAATTACTGCCTGTGCTCTGTTCTCAGAGTGTTATGGTTTCAGGCCTTACATTTAGGTCCTTAATCCATTTTGAGTTTATTTTGTGTATGGTATAAGAAAGTGTTCCAGTTACATTGTTTTGTATGTAGCTGTCCAGTTTTCCCAACACCATTTGTTGAGGAGAATTTTTTTCCCATTGCATAGTCTTTCCTGCTCTGTTGATGATTAATTGATCATATAATCATGGGTTTAATTTCTGGGCTCTCTATTCTCTTCTATTGATCTACATGTCTATTTTTGTGCTGGTATCATACCAGCTGATTATTTCAGCTTTGTAGTATATCTTAAAATTTTTAAAAAATATTTATTTATTTATGAGAGAGATTAAGACAAAGCACGAGCGGTGGGAAGGGCAGCAAGAGAGGGAGACACAGAATCTGAATCAGGCTCCAGGCTCTGAGGTGTCAGCACAGAGCCTATTGTGGGGCTTGAACCCCGTGAACTGTAAGATCATAACCTGAGCCAAAGTCAGACACTTAACCAACTAGCCACCCAGGTGCCCCTTTATAGTATATCTTGAAAGCCAGGATTGTGATACTTCCATTTTGTTCTTTTTCATGTTTGCTTTAGCTATTTAGCTTTTGTGGTTCCATACAAAATTTAGGATGATTTGTTCTAGTTCTGTGAAAAATGCTATTGGTATTTTGATAGAGATTGCATTAAATCTGTAGATTGCTTTGAGTAGTGTGGACATTTCAACAATATTTGTTCTTCCAATCCATGAGCATGGAGTGTCTTTCATAGTTTTCAGAGGATGGGTCTTTCACCTCCTTGGGTAAGTTTATTACTAGGTATTTTATTATTTTAAATTATCTTTATTTTTAGTTTTTTAATGTTTTAATTTAATTTTGAAAGAGAGAGAGAGAGACAGGGCGCAAGTGGGGGAGGGGCAGAGAGAGAGGGAGACATGGAATCTGAAGCAGGCTCCAAGCTGAGTGGTCAGCACAGAGCCTGACACGGGGCTCGAACTCACAAACTATGAGATCATGACCTGAGCCGAAGTTGGATGCTCAACTGGCTGAGCACCCAGGAGCCCCTAGGTATTTTATTATTTTTAATGCAATTATGGGTGGGATTGTTTTCTTAATTTCTCTTTCTACTACTTCATTATTAGTGCATAAAAATGCAACGGATTTCTGTATATTGATTTTGTATCCTGGGACGCTACGAATTCATTTATAAGTTCTAGTAGTTTTTGGTGGAGTCTTGAGGTTTTCTATATTTAATATCATGCCATCTGAAAATAGTGAAAATTTTCCTTCTACCTTACCAATGTGGATGCTTATTAATTAATTAATTAATTAATTAAATTTTCTTGTCTGATTGCTCTGGCTAGAACTTCCAGTACCATGTTGAATAAAAGTGGTGAGAGTGGACATCCTTGTCTTGTTCCTAACTTAGGGGAAAAGCTCTCAGTTTTTCACCATTGAGTATGATGTGAGCTGTAGGTTTTCATATATGGCCTTTATTATGTTCAGGTATGTTCCCACTAAACCTATTTTATTGAGGGTTTTTTTTTAAATCAAGAATGGATGTTGTACTTTGTCAAAAACTTTTTCTGCATCTATTGAAATGATCACATATTTTTAACCTTTCTCTTGTTGATGTGATGTATCATGTTGATTGATTTGCAGATGTGAACCACTCTTGCATCCAATTAATATCTTCCACTAGATTGTGAATGATTTTTTTAATGTATTGTTGGATTTGGTTTGCTAATATTTTGTTGAGGATTTTTTGCATCTATTTTCATCAGAGACATTGGCCTGTAGTTCTCTTTTTTTGAGGTGTCTTTAGTTGGTTTTTGTATCAGGGTAATGCTGGTCTCATAGAATGAATTTGGAAGTTTTTTTCCTCTTCTATCATTTGAGAAGAATAGGCATTAACTCTGTAAATGTTTGTTGAATGCCTGTGAAGCTGTCTGGTCCTGGACTTTTTCTTGTTGGGAGTTTTTGATTACTGATTCAATTTTATTGTTGGTAATTAATCTCCTCAAATTTTCTGTCTTCCTGATTCAATTTTGGGAGGTTATGTTTCTAGGAATTTATTCATTTCTTCTAGGTTGTCCAATTTGTTGGCATATAATTATTTATAATATTCTCTTATAATCCTTTGTATTTCTGTGTTGTTAGTTACTCTTTCTCCTCTTTCATTTCTGATTTTGAGTCCTCTCCCCTCCTGTGTATGTGTGTGTGTGTGTGTGTGTGTGTGTGTGTGTGTGTGTGTATGTGTGTGTTTTATGAGTCTGGCTAGAGGTTTATTAATGTTGTTGATCTTTTCAAATAATTAGCTTCTGGTTTCATTGATCTGTCCTATGGTTTTTTTAGTTTCTATTTCACTTGTTTCTGTTCTAGTCGTTCTTATTTCCTTCCTTCTACTGTTTTTGGGTTTTATTTGTTCCTCTATAGCTCCTTTATGTTAGGTTGTTTATTTGAGATTTTTTTCTTGGTTCTTGAAATAGACCTGTATTGCTATAAGCTTCCCTCTTAGAACAAGATCCCAAAGATTTTGGACTATTATGTTTTCATTTTCATTTGTCTCCATGTATTTTTTATTTCCTCTTTGATTTCTTGGCTGACCTATTCATTGCTTAGTAGCATGTTATTTAACTTCCAAAGTATTTATGCTCTTTCCATATTTTTTCTTGTGTTTGATTTCTAGTTTCATAACATTGTGGTCAGAAAAGATGTATGGTATGAGTTCAATCTTTTTTAATTTGTTTAAACTTGTTTTGTGGCTAACATACAATCTATTCTGGAGAATGTTCCATATGCCCTGGGAAAGAATGTGTATTCTGCTGTTTTAAGATGGAATGTTCTGAGTATATGTGTTACATACATATGACCCAGTGTGTCATTCTTTTTGGATGATCTTTCCATTCTTTTTGGATGATGTTTCCATTGATGTAAACAAAGTGTTCAAGTCCCCTACTATTATTGTATCACTATTGATTACTTCTGTTATGTCTTCGTACATGCGTTATGCATTTGGGTGTTTCCGGGTTAAGTGCATAAATATATACAGTTGCTATATCTTCTTGCTGGATTGTTCCCTTTATGATTATATAGTGTCATCCTTTGTCTCTTGTTTTAAAGTCTATTTTATCCAATATAAGTATTGATCTATCCTGGCTTTCTTTTCACTTCTATTTGCATGATACATGTTTTTCCATCCCTTCACTTTGAATCTGCATGTGTCTTTAGGTCTGAAATGAGTCTTTTGCAGGCAGTATATAAATGGATCTTGCTTTTTAATCCATTCTGTCATCCTATGTTTTTTTATTGAAGCATTTAGTCCATTTACATTCAAAGTAATTATTGATAGGCACATACTTATTGCCATTTTGTTACTTGTCTTGTTGAATTTGAGTTCTTCTCTGTTTCTTGCTTCTCTTGCTCTCTTGCAGTTTGCTGGCTTTCATTAGCAATATACTTGGATTCCTTTTGTTTATTTTTTGCAACTCTACTACTGGTTTTTTCATTTGTGGTCATCATTGGTTTATATATAACATCTTGTGCATGTAACAGTCTATATTAAGTTTGTGACGGCTAAAGTTTGTATCCATTCTTTACTCCTCTCTTCCCAATACTTTACATCTTTTTATTTTGTGAATCCCTTGACTGATTTTTAATAGATATACTTAATTTTACTGCTTTTGTGCTTCTTACTTTTCTTACTCCCACTTATGGTCTGTCCTTTCCACTCAGAGTCCCTGCCTCACCCCCACCCCCCCTTTTTTTTTTGCTACTTGTCTTTTATTTATTTTTTTAAAACTTTATTTAAATCCAAGTTAGTTAGCATATAGTGTGATAATGATTTCAGAAATAGGATTTAGTGATTCATCACTTACATATAATGCCCAGTGCTCATCCCAAGTGTCCTCCTAATGCCATCATCCATTTAGCCCATCTCCCTACTTAATACCCCTCCAACAACTCTCAGTTTGTTCTCTGTATTTAAGAGTGTCTTAGGGTTTGCTGCCCTCTCTCTTTTTACCTTCTTTTTCCTTCTCTTCCCCTATGTTCATGTGTTTTGTTTCTTAAATTCCACATTTAAGTGAAATCATACATTTGTCTTTCTCTGACTGACTTATTTTGCTTAGCAGAATACACTCTAGTTCCATCCATGTTTTTGCAAATGGCAAGCTTTCATTCTTTTTGATTGCCAAGTAATATTCCATTGTGTGTGTGTGTGTGTGTGTGTGTGTGTGTGTGTCTGTGTGTATACACACACACACAATGGAATATTATATATATATATACATACAATGGATAAAGAAGATGTGGTCCATTCATCAGTTGATGGACATTTATGCACTTTCCATAATTTGGCTATTGTTGATATTTCAAAGAGTCCGTTTTAACATTTCTTGTAGGGCTGGTTTAATGGTCATGAATTTTGGTAACTTTTGTTTGTCTGGGAAACTTTTTATCTCCCCATTTACTCTGAATGATAGCATTGCTGGAAAGAAGATTCTTGCTTGCAGATTTTTTTTTTCTTTCAGCACTTTGAATATATCATACCAGTCCCTTCTGGTTTCTGCTAAAATAATCATCTAATAGCTTTACTGGGTTTCTCTTGTATGGAGCTATTTTCTCTTGCTGCTTTCTAAGTTTTATCTTTATCATTACTTTTTGCCATTTTAATTCTATGAGTCTTGGTGTGGACCTCCTTGGGTTGATTTTGTTGGGTGCTCTCTGTGCCTTCTGGATCTGAATTTCTATTTCCTTCCCCAGATTCAGGAAATTTTCAGCTATTATTTTTTAAATAAATGTTCTGCCCATTTTTCTTTCTTGTGCTTCTGGGATCCCTATAATGCAAATGTTATTATGTTTGATGGTGTTGCTGAATTCTTTTAATCTATTTTCATTTATTATTATTTTTTTCTCTTTCCTATCCAGCTTGATTACTTTCCATTATTTTATCTCCCAGTTTGCTAATCCATTATTCTACTTACTCTAGTCTACTATTTATTTCCTCTGGTATATTATTAATCTCAGTTATTGAGTTCTTCATCTCTGTTTAATTTTTTTTATGTTAATTCTTTGTTGAGGGTCTCACTGAGATCTTCCACTTTTTTTTCTCAAGTCCAGTGAGGATCTTTATGACCATTACTTTAAATTCTGTCCCAGGCCTATAGCTCATCTATTTCATTTAGCTTTTTTGCTGTGATTTTTGTCTTGTTATTTCATTTGGGACATATTCCTCTGTCTCCTCATTTTCTCTAACTTGCTGTGTCTGTTTCTATGTGTTAGGAAAGTTAGCTATGTCTCTTGCTCTTAAAAGTACTGGCCTTATGAAGAAGAGGTCCTGTAGTGCCCTGCAGTGCAATGTTCCCTATTCACCAAAACCTGGTGCTTCATTAATGTTTTCTATGTGTGTTGTATGTGCTCTACTTTTGTGGCTCAGATGCTTTTCCCTTCAATGTGGTTGTCTGCAATGGCTCTTTTTGTTTGTTGTGGGCAGGTTTTGGTCCTTGTGCTGTGAGTGGACCAGTCTGGTGCTTGAGTTGGGTCAGACCAGTCATTGCCATAGATAGTAGCACTAACTACAAAGCAATTTCCCCGTGTTGTCCCCTGAGAAGTTTTCATTGGTGGGTAAGGCCTGCAGTCAGAACAGATATCTGCCCTGGCCCACTGTTAGGGCTACAATCAGATGGGTATGTGTGGTTATCTTCCTCTTTTCCTGGGGCAGGAGTCACTTTGGAGCACTGCTGGCCTCTTGGGGCTGCTTGCACACTGCCAGGTTTATGGCACTGTTTTGGATGAATTTCAGCCAAGGGATATCAAAGGTGGGGCCAGGTCCATGGGAGAACATGGGGGTGAGGTATGCGGTGCCACCAATGTCCACCCTGGTCTGCTGCAGGAGGGGGCCTATAGCTGCCTGAGAAAACTCTGGGTGAGATCTGCTGGGTTGGAGGGGGCAGGACCATAGAAAAATATGAGGGTGGGCACACTGTTAGCAAGCTAGGTAGAGAGTGCTGGTACTGTGTTGGTTTCTACAGGGGTACACGTATCTAGGTTGGGGAGCAGGGATGGAAAATGACACTCACCAGCTCTTTTGTTCTTGGAGAAATTTCCCAAAGAACCTTGCCCCTCCAGCACATGCACTGAGATTAGTAAATAAGTCCCCTTCCCGTGTACCCTAGGTATTTTTCATACTGCTGACTCTATACTGTATCTCAGTGGGGCTCTTTGTTGTGCTGTCTCTTTAAGGGCAGGGACTTAATTTTCTCTCACCCTTCTGGCCCTCCCAGAACTGAGTCTGCTGATTTTTAAAGTTTCAAGTGTTAAGTCCCACTGATTATAAGAACTAGTGGAGTTAAGCCTTTCTGGTTTTAAAAGCCAAATGTTATGTGGATTCATCTTCCTCATGCTTGGTTTGGGGGCCTACTCCTCTCCCTCTCTGCACCAACCACCTTCTTCCTAACTATGGACAATTCTGTGGGTCAGTTTTGTTCTACACCATGTCTTTACCCTTCCTACCCTCTTTGATGTGGCTCTTCTCTACATTTAGCTGTGGAGAGTCTGTTCTGCCTGTCTTTGGGTCATGTTCTGGGTTATTTACACTGCTACGGGTGTTATCTAGTTGTTTTATCTGTGAGACGAGGTGAGCTTAGGATCCTCCTACTCTGTTATCTTCCCAGGAAGTCTCTCATTTCAACTTTCTGAATATACCGTATGCTTATTTCCAGGTATGAGAGAAAAAAGTCATCTTTCTCTTCTCAGATTTGCTCTCCTTTCAGACTTATGCCAACAATGACATTGTAAGTGACTATACACACTGATAGTCCTTGGCTGATCTCCAAGCTCCCACAGACCATGTCACTTGAGGGACAATTAAAAATATTTGTGATCCTTTGCAGAAGGAATCTTCAGTAGCTTATTCACTTGTTAATTTTTAGAAGTTTGGGCTTCACTATGGGCTATTGGAGAGCAGGGACTGAATCCTACAGGAGAGTGCCTAACTCATTTACTGAAGATTCATTATGTGCCTGCACAGCAAGTGAGTGGCAGATAGGATTTGAATATAGGCAGTCTGACTGCAGAGTTGATGCTCCATTAAGCATCTCTGCCTTCCAACACAAATGGCCAACAAAAAGCATTTCTTAAATCCATGGTAGGATATTTATTTTAGGATATGTTAGGCTCACTGTTTCCCTCTCATACTCAACCAAGTTAGAATTAAATGTTCATGATCTTGCAAAACTGTTTTTGGGTTATTTATATCACTCAAAGTAACAACATTTTTTTCCCCTTATATGTGATTAGGAAACAAAGTGCCTTTTAGGAAAAAGAAAGTGGAATAACTCCATTGCTTAGAATTTGATTTTAGGAATTGTATTTTTGAGGCCAGAGCAGACTTTTACATTCTTTTCTTTACTATATGCAAAGTTACAAAGTAGTACTTAGTTGCTGCAACAAGATGGCAATATGAGATCTAAAAACATGGATCATATCTCCTTCAACTCTTCCTCCAGTCCTAAAGTAATCCATGTTAACATTCCACTGTTTACCCTTCCTTTCTGAGCTCACAGTAGGGTCAAAATATATACATTTCTATAACTTGCTATTTTCATTGAACAGAAATTTCATTTCTTCAATTTCATACATAAAGATCTAATTTATTTTTAAACTAGCAGTATAATTTCCCATTGTCTAAATGCACCGATTCAAGCATTCCCCTATTGATGAGCATTAGGGTTGTTGCCAATCACCCTGGCCTCTTGGCTGTTAAACAATAAGCTTATGAAAAGTGAGTCTTCTGGTCAAAGTACCTGTATATTTTAAAATCGATGTTGCCAGATTTCATTGCCCAAACCTTAGTCATTAAACCTTTAAATGTAGATGTTCCTTTTTGAAATTAGACAATATTGCCTTTCTGATATATTGGAAGCTTTTAAGTCTTCATTGCAATGTTTTCATTATCTCCTATAATCAGAACAAAATTCTTAAGAAATTCAGATGGTAAGCTTGACAGATATGTAGGGTATTAAGGAGGATCCTTAAACTTGCTTCCTCTTCCCTTCCAAAAAATAGAAAGGAGTTTAGAAGATAATAGATCCAGGTTATGCTTTGTTGTGTGGGACACACGATTTGGGTTAGTTTATGGCCTTGGGCTCCTTCTAGACTAAGGCTCATGGTTCAGAAAACAGGGAAAAATTTTCCTTTATGGTCTCTATGCAAAGATAGTTTTTATTTTAACTAAATTATTCCTCACTCTTATCTACTTTGAAGGTATACATCCAACTCTCTTTAGCAATTCTATAGATTGTTGAGTGTAATTTTTGAGAATATCTCACACAATGGACCTGCTATCACATTCAGACAATTCATTTAGTAATATCTGACCCCTTCAACTCTTGTCTTTTTCATTCCAAAAAATGACAATCTGTCATAAGTCTTGTGTGACTATCCTTTTCTAAGTACTTCATATGTCAAAGAAGATAATATATGAGACATTTGGCTGTCCAAGCTCTGCCATCTGGGGAAGAATTTCTCTTAATTCAATCAAACTCCATGTTTGTAGAACTGACAAATCTGCACATTCAGGATGGCACAGAAAGTTTATTCTAATTAATTCTTAATTTTGTAACAGTATAAATATTGAAGCCAGTACTACAGAATAGTTTAGTAGAAAGATGCCACACAGAACTGAATTTGAAACTCAGCCTCACCTTGTAGTAGTTGGTGGAACTGTCCACGTTAACTGTTTCTCCCAAGCTTTAATTTATTCATGTATAAAATGTGGCTATAATATCAATCTCTCAGAGTGATATGAAAAACAAATCAGGTTGCAAAAGTGGAGAAAATAGATAAATTACACTTTACCAAAATTAAAAACTTCTGTGCATTAAATGGCACAGTCAATAATGTGAAAAAACAACCCATGGATTGGATAAAATGTTTGCAAATCATACACCCAATACAGGGTTAATATCTAGAATATATAAAGAACTCTGACAACTCAACAACAATAAAACAAATAACTGAATTAAAAATGAGCAAAGTACCTGAATAAGCATTTCTTCAAAGAAGACGTACAAATTGCCAATAGACACATGAAATTTGTGATGCTCAGCATCACAAATCACTACAGAAATGTGAATCAAAACCACAAAACTACTGATACCATCTCATACTCATTAAGATGGATAGTATGAAAAAAAACTCAGAAAATAAGAGATGTTGGTAAGAATATGGAAAAATTGGAACCCTCTGTACTGTTTGTGGAAATGTAAAATGGTGCATCTGCTATGAAAAAAGTATGGTAGTTCCTTAAAAAATGTAAACTAGAAGTACCATGTAATTCAGCAATTACACTCTGGGTATATATCCAAAAGAGGTGAAAGCAGGATCTTAAAGAGATAATTTGTATACCCATGTTCATAGTAGTATTATTCATAATAGCCAAAAGGTGAAAATAATATAAGTATCCATCAATGCATGAATGGATAAATAAAATTCGATACATTATACACTATATATACCATACACACACACACACACACACACACACACACACACACATGCAATGGAATGTTATTCAGCCTTAAAAAGGAAGGAAATTTTGACATGGATGAATTTTGAAGATATTTTGCTAAGTGAAATAAGTTGGTCAAAAAAAGCAAACACTGTATGAGGTACCTAGAGTAGTCAAATTCATAGAGACCAAAATTAGAATGGTGGTTGTCAGGGGCTGGGAGGAGGGGAAAATGAGAAGTTATTGTTTAATCGGTATAGAGTTTCAGTTGTGCAAAATGAAAAGAATTCTGTAGATGGATGGTGGTAATGGTTGCACAAAAATGTGAATGTTCTAAATGCCATTGAATTGTATGCATAAAAATGGTTAAGATAGTAAATTTTATGTCATGTGTATTTTACCATAATTAAGAAAATGCTTCTTAAAAAGTATTTTACCACAATTTTTTAAAAATGAATAATGTATGAATAGCAACTAGTGTGGTTTCTAGTTCTAGTAGGTGATCAACAAAGAGTTATGAATAACAACAGTGATGGTGTTTAATTTCACTGGGTTACTACTTTTCTCTGGCTTGTTTTATCGTTAATTTATAAAAATCCTTTTATGTACATAAGCTTTCAAATATACAGAAAAGGTGAAATAGCTAGACACCTGTATGCGTTTAGCCAAGATTCAACAAAGTTAACATTTTGCCATATTTGATACATGTAATATGTGTGTGTCTGTCTGTGTGTGTGTAAACACACTGTATAAGTATTAAAAAATGGGAATGTGTTCCACTCACTTAAATAATACTGTGATAAACCTTTCTTACAAGAAGCCTTTTGAATCATCTTGTAAGAAGTGTTCTTAAGCACTTCAGTACATATATTATAGGTGTATATATATCTTTCACTCACTATAATAGCACTGTGCATGTGTATTTGCATACATGTTTTTTAATCTATTTGATTTATGTATTGTTAGAATTTATATATTATATAAAATATGTTTTTACTGAACCATTTAAAATAAATTGCAGGGGTGCCTGGGTGGCTCTGTCAGTTAAGCATCTGACTCTTGATTTTGGCTGAGGTCGTGATCTCATGATCATGAAATCGAGCCCCACATCGGGATCCACACTGAGCATGGAGCCTGCTTAGGATTCTCTCTCCCTCTCCCTCTGCCCCTCCCCTGCCTGCCTCTCTCTTTCTCTCTGTCTTTCTCTCTCTCCAAAAAAGTAAAATAAAAAATAAAAAGCATTTAAAATAAATTGCAGAAATTATCACACTTACTAAGTATTCTAGCATGGATTAAAAATCAGAACAAACTTCTACATAATTACAATACCATTATAATAACTAAGAAAATTAATAACTATTCCCTACTGCCATATATTATTTATTCATAGACAAATATCTCAAGCTGTCTCCAAAATGTCTTTAATAGGTGATTTTTTTCAAAGTAGGATCTATTTAATGTTCTTGAATTACATTTGGTTGTTATGTCTCCTTAGAATCTATTCTAGTTTACTCACAATCTCCCATGTTTGTTTTACCCCATGGCACTGGCTTTTTAACAGAAAACACTGTTTTGAGGAATAGCATACATTCTGGGTTTGAAAGAAAAAAAGATTTCCTTATGGTACAATTCAGTTTGTTCTTCTATGTCCTCTATTTCTGTAAAGATAGAAGTTAGGTTTAAAGCCTTGATGCAATTCAGATGAGATTTTTAAAAATAACTTTATCGAGATATCTTTGACATATAAAATTATATTTAAGGTGTAGGATTTCATGTTTTGATACATGTATACACTGTGGAAAGATCATTATAATAACCAAGGTAGATAACATGAATCACTTCTACATAGTTACCATTGTATGTGTGTGTGTGTGTGTGTGTGTGTGTGTGTGTGAGAGAGAGAGAGAGAGAGAGAGAGAGACAGAGATATGAAAAAGTTTAATTTAAGATCTATCCTGTTAGTTGGCACAAAAACAGACACTCAGATCAATGGAACAGAATAGAGAACCCAGAAATGGACCCACAAACATATGGCCAACTAATCTTTGACAAAGCAGGAAAGAATATCCAATGGAATAAAGACAGTCTCTTCAGCAAGTGGTGCTGGGAAAACTGGACAGTGACATGCAGAAGAATGAACCTGGACCACTTTCTTACACCATACACATAAATAAACTCAAAATGGATGTAAAACTCTTACAAAACTCATTGTAAGACAGGAAGCCATCAAAATCCTTGAGGAGAAATCAGGCAAAAACCTCTTTGATCTTGCCCACAGCAACTTCTTACTCAGCACATCTCTGGAGGCAAGGGAAACAAAAGCAAAAATGAACTACTGGGACCTCATCAAAATAAAAAGCTTCTGCACAGTGAAGGAAACAATCAGCAAAAGTAAAAGGCAATTGATGGAATGGGAGAAGATATTTGCAAATGACATATCAGATAAAGGGTTAGTATCTAAAATCTATAAAGAACTGATCAAACTCAACACCCAAAAAAACAAATCATCCGGTGAAGAAATGGGCAAAAGACATGAATAGATACTTCTCCAAGGAAGACATCCAGATGGCCAACCGACACAAGAAAAAATGCTCAACATCACTTATCATCAGGGAAATATAAATCAAAACCACAATGAAAGACCACATTATACCTGTCAGAATGGCTAACCTTAACAACTCAGGCAACAACAGATGTTGGTGAGGATGTGGAGAAAGAGGATCTCTTTTGCATTGTTGTAGGGAATGCAAGCTGGTGCAGCCACTCACCAAGTATGGAGGAAACAAGTATGGAGGTTCCTCAAAAAACTGAAAATAGAATTACCTATGACCCAGCAATTGCACTACTAGGCATTTATCCAAGGGATACAGGTATGCTGTTTTGAAGGGGCACATGCACCCCAATGTTTATGGCAGCACTATCAACAATAGCTGAAGTTTGGAAAGAGCCCAAATGTCTATTGATGGATGAATGGATAAAGAAGATGTGGTATATATATACAATGGAGTATTACTCGGCAATCAAAAAGAATGAAAGCTTGCCATTTGCAACCATGTGGATGGAACTAGAGGGTATTATGCTAAGTGAAATTAGTCAGTCAGAGAAAGACAAATGTCATATGACTTCACTCATATGAGGACTTTAAGACACAGACTGGATGAACATAAGGGAAGGGAAGCAAAAATAATATAAAAACAGGGAGGGGGACAAAACATAAGAGACTCTTAAATATGGAGAACAAACAGAGGGTTACTGTGGGAGAAGGGATGGGCTAAATGGGTAAGGGGAATTAAGGAATCTATTCCTGAAATCATTGTTGCAGTATATGCTAACTAATTTGGATATAAATTAAAAAAAAATCTATCCTGTTAGTAAATTTTTTTTTAATTTTTTTTCAACGTTTTTTATTTATTTTTGGGACAGAGAGAGACAGAGCATGAACGGGGAAGGGGCAGAGAGAGAGGGAGACACAGAATCGGAAACAGGCTCCAGGCTCCAAGCCATCAGCCCAGAGCCCGACGCGGGGCTCGAACTCACGGACCGCGAGATCGTGACCTGGCTGAAGTCGGACGCTTAACCGACTGCGCCACCCAGGCGCCCCTCCTGTTAGTAAATTTTAAGTATATAAGATGAAATGTTTTTGGCAGGAATATTTCATCAGTGTTGACTTTATATTAGTTCCCAAAAGGCACATAAGGCAGGTTGTCCTTCCAAGAGTTTGCTCAGAAAGCACAAATGTCTGTGCTGTAAAAGATATTACATAATTCCCAAGCAAACTATGGAATAACATGTGGGGCAAAGCCTGCTCCCTACCATCCTTACCCCAAGTGGTTTTAACATTATTTGATATACGAATAAATTAGTATTTCATTGGGAATTTAAAAATGGTGATGAATTAGGCTTCCTCCAAAAAGGCAAGTTACTTAATTCTTTTTTTTTAATTATCACTTTTCAGAGTGAAGATTGGATGTAGTTATCTCCTCCAGTGGTGGCATATGAGATTGTTTGTTATTCACTTCTAAAACACCATATAGACTATATAAATGTTTAGCAATAGGTTTTATAATGAAACAAACAATTTCTTAGTAGGTGCAGGACTGATATCTTGCCTTACGCCTTAAGGTAACTCTCAATTCTGAAGAGAAGGCTGGCTGTTTAAACAAATAGAGGTTTAAACAACTTTCTACTCTTGCCTTTCTCCCTTACCAGATACTTTCAGTTACCTTCCTGAAGCATTCTCCTTGGCTGAGAGAAAAGGAGACATTATTGTATGAATCTCTTCACCACTCCTCTTTAGGGAACACTCACTCTTCCCATTTCCTCAATCTTATAAAATATACTCCTGAAAAGACATCTTGCTGACTTCCACTCTCTCAATAATAAAGAATTACTGAATAGTTGTTGAATGTCAGGCACAGCATCAGTTCCTAAATCTATAGAGAGATAAAAACCACGGTCTCTGCTTTTTAGAAGCTTATGAAACATTCTGAAATTATCTTTCCAATAGGAGCCAGATGATACCTTACATATAAGAGAAATGATGATCTGTGGACTATCATGAGGTCTTACAAAGATGACAATTAGCTTTTCTTAGGAAGTTAACACAGAAAAAGGTCAATTTTAAAAAGGACCTTTTCTGGATAATGAGATAGGGTTGAGTTGTTGCTAGGTGGTATATTTAGAATTCTGCTGGCATAATGGATCCTGATTCCCTTCCCAATAAGTTGCTACTGCATTAGAGACCTGAAAATTTTTCAGGTTTTGTTGTTACTCTCAGACATCAATTTTACTGAAATTTAAAGTAATTTTTATGCTGATAGTATTTAAAATATATTATATATTTAAACATATATTATATATATTTTATTCATTTTTTAAAATGAACTAACCTTATATAATTTACTTTTTAAATTAATTTATTTTTAAATTTACATCCAAGTTAGTTAGCACATAGTGCAACAATGATTTCAGGAGTAGATTCCTTAATGCTCTTTACCCATTTAGCCCATCCCCCCTCCCACAGCCCCTCCAGTAACTCTCTGTCTGTTCTTCACATATAAGAGTCTCTTATGTTTTGTCCTCCTCCCTGTTTTTATATTATTTTTGCTTCCCTTCCCTTATGTTCATCTGTTCTGTGTCTTAAAGTCCTCACATGAGTGAAGTCATATGATTATTTTATATACATTTTAAATATTATTGTTTTTAAATATAAATTTGTTGTATAACTCAGCGTTTAGCACATTCTTTCACTGTAACATAACAGGAAAGTATCACTGTATATTACCTTTGATTCACTAATAAGCAGTTCTTGTATTTTACCAGGATCTTCATTTTAACAATGACATAGAGAGAGATTATCCTTCTTATAACTCATGACATTTGCCTTCACAATTCCACATTCACTTTAGATAAAGAAATAGAAATACTAAGAGGTTAAATGAGTCTCCAAGATCTCAAAGTTCGTAGATGACTATTTGCCATTTTCTTAAGCTTTTGTCTTGTCACACTATCTCTTCTTTGATTTGATCTGTTGAATTATATTGAAAATATTTGCATTTGCATTTTCCATTCTCTCCCACTTGATAAGACCTCAGTGACCCAAATTTTAAAAGAAAACATATGAAAAACATGATTCTAAAATTGTGAATTACAAAGTAAAAGTTTCATCAATGTTAATAGCTCTTGCCATTCTCTTCGTAATCAGGAAGAATTGAATGATCTGTGGGCCTCTATTGAAATAAAAACCCCAGTCCACAATCTCAATTTTTATGTATTTCAACATTACTATCTATGTAAAATGAATGAGCAACCAGTTTTATAGCAGTAAGTTTCTAAGTAAGTAAGGTTTCAAGAACCTTATTAGTATTACTGCTATAATGGTCACATAAAGTCAACGAAATAGGTACTATTATTATTCTCATTTTATAGATGAATCAAAGCAAAGATAACTTAAGTAACTTACCCAGTATTCTACAGTAAATAAGTGGCAGAGCCTGTGTGCTTTATCTTGTGCCATCTCCCTATATGATGTCACGTGTCAAATACATAGCTATCTACACCCTTAAACTCTCCACCATCTAGCCTAACTCAGAAGTCGGGTTAAAAGAATATTAGGTATTAATGACTGTTCGAAGTATATGCATTGCTCCAATTATGTTATTGCTCTGATTATTATTTTTTTCTTACCCTATTTGAAAACAATAAGAAAATGACTACTGAATCTTGACCCTCTATGAAATGACATTCACTATTGTGTTTGGTATCATGCCCTTTATTGATGGGTGCTATAAGAAACAGCCTCATAAGTCCATTTGACATGCAAATGCTACTAGGGACATTCTCTAATATATTTCTTAGTCCTGCACTGTAAAGCATTTAGTGGTAGGAAATAGATTTTCTTCTACTGAAAATTCTTCCCTCTTTCAACAGTAATTTACAATTGGCCATATCTCCTTTTTCACTTAGGTTACCAGGAATAGCATATGTATCTCAAATCCGTTATCTTAGAGTCAAACATGTAGCTCAATATTTAGAAATTTAAAAATATATTCTTACAATCTGTATTTTCCTATTTTATACTTTGTACTTCTTTCCTCTTTATGTGTGGCTTCCCATTTCAGTTTATACTTTCTGTGCTCCAGAGTTTTATTGACATTTTATAACCCTTTTGAATGTTTTGTGCTACCTCAAATCTCTCATGGAATAACACATATATAATCTTGTGTCTTCTAAGATCCAGAGATGCCAAGAAATAATGGGCACAGTCTCTGATCTCATGAAGCTTAGACATGGTTGGGAATACAGCACATACAGGCACATACACAGAAATGAGTATTTCTCATTAATTAATAATTAAGGATTAATTAATAATGAGACTGAACACACTGTGAGTTCCAAATAGGTGGTATAGATTTAAAATAAAATATTATCTGACTTTTGAATGAGGTCTGGGGCAGTTGGAGAAAACAAGAATCAATAGAAACTAAGTTGGCCATTGAAGAAAGGCTAAAACTTCAAAAAGAGTAGTATGCAAAGGGAATTAGAATTTTTAGGAAAGGACAGTTTCCTGAACCAAGATATAGAAATGGAAATCCAATTTATTCAAATGACAATGGGCATACAAACATGGGAGGAGATTGTTAGCTGCCTGCTCCATCATCCATTCTTACTCCATCTCAATTGTTGAACCTTAATTTTATACCAGAGCAACCATACAAGCAGACACAAACTATCTTCTCTTCTCCACTCTGAAACTAGGTTCATTTAAGTAATAAGTTGTTGGCAGTGAAATGCAAGAAGTGCTGTGTCACTGTGTAGGAGTTTTGGAAAGTCTCAAAGAGAGGGAGCATGCCTTTCCTACCACCTGGAAGGCCAAAGGACCGTGACTCAGGTGAGGATCATAGACCCTGAGGATAAAGACCACACACAGGAATAGTGGAACAGGGAGCCGAAAGTAGCCTGGGTTCCTGATGCTTTCCTGCAGCTGCCAGGTAGCCTTAGACTGACAATCTTTAGATTCTTTTAGGTGAGAGACTAAAGCCTGGTGAGTTTAAAGGGCTATTTTCCAGGTTGCCCTGACTCATATCTAAAAGAAGTTCCGCTAGGATAAAACCATTTGGCCCAAGTAGAGAGGCCCAATATAGAGCATAATGAAAAACTGAGGGTCAGAGCTAAATGTCCAGCAACCAAATGCAGGTTTCATTTTATTACTGAATGAAATAAATTTGATTGTAAACTTTCAAGCAAAATTTTCTAAGCTGTTTTATTCAGTTAAACTTTTATGAAGTGAAATAATTTTCTGAGTTTTCATAATTTTCTGAGTGAAATTATGTTTTATACCAGTGACAAATATAGAAATATATGCCTAATCTGTGTTTACTGTTACTATAAAAAAAACACTTTATGAGCGCACAGAAGACACATCTAGAACTTATTCTGAATAGTTCTAAATATGTTCAGTTTCAGTATCAGCTAAAGAAATCAGAAATATTAGTTCAATAAAAAACATTTTCCTGCTTTATTTTTAAAGTTTATTTATTTATTTAGAGAAGAGGGAGAGCGTGTGCATGTGCATGCATGCGAGTGGGTGAGGGGCAGAGAGAGAGAGGGAGAGAATCCCAAGCAAGCTTTGTAGTGTCAGTGTGGAGTCCGACATGGGGCTCCAACTCACAAACTGTGAGATCATGGCCGGAGGTGAAATCAAGAGTCTGATGCTTAACTGACTGGGCCACCCAGGCACCCCCCAAAACATTTTATTTCTTGAGTTTATAAATATAACTTAAGTTTAATAACTCATTGTTTAATGACAGAATAAAAATAGAATAAAAATAGACCAACAGTATTAAATCTTAAATTGAAAATCTAACTCAAGGTAATTATATCATACTGCTGTACAAAAGTTGCTTATAAAACATAAGCATTACAATAATTTGTTGTATATACGGTACTGAAAACTCATTATAAGAAAAGTTAGATTTTCTTTTAAACCAAGAATGTAAACTACATCTAGATAACTATTATGTTTTCCTTTTCTACTTTTGCAAGCTGAGATTTACAATTAGTCTCTTAAAACACTTTTTCTGGTCTCTGCATGCTTCAAACCTGTGCAAATTAAAGAAAGAATCACTGTATTTGCTTTAGAAATCCTACTAAAACCATTTTATTTACTGTGAAATGTGGGGAAGATGAGAAGATACATGCTTTTGTAATCTCCCAATTTGGTGGTGTTTCACATTTAAATGAATAAAGATTTTATTTTTTACAACTATTTGACCCTTGGTTTGAGGGGCAAGTGTATCACATTCCAGATTTTTTATGTAGACACCACAGAAGTAAATGGATAGTACTCCTGCTGTAAAATTCCTTCCCCTTCTGGAAAATTACCTTAGAGTATAAGGTCACCAGCTGTCAGAGATATCAAGCACAAATATGTATTGGCTGCCAAGAAAATGAAATTTCTTAGTCATCTGATTGGATGATTCCAATTGAATCAAAACCTTTTGTGGTAACCAGGTAATTTTCTTACTAACTTCCTAATTCTTGACTTCTCATGGTAATGTTGTAGCAAATTGTTATGAAATGGCATCAGTGGGAGTGATTCAGAATATCATGTAGCTAAATTTGGTTATGGCAGAAAAGAATATTTCTGCATTTAAAAGAGAATAACTAATTATTAATTAATTAACAAGGCTAGATTCTTCTAGCGCTTTTAACACTTCAGATTATTCATTCCAAATTATGACTATGAAAGAAACAAAATTTATAAGGTTACTATGGATTACTTGTACATTGCAAAGCAAGCATAAATGCTGAGCCAAATCTAGGTGCTCACAGAAATAAATTAAAAATTTGATTGCTTGAATTTTTTATGCAAAGGTCAAGTTTATAAAATATATTTGCATAGCAGTGTAGCTATTTAGAGAAGATGAAAAGCAAAGTCATAACTGATAGATGGTCTTAGACTGTTAATAAAGGCAGTAAAGACCTGGCACATTTACTATAAATCACTAATACCAGCTTCCCAGATCTATAGAAATTTCTGCTCAGACAAAAACTTCAGAACTGAAACTGCTTAAAATCATAAAGTTGAACAAAAATCAAAATGGCTGCACTAATGCTTCAGGGAAGCTTGATTCTAAAGTAACCATTTTCCTTTCTTCCACAAACCTCCCCTCTGCCCTTTTTAGCCTTTTGTTTCAGGAACCCGGTAAAACCCTAAAGACATGATTAAGATGGCTGACAGCACTGTACTCAATTTCTGTCAAAACTGGCTAGATCCCCTATTTCCCTATAATCCCTCCCCCACCCCCCACCCCCCACCTCCCAGCCTCTTCCTCTGGGCGGGTTTACAGTTTCTGAAGGACATACCTTGCTGCAGCCTCCTTTGCCGGGTAAAGCAATAAAGCTACTGTTCCTCTTTATCCCAAATTCTGTCTTTGTGTTATATTTTGGCTCCAAAACGGCTAGGCCGGTTTTTGACAATAGAACTTTTGAGACATATTATCAAGGGAAAGACCTAACACTGATGTTTTATCCAGTTCCATGCTAGAAATCATACCTTGGGTAATTGGAAAGAAATATTTAAAATTTAATGCCCACAATTCACCTCTTATCTCCTAATCATAGCATTTACACATAGCATATAATATATATACAATACATAGCATATATTATTATACAAAACAATATATATTTAGAATGCAAAATAAACTAAAATCTTTCTTGTCCTTTTTCCCTCTATTATTTCCTATCATGCATCCTTCTTTTATTTTTAAGATATTATTTATTTTTTGAGAGAGAAAGAGAGAGCACAAGCAGGGTAGGGGCAGAGGGAGAGAAAGAGGGAGAGGGAGAATCTTAAGCAGGCTCCACACCCAGTGCAGAGCCCAGTGTAAGGCTCCATCTCACGACCATGAGATCATTACCCGAGCTGAAATCAAGAGTTGGATACTTAACTAAATGAGCCACTCAGATGCCCTTTCCTTCTTTTCTTTTTAAACTTGTGTTTAAAAATATGATGAATAAGAAGTTTCTTAGTTTAACATGAAATATAACTTCAAAAATTCCCTTATTAGAAGATGTAGGGACAAAGTTGAGGCAGACAGATCACTATGGGAAATGAATTGATTTAAAACAGGAGAAATTTGGGGCACCTGGGTGGTTCAGTTGGCTGGGTATCCGACTTCAGCTCAGGTCATGATCTCACTGTTTGTGAGTTCGAGCCCCGCATCGGGCTCTGTGCTGATAGCTCAGAGCCTGGAGTCTGCTTCAGATTCTGTGTCTCCTCTCTCTTTGCTCCTGCCCTGCGTGTGCTCTGTCTCTTTCTCAAAAATAAATAAACACTAAAAAAATTTAAAACAGGAAAAATTTTAACAAGAGATTCTGACGAAGATTTTTTATGGCTCAATGAAGGGAAAATGTAGGAGTGGAATATGAAGGAAAGTTTGTGGCTGGGTAAGAATAAATGGCTTGTCTGTAAACAAGCCAGTGTTTCTTAAAAAATTTTTTTTTCAACGTTTATTTATTTTTGGGACAGAGAGAGACAGAGCATGAACGGGGGAGGGGCAGAGAGAAAGGGAGACACAGAATCCGAAACAGGCTCCAGGCTCCGAGCCATCGGCCCAGAGCCTGACGCGGGGCTCGAACTCCCGGACTGCGAGATGGTGACCTGGCTGAAGTCGGATGCTCAACCGACTGCACCACCCAGGCGCCCCCAAGCCAGTGTTTCTAAAGTTTGAGGTAAGAATGTCAACGGAAGATCTGGAAGCTACCTTGAACCATCCTTATAATTCTGTTGCAGGTCACTCAAATCATTGAGCTCAGAAGCAACCTGAACTCAGAATTCTACTTTTTTATGTACCCTGCATCTGCAGGGCTGAGCCAACTTCCTCTTTCTCTCTTCCTCTTTGGTAACATTTGCCAATGAGAGCTTTTCTGAGAGTGGCAGTTGGGATAGGACAGCATCTAGGAACTTCTGCAAATTTGTTCAGTGGTTGGAATTGCTGGGATGGAGTTCTTCCTTCCGGGAGAAAGGAAGACTAAGGGGAAAATATGTTAGCTGTCTTCAGCTAACATATTCAACCCATTAAAGAGTTTTCACTAAATTCAAATGGATTGTCCCATGTTTCAGAGAGAATAATTAGAATAACAAATCATATTTTGGCTATTATAAATAACATTTGAACCATTAGATTTTTTTCAACAAGAGAACAGTCTTCTTTATGGGGATGTGAGTTTCTCATCCCCAGGAGTGGTTAAACCAGATATATAGAAGGCAGATTCTGCTAAGGCAGATGGCTATGAAGAAGGAGTCTTTGAATCTGTGCCTTTTATGTATCTATCACTAGACAATACAAGAATGTCTTATCATTTCTTTATCATTCTTCTTTCCCACCACACTGTCATCTCAATGCTAATGTGTTTACTACTTCTCTCTCCCAACATGCTACCTTCCAGTCACTGGCCACTCCCTACCAGCAACAAGAGTAAACACTATTCTGTCCTTTAAAAATAGAGATTAGAGGGGTGCCTGGGTGGCTCAGTGGGTTAAGTGTCCGGCTTCAGCTCAGGTCACGATCTCACTGTTCGTGAGTTTGAACGCCGTGTTGGGCTCTGTGCTGACAGCTCAGAGACTAGAGCCCGCTTCGGATTCTGTCTCTCTCTCTCTCTCTCTCTGCCCCTCCCCTGCTCACTCTCTGTCTCTATCTCTCTCTCTCAAAAATAAATAAACATTAAAAAAAATTTTAATATAGATTAGATTTACCTGTTCTTACAACATTTAAATGGAATTACTCAGTATGTATTCTACTATGTCTGGCTGTTGTTAAATGGTGTCTGTGAGACTGATTCGTATTGTTTTGCGTAGTTGTAGAATACTCATTCTAATTGCTGTATAGGGTTTTGTTGTATGAATATTCTACACTTTATCCATTATACTGTTGATGGGAATTTAGGTAGTTTCCAGTTTGGGGCTATTTGAATAATGCTATAACGATCATTCTATAACATGTTTTTGTTGTTGTTGCTGTTGAACATATGTATACGTTTCTATTGGAAATACACCTAGGAGTGGCTTGCTGGGCCATGGAGTATATATATGTTCAACTTAGAAGACATTACAAAATATTTTTCTAAAGTTCTCATATTCACTTTACATTCTCACCAGCAACGTCTAAGAACTCTAGTTGCTTCATATCTTTGCCAACATTTACTGTCAGTTTTGTAATTTTAACTTAGCTGATGGATGTTTTGTAGTCAGAGTGACATTTTTAAAACTATAAATAAGATTACATCTCTTCCAGTAGCCCTCCAATAGCTTCTAATTTCACCTAGAATAAAATCCAAACTCCTAATATGGCTTACAGACTTCTGAAAGGTCTAGCCTGGCCTATCTTTGATTTCATTTTATATCACGATCTCCCCTATTCTCTAGATTCTAGATCCACAGACTTTATTTCTGTCTTTTGAAAATTAAAAACTTTTTCTCACTTTAGAAATTTTATACTAGGTTCTTTATCTCAGATCTTCACTTATTCAGCTTATTGAGATTTTAATGCTAATATTATAATGTTTTGGTAAAAAGCTGATCATTTAGGTAGAAATAAGGAGACCAGACATGATTTGAAAGCTTAACTTGATTGGGGTAAATATCAAAGTTTGGGAACAGTGAGACTTTTAAAATCACTATTTTGTTTTCCCTCTGGATTTAGGCTTAGACTTTGCTGTCAGCAAAAATCATTCAGAATGTGGTGCTTGAGCAAGGAGGAGAGAAAACTCTCTTCAGGAGCTTTTTAGAGTCACTGAGGTTGAAGAAATGTTGACCTTGACTCAAGCTCAATTTCTGATCTGCAGAAATTTCTTTTCCAAACAGATTTAGAAGGAAGAGTACCTTTTCCTTTGTGGAAGATACATAGTTTGAGCACTAACAGTTTAAATACTGTACATTGTGGGGGCACCTGGGTGGCTCAGTCGGTTAAACGTCCGACTTTGGCTCAGGTCATGATCTCACAGTTTGTGAGTTCGAGCCCCATGTTGGGCTCTGTGCTGTCAGTTCAGAGCCTGAAGCCTGCTTTGGATTCTGTGTCTCATTCTCTCTCCTCCCCTCCCCTGCTCATGCTCTGTCTCTCTCTGTTTCTCAAAAAATTAATAAACATTAAAACATTTAAAAAAATAAATAAATACTGTACATTGTGATTTATTGAGAAATGAAAAGCACATTTATCATTTTGGGAAATCCTTTGTTTTTAGCATGGCTTTTATAAATCATCCTTGTCATACACATGAAGGAACAATCGACTGTTTCACTTTTACTCTTTTTCTTTTTGTCAGTGTTATAACATTTTAATTGATTATATATTTATTGACAGGAAAAGATGGACATAATCTTGTACTTTTCACTTATAACAGTCCTGGTTTTACATGGATTCAGGATAATTATGACTGCAGTATTATTTCTTATGCTAGAAGCATAATAATTAATGATGATTATAAAAGCTTTCTGTTATTTTATACTATTAAGAATTGGTAAGCACTAAATTCTATTCTTGAAATCATTATTACACTATATGCTAACTAAAACAAAACAAAACAAAACAAACAGGAAAAAAAAGAAAAACAGAGTAGCAGTCCATATAAAATCAAATAAGCATATTAGGTAGACAAGTTTGAAAAGACCAATATATTCTTTTTGAGGCAAAAAATATTAATAAAAACAAAATCATAAAATAATAATAGATATTAGACTATATCATAATTCTACTATTTGTAGATTCATTATGTGTACTTGTTTTATAAAAAAAATAGTTGTCAAATTGTTTCATACTTCTTTGAAAATCCTTCACATCTGGTGAGAATGGGGTAACAGAAAATGCCCACTTTGTCGCTTTGAAATTTACAAGGAAGAAAATTCCTACAAAATGATATAAACATCTATGATCAATGATTTTCAACTCAAACATAAAAAAGAACATTATAATGAAGAGAAGAGTGTTACAGAAAAATAAGGTATCCAAAGCACATTTTGTACTCACTAATCAAACTTCAAAGCAACAGATTTTATAACACCAATTTAAAAAGAAAAGCTCCTAACGTTTTGTGGCCATGGCAGTTAAGCATTTCAATAGGAATCTTGTTGAAGTGATTTCTACAAACTGCCAGTCATTTTCAGTACTTGATAATGAGGGTTTTTTAAGATTAGCTTAAGCTATGGATGTTAGTATAACATTCTCACTAGGAAATATGCTGCCAGAAAACTGTTTCTAGAATTATATTCTTCAATGCATAGAAGAATTTAGACACTTTATTAAGTGGGCCAGTTAACGTAAGAATTTATGTCTGTGACTGCACAACAATGTAGAGACGACAGTGCTGAGAAATTATTATTCTCAGGCACTAATACAAAAACTTAGGCAATGACTAGAATTTTTAATAATCAGATAATATTTTTACAGAATTTTATATGTTTTTATTGAAAATTTTTATAAATGTTTATTTATTTTTGAGAGAGAGAGAGTGATAACAGTGGAGGGGCAGAGAGAGACAGAGGCAGAATCTGAAGCAGGCTCCAGGCTCTGGGCTGTCAGCCCACAGGTGGCTCAAACTCAGGAGACGTGAAATCATCACCTGAGTCGAAGTCAGACACTTAACCGACTGAACCACACAGGCACCACAAAATTTTGTTTATTCTTATGTACCAGATATTCTTTCAATGATGGTGATATTTGGCTTTGAGTGAATACTAATTCTAATGCGCAGCTCAGTGAAAATATATATTTCCTGCACCACTATTCATTAACATACGCATGTTACTAATAGTCTTTAACATTTTAAATACAAGGCCTACTATGTTAAGTACCTAGTCAGTTATGTATATTACAAGATGAATAGAGAAATAGAAATTGAAAAAGGTTGAGATAAAGATGATATAAGCAAAAATTTTAAATGTCAGCTTGCTAATTATCATGACTTCCTAAAATCATTAGATAATATTTTAAGAAATAAAATTAGGGCAATGCATTCATTATAAATGAAAGTTAATGTAAATCCATTTTATAAATAGCCTTTATAATCTTAAAATTTCAAAGGCCTAATTAGATTGTCATTGTCTTCCTAGCCGTGATGACTGAAGAGCACTTCCTGGTGGGAGAAGTGTCAGCTTCCTCTATTTCTTGTTATTTGCTTGTGCTTACATTATTATTATACTGTCTTTAATCTTTAATTCATTTATGGGACTACTTTAAAGTTTATTTATGTTTGAGAGAGAGACAGAGTGAGTGGGGGAAGGGCAGAGAGAGAGAGAGAGAGAGAGAGAGAGAGAATCCCAAGCAGGCTCCACACTGTTAGCACGGAGCCCAATGCAGGGCTAGAACTCACAAACCATGAGATCATGACCGGAGCCGAAACCAAGAGTCAGATGCTTAATCGACTGAAGCACCCAGGCGCCCCAATTTACAGGCTCATTTTAAAGCAACTTGTGCATTGTCTGAAATAAATTTAGTTAACACCATATAGAAAAATCTACAAATCAATTGAACTTCTTGCAACTCACAATATCCTGGCGGCTTGAGGCTCTTTTACTCTCAGCACCCAACAGCCAAATTATCTTTCAGACCTCAGCCTAGAACATTGCCATGGTTTCTTTTGGCTGTGGTCTTTGGTGGGAAACTTTAAATGGTTTAAATAGATATTTATTTCCAAAGGTTCCTCTCACTTCATACTTGCAGCTACCATCTCAAATACTTTTATGTAGTTAGTTCTGATTTCTTTCATTTAAAGGAATAACAACTTTATAGTTGGAAAGGATTTTAGAGCTAATGTATATCAATCCTCTTATTTTTATTGTTAATTTCTTTCCAATAAGTTTTCTTTTTATTTTTTTCCCCTCTTCAACTTATCAATGCTTTTGTCTTCCAGTTGTAGTTGCCTTATTTTTAAGTCAAAACAAGGCTATACTCAAAGAATATTAACTTAAAAAGATTCCTGCTAATGACATATCAAACATTTTCTGAGAATATATCTTTCAAAGTTTTTCTCGGTGCAAAGTGTATACATTCTCAATACGTGTTCTTAAATGGTGAAGAAAGGGTTAAGTGGTTTTTAAGATTTTTTTTGCTACCACACTATAATGTAGAAGACACGATTTTAAAGAATTGGATAATTTGCATGAAAAAAGTTCATTTACATATATCAGAATTTACTTGTTATGGCAAGTGTCATGAATTAGAAATAATTTATTTTATTGTAGTTCTTGAGATTTTGATTCTATTATGTTACTTCTATTATCAAACACTCCAAACATCTTGACAAAAACATTCACTGGCAATATGTTTGAATGATGTCATGAATTCAGGTAGCATGGAAATTTGTTTTCTGTGAATTTAAGAGAAGCTTCACAGAAACCTTCTTTTGGTAAGGTTCTGTTTATTGTCTGGAGTACCTTACGTCAACTGAAGGCTCTGAAGTCAGGGAAGTGATTACCGTGAGTGCTACTGAAATTAAATTTGCCATATGAGTCACTGCCCAGTTGTGATGTCAGGTAACAGATTATGTTTGCTCCTCTCTCCTCGCTTTACGTGAGTATTATGAACCAGATAGCACTGACAAGGCTTTAAAGATATAATACTCCAAGTGCTTCTCTGTTTATGTTTTTGAAAAGACATCTTGAAATCCTAACAGGATTATCTATGAGATTATGTACGCTTTTCGCAAGGAATTTCTTTCAAATTTTATGATGAATTATGTCTAATGGAACACTGACTTTATTTTGCCAAATTATATTCTGAAACCAGATTTTTCTACAAAGTGGAAGAAAGAAGAGAATTCTAAGGCAGCTATCCAACATTAAAAGATGATGCCTTGGAAAATAATAATAATAATAATAATAATAATAATAATGGCATGAAGAAACATAATGATAGTATTATTAACATTTTTTAAGTGCTTACTATGTGTTGGGCATTGTGTTGAGTGCTGTCCATGTGTTTTTTCATTTGTATAACTCTGAGATAGGTAGTAATTATCTCCATTTTACAGATGAAGATTCTGAAGCTCTGAGAAAAAAGTTAACTTGCCAAAGTTCACATGAGTGGAAGTGATGGAATAGGAATTCAAATCTAGGTCTGCTTAATTCTCAAGCCCACGCTTTTAACTACCTCACTAGATACATCATCCATGGAGATGTTCAAGCCTAGTTCAGAAGATGGCTTGGCAAGAATATGCAAGAAAGGCTTCCAAAATCAGCTGGATGGTTGAACCAAGTGAATTAAAACTTTCAAACCCCGAGAATCTGTGATTCTATGTTTATATCAGTAAGAAATGTATTTTTATGTACCTTTAGACTTTAGAAGGAGAATCGTGACTAGAGTTTCATCAAAGATGGATTTAAAATCAGTTTTAATTTAAAACACTAAAAAGGAATATGAAATAGTTTAGAAAATTTGGTTCCAAAACAAATGTTCTCTTCAAATTGTGGGTTAAATTTAGTCAAAGAATTTGGTGCAACTTCTTTGAGAGATGCCTTGCTTCAGGTCCCTGTATCTCATCTAAATATCAATATCCCTTCTTCACTGGTCTCCCTGAGACTCATCTTGATATGCCATTTCCTGTTCATATCAGCCATCACAGAAAGCTCCAGTTTTCCTGGCCACTCCATCTTCAACAAAATCCTGACATCCTTGACCTCTTGAATAGTTCCTTTATGCTCTTGCTTTAGAGGAAACTGGCCTCTCCCATGAGGTCATTCCTTCCCTGCAGACTTCTCAGGTGGTGGCTACTTTTTATTCTATAGCTTTTACACAACTAGACCCGAAGATGGGGGCAGACATTCCCTTTGTCCCTCACTGCTGCTTTCAGATAATTCATTTTCTATCCCCTCTAAAACTCTGAATTCCATGCCCAGTTTCCCACTGCTTCTTCTATTGCTGTTATCAACTAACGGGGGACACCCTCAACTCCCATTTCTCTATGATTTTAGTTCCTGGGTCACTATCACTTTCTCTAACATTGTTCTATTCTTGGTAAAGATGAAGCCTTCAATAATTGGCCTCCAATTTCTTAGATCTTCTTGTCTACAATGATCTATCATCCTCCCTACCTCAGCTACCTACAGTCGTTGTTAAAAGACTCTTCTTCCTCTTACCCTGCTCTGCAATTTCTTTCTCCTTTCCCACCATCTCCAGCTACAAGTGTGTTATTTATCATCTTATAACAGACTATATATTTTATAGTTTATTATGCTTGTTTTTAATTATTTGTTTCCCCTAGATTGAATGCAAATGTCTAAGGATCACAGTTTTTTTTTTTTTAATTTACTGATTATAGGAGATATTGGCTAGTTATTTTTTAAATCTGTTTCTATCTTCCTTGGGCACACAGGAATACTATATTTCCTTGCTACCCTTGCTGTGTGGTATATCCTTGTGACTTCTTTCTGGCCAGCGGCATGTGCATGAAGTGACATGTACCATTGAGGCCTGGCCTCCATGTTCTCTTTATTCCCCCCTCTGCTGTATGGACACAGAAGTTCCAACCATTGACTGATGCTCTCTATAGGATAATGGAGCCACAAGACAGAGACAACCTGGGTTCCTGAATCACCTTCTGATGGTTGCCTACCAAACATACTCATTGATCTCTTACCTGACACAGAAGTAGAATTATATTGTGTTAAATCTTGGAAACTGTTATAGCAGTTAGCCTATCCTAAATCATAAAAAGGTCTGTATCCCAGACCTTGAATTATGTCTGGAGCATGGTAATTGCTCGTTAATGCATGCATTTTTCCTTTTTTTCCCCTTCAATATGATGGAAATAAAAATGTCAAAATCACTAGTACCTGCTTAACTAGTATTTCAGAACTAGTAGTAGATTAAAGGCTAATAGAGAATATGGCTTGGCTTGAATTTCCCTGAATTCTTATGATCTATGCCAAATAAGTAGCTGCTAAGAGCACGATTTCTCTGGAGATAGGGTCCTCTTCTAGCTATAACAACAGATTAGAAAGGCTAATGAATACTCTGTGAATTGATCTATTCCAGAATAAGATCAAAAATTAATTTATTTCATGATGTTTGAAAGCTTTGTTTAGAATTCAGGAAATTTTTGCTGGACTGGGAACAAACTGAACTGGTTATTTACCATTCTCACATTTCTTTCTTTCTTAAAAAAATTTTTTTTAATGTTTATTTATTTTTGAGAGAGACAGAGACAGAGCTTGAGAGGGACAGGGGAAGAGAGAGAGGGAGACACAGAATCCGAAGCAGGCTCCAGGCTCTGAGCTGTCAGTACAGAGCCAAATGCGGGGCACAAACCCACGAACTGTGAGATCATGACCTGAGTGGAAGTGGGACGCCCAACTGACTGAGCCACCCAGGCACCCCTCACATTTCTTTATAGTAAGAGTTCTATAGTAGGCTAGACAGAGTTAAAGCCTTTGTTTTGATACTTACGATTATCTTGGATATTTGAGGTCAGAAATACATTGCTTTTTTTCCCCTAGGAATCCTCAAGATTTACCCAACATTTATTAAAATGTTTACTTTTCTTCAGAGATGGATAAAAATATCTGATGACTCTGAATGATTATGAATGTACAAATAAAAAATTTCCCTAGAAAAGTTAAGGTATAAAGGTAATGCCTAAATTCATAATTATCAGACTTACTGCTTGATTTCATGTGTATATCAATTTTCCTTAACCAAATGTTACTATTTGCACAAATGAAATTGTGTAACACAGACAAAACAAATTACTTAATGATCCTGTACATAAGTAACAAGAACATACATATGAATACATCAAGAAACATTATCTCATTGAAAGAACCCTAATAACTTGGTGAAGGAAGGAAAATGCTATATGTTAGGAACACTACTGCTGCCTTTCTTTCTGTATTATATGCCTTTTTAAAGTGGAACAGAATTCTTCAGTTTTGCCCTTACCTACAGTGAGTAATTTGTAGCAATAATATAATCGAGGATAAAAAGGGCATTTGTTTTTCTTTTCAAGTAGACAATTTGATCATATTTAGAGACATATACCAGAGATCTGCAAATCATATTTTGATTTTCTAATTCACTCTTTTCTTCTGCCATATGCTATACATTCTGTGTATAATACAATACCATGCTGTGATTATATTACCACTGTAACATGGTATTGTAATTATATTACCATTAATTCCTGATTTATGTGTAACACGTGACTTTTCAATGTTCTGTGTTCTCTCAGAATTAATTAGTTTTGTGTCTTTTTGGATTATTCGTATTATTTGTAATTTAAAGAGGCACTATCTGAACGAATAGAAAAGTTCTGGGGGCACCTGGGTGGCTTAGTTGGTTAAGCATCCCACTTCAGCTTAGGTCATGATCTCACAGTCTGTGAGTTTGAGTCCCACATTGGGCTCTTTGCTGACAGCTCAGAACCTGGAGCTTGCTTTGGATTCTGTGTTTCCCTCTTTCTCTGCTTCTCTCCCGTTCACACTCTGTCTCTCTCTCTCTCAAACATAAACAAACATTAAAAACAACAACAACAACAACAACAAAACAGTTCTGGCTTGCAAGCTGAAGTAGAAGATTATCCTATGAAAAATTTCAATAGGAATTGACTGTGTTTGTGTTTGTTATGTTTTTTTCAAGATTTTTCTTGAAAAGACTACTCAAATATACTTCTAACACTTTTTGAAATACTTTTCCCACAAGAATAGCTTTTTTAAAGTATTCTGAAATCTGGATGATTTAAAGATTCAACCTTTCTATAATCCAAAGTGTACTATATTTGAGAACTTCAAAGTAGTTTATGAATATTAATTTCTTTTTTTAAACGGTAATTTTTTTAACGTTTATTTATTTTTGAGACAGAGAGAGACAGAGCATGAACGAGAGAGGGAGACACAGAATAGGAAGCAGGCTCCAGGCTCTGAGCTGTCAGCACAGAGCCTGACGTGGGGCTCAAACTCACGGACCGTCAGACCATGACCTAAGCTGAAGTCAGACATTCAGCAGACTGAGCCACCCAGGCACCCCTACTAATTTCTTTTATAATGTATTCTAGTCTACAGGTATCTTCACTCTGTATTATAAACTGTATAAGCTGGGTTTAAAATCTTACACATATCTCTGCTTCCTGTTAGTCTTGTAAATTGTGATTTAGGAAATGTTTAGTTGGTTATCCACATGGAACATTCTTCCAGGAGTGGTCTGCAAACAGTTAGAGAATATGAACTGGTCAGTTTTTCCACTGTAGAGTTGTTGTTTGACCTTAGCGTGACCTGAGGGAACCCAGAACCACAAATGGAATCTGGTTCCAAGTGGGGAAATATATACTAGTGTTGCACGATCAAGAAAAGTACCAAAGAGTCTAACCTAACCCAGATGGAAGTTTACTCACTGGGAGAAAGAACATCCTCCACACAGGAAGGTGGAAATCCTTACTTTGGGGAAAATATTCTAGCACCCTTATTAAAAGAAAAAAAACTCCCTAAAAATCCAAAGAGAAGCAGCATCTGCCTCCTTGGTCTGTATGTGCGTTTGAATAAACTCCCAAGTGTATCTTTGACCCGAGCAGTTTATTGAGAGCAGTTGGCAGGCACAGATTTGGGCCCACATTCCATTAATCTGCCTTCCAAATTCCTTCTTGCATTTTGCTTAGCTGTATCCTGTGTGTTTCCACTTGGCATTTCAGCGTTTGTCACTGATCCTATTTTAAAAATCAAGCTTGCTGTTGTTTTGGCTCAGGTAGTTTAAAAACAAAAGTTTAAAAGCAAAGAACTATTCAGGAGGTCTTGGGAAAGAAGGCAATGCCAGCTGCTTCCTGTTACTAAGAGTTAAATCTGGACATGGGTTGCTTGGGGCTCTGCTCTTGTCTTCTGTCCACTACTACTCTTTTGGTGTCTGAGCAAGTATCACATCAATGGACTTAAGTTGAGAATAAAAGCAAATTCTCCTTCCAGATTTCAGGGAAATTAATTAGGAAAAACACAAAGTTAGGTAAGGGGATGTTTATTTTATGTAAACTTGCCATAGGAATGAATTGGTACAGAAGCCTGATCCTAGGAGGAATTGTGGTGACTGTTTCGGGACAAGACATTCCCACTGCTATGCTTCTCTCTCAGTTCCTACGTCCCTGACTCTCAGCCATTGCTGCCATAAGCCTTGTTATTTAGCTTTCTTGAAGATTCCTCTTCTTCAAAACTTACTTGTCCTATTTACTCATCCTTTCAGAGAACTAGAACTCATTAGTTGATCAACTATGTTGTGTGAAGGTGTTGAAGGATAACTAATGAATGCTTTAGCTTTTTAATTTAAGTAAGCATCATGTAAATGCCTTTTTTTTTAAATCCTAGAAATTTCTGGTTCTGTGACAGGACACTTCTGGTTCTGTGACAGGGCACTTCTGAGTGGGCCTTCCAGTAGCTGCCAAAGCATGTAACACAGGCAATAGCTTAATCTGCTTACATTCAGATGAACGTAGGCTTTTTTTTTTTTTCCCTAGGATGTTTCTCTATGTACACTTCCCATGTAATCTGAAGAGTATGCCAAGTGTCTGTATGGATTATGCATTTAAATATTTTTAATGTTTATTTATTTTTGAGAGAGAGAGAGAGAGAGAGAGCGCACACGAGTGGGGAGGAGCAGAGAGAGAGGGAGACACAGTGAAGCAGGCTCCAGGCTCTGAGCTGTCAGCACAGAGCTGAGTGCAGAGGCTCAAACCCAGGAACCGAGAGATCATGACCTAAACCTAAACTGGAGGCTTAACTGAGCCACGCAGGTGCCCCTGGATTATGCATTTTAATTAGCACTTATTGGGTACTATTGGTTAAGTAGGCCCGAGTGATAAAAAAACAATTTATGTGCAATAAATTAGTTCTTAATTAGTTCTTACCTGGAGTCCTTTCATTAAGCAGACGTTCTATGCTCATCATCAAAGGTAGGAAGGCATAAGATCTAGGGTTAAATCATATCAACCTCAGTTGGTTTCCTGTGACTTTGCTCTTCTCTTTTCAGGAAGAGAGATTCATTTTAGGAGATGAAATCCTACTAGGCAGATATGAACAGCAAGTAGGTGATAGATTAGAAAGGATAGGCTAGAGATGTAGAATGGGAGCTCTACAGTGGGTTGGAAACCCAGCACTCAGAAAGTACAAAGGCCTCTGTATGTTGCAAATGCAGTTATTGACCAGGGCTGTCTATGAGGCCTTTTGCTGTTGTTGTTGTTACATCTTATTTTACATGTATTTACTCCTAATAATCCCTGACAGTGTACTTTCAATTTGCTTTTTGTTTTTGTTTTGTTTTTGTTTTACAACGTGAGTTCATCTACAGAGGAGGCTATAGTTAGTTGAAGTTAGTTATCTGGTAAAGACGGAATCATAAAAATGATTTGAAAGTAACCATATTGGTGAAATTTCAGTTTGAGGGTAAAAACATGAAATGAATACAATTTTCAATAACTTCTACTACTCCTTCAGTAGCAGTTCTTTGAAGCTACCCATCTTTCCTGCAGGGTAGTGGGCTTCTTTAATAACATATCAGTTAAAATACATGGTAGTTTGTCATTCATAGTTAAAAACCATTTCATTTGGTTATTAATGCTTCTTTCTTCTCCACACTCATCCCTGTGGTATTGGTTACACAAGGAGGGAAATGAAAAAGATTTTTCCTTCCCCTTCTCTATACCCTAGCTGTATCAGGTATTTTGCTTATCAGGTGCTCCATCACTTTCAGATAAGAGATGATTACTAGTTCTTGCTTTGGTAGCAAGAGGAGACAGTTTGGATTCTCCCTTCTTGTTGGAAGGAGGGAGCCAGGGGACCCACCACCATTGATTTTCTTTGGCACAGGAAGATGGAAGGAGGAATGGTTGTTCTCCATCAATTCTGCAGTGCTGCAAAATATCACTCCTTATTTGCTTCTAGGTCTTCTCTCGTATCTTTCTATGGTAAAAGTCACCAAACCAGTTTGGCCTTTGCTAACTAATTACATTATGTAATTACACAAAGAACTGGCATAAACAGGTCTTGGAATAAATACAACTGCCTCCTGGCAAGAATGTACATCAGAGTGTAGAGAAGGAGTCCCAGCTGTGAGCTTTCACCGTGCCATGGGTGTTAGTATGTTTTCTGAAGGAATGGAGGGCTCTTATGAACCTGGCAAGTCTATTACTGGAGGAGAGTTAGAGAGTTTTCACTGTAAGCTATGATATTTGAGCCACAAAGCAATTTTATGAACCTGAGGTTGAATAACTTGACCCAAATTTCCAGCTAAATAGTCATACTTAGGATATGAAATCAGATCTTCTGATTTTATTTGTAGGGCTCTTCCTACTATACTGTTTGTATCCCTCAGGGTTCAGTCAGGAAAATAGAAACTGTTCTAGATATTTCAATATTATATTGTGAATTATATTATATTATTCATAATAGCCACATTTGTGCCTTCACTATTGTGAATGATATAATGTTTATTATTTTTGTAATAATTAAGTACCCATCTTACTGGGAGATTGCTTCTTTTTACCCTTCAAACATGCCCCTTTTGAGCTAAGTTATTAGACATGCCATGTTTTTTCATACTCCATAGCTATGTATTTCCCCAGGTAATACTATTAGAATTACTATGTATCTATTCTCCCAAAGTAAGAATTGTACACACACACACACACACACACACACACACACACTCAATGGAATATTATTCAGCCATAAAAGGAAGAAAATCCTACCATTTGCAACTACACAAATGGACCTTGAAGGAATTATGCTAACTGAGATAAGTCAGACAGAGAAAGGCAAATATGGTATAAACTCCCAGAAACAGAGCCTAGAGCAGTGGTTGACAGGGGCTGTGGGGTGAGGGAAATGAGATGTTTGCCAAAGGATGCAAACATCTAATTGTAAGATATGTAAGTTCTGGGAAAAAAACAAATATTACACAAATAGTAAATAATAAAATTAAACATGGCCACTGCATCACTTATTCCTCTCTATCTTTATCATACCTTTTATACCTCTTTGTCTTTTCTCGTCACAGGAAAAGAAAGAGAAACAAAGAAGAACCAGAAAGAAGAGAAGAGGGGGTGGGGGTCATCAGAGAGGCAAAATGTGGAGAGAATCAAGAGGGCTCAGACAGTACAGGCAGAACAGCAAGGCTAGTAACTGCAGTTATGAATTAAAATGCTGAGACGATACTATGTATTCAGAATTTTAATGGATATTTTTCCCCTTTATGTAAGAGGAAGGAGGAGGGATTGGGAAGGTGAATAGGAAGATCATATGAAACAATTCCTTCCCCCACTGCATTATTTTCCCTTAGGTTGATTTTGATTTCTTGCCACCAGAACAGGTGTCACAGATGTTTAAACCTTTGAGTTGGTGGTATGTCCCCAATCTCATATTTTTGTGATTATTTTTAACTTTTTTCTTCTGACTTAAGTGCATCTAGACTGAAGGATGAATGGAGACAGCAGAAGGAAGCATAAACAGAAAAAGGAAGCATTTATTTTCTTATAGAAGAGAATATGCTTAAAACTTGCCCATAAACAGAGGAGACAACGGTGTTGTGCTTCAATTCACACCCACCCCCCGCCCCCTACCTCTCTCTTGTACGTGTCAGGGTTAGTCTAGCTGCTGCTCTGAGCATTTTGCTCTGTTCATCACCTAGCTCCAGTCTCTAATTGTGGTCAGATAACTGTTTATCACCTCTTATCCCCATCTGGAAAAGTTTATACACTGATAGTCTTGTAAGTTGAAACAGGTCGCTGATTTTTAATAAAGTTAGGGATCTTTTCATTTTCTGCTTTTCATGATTAAAAGATGTTCATTGAGAGTCACAGAGACCCCCACCTAAGTAATTTATATCAAAGGCATTCAATATCATGACAGAATCCAGGATGTGCCGGGAGACTGGCAGGTGGGAAAGGAAAGACAGAGAGGAGTAGTTGGCAGGACCCGTGTGTATCATCTTCTCAGTTTAGAAGCACATATGGTGCTTCATAATGCTCTGCTAAATTGCTATATCATTTTAGTCTACATCCTATTAAAAATAAACTCTATTAAGAAGATTTCAGAAAAGTCATAAATCCCATACTGTAATTCATTGAATTTTTTAGGAGTGTTTTGACTTTAATATAGACTGACCCTGAAAGATAAAGTGAGACATCTACTTTTTTAATGAAAACATAAAGTATCACTGAAAGATGCTTACTCTTTTTAAAAATTACTAATTAAAAATTACAAGTTACATGTCTTTGCTTTTTTAGTGTTTATTTTTTATGTCAGAGAGAGAGAGAGAGAGAGAGAGAGAGAGAAAACACGTGGGGAAGGGGCAGACAGAGCAGGGGATAGAGGATCCAAAGCAGGCTCTGTGCTGACAGCACAGAGCCCGATGTGGGGTTGGAATCCAGGAACTGCAAGATCATGACCTGAGCCAAAGTCTGACGCTTAACTGACTGAGCCACCCAGGCACTCCTACGTGTCTTTGATTCAAGTAAAATTTTCATGTTGTGTACAAAAGAAAACAAAACAAAATATAACAAATATCCCCCACCCTCCCACCCCCCACCCCAGCCACTCCATCATCCACAGTGAAGGCATTCCCTCTTCTTTTTGTCTCTTGATGTATAAAAGTGTCTTCATTTTAAATCCTGAGGATGAATACCCCAAAGAAAGTCCCTGACCTTTGGAATCTTGTAATCTGATTTATATGGTGAGATTCAGCTATAAGAACAAGTTGTAGTGGGTCACTACAATGTTTACTGATATATTAGAAACTAATCTTACAGTTAGATTAGTGTGCCACTGGAATTAGTCATACCAATCTGTAAGTTCTATTTAATTTTCTGGACAATTTTTGGAAAATGTAAATAAATTAAAGGGAACTAGACTTTATTTTCTATAATCTTACCAATATTTTAATATCTGCACTACTTATACTCTCAATATTTTGTATGCAGTTTAATATGATTGAGTGGTCTTCAATAATCATAATTGTGATTGAGTGGTCACAATATTCTTGTCAAGGTAAGAGGGCTACCCTGTCTTCTGATGGCTATCCTCCCTAATGCCCACTGCCTCCTGCAATTTTTAACTTAAGGGAAATAGAGTGGCTGCCTTGAACAGACTCCCTCAGAGCACACTCACAAAACCAGATTCCCACAAAGGCTAAAGGAAAAAAGAGATATGGAAGCAATGCACATCGGTGATAATTCTCACAAATCTACTCACCCTCTGATGTCCTTTATCATTGCCCTGTAAGTTCTGGCTTTTAAATCTGGAGACATATGCTTATTTTCATTAACATGATTTCCCCTAAAAGATAAATATATGACTTTGGCAGAGAATTCAAAACAAATGTGAAAATTGAAAAACATCCAAACTATTATCTTGACAATTGGCTTTTATACACTAGTTAGACATCTTCAAGAACCAAAGATTTATCATCCATTGACGTAAATCCATGGTGTGGAAATTCTAAAGATATGCCATGGAACCAAGAGATTTCTATTCCTAAAATAGGTATTAGTGTTTTATTGCCCAATAGAATGACAGAATATGCTATATAGGATAAAAATGAGATTCATAAAAATCTTATATACTAAAAAGTCACATAACAAAATAATCAAGACAATACTTAGAATATGATAGAATTATATGTAACTTAGTTCATTCTGTTTGAGCAATATGATAGAATAAAACTCTGACAAATCAAATATTGCAGTTAACAGACAGTAACAATGTATATATTAGTATATATATAACAATGTATATATTATAGTGAGGTCATCACTATAAGCAAACAAGTTGCAAAATCTGAAAAAACTGGCAAACAATAAATCAACTATATTTAGTCTTTCTTTTCTGACACCAAAGTTTTGTCAGGGTTATTATTTGGACTATAAATTCATTCCATCCAGCAACTAACTAGCATGGCCATCAGCAAATATTTAGTAAAGAAATATGTGGAAGCACAGGCTACTATGATTCCACTTGAGAGTACATGGCAAACATTACATAATATACGTAGCACTTACACTGACCTCACAAAAAGTTTAATTCATACAAAATATTAGATATTTTCATACATTTCCAATCATTTTTTTACCCCTAATTTACTTGGTAAATCTATTTGGTTCAGAAACTTTGGCATTTTGTTTAGTGTTTACACACATACATACATCTGTCAAATAAAAGAGGAAAAAGAATCTATTTTTTGATTAAATCAAGCATAGTTTAAAAAAATTACAGAATATATGTTAACATATTTTGAAATATTTAAGGTTGGGTTTTTAAGCTACACACTTTTGCTGAAATTACATAGGTTTAGATGTTATAAAATGGTAAACTAATTTTAAAAGGCATGTCTGATTTTAAAATAATCTAATAAAAGCAATATGTTTTATAATTGCATAAAATTATTAAACTGAGTTAAGATATTTTCAGCAAATGTTTCTAAATTCCTGACATAAAACTCTCAAACTGACTTTAATTTTTTGTGTTTTGGACTTGTAATTGATAGGTTTATTAGTTAGAAAAGGAATTTTGATATCCAGGCATAGCCTTAAGCCAATCATTTCCTGCTCTAGTCATGTCGAGCTTCATATCCAATTGTTAATTTGGGATTCTAAAACTCAATTAATATTTTCTTTTCTAACATGTGAAGGTAATTAAATCAGAAGCAGATTTGCCTATAAATATTCATGACTAATTAACAAAATACTGAAATTTTCTTCTATGTTCATTGCATTAATACTCCATTATCAGTTAAATTAATTAAATATGTACAAATGTAGATCTAATGGTGAGCCTGGAACGGTTTTAAAAAGAACTTAGATGTGTAATAGCTTTTTATAAACACTCAACGTTCAACTAGATGTTAAACTGCATGAGAGCAGTCTAGGTTGGTAGGATAGCTTTTCTTATCCTCCTTCCATACTACAATGATAGTTCCCATTTATCTTCCAAGGACCCTGCTGATTAAGTTACATGTATTATCTCTCTGAAACTTCATGACAACCTAGTGAATGAAGGAAGTTCTATGATTAGTGATAATTTATAGCTGAGAAATCTAGAAATATTAAGTAGTTTCCCCAAGCTCACTGAAGTGGCAAGTCATGAGGCTGAAAATAGATCCAGGCTTATGTTTACCTCTTTTGTCTTCTTATGTTCAGATGAAGAAACTGAAACACAGAGTTCGTGTTTGGATCACTAGCAAGGAGCAGGGCCAGCTAAATCCAGTCACTGTGAAAAGAAATCTAGCACTCGTTCTACTCTACCACCATGGTCTGCCAAATTCTTACAGTCTCTATGAAACTAATTTGTCCATTTAAATCATGTGAGGTTAGCAATGGCTTTCAGTAGGTCTAGGTTAGATGTTATATATATTTTGAACTGTATTTATCTTCTTAGAAATACATCTTCTTTCTGTGATTTCCAGGATTATAGTCAATTGGCTTTCTTTCTTTGTTTCCTGTCTCCCTTCCTTCTTTTTATCAAGTAGATGATTGCTAATATTATATCAGGGGTTTTGGGTAATGGTAATAAGGAAAACAGTTGAGTTTTTTGCACGGACTAAGCATAAATATGTAATTAGATGATGAATATTCAGTATTTTATGGAGATTATGGGAGGAAACATGTCCTGTGCATATATATTAACATATTCATAGTACTGCAAGTATGTACTCATATTTTTTGTTAATGTGAATTAAGACCAACATAAATATATATGCACATTCATTGTATGTATCGAAATTACTTAAGTGGATGAAGAATCTTATACTTTGACAAAATCTGTGTACTTGTGAAAAAATGTAAAACTGCAAGATCACATTTCATTCTTTTTGAATATGAAGAATATTACCTTTAATTTTTAAATATACTTAAAAAATTATTTATTGTTTAATTTACATCCAAGTTAGTTAGCATATGGTGCAACAATGATTTCAGGAGTAGATTCCTTAATTCCCCTTACCCATTTAGCCCATCCCTCCCCTCATAACTCCTCCAGCAACACTCTGTTTGCTCTCTATATTTAAGAGTCTTTTACGTTTTGTCCCCCTCCCTGTTTTTATATTATTTTTGCTTCCCTTCCCTTGTGTTCATCTTTTCTGTATCTTAAATTCCTCATATGAGTAATTCATATGATATTTGTCTTTCTCTGACTGACTAATTTCACTTAGCATGATACCCTCCAGTTCCATCCATGTAGTTACAAATGGCAAGATTTCATTCTTTTTGATTGCCAAGTAGTACTCCATTGTATACATATGCCACATCTTCCTTATCCACTCATCTGTCGAAGGACATTGGGCTGTTTCCATACTTTGGCTATTGTCGATAGTGCTGCTATAAACATTGGGGTACATGTGCCCCTTTGAAACAGCACACCTATATCCCTTAGATAAATACCTAGTAGTGCAATTGCTGGATCGTAAGGTAGTTCTATTTTTAATATTTTTTTATGTTTATTTATTTTTGAGAGAGACAGAGAGAGAGACAGAGCATGAGTGGGGGAAGAACAGAGAGAGAGAGAGGGAGACACAGAATCCTAAACAGGCTCCAGGCTCTGAGCTGTCAGCACAGAGCCCGACGCAGGGCTTGAACTCACAAACCATGAGATCATGACCTGAGCTGAAGCCGGACGCTCAACCGACTGAGCCACCCAGGCGCCCCTCTATTTTTAATTTTTTGAGGAACCTCCATACTGTTTTTCAGAGTGGCTGCACCAGTTTGCATTCCTACCAACAGTGCAAAAGAGATCCTCTTTCTCCACATCCTCATCAACATCCATTGTTGCCTGAGTTGTTAATGTTAGCCATTCTGACAGGTGTGAGGTGGTATCTCATTGTGGTTTTGATCTGTGTTTCCCTGATGATGAGTGATGTTGAGCATTTTTTCAGGCGTCTGTTAGCCATCTGGATATCTTTGGAAAAGTGTCTATTCATGTCTTTTGCCCATTTCTTCACTGGATTATTTCTTTTTTGGATGTTGAGTTTGATAAGTTCTTTATAGATTTTGGATTCTAACCCTTTATCTGATATGTCATTTGCAAATATCTTCTCCCATTCCGTCAGTTGCCTTTTACTTTTGCTGATTGTTTCCTTTGCGCTGCAGGATGGTGTCCCAATAGTTCATTTTTGCTTTTGTTTCCCTTGCCTCTGGAGACATGTCAAGTAAGAAGTTGCTGTGGCCAAGGTCAAAGAGGTTTTTGCCTGCTTTCTCCTCAAGGATTTTGATGTCTTCCTGTCTTACATTTAGGTCTTTCATCCATTTTGAGTTTATTTTTGTGTATGGTGTAAGAAAGTGGTCCAGGTTCATTCTTCTGCATGTCACTGTCCAATTTTCCCAGCACCACTTGCTGAAGAGATTGTTTTTATTCCACTGGATATTCTTTCCTGCTTTGTCAAAAATTAGTTGGCCATATGTTTGTGGGTCCATTTCTGGGTTCTCTATTCTGTTCCATTGATCTGAATGTCTATTGATACTGTCTCGATGATTACAGCTTTGTAATATGTCTTGAAGTCTGGGATTGTGAGGCCTCCAGCTTTGGTTTTCTTTTTCAAGATTGCTTTGGCTATTTGGGGTCTTTCCTGGTTCCACACAAATTTTAGGATTGTTAGTTCTAGCTCTGTGAAGAACGCTGGTGTTATTATTTTTTTTTTTAATTTTTTTTCAACGTTTATTTATTTTTGGGACAGAGAGAGACAGAGCATGAACGGGGGAGGGGCAGAGAGAGAGGTAGACACAGAATCGGAAACAGGCTCCAGGCTCTGAGCCATCAGCCCAGAGCCCGACGCGGGGCTCGAACTCACGGACCGCGAGATCGTGACCTGGCTGAAGTCGGACGCTTAACCGACTGCGCCACCCAGGCGCCCCAACGCTGGTGTTATTTTGATAGGTATTGCATTGAAAACGTAGATTGCTTTGGGTAGTATTGACATTTTAACAATGTTTTTTCTTCCAATCCAGGAGCATGGAATATTTTTCCTTCTTTTATGTCATCTTCAATTTCTTTCATAAGCTTTCTATAGTTTTTAGTGCATAGATTTCTCACCTCTGGTTATGTTTATTCCTGGGTATTTTATGGATTTTGGTGCAATTGTAAATGGGATTGATTGCTTGATTTCTCTTTCTGTTGCTTCATTATTGGTGTATGGAATGCAACCAATTTCTGTGTATTGATTTTATATCCTGTGACTTTGCTGAATTCATGGATCAGTTATAGCAGTTTTTTTTTGTGTGTGTGGAATCTTCTGGGTTTTCGATATAGAGTATCATGGCATCTGCAAAGAGCGAAAGTTTGACTCCCTCCTGGCCGATTTTATTCCTTTGTGTTGTCTTATTGCTGAGACTAAGACTTCCAACACTATGTTGAATAACAGTGGCAAGAATGGACATCCCTGTTGTGTTCCTGACCTTAGGGGGAAGGCTCTAAATTTTCTAAGTGGGTCTTTCATATATGGCTTTTATGATCCTGAAGTATGATCCTTCTATACTTACTTTCTTTAGGGTTTTTATCAAGAAAGGATGCTGTATTTTGTCAAATGCTTTCTCTGCATCTATTGAGAGGATCATGTGGTTCTTGTCCTTTCTTTTATTGATGTCATGTATCACATTGATAGTTTTGTGGATATTGAACCAGCCCTGCATCTCAGGTATAAATCCCACTTAGTCATGGTGAATAATTCTTTTAATGTATTGTTGGATCTGGTTGGCTAGTGTCTTGTTCAGGATTTTTGCATCCATGTTGATCAGAGAAATTGGTCTATAGTTCTCCTTTTTAGTGGGGTCTTTGTCTGGTTTTGGAATAAAGGTAATGATGGCTTCATAGAAAGAGTTTGGAAGTTTTCCTTCTATTTCTATTTTTTGGAACAGCTTCAAGAGAATAGGTGTTAACTCTTCTTTAAATGTTTGGTAGAATTCCCCTGGACAGCTATCTTGCCCTGGACTCTTGTTTCTTGGGAGATTTTTTATTACTAATTTCATTTCTTTAGTGGTTTATGGGTCTGTTCAAATTTTCTATTTCTTCCTGTTTCAGTTTTGGAAGTTTATATGTTTCTAGGAATTTTTCCATTTCTTCCAGATTGCCCACTTTACTGGCGTATAATTGCTCATAATATTCTCTTATTATTGTTTGTATTTCTGCAGTGTTGGTTGTGATCTCTCTTTCATTCTTGATTTCATTTATTTGGGTCCTTTCTTTTTTCTTTTTGATCAAACTGACTAGGGGTTATCAATTTTGTTAATTCTTTCAAAGAACCAGCTCCTGGTTCATTATCTGTTCTATTGTTTTTTGTTTTGTTTTGTTTTTGTTTTTGTTTTTTGTTTTTTCCAGTTTTGATAGCATTGATTTCTGCTCTGATCTTTATTATTTCCTGTCTTCTGTTGGTTTGGGGTTTTATTTGCTGTTCTTTTTCCAGCTCTTTGAGGTGTAAAGCTAGGTTGTGTATCTGAGACCTTTCTTCCTTCTTTAGGAAAGCTTGGATTGCTATATACTCCCCTCTTATGATCGCCTTTGCTGCATTCCAGAGGTTTTGGGCTGTGGTGTTATCATTTTCATTGGTTTCCATGTACTTTTTAATTTCCTCTTTACTTTCTTGGTTAACCCATTCATTCTTTGGTAGGATGTTCTTTAGTTTCCAAGTATTTGTTATCTTTCCAAATTTTTCTTATGGTTGAATTTGAGTTTTATAGCATTGTGGTCTGAAAATATGTGTGGTATGATCTCGATCTTTTTGTCCTTGTTGAGGGCTGATTTTTGTCCCTCGAACATTCTGGAAAATGTTCCACGTGCACTTGAGAAGAATGTGTATTCTGCTGCTTTAGGATGAAATGTTTTCAATATATCTGTTATGACTATCCGGTCCATTGTGTCATTCACTATTGTTTCCTTGTAGATTTTCTGTTTAGATGATCTGTCCACTGTCGTAAGTGGGGTGTTGAAGTCCCCTCCTATTATGGTGTTATTATCAATGAGTTTCTTTATGTTTGTGATTAATTGATTTATATATTTGGGTGCTCCACATTTGGAGCATAAGTGTTTGCAATTGTTATGTCTTCTGGGGCGCCTGGGTGGCTCAGTCGGTTAAGCGGCCGACTTCGGCTCAGGTCATGATCTTGTGGTCCGTGAGTTCGAGACCCACGTCGGGCTCTGTGCTCACAGCTCAGAGCCTGGAGCCTGTTTCAGATTCTGTGTTTCCCTCTCTCTGACCCTCCCCCGTTCATGCTCTGTCTCTCTCTGTCTCAAAAGTAAATAAACGTTAAAAAAAATAAAAAAAAATTGTTATGTCTTCTTGGTGGATAGACCCCTTAATTATGATATAATGTCTTTCTTCATTGTTACAGACTTTATCTTAAAAATCTAGATCATCTGATATAGTATGGCTATTCTAGCTTTCTTTTAGTGACCATTAGCATGATAGATGATTCTCCATTCCCCCATTTTCAATCTGAAGGTGTCTTTAGGTCTAAAATGGGTCTCTTGTAAACAGCATATAGATAGATCTTGTTTCCTTATCCATTCTGTTACCTTATGTCTTTCGACTGCAGTCTTTAGACCATTGATGTTTAGAGTGAATACTTAAAGATATGAATTTATTGCCAATATGTCGCCTATAGAGTTAGAGATTCTGGTAGTGTTCTCTGGTCCTTTCTAGTCTTTGTTGCTTTTGGTATTTTTGAGTATTTTTTTTCATCTTTTCTCCCCTCAGAGAGTCCCCCTTAAAATTTCTTACAGGGCTGGTTTAGTGGTCACGAACACCTTTAATTTTTGGGAAACTTTTTATCTCTCCTTCTATTTTCAATGACACCCTTGCTGGATAAAGAATTCTTGGCTGCATTTTTTCCCGTTCAGCACGTTGACTATATCCTGCCACCCCTTTCTGGCCTGCCAAATTTCTGTGGATAGGTCTGCTGTGAACCTGATCTATCTTCCCTTATAGGTTAAGAACTTTTTTTCCCCTTCCTGCTTTCATGATTCTTTCCTTGCCTGAGTATTTTGCAAATTTGACTATGATATGCCTTATTGATGGTTGATTTTTGTTGAATCTAATGGGAGTCCTCTGTGCTTCCTGGATTTTGATGTCTGTGTCTTTCCCCAGGTTAGGAAAGTTTCCCCCTATGCTTTGCTCACATAGATTTGCTCCCCCTTTTCTCTCTCCTCATTTTCTGGGACCCCTATGATTCTGATGTTATTCCTTTTTAATGAGTCACTGATTTCCCTAATTCTTAAATCATGCTCTTTTGCCTTAGTCTCCCTCTTTTTTTCTGCTTCATTATTCTCCATAAGTTTGTCCTCTTTATTACTGTCCTCTTTATTATTTGCTGCTCTGCCTTTCTGCTGAGGCATCCATTTGAGATTGCAGCTCATTTATAGCATTTTTTTTATTTCACTCTGACTAGCTTTTACTTCTTTTATCTCCACAGAAAGGGAATCTAATCTATTTTCAACCCCAGCTAGTATTCTTATTATTGTAATTCTAAATTCTGGTTCAGACATCTTGCTTGTATCTGTGTTGATTAAATCCCTGGCTGTCATTTCTTTCTGTTCTTTCTTTTGGGGTGAATTCCTTCATTTTGTCATTTTGAAGGAAGGAAAGGAATTAATAAAGGAAAAAACCCTTAAAGTTAAAAAATTAAAAATAACACAACAAAATCAAATAAAGGATGCTAGATCCTAGGTATGTTTTGGTCTGGTTGTTGAAAGAATCTTAAAGATTAGAGAAAAAAGAGAAAGATAAGAAAAGAGAAAAAAGGAAAAGAAAAGAAGGGAAAAAAGGAAAAAAGAAAACGGTTGAAAATTTGGAAAAATGAATATAATAAAATAGAATAAAATGAAATGATGAAAGTAGAATATAAAAACTTTACAAATAAGTTAAAAATATAGTAGAAAAAATTAAAGAAAAATCGTTAATAAAAATGGAAAATAAAATAATTTTTTCTTTCTGTATTCAAGAATAAGAAAAGAAAAAAATTGAATAAAAGGACCAGTGAACAGAATGAAGTATGATTGAAATTACATCTGGTTTCCATAGAAGTCAAGCTATGAAGCACTTAATAGTCCGTAAACCTCAGCAGGCAGAGAGACTTGTGTTTGCAAGAGCGCTGTTGGCCCAGTTGGATGGGGCTTAGTGTAAAGGCTCTGTTCTCCATTTGATGGCGCTGCTTAGCTTACTCGGGTGGATTGCTGTGGCACATGTAAGCGTGTATGCACATAAGCAGGAGGGATGAAAATGGCATTACCCAGCTACCCGGTCTAGTTTCAGAACTCTGCGTTCTCTGTGACTGGCAATCAAGTACCCCTCCTCTGTCTCCGGCTTCCATCCACTCCCCAGTTCTACACTGTCTGTGACCAAGCCGACAGGCTGCCAGGCGCCACTTCCCTCCTGAGTTACATCTCAGATGCGGCTGTTTCCCAACCCCTCATTTATGAGGGACTGAGGCTTTGACCCATCAGACCTTCTGGGGAAGTGTCTCGCTGAGCAATGACTGGGTGCCAGCCCGCCCCCAGAAATGTTCACGAGACTGTGCTGCTGCCGATGCTCAGAGACTGCAGCTGGGTGCTAGCCCGCCCCAGAAAATGTTCACACTATCTTGTAGCAGCAGTGTTTCAGGGATTATCGTAAATCACAATACACATCTGGCACCAGACTTCACCCTTAACTTCCTGTTACAACACCAGCGAACGTGGCTGTTCTCCGAGGTCTGCTGGCACCTTTGCCTGTGGGGAGGCCACACAGCCTCTACCAGACGTCCTTCCAGGAGGGGAACTGCCACCCCCTGTGTGGCATGCGGATCCTTCAGACCTTCCTCTGTGCTCTTGGGGATTCGCCCTTCCCACCAGAGCATCGCCAGGTATCGAGCTGTGGAGTTTCAGACTCTGCCCTCCTGCTGTTTATAGAGTCTTAGTGGAATTTAAAACCTCTCCTTTCCCCTTTCTCCCTTTTTTGTTCAGTCTCTGCTGCTGTTTCCACTTTCCCATTTTCTTTCCAGCTGCCTTTGGTGGGGGTGCTTTTTCCCATACTCTCCCACCCCCACCCCGGTTTCTGTCCTCTGCAAGCAGTAACAGCTTCCTGGCTTCTGTGGCTTCTCTCTCCCCCAGTTCACTTCTCAGCACCACGTACCTGCTGAGCTCTCTGGTTCAGGTTGTGCAATTTGTTGTGTTAATCCTCAAATCAGTTTTCTACGCGTGCAAGAGGGTTTAGTGTTGATCTGGCTGCATTTCAGGGATGAGAGACACAAAAAAAACCTTTCATACTGTTCCGCCATCTTGGCCCCTCCCCCTAAATATACTTTTTAAAATTTTAAACATATAGAGACTCTTTTTAAAAATAATTATTTATTATCCATCGGTGTGGCCAATCTGATAATTTGGCAAGGTTTTGAAGTAAGAGAAATTATTCCTTTGCAAAATAACCTTCCTTTTCTGAATTCTTCATCTCCTTCATGTACTAAAGCCCTTGTGCCCTCTTGTGACTCGCCGGCTTTTTAAGAAATGATTTGATGTCAGTAATTTATATTTTTGTGGAACTTTAGGTCAATGTCTTACTTCTCCAAGAGTTATTTGCATGTTAGTATTTTAAAGTAATGCTACAGTAAAAAGTTTTCTTCTCAATATAATTTTAGAGATTCTCTAGAATGTGAGGTGACATATTTGGAGGCAGGGAAATGACTTCTTGAACATAGTTGAGGGACCTTGTTTTCTACATCTACATAAAACTGATGATGAAAACAGCAAATCATTTGATAGGTGTTTTCACATGTGTTTATTAAAATTACATTTCATTTTCACTAAATGTCCATTGTATTGAAACTATAGTTAGGCTATTGATGTTACACTATATGATAAACGTGGTACTACTTAGTCTATAAGGTGTTCAATAGTGCGTTACTTTTAGTAGCAAAATGAAGACTATTAGCATGAGCAATGATGTATGAAAAAAGAATTAGGGCTTTTTCTAGGTAAAAAATAATGAATCACATATTCTCATAGATAGCTTTTTAAGTTAAGATGGAAAAATTATTTGTTTTTATTTTATTGCTTTGAAAGCTATCAAAATTATGCTAAAAAAATGTTCCTTTTGGGATAGAAACTCTCAGAACTTTGGTATGAAATTCTTAGAGTGCCTTCCTAAGGTCGCTGTTTGTTCTGGGGACTTAAAACTTAAGCCTACTGTTTGGCTTAGCAGTTTGTGGGAGGACAGAGAAAATCTTGAAAACTCTCAAATATTTGTGATAGTTCTGGAGGCTCTTATGCTTCTAATCTGTTGTGAGATGTATTTTTGATCCAGACAACTCAGTAATTTACCAGGAGTAAAACAGACCACTTTGGTGGGACTTACCTTTGTTCAGTGATCTTGCTAATGAGATCCTATAAAAATGGTGTGGATACTCTGGCCATTCCTACTACTGTAGACTGATTTCAACATTATCTTATGTATAGGACTGAAACAGAGATGAGTGGAAACATGAATGTTAGGTCTAGCCATAACTTATTGCTATTACAGTCTTAAATCTTAGCTTATATAATGTTTGATTTTACTGAATTACTTTTTACCACTTAAAAGTAGTTTTATAAAATCCAATCCCACATAAATTTGATCCAACCAACTTTAAAAAAATTTTTTTAACGTTTATTTATTTTTGAGACAGAGAGACAGAGCATGAACGGGGGAGGGTCAGAGAGAGGGAGACACAGAATCTGAAACAGGCTCCAGGCTCTGAGCACAGAGCCCGACGCGGGGCTCGAACTCACGGACCACGAGACCATGACCTGAGCCGAAGTCGGCCGCTTAACTGACTGAGCCACCCAGGCGCCCCTGATTCAACCAACTTTAGCAAACATTATACACCATAGTAGAGGACTATTAGATCTAAAATACTGTCAGAGAATATTTAGATTGCAAAATCTCGATTCACATTTATTGAAATTTTTCTCTTTTCTGGATAACTATTATATTAATTTTGAATTAAAAGCAAAACACCTGGAAGGAGCCAAATATCTGAAGCTATTTGCTTATATTGCATGAAGCAAATAGGAATATAGATGGAGTTTAGTTGGAAAAGAAGTAAAACAATATTGGGGAAGAAAAAAATAAAATTGAAAATTCCCCAAATTAACCATTCGTGAAGAACAAACTGCATGCCAATATCTTTTCACACATTGTATCTCTTATTCTTCACAATATCTATGGAAGATATGGTTGTTCACGCATTTATTTAACAAACATTGGAGGAGCATTTATTTTATTCCAAGCACTATTCTAGATACTGTGGATGTATCGATAAGCAAGAGAGACATGGTCCCGTTTTCATGGGGCTTGCATTTGAGAAGGAGCAACATACCATATACAGATAAGAACAGGATGACATGATTGGAAGTGTCACTTGAATTAGACTGGTATTTTGGGTTGGGTGGGCATATCAAGGATCCTGGCAGCTGCACACATTGAAGATATGAAGAGAAGGTGATGGAGGAGGGGATAAGAATCTCAAAGGTCCTGACCAGGAAAGACCTCTGTAAGCTTAAGGAATAGAAAAAAACGTCAGTGTGGCAGGAGCAAAATCAGTGAGAGAGAACATCAGGGGAAAAAGTAATCCAGAAAGGTGCTTTGAATACATAAATCAGAGCCCATGACTCTCATTCAAAATCATCTAAGAATTTCTCAATACATGTAGAATAAAATCCCCAAACTTTTCAGGGGCTGAGGTATTTTCTGCACAGATATGACTCCTGCCATCTATCCATCCATATGTCTTCTAGTTTTCTTCCCACCAGCAACTCACATCCTTGCTGACTGGCCAGTATGATGCCAAGCATCTCCAGCCTCAGGGTGCAGTTATTTGTTGTTCCAAATTCTCTCTTTGTAGATATGTGCATAGCTTCTCCAATTTTTTTCATTCATTTCATATTCATTCTCTGCTCAAATGTTCCAATCTTAGAGAATCCTTCCCTGAATATCATTGTAACATCTCATCTCCTCCTATTCCCTTCTTTTCCTTTACTTTGTTTTTCCCAGTTGCTATGGCTGCATAAAAAATTACACCAAAACTTAGTTACCTAATGGGGTGCCTTAGTGGCTCAGTTGGTTAAGTGTCTGACTCTTGATTTTGGCTCAGGTCATGATCTCATGGTTCATGAGATTGTGCCCCGTGTCGGGCTCTGCACTGGCAGCATGTGGCCTGCTTGGGATTCTCTCTCTCCTTCTCTCTCTGCCCCTCCCCAACTCACTTGTCTTTTTTTGTTTGTTCATTTGTTTGTTTGTTTTAAACCAAACTTAGTTGCTTAAAACAACAAGAATAATTTATTATCTCTCATTGTTTCTGTGGGTTAGGAATTAAAGAGTGGTTCAGCTGGGCATTTCTGGCTTAGGGTCCTTTATGAAGCTGCTGTCAGACATTTGGCTGGGATAGGAGTCATTTCAGCCTTCATTCATATGCCTGGTACCCGGTCTGAGAAGACTCCAAGAGCTGGGGACTAGAACAGCTGGGGCTCCTCAATCACCTTTCTCTTTCTCTATAGGGTCTCTCAGCATGCTGGCTTCAGGGTAGTAAGAATTCTTCCATGTGGTTCAAGGATCCAAAGGCAAATGTCTTAAGAAAGAAAGAGCCAGACAGAAGCCATATCACTATTTTGATTGTCTTGGAAAGGCAGGGGATGTTATTTCTGCTGCATTCTACTGGGGTTGGGGCAGTTACAAAGGTTTACCCAGCTTCAAGGGAGAAGGTGGGGGTATAGGCTTTGCCTCTTGAAGAGAAGTGTTGATATAACATTATAAGAACATGTGGGATGGTATATATATAAACATATGTAGACTATATATGTATATAAGTATACACATTCTCCAATGTTTGGAAAATCAAATTTGTCACATTGCTTTATTCTTCCTCCAAAGCAGTTTCCAGTCTGATTATTGCCTGTCTCCCTCACTAGAATATAAATCCTATAAAGGCAGGACTCTGGTCTGTCTTTGCTGCTGATCAATCTTTACTATCTGAATCAATGATTAGCATAGAGTAGGCACTCAACATTTTCCATTGTTGAATGAATAAACATCTCCCGAATCAATTATCTATGAAGCAACACAAGTATTATAAAAACCAGCGTTTTAGAGATGGAAGAAAATTTTATAATATTCTATAAATTTTCCCAGAAATGTAATAAGACAATAGAACATACTACAATTATATTTTTTATGGCAATTAGTGATTTTATTTTATTTTTTTTCAATATATGAAGTTTATTGTCAAATTGGTTTCCATACAACACCCAGCATACTACAATTATCTTAAAAGGGATTTGGTTTTCACAGTGTGTGCCTAAATAGAAAAAGAAAAAAAATTCTATAATATGTTGGAAAAATTATGATTCTTTTCTTGACGTTATATTTACTAAGTTCTCAGTGGTATAAATTGCAACAGATGAGGAGTGGCAAGTTTAGGCCACTTGTGCACAGATTATAACTTTGCAAATAGCATGTTAATCTTCTAGTCACAACAACACAAATGCAGTCATTTAGCTCATAATGATATCAATGAAGATGAACTGTATGGTACAGGGACCCTTATTCTCTGTTTTTGACTTCTCACTTTACCTTTTTCAATGGACCTAAATTTCTGCTTCTTTTAAGGTAGATTGTTGACATACAGAAGGAAATTATTGCTTGGATCTTTACTGCATCCAAGAAACAATAATTTGAAACTCATTCTCTGTAACACTAAATGTAGTGGTTTGTGACAGAAACATGGGAATTGGCCTTAAAATTGTCCTCTTAATAACATGCCTCAAGGACATAAGAATCATTTCACCAGTGGGAAAAATAGGTGATTTTTCATGTGATTTGAAAACAACCTAAAGCTCACAAAGAAGAGTTGAGAAATTAATTATATATCAGCAGTTAATGTACAAGCATTTAAAAAGATGCTGCAAAATTCGGGGCAAAAAATAATTTTTTCATAGCTGACAGGAATGCTTAACTAAAACTCCAAGATAATTAACTAAAAAATTAGAACTAATATAAATGTCAACAAATTATTTGGATAGATTATAAAAATATCAATCAATTTTGCATAAATACCAATGTTTAGAAGACCCAATGGTAAAATAAGGAAGCATAATACCTACCAGCAAAATATAAAACACTTAGGATCAGTGATAAGATATGAAAGAGGGACTAAATTGAGAGACAATGCGGTGAAGAATTTAAGGACCATGGCCCAAACCGGCTCTTGTGACATCTTGGCAAGCCAACAGAATGGGTCTGCAAATTCTAAGTGACAAAGTTGTCACTGGTGACAAAAGTACAGAAAACTGTGACTTCTGTTTTCACCACTAGAACTTACCAGAAGTTCATCTGTTCTTCGGCTGTCACAGAAAGAAAATATGTCACCCAAGAACGGGGCTAAAGCTGTGAAGGTGGCTTTTCTGTCACCTTTGTGGGATCCACCAAGGCACAGTATTTTAAGTCCCAGCATGAACAGCAAACTTGAGACTCGTTTTACTCTGGAGGACACCATTGGGTTAGAAAACTTCCCCCAAATCTGGATCCAGAAAGAGAACCAATAGTTCACTAAAGAAGTGGACACCAAAATGACCAACGGAATTCTCCAGAAACAGTGGCTGAAACCAGCTTTGTAGAGACGTGTTTCAGTGGGCTGGCTTGGCTTCCTTGGCTTGCCTTGATTCCTCAAGCTCTCCCCACAGATACCAGGAAGGCTTGAAAACCAAAAGGGCGCCTCCAGGAAGAATGTCTGGTTCTTATTCCTTAGATAAAAGCATTACATTCGCTTCTGAAATCCTAGAAGGCCTCCTGGGATGGTGTCCCAAGACAGGTAGCATCCTCAGAGGCCACAGTAGGAGAATGGCCCCTCACAGACCTCGGGCTGGCCCTGACCTGCCACCTGCTCCCTTCCACAGGTTGTACCTTTCTGAGGCACCACGCCCTTAGGTCCTCAGAAGTAGAGGCCAATGGCCAAATAACCCCGGAATTTAACTTCTCTGACGATGTTGTCAGGAAAAGGGCACCCCGACCAAGAAAGCTGGGAGAGAGAGAGACCTGGCCTCAACTTTTCCTTGAAGAGTCCAGAGGCGAGGCAGGAAAATGTCCCCAGGGAGGCACACGACAGTCCTGTCCCCCCCTCCCCGAGGGTCCTACAACCTAGGCAACCCAAAGTGTAACCCATTTGTGGGTGGTGGAGAGGCTCGGAGCCCAGAGTGACCCTGGAGCAAGTCACTGCGCCCGAGCTCTGTGGTGAGGAAGTCCCCTCCCAGCAACCCTGCTTTCATACTCAGCAATTGACAACTTATAGTGACACTGGTGGGAATGCGGAGGGAACTGTGAACTCCTCAGGTGCGTGGATTCCCACTAACAGTTGGGTGGTGAGCCCACTGCCTCCTCTGCTGATCCAGGGTCCTCGCTCCATGGCAGGGGCCAGAGCCTGCCTTGGACACGAATGAGGAGTGCTTCAGAGACCCTGTTGACGCTCTAAGCACCTGAGCAGAGGTTGATTATCTGAAGCAGTTTGGGACTTCCTCGTTTAAAGAGTCGGCCTTGAGGAAATAGTCCTTGTACTCAAGTTTTACGCAGGAGGAGGCCCTTGCCTGTGGCCCCTGAAAGTAGGCGTGAGCACGATGCACACATACCTTCTTCCTGAAGCCCACCCGAGGCCAAGGTGGTAGAACTTGATTCCTTCAGAGCTCCAGTAAGTCCCTGTGTCCTCGGGCCAGGAGGTTCGTGGTAACCGTGGTGCCCGTCGTGCATGTACTGCAGCACAACCAGAAAGACCTGGACCTGGCAGTGTAAGGATACAAAAGCTGAAGGTGAAGAACAGGTATGAAGAGCTGTACGCAAAGAACCTGGAAATGAGGAAGATCTCCAACGGGTTTGAGGGATCCTGGACCAGGTGCTGGAGGAGGCTTAGAAATAGAAGTAACTTGCCAGAGCCCAAATTCAGAGGGTTCTGAAAGAAAAAGACCAACTTACTGTAGACTTGGACTACATGGAAAAATCTTTCTCTGTCCTCTTCAAGTGGTTTGAAAAACACAAGGAGGTCATTGAAGGATACCGCATGAATGAAGAATCCGAGAAGTGTATGAGGATTGAAAGGAAAGACCAGAGATACCAAGCACTGAAGGCCCACATAGAAGAGAAACTCAAGCTACCAAACGAGGAGATCATGCAGATCTGGAGCAAAGCCCAAGCCTTGGCCTTGGCCTTCCATGTGAGCTTGAGGAAAGAGCAGATGTGCATCCAGTTGCTAGAGAAGGCCACTGAGCGGAAGACTAAAGAAAATGAACTCATCAGAATCTCTGACAACCTCATTTCTAAAATAGAAAAGATCCGAGGTGCAAGTTCCTGACCAAGGTCTGTCTCCATTATGTCTGACTCTCTGTTGAAAGATCTCATGTTCTTTCTTGACTCTATAACTTGTTTTTAAACTGGATTGCTTTAAAAAGAAGACTAGTTTCCCTCTAGTCAATGGAGGAGGAAGGGAGGAGGAGGAGAATGAGGAGGAGAAGGAGGGAAAGGTGGGGGGAGGAGGAGGGGAAGGTGGAGGAGGAGGAGGATAATTATTTAAGAGTTTAAGGCTTTGGAATTATACAAATCTAGGTTTAAATCCTAACTCTGTCATGTACTAGCTGGTGGGCTTAATCTCTTTGAGCTCACTTTCTCTGTCTATAAATGGTTGCAATAATTGAAATATTAGTGTAAGATTGACAGACAATGTATGCATGGAAAAAAAATAATAGCTATTAAATATAATTTAAAATGCATCAAAATATTATTAGTAAAACTGTGGGACTTACATAATGGACAGACGGAGCAATAAGATAGCACAGATGCTTCAGGGACAAATACTAGGATATATAAAAATATACTATTTGATAAAGGCCACAATACAAATCAATGAGGGCAGAAGAAACATGTCAATAAATGATTCTGAGCTGTGGGTGAAAGCTTTGAAAAATATAGTACATGTGTACTTTTCACCTAAACATAAATAAATTCCATATAATTTAGAGCACTAAATAAACAAAATGAAACTATACCAATTAGAATAAAATCAGACTCAGTAAGTATTTGGATATTGACATGGGGAAAAAAACCTCCAAGACAAAAGAGCAATAGCAGAACCACAGAGAAGAGATGGACAGATTGACCACATATGAAGTTAGGTTGAGGGGCACCTGGCTGGCTTGGTGGAGCTCGTGATGCGAGATCTCGGGGTTGTGAATTGAACCCTGCACTGGGTGTAGACATTACTTGAAAAAAAAATCTTGAAAAAAATATTAGGTCTGGGGCACCTGAGTGGCTCAGTCAGATAAGCATCTGACTCGGCTCAGGTCATGATCTCATGGTTTGTGAATTCAGGGCCCGCATCAGGCTCTGGAGACTGCTTTGGATTCTGTGTTTCACCCTCTCTCTGCCCCTTCCTCCCTCACACTCTGTCTGTCTCTCTCAAAAACAAACAAACATTAAAAAACATTTTTAAAAAGTTAGGTCTAAATGACAGCAAGAAGGTAATGAAATATTTGCATTATTCATGATAGGCCAAAGGTTAATATAAATATTTAAAGAACACTTATAAACCAATAATAAAAATTATAAACCCTATTACAAAAAAATGAACAAAAGGTGGAACAAGTAATTTATTAAGTAGTACAAAGCCTCCCCTGCCAAATTAATAGAAGAAATCTCAATAACAAATTTAAATTAACTTTTTTGTTTATTATATTGGTAAATAATTTTAAATAAAAATATATAATATACATGATTCGCTAGTGTGCCCTGAGATTGGAAATTCATGTCTTGCAGAAAGAGAACAAATAGGAGTAAACATTAAGGAAATTATACTAGATTTATAATCCTTGACCCAATGTTTTTCCTATACAGATTTGCTCTTAAGAAATAGAGATACAGACTATTACTAATGTGCAAAAATATATTTATTAGAGGATTATTTGTAATAAATGAAAATTGGGAAAAAATTAGGGATGGATAAATAATGGTACAATCAAATGATAGTATACTATGCAGTAGTTAGTTAAGCAATTTTGAAGAAAAGTTAGGAGAATGGGAAAATGTCCATAGTAAAATTTTAAAAGGATAAAGGAGTATGCAATTTTATAAACCTCTATATCATACTCTGATTTTTAGTGGTTGTTTCCTATCACGGAACTTTCACTTTTTACTTTGCATTTTCCAGTATTTTGTCAAGTTCTCCATAATAATTATATGTATTTTAGTACTCAGGAAATGGGCAAAATGCTGCTCCTCATATTGTATTAAGTAAGCAAAACCATAAAATGCATATTCAGAAGGTCTCAACTATATAAATAAAAGTATTTATTTTTAAATCATTTTAAAATAAAACAAGGGGTGCCTGGGTGGCTCAGTCGGTTAGGCGGCCGACTTCGGCTCACGTCATGATCTCACGGTCCGTGAGTTCGAGCCCTGCGTCGGGCTCTGTGCTGACAGCTCAGAGCCTGGAGCCTGCTTCATATTCTGTGTCTCCCTCTCTCTGACCCTCCCCTGTTCATGCTCTGTCTCTCCCTGTCTCAAAAATAAATAAACGTGAAAAAAAAATAAAAAAATAAATAAAACAAAAAGCCTGAAAAGAAAGAGTTTTATGTCTATTTGGCAGGCAGTGGACAACCTGAGAAAGTTCATGGGACCATGTGATTAGAGTGGCAGTTAAGACGAACTGCTTCGCAGGGTGCTAATAACGTGGGGAAAGGTGATCCGGACCAGGCTGTGGTAGAGGGGACAAGAAGGGGTTGATATTGAGTTACTAGGAACAGAACTGAAAATACTTGGAGACTGGGAGTGGGACATGGAGGACAAGTAGGAGCCAAGAGCTTAAAAAAAACTCCTGAATTTAAAAAATACATACAATTATTGTAGAAAATTTGAAACAATAAAGAAAAATGCAAATTAAAAAAGTGAAATAAAAATAAAAGTGCCAACCTACAGAAACATGAAAATTTGGAGGAAAAACTGGTGTGAAAGAGTAAGTTAATTTTTAAACTTAAGTTTGTGGCTACAAGAGGATATTAAAAGTATATTTTAACATCTCCCTTAGTTTTTATTACATAATATGTAAAAAGTAGAAAAAGTCAAATAGGAGAGAAAGGTACACATTACTATCAAATCTCCTATTGAATTTCCTATTATTACTGGAAGTCCTTCTCTTCATTACTAGCCACTTTGAATTATTTTCAGTTTTATTTCCTCTGGTGATCAATTTATAGCTGTGGAGCTCAAACCTCGATATCTTGACCTATCAACATCAAACATTACCTGATGTCTCCACAGTCGGAAAGACCAAGAACTTTCTCTCTCTTCCTAATTTTTTTAAGTTAAATTATTTTGGGATTCTTTTGGTAACGATTGTAACATGTTACACTTCTGTAAGATGTTTAATACTTAAACTTTTATATCTTGATCAGCCAACTTCAAACATTACCACTGAATTCTCGACAATATAAACTGAGAATGTCAGTGATTATAAACTTCCTTACACTTCTCATCCCCCTGTTTTTCTCCCAATATCTGGCAGGTATGTGATTACTTATTAAAGTTCAGAACATTTATACTTTATTTGTAACTAAAATAAAAAAGACTCATATTTTGCCTAGTGGTTAAATTCTAAAAACTGATAAATATTTGATAATATTATGGCTATGTAAATATTTTTGATGTAGAACATACTACATGTTTGAGGACCCACTATGAAAGAAATATAATTCTTTATTTCTTTGCTTTTTAAACAACTTTATTGAGGTATAATTCGTACACTATATAATCCATCCCTTTTAAGTATACAATTTCAAGAGTTTTAGAAAACTTACTGAGTGGTGCAGTTTTCATCATTATCCAGTTCTAGAACATTTTCATCACTCTGATAAAATACCTCTTGTCCATTTACAGTCAATCCCTTTCCTACCCCCAGCCCCAAGTAACCACTAATCTACTTTCTGACTCTACAGATTTGCCTTTTCTGGTTTCGTTCACATAGGAAAACAGATTTAAGATTTATGTATGTTGTAGCAGGTATCAGTGTTTCATTCCTCTTTACTCTAGCTAGGGCTCCATTGTTTTGCTTTACCACATTTTGTTAGTCATTTATAAGTTGATGGACATTTGAATTGTTTCCACTTTTTGGCCATAATAAATAATTCTGCTACAGACATTTGTGTACAGATCTTTCTGTGGACTCATGCTTTTTATTTCTCTTGGGTAGATACCTAGGAAATTAAATTCTGTACTTTCTAAACCAATCTACTCAAAGAAAAGTGTCACAATTATCAAAAGCATCTGGTGTTGTGGGAATCAGAGCTCAGAGAACCTGTACAAAAATGCCAGTAGTGTGGCTACTGCTTTTGGTGTGAGGAACAAATACAACTTTTTGTTCCTGACCAAGGATAGGCTGGTAGGCTGATCTGATAGTCTGTATGAATGGCAAAATCTCAGAATCTTTACAGTTCTTGACATCTTTTTGTATCTGTTAATAAAATAAGGCATATCGATTTTATTGATCTTTTCAAAGAGCCAACTTTTTAGTTTGTTGATTATCTCTTTTGTCTTTCTGTTTTTATTTCATTGATTTCTGCTCTGATATTTATTTCTTTATTTTTACTTATTTTGCTTATCCTCTTAAGATTCTTAATGTGGATCCTAATGTCATTGATACAAGATCTTTGGTCATTTCTTTTTTAAATTTTTTAAAATGTTTATTAATTTTTGAGAGAGAGACAGCATGAATGGGGGAGGGGCAGAGAGAGAAGGAAACAATTTGAAGAAGGCTCCAGGCTCTGAGCTGTCAGCACAGAGCCTGATGCGGGGCTCGAACCTACAGACTGTGAGGTCAAGACCTGAGCTGAAGTCAGACACCCAACCAGCTGAGCCACCCGGGCACCCCTGTTCATTTTTAATACAGCTATATAGTGCTATAAATCCCCCCATCCCAGGTACTGCTTTAGCTATTTCTCACAGATTTTGATATGTTGTATTTTCATCTTTATTCAGTTGAAAATACATTCTAATTTCCTTTTCAATTTCTTTTTTTTTTTTAATTTTTTTTTTCAACGTTTATTTATTTTTGGGACAGAGAGAGACAGAGCACGAACTGGGGAGGGGCAGAGAGAGAGGGAGACACAGAATCGGAAACAGGCTCCAGGCTCTGAGCCATCAGCCCAGAGCCTGACGCGGGGCTCGAACTCACGGACCGCGAGATCGTGACCTGGCTGAAGTCGGACGCTTAACCGACTGCGCCACCCAGGCGCCCCATCCTTTTCAATTTCTTATTTGGCCCATTGGTTAATTAAAAGTGTATCATTTAGTTTTCAAGTATTAGGGATTTTTCAAAGATATTTCTGTTACTGATTTCTCATTTAATTCCACTAGGGTCAGAGAATATACATTGTATTATTTGATCTTTGTAAATTTATTGAGATTTGTTTTATTACCCAGCATGTGATTTCTTTTGGTAAATATTCAATGTGTGTGCTTTAAAATAATGTGCATTTTGCTGTTGTTCAGTGGAGTGTACTATAAATGTCAATCAGGTCAAGTCTACTGACAGTGAGGTTCAGTTCTCTTATATAGTTACTGGGTTTCTCTACTTGTTTTGTCAATTTTTAGAGTGAGATGTATAAAATATATGACTATATGACTGTAATTACAAATGTATTTATTTCTCCTGAGATTTATATTATTTTTGCTTTCATGTATTTTGAAGCTCCATTATGTGCATCTTCATTTTGACACCTTCATTTTTTAGAGGCCTATCTGTGCATTAAAAAGCATATTTACTACAATTTTTCCAATACTTGAAATGCTTTTTGACCTGGAAATTTTTCGAATATCTAGTGTGCCATATTGTTAAAACTTTGCATATTTTCTGGGTTTTACTTATCAAATTATTTATTAAAAAATTTTTTTTTAATGTTTATTTTTGAGAAGGGGGGAGGAGCAGAAAAGAGGGAGACACAGAATCCAAAGCAGACTCCACGCTCTGAGCTGTCAGCACAGAGCCCGACATGGGGCTCAAACTCACAAACCGTGAGATCGTGGCCTGAGCCGAAGTCGGACGCTCAACAGACTGAGCCACCCAGGTGCCCCTTTAGTTATCAATTTAGAAGTAGTGTGCTTTCATTTAATCAATGACATAATCTTTTTAGTTTGTTAAGGTGGTTTTAAAATTTAATCCTTTTTTTCCCTTGAAGCCATCTTTTTTGGATCCCCTGTTTCTTGTTCTAATTTGAATTAATTTCTTCCTAGCCCTTCTTCACAGAAGTAAACCTGGGACTTTGTTTTCAGTCTCTATGGCTAGTTAGGTACAAGTCTCTGATTTTAGTCACTAATTACTTTTTGTTTCTCAAGTATACTGACTCAGGCAATTATTTTAGAAGATTATTTGAGTGGTATGCTTTCCAATTTGGTGCTCCTGAATATGTCATCATTTATCTTTGCCATTTGCTGGGTGCGAACTTGTAAGTTTAAAACTGTTTCCCTCCCATTTATTACATGGTGCTAGTATAACCTTAATATGAAAATCAATAAAGTTAGTGCTACAAATATTTCAAACATTTCACTCATGAATTAGGATGTAAAGTTTCTAAATAAAATGAAGACTAGCAATGCATAAAAACAATAATGCTCTATGACAAATTATTTGGAAAATAGCTCATGGTCAGTAAACCTACTGAAATAATTACACTTCAATCTGAAGGAGGAAAGTCATGTGATAGTATCAATAATAATAAATGCTAACAATTAAAACATTATTTTTTAATTCTAACAATTTAATAGAGCAGTTACTATGCTTCTGATACTGTTTTAAGTTCTTTGTGTATATTAACTCATTTAATCCTTACATCAGCATTATGAGAAAGATAATCTTATTATCTTCCTTTATACATGAGGGAACAGACACATAATAGTAACTTGCAAAAGATCACATAATTCTTTAAGTGAAAGAACAGGGATTCAAATTCAGGTAGTCTGTATCCTGTTCTATGCTGCAATATATCTTGGCATCCGTAGATACTGAAAAATCATTCTATAAATGTTTATCAACATTCCAATAAAATATTAGGTAATAAGAATGAAGGAACTACTTATTATAATAAAGATAATTTACCTGAATATAGAGTTAAAGCAAAAGAGATGGAACATATGAGAGAGAAGAAACAAATTGGATCAATTTTTACCCTAATTTAGTATTATTTTCTCAACTTCTCCCCAGAGCTCATATTGAACGTTTTGTTTTGGCAAACATATTTTAATTTCTCAGCGTACTTTCTTGTTATCTTATTTCTCTGTCTTATGTCAGAATTTTTTTGGTTTAATTTTATGAATGCAACATCTCAAATTTTTCTAAACAGATTAATTAGGAAAGAGAAAAGTTGAATGCTATTCCCTCAGTTCTATTTTCTTCAATGTGATTTATTTTATTTTTATTCTATTTAAAATATTTTTTTAAAGTTTATTTATATTTGAGAGACAGATTGAGTACAAGTGGGGGGAGAGGCAGAGAGAGAGGGAGACACAGAATCTGAAGCAGGCTTCAGACTCCAAACCTTCAGCACAAAGCCTGATGCAGGGCTAGAACCCATGAACCCTGATATAAGGTCATGACCTGAGCCAAAGTCGGATGCTCAATAGACTGAGCCACCCATGGCTCATAATGTATACATCATGTAGACATTAGTTATAAACTAGAAAAGGAAAATGCTTTGAATTCTCTACATCAACAGAAATAATTTTTTGATGCTGCTTAAGGCTGAAAATTATATTGGTCAAGGATTTAAATAATAAGCTTTTCGGAATAGCTCATTGTTCAAATTTTAGTTTTATTTTATGAAATGCTTAATGCAACAATTAAGCATTTTTGTGTATTAAGGGTGTCATCAGTACACTAAGAGTTCATACGTATCAATATGTGACAGAAGTGAGATAGTGGAAGAAAGGGCAAGTAAGTTTCAATGACAAAATTCACTAACACTTAAGCAGAATAATCCTCAATTTTTACATTGCAATACTATTGGTAAACTAGCCAATGTGAGGGCTTGAAATTTCTTTCCATAATTAGAAAAACATTTGTGCCCTGAAAGGGGTTATAACCTTAAGGACTAGGGTGCTTGGCTCATAAAATAGTAGTGGTGGAGTGCTTGCATTTTATAGAGACTTTTTCACTGTGATTCATCTCTGAGAGCACAGTTCAGATGTTGACTATCTCATTAAAGAAAAATCAGCTAAGAATTTATTAAGTGAATGTATCTAGGATTATAAATTAAGGCACAGGGAAGGCAAAATCAGTACTTTCAGAGCAATAACTAGCTCATTTCTGACAATTCTGGAAAATGCCCACAGGGGTGAGGTTGCAACAATGTAAAGCTAGCTAAAGACATTACATTCAGCTGGAGTTCAGGAAACAACTCGTTGGAAAAAGGAAAACTGAAGCCTCGGTTGATTTAACCTTTTCTTTTTTGAAAACTTCATTTTCTGCTGACCTTGTTGCCACGTTCTGTCCACGAGTGTGTAGAAGCGCCTGCGACCCCGTGGTGGTCCCTGCCCACCCGGCGCGGCGTCCCCGGGGCTTCAGCGGGTCTGGGGGCGGGCTCCCGCTCCGGCTTCAGGAGGGAGCCCCCAGCAGGCTCGGAGGGCGCCCGCACCTCGCGCCGGTCCGCCAGCACGTGCCGAGAGGCCGCCGGTTGGGAGCTGGAGCGGCCGGTCCACCTGAGGTTCCTCCTGGTTCACAGCAGCGTCCTGCTCTTCCCTTTCAGTCTCTGTGGGATCTCAGTGCCGGTGGAGACCAGGCGTGACCCTCCGTGGCGGGGCGGCTCAGGGAGATGGGGCCGTGGGCGCACAGAACTTCCTCCCCGGCGCCCTCCGCGTCACACCCACAGAGCCAGCTCCCTCGTGGCTGCTCTGGGGTGGCAGTGGCCACGCGGCGCAGACCTGGCAGAGGTGGGTTAAGAGAAGACACCTCTCCAGAGGCTGGGGGTCAGCCCTGGATCAATAACGGCGGAAGTCTGGCTTCCCGCGCCCAGGAGGCTGCCTCCGTCTGGTTAGAGAAGGTTCCGAGGCGAGGTGGCCTCCAGGGACAGCCGCAGACTTCACCAGAGCTGGCTGGCCAGTGCTCCTGGAGGGTATGATACTGAGGGCAGCCAGGTTTTCAACGCGAGCCGCCAGCAGAAGCTTCTCCCAGGTCCTCTTGAGATTTATGAGGTAATGCTGTTACTTTTCCTTTTGTAGATGATGGTTTCGTTTGGAAGTCAAGGTTTGTGCCACCCAAATGGGTTCCTGATGAAAGGCATTTGAGGGCATCCTGCTCCTTTATTTGCAGGACATCAAGGGCTCTGGACGCTGTGAAAGTTTTCTGTGAAGTTATTATGGGAACCCAGAAAGGAGGCCTATACGACTCTGCCCAAATAGCGCAGAAATCTCACCTCTTCTAATTTGTAAATCAGAAGACACTTTTTTTTGAGAGACAGAGAGAGAGTGGCAGAGGGGGAGCTAGGGGCAGAGACAGAGAGAATCCAAGGAGGGGAAGAGAGTGAGAAAGAGAGAAGCAGGAAAGCAGGACTCACCAAAGTGGGGCACAAGCTTACCTGCAGCTGGGCTCATGTTGGCCTGAGGGGGAGCCTCAAACTCAGGAACAGTGAGATCATGACCTGAACTGAAGTCAGATGCTTAACGACTGAGCCACCCGGGCGCCCCAGAAGACACTTTCTGTAACAATTTACAAAGATGCTTTTTACAGATATTATGGTTTTGACCACCAGATGCGCTCAGTGTTTAGACACACATAGTAACTTTATATTGGAAGGCCTTGTTAGTAAAATCACAGATAGTGCCCATTTTAAAGGGCTGGCTTTAAATCTGGGAAATATCTCTGTTTCTCCATTTCCTAAACTGTTAAATGGGAATATTACCTACCATTCATGGGGTTTTTGTAAAAATTTTAAAATGGTAAACTGTTAGGTACTAGGAACAGGGTCGGACATACAGTAAGTACTCAATAAATACGAGATGTTATCACGTGTCTACTACATATGAATATCGGTAACAGCAAGATATCTTGTAGGGAAGAATAAAACTACATCTGGCTTTCTAAACAAGCAAGAAGAGATACTGCTTTTAAGTGTATTTTTCTTAGCAGCTTGCGGATAGCAATAGCTGTTATGGAGCTCATACTCAGGGTCTGTGCTGGTTTCAAAGAAAGCTCACCATGTGTTGGGAGCTTGGCAGATGACTCAGTTCTGATTCCTTTTATGTTCACTTTCTCTCATTTTTCTTCTAAAATGCACAAGCGGCACAGCATCCATTTCTCTCCCTCTCTCCCTTTCTTCTTCCCCCCACCTTCACACATTCCCTTTACTTCAGCACACACATGCGCGCGCACACACACACACACACACACACACACACACACTCTTCCACACTAGTTTCGTTTTATTTATTTTGTAACCCCCAAAGGATTCACGGAGCAGGCTGTGTGCAGCTGCCGTGTTTTCTACTGGTTAAATTGGCAGTTACCTACTGTGTGGAGTTGCTAGGAGAAGGTGAATAAGCATGATTACAGCATCATTGATGTACATAGTCTTTCAATAACAACCTGTGGAGCTCCGTGGTCTGTCTTCTGCATGGCTCTATGTGTTATTTTCTCATTGTTGCCATTAATTTTTATTGCGTTTGTTGTTAGGGCATGATATATCTTTAACTGTTGGTTCCAGATCAATGAAGAGACAAAAACCTTGGCATTTAAAACAGGCACTTTTTTCTCAGGGTGGTGCTGCTGACACTGGTTCCTACCATCTGCTTTCTTATTACATCCTGCCCTCTTTCTATTGGTAGAGAGGAATTCAGCTTCTTCTGGTGCGCTAAAGTCATTCACGTTTCTCTTGTGCATAATAGATCTCGTAAACTGTAGGAATTCTGATGTGCTTCAGTGCACCGAACGGTAACAGATGAGCTGCTTTTGGGGAGAGCTGGAGCACTCAGTCGGTCAGTAGTACAGTAGCAGGCTCACATGTGCGGATTGCTCCTGTGAGGTCAGAGGATCTGTTTATACTGCTGTCTGCTTGGGAGGTTGGGTGATGTGAGCAGTGGATATGCCTGTCAAAGTCAGTAGCAATTCTGGCAGAGGCTGCCCTCAGCTTTGTAAATCTGCAGTATTTTGATAGATGAGAGATGCTACTGTATAACTGTTTGAGATTCGTAGTGGTCTGAGGAATGCTTGTTCTAGCTGCTGAAACTGACTGTAACTATATTGCCCTAGGAATATCATCATGGGGTCTACTGCTACAGAAATTGAAGAATTGGAAAACACCCCTCTTAAGTATCTGATAGGAGAACACACTGAAAAAATGTGGCAACGCCTGAAAGGAATGTGAGTAAGCTCTTTGCTTGGTTCTGTGTTTTTATTCCCACCACCCCACCCAAAACTTGACTATTAATATGACTAATTGTTTGTAATATCTGACTTTGTGGACTAGTGTTTCCTTTAGAAAGATTTTCTCTTAAAAAATAAAATGTGTGAGTGTCAGCTAACAACTTGCCTGAAGGATGGATAGTCTTTTTTGCACCTGTATGTGTAATATAAAGTAAGGTAACTCCCTGAGAATTCACTTGACTGTTACAACACATGGTTTCTTTTATACATTCTGTATATATTCTTTAGATATGTGGTTTAGATATGCAGAAAAGTAACTAGAAAAGCTGCTTGCCAGGATACTTGCAGAAATAAAATTTCCTTCAGTAAAATAAAAAAGATTACTACTGATACTTATTTCTCTGTGATTAGATTTTGAAAACACAAGGGCAGGATTAATGTGATAATAAATATATTCCACTGTGCTTCTTCTTTGTCTTAATTAATAATGTTTGCTTAAGAAAAAATGTGGTAAAAACACTAGTAGCATACCAAACTTATTGGAGAGTTTTGGCTTTAAATTAACCAATTCACTTCTTCTGAGAATACACAGTAGCTCATGGTATAAAATAGACCTTACTAACTTGGGCTAAGAGATGTGCTTATGTCAAACATGAAACGTAAGTACCTGGGTCAAACTTTAATTGCATTGCTATTCACCTTGCTATTTAAACAAGATTTAAGTTTTTTTTCTGTCTATGCTACTAATTTCTGTTCATCTGTTCCAGCACCCTATGTATACATGCTTTATTTTAATTATAATTTAAAAATCAGGTTTAACATTTGGATAAAAATTTGCATTATGAATATATACAGGCCAGTGTAATTGCTCAGCATATTTGTAGTTCTGAAATGAAAATATATTTTCTTGTTTATAATCATAGCTGAAGGAATCCTATACCATGCAAAATAGAGATTTTCTAGGATTCATATTTCTAATGCTGCACTTACATACTGTTGTATAAAGTGCAACATCTGAGTAAATTTAATGTGGTTGTTTTTATATCTATGATTTTTTTGAAAGAAAAATTATGTTAAACTTTGTTTAGAGGAAAAATTCCTTCTACTTTCCTCCACTTGAATGTATTTAATGATGTTTGTATATTTAAGTAGTATTTTCTGTATATTTTCTTACAGTTGAAGTAACATATGACATTACAGTGCACTAGTATAGAGCTCACTAATAATGCAAACAACATTTAACAGAGAACTTTTAAAAAGGAAGCCATCTTACATCATTTGAATGAATTAGAGAAATATGTTTTCAAGATCCATTGAAGACCAGAATTACAGTTTTTTGGGGAGGTGGTTCTCTAAGGAAACAAATAATCCTATAAAAGCAAGTAACAGCTTACAAAATTAATTAGCATAGATGAAAATTAAACATTGGTAGTCATCAGATGATTTGTCCTAACCTAATTAGTAGATGAACATCTGTACCGGAAAAATTATAGATCATATTACAACCTAGTTTAGATTTTCTTCCCTTTAGCAGGACAGGATGTTTTTGCTTGTTTGTTTGTTTTGTTTGTATTTGTTTTATTTTTCTGTAGTTACTTAAATGTATGAAGATGTATGGTAGTGAATTTGTGCATATGTCTTAAAAAAAATTGAAAAGTGACTTTGTGTTTACCTGACATTTTAGAGCAGTTATCTGACTTTCACTTTATCAAGTGATCTCAAAGATCAATCTCATTTTATTTCAGTAGAGTAGAGTCATTCAGCAGTAGAGCTTCATGATTTGATATCCAACATTGATGTAAGATATAATAATACATGCAGGTACTAAGTAAATTTGGTATTTTGCCTCCATAGAGTCACTGAAGGATCATTTAGGGGAAAAATTACTGAAACTAGTTTTTTAAAAAATAATTATTATTACCAAACTGATTGAAATGACTGATTGCCTTTGCATCAAAGAAAGAAGGAATTTGCATTTTGGTACTATTACTTTAACTTGTACTTTGACTTAAGACATTTTCAGTATTCTAGGTTTAGAATTTTCAAAACAAGAAGCTCTAAATCTAAAATCTGCATGACTAATGGCAACCAAATTGTTTAATCATGGTCTCTTGTGTAGTCTGCATTCATAGCAGTGATATGAGGGTCTCCTCATTCCATTGCTGGAATTGTCTTGCTTATTTAAAATGTAATATTGATTCAAACAGGATTTTTAGCTTCTTACAATCTCTACTTCTAGAATTTCACTTTTAAGTGTTGGCAATTAAAATTATGTTATTCATGAAAGCTATCAAACAATTTTGCAATAATTTTTTACTTTGTTCAAAAGCTCAGTGAGGACTTTTAGATATTTGGAAAATGATTTTTCTACTTTTACTGTATCTAACTTCAAAGATACATTGATTTATTTCAACAGGACATTCTGTTTTTAAGTAGGTTTATAAATATGTACATTTTTGAGGTTAAATAAAAATAGAGACAAAGGTTAGTAAAATAAAGTTTATTCAAGTATACTTTAAATTTGGAAACATGAACTACTGTAGGTAGATATTTATAGAAAATATTTTATAAGCAATATCATATAACAAGATTTTGTAACACTTTTTTTGAGTTGATAGAAATAATTTTTAAATTTTGTAGCACATGTGAAACATCACTAAACTAAATTAAAATATCAATTATTCTCTACCTCTTTGTTGATTTTTTTCATTGAGTCCCTTTTAAATCTCCTTCATATAATATTTAATTGAGACACCATATTTGGTGATATGCCAAGAAGTCTCTTGTTCCTTTGTGGAAACAAAGGTGAAATCCTTTCCTCTTCCCATTTCTGATGTAGACTTGCATGCTTTATTTTATTAATTTTATTTTATTTTATAGTTATGGCTTTTTTCTTTAGCTTTCTTCAATCCATCTTCAATCCACCAACTTGTCTCTCAATATGACAGTTCAGATTCTACACTATGACTCACCATCCATGATGTTGGAAATATTAGCGAATGGCTATGGCATCATGCCCTTCATAAACAACACTTACAAAGAGTCATATACCTGTCCATATGTTATCAGTTATTTAGGACCTGGAAAACATTTCCTATTTCTTCTGCCATCTCAATACCTAATGAAGTTTCTGGTTCAGAAGTTTTCTGTGACTCTGGGACCATGTACTAATTCCTACAGACTAAGGACATTTTTCTAACACTAGTCTTTGCAAAGACTGTTAAGTTTATTGATTCCCATGAGGAACACTGATTTGAAGATTTTGTATGTGTTTTCATTTATGCAGTTTCCCCTCCAATTTTAGAAAGAATTCTGTTCTCTGTGTCATGGTACTCTTTTATTGTTATTTTTAATGTACAATTGCTCCACAGCTGTGGATTTAAAAGAAAAAAATCATATTTAAAAAATTTTCCATGCGAGCATGGAACCTGATGCGAGGCTCAAACCCACAAACTTGAACATCATAACCTGAGCTGAAACAAAGTCAGACACCTAACAAACTGAGCCACTCAGACGCCCCAGAAAAAAACATTTTAAGACATTGGTACTGCTCTTTCCAGTCCATGCCACTGTTCTAAGAGTTTAATGCAAGGGGCGACAGCCTTTCCAGAAAACTGTGATCAACTAGAAATTCCAGTGAACATGACATTATAACAAAAACTTATTCAGAGTGTTACCTTTTCCAGTTGTTCAACAGAAGGGAGGAAAGTTTAAACTACTTAAAACTACAAACTATTGACAAAAATCTAAGACTCATTACTTCATAGTAATTATTGCCAATCCTTTCAGCTTTTATAAATGTAGGACTAGAACTTATGAGAATTTTACAGTTAGAAATGAACTTAATATTTTTTACTTATTTTTTATTTTTAAAAATGTTTTCGTTTATTTTTGAGGACAGAGAGAGACAAAGCATGAGCAGGGGAGGGGCAGAGAGAGAGGGAGACACAGAATCCGAAGCAGGCTCCAGGCTCTGAGCTGTCAGCACAGAGCCCAATGCAGGGCTCTAATTTGTGAACCAGAGATCATGGCCTGGGCTGAGGGCAGATGCTGAGCCTAATGAGCCACCCAGGTGCCACTAAACTAACTTAATATTTGAGAATTAATTTTGCACATATAGATGCTTACCTCCGTATCTTGACAAGAGTCCAGATATTAAGATGTGGAATTGTGAATGCAACAGTTGAAAGACCTAAGCTGCTCTTTTTTCTTTTTTCCTCTGATGGGTGGTAAACACAATCATCAGTAATGGAAGCATAAAATATAGAGAAGAGAGTGCAGGAGAAAGGAGGAAATGTGTAATAACCCTATAGCTAATTTAAAGTAACTGTAATTAAAGAGGGCAGTGTGTTGAACAGCTCTCAGATGCACTTGCCCAAACCCTTATCACCAAGAAGATGTAGCAGAAATACATATTTAGAATGAAAATTGGCAAAACAGGTAAAATGACAGGAGCTATTAGCACCATATTCCCAAAACTGGAATTATACTTTAGGATAAAGCAGCATTATAGATTAGCGGATCTGATCCTTTTACTATCCTGCCTTCTAGTACCTTCCCTTGAAAGTTCAGCATCCTTCACCCTGTACCTGCTCCACATTTGGAACCTCTTTTCATACCTCTCCTTCTGTGGCCACCTCCCAATCAGCTTCAAGGTTGTCCCAAAGAAACACTGCGTACCACCCATCTGCATTTACTCATTTTGTTCTCTCTTCCCAAGGGAGCCACTCCTTTCTCCTCTCTCAGCCAGAGCTGCTTTTGTTCCCTGTGATGTTTTTAGAGATGTGTGGGGATGCTTCTGGTTATTGCAGTGCCTGAGGATGTTTCTGTATTCAGTGGGCAGCAGGGTTCAGGCATGATAAATGTCCTCCAGAGCTTGGGAAATTCCTTTTTCAGGAAGAATTATCCTACTCACAATGCTACTAAGGAACACTATTAAGAAATGCTCAAAGATGTTGTCTTAAATTTCACTTGCAAAGGAAATCCTTCTTGATCCTTCACACTAGGTCAGTTTCCTATATTTGTCTCTTACAAGAACCTGGACTTCCCTTTTCATAACAAAATCTACCTTCACTACTGGACCACAAGTTCCTGAGGGCACGAATTATGTTCATTGTGTTTGCTTTTGGATCACCAGCACCTAGCACAATACCTGGCATGTGGTAGATCATGCAATAAATGCTTTTCAATGAATCAATGAATGAATAAAATTTGGAATCTTACAGTGGTTCTGACTTCAAAGTTGGAGGATCAGTCAGGTTGCCAAAATAGGGCCTAAGGTCAGGTTGGAGGAGTAGAGATAGATTCACAGATAGAATAGGGATGGAGAAGACGGGAGAAAGTAATATTTGCTTATCATCTACTAGTTGTCAGAACTTTCCAAATATAACATCTGTATGCTTACTTACTTTTCCAATGATTTCAAAAAGTAATTATCCTAAGTTGGTTAAATAGCTAGTGTCTGGTGAAGTTTGCATTTAAATACAGATTCATCTACCTGTAAAGCTTTTATTCATCTTACTTTCAAAGCACAAAAGAAGACATCCTCAGAATAGTTACCAAGAAAGATCACAGAAAAGGATGCAGAGTCATGCTTCTGAAAACTTAGTCCATGGGTTTTGTGGTAGACAGAAGGACTGCCTCCTAGACATGTCCACGTCCTAATCCCTAGAATCTGTGAATCTGTCAAAGGGGAAGTAAGGCAGCAGATGGAATTAAGGTTGCTAGTCAGCTGACCTTAAAATATGGAGATGAGACTGCATTATTCAGCTGGGCCAAATGTAATCACAACGGCTCTTAAAAGTGGAAGAGGGAGGGAGAAGAAGAGGTCAGAATGCTCTGATGTGAGGAAGACTCAACTTGTCTTGGTCAACGATGAAGGTGGAGGAAGCAGACTAGGAGGCAAGGTATGTGGGCAACCTCTAGAGGCTTGCAAAAGTAAGAAACGGATTCTTCTCTAAGCCTCCAAAAAGAATGCAGCTTTGCCAAAACTGTGATTTTAGCCCAGTGAAACTTGCCTCAAATTTCTGACTTACACAACTGGAGATAATACGTTTGTGTTGTTTCAAGCTACTAAGTTTGTGCTAAATATGATGCAGCAGCAGTAAGAAACTAATACATTCCTTCTGTAATAGAGTAACAGAGTGCTGAATCAACATGACCATTTTTATATTCTTACCCTCTCCCCTACCACTACCCCCCAACACACACTTTCTCACACAGACAGGATGCTTAGGGTGAAGCCAGTCTTGGCCAGTCTATGGAGAACTGGAGTAGATGCTCTTTATCTTTAGCCATTAAATAACTCCCTGTCTTCCATCTAAACCTGGTTTATATGCCTAGACCACCAATTTTCTGACAAAGCTCTGATATTGAGAGCTTATAGTAGATTCGTTTCAAATGTCAAAGAAGAATGTTTATGCTCTTTTTTGGAAATTGTTGATAAATCTTAATTTCTTTTCTCACATTGTTGAGTATATGATAGTTTTGATGGTTTAATCAGAAAAATCAGCTTAAAAGTGTGTCCTTTAGTTATAAAAATAAAGAAAACCACCTCAAAAAAACCTATTCTGGTGTGTAAATATAATCTTATTGTAAGTCTCAGTCCTTATATAATATTATGTTATATTTATAGAATAGATATCATTGAGGTAAAATACCTTAGAGATTAAAAACTGAACTGTGGAATCAGTCAGGTATTTTCTAATACCATCTGTCCTTTAGCTGTGTGATCATGGAAAATGTATTAACTTTTCTAAACTTTACTTTCTTTATTTGTAAAATCCAATTATTTGATTCATTCACTCACTGGTTGTGTACTGTGTCAGGCACTAGTTTAGGTAGATGAGCCTACAGTTTAGTAGAGGAAACAAACATCAAAAAGGTGAATTATAAAAAAATAAGTTAATATAGAGTAAGAAGTGACCTTAAGAAAATGCACAAAGTGATGTGATCAAGAGTTACTTGGGAAAGTATTTTGGTTAGGAATGATCTATCTTAGAAGGTGCCTTTTCAGCTGAGACATAGACAAAACCTCATGAGATCTTGGGGTGGGGGTGGGGTTAATGAATGACACCTCTCCTCAGTAGGGGCAAAGTCTGCCTCCTAAATGTGCTTTCACAGATGAGACTGTGATTTGTATAAGCAGAATATCCCTTCCTCACTCTCTGAAAAGGATAGCTTGCACCCCCAGGCCTAATTCTTTATTCACAATTCACCAACCAAGTGCTCTTCCTCCTTTGTGAAAGAATGTGAAAAGTGGCAAAGGGAGGCCTGAAAGGCTTTTTCAGGTGAAGGTTTTTCCACTTGAAGGGGAAGCATTTGGATCAGGGTATCCTGATTGCCCAAATCAAGGTAGTGCAAATTAAATAAAATAATGTGTATAAGAAATATAGCACAGGGGTTGAGCATCTGACTTAAAAAAATTTTTTTTAACATTTATTTATTATTGAGAGACAGACACAGAGCATGAGCAGGGGAGGGGCCGAGAGATAGAGAGACACAGAATCTGAAGCAGGCTCCAGGTTCTGACCTGTCAGCACAGAGCCTGACGCAGGGCTCCAACTCACAAACCATGATATCATGACCTGAGCTGAAATTGGACGCTTAACCAACTGAGCCACCCAGGCGCTCCACACCTGACTTTTGATTTTGGCTCAGGTCGTGGTCTCACCGTTCGTGAGATTGAGCTCTGTATGGAGATCTGAGCTGACAGCAAGGAGCCCGCTTGGAATTCTCTCTCTCCTTCTCTCTCTGCCCTTCCTCCTGCTTGCACACATGCATGCATGGGCTCTCTCTCTCAAAATAAATATTAAAAAGCAGAAATATAGGGGCACCTGGGTGGCTTAGTTGGTTAAGAATCTGACTTCGGCTCGGCTCAGGTCATGATCTCGCGGTCCATGAATTCAAGCCCCATGTCGGGCTCTGTGCTGAGCTCAGAGCCTGGAGCCTGCTTTGGATTCTGTGTCCCCATCTCTTCACTCCTCCCCAGCTCACGCTTAGTTCTCTCTCTCAAAAATGAATAAACATTAAAAATTAAAAAAAAAAAGAAATAGCACAATACCTGGCACACAGTAACCTTCTCAAAACACTGTAGTTATTAATATTTCCATAATTTTAACCATTCTTATGTGTATATAAACTCTGCTATTTAACAGCTATATGATCTTCTCTAAGTTGATTGATTTTTTGATGCCTTAGGTTTCGTATCTGTAAAGTGGGAATGATATCATTACGTATCTCTTAGATATTAAAAAGATTAAATGAATGAATCTTATGAACCTCTTAGAACAGTGTCCAGAATTCAAGAATTCTAGCTGTTATCATTATTATTACTAATATTATATGCAAAAGCAGAATTCTATTTTTTTTAAAGTAATTTTCTCGTCAGAATCTGTGGAGAGAGTCAGGTTGTTAGATGAGAAAAGGAAGACCTTCTATTAGTTCAGTGGAGGTGCTCTTGCCAAGATTCCCAGGCTTTTATACTCAAGGATTTACATTTCCTTGGGGAAGGAGTGATGGGTATGTAAAGAGAGAGAGCTGATGAAGAGAAGTGGGCTGGCCTTGGAGTTTCACCTATAGAATTGCCTTGATGGATTCAGCACCCTTTATTCAGTGTCATGTGGTGGACTTAGAATTGATTTTAGGCTCTATAATCATGTATAAACCAGGGCCAATCTGATTTCCTGAGTCACTCTGGCTTGAAAATCATTCTTTAGGTCTTTTGTTATCCCAGTCTGGTTCTCAATGGATTTGACTTCCAAGTAATTACTGTCATGTCCCATAGTCCTTCCTTTTGCTGATTCATTTTAGAAAATACAAAATTACCATTATAGTATTAGATTTTGTCCCTTATTCTAATATATTTCAATCAGCTAATCAAATGTAAATATTTGAGCAAGTCTGATTCCCATCCAAAAGGTCTGTGCTATAAACCTTTTGGATAGGAAAGGGACTATTCACTAACATCATTAAACAGATGATAATGTTAAAGGTTCATGAGAATCACAGTATTCCAAATATCTGGTCTGAGCAAGTATTAGGCATGATTATTTATTGTCAAAGAAGCACATAAAAGTGATAATAGGTCATGAGAGGCATATAAATGAAACATTATAACTTTTTTGGTTTCTTCTTTAAACTACAGTTTCCTGAGTTGTTTAAAGATATTGTATTTTATTTTACATTTTATAAAATAATTAAAAACATAAATTTTTACCAAATAGGCCGAGAAAATGCTCAACGCAGATCATTTCTTCTAGGTAATTTGTTTTTATTTATAGCTACTGAGATATGCTTATATTAAGGCATGAAAAAATAGTAAAGTCCTAAGTACAGTGTTCATAGGCTTCAAGTGTTCATAATGTTCAAGAAAGTGTTCATACAGTGTTCATAGTGTTCAAGAAAACAGAGGTCAGCCATAATTAAACTCTGCATAAGAGTGGAAGATCAAAGGATTCTTGCAGTTTTGTACATGAGTCAGTGCTTGATGATTTAGAAGAAAATCAAAATAGATTTTGTATTAGATGCATAGTGGCACGTGTACCCCGATGTTTATAAGTACTTTCAACAATTGCCAAATTATGGAAAGAGCCTAAATGTCCATCAACTAATGAATGAATAAAGAAGACGTGGTTTATATATTCAATGGAATACTACTTGGCAATGAGAAAGAATGAAATCCTGCCGTTCGCAGCAATGTGGATGGAACTGGAAGGTATTATGCTGAGGGAAATAAGTCAGTCAGAGAAGGACAGATATCATATGTTTTCACGCATATGTGGATCTTGAGAAACTGAACAGAAGACCATGGGGGAAGGGAAGGTGGAAAAAACAGATACATACAGAGAGGGAGGGAGGCAAACCACAAGAGACTCTTAAATACAGAGAACAAACTGAGGGTGGGGTGGGGTGGGGTGGGTGAGAGGGAAAATGGGTGATGGACATTGAGGAGGGCACTTGTTGGGATGAGCACTGGGTGTTGTATGTAAGCCAATTTGACAAAAATACTATATTCATTAAAAAAGGTGAACTTTCTAAGACTTGGTTCAAAATAAACTGCCTTTGGGGCAGGATAAGAAAATACTGAGCAACTTGGGCACTAATCATATTCCTTACTTAGCTCAAACTCATAATTGAATCATAGTATTAATCATATTTTATATATTTTTTTGCTTTATAATTTCTAAAAGATTTTTCTTTTGATCTGTGTGGTTCAGCACAATTATTCCCAGTTTTTCTGATGAGAAAACTGAGCCTCAAAAGACATTAAATGACTTGATCAATGTGTCCTGGGTAGTAAGGGGAAGGCCAGATTCCTAAGCCCATACCTCTTCCAAACAACACTGACTTAGATAATTCCATTAACACTCAGACTCACTATAAAACCTGACATTTCAGGAATTAAAAACTATTCTCTTGTTTTGATTTTTCCACAATCCTGCCATCTGTTTGCCTAGTTTTGCATACTCCAAGGGGAGTTATCACTTGGCATATGCTTTAGATGTCAGAAACTCCCTGGTTCTATTTCTCTCCTTCTCTTAGGCATGTACAACCATTACCTCTTTAATCATCTTATTTTAACAATGATCCTAGCTAGTATCTTCAAAGGAATTTGACTTTTCCTAAATCATCTTGTCCCTTCAGAGCTTGGACACTTATAAAATTATTTTAATTTATTTGGCCTTTGATATCCCAAACAACAGAGAAAAACAAACGACTCTACGTCTACATAGTAGAGATATCTGGGTGTCTGTCTCTGAAGATTTTCATTTATAGATAAGAATAAAGCCAGGGGTTTTGTTGATTAAAATAGGTTATAGGTATTTTATAGAGTTCCTGGGTGGTTCAGTCAGTTAAGCATCCGACTCTTGATTTCAGCTCAGGTCATGATCTCAGTGTCATGAGATCAAGCCTGGTGTTGGGTTCTGTGTTGGGTGTAGAACCTACTTGAGATTCTCTCTCTCTCTCTCTCTCTCTCTCTCTCTCTCTCTCTCTCCACCTCTAACCCTCCCCTGCTTATGCATGCGTGCTTGTGTGTTCTGTCTCTCTCAAAAAAATAAACCTAGGTATTTAATTCTTGCTATGCTGCTTCTTCTTGTTATAAAGGATTTCATGCATATAATAAAGTTCTTTCCTGAAGTAAAGTGAGCTGAATCTTTTCTCTTTTTGTTTATTTTAGAAAAATCATCTAAATGGAGTTTATTCTGTTTCATTCCCCACAGAGAACATAAACTATGTAAAGGCACACAACATTTTTCTCATTCTTTTTAGACTGCATCTGGAGACGGTTATTAGAGGAGTTAAGGACTTCCTTTCTAACCTTTAGAGCTCTCAAAATCTCTAGTACACCCAACTGGTACTAATTAAAAAAGTGTCTTTATAAATGTGACTCTCTTAATATTTCATCCTCTAGCAAATCGCTGCCTTAATATCTCAAATTTTCCAAAGAGCTCTCTATTTCCCAGAAATTCTTCCATGCTTTTGTTCACAGTTGCAATATGGCCCAGTTTGTGACTTCCAATAACCACTCTTGGATCATCCCTCCCACACTGACTCTGAGCTTGGCCATGCAACTTGCTTTGGCCAGTGGGATCTTAGCAAATGTGACACAAGTAAAGATTTGGAAAGGGCTTATGCATTGGAGTATACTCTCTTTTGCCATTCCTTGGAACTCTTATACCAGCCTGGTCGAGCTTACTGAAGGATGAGCATGTGAAGCAGATATAAACCATTACAGTTGAGTCCCCTCTTAAAGCAACCAAACCATTAACTACCAGACATGTGAGTGAAGTCATCTGGGACTGTCTAACTTACTCAAAGTCATAAGGAAATAATAAATGTTTATTGTTTTGGCCACTAGCTGCAAGATGGTTTGTTGCACAAAAACTGCCAACTGATATACACTCAAAATTAAGCTCTTGGCTTCTAAATGTTTCAGATAATTCTTCTCTGGTTTTCACAGTTTTTTTTTCCCACTACTACTCGACTTTTTTCCATCTCATCATCTCCTATCATTTACTTCTCTGATCCAATGAAAAGATTATGAAAATAAAAATTGAAGTCTCTATTTTCAGAAAATCAGTTCAATAAAACTCTCTTCCACTTATTTCCACCAACAACAATATCAATTGCATGTCCCTACTTACAGTATTTCTTCCAATACATGATTTGTCAATGACCTCTGTGCTGAAGTTGTGTTCCTCTTAGGTTTCTGTGAACAAATGTAATTTCCCATCAAATAGAAGAGAAACGTAGAATCTAGAATAAGGCAAGGAAACTGCCTGGTTGCATAAGGAAAGATGGTTCATATCCTGTTACCCTGGCAACAGGCACTGGGAAGGCCAGGGCTCCCCACACATCCTGTTGCCCTGACAACAGGTCATGCAGGGCATGGGAAGGCCCAGTTTCTACTCTTCTAGGCCTCTTCTTTGCAACCACAATGAAAAAGGAGAAAGTGATTTTCCATCTTGTTCCTCCTTACCTACATATTTCTTCTACTATGTGAATCACTCCAGTATAAGTTATCTTTACCTACATAGGGGAGGGTAAGAAAAACGTGACCTCAGTTTTTACATTCATAAGCTCTGAAACATTTGTTAATTTTTGATTGGGTCAAAGGAGTAAGTGATAGAAAAAAAAAAAAGAGAGAGAGAGAGAGGGATGGAACCAAAGCAGTAGGGGGTATAAATTGTGGAAACCAGGTAAGTAGTATATGAATAATGTAGCAGCCAAGAGCTAATTTGGGATATGTATCACTTAGCTGCATTGGATAAGCGTAGCTAATTTTTAGGGTGTTCATCTGAGAAAGTCACATATGTGAAATGGTTGTTTATTTTGTTACCTCTATTTTGTGGGCAGACAATGCATAACCAAATATAATAACATGATATGTTATAAATTTTTTAAGAACTTAATTTGAAATTCTGTGTAAATTTTCATTTTTTATTCAACTTTTCTTTTATGACATATCCTTTCTTACCATATAGAGTTGATAAGAAAACAATCTGATAAAATTTTTGTTTTCCTTCCCTTGTTCTTCCTTAAGCAATCGTCTTGAAAATACTGAAGAAATAACCTTGACATTTATTTTTGGAGCTCTATATTGCTTTGTCTTCACAATTAATGGTTTGTAGAAAGTAGTTGTCTATTCGAAATTGACATGTACCATTAGTTCATCTATTACCAATGTTTATCAATTTTTCTGTGAATTAAAATAAAAATTTAGTTGACTCCTTTGGTTTAAAGATGGAGTAACAGCTTTAAATTCTGTAAAACAGAAGTCTTTAACTTTCGTAAGCCAAAAGTCTTATTGCTGAAGAGAACAGTGCCTGGCAAAATCTTCTCTTAAAAAACATGACAAAGGGGTTTGTGGAGAGAAGATTTTGAATTTAAATTGAATGAAAAAGGAATTATAGGCTGGTGAAAAGAAGTATCTATGAGACTGTAAGCATATTGAAGCTGAATTTCTCAAAGACCAGGTGGGAAAGTTGGAGCCCGATCAGAATATCATTAAAGTCAGAGAAACAATATTCATGATTATCTGAGACTAGATTAGGTGAACCTTCTAGATACTCTATTTGCATTTCATGTATTATTGTTACTGTCCATTAATTGTTCTGCATTTTAGGTAATCCTTCTCTTCCTCTTCTCGAGGTAACAAGAGGAAAAAGGTGGAATGCATCTGCTTATTATTGTATCCTCAGTGCCCAGCATAGTATATTGCAAGAAGTAAGAACTGAAAAATGTTTCAATATAAAAAAAACAACAATAGGCAATATGCAACAACTTGACATTTGAATGATGTAGCTAGTAAAGCTGTAGTTCAGCAGCAACATTAATTCAGTCTGGAAGATCAAGAAACTTTTTTGGAGGGTATTTAAACTGTTTCTGGAGAAAGGAAGAGAATGAGGTATCAGAACCTGACCAGTAGAAAATACTGGGGATGTGACTACATCACAGATAAAAACAAAAACAGCAAAGAGAAACCTTATAAAAAGGAATTTATAATCTCAGAGGATTGTTGTGAGGGGTAAAAATAATGCAAAGTGCACAGACCCTATGTCTGGCATATAATAAACATCTACAAATGGTAGCTGTTATTGTAAATTTCTTCTGTGGCTCAACTATGTGTAAGACAGTATGCTTGTTTTTGCCCATTTCTCTCCCAAATATGAGATTAAATTTGACTCTGGGTAACTATATGATGGGTAGGAGGCAGAAGAGATTCAAACATTGACTGAATAATTGAATGACTGCTGCAAGAATTTAATTTCCTAAGCTCTATACCACTCATACTAGTAAAACTCAAATTTCTCTTTCATTATGTGGTTGAATAACTAGGATTTTGTTGAGAATATCTTGTAGTCATGAGTGAATGTTCTGGCCTCATGTGACCTTGCAGCCCAGGGAATTCTGGGTGAGTGAAGACCCGTTTATCCTGGGAGAATTAATTGCCTGCTGAAGTTTCCAAACCGTAGTGAGTCAGACAGAAGGATATAAGCTGACTGAACTTAGAGGCCATCAGGCCAAATACTTCATATTAGCTTCCAGCTATTTGTCCACTACTGAGTTGAAGACTAACTAATCCTCTGTTTGTACAGAGCCTCACAGAGAAACTTGCAAAGAAAAGTAGTTTTGACATTTCATGATGTGATTATGCAATTTTAACATATCTTGAGTTTTATTTTTACCAGACACAAAGTCAAGGTGTGTGATGAAGTTTGAACTAAAGTCATCATTTTCAAACTGTTGTTTAATATTTTTGTTCTTTGACTTCATCATGTCATGTGAATCATATTTCAATAAGGGATAAATATTTATAAAATATGTATCAAAAGATGCCTCTGTAAAGACTACCCATCTATCCACAGTGGAGTCGTGGGTTAAGGAGAGATAACATAATGCTTATTGACTGAATGTTCCAAAATGAAATTCACAACCAAAATATTAATATCCAGTTTAAAAGATTTCTTGGCATTAATCCCCAAATGACTTTATTGTATATACGTTCACTCAATTTTACAGAAGGCATTATAACAAATTTTCTTTTTTTAAAAAAAATTTTTTTTGAGAGACAGAGAACATGTGAATGGGGAGAGGGGAAGAGACAGAAGGGGACAGAGGATCCCAAGCGGGCTCTGCGCTGACAGCAGCCAGCCTGATGTGGGGCTTGAACTGGCAAACCATGAGATCATAACCTGAGCTGAAGTTGGACACTCAACCCACTGAGCCACCCAGGTGTCCCCAAATTTTCTTATTTCTTACCAGAAACTGTTTTATTTTTCTAGATAAAAAATGACCATATGCAATGCTAAAAAGTATTTCATGTCTACCTTTATTGTATTTCTTTGATTTCTTATTCTATGCTGAAATAGTTCATGTTTACTCCTTATTTTAGACAACTTGGTTAATTTACTGATAGCTATAGCACTTGGAAAACAAGAAATATGATGGAATCACTTGAGAGCACTTTGGAAGTGGAAACCTATTTCCAGGCAAACTTAGATTCCCTAGAAAGAGGAAGTGTTTAGTTCAGAAATAAGGAAATAAAAAAAGTCCTCAATAAATTCAGATCATTTTGTTAAGTATATGTCTTGTGAGTAAAAAAGTAAACACTAATTTACACAGTGTAAATCAAGTCTTAGCCACTGATGAGAACTATCTTAAGAATGGGAGTCATCAGAAATAAAGTTGCAGCTTAAGCTCATCAGGACTATACTGACACTTGTAAAAATATTGAGATACTTTGGAAAGTAGGACTAACATCATTTGATTAACCCAACTCAGTGGACTTATTAATACAACTTACTTTATTTGTTCATTCAATGAACGTTCATCACTGGGTACATAGGGAGCTCCAGCATTATTCTAGGCACCATGGATACAATGATAAATAATAGAGTCATGATCCCTCCCTTGATCTCTCCCTTCATGGAGTTACCTTTGGATGGTAGGGTGGATAATAAACAAGCAAACAAATAAACATGCAATGTAATTTTAATAAAAGCAAACAGGATAAGGTGACAAAGTGTCTGGGAGGTTCACAAGTTGCTGTTTTAGAAGAGCTGTCGAGGAAGGGCTTTCCGCAATAGCAACTGGTAGAGAGGGATTTAATGAAGTGAGGACTGAGCTGCACCAAGGCCCAAAGCAATAGCATCCCAGACAGAGGGAAGCAAGAGCACACAGCCCGTCAGGCAGGGTGCATGTGATATGTTTGAGGAAAACAAGACCAGGAGGGCTGGAGCACAGTGAGTGAAGGAGAGAGTGAAAGACTTGAGAAAGGAGATAAAGGCGAAAGGCAGATCATCTAAGACCTAACAGGTCATGATAAGACATTAGGGTTTTATTTTCAGCCTGGTAGGAAGTCTTTGGAGCTTTGGAGCAGCATGGTGGAGGATCTGACCTATGTTTGGACAAGACTTCTCTAAACAGAGAGTAGAATGGTGGTTACCAGGGGTTGCAGGGTGGGGAAAATGTGGAGATTTTGGTCAAAGGATACAAGCTTCCAGTTATAAGGTTAACAAGTTTGGGGATCTAATGTACAGCTAATAATACTGTATCATTTCTTGAATTTTGCTAACAGAGCAGATCTTAAATGAAATGGTAACTATGTGGAGAGATGGAGGTGGTAGCTAGTGCTATAGTGGTAATTATTTATACATAAATTTAAGTTTAAAATTATAACTGTATTTTATAAATGTATCAAATCAACAGGTTATATACCTTAAATTTAAAAAAAAAAAAAAGAGAAGGCTTCTCTGGTCATTTTGTGGAAGCTAACACTGACAAGGTGGGGAACAGGGAAGGATAAGATTAGAATTAGGAGGATGTATTAGGAGGCTAAGGCAGTTGTCCATGGCAACATTCGTACTTATGGAGATGATAAGTATTCAGATTTAGGACATACTTAAAATTAAAGCTGATAGAATTCATGAATTGGATGTGGGAGTGTGCGGAATGAAAAAAATGAGGCTTAATGCCTTGTTTTAGTGTGTGTGTGCATGTGTGTGTAAGAGAGAGAGAGAGAGAGAGAGAGACAGAGACAGAGAGATCCTGAACAAATGGGTTTACAGTCCCTTATTTGAAACCCTTGGCTTTAAATGTTACCAAATTCTTAACTCAGATTTCAGAAAGGTAATAAGGTACCTATCCCAAAATTTACTAATTATTCCCAGAGGGGTCTAGGGTAGCTCCCAATGGATATTTCTGTAACAAAACGTACAAGTATTCACTTAAATAAAGACAATAAATGGCCTCTACTAGTTCAAGTCAGGTTTTGCTTCCAAATGAGTTCAAGTCAGGTCAGGTTTTACTGCCAAATGAAAATGTTTGGTGTTGAGAACTTTCAGAGTTTCACAGCTGTGGGTAAGGGAATATTAACCTTTATCATTTCCTGAAATGGGGAAGATGGTGGTGAAAATAAAAAGCTCTTTTGGATCCATGAATTTTGAGAAGCCTATTAGCCATTCAAGTGGCCTTAAAAACATATAGACAGCTGGACAGATGAGAGTTCAAGGCAGAAGATATAAATTTGTGAGTCGTCAATATACAAATATATTTAAAATCATGGAACTAGATGAGATGTAGGGAGTTAAAAAGGGTATAAATGAGATGAGACTCAGGGCTGAACCCTCAGGTACCCCAACATTTAGAGCTTGGGAAGATAAGTCAGGGAAAGAGAAGGAGGAGTGGCCAGTGTGCTGTGGCATCCTGGAAGCCTAAGATGACTACTTTACAAGAATGGCAAATGTCAAGTGTCCAATGTTGCTGAGCCATCATGTGCATTGGATTGTGCATTGACCATTGGTTTTTGCAATGAAGCAAAAACATTCCATTCATTGTTCCAATGAAAGAACAAAAATCCTTATAGAAGTGGGTAGAGAGAGGACTGAAGGTGAAGAAGTAGGAGCAGTATATACAGCTAACTCTTTAAATAATTTTCTATAAAGGAGACCCTAGAGATAAAGCAATGGCTCCTTTATCCTTTGAGACTAAAGGAGTTTGTTACTGTGGGGGATATTATTGGAGAATCCTGATGAGAAATGATGACAGGAGTGATACTGTAGGGAATGAAAAAGTCAACACAGAGAAAGAGAGAGAGAGAGGAAGATCTCCATCCCCTTGAATAGGTGAGAGGTAAGGACTGCTTGAGTGCAGAGACCAGATCTAGGAGCATGGATGGCTCATCCATGGTAACAGGAGGGAAGCAGAATGTTTGGGAACATTTGCAAGTAGGCAGGTGAAAACTTGGTGATGATCCCTCTGGTTACTTTTATTTTCTCAGTGAAATAAGAGACTATTTGTAGAGAGGAGGAGGGGAGAGAGGGAGTGGAGATTTGAGGAGAAGGTGTGAAACAGTCAGCTCAGCAAGGAGTGTGACTAAGGAAATGCAGTGGAACTGGTGGGCAGTGCTGAGTATCCATCTCGATCACATATTTAAAGTGAGATCGGTTTGCATCCCTGGGTGCTTTTTTCCTGCTACATTCAGTTCAGCCGCTTCCATGTAGGCGCAGAGCAGATGCAGAACTGGGTTTACAGAGTTCATATTCTGCCAGGAAATACCAGTGCCATGGATAAAGAAGGGGATAGCAGGGCTGAGGGCCTCTTTAAGGTTTAAGGTGAGGGGAGAGATGAGAATATGGGGGAATGATGGACAGTGACAAAGTGGATAAGGTCAACAGATTGGAGGTAGAGAAGGAGATAGATAATGAACTTCTAGAATGACATACCAGGGTCAGTGAACTTTTGTTCTTCTCAAAGACCCAGAATGATAAAATAGACACATATTATGTATAGACAAGCTTATACAAGAAATACAGTTTGTGAAAATGATATCTGGTAAGTTTTATTCTTCTCCTGTTTATAGAAGCCCCCTATGAAATCTTTTACCTTTCATTATTAGGCTTTCTCTTCAAAACAGAAGAGGCCATTAGGAGTGTGGCCATTCCTGCAAAGAAAACAAAGCTGGCAGTTCTAATTTTAGCATGCTTTTCCTTGACAACAGCCTTTTAAATATTGCCATACAACAGTAAAAATTGGCTTCGGAAAATAATGAGACTGTGTTTGGTTAAGGAAATTCAATCCTCTTTTACACTTGAACCTTACAAGTGTCATGAGAACACATAATGGCTTTTCCTTCACTTTTCTTCAGTGACTGAAATTTTACCATTTGTAGTATTTACGACACATTTCAATGTGTGCAGCAGTAGCAATAGGCCAAGTATGCAATGAAGGACTATTGTGAAATATGGTTTTAATCCCAAGGACATGGAGATTGTTTTACTACATAAGGGTTTTTGCTCTGTTTGCATTAATAGTAGCTTTAGTTGACCTAAATAATTCAGACTTTAAGTTCCTTCTTGAGATCCAAACCATTTTGCAAGTCTGCGCACACTAAGCAAGCAATTATCCCTTTCTTTGATGACTGTAATACCAAGAGTGAAGCTTGTCTTGGTTGAAATTTTATAAAACAGTCACACAAAATGATGATACTTAGACACGCACTTTGGTGTAAGTGCAACTGCCATTCAGTACCACATACAAGTGCTGATCGGGCAGAAAGAGAAGTGAAAGTCATGGTTTCCTTTGATTTTTGTCACAGTGTCATTATACACAGAATTTGTGGGTCTTAGTATTAATGGATTATAAAACTTTAATGTAAAGGTCACTTGTAGATATATTTTACATCTAGTTTTTTTTCCAGGAAATTCAACCTTCTGTCTTTGTGCAACGAACTAATTTGGGATAATTATACATGGATTATGTGGATATTTAGCAATTACTCTTCTGAAATGTTTGTTGAATTTCCTATTTAGCATTGCAGGGTTGATCTTATTTGAAGTTTGCTACTAGGCTTTGCTTTTGCCCAAATAATCTTTGCATCCTTGGATCCTTGGTGGGATATTCCCTAGGTAATACTATGCATTTTATTGTTGGTAAATTGAATTTCTTTCTTAGCTCCTAGAGATTTCTCTTGATTTCCCTCTCTTTGAAAATTGGCTTGAATATGATCTGAGACTACATGATTCCTATTAATAGGGCATCAAAGATGTACCTGAATGTCTGAAATTGCCAGTCATATGCTTTGACTGGGTCTTTAAAGAAATATAAATTTGGCTTCCTTGGTACTAATCCTATACATTCTATAACAATTTTACTTTCAAAAGTTAATTCTCATTTTTATTACACTAATAAAATAGTACCATGTGACAATGACAATAGTTTATTTTCCCCCAATTCTTGGCACTATCTGGGTCTGCTTCCTGAGGCATCAACTTTATCTTTGAATTCTTTCTTCCTATAAATTATCTATATTTCAAGATTATAACTCAGTGTAGTTGGTTCTTGATTTATTGATTTTAAGCATATCTACTGCCTTCATATAACAGTGGCTGAAAATTTAGCACTTAGACCAAGCTCTAACGATGGCCCTCTTGAGTTACCCTCCCCCATTCTCCCAAAGTAGTTCTGTTACCTTTCCAGTGAATCAATATTTGGTGTTTATCATCTTATGACTGAATTGCCTTCACTTCTGAGCCAAGAAATGGAATATCAATATATTTACTGTAGAGTACAGCCCCCTTGTTTTTCCTGGAGTTAGTAAATATCTCATTTTAAGTCTTTGTTGGCCTTAATTACTGCATACCTATCACTAATTCTTTCCAAATTCAGAAAAAGAATTGTAAAATACCCTTCAATATATTTCCCACATTTCCAAGCACATCATGTGCTTTTTCTGTCCTGCTCTTTTCCTTGGAGACACTGTCCTTCCAGCCTTTGTCCTCAGCTCCATCTGGGGTTCTCCAAGCCTAAGGCACAGATGACCCTGGGATTGCCCTTTGTTTTCATTCTGGGAAATTCCTTCAATACCCTAATGAATGGGTCTCTTGTTTCCTGGATCCCGTGCTTTTTTGGTTTACACTCATTTAAGGAATGATCTTCTCTAATAACTTTCTGAAATAGAGCACTTGAGAAATATATTCATTTACAGTACAATCATATATGAAAATGTATTTATTCTGTTTTGATATAGAATTGACTTGATTGACTCTGAAATCATATGTTAACAATTACTTTTTCTCATAATTTTAAAAATATTGCTTCATTGTCTTTTAGCTTTAGTACTGCTATAAAGAGGGTTGGTGCCATTTAGCCCTGATCTTTTCATGTGATGTTCTCTCCAAACCTCATGAATCAGGAATTTCTGTTTATTCCTTTTTCTTCTGAAATTTCATGATAATAACATTGGTGTGAAAATTTTGTACTGGGGCGTTGGTTTTTCCTTTCAATCTAGAAATGCAGCCATGCCCTTCAGTTTTTGGAAAGTTTCTCCATTTTTAATTTGATAATTTTCTTCCTTTCATTTTCTTCATTTATTGTTTCTGGGATTTTTATGTTGCTCCTTCTGGATTAAGCCTCAAATTTTCTTATATTTCCTCTCCTCTCATCCACTTTTGCTTTAAAAATAATTTTAAAAAACTTGAATATCTACCGATCCCTCCATCTGACCTCATTCTTATTTGGTTCTTTTTTTTTTTAAGAGAAAGTGTGTATACACACAGGGGAGGGGCAGAGGGAGAGAGAGAGAGAGAGAGAGAGAGAGAGAGAGAGAGAGAATCTTAAGCAGGCTCCACACTCAGGATGGGGCCTAATGTGGGGCTTGATCTCACTATTCTGAGATCATGACCTGAGCAAGAATCAAGAGTCAGACACTTAATCAACTGAGCCACCCAGGTGCCCCCTTATTTTGATTCTTATTTGTAGCACTCTGTTCTTTTCATATGCATGCAACACTTTTTATAGCTCTGAAGTTCATTTTTGTTGATTAACAATTTTTCTTCTACTTGAATAGGCTGTTTCTACTGAGTTACGGTTTTCTGTGTGTTTGTTTCAGTTTGTCTTTCCTGTTAAAGACTTTCCTCAAAGAGGCTGTCTGCTCAATTTTAAAAGACAGACACTAAAAGCTGATTGATGCTCGGTGTTAATAGGTAGTGTTTGTTGACTTGTGGGGTTCATAATAGAGTGGGAGGTACTGAGACATTTAATTAGGTACAAAATGCCAGTATCTACAGGTCTTTTCCCTGGAACCATTTATTTTCTATTGGAAAATAACTTAATCTCTGGTCTAGGATATTAACATCTGGCTGCCTTCATTTTAGAACTGAGGGAAGAAAGGAGATGGGGTCATACCATTTATTATATAGTTTGCATTTAGTTTTTTTTCTTTTTTACTTAGTTTACTTTTTTTAAATATAGCAACTCATATTTCTCACCTCTGTGGCTTAATTTCACCAGAAAATAAATATCTAGTCTTCCATAATGATGTGGGAGCAGTAGTTGCTAGGTACTGAGGGAGAAAATGAAGATCTACCTTCTGTTTCCTTTGGCTTTCAAATAAAACCCTACTTTGAGTCCCACTTTGATTCTCTGAGTTATGCAATGCCGAATGCCTCCAATTCTTGTGTCTTTTCATGGTTAAAAGTTGAAATTTCTGTTTCTAGCTGGTACTCTAAGATTTCCACTCCTCCATTTCAAACTTCTAAACTATGAGTTTATTCTCTTGTGTCTTGTTATCTTTTTTCCAATGCTGTTTGTCCTTCTGGGGGATTTACAACATTTTTATGCCCTTACTGTCATGTTAGAAGAGTTTTAGGAGACAACAATGATAAATACATGTTCAGTTAGCCATAGTTAAAAAATGATGCACTTGAGTTTTCCAATACTTAAAAAATTAATTCAAATTTTATTTTGTACTTTAATTTTCTTGAAAACCCTGAGAGGTAATACCATGTGCTAACTCCCATCTATCATATAAGGAAACAAAAAGAGATGATCTTCTTAAAGTGATTATATTACAGAGTTCAATGAAGAAGACAGGAACCAGGCTTCTATTTAAAACAGAAAAAAGGGGCTCCTGGGTGGGTCAGTCTGTTAAGTATCCAATTCCGCTCAGGTCATGATCTCATAGTTCATGATTTTGGGCCCTGCATTGGGCTCCACACTGGCAGTGTGGAGCCTGCTTGAGATTCTCTCTTTCCTTCCCTCCATTTCTGCCCCTTCTCTGCTTGTGCTCTCTCTCTCTCTCTCTCTCTCTCTCTCTGAAAATAAATAAACTTAAAAAGAAGAAACACAAAAGGATTCAATATGGATTCAATAGATGTGTATAAAATCAGGAATGTTTGTAGGAGCTGGAAGTTAGGGGCCACCATGAAACTGGCAAGTTAAAGGCTCAATGCCACAGCTGTGATTCAAAGGCAGAAACAATCTGGGCTGCCATCATTAGTGACTACCCTACTGCCTCTAGACATCCATAGAGCCAGTGGCTGGATATGCAAAGGTGAATCCAGCCAATACAATTATCTCGTGGCCTTGTTTGTGAGCCAAAATCAGTAGTAGGAACATGGTTCCTCCTAACTTTGCCTTCCAAATATTCCAAATGCTTTGAGACTGCTTCTCATAGGCATTACCTAATTCATATCTAGAACCTTAGGTAAAATGGCCTGGGTATAGATTTTAGCTTTCAAATATCTCCCAATAGAATGGCTCAATCTGAAGCATCTACTGTGGTAATACAGCTGGTTTGTGACAGAGTTACAGCTGGATCTCAGTTTTTGTGACTTTCAGCATTTTTCTTTCTACTGTTTCCTTTCATTTTAAAAATATAAAATAATTGGAGCACCTGGGTGGCTTAGTTGGTTGAGTGTCCAACTCTTGATTTTGTCTCGGGTTGTGGGACTGAGCCCTGTGTTGGGCTGTGCACTGAGCATGGACCCTGCTTGGGATTCTCTCTCTCTTCTTCTCTCTCTGCCCCTCTCCCCTGCTCGCTCACCCTCATTCTAAAATTTAAAAAATAACACAAAAGAATATAATAAAATATTAATATTTAAATCTTAAAAAATATAAAAATCACATAAATTTTTTTTTCTAAATAGAATGATTATCTAAAATACACTAATGGGGGCGCCTGGGTGGCTCGGTCGTTTGGGCGTCCGACTTCAGCTCAGGTCACAATCTTGCGGTCCGTGAGTTAGAACCCTGCATCGGGCTCTGGACTGATGGCTCAGAGCCTGGAGCCTGCTTCCGATTCTGTGTCTCCCTCTCTCTCTGCCCCTCCCCCGTTCATGCTCTGTCTCTCTCTGTCTCAAAAATAAATAAACGTTAAAAAAAATTAAAAATAAAATAAAATAAAATACACTAATGGTATAGTTGACATGTTCTTTCAAGGCTTTTGTTCTCAATAGTATTTGATGGCATCTAAATATATAGGATAATATTTTGATTCTTATTGCACAGAGCATATGAAACTATATTACATACTTAACATTATACTAGACTACTTGTGGGATACAGAAATAAAAGACAGTCTTTCCTTTAACTGGGTAGATAAAGCTAACTCCTATTAATTGATGGTACACAATAAAATATGGAGTATATGTATTTTTCTTTATGAGTGAGAAAAATACTAACATCTGTTGTTTGTCAAGAACTCTGTATTTGTTATCTCACTAAATCTCCATACAAATCTTATGAGTTAATATTGCCATATTCATTTTAGAGAATAGTAATACACACTCAAGGCAGCTAGATAACTCCACAGATTATGCTGACATTGGACTGTAGAGTGGGATTTAAATATTGTGGTTTTCCTTTTATACTAAGATGCTTCTTGAGGTTTGGGATGAACCTTGATGAAGAGTAGGATTTGGATGGGGAGAGGGGTAGGAAAGGTGTCTCAAACTCAAATTCCAACAGAGGCCATAAATGAGGGAGGTGTATTGGGTGGGGACTGAAGCAGCTCAGGGTATACTTGTTCCCCCTTGGGACAGCAGCCTCTTAGCTCATCTTCTTTTTCTTTGTTGGAGTATCAGCAAATAGTGGTCATGTGCTGATTTTATTTATTTAAAATAAAATAACATTGTATTTTTAAATGTTAGCAAATAAACCAAGCTTCAAAACCACTGTTGAGACCAAGGGGCACCGTGTTCCACCTGTGAAGGCCAAGGGCAATGCAAAAGGTGCTAGCCAAAGTCATGTACTACATGCTGGACTACCCATACAGGAAAACAGTGCAAAAATGAAATCTCTGGCATTAGAAAAAACCATCATCTATATTGAATGAGATAGTTAAAGGGAGGACTTCAGGACTTATTTGGAGGGAGAGGTGTCTGTGCTGGCATTCTCATCACGTCCAAGGAAAAGTGTAAAGGAAAAGTGTAAAAGTGTAAAGGTGGCTGGTGCTATCTTTGTTTGTCAGCGAAGAGGAGTGTCCACTGGGCTTTGCCACCAACATCAAGGCAAGGAGGAATCTGTTCTTCTGTAGGCCAAGTAGACCTTTGGAAAGAAGGCAGCCTGGGTCAGTTCAAAGGAGATGCTGCCTAAGATGATTGCCTGGAAGTGTAGAGCAACCCTAACAGAGAGAGCTTGTGCAGAGTGGACCAATCCCGCTAGGGATGAGGGAGGAAGTCCTTAGTGGTAAGGTAGAAGACCAGCATGATCTGCCTTAAGAATTGTAGTCAGAGGACCAGAGAGAGAAGATCTCTAAAAATCCTGTGTGTAGGTGGATCTCACTAGTGAAAAAGTCAGCATCTAGAAGGAACCAACACAGGAAAGCAGTTATATCTGCTGGATAAAACTGTGCCCTTCCCTCTATTCCCTTTCCTCTCTGTCCTCATAAGTTACAGAGTTGGGAAAAAAGGAAACTCTAACCTAAAGCAATTCTGAGCTTTGGGCTAGGAGGGTGTGGCTGGAAAATGCTTCACTTTGAAAGAATATGGAGTACTAATTGTTACATTGGATGTTGGCATTTTGACTTCTCAAATGAAAATCAACTTGTGACTGAAAGAGACCAGAAAATCTGTGGCACTTGGATTTCATCCCATAGTAGAAACAAAGAAATCCAGAGGGTGGGTGTGGAAGAACAATGAGGGGGAAAAAGACTCTTCCTGATTGTAGTATACTTCTTAAACACGTGTTTGCAGGACACATGTCTGTGTGCCAGAACTGTGTGTTCTCCATTTGCAGTCCCTGGGATAGGGAATGTTCTTTGGGGGTGGGGAAGTATGGCTGAGCACGGGGTGGAGAAAGCATGATTAGTAAATACTAAGTAAAAAGAGATATAAAACTTTCTCTATAAATAGTCTGTATTCTGTTTTGTCTTTTTATTTCTTTTCATTGTAGAATCCAAGTGACCTTGTAAGACCCTTACTACACATATAGATGAGTTAACAAAATCGATGGTGCTAATGCTTTTAGACATGTAGGTGGTAAAAGTTACCTTAGCTTAGGAGATAGTCCCGTAAAGACCATTACACTTTATTCAAGTGATAATACATGATGTGTTGATGACTCAGTAAATGATTTTGTATGTTCCTCTGAAGCCCACTGCAATTGATTTTTTAAAATGTACATTTCTCAAGGATTCAGCAAAATCACCAAATTAAGGAACATTATCATTCTCTGATTACGTAACTACTGAAGTGCCATCATCTGGTGTTTGGAATTTGTTCAAATACTGGTATAAAATGCATTGCAAAAGACAGTCCAGAAAGTCCTCTTGCTGATTGAAAGTTTGTGTAAGTTAAGGGAGAATTTTTGTAATATATGGCAAAGAATGCTTTGGCTAATTGTTAAGGGTTTTGTTCTCTGAGTTCCCGGAGTGTTCTGTTGTTTGGGGATCTTGTAGCTGCTGCAGTGATTAGAATGAGGTTAGCACAGAGTAGATGTTTTACACAATAAAATAAGTGTGGTTGAAAAGGCTGCTGGTCCCCTGCCCAGTTTCTGTCACTGTAATAGAACACACGGGCATTGCACTGTGTGACACTCATTCTGAGCCTGGAAATTGTTTGTGTAATTCCCCACACAGTTAAGTTTGTGAGTAACAAAGGCAGCACTAATGACTTTTTGGCATGTGGATATCTCTTGTCACAGAATCTCTTTGAGAATCAGACTTTATTTAAAAACATGTTGCACCAGATCAAAAATAAAATTCATTTAGCATTGTTTGGAAGTATAACAATAAATAAGTTTGTAGCTCACAAAAGGATAGGAAAATTAATTCTCCCTAAGTGAAACTAATTCACATGGTGAATATTTTTCTCTTGATCCATGGTCAATTTTAAGATCATACATACAAAGTTTCTCATTTATGTGATGATTTTGTAACCTTAAACCATTTACATTAGTAGGTCAGACAGTTTAAACTCAGAATTCCAGGAAGTTTGATAGAATCGTGCAATTAGAAATGTGTGAGAGGTTTAGATATGAGAGTAAAAAGTACATACAGATCTTCATTTATCCATTCATTGTCTATCCATTCTTCACTCAAAAGTCACTCACAAATTCATTCAATAAAATGTACTGAATTTCTACCATGTGTAGAGCTTGAGGTTTGCTTTTTAGATGGATAAAAAGAATAGCTGTAAACCTTAGGAAGTGGAACAGTTAAAAGCTAACAAGAGAGTTAGACAATGGCACAAATAATCACATAGATAATTACATGTATTTATATATTTGAATGTATGTTACATATTTATATACATAAACATATAAATATGTATATGTGTATATATGCCCACACCCATAATCATTGTGTGCATACAACTTGATGTCTGACTGCCTTGCTTGTTTTATTACATTTTATTTAATGCTGTTATATTTTCTTTATATATTATGTTTTACATGGTAACATGGAGCTTAGCTTACTGTTTTTATTGCTGGACAATTATGTTGTTTCTAATTTATGCTTGTTATGTGGAAAACACTAAGAAACATCTTTCCCATATTCTATATTTTTCCTTCAGATAGATTTCCAGAAGTAGGTTTGCTGGGTAAAATCTAAATTTCAAGTGACCAACTCTCCAGTCACCTTTCTTTAAAAATTTTCAAGCCCACTCCTTTTAGCACCTCACCTCTAGGACATTTTCCACCCTACTGTGACCTCCAATTTATTATCCCTTTTCACTGTCTCTCTCATTTCTCTTTGTTCCCCTCAGGGAACAACAAGCTTGTTCTCCCCCCAACAAGCTTTAGATACAATGGTCTGTTATTATACCCCGTGTTTGTATGCTTATTAACTCCCTTGTTCCTCTTATGTACACACTTTCAGAAAAATCCTACTCCTGGTTAAAGCGTACTCTCAGATCATTTCATGCCTGCACTCATGCAGCTGAATGTGTCTGGAGAAAACCGCACTGCTATGCTGATTGCCGTTACTTTAAACGCATGACTAGGAACCCCAGGTGTACCCTAACTGTTGTCCACAAACCTACCACATTCCCTATAACCATGAATGACTATTCTAGGCCTTCTCCTGTCTCCTCAAGCCTCAGATGCTTCCTTTCCCCTTTATTGAGTAAAGGGAGCACTAACAAAGGCCCTTCCCATCCATGTCTACAACCCCACAGATTTCTCCACACCTATACTCTGCCTTCCCTTCTGTTACAATGAATGAATGGTCAGTGCTCCTAAGGCTACTAAAGTGTGCCACTCAAGGACATCACTCCTACAGTTATGCCTGCTGTAGCTTGCATTTTCTTCCTTTCTACTATATAATTCTGACCAGCGTATAAGTGTATTATATTTCCAAGTTAAAAAAACAAAAACTTAAAAAAATTTTTAATGTTTATTTATTTTTGAGAGAGAGAGAGAGAGAGAGAGAGAGAGAGAGAGAGAGCGCAAGCGTGAGCAGGAGAGGGACAGAGAGAAAGGGAGACACAGAATCTGAAGCAGGTGCCAGGCTCTGAGCTGTCAGCAGAGAGCCCGACACAGGGCTCGAACTCACGGACCGCGAAATCATGACCTGAGCTGAAGTCAGACGCTTAACCGACTGAGCCACCCAGGCACCCCCCAAATAAAAACCTTTTAACTTATGTCATCCTCCATTTAAGTCAAAATTTCCCTTGCAGTAAAACTCCTCAAAAGAGTTGTCTATACATATTGTTTCTACTTGCTCTCTTTCTATTTGTTCTTGGATCCAATAATAATTTTTTATATCTCTTTTTGCCAAAACCACTCTTGTTAAAAATCATCAATGGCCTCCATCTCACCTGATCAACTCTTCACTTCTCAGCCTTCAGATCTTTTGGTCCATTAGCATACATTACCACTTGGTTTAACGTTACTCTCTGAAACACTTTCTTTATTGCTCCCAGAAGAATACTCTATTGATGCTTTATCTACTGTTGACTGCTTCTCAGTTTTCTTTGCTGATTTCTTCTTATTTTCCAACATTTGAATTTTGGAGTACCCTGGGACTCAGTTCTCAGATTAGTTGTCTTCTCTGTGTTCTCATTCCATTGATAGCATCCAATGTCATGGTGTAATATTCTATTATAGATTAGTGCCAATTTATGTCCCCACACTTTACTTCACCAGACTTCAAAATCCACATTCTATCTTATATCTCTTGTTGTTGAAACGTAACATTCCCCAAACTAAATTTGGTTCCCCACTTTTATCTGTCTATAAAACTGTCTCTTCTCATAGACTTTCTGATCTAAGTCAGTGGTAAGTCTGTTCCGTCATTTTCTCAGGCTGGAAGCTTTAGAGTCATCTGTGACCTTTTTTTTGCTCACGGCCACATCTGATTCATGAGGCAGTGCCATAGAATCTACCTCAAAATATATCTAAAGTGCAACCACCGCTCACCACCTCTAATGCAACCTGCCTAGTCCAAGCCACTGTCATCTTACCCCAGGAATATTCCCACCAGCCATGCCTGCTCTCTCCTTGCTTCCACTTAGGCACTTCTGCCATTCTTCACACAGTGTTGGAGTCTTCCTTTAGATAGGGAAGACAGGGAGCACCTGATGGGCTCAGTCAGTAGAATATGCAACTCTTGATCTCTGGGTTGTGGGTTCGTGCCCACACAGGGTAAAGAAATTACTTAAAAAAATAAAATCTGGAAAAAAAAAAAAGAAAAGAAAGGGAAGCCAGGTCATGTCACTTCTCTGTTTAAGAACTTTCACTGGCTCCAGGGGCGCCTGGGTGGCGCAGTCGGTTAAGCGTCCGACTTCAGCCAGGTCACGATCTCGCAGTCCGTGAGTTCGAGCCCCGCATTAGGCTCTGGGCCCATGGCTCAGAACCTGGAGCCTGTTTCCGATTCTGTGTCTCCCTCTCTCTCGGCCCCTCCCCCGTTCATGCTCTGTCTCTCTCTGTCCCAAAAATAAATAAACGTTAAAAAAAAAAATAAAAAATAAAAAAAAAAAGAACTTTCACTGGCTCTTTATCTCAGAGTGAAATAAAAAATCTTTATCTTTTATGATTAGCCTCTTCCTCTACCTTTAACTTCATGTCCTGCTCTTCTTCTCTTTTCTCATCCAGCTCCATCTACGCTGGTTTTCTTGCATCTCGTAAACTTGAAGTACGTTCAGACGTACGTCCTTTGTATCTGCACTTTGTTCTAACTGGTACACTCTTGCCCCAGACACACATGGTATACTCTCTCACTTCCCTTAGGGCCCTACTCAAATGTCACCTTCTCGGACAGGCTTTCTTACAACAGTACCCTTATTATCACTCTGTAACCTTTTACTGTGTTTTAGTTTTACTTACAACACTTACCATTAAGCATATTTTTTATCTGCTTGATTGTCTACCCCTATTAGAATACAAAATTCATGAAAGCAGCCACTTTTATTTTTAGTTTGATCACGCTCTTTCTTCAGGGCCTGGATCATACCTACAACCTAGTTGACATCCACCATTTTTTTGTTGAATGGATGAATGAATAGCATTTATGCATTCAAGTTGTTGAGTCATATCAAATTGTGTATTACATAATTTCTGGGATCGCTTTCATTGCATACTTACAAGCATTGCATATTATTTTAAATTTGCACTAAGTTAGCGAGAAAAACATGTTTTTGATGACATCTTTTGTACCTTTCATTTTTACATCTTATGTATTGATAATTTTCAAAGACTTGATTTGGCATAATATAGTAGACATGGATTTATTGATATTTTATTAATGGTGTAAAGTTAATGTATAAATCATATGAGTTAGCACAGCAGAGTATTTAAATGGAAACAAAACAAACAAAAAACAATACTTTTTGGAATACCTGATCTCCCAAATAAGGTGGATATTTGGAGTTCTATTATATAATTTCCTTTTCATGCATTGCCTCTTAGATATCATTCTGTGGTTTATTTGTGATCAGTTACTTGCTTTTCCCTTGTGTTTGGATATTCAAAAAGACGCAGTTGTGAAGAATCCACTGTGTTGGGGGGTAAATTTTGGTAAATTAAATTTTGACATAGGAAAGTATTAAGATGTACTCCAATGCTGTAGTCATTATAACTGAACTATACGGCTCATCATATTTTGATATTGACAGATTGTGAATGGTGAATTGCATCTTAGTTATAACTTTCTGATTTATTAAAGTTAATAAATGTGATGTAACTAATTTTTAGTAATTTGCAGGAAAACAATAAGGGTTGGTAATAACTGTGAAACTATATGCATTACTTAAACCCCAAATTATGTGTGTTCTATTTAACTTATACTCTTTTTTTTTTGGTTCAATTTTGTAAGCTGCTCTGATAAGATTTACTTATTACAAATGACAGATACAAATAGTGAATTCAGATCTTGACATATGAATTAAATAATTGTTTGATATTTTTTCTGACATTAATATAGGGAAACCCCTTTGAACATATTATTCATGAGCCTTTCTGATACAGAACCTTTTCATTATAAACTTTCTTAGGAAGCCAGCTTCAAATTAAAGTTTTTAGTTTACTATTGACATCTTTGAATAGCCTTATTTAGGTATAATTTACATGTCATAAAACTCATCCATTTTAAGTATACGGTTCAATGATTTTTTAGCAAATTTATAGGGTTATGCAGCCCTCACCATGATCCAGTTCCAAAACATTTCCATTGCTTCAAAAATTTTCCATGGTTCAATTGGAGTCATTCCCCATTCCCACCCACTCCCAGTCCCAGAGAAAGGTTGGTTTGTTTTCTGAGATGTCATAGAAATAGAATCATGCAATATGTAGTCTTTAATATTTTTGTAGTGGATATCAAAGGTCATTCCTTTTTATTGCTGAATATCATTTGATTTTATGGATATGCCACATTTTGTTTTCCATTCACCAGCTGATAGGTTTGGCTATCACAAATAATGCTGGAAAATAATTGAAAGCACATGTTAGATGCAACTGTTAGATCCAATGGTAAGTTCATGTTTAATCCTTTAATAAACTGCTAAACTTCCAAAGTGGCTGTATGATTTTGCATTCCCACTAGCAGTGAATAAGAGTTACAGCTTCTCCACATTTTTACTAGTACCTGATAAGGCAGTCTTTTTGATTAGAATCAGTCTGGTGGGAGTGTAATTGTATCTCATTGTGGTTTTAATTTGCATTTCTCTAATGACTGATGATGGTGAACATCTTTTCATGTGCTTATTAGTCATTTGAATAGCTTCTTTGATAGAATTTCTATTCAAGTCCTGTGTCTATTTTTAAAATGGTTTGTTTAACTTCTTATTTAAAATTTTAAGAGTTCTTTATGTACTCTGGTTACAAGTCCTTTATCTGATATATGACCTACAAATATATTTTTTCTCTTCTATTGCTGTCTTTCATTTTCTTAATAGTAATAGTGTCTTCTGAAGAGCAAGTTTCTAATTTTATGGAAGTCCAATTTATCATTTTTTTTCTTATGGATTGTGCTTTTAGTGTCATATATAAGAAATCTTTGACTAATCTAAGGTCACAGGATTTTCTCATATTCTACTAGAAGCTTTTATAGTTTTAATCTTTACATTTAGAGAAGCTTTTATAATTTTAATCTCTACATTTAGGTCTATCATTCTATTTAAAGAAGTTTCTGTGTGAGGGTTTAAGTTCATGTTTTGGCATACAGATAACCAAATGACCTACCTGGTAACATTTGAAAAGCCCATCTATTTCCCACTGATACCTTTATTAAAAATAAATTGATAAAAATGTAAAGATTTATTTCTGGCCTTTCAATTTTGTTCTCTTTATCTATATGCCAGTTTATACCAGTTTCAGTTATCTTCATTACTGTGGCATTAGAGTAAGTTTGAAATCATGTAGTGTAAATCTTCCAACGTTGATCTTTTTTAAAGTATTATTTTGACTATTCTAATATTCTTTGTAGTTCTGTATCAGTTTTAGAACCAAGTTTACACTTGTGGCCAAAAAAAGCCTGGTGGGATTTTGATAGGGATATTATTGAATCTATAGATCTATCCTAAGGAATTGCCATGTTAACAATACCAAGTCATCAGGCCATGAACACGGTAAGTCCATTAATTTTTTCTTTAATCTTTATTTATTTTTGAGAGAGAGACAGAGTGCAAGCATGGGAGGAGCAGAGAGAGAGGGAGACACAGAATCTGAAGCAGGCTCCAGGTTCTGAGCTGCCAGCACAGAGCCCGACGACGCGGGGCTTGAACTCATGTTCTGAGATCATGACCTGAGCCGAAGTTGGATGCTTAACCAACTGAGCCACCCAGGCACCCCAAAAGTCCATTAATTTTTATCTTCTTTAATTTTTCTCAGTAGTTTTTATAATTATCATTGTATAAGTCTTACATTTTTAAAATTACATTTATTCCTGACTGTTTTGTTCTTTGTGATATTTTGAATGGAATTTGTTTTTGTTTTTTTTAAAATATTTTTTAATGCTTATTTATTTTTGAGAGAGTGAGCCAGAGCATGAGCGAGGGAGGGACAGAGAGAGACACAGAATCTGAAGCAGGTTCCAGGTTCTGAGCAGTCAGCACAGAGTCCTATGCAGGCTCTAACTCACGAACTGTGAGAACATGAACTGAGCCAAAGTCAGATACTTAACCGACTGAGCCACCCAGGCACCCCTGAATGGAATTCATTTTATATAGTAGTTCGTTGCTATTATAAAGAAATACAGTTGGACATTAAGTAAACTTATGGTGTAATCATTTCACAGTACATGTAAGTCATGCTGTACACATTAATCTTACACAGTACTGTATGTTGATTACATATCAATGAAATTAGGAAAGAATTTATAATATAAAAGGTAGAGCAATTAGAAATGGACAGCTATAATAAAAAATAAATAAAACTTAAAAAAGGAAATGCAATTGATCATATATATCCCAAACTTGCTAAACTTATTTATTGACCTCTGGCAGGTTTTTTCTTGTAGATTCTTTAGAATTTCATACATACAAGATCATGTAGCCTGTCAATAAGGCAGTTTTACTTCTTTCTTTCTGATTTGTATGCTTATACTTAGATATCAGTATGATGATGAATAGGAATGATGTGCAGAGGTCCTTGCTTAGTTCTATCTTAGGTAGAGAGCATTCATGGTTTCTCTTAGACGTCCTTAAAGTTAATTAAGTTCCTTTTTATTCCTTATTTGTTGAATTTTTTTTTGAATCATGAATATGTATTAGATTTATGAAAAATTGTTCTGGGACAAGGATATGCTTTTGTCTTTTATTCTATTAATATGGTGTATTGTATTAATTAATTTCCATATTTTAAACCAATCTTGCATTCCTAGAATAAGTCTAATTTAGATATTAGGTATAATCCTTTATATATTGTTAGGTTTGGTTTGCTGCTATTTTGTTAAGGTTTTTTTAAAATAAATGTTCATGAAGGATGTTGTTTTGTAATTTTCTTTTGTTTTGATGCTTTGCCTGAGTTTGACTTTGTTAAGTGAGTTGGGAAGTATTCCTCTGGCCTGTATTTGGTGAAAGAGTTTATGTAGATTTAGTATTGGCATTATTTTATTTTTTTACCAAAAAATTATAGAATTTACCAGGGAAGCCATCTGGGCCTGTTCCTTTGTAATGGAAAATTTTTAATTACTCATGTAATTTCTTTACTTGTTATAGATCTATTTAGATTTTCTATTTCTTGATTAGTCAGTTATTGTTACTAATATCTTTCTGTGAATTTGTCCATTTCATCTATGTTGTCTAATTTTTTGGCATAGAGTTGTTCAAAATATTCTTCTATAGTCCTTTAAATTCTGAAGTCTTGACAGTGATGTTCATACTTTTATTCCTGAGAGAAGACTTTGTGTCTTCTCTCTTCCTGGTTCATCTAGCTATAGGAATAATGATTTTGTTAATATTTTTAAAGAGTGGACTTTTGGTTTCATTGATGTTCTCTATTGTTTAATGTTATCTAGATCACTGATTTCTGAATCTTTCCTTTGCTTGCTTAGGATTTAGTTTCCTTTTTCTTTCCTAGGCTGTTAAAGTAGAAGTTTGGAGCATTTATTTAAAATCTTTCTTTTTTTCCAATATGCAAATTGAAAACTATACATTTACTTTTAAACAATGCATCTCATACACTATGATGCGTTGCGTTTTCATTTTTATTAAGTTCAAAATATGTCCTAATTTCTAATGTATTTACATCTATCCATGACTTATTTAGAGTATTTGTTTTCTGTATTTGTGGATCTCTCAAATTTCTTTTTGTTGCTGATTTCTAATTTAATATAGTTGTGGTTGGTGGGAGACCATACTTGCATGATTCCAATCATTTTAAGTTTATTAAGAATTACGGGCTAGCAAGTGGTCAATTCTGGGGAATATTATCTGTGCACTTAAAAGGAATGTGTATTCTGTTGTTGTTGGGTGCAGTGTTCCCTAAATGTCAGGTCTAACTGATTATTTTTCAAGTCTTCTGTATATCTGTATATTTTCTGTCCAGTTTATCAATCATTGAAATGCAATATTGCGATCTACAACTACGATTGTTTAATTTTCAGTTTTTAATTTCACCTTTTAATTTGGTCATTTTTTGCTTCAGATATGTGGGGCCTTTGTTAGGTATACATTTATAATAGTTATTATCTTCCAGATCTATTGACCCTTTTATCATTGTGATTGTTCCTCTTTGTCTAGTTACATTTATTGTCTCAAAGTTCATTTTGTATGATGTTAATATGGCCACTTCGGCTGTCTTATGATTGCATGGCTTATACGTTCCCATCCTTTTATTTTCAAATTACTTTTGTCTCTGTATATAACGTATGTCTCTTATAGACAACTTATGGTTGGATTTTGCCTTTTTGTTCAGTCTGACAATCTCTAGCTTTTGATTGGAATGTTTAATCAAATACATTTAATAGAACTATTGATATAACTGGATTTACATCTGTCATTTTCTTTCTTGTTTTCTCTGTGTCGTAGGCCTTCTTCCCTCCATATTCTGCTCCAAATCAAGTCAGCCACCTCTAGCAATGAAGTTTCTGGTTTTTAAGACCAATCTCACTATGGTAAAATTACCATATTGACTTAGCTGGTGGTGGTTGGAGGTAGCTCCAAGTCAGATGTTCAGTAGTTTTTAGTTAATACATGCTTTTCAATTTGTAATTTGCCTTTGGTTGATGTCTGGAGCCCTGAATGGGTGTTTTTGACAATTTTTGTCTGGTTGTATCACTGTTTCTTAATGAAGAATTTTTTTTAAGTTTTTATTTTAATTCCAGGTAGATAATATACAGTGTTATATTCAGTTCAGGTGTGCAATATGGTGATTTAACAATTCCATGCATCACCCCGTCCTCATCACAAGTGCATTCTTTAATCCTCATACCTATTTAACCCGTCCCCACATCTACCTCCCCTCTTGTAACTATCAATTTGTTCTCTATAGTTAGAAGTCTATTTCTTGTTATGATTCTCTCTCTCTCTCTTTCCCCCCCCTTTTTGCTCATTGGTTTTGTTTAATAAATTCCACATATGAGTGAAGTCATATGGTATTTGTCTTCCCCTGACTGACTTATTTCACTTAGCATTAAACTCTCTAGCTCCATCCCTCTTGTTACAAATGGCAAGATTTCATTTATTTTTATGGCTGAGTAATATTCCAGTGTGTGTGTGTGTGTGTGTGTGTGTGTGTGTGTGTATGCATGTGTGTGTATATATTCATCAATTGATGGACACTGGGCTGCTTCCATATCTTGACTATTGTAAAAATGCTGCTATAAACATAGGAGTGCATGTTCACAATATGTTCAGAATATGTTTGAATTAGGATTTTTTTTTAAATTTTGAGGTAAATACCCAGTGGTGTGATTGCTGGATCATAGTTTGGTTTTATTTTTAACTTTTTGAGGAACTTCCATGCTCTTTTCCATAGTAGCTACACCATGCAAAGAATATTTTTAATTTTTTTACTTCTCCATAGCCAGAGTTCCTGACATTTTGGACTTGATGAAATATTTTGATGAAACATATGGGCTTTCTTTTTTCCAACAAATGAAAATGGTAACTTAAAAAACCTCTATTTAAGGGTAGCCTCTATTTAGGGGCTCAGTCAGTTAAGCATCTGACTCTTGATTTTGGCTCAGGTCATGATCTCACAGTTCATGAATTCAAGCCCCACATTGAGCCCCACATCAGCCTTTGTGCTGACAGCAAGGAGCCTGCTTGGGATTCTCTGTCCCTCTCTCTCTGCCCCTCTCTACTCTCTCAAAAATGAGTAAATAAACATTAAAAAACCCCTCTATTTATACTCTTTAGTTTTCTAACATTTAGATTAGATTGGTAACATTGAGATATGGCTCTTTGGAACTAAAAGCTCTCTTCAGTATATTGTTTGGTCTGACAGTAGTCTAAAGACCAGATGATGACCTCAAAGTTATATAAATTTTATAAAGTCTAAGGTTTGTCTTTTAAATCTATACTTTTAATTTTTTACAGTTATTAGTAGAGTGACTTTATTTTATTGCTGTGCTTAGTTTGTCAGTTTTGTCAGATTAGAAGTTGAAGTTAAATGTGTCGAGTGTTAGTAAGAAAATGTTGTGACTGTGTATAAATTCCACTTTCTGGTGAATAGGTAAGGGAGGTAAGCAAGACAGGTTGTTTCCTAGATTTTGGGGACCCTTGGGAGAGAAAGATGTCCTACATGTCCAGTTCTGTAGCTGAGATAGAAATGGCTAGTTGAGCATCTCTGTCATCCCACTTCTGCTTGCATACCTCCATTTGTGAAGAACTCACTGGCATCCTGATCGAGTCCATTTTGTTTTGGTAGCCCTAATATTTGACTTTCAAATCTCAAATGAACCAGATAAAAAAAGAAATCTCCTAAATGAATAGGCAAACAGGAAATGAAAACACCTCCTAAGTGCTGAAAATATTTCATTCTAACTATAAAAAAAGGGAAAGAATTTCCACTAACTCAAAATGGTAAGAACTGATTTGATCATCGTGGACAAACACAGAGAAATTATGGTATGAAACTTTTCATCCTTGTGAAGGAGGGGCCTGACTCAAAGCAAGCACCACATATTGTGGGAATAGCTAATGACTGAGGGGACTCCTGTAATGCAGGAAATGTGAGTATGTGGGAGAAGACACAGAAAATCACTCCTCTATTACCTATTAGTTCCAGCCCTTCTCTATTCTTTTAGATCTTGCCCCTGCAGAACAGGTAGCACCATGGCCCCAGTATGTGCTCTATTCATTGGGGGTGAATCAGAAAGAAAAAGTCTCATACCACTGATAGGAGGCATACATTTGGTGAGTCAGAACATTGACTTTAAAATCAGGTGAACCTGAGTGTGAATCATGCTACCTCTTCATGGGGCTGGGTGACCAAGAAAAGATAGTTTATCCCTGGGCTTAGTTTCCTTATCTATTAAGTGGGCCTAATGATAACAGGGGTTTTTATAAGTGATAAATAAAGCAGCAAATGCCAAGCCTTAATATACTGCTTTGACAATTGCTGAATGTTTGATAAATAGTGGTTATATTTATTTATCAGTTTAATTCAATAGATATTTCCTGAGTACCTACTACATGCCAGATACTGCACTATATGTTGGGAATATATACAGTAACACACAGAAAGCCATGTAAAGCAGTAAACACACAAATTTTGGTTGTTATGGAGCTTATAGTCTAGTGGAAGAAGTCTAGATAGATAGATGTATATGTATGTATAAACATACGAGAGGCCATAATTTTAATATTTATTATTATAATTTTAATAATAAAGGGTCATGTGTTTCTTGATGTCTAAACAAATTTTTTTTCTATGATTGTCTCTGATTATGTTATTATACATCTCTTTTTCACACAGGGTCTTGGCCTCCTCACAATATATCAGCCTCATTTCAAAACTTCTCAGTCACTTTGGTGATTAAATTAATATATATGTATTTTTAAAGATGTGGTCCTGTATATTTAAAATTATCAGCCTTATATCCATTTTAAAAAGTCTTTTCATTCCTCCCTCAATCCCAAGTGCAAAAGTTAGAAGGAGTTACTTTCTGTATTTAGGCAACTGCTCACCCCACCTTCCTTCCTGGCCTCAGATGCTCTGGTGCTGAACCTGGGGAAAGGGCAGGACAGGCAGTGTCCCCAGGTTACTACGAAGTACAGGTGGTGGCTGTAGCAGAGAAGGGAAGGAAGGAATGTCCCCTTCATGAATACAACCTTCACTGAAAAGTAACCTCCTTCTTTCCATCAACCATCTTTTTGTATTAGGAGACGTGTGTGTGTGTGTGTGTGTGTGTGTGTGTGCGCGCGCGCATTTCTGGTTCTGCTAACAGAGTCTTTTCCAGGAAGTCCTACAAGGAGGTGGCTCTCTCTGACAGGTCTTTTGCTTTTGCTCTTGGCTGTGGACTTTAATCACCATGTGCAGCTTCCAGCACCTAGCACCATTCTGTCCTATGTGTTAAATAGAATGAGTACTGCTTGACCACACTCATGGTAGTAGATTTTTGTCGCTGGGGCAGAAAATGATATTGGATTCTCTTTGTTGGAAAATTATTAGTTTTTTTCGTAGACTTTTTTTTTTGCCTTAGCTGTCATACCTGGAAATGCTATTGATGATCAACCTGGTAAAGGTCTTTTATTGTTTTGTAGTTAATTGTTCTTGAACACAATGGTGCTGAATGTTTAAATGCAACAGTTCCTTGTAACTGAAAGGGAACAATAATTTATACTATGATTTTTGAAGTTCTGTTCTCTGTATGAAACAGAATAGTGGAATTTGTATTTAGTCAACATTTAATTTTCTGTAGAAGGTTACATTGCATTTCTTCTCTAGGTACATAAAGGAATCAAATGACTTTTGTGATAAAAGCTTATTACAAGGACCTCTGATAGTGAAATAAATACAAACAAGAAATAGTGATACAAGATATGATAAATATTATAATTAATATTTCTCACATATATGATTTATACTTTATTATGTATTTAATGAATATTTATTAAATAAATTGAGTGTATAATAAAAACTGAAATGCAATGTATATTTATCTTTTGTTTGTACTCTTTTCAGTCTTTTAGTGTTCTGTCAGTCTGCACATTAACACATTTTCATGCTTTGAAGCTAAATCTAAATAAGTTATATGTCCTAAGTCTGTCTGTCTTCCTTCCTTCCTTTATTCTTTCCCTGTTGTTCCTTTTTATGAAGAAAAGGGTAAAATTACATCTGGGAACTTGACACTAATGATTCTGTCAATTAGGGGTTGAATTAGAGCTTTCACATTTCAATATAACTTGTAAAGCCCAAATTTATCTAAGAATTGTTATGATTGCTAGCGTGGTAAGCTGTCAACATAACTATCTTTTGCTTGAACATTCAAGTGGGAGTAAATGTAAAGACAGGAATATTGCTTTCATGAATCCTTAAGATTGCCTACAATGGCTGATTTTTATAAAAGTGAAGTTCTCTCTTCATGCTTTGAGTTTGTCTAAGAAAATTCTAACACTTCCTATGTAGACTATCCTATAAACATGATCTGAAAGGATTATCCCTTAATAGAATTAACATTGACATCTTTTTGAGTTTGAAATATTTAAGGCCTCCATTCTTTATCTTCATTTCTAACTAACTGGCATCCGTAGGAAGTAATATACATGTGTGGATTCAGTAACTTCAAGCTAAAGTGAGCATCATCAATCAAATCCACTGTGTTTTAGCGTAAGATAGTAGATAGTCTCTGTTATAAAACAATACAATAGGAAAGGAGTCATTTATCAGACACTGTGACATTGTAATTTTAGTTTGAACAAGAAAATATTCTGGTAGTCAAGTTAGCAAAAGCCAGACCATGGGCCAGTAGCTTTTGAAAAGTGGTAAGGTAAATTCATGACCCTTTTGTTTCTTGTATGAGGAGAGATGTGAGGTGTTCACTATATTAGCTTCCAAATGGGAACCAAGACATGAGTAGCTATATAGAAAACAGCTGACTTTGCCAAACTAAGAAAAGGCTAAGGAGTTGTACAAAATTTTCCAAGCAGTGGGACAAATGGACTAGCAATAATATCCAGACATAATCCAGGTATCATATTTGGACCTGTGTTGTGATTTTCCCATGTAACTTGGTTTGGACCAAAAACAATTTGCAGAGATAAATGACTTGGGGAAATAGCAAAACACATAGGAATGCCCCTGAAATGAGAGTTGCATACATCTGGCATGCACATAAACTTTTTTCTTCTTGTCCCATATCAGACATTGTTACTCTGTAATATCAACCTTTCCCATTGAGGCTGCACATCAACCGCACAGTGCTCTGGCATCCACTGCCAGTCTGTCATAATTAGAAAGAACTTGGTTTTTTTTTGTGTGTGTGTGTATAACAGGAGTAACCAACCCAGTGCTTGATTCATAGTAGTAACCAATGGATATGTTACATAAATAAATTGAGTAAAATTGTCCAGAATTTATAAAATTCCCTTGTTATTTTGTGAATTGTAGCAAGCACAGACCAACAAAGAGGTTTCTCTTTAAAGTTGTTTGTTTATTTTCAGACTTCTAGTCAAAAAAAAAAACGTTTAGTAATGGGTCATTTTTGTGCTTCAATTTACATTGGTTTGAATAGCTTCTTTTTGAGATTAATTTCAACCCTGCCTGCAGACACTCTTTAGTTGTCCTCCATGTTGAAGAGAAGCTGTCCATTGTCATGGCAAAAATATGAGTCATGCTTTATATTTTCTGCAACAAAACTTCGCCTTTTCCTCCTGTGCACCTGGTGCCTAGAGAAGGGCGACCCTCCAGTTGTCCACAGAGGACACATACATCGCTTGAATGATCTTTTTGTGACTGGATTTTGAACTATCCCATATAGCTTCTGTCAAAAGCATGGAAAGGATTTAGATTTCCAAATCTTTAATAAGTCTTCACTCGGGGCGCCTGGGTGGCGCAGTCGGTTAAGCGTCCGACTTCAGCCAGGTCACGATCTCACGGTCCGTGAGTTCGAGCCCCGCGTCGGGCTCTGGGCTGATGGCTCAGAGCCTGGAGCCTGGTTCCGATTCTGTGTCTCCCTCTCTCTCTGCCCCTCCCCCGTTCATGCTCTGTCTCTCTCTGTCCCAAAAATAAAATAAAAAACGTTGAAAAAAAAATTAAAAAAAAATAAGTCTTCACTCAATTTGTACTAAATATGCAATCTTGGGCTTTACAATCTTATCTGTAAAATGGAAATTACTATAATAGTGCTCTTTACTTCTAGGAGTAGTTTTGTGAAATGAAACTATATATGTGAAAATTCTCGTACAGTTTTAACACATGTCAGTTAATTTTTAGCCCTGTACACTATCTTCTAGAACATAGCAATTACCAAATGGGGAGACAGGTTGATATGGGGGTTGAAAGCATTGTCTTCGAAGTGAAGAACATTGGGGTTTCTTATCTCAATTTCACTATTTACTGTGACTCAAAGTACATTGGCCCCTCTGAGTCTCATTTTCTTCAGCTGTCTGGAGGAAAATGGATTTTAGGAGAATTAAATTGTCACATATTTAAAACAGCTGGCACATCACTGGTGCCCAGTAGTCAATTAATGACAGCTATTATAATCAATAAATACTATTTGACATAATAAAAATTATAATCAGAGAAATTCTAACCACCCTACATTTTTTATCCTCAATCCTCAGCATGTGTTAGATCATCAGAAAGCTACACATATGGATTATTTTGAATTATGTTACAGTGGAATTATTACTACAGAGCCTCAACATCCTATGGTTGGCTTTTTATTGGTGTTCTTTTAAAGTGATGGAAATAGATGAATGCTTTTGAATTATTATGCTGTTTATTTTGTTGTTTGCTGTCCTTATATAATAACCCATGTGACAAATTCCTAACAGAATTTAAATATATATCTCCTTTCATGAGATGAAATGAGTTGTGTATAATGCATAATATTTACCTCTTTACTTCAGCTAGGAGCTGAGAGTTATGTTTTGTTCACAAAGCTTTAGCCATATTAAGAATTGAAACTTCTCTATGTAATTATTGTTTCTTGATCACTTTTATTATTAACATTTTCATTTTCATGTTAAAATATCCTGGTTTTATATCTTCTTTTTTTTGGAGGAGGGGAAGTAAACTGGCCCAAGTCCCTTCCAAGTCTCTTTTAAAATAAATAGATGAGTGAAAATTAGAAAAATATAAGCCACTCAATTCTCATGTTTAGTTTCACCTTTGCTATTTTTCAATATTCTGAATTAATTTTATTAAATCGGGGTTAATTTTGAAACCCAATTAAATAAAATGCCCCAGTCAGCATATCAGTGTGCAGCATATTAATCAAAATACTGTGTGCCTTATGAATTCAGCCTTAAATGGGTAACGCTAATTGTAAAAATTATAATTCATGCTAATTAATAGTTGATCAATCTGTGGCTATAGAGCATACATATTTATTGTCCAATATTATTCCCTTAAAAGAAGATTTTCCACAATATTAGAGTAGCCCTTTCAGTATTGGTATGATGTTTCTTTTGATCTCATGGATGAAATTTAACTTTTACTGTGTTATTTGGATGACAAAATAAGAAATTGTTCTTTTCTCCTGCAACCTTAAATGCACCAGGAGGCAGAGCATCCTACCTCTTTAATATTTTTACTGTATTATCTGAAGGGTAAAATTGAATTAACAGAAATATTATTATATAGCATTTTAGGAAGCAAACATTTAAGGATTTAAAAAAAAAGTCCTGCCTCCATTCATAATACTCTTTTCTAAATATATAGCCTGAGGAAGCTCATAAAACACTTTTAGTAAGTTAAATAAAATGGAATTGTACCTCAACTTCATTAAAGGCAAGAGAGTTGAGGAAAAGATCTAGTGTGTTTGAAAAGCATTTTATGGTACTTGTATAAGGATGGAAGTAAGAGTGAATAGCCAGTATTTTTTTTTCTAAAGGTTGTAAAATAAGTTTAGTGACAAGAAATGTAACTGTAGCTTTCCTAGGAAGTGTTAGTTGTACAAAATATCAAAGTAATAATGGAAATGATAAAACAATGTAGTCTGACCCCAATTTCCAGCCCTTTGGAGTTTCTTGGATTACAAATCCCATCTCAGTTTATATATTTGTTCTCAGTGAAATACTCTTTATAAAACATCAGATCTATTTGAGAGTGGGGTGGGGCCGAAGAAGGATGGAGACTCATTTAGTGTTAGTTCACTTCTCCTTCCCTGTCTTGCTTTGATCAGTGGTGCTAATTAATGTTCTGTCACCTGAAGGCCTCCATTTGCATTTGTTGCTGCTCTCCAAAACAACACCAATCTTGGTATTTTTTCTGGGGTCTCATCTTGACATTTACTGACTCCTCCCTCAGAGATTGTCCATTTCCAGTTGGACATGGGAGAAATTATGCAGGTATTTATGTTCCAGTTTATGAGAGAGTCTTTATTTCTATATGCCTGAACCCAGTTGTCTACATCACTGTCTTTCATTTTTCTCTTGGTACTTCATGTTGTCTTTATGTAAATAAGATGTGATAGCATCACTTTAGGTAATTGAGAGTTCCTGGTCCTCCTCTTTCATTTTTTAAAATAAAGAACAAACCAAGGAATCTTATTATGCCATATATATATATAATTTTTCTCATCTTCTATAATTTCCTTTTTCTATCTTACTGAGGAAAAACAGTAACTTTATATGTCCTTTCTATGTCACCAAGAGAATTAACCTAATTAAGAAACTACTTTGTGCTTCAAAATAATCTCGTGGAATTTTCACAAGATCCTTGAAAAAGAGGGATGTACATTTTACAAATAAAAAGGCCAAGATTCAGAGAGTTAAGTAACTTGCTTAAGATCACATGGCTATTTATGAATGGAATTAAAATTCAATTCTAGTGCATTTTCTTAGACCCTAGGGTTTGTGCTCAACCACATCTAGAGCAGTATTTGGCTCCTTCAGCAAATTTACTCCCTTGTTGTTTAGAGAACTGAATAGGTTGCCTTGCTGTGTACATTATGTGGAGCATTCCTATTGGTCCTTTTCTTTGATAAAAATGTTTACAAAGAGATTTCCACCCATTCAGAAAAGAGCCTATCCTAACCAAAGTGAAAGAATAAAATTTTCGTGATAGTAAAGTACCTAGACCCAAGTAAATATATATCTATATGCTTATTATTCACTTTACAAAAATAGGTACCGTTGATCAATTGCTTGTATTGAGGAAGCTTATACATCGGAACACTAATGGTAGGTTTTTATATTAAAGAAGTCTTTCTTAGTTCCTAAATAGATTTTAAGATAAGAAAGTTTGAGAAGAAGAGTGTCTCATGAAACTCCTTTTGCAATCACATTGCTGAGCCATTGACTTTCTTATTGATATTCACTAAAGAGCTGGAACACTGAAGTGTGATAATTTCTTTCCTGTTGAAAAAAAAATTTCAACAAAAAAAGTGTTCTTAAAAAAGAACCAAATGCCAACCTAAAAAATTCTTTTCTCAGAGTACAGTTCAACCTAGTAGTGAGCAGTACATAACATCTTAATATGTATGAAGAATTGGGTTGGCATATCTTGGAGAAAAAACACTTTGGAGACTTTCACCTTAACTTTCCATCCTACACTCGAAGGCTAGTCTCATTTTAGCTCAGATTTGAAAAGTCACGATCCAGATTAAAGGGAATGCTTTGTTTGGTTTTATTTCAATTGGGCTTCCTGTGATAACAGCCAATAATTGTACTGTGTATTATAAGAGTTCTGGCGACTTCTAATGGTGGTGGTACTAGATGAGGTCATTTCTTTACGCATAAGTTTCTTGCCCATGTTTTTTTCATCTTCCTGTCTTGTGGCATGTCATCTCCTTTACTCAATGAATAATTATTGACACGTATTTCTCCATTATAGTTTTTATAAATTTTTCTAAACCATGTGACTATGTATTATAGCTGGTGATTTAAGAGAATATTTTTGCTCTGAATCTAAATGTACTGGTCTGTAAAGCAAGTTGATTTCCATGGAACCACTTAGAAAATTTAGTTCACTAAATTGTGAAGATTGTCATTTGCCTACCTTCTGTTTTTTAGATAAGTGTATATAATTTTAACTGAAATGTTATTCCACCTACATGCAGCACTCAAGAACAAAAATCACTTAGAAATCAGACAAAGTAATTCATGAAAAACAAATCGCTATATCAAAATAGTCATAGTATCTCTGTAAAAATGTGAAGTCAAATGTCATCTCCCCCTGGATTGAGCTTAATGTTCCATGTGCAAAACTTTTTATTTTAAGTGCTTTATAAGACAATAGAGACTCTCTTCAGGCTGTGAATATATCCATTTATATTTCCTACTTGCAGCTCTGTGGACAGTGTGTACTGTCTCTTGCAGCCATGCTCCCTTCACCAAGGCAACTACTCATCCTTAAGGTCTCACTTAACATGACTCCACTGTCTGAAGGCTTTCTGGACTGCAAGACTGGGTTAGAGCACCTCCATTGTGACTTTTACAGCACCGTGTATTTACCAAGATCGCCACACTTATCATGTCTCTATTGAAATTTCTAATTTTTCTCTCTTGCTAAACTCTTAAGTCCCTAGGAGGAAGGACTATCTTCTTGTTAATTGTTAAATAGCTATTCCTATAATAACCCCCGACAGAGAGTAACTGTTCAATTAATATTTTGGAGAATTGAGTTAAACTGAACATTGAAAATTTCATATTGAGAAATTGATTACCACGACACACTCCACAGATTCAGAATCTTTGGGAAAAAAAGGTGTAAGTGGGTGAGGTCAGGGAAGGGTCTTGGGTGACCTGTTTAACTTGTGTAGAGAAAAGAGGGAGGTACCTGCATTTTTATTTCGAATATGTATAAATGGCACTTCCTTATGGAGAAGATAGGCCATGATTAGGACCTATGACACGGTATTGTGATGTTAGCCTTAGTATAGATTTTTTCTCTCCTTCTCTCTCTATCTTTTTTTTTCCTGATGATAAAATTCATCAATTTTAAGTGTGTAGTTTGTTAAATTTTTGTAACTGTCTTCAATTATGAAATGACATCAAGATGTATGATAATTCTCTCACCTTAAAAAATTTCCTTGTTTTTCTTGTGTCTTGTTATACTTGAACAGGGCCAGCAGACCTGTTCTTTCCTCACCTCTGGCCCAGGCAAAATCAGATCTGCTGTCTTTAGAGTTTTGTATTTTCTAGAACCTTATATAAGTGGAATTATGCAGTACATAGTCTCCTGGTTTGACTTCTTTTACTTAGCAAATGTTTTTTAAATTCAAACATGTTGTTACATGTATTCATATTTGATTCTTTTTCATTGGTGTGTAGTATATCATGAAATGGATATAATAAACTTTTCTTATCATCTAGATTGTTTCCACATTTTAGCTATTATGAATAATGCTTCTATGACATTTACATATAGGTTTTGTGTGGACATATGTCTTCATTCATTACTTCTTAGTAGTGAAATTACTAGGTCACTTGGTTAATTATTTGTTCAACTTTATAAGCTACTGACGTACAGCTTTCCAAAGTGGCTGTATTATTTTTTATTTCCAGCATCAAGGTATGAGAGTTCCACTTGCTTCATATTTTTGCTACACTTGTCATTTTCGATCTTTTTAATTTTAACCATTCTGGTGGGTATGTAGTAGAATCATTGTGGCTTTAATTTGCACTTTCCTAATGACTAGTGATCATTCAGAATCTTTTTATGTTAGCCATTCATATGTTTTATTTTGTGTAGTGCCTGTTTAAATATTTTGTCTAATTTTGATTTTCTTATTTTTCCTGAATTTTAAAATTCAGAACTGACTTTTAAAGAGCAGAAACTTTTGATCTTAATGAAATCTATTCTACCAATTATTTTCTTTTACAGTTTGTGCTTTGAGGCTTACCCAATATCAAAAATTTTCTCTTATTTTTTTTTTTTTTAAATTTTTTTTTTTCAACGTTTATTTATTTTTGGGACAGAGAGAGACAGAGCATGAACGGGGGAGGGGCAGAGAGAGAGGGAGACACAGAATCAGAAACAGGCTCCAGGCTCTGAGCCATCAGCCCAGAGCCTGATGCGGGGCTCGAACTCCCAGACCGCGAGATCGTGACCTGGCTGAAGTCGGACGCTTAACCGACTGCGCCACCCAGGTGCCCCTTCTCTTATTTTTTAAATAGAAGTTTAATAGTTTTAGCTCCTATATGTAGGAACAATAATCCCAAGCTGATTTTTTTGTGTGTGATGTAAAGTAATGGTTAATATTCATTTAACCCTCATGTAGTCAGTCAGTTTTTTCCATCACCTTTTCCTGAAAGGACTATCATTTTCCTATTAAATTAAAGTGACTATCATTTTCCTATTAAATTATCTTGGCAACTTTGCCAAAGTCAATTGAATTATGAGTTTGTTTCTAGAGTTTCTATTCTGTTCCACTGATCTATACGTCTGTCCTTATGCCAGTACCTCACAGTCTTGATTATTGTAGCTTTATATTAAAATTTGAATGCAAGTCGTATAAGTACTACAATTTTATTTTCTTTTTTTCAAGATTGCCTTAGCTATTCTAGCTCTTCAAATTTTGATATAAGTGTTAAGTATATATAGTTAATTTGCTTTAAAAGTCCCAGTTACGTTTATGATTAGGAGTGGATTGGAGAGGACTGGCATCTTAACAGTCTTGAGAGGAATGGTGTATCTCTCCATTTATTTAGGTCTAGTTTAATTTCTTTCAGCAGTGTTTTGTAATTTTCAGTGTAAAATCTTACAACTCTTTTCATTAAAAATTTTTCCCATATATTTTTTGTGCTTTTGTGAATGCAGTTTTTTCTAAATTTCATTTCACATTTTTTATTCCTAAAAGATTGAAAACACTTGATTTTTTAATAATGACCTCAGTTATTGCAACCCTACTGAATTCACTTGTTAGTTTTCATAGCCTTCTTATGGATTCCTTGGGATTTTCTACATACACTATCATGTTATTTATAAGAAAAATATTTTTACTTCTTGTCTGTTCTGTATACTTTTTATTGTTTTTCTTACTTTATTGCATTGCTTTGGGCTTAAAGTACAATGTTAAGTAAAATAGTGAGAGCACAGATCCTTTTTCCTGATCTTATCTAGGATGCATTGAGCCTCTTATTACTGAGTTTGATGTTAGCTGGAGTTTCTCATAGAAGCGCTTAATTGGGTTAACAACATTCCTTTTTATTTCCAGTTTTCTGGGAGTTTTTAGTCATGAAATGGTGGTCAATTTTGTCAAATTCTTTCACTGTACCTACTAAAATATTTATATGCTTTTCTCCCTTTATTAAATTAATGTGAGGAATTATGTTGATTGATTTTCGGATATTAAATTGACCTTTCATTCCTGGTATAAACACCTCTTGGTTACTGTATATTATCTTTTTTACATAATGCTCAATTTGATTTGATAATATTTAAAAAGTATTTTTTTTTCTTTTTTTTTTTTTCCAACATTTATTTTTGGGACAGAGAGAGACAGAGCATGAATGGGGGAGGGGCAGAGAGAGAGGGAGACACAGAATCGGAAACAGGCTCCAGGCTCTGAGCCATCAGCCCAGAGCCTGACGCGGGGCTCGAACTCACGGACCGCGAGATCGTGACCTGGCTGAAGTCGGACGCTTAACCGACTGCGCCACCCAGGCGCCCCAAAAGTATTTTTATCTATATTCATGAGAGATATCAGCTTACTGTTCTCTTTTCTTGTATTATCTTTGCCGGGTTTTGGAATCAAGGTAATTTTGGCTTAATAAACTGATAAGTTTTTTCTCTGAAATAGTTTTTGGATGGTAGTTACTATTTTGTCCTTTAATGTTTGATAGAATTCACCATTAAAGTCATCTGGATCCAGGGTTATCTTTTGGGGGTGGTTTTGATTTACAAATTCAATTTATTTGATTAATATAGGCTATGCAATTAATTTTTTTTTAGGTTTTTCCCTTTTTCACTTAGGTTGCCAAATTTACAGGCACAAAGTTGTTCATAATATCACCGCTATTATTCTGCCATCCCCCAATTAACCTTTTAATGTTTGTAGAATCTGTAGTGACATTCTCTGTTTCTTTCTTGATACTGGTAATTTTCTTTCTATCCTCCCTCCATCCTCCACTTTTCCTTTCTCCCTTTCTTTTTCTTCACCTCTCCCTCCCAAGATGTGAGGTATGTAATCTCTAGCAGCCCTTTTACCCTGGTAAGCCTAATAGCTCAGTAGACAAACCCTGAGAACTCTTCTTCTTTGGTCCTTTTTGGCCAGCACCGAGTCAGTTTTTTTTTGAGGTTCTGTTCACCAAAACCATATCTATGCCCTACTGGTGGTATGGGTATTTCTTTCTGTTCATTATAATTCAAGAATAAGGATTCCCATGAGCAGAAACAAGGAACTAGTTAGGAGGAATAATAGTACTGGGATTTATGACAGAGGAAAAGCTATATAACCTTCTGGAAGACATACAACATGGAAATGAATGGCAAGATCAGTTTCTTGATTCTAAAGAATTTGGTGGATCCATGGCAGGGCTACTGAGACCTGTGCATAGAAAGCCCAGCGCCTTTATCCAGTTGACTCTCCACCTTTTTTTTTCCTCTCCAACTCCATTTTCTTTTACCTTTCTCTACAATAAACTCGATCACATGTATGCCAAAAAAAAGAAGTTAGACTTACAACTGTAAATAAATAATAAATAAATCACAGTACATAAATTTATTTATATACCAAAACTAAATTTAAAAATTAATTGATTTACAACTTATAAATTGAGTTGATTTACAACTCTAACCAAACATTTTGCCTCCTGCGCCATGATCTAATTGTGTGTACTTTTTGGACGCTTTATTCAAGAGTGCCTTCCTGAAACTTGAGTGATGAATATTAATAACACTTAACTCTTCATCAAAAATATTCAGTGACTTCCTACTATTTGATAAAACAAAGTATATAACTCTCTGTCTAGTATTTTAAGTCTTTTTCTTTGTCATTTTTCCAAGTTTCCAACTTCCCATTTTGTTATATTTTCATCCTCACTTCTCACATCAATCAAGATGGTTCACTGATTATTTTGCCAACACACCTGGTAGATTTCCACTTCTGTGCTTTCATTGTTGTAGTACTGACCTGCTCCTTAATTTGTCTCAGTACTCTATGAGAACTGAGGTCCACAGAAATGGCATGAATTCATCAATGCCAAACACTTTACTTAGGAGAGAATGGGAATAAGAACTCTAACCTAGAATTTTTCTATCTTAATCTGAAGGATTTGCATTTTATCTGCAAAGAAATGGGGAGCCTTTTACGTTCCTAGGAAGATAACTGTTGAGAAGAAAATGCGGTCTAAAGAAGATAAAACTGATTTCTTTAAATAGAAGGGAGGAAGATGAAATTGTGACAGGTATAAAAACTAAGAGGTTGAGGTATCCCTGAGGAGATAAGTCAAGTCAGAGGTTGTGGGACAAACAGAAAGATACTGATTTAAAGATACTATGAATTAAACAGTGACAACACATTTTAAGACCATGGGAAGAAAGAATTGGCAGGATACAAAAGAAATTAGGTTTTTGCAACACCTTAAAATTTTTACTCTAGATAACCATAAACCTTATCATATTATGCTTAGTACATTAGATATTTATGTTACTTTAATTTATTTATGCATATTATTTTTAACATCTACTTTTTCTAGGCATTGTTCTAGACACTGGAGACACAAAAGTGAACCGTTCATTTAGTGAATAAATGTGATCTCACTACCAAAAATGCATATGCCAAAATTTTATTAGGGTCATTGAAAAAAATTTTGATTCTAAAAATTTATTTTTTAGAAAGGATGTAATAATCTTTATTTGGGAAATAGTTAGGAATAGCTTTTGTGTTTGTCTGTTGGATAACACCATTCAGTAAACATGAAGCCAGAATATATGTATTTGTGTTTAATGAGGATAAAAATTATTTTTTTAATTACTTAAAACAGGTTTTAAGGTTAATGTTCATTAAGTAATTCAAGTGATGCTGTTTCCAAACATTATACTGACAAAAGAATGAAGGAAATGTTTTCTAAACTGAAAAGGATCTATTTTTCAACCTAAAAAAACTTGTAATTCCTGTGATTTGTTACATATTAACACAGCTTCTTGATGTATCATATAAGCAATTAAAAGTTTTTGAGACACTGCTTTAAATTTTTTAATCAAAATATACTTTGGTTACTCAAATTCCAATTCTGTATCATGTATGTTTGGAAAGGAAAGGTGTAAGCATTCTTAGATATATGCATTTTGCAGTATTTTTAGCTAAATGAAAAACTAGTCACTCTACTATGATTTATGAATAAACTTTAGGCTAAATTTGAAATATTTGATGAAGCCAAATTCCTGTTAAATTATTATTAGTGAAATCTTTATGGACCAAAGGCATTATCCCATCCTCTTGCTATCACCATTTATTCTTTATCATTTTCTTAAATTTATCCAAATAAACAAAGAAAATTAGGTCACGCCAAATTAAGCAACCCAAGATAATTCTCTAAGAAAAATGCAATAAAAATAAGAGGTAGAAAAAGTATACACACCTACTACTTTTGTTTAGTAGTCTTACAGTCTCACTCTTTGGTTAAACATTCAGTCAATACATTTTCTGAGTGCTCGCCATGTATCTGTGGTTGTGCTTAGCAGGAGGAGTACACAGGTGAAGAAGGAAGAAGGGTCCATGTAAAATGGTGCTTGCTTTCTGGCTGGTGAAGACAGGTATTAAAAAGATAGCAAATAAGTAACCAGAATAATTCCATAAAATGGTAAGTGACTTGAAGGAAATAAAGAATGGAATAGGGAATTCCTGTGGAATAGGAAATAAGCTGGTGGGTCTGCTTTACATAGGGTGGCCAAAAAAGGCCCTACTGAGAGATATTGCTCGGGGTGTTGAAGAGCTAGCATTTAAATGATTCACAAAATTGGGTACAGGAGAATGGACTTAGCTTTTTATAGCTCCCACAAAATAAATTAACCTTTTATAAAAGGCTAGGATATGAAAGGAAATAGCTTTTCCTTCATATCCAGGATGCCATTTCAGTTCTTGACACTTCCTCTACTTGTATGACAGACTCAAAAGACAATAACAAAGTAGAGAAGTGGAGAAGACCTTGATATTTTTAGAGGTAATAATAAGGTTTGGTCTTTACATCGTTTTCCTTTTAAGTATGATTTTTACAAGTGAAAACTTGTTATACTCTGAATGTGAAGAATGATTCTGAATATGGTGTTTCTTTATCACTAAACTTTTCTGACATTTGGCTTTAAAAATAATTGGCTCCTTTTGCTCCATATCCTACCTTGTTGTTCTGAACATAGTGCATCATTTGAACTGAGTGGAAATTTGTTGTTTCTTTAATAACTGACTATGACTAGAAGGAAGTCATAGCAGTGGAAAATAAGAGTGCTCACTTTTATAAGTATCTTTACTATTTGATTAAAAAGGAATTTGAGTACCCTCGCAAAGCATCCAGAAGTATTTAATGGATTTACAAACTCAAGTGGCTTCACAATAACTAAATGACTTGTAACAACTCTCTCCCCACTCTCAACACTGTCTCTCTCCAGAATTTCTTAGATTTTCTCTGTTCAAAGAAACCCCTGTAAGTTTTCTAATAAATACAATCTTCAGTCATAGGTAGAACTGTTCATAAGTTGCTCCAGATAGAGGTTCATCTTCTATTTTTTTCTTTTAAATCTCTTTAAAAAGAAGTTTTTTTTAAGTTTTTTTTGTAAGTTCTCCTCTGACAGTGCCTTTCTAACATGAGAGCCTTTCTCTGTAAAATCAAATATAAAATTTAGTTTTATAACTTTAGTTTTGGAATGACTACTCAAAGTTCACAGAAGTGGGAAATTCTTCCAGTTTCTGTGATTCCAGCAGCCTAGAGAAAACATAAAAAATCTTGGGAGTTCTGGATTATTTGTGTGGTGTGGTGCAGGTGGACAGATCAGGATGGAGAAGAGAGCTTTAGTGGAGCCAGCCCAGCCATCACCATGACTCTGAACTCCTACTCATGTATCAAACAGATATAGTGAGAGGTTGGGCTGGCATACAAGCCGTTCTTTCCTCATCATCACTGGCTTGGTGTCCTTGCCAGAGGTTTCCTTGCCAGGAGATAGCTCGCTCAGTTACCATGGGCTCTCTGAAGTGCTCCTTGGCAGTCCTGAGTGAATCTCGAGTATGATTTCATGCTTATGCTTTTCTTCAGCTTGTACTTGTCTGTGATTTTGAAAATTAACTATGAATTGTTAATAGATTGTTCGTATTTTACATATTATTTGAACTCTATAGGGACTAGGCCATTATCTCTTACATATTCTTTAATAGTAACAAAGCAAAATTTTTGCTTTGTGTAGTGTACTTTTTCTTCCTTATATAGAGCAGTATGTGAGTGGGAAGATTCTCGAATTGTTCCTGCTTTTCCTTGCCAGAAGAAAATAAAAGTATGTCTTCTACAACCCTTTTCTTATGGTAACCAGTGTTATTTGAGGCTATCAAAATGCCAGCAGGTGGCTTTTTTTCTCGTTGAATACAATGCAGCATAAATACTCTCTTCTTTCATATAACACAATTAAATTAGAGCGGATTTGCTTCTTATATCTAGAGGTTAATGGACATGGGATAAAATGTGCATAGTAGTGTGTGTGTGTGTGTGTGTGTGTGTGTGTGTGTGTATGTATGCTGTGAGTGCTATAGGATTCATGGGGATGAGATATAGGTTAGTTTCATAATTATTTGTTTTTTAATGAATATTTTTAGATATTGAGATTCTTAGACTTTGGGTCATAATATTACTAAGATGCAGAAAATTTGTTACAGGAAAAATGTATTTAATTACTGATTTAAAGCTCATAAATATTATATTGTGGGACAGTCCTTGTGTGGATAAACTGTGGTCATCTAGACAGTGGAATATTATTCATCCCTAAAGAGATATGAACTATCAAGTCACGAAGAGACATGGAGAAATCTTATAGGCATTTTACTAAATGAAAGAAAGCCATCTGAAAGGCTATATACTGTATGATTCCAACTATATGACATTCTAGAAAAGGCAAAACTATGGAAATAGTAAAAAGATCAGTGGTTGCTAGGGGTTGAGAGAGAGGGGAGAAGGGATGAATAGGCAGAGAATAGAGGATTTTGGGACAGTGAAAATACTGTCTGAGACCACCATTAACATTAATAAATAGAAAAATGGGCTGGCACAGTTGTTTGTGCAGTGAGAACACTTAGCATCATTTTAATTAGTGTAAATTTATGATACTGTTTTTTCTTTCTAGTGTTTTAAAAAAATGGTTGCCTATACTTCAGTTCTGGCTTCCTCCCCATTTTGCTTTGTTAGGAAAAGCTCTTCAAACAGGCATAATTTCTCCAGATCAGAGTTGGATGGGGTAATAAAATGAGTACAAAACTGAGTTGGGAATTCTAAGACTTAGTCCTGGATCTGCTACTTCCTGTTATTCTCTCTGAGCCTTAGTTTTCTCATTTTAGTATAAGACTCAAATGAACTCTCTTTATTTGCTTCAAAGTGCCATTGTGAAGATTAAATTAGTACCAGATATAAAATACCACCCCATCACTCTATTCTTTTATATTGCTTCTTTACTCTTAACAGTTCTTATCTTACACCTGTTGTATAATATTCAAGGTAGGCACTAGTAAAATTTGGTTGACTACACAAGTGAATAAAAATATTCTTATTTTTAACTGTTGAAAGCCTTTCTTAGGAAGCTTGTCTCTGACTGGGGATTAGGTCCAAAGTCTTTGATATAAGGAGGACTTTTCACACTTGATTTATGATCTTGTCTGGCTTTTTTCCCATTGTATCAGTATTATTCCACATTATCTCAAGATGATCGACAGCATCCTCCTAAAGTTTTCATGCTAGCTATTTGCTATAAATACTGTTTTTTAAAAAATAAGTATCTCAAAATCATGTATTCCTAGGTTGTGTTTGTTTGATAATATTGGTGCTTTATAGTTGAATTTTTCCTTTATCAGTAGAGAAATGTGTGAGAATTTTGGCTTGAGCCTAATGGAGACTAAATTTTACTTTGCCCAACATAAATCATAAGTACATTCTCAGATAGAAGTGATTACATTGTTAGAATCACAGTTGCTAGAAGTCATACTAGAGAATCATTAAGAAAAAGCCCCAAGAACATATGCAAAAGAGGCAGGAATTTAATCTTTGTAAGAGCTGAATGTATCTGTCTTATTTACTGCTATGTAATTAGTGCCCAGGAGAGGTTCTAGCCCACAGATGGCACTGAGTGGTGAATGAGAGAAAGGAGAAATAATGGAAGGAAAGCAGTACAGAGAAGTAGTAAGGAAGATAAAGCAATGAGAGGTCAGGAGAGAGTAAATATTCTGCATGTGGTAAAAAAAGAAAGGCAGCTTTGAGCTTCAGTGGTGACAGCAGCACTGCACAACTCTCAGCATTCTTAGGTTATCCTTGATCTCTTTCCATGTTCTTCGTACCATCAAGAGTTTAAGCAACCAGAGGATAGACTGTACGCTGAGTTCACACTGACACATGGCCTCGGTCCCTGCTCATTGCTTGAAAGAAGAGCAAAATCCCCTCTGATTGGCAATTCCTTTTGTAAGGTCAGGAGTACACAATACATTTCAGAATGATTTTAATAAAAAAATGGTTAAACATTTTTAAAAGGTTTAAAGAATAAAGCCTCAGTTACTTAAACAATTGAGTAAGGTACATTATTCTCTGATCGTGCCAGTTAATAACCAAAATATATTTGGGGTGAGTGTGTATTTATGCCCTTGCATGTATATATATTTCTGTACATATGCTAATGTATTTCTATATGCTTAAAATATTTTTTATAGAGAGAAAAACATCTTTCAAGTACATATTTTTATAACATTTTATAACATATAAGGTCACTTAAATGTGATTAGGGACCCAACTTTTAGTAGCTTCAATGGGATTTACAGAATACAGGCATAAGTTATCTGTAAATTAAATTTGTCAGAGAAAAAGCACTCGCATATGGTAATTCGTATATTTTTTACATTCTCTATTATTTCCAGAAACTGGTACATGAAACAGTGCCAGCTGCAGATATGTTTCCCTCTTTTGTAGTTAAGATACATAACTTTTTACAAATGTAAGCAATTTTTTGTGTGTTTTGTATTTTTTAATATATAATGAAAAGCTATCAGTTCACATATGTAATATTAATGTAAATCTCTCTGATGAATAAATTATAATTTCCAGAGCATGGCTCCTTGGAAATTTGAAGAACAAAACAATAGCATTAAAAGGAATGAGCCTGAATTGATCTAACCAGTTCTTGATTTAATTAAACTGCCGGGGATTTTCATTTCTCTAGTAACGTTTATTTTATTAAAATAATTTTTTGAGAGCTAGCTTGATGTCATTGGTATATTGTTTCCTGCCATGACCCAATAAATTCACTTGTGTGGGTAAATGCTCTATCTTTGGCCCCTAGGTTAACAGAGGCACACAAACTGAGGTGAAGTCATAAACTGGCCAGTCCTGAAATCCACTAGATATCCACAAACTAGATTTCCTAGTTTGTTTCTCCAACTGAAAACTTTCTGCCTCGATATGGCACTTTATGTCCCCATTTTTTCCATGTTTTTTCCTTTGTCCATTTCATCATTTTCTCTGGTTACTAAATTTCCGTGGTCTTTTGAAGATATGATGTTTGCTTGAGGATGCTTTTATTTCTTTTGATGCATGAGAGAAAAAGAGAAAGCAATTGGCAATAGGAGTAATTAAAGGAAATGCCAATGATAGTAACAAGGATGATAGTGAAAAGCCAGTATTTATTGAGGTTCTACTATATGCCAGGTACTGTGCTCAAAAATTTACATATTTATTTTATCTTAGTCAATCTTGATAACAACCCTGTGAGGTAAAAATAACTTTAGTTAACATGTTTCATTTGGGAGTTAGTATTATAAATGGCTGACATGGATTGTCTATATTGGTTTACTTTAGTGTGATTTAATGGCTTTAAGTGTAAACATTTTTTAAAAATGTAAATGCTACATATACTATAGAGTTGTCGATATCTACTGTGATTCCATTTATTAGGGCAATCCTATAAAGGAGTTATTATTCTCAAGTCTATTTTATACATATGGAAACTGAAGCATAGAGATAAGAAAATTATCCAAGATCAAGTTGCTTATAAATGGCAAAACCAGTATTCAAACCCAGGTCTTTTTCACAATAGATTTTATGAATATTTGTGCTTTATGATTCTGCTTAGTAATAGAGTAAAGATGAAAATTTCAAAGAGTGAGTGTTGAGTGCCCCTAAGTGAATGTGGAAAACAAACCTGAATGGAATAAAAATGGGACAGGTACACTTTTTTTTTTCCAACTTGAATTGCTGTTGGCAATATTTAAAACTTAGAGACCCCCTTCTGCTGAAGGAGTAGAGGTAATGAAGGAAAGGAGGTGTTTTTTTTTGTTTATTTATTTATTTTGAGAGCGAGAGAGAGTGAGCATGTGAGCAGAGGAGGGGCAGAGAGAGAGGGAAAGAGAGAGAATCCCAGGCATGTTCTGGGATGGCAGCAACAAGCCCAACGTGGGACTCAAACTCATGAAGCAAACAGTGAGATCCTAACCTGAGACGAAATTAAGAGTCCAACACTCAACCTACTGAGCTACCCAGGTGCCTGGGGAAAGAGGTGTTTTTTCTTTCCATTCTCTTCATTATTAATGGTTTTGAATGCATTTTTCATTGAATGAAGTTTTCATTCACTCTGTGTGTGTGTGTGTGTGTGTGTGTGAATGCTAAGTTGATGATCTTTTCATATGCTTTTTTGTGGGGGTGGTATATTTTCCCTGGATCAGTCTACATATTTGGCAGGGACACTTCCACATTTGAGTATATGGTCACTGAGTGATACCTTTTATTCACAGGTTTATTATAAGGTCTGACAATGCTAGTATCCTAAGAAGATCTTGAAGAATTTCTGGTGTGTGTGTGTGTGTGTGTGTGTGTGTGTGTGTGTGTGTGTGTGTTTTGTATGTTCTTGTAGATAGTACAATCTATCAGTTTCTGATGGTTATTTATTTTAAATTTTAAAGTATATTTAAAAATACATTAACTTCAGATTCGTGGATTAGAGGAAAAGGACACTGCTTTATTCCATTTTGTGGCCTCTGTTTCCCCAGAGGAAAATACAGCATCTGACCTAGATGATCTCTAGAGTAACTTTCCACACTACCTCCATAATTCATGTTTGTACCTGCCATGGAATGGAATCAGTAGATGATGACAATTCTGTAGTGCAAACAGCCTCTAAGTAAAAAAGTCATTTCAACTTTAGCCGTTAAACCACACTAAATTAGACTAACTAGGACTATGCTGAAAGGGACTGTAAGTGAATACATTTGCTGGTAGATGAAAATTGGCTGGCATGCACAGTCATTAGCAGTGGGTGATAGCTTTTTTGGATGTTATGTGAAAAGAACAGAGAGCTGTTTTGGAATGCCTTTGAAGTTTTTTCTCTCCGTTCTAAATATCTGAGATTCCTTACAATTTTCACAGCAGAGTGGTCCATAATTGTTGCTGGATCTTAAAAAGTCACATGTGCTTAACAATTATGGCATTTAGGGTACCTGTAAATCATACTTCAAGAAGGGAAACTCCGAAGTTGAAAAGTAATTTGAAGTTAACTCTAAATTCTCTGTTTTTAACTGCTTCCAGTATGAGACATAAAAACAATCTAAATGATAGAATTAAGGAAGTCATGTAAGTTTTTAAATTTTTATTTGAAACATATGTTCCAACATGGTTCAAATGGTTTAAAATAAGAAAGAAAGGAAGAAAATCAAAAGTTACTGGGCACACCCAATGTGGCAAGCATGAGAGTTAGGAGCTTGAAATGTTAGGAAAGCCAAAGATTTGCATAATGGGAAGATTTACTGAGCTCACACTGTAGTGCTAAAATGCTAAAATGCAACTTCAGGTCATATGGTATGCCTGGGATCTTGGAAAACAGCCATGATACCCAGGGCCGTGGAACAAGAGCTTCATAGTCAAGGAAACAAAGTGAGAGCTCCAAGACAAGCTTGGGTTCTAGCAACGTAATGTCAAAATTGTCCAAAGTCATTGCACGTTAGCAAACATCTTTACAACAGAATATTGACAAAGATCTGAAGCACAAGGTTGTCTAAGCAGTTTAGACATAATTCGAAGGTTGATAGTTGATATTCATTCATTTATTCATACATCCATTCATCAACCACTTATTATCTACAATCTATAAAAGCCTTGTAGGGAAGATACCATGACCATAACAATTACAATACATATGGGGTGCCTGGGTGGCTCAGTCGGTTAAACGTATGACTCTTGATTTCGGCCCAGGTCATAATATCACAGTTTGTGGGTTCCAGCCCCACATCAGGCTCCACTTTCAGTGCAGACCCTGCTTGGGATTCTCTTTTTCTTCCTCTCTCTCTGCCTCTGCCATGTGAGCTCTAAATAAAATAAACTTAAACAACAACAACAATACATATAGAAAGTGAGTCATGCTGTAAGAAAGTATAGGTAAGGTCTGTGGTTTTTCAGAGAGAGTATGGGGCACCAGGAAAAACATCATTGAACAGATGGCTTTTGAGCTGAACCTTACAAGGTAGGTTTGGGCACCTCATAGCACTGATCCTTTAGTTTTCAAGTCTGCCCAAATTATTACCCTTTGGGAAGTATGAGGACCTTTATTTGGTGATGGTCTTCAGTATGTACCTTCTCTTCCTCTCCATTTGTGGTATACACTTTCATCAGCAAAGAGGGCTTTTTGTGAACTTAACTGGAGCTAGGGAGGGTTTTTGAAAATGGTTGGAATTTGATGGGAACGGGAAGAAGTGTGTGGGGAGATGCAGGTGTATGTCTGCAGTGTGTAAAAGGTCCCAGCTGGTTCTGATAGAGTCTCCTTAGATGGCTATGTCTCTCTTTGAACTATTTGGAAATTATTACTCATAGATGACATGAGATATTAGGAAATCAAAATAAGCGCAACATTATTTAGGAATATTTGGTAATTAGGAATACTAAATATATAAGAAGAGGTACCTTGTAATAAAATGTGAGATGTAAAATAGGAACAAAACGTGTGTGTATATGTGCTGTAGTGGCAGAAAGACACGTCTACCCTACTAGATTGCAGAGCTGAGTCTCTGAAATAAACTCACAACAAGCAGATTAAGAGGAGAAAAGGTATATAACATTTATTAATTTTTATTCCTTGTGTGGGGAAAAAAGTGAATACCCAAAAGAACAGTAGATTTGAGAACTTTATATCATCTTGAGACAGGCGGGGGATCACACATGCAAAAATCGTGATTCATTCAGTTCAGCATTTAGGAATTGTGATACAGTGAAAATCCTCAAGGTAAGCACTTTTCCAAAGGTTGTCCTTCTGAACCTAATCAATTATAATTCTAAAGATTAATGTACAGTTTAAAATTAAAAACATTTGATGCAGACTTCCCATGTATCAGGCAGTAATATATATATATGTGTGTGTATATATATATATAACCTCATATATATATATATATATATATATATATATATATATATAACCTCCTTTAAAAAACAAGATCTCATGAATTGCTTGTAACTATTAGCCCTTTTTTGTAGATGAGGAAATTGAAGCCTAAGTATTTTAAACTTTCCAAAGATCTTGTACTTTGTTAGAAGAGGAGCTGGGATTCTAACCAGATTAGGCCATTTCAGAGATTTCATGCTCTTTGTATCAAAGAAGGTATGATGAAGGACCCATGGAAATATTATTTAACTATTTGAACTAAACATTTTCATGTCGTATGTAGGTCATTTAATAACCAAACAATAAAATTAGTAAATTTAAAAATTCTCTTGTTCTCCTTACTTTTCCATTTGCAAAAGGAATAGTCAATCTGATACTTACTCCCTACATTGCAGCAAATGGACATCTGTTGTCAGTTCTTAAATCTGACATTTCAGACAGACAATTATTAGTCACAGTTGAGGTATGTTGTCACCTGACCCAAACAGGAGACTGTACTTAATTTAATAAATGTTTAGTGGCAATAACATTTCCCTCCACCCTCTGACCTGATTTTATTTGTGCTAAACAGCATGCCTTTGAGTGATCGACGGCTAAGATAAATTTATCTTTGTCCCCTGTGAACTGAATCTTGTGAGTTTTCACTCCACTGGTATGCTGTTTAGCCGAGCTTGGATGGTCCAGTTCGCCTTCCAAGCAGAGTTGGTAACTATACATGCCTTTTACTTCATAGCATGTTAAGATAAAATATCTCTGAGAAACCATTGCTAACTATTTTACTTTTTAATGAATTTATTCTAGCTATCATATTTTAAATACTTATGTAATAATAAAAGCTGAGATGATGTAAACATGATGACAAAACTGCCATTTATATTGAAATGAATTGAAAAACATACTTCTACTTTTATCTCGCATATTAGCATTTTAAGTAGTGATAAATATTGAATAGGCATATCCCAGCATGCTATCATTTCTGTCATAACTAATTGCCTAATAAGGTTCCATGAAATTTTGTTTTGATGCTAAAGGCCCTTGACCATATTGAATTTTAAAATACTAAGTTATGACTGAGGGTTAAAGAAAATACTCTTAAAAGGAATGTGAAGTTTTATGCCAACAGACTAATCTTTAAAACAGCCCAAGTATTTTTTAGTTGCAATAATGGAAAAAACAACAATACTGGGCAGGAATGAAACAGGAAATGTTTAAATTGTTATTGCTGTAGGCAGAAACTGACCTAAGTAATGGTACTAAAAGCTATGCAATATTTAGGCTCTTAATATTGCCTAGATGGTTGAAATATATTCTTGCACTATATATTTTCATCTTTTGTATAGCTTTCACAGTGAAGCTAATTGAGTCTTATTGGCATAAAATATTTTCCTTTAAACTCCCAGATCAGCTTCCTAAAACAATATTTATAGGTTTCAACTCTCCTGAAGGGAATCACCAACATTCACGATCCTAGAAAAAATAATCCTGTTTAGAAGGAAAACAATGTCATTTGATTCTATGTCAGATGGGAAATGGAATGTTTGTTTTGAGGAGATAGCTCAAGGCATAAACTATTTACTCTGAGTGATTTGTTTTACTGTTGTTCTTATACCAATAAAAAGCTGACTGTAGCCCATTCTGTGAACCCTGTTGAGATCTTAATATTTATATTTAGAAATAAGTTTTTTTATATTTCCTCATTGTCCTTTGCAAATATCTAGATCTTCTAGATCTTCTAGATCTTCAGTAAATGGTCTTAAACTCCATTGTTATTTGTCTGCATTAGACCTAAGTCCTGAAAAAAAAATACAATCACTTTCCATAGTCATTTAATCTCACTGAATGTTTAACCATCACATTATGCATTTCCAAACTCAATTATAGTATGGCCCAATATAGTCTAAAATTCCATTTTCCACAGCCAATAAAAACAATTTTTTGACCCAGATCCAAAGTATGCCAACTTTAACTTGTTATCTCAGGACTGTTTTAGCATATGAAACCCCGAAGGGTTAGTTATCTTTTCCACTCTTTTTGTCCTTGTTTTATTCGAAAAGGAGACTAGTAGTGTTAAATAAGTACTGAAGACATTCTGAAGAAAATATTATTTGTTTAATTACATATACATACATGGATAGATGACAGGTTAGATAAATTTCTTTTAGTAGAGAATGCTAGATAGAAGCCAATATCCTGGTGATAGGTATGCTTATTTCAATTGAATTATCAGTGATTGTAGGCTCTCAGTGTGCAGGAGGAGATAGCTTTCTCCCCAAACTCAAAATTCATAGGTAGCATTTTGCAAAAGTCCAATATAGATATGCGTTTAATCATTGCCAACTTACTTAATACGTGGTAATGTGGAATACAAAAATGAGTTATTTTGTCAACACAAAATAACACAAAGAGTTACAGTTAATGGTAGACCAAAAGAAGTAAAAGAATTATTGCAATTATGCTATAGATGCCTTAGCAGTGGAAATAAGGGTGTTCAACAGCTAGGTAAGAGACAACTATCTCAGACGTGGTTTCCAGAGAAGGCTTCCAGAAGCAAGACATGTCTATATAGAGGACTGAACAGTCAGCAGGACATAGCTAAGGGAAGAATTTGAAGGAAGTATATTCTAGGCAGAGGAACTTAGAAACTGTAAATTTCTGGAGAAAGAACATAATGATCTAAGTGAACTGAAAATAATCCAGTATAGCTGAAGCCTGGAATGTATATCCATTTCATCAAAGAGTGAGTGGGGGAATTTTGACAGATATAGCTAGAATACATAATATATATGATTTATGAAACTTAATATAATATTATATACGATTTTTATAATATAATATTGAAGAGTTTAACCATCTTGAGGGCATCTGGGAACCACTGAAAGATTTTAAGCAAATGAGGATTCTACTTTTAATGAGTTTTTAAAAATATTTTTTAATGTTTTTATTTATTCTTGAGAGAGGGAGAGAGAGAGAGAGAGAAAGAGATTGTGGGGGAGGGGCAGGGAGAGAGGAAGACACAATCTGAAGCAGACTCCAGGCTCTGAGTTGTCAGGCACAGATCCTGATGCGGGGCTCGAACTCACAAACAATATCATGACCTGAGCCAAAGTTGGAGGCTTAATTGACTGAGCCACCCAGGTGCCCCTAATTAGTTTTATTTTAACTGTTGTCAGAGATAATGTGTATATAAATAATTTTTATCCAAAATATGTTTTATTTGTCCTAGGAAAGTTAGAGAAACAGTGGTATGTGAGTTAAGAGTTGGAAGATTTTTTTCTATTTGAATAGCTGAGAGAAGCCTCTCTGAAGAGAAAAAAAAAACATTTTGGTTGGGCTTAAAACTCATTCAGGGTTATAGATTACTTACTCTATTTATTACTGATTATTTTGTCTTTAGTCACTGTGAACATAACACACAGATATTTTTCTCCTAAAGTTTTTAACCTTGATTCTGAAAAATGGTAGCATGAAATTTGTTTTTATTAAAATTTTTTTTAATGTTTATTTATTTTTGAGACCATACAGAGTGCAAGCAGAAGGGCAGACAGAGGGAGACACAGAATCTCAAGCGGGCTCCAGGCTCTGAGCTCTCAGCCCAGAGCCAGAAGCAGGGCTCGAACTCACGAACCGTGAGATCATGACCTGAGCTGAAGTCAGATGCTTAACAGACTGAGCCACTCAGGCACCCCACCATGAAGTTTTAGTGTAGCAAATTTTATTGTAAAATTTATTGTAAGATATAAAATTTGAAGGTACTGATGAATTATATAGTGCAGTTAAAAGTCAATTATGCATTGACTTTTCCATGTCTAAGATTTCAATACAATTTAAAAGTTAAAGTAGTAAAAAGCTTTTTTAAAAATATATTTTATATAATTTTAAAGTGGTAGTAATAGTGCAAGGAACTAAAGGAACAATTATTTATATTTTGCTCCGTTTATTATTTTCTCTCTCACTCTTTCTATATATACATATATATACATGATTAAATATGCATATAAATGTTAATTTTTATTATGTAAGTACACAATAAAGTTAAATGTGTATTGTATAATACACACACTTTTTAATCAATCATTTGCACATCTACAGTACTATTATTAAAATTGAGAAATTTAAGTGATAAAATACTATCTAATCCTCAGCTCATATTCAAAGTTTGTCCTTGTTCTAATAATATCTCTTATAGCTATGTTATGCCTAGTCCAGGGTCAAATCTAAAATGACATATTATCTGTAGTTGTCATGTCTCCTTTGTCCTTTTTTTTTTTTTTTTGAGAGAGAGAGGGAGCGTGCAGGTGGGGGAGGGAGAGAGAAAATCTTAAGCAGTGGTTCTACATCTAGCAGAGTCTGATGTGGAGCTTGATCTCACAACCATGAGATCATAACCTGAGCCAAAATCAAGTTAGGGACTTAACTGCCTGAGCCACCCAGGCACACCTCTCCTTAGTCTTTTAATCTGAAACAGTTCTTCAGTCTTTCCTTGTGTTTTTTGACCTTGTGAGGTTTAGAGCACAGGACAATTATTTTGTAGACCTTCCTTCAGTTTGGTTATATTTGATATTTCCTCATGGGTAGATTCATACATAAATATGACATGAGTGGTGTTGTATCAGGAGAAATATGCTCCTGGTTTGTCCTAATATGGATGAAGTAACAGTAGAGTTCTTAGCTTTTTATCTTTTTTGAATTTGAATTTGAATTTTATTTAAATCCAAGTTAGTTAACATATAGTGTAATAATAGTTTCAAGAGTAGAATTTAGTGATTCATCACTTATAACACCCAGTGCTCATCCCAACAAGTGCCCTCCTTAATGCCCATCATGCATTTAGCCCATCCCCCCCACCCAGTACCCTTCCAGCACCCCTCAGTTTATTCTCTGTATTTAAGTCTCTTACAGTTTTCCTCTCTCTCTTTTTTTATCTTATTTTTCCTTCCCTTCTCCTATGTTCATCATTTTGTGTTTTAAATTCCACGTGTTAGTGAAATCATATGATATCTTTCTCTGACTGACTTATTTCATTTAGCATAAACAGTCTAGTTCCATCCACGTTGTTGCAAATGGCAAGATTTCATTCTTTTTGATCACTGAGTAATATTCCCTTGTGTGTGTGTGTGTGTGTGTGTGTGTGTGTACACACATATATACACAATATAGACGATATATACCATATCATCTTTACCCATTCATCAATCAATGGACACTTGAGCTCTTTCCATAATTTGGCTATTGTTGATGGTGCTACTATATACATTGGGGTGCATGTGTCCCCAGTGCATCAACAGTTTTGTATCCTTTGGTTAAATACCTGGTAATGCAATTGCTGGATTGTAGGGTAGCTCTATTTTTAATTTTTTGAGAAACCTCCATACTGTTCTCCACAGTGGCTGCACCAGTTTGCATTCCCACCGGCAGTGCGAAAGTGTTCCCCTTTCTGTGCATCCTCACAAACATTTGTTGTTTCCTGAGTTCTTAATTTTGACAGGTGTGAGGTGGTATCTCAATGTGGTTTTGATTTTTATTTCCCTGATGATGAGAGATATTGAGCATCTTTTCATGTGTCTGTTAGCCATCTGGATATATTCTTTGGAAGTGCCTATTCGTGTCTTTTGCCCATGTCTTCTCTGGATTATTTATTTTTGGGGGTTTTGAGTTTGATAAGTTCTTTATAGATTTTGGATACTAACCCTTTATCCAGTATGTCATTTGCAAATATCTTCTCCCATCCTATTAGGCCTTTCAGTTTTGTTGTTTCCTTTGCTGTGCAGAAGCTTTTTATCTTGATGAGGTACCAATAGTTAATTTCTGCTTCTGTTTCCCTTGCTTCTGGAGACATATCTAGTAAGAAGTTTCTGTGGCCGAGGTCAGAGAAATTGTTGCCTGTTTTTTTCTGTAGGATTTTGATGGTTTCTTGTCTTACATTTAGGTCTTTCATGCATTTTGAGTTTATTTTTGTGTATGGTGTAAAAAAGTGGTCCAGGTTCATTCTTCTGCGCGTCTCTGTCCAGAGTTCCCCAACACCATTTGCTGAAGAGACTTTTTTCATTGGATATTCTTTTCTGCTTAGTCGAAGATTAGTTGGTCATACATTTGTGAGTCCATTTCTGGGTTCTTTATTCTATTCCAGTGGTCTATGTGTCTGTTTTTGTGCTGTACCATACTGTTTTAATGACCACAGCTTTGTAATATAGCTTGAAGCTTGAAATTGTGATGCCTCCAGCATTGGTTCTTTTTTTCAACATTACTTTGACTATTTGAGGTCTTTTCTGGTTTCATACACATCTTAGGATTTGCTCTAGCTCTGAGAAGAATGCTGGTGTTATTTTGATAGGGATTGCACTGAATGTGTAGATTGCTTTGGATAGTATTGATATTTTAACATTTGTTCTCCCAGTCCGTGAGCATGGAATGTTTTTCCATTTCTTTGTGTCTTCTTCAATTTCTTTCATAAGCTTTCTATAGTTTTCAGTGCATAAATTTTTCACCTCTTTGGTTAGGTAAATGGGATCGATTCCTTGCTTTCTCTTTCTGCTGCTTCATTATTGGTATATAGAAATGCAACCGATTTCTGTACATTGATTTTATAATCCTGCGACTTTTCTGCATTCACGTATCAGTTCTAGAAGGTTTTTGGTGGAGTCTTTTGGGTTTTCCATGTAGAGTATCATGTCATCTGAGAAGAGATGAAGTTTGACTTGTTCCTTGCCAGTTTGTATGCCTTTTATTTCTTTGTGTTGTCTGATTGCTGAGGCTAGGACTTCCAGTACTATGTTTAACAACAGTCATGAGAGTGGACATCCCTGTCATGTTCCTAACCTTAGGGGGAAAGCTCTCAGTTTTTCCTTATTGAGGATGATGTTAGCTGTGGGTTTTTTGTATATGGTCTTTGTCATGTTGAGGTATGTTCCTTCTTTTTTTCTAAATTTTTTTTAAATATTTTTTTTAACATTTATTTATTGTTGAGAGACAGAGACAGACAGAGCATGAGCAGGGGAGGAGCAGAGAGAGAGGGAGACACAGAATCTGAAGCAGGCTCCAGGCTCTGAGCTGTCAGCACAGAGCCTGATGCAGGGCTGGAACCCACGAACTGTGACATCATGACCTGGGCTAAAGTCGATCACTCAACCGACTGAGCCACCCAGGCACCCCTTTAAATTTTTTTCATGTTTATTTTTGAGAGAGAGAGAGTGAGCAGGGAAGGACAGAGAGAGAGAGAGGGAGACAGACTCCAAAGCAGGCTCCAGGCTTGGAGCTGTCACCACAGAGCCCGACGTGGGTCTAGAGCTCACACACTGTGAGATCATGACCTGAGCTGAAGCCGGTCACTTAACTGACTGAGCCACCCAGGTGCCCCAGGGTATGTTCCTTCTATACCTACTTTCTTCAGGTTTTTTTTTTTTTATCATCAAGAAAAGATGATGCTGTCTTAGCTTTTATTTTTAAATTAATAAACAATTTGTCAAAAGATTCTTTGAGATTATATAAATATCCTTTCTTTTTAAAAAATACTTTATGGAGGTGTGTTTTATATGCAAAAAACTGCACATATTTAATGTATAAAATTTTAATGAATTTGGATGTATGCACCCATGAAACCATCATCACAATCAAGGTAATAAGCATATCTATTACCTTCACAAATTTCCTCAAGCCCCTTTTTGTGTGTGTGTATGTGATAAAAATATTAACATAAGATCTATTCTCTGAACAACATTTTTAAGTATATAATACAGTATTATTAACTATAGGTATGATATTGTGCAGCATTCGTTTTGCAAAACTAAAACTTATTCATCTTGCATAACTGAAACTTTATACTCACTGAAAACAACGCCCCATTACTCTTTCCCTCCAGTCCCTGACAACCACCATTATATTCTCTGATTCTATGAACTTGACTATTTTAGATACCTCATGTAATTACCTCATGTAATTTGTCCTGTGACTGACTTATTTCATTTAACATAACGTCCTCTAGGTTCATCCATGTTGTTATATATGGAAGAATTTTCTTCTTAACTTTTTAACTTCTTTTTAGTTGTTTTTTTTTTAATTTTTCAAAAAAAAATTTATTTTAGAGAGAGAGAGAGATCATGATGGGGGAGAGAGGCAGAGTGGAGAGAAAGAAAATCTTAAGCAGGCTCCATGCTCAGTGTGGAGTCTGACATGAGGCTCAGTCATAGGATCCTGGGATCATGACCTGAGCCAAAGTTAAGAACTGGATGCTCAACCGACTGAGCCACCCAGTTGCCCCAAGAATTCTTTACATATTTTGGAGATTTACCCCTTATCAGATATAAAGTTTGCAAATATTTTGTCTCATTACCTTTTCATTTTGTTGGCTGTTTCCTTTGTGGTGAAGAAGCTTTTTAGTTTGATGTAGTACCAGTTGTTTTTCTTTTGCTGCCACTACTTTTGGTGTCATATCTAATCAATCATTGTCAAGAACAGCATCAAAGAGTTTTTTCCCTATATTTTCTTCTAGCAGTTTTACAGTTTTAGGTCTTTTACAGCCAGTTAAGTCTTTAATCCATTTTGAATTAATTTTTCTATATAGTGTAAGATAAGGATCCAATTTGATTTTTTTTTGTATATAGGTATTCAGTTTTCTCAAAACCATTTGTTGAAGACTATCCTTTTCCCATTGTGTATCCTTGGCACCCCTGTCAAAGAACAATTGACTGAATATGTGTGGACTTATTTTTGGACTTTCTATTTTGTTCCATTGATCTTCATGTCTGTCTTTATGCCAGTACAATACTGTTTTAACTACTGTAACTTTGATGATATTTTGTAATCAGGAAGTGTGATATCTCCAGCTTTGTTCTTCTTTCTCAAGTTTGCTTTGGCTATTGGAGGTCTTTTGTAGCTCAGCATGAATATTAGGATTGTTTTTTCTATTACTTTGAAAAGTGTCACAGGGCTTCTTAAAACTAAAAACCACTGATGAAATAAATTAAATATGATACAAATAAATAGAAAAATATCCTATGTTTAAAGATTGGAAGATTTAGTTTTTTTTAAATGTCCATACTATCTAAAGTCATCTATATTCAGTGCAATCCCTATTAATATCCTGTTTCTTTTTCATTATACTTTCACCCACTGTTTTAATATTCATTGATTTTATAGCTCCATCATTCCTTTGGTATTTATTAGATGTTATTTTACTTTAAGGAGGAGCTTTCTTCCCAACTTATTTAATCAATTATTTATATCAATAATGATTCAGGAATTCTTATTTTATTCAATGGGTAGCAATATGTTACCATCATTATTTTGTTTGGTGTTCAAATTGTCCCACATTTGACCAAGGGAGACTCTTAAGGCTGGGTTTTTTGGTACATCCCCATCATTGTTTGAATGTCTCCTTACTTTCTAGTACAAGAGTATAAGTTGATCTTATACTTTCCCTCCTCAAATTCTAGATTCAGCCTATTTTATAAGGAATCCTGGTTTCTTTTACTACTGAGTGGTATATAGAAACCAAACTTTGAGTGTTTGCTGTAATTGCTATTGGTGTTCATTCTTTCTCAGCCTTCTCAATGGACATAGTTAGAATTATATATAGTATATACATAATCTATAGTTTATATTAGTACTTCAAACTCCTGTGCAACACCTCAGGATATAATCTAGTCTTACCCTTTTCCATATGTGGACTTCCCTTCTCCAATCGTGAGAAATCTGGTTCTTGCTATCCCTAATAATCCTTCACTCAAGACTAGGAATTTTCTACATTTGACAAAATGATTGTGTAGAAGAATGAATTTTTTTCAAAAGAACAAACATACATTAGTGTTGAAAAAAAATTATTGGAAGGAGAAAAAATTGAGTGAAGGCTGTCTAAACACTCAATGTTTTAGCATACTAAAAGCTACAATAATTAAACCAGAGTGGTATTTGTGCAGAAAAATCAACAGAATAGAAGAGAGACCAAGCCAAGTAAAAATGGAAATTAAATGTATGTATGGTAAAAATGGCATTTTAAACTAAAGAAGAAAATAAAGGATATTTTTAAGAAATAGTGTTGGGGTAATAGGTAATTTGAGTAATTTGGAAAAATCAAATTATATCATATTGAAAGTAAGCCTTAAATTTTAGATACTGTTAATTCATTTCCCCAAAGAGCACTATTTTTGTTTGAGCTATCTTTTTAAAAATGATACATAAAGGGGTACCTGGGTGGCTCAGTCAATAAAGTGTTGATTGGCTCAGGTCATGATCTCGTGGTCCATGAATTCGAGCCCTGCGTCAGGCTCTGTGCTGATAACTCAAAGCCTGGAGACTGCTTTGGATTCTGTCTCCCTCTCTCTCTCTCTCTGCCACTCTCCCACTTGCACTCTGTCTCTCTGAAAAATAAACATTAAAAAAAATAAAATGATACAGAAAATATGTAAGCATTTATCATTTTTTTTTGCATGAATGAAGATACAAATAGGCATTTACTAGGATCGAGTGGGAATATATGCCTGCAAAAAATTAGGAAGAATAGATAGCTGACTATGTGGTATGATTTAAAAGGCGTCTATAAATGAATAGCATCCAATCAATCTATCATAATTACTTAACGTTAGAGTTCTTGATAATCATGTTCTGGAAGGTAAAAGCAGGTTTTTATCATCTGCTAATTCACTGGCAGTATGGTTTCTTTGTCAGGTTATCTGGCTCATGTTTGAAGGAATGAAACACAGAACACAGTTAAGTTTTTATAGAAATCAAGATGAGAAGCAAATACACAGACATTGATTCTAGATGGTTGCTGTAGTTCAAGACTTGAATATCCAGAAATCAGAATAGGAGCATTGGGATCCTGGAAGTGAATGCTGAAGGGTGAAGGGACGTAGGAGACATACCGTGGCTGCTTAAATAATATACGAAGGTCCAGCAGTGTCAATCTTTTCTTTCTATAAAATAACCACACACACACTCAAAAAGGTTATCCAAGGGAATGCCAAGCTTAAAAAGCCATAGGACAACTTTGTTCTGATCTTTTATTGGATTCATATCTCTTGTTGAGTTACTACACATGTCCTCTCAAAAGAAAACATTGCTTGTAAATTTTAAATCAAGGAATTAAAGTAGAAAAAAAGAAACCTGAAAACACTTTCTTGAAGCAAACTATTGTCATATAAACAGATGGTCATATTTCTTTTTTTGTGACACCAAATATTTGTAAAGTTAGCCCATATCTTCTTTCCATAGGCAGCATTAAATGAAGTGAGTTTGAGATATCTAGTTAGAAAAATCCCCCAACTTTCATGATTTTCTTGATTTCAGAACTTTTGTCTTACTGAACATATAATTGTTTCAGCACAGATATTGCTTTCATTAAAGCCTCTGGTGGCTTCCATGTTGCCAACTGTGATGGAAATATTTCTGTACTTTCTCTTTTTAATTGCTCTGTACCTTTGGTACCAGTAACCCTTTTCTTCTATTGTAGGAAAACTTTCCCTCCTGACTTTTCCAGTCTTTCTGACATCATCACCTGGATACTCTTCCCTGTCCATATCTTCAATTGCCAGGGTTTTTATTCTTGGGCCTTTACTCCTCTAACGTACGTGTTCTCTCTGAGCAATACATGCCACACTGATAGTTTTATATTTGTGTAGCAATACCTCCACCTCCCACCCATACACATTTATGTCTATAACTGACTCCTTTCTTCTCTCCCATAATTTAAATATCTAATTGCTTATGAAATATCTTCACTTGGGCCATCCCTTGGTATTGCAAACTCACTGTGCCTCACCAATAAGCTTTGATCATACTTCTTTCTTTGCATTTCATCATTATTCTTTTTATGATCTGAGTCTTCCTACACCATCCCCCCAAATAACAAACTAGAAATGAAAGTACTGCCTTAGCATTCTTTTTTTCCTCATTCAGTATACCCAATTATTCACTAAGCCCTATGCTTTTTATCCTGTAATATTGTAATTAGACTCTCTCTTTTCCAATTAATGCCTTTGTCTTACTTTAAACCACTATCATCTCTCACCAAGAATCTAAGAGATTATTTACTGATATCCCTGCATTCAGATTTATTCTTTTAAAAAATATTTTCCACAGTTTGCTCAATGAGATTTAAAACTGCAAAATTGAAGGTGCCATTTCTCTGACTATAGCCAATCAGTAACTACTCATTGCCTATAGGATGTAATCTAAGCTCCCAATATGGCACAAATGATTTGGTCTCTGTTTAATTTTCCAACTTTAATCTCTTGTCACTCCCCCTTGTAGTTTTATCCTCACTCACACCAGGATCAGTACCAGTTTCTAAATATTATGGTATTTCACGCTTGTGTGTTATTTTTCCACTTTCCTTTTACTTGGCTTTCTCCATTTATCTTTTTTTAATGTTTATTTATATTTGAGAGAGAGACACAGAGCACAAGCGGAGGAGGGGAAGAGAGAGAGGGAGAGGCAGAATCGGAAACAGGCTCCAGGCTCTGAGCTGTCAGCACAGAGCCCTACTCAGGGCTTGAACTCATGAATCCTGAGATCATGACCTGAGGCAAAGTCAGACACATAACCAACTGAGTCACCCAGGTGCCCCTCTCCACTTTATCTTTCTAGTAAACAATTCTGCCCTGGCAAATTTCTATTCACTGGCTAACCCTTGCTGAAACAGTAATTTCCTCTATGACTTTTCCTTTCTCTCCCTTCTGAGCTTCCTTTGTCCCTTTTATTTATTTTATGAATCCACTTGTTAAATTGTTTTGAAATTACCTTTAAAAGTACATTATTATTTTTTTTCCTTTTAAACTTGAGTTCCTTGGAGGCAATGCCTGTGTTTAAGCAATATTGTTCTCCTAACATCAGGTACAACCTTTGTCATATTGGCCCATGAAATTAAGCCGTGTTATATTTAAATGTAGAGTTTAAAGCAAAAATTGACCTAAAACAAAAATTTACTCTTTCAATATGCATTGGTAGTTGCTGCATTGGAAATCAAATGGTAAGCCCAACACAGCCATTTTTCCCTCCATTGTTGAAACCATGTTGTTTCTTTGATTATATACAAGATAAAGAAGTTAGTATAAGAAAAGCCTCTATCTTTAAATATAAATAGCATTCAACAAGATGCAATTCTCATGTTATAAGAAGTTCTTGGGGATGGAGATCAAGGGAATGGCATATTCACTTCATATACCTCAGGGGCACTTGTGAGTAAGCCCCCTCTGACAGGAAAAGCAAGAGAAATTCTGCAATGGTTGGGAGAGTGACTAGCTTAACCTTGAAGGTCCTTTCAGATTCCAGAAGCCTACAATTCTACTTATAACAAATAACTCACTAACTCAAGGCCAAAAAATTGATCTCCACAAACTTCTATACTGAAACAATGTGTACATTCAAAACAGCAGCAATATTCTATATTTGCAGAACAATTGAGAAAGATAAGTACAGAATTCCCACAAATTTAAGAAAGTTAGAATCAGTAGTATACTTGAAGCTCATTATTGGAAAAGAAAATTGTTAATACAACAGGAGCAGAAGAAAAGAATGAGGATAAAAATGCAGAATGGCTGTGAGGAGCAGAGACAGGGAATCAAAGCAAATCATATTAGATGGCCCCAGTCAAGGGAGGTGTTAGTAGATAAATGCATGAGCTAGGGAGGAAAGCAGTCCTGGACTCTCTAAAAGAGGGATACTAATTTCCATCCCAGGTTTTCCTCAGGAGAATTCTATATAATAGGATTTGTAGAATACTCAGCAGTGACTGGTATGTAATATGTGTCCAATAAATGGCAGCAGTTATCAATATTATCCTTGTAGTGGAATGTAGGGTCTAGGTAATCTCATAGGCAACTCTGAGCTTTACAAGTCTACAAATGGAGTCCATCCAGGTTTTTTGTGTGTGAAGATGAATTACCTAATAATGTTTTTGAGAGAGGGTAGAGAATTAATGACTGAATTTTTTAATGATATTAAATGCTGAGAGCATGATTTTAAGGAGAAACTTTCATTACATGAACTTCATTATTGGAGATCCATTCCATATGTTGAGGATAGAACCACAACTCATTTATGTATTTACTCTGACTTGCTTTTTTTTTCCTGGGGTTTCTCAGTGATATTTTGACTAAATGTTTTGTTTACTTTTGTTCAGTGAAGATTATACATCAAACAAATGGTACAATTTAAACTTTAAAGATTCCATATTTGTCTTCTGCTTTTTTTGGTTCACTGATCCATGCATGTTTAAGGCTTATATTGTGAGAATAACTCAAACCAAAGTAATGTGTCTCTGAAATCAAGTCTGAATTGTTGCTAGGATTCAGTCTCATTAAAATGATTAAAAAATTATATTTTAAGGTATGGTTATCCAAGATACCTTTTTATTTAAGGTTACTATTAAAATTAAGAATATGATCATGGAGAGGCAGTATTTGTTAAGAACAAAGATTTTGGCATCAAATAGAACTGGATTCAAATCCCATTACTGTAACATATAAGAGGTACAACATTTGTCAAATTATACAACTTTTCTCAACTCTAGTTTCCTTGAGTGTGACTTGAAGATAAGAGAATCTATCTTTTAGGTGTGTTATGCAGCATAACTGAAATAGTGGGTAGAAAAGTATTGTGCCTAACACATAGTAAATGACCAATAAACACGTGTCAACTCTCTTGTACCCATGCTTTGCATTGGTCCAGGTGGAGAAATGAGCAGATGAGAGAAGATTGCCATTTTGGGAGACCATAGAGCAAGATGAAGATTCATAATTTTTTTAAAAAGATGCAGAATTTCTAAAATAGACTTGATTTCTAATATTCTCTCAGGTATTGGGCTTTGATAACATGTCTAGTTGGGCTTGGGAAAATGTTCACTGACCAGTTTAAACCCTGAATGGAATTAAAATTTAGAATTTAAATGAATATACTAATAAATTATGGCAACTATTGCATGTCACAGAACAGTTGATAGGAATAATATATTGATATGAGAAATAAGATAGTAATTCCAGAGATAAGATTTGCTAGGATGGGTCATTCCAATGGATATAACGTGGGGGAACATAAGTAGAAGTGGAGAAAAAAGCTGAAGATGGAATGAGGTTTTTGAGGAACAAATGGATATAAAGGCACAAATATATGTGGTTTGTATTTATTCTCTGTGCTAACTCATTTTTGTTTTACAAAGGTAGTAGGGGTAATGACCTATTTCTATACATTTGAGTTATTTTCACAGAACCTACCACATGTACTATTAAAGCCTTGGCAAACTGAGTGACTGCTTCTATTCAAAGTCCATGTGAGTCAGGATTATCTCTATTGCTGTCTAATTCTAAAAGCTTGGAGAGTCAATAGGTTAGCATTTAGGAATTTTCCATTTACGGACACTGATTCAATTCATTCTTGGTTGTAGTTCTGCACATTTATTCATAGGCATTACTGGAAATTTAAGACAGACTGAAAAAAAAAAACCTACTGACTGAGTTTAGAGTCATGTTGAAACCAAACTTAAAATATGGAGGAAAGCTGGTAATGATGACTCAGTACTGAAGCTAAGTTAATGATTTAGTGACAGGTTTCAGAGCTGCAGATAAACTGAACAAGTCTCAGCATGCAACTACCTTTGGACAACTTTCCACTGACTAAAAACTGCAGAGAAGAACATTTTTGGTATGTTCAGGGGTAATGGAAGCCTCTGAATCACGTGCTTTTGAACTATTATATCACATCAGTTATTTCCTTCATTACAACCCCTCTTAGGTGACGGTGTGAGCCTCTCCAGTTTGCAGGCTAATATGGCAGAAATGGCTACACACTGCTTCGGCCACAGTGTGCCCTCTGAACAACTGTTGTTGCTTGGTGCTTAGGGATGATGAAACACTTTACTTGCCCTTGGTCTTCGCCTGCTTACTGAATATCCATTCATCATTAAGCCCCTGTTCTACCAACTCTTTCTTAGTCCTCTGACTCAAAGGGAATTTTATATTAAGGAGGTCCCTTTTTGTAATGTTTATTTAACTACCCACTATATAATAGTCATTTCCTTTTACAGGGAATTTATATGTTGCTTGATTACACAGTGAGCTGTGGGTGGGTGTTTGCTATGAGAATCTGCTTTAAATGATTTCCTTTGTTGTTGTTGTTGATGTTTTCACAGAATGTCACGCTTATTCAAAATAAATTGTCCTACTGCCAGAACTAAGCTGTCAGAACCTGTGGGAGTGCTAATTGGAGCCAATCAAACTTTAACTGACCTGCTTCCACACTTAAATGACAAAGAGGAATTTCTCCTACTTTGTGAAGCAGAAAGGCGAAGCTCTGATACCTGGCTGAAGGAACAAACTGGGGAACATTTTTTCCTTGCCACTTGAAGCCATAAACCTGGTCTTCCTTATGAATTCATTTAAGAAATTAACAATTTTGATGGATTTTATTATGGAGTAAATGGCTAATAAACTTTAATTCTGACTCACAAGTCAGAAGTATCTAGTTTAAAACTATTAACAGGGTAAAATCTGCTTTTTGTCTACAAGGCAGAAAACATTTTTGGTCAAACTGAGAACCATTTCCAAAGTGATTATCAGCTGCATTGTGAATTTTAATATTCAATGCATTTATTCTCAGTTACTTAGAGTTCCTCATTTAAAGAAGTATAATGACAAACATTTCAAGATGAAACATATGTAAGTATTAGAAAATGTTTTGAGGGGCGCCTGGGTGGCGCAGTCGGTTAAGCGTCCGACTTCAGCCAGGTCACGATCTCGCGGTCCGTGAGTTCGAGCCCCGCGTCAGGCTCTGGGCTGATGGCTCAGAGCCTGGAACCTGTTTCCGATTCTGTGTCTCCCTCTCTCTCTGACCCTCCCCCGTTCATGCTCTGTCTCTCTCTGTCTCAAAATAAATAAACGTTAAAAAAAAAAAAAGAAAAGAAAATGTTTTGAAGCATTGCAGGAGATCAGTAAGAGTCTATTTTTAGGTTCTTACAGTTGTATAAGAGGAAAAGTTTTCTCTTCTTCTTTTGTAGGTTCTTTGATGGTCTAATTATTAAATTGATATAAGAGAGATTGACAGGAGAAAAGTAAACAAAAGTGTAGTAACATGGGTACATGGGAGAGACCCAGAAAAACTGAGTAACTCCCAAACGGCCAAAGCCATCAACTTGAGTATCATTTTCAGCTAAAGACAGATTATGGGGGTGGGAAGTCAGTTATAGGAGGCTTCAAGGAAGAGCCCAGTAAACAAAAATAAGACTGTTATGCAGAGTTAAGTCAAGGCTTTCTCCATTGATAATAGTTTCTAGAGATTTGTTTTATTTTATTTTTTAATGTTTATTTATTTATTTTGAGAGAGAGAGAGCCTGTGTGTGAGCAGCAGTGGGGGGGGGGTGGTGGGGGAGGGAGACAGAGAGAGAGGGAGAGAGATAGAGAATCCCAAGCAGGCTCCACACTGTTAGTGCAGAGCCTGATGTGGGTGACACTTGAACTCACAAACCATGAGATCATGACCTGAGCCAAAATCAAGAGTCAGACCCTTAACTGACTGAGCTACTTAGGTGCCCCAGTTTCTAAAGATTTAGGCATCCTCGTTTTTCTAGTATAGCCAGGGAGACAACCTTACAGATGGGGATTTCCCTTATAAATGTAAATATTTCTTACAAAAGGGTAACTTCTACTCAGTTTTCTGAGCTTCACCAGGATCTTCTGTTTCTTAAAAATAACCTGCTTAAGATAATCCATATGCCAAAGAGGTATATTTTGGAATGGTGTATTTTGCTTCCCTTTACAGACATGCATATAAGAAAAAATATATTTTTGTATAACTTGACTAGATTTATGTTTAAGGTAGTCAGGAACAGTTAGTTACATGTTCTGATTTTTTCCTCAGCTACTACATCCCGAAGAATCGGTTTCTTCATCATTACACAGATGAATTTGCAAATAAATAATTGCACATATTATGACACATAGATTATGATACTAATAGGGGAGCAAAGTATTGTAGGCATTATGAATTCAGATGGGGTTGTCAGAGAAGTCACCTCTCTGAGGTGAAACTGCAGCTGAAATCTGAACAATGAGCAGAAGGAATAGCATTTTAGACAAGGAAACAGTATGTGCAAAAGAGGCTGAAAAGAATGTGGAGTGTTCAAGGAACAAAATGCCAGTGTGGCCAATGAGAAATGAAGTAAAGAGCAAATGAGATAGGGGACAGATAGGTGAGACCAATGTTAAGATTGTGGTATAATTTACTCACTATGCACCCATTGAAATAAATAAGAAAGCTGTATAAAATAATGGGAATAATGTGCTATCTCTCTTCCATTTAATAAATAATGATTTTATCTTCTCCCAGTCAGCCAGAGGCACTATGCAGTGTAGGTAGTGGGATTATTTTTATCACAGATGAAAGTAAAAACAAGTAAGAAGCCAGACTTTAATATAGGCATATCTTGCAGATATTTCAAGTTCTGTTCTAGAATACTGCGATAAAGTGAATATTGGATAAAAGAAAGTCAAATGAATTTTTTGTTTTCCCAGTGCATAATACGTTATATTTACACTATTCTATAGTCTATTAAATGTGCAATAGCATTATGTCTAAATAAACAATGCACATACCTTTATTAAAAAATACATTATTGCTAAAAAATGCTGACCATCATCTGAGCTTTCAGCAAATTAGTAAGCAACAAAATTTAATTGAGTAAATTTGAAGATCTAATTGGCTTTAAGAGATTTGTGAATAGGGCAGTGTCCCATCAAGCAAGTAGAGAGCAACTCTGAGGAGTTGTACAAAAAGGAAGGGTTTTGTAGGAAGGAGGATGCAGCAAAGAAGTTATTAGCAAAAGAAAAGAAAGGATTGTTTCAGGTAAAGTCACTTTCCCTTAGGGGGGAGAACAGGGCTCTTATCTTGCAGATTACCTCATCTTCTTTTGAGGGATGGAGAAGGCCCACAGGACAGATTACCTTATGGATGATGAACAGAAAATTTCTGACTAACCTGTTAAGACTACATTTCTGGGAGAGATTGAAGCTGTAATCAGGTTAGGTATTAAACCCTGGTTTGGTGACTTGGCCTGGAATAAGTGACTCCATCTTGGGCCTGTGGTTTTCTTTTTAACAGAGTAATAATCCTTTTGCTGATGGAGGGTCTTGCCTTGGTATTGATGGTTTCTGATTGATTGATTACATGGTGGTAGTTGTGAAAGTATGAGGTGGCTGTGGTAATTTCTTAAAATAGGACTATGAAGTTTGCTACATCGACTGACTCTTCCTTTCCAAATGCTCTGTAACAAGCTATGCTATTTGACAGCATTTTACCCACAGTAGAACTTCTTTCAAAACTGGAGTCAATCTTCTCAAACTCTGCCACTACTTTATCATCTAAGTTTACATAATATTTAAAATCCTTTGTGGCCATTTGAACAACGTTCACAGCATTTTCACCGGGAGTAGATTCTTTCTCAAGAAACTGCTTTCTTTGCTCATCCATAAGAAGCAACTCCTCATCCATTCCAGTTTGATCATGAAATTGCAGCAATTCAGTCACATCTTCAGGCTCCACTTCTAATTCTAGTTCTCTGTGAATAAGGAGGCCCAAGGAGAAAGACAGAGTAAGGGGAATGGCCAGTCAGTGGAGCAGTCAGAACACACACAGCATTTATTGATTAAGCTTGCCATCTCAAATGGGCATGGCTTGTGGTGCCCCCAAACAGTTACAATAGTAACATTGAAGATTACAGATCACCATAACAAATATAATAATAATGAAAAAGTTTGAAATATTTGTGAGAATTACAAAAATGTGACACAGAGACGTGAAATGAGCAAATGCTATTGGAAAAATGGTGCTAATAGACTTGCTTAATTTGCCACAAACCTTCAATTACAAAAAAATGCGATACTTACAAAGCTCAAAAAAGGGAAGCACAATTAAAGTATGACTGTACCTAAATGGAACTTTTGAGCCACCATAAGATAATAGTCCTGAAAGCCAGGCTTTGTTCACACCAAGAGGGTTTTCCAAGTTCTGGTAGCTCTACCTAACATACATGATTCAGGATTGTAGATTTGAATATTGAGTTTATTATAAACTGTGGACAGAGGACACCTAGGAGATAAGAGAAGAGATCTTCTGCCACTTGAGATAGGGAAAGCATGTATCTTCTGCCCTGGTGAAATGTAGAAAAAGGGACCTGGATAGAAGGTGTTTTAAGCAAATGATCAGACAAAATATTTTGATCTCTTACTTCTGAGCTGAAATCCCAGAGTGGGGACCATGAAAGCTGAGTGAAAGCTTATAGCGGAGAATTTTCCCAGTGACTTTGTGTGTTTAGCTACAACAGAATAAAAGTGGTGGTATGGTGTGTCCAATCCCAAGCCTCCCTTAGTGCCTGTTCTGGGATGGAGGGCTCAAGAAGTCCTGCTGAGATAGGAGCAGTTTATCTGCCATGAGCCTGCCATGCCCATAGTGAGGAGTCAGGGAATCCCACACAGGAAACAAAAGGTTAACAACCTCCACAGAGATCCAGCTGAAGGATGTAATTGACACTTGAGGATCCTGCACCACCAGTGAAGGCTGAGATTGGGTTCAGTCAGAAGGGGAAGACCATAGTTCCCAGATTGCACCACCCGAAAAAAATAGCCATAGATTCCAACAGTAGATATTTTCAGAGAACCAAGTGACCAGACAGACAAGGGACATTGTCACGGAGACCAGAGAAAACAAAGGGGAACAGGGGATTGCAGGTTTGCGTTTGAGGCCACGTTTTTCTGATGCTACAGTCGTAGAAACACACCTCCCTATAAGGCCTCCTTGAAGGAAAACAGTGGGTTGGAGAAAATATGAAAGACTGAACATTTAGCAGATATTACTGGGTTTTTAGAAAAAGAATGTACAAGAGGATGATGAGATAGCATTAATAGGCACTTGGTTCATGTTCCATTCATTCAACAAATAACCACTGAATGTCTCTTATATTTCCTGCACAAGGATTACAACAGACACTAATCCCTTTCTTCCTGTACTTTACATTCCAGTGACAGTGGTTCCAAAGTGAAGCTGTAGAAAAAAAGGAAACAGCTTAATTAGAACAACTAGAGACACTACAGTTTATTTTCACATTTGAATAGTAGTGTGTTATATTTTTTAAAGTGCTTAAAAATTTTTTTAATGTTTATTTATTTTTGAGAGAGAGAGAGAAACAGAATGCAAGCAGGGGAGGGACAGAGAGAGGGAGACACAGAATCCTAAGTAGACTTCAGGCTTCAAGCTGTCAGCACAGAGCCTGACACAGAGCTCGAACTCATGGACCGCGAGATCATGACCTGAGCCAAAGTCTGACGCTTAACCTACTGAAGCACCCAGGTGCCCCAGTAGTGTGTTATATTTTTAAACCTACAGCTATGGGGATGAAAAAGTATTCTGGTGATATGCATTGTCTCATTGGGGGTAAGAAAAGCTAAAAATCACTATAGAGCTTATTCTTGTTTGGACACCAAGTTTAAATAACTCGACATGTTATCACAGGGTCAATCATAGAGTCACAAAGATTTAGAGCTGGAAAGGATCTTTGAAATCATAAGGCCCAACTTCATAGTTTGATGGCTAAGGAAACAGATATACAGGGAGTTGAGAAAAATCACTGCTAGACCTGGGGTGAAAATATATGTTCCTTGACATTAGTCCAGGGCTCTTTGTAATAGAACAGTGCTTCCATTTGAATTTTAGGAGAACATATTCATTGAGCCCTCTCTAGGGCTTGCTTTTGCAAGTATTGGGAACACCTGGGCAATGCAATGATATTTCAATAGGGTAGAGGATTAGAGGAGAATAGACACTCATTAGAGTGGCCGGTTCCTCCTTCTCTTTCTCAATAGAATACGAAAGATAGCCCAGAAAAAACCCAAGCAACCTGAGTGGCAGAGTCCCCACCAAGTGACAACCTACTCAGCAGGGGTAAGCTTGGGCTCACGAAGGAGACATCTGAGTTCAAATTCCAACTCTACCACCTATGAACTAGCTTTGTAATCAGTTGTAAAAACTTGTAGCAGGAAATTTATTATAAAATATGAGTAAAATGCTGAAGGTTGCAAATGACTTACCTTAAAAGGATACATTAAACTTAGGGTTATCTCTAAATGATACCAGTCTTGTGCACTTACACACAAAAGTTTTTTGCCCAGTTCTAAAGGGGTAGAGTTATGGTTGGCACATTGAGAATAGTTTCTGTTCTATTATCTCATGGTACAGTTGACCAAGTGGTGTTTCACTTTATAGATTCCATATTTATATGTCGAAGGAAAATTATGGCAGTGCCTGCATTTTCCTTTTTTTGTTTTCATCAAAATTTAAGTACTTTTCTGATAGAGTATCATATTCACATATCATCTTTCATGTATGATGTGTCAAAAATAAATAAGACTGAGAACTACTGAACTAAAGATTAGGTATAGGAGACATTCCGATCACACACAGGGCTAGTGCTCACCTGGAGGGAAAGCAGAGAGGCAAGAGTGAAAGAATCATTTTTTTTTTTTTATTTAAGTGATATTACATGTATATAGTGATAAAATCTAAAATGCCATTTGATCCTTTCTGTCTTGCATTTCTTTCTCACTTCTCCACTTAATTTAAAACTCACTTAACTATATAACTTACAACATTGCATTTAACAAACTCTAAGAAAAAAGTACACTTTGTTTCAGGTTGATATTTGATTAGACTTATATGGTAAAGTGATAACCTGTAGATACATTCATATTCCAGTTCTTGGGCTGCCATTAGTATTACATAATTTTTCTATCATTGCATGCTTTTTGGCACTTACATATAACAAACAGAGCTATAGAACAGGCTATTACTATAGAACAGACAATTACAATGAAAAAAAAAAAACTGCTGACAGTGCAGAGCCTGCTTGGGATTCTTTTTCTCTGCCTCTCTCTCTGCCCCTCCCCTGCTCGCATGCTCTGTCTCCCAATAAATAAATAAATAAATAAATAAATAAATAAACAAACAAACATTAAAAAAATAAGGGAAAGTAAATCTTATTTTCCAAGATGCTTAACACAAAATACCATGACACATTTCATATTCACTTGTTTGGGAAAGTCATGGAGCTAATCTGTTTTTTGTCACACACCATGGCTTATGTTGGATACATTGGTGTGTTTCAGCAGAACATTTTAACAAATTAACTTAAGGAATATTTATTAAACACCTGTTATGACAGTCTGTAACAGTGCTGAGTGGGGGAAATTGTGTGTGTGAGAGAGACAGAGTGAGCACACGTGAGAGCAGGAGGTGTGGGTGAAAGTGTTAGGCAAGGTCACACTGAAAGAGAGTTTACCATAACAGGAAAAATATAAACAACATTTCTGATCCTTACCCCCAGGGAAAAAATATTCGTAATAAGTTGTATTTGGTTTATTTTATAGGAGAGTTGACCTGGTTATTTATATAATAAATTTTAGTATTTTATTATTTAAATATAACAGTATAATTGTGTTCATTTAAGGAATATAATTTGTAATTTGAGCAACAACAGTGGAGTCCTTTTATCTTATTGAATACTACATTAGAGTTGAATAACTTAATAAAGCAAACTTTTCTCCCAGTGTTAAATTTAAGTGCTCTTTGATAGAAAGTTTACAAAAATATTTAAGAAATACATATTTTTCTTTGTGTCCGGTGAATATTTAACTTACCAATATTTTCTCATGGCTCTTTAGGTTTTTATATTGGGTTTAAATAATGGCACTTGATATAAATGGGAAGCTGAGCTTTCTACCTTAATAGCTAAAGAGCAAAAAGAATATAAACTTAATGTGGAGCAAAAATATTATTTTCCTATAATTAATTTAACAACAGTCAGATTCTGCAGTTGATAATTAAACCTTTGAGCCTCAAGTTAGATTTCATACTTGGCTTGTCCTTTGAGCTGTCCCTTGGCTGGCTGTTTCCTAGTATTTGTGGTGAGTTCCTTCATCATGTAAATGAAAAAATCATTTCACCTTTCTAATTCAAAAGTAGACAAAATGAAAATTAATTTTAAAAGTTGATGAGCTTACTATTCTCTTGGGTTGGCCCTCAGGAGTATTTATGCTAAATTAATAGTATTATAAATAAACCATGAGTACAGAAATTGTCTGCTACCCATAAATACAAAAATCCTTCCAGAAGACCTGCGTAGCATGTTATTTCTTATGTGCCTTCCTATACAAAGAAAGCCAAGGCACATGGTTATAATAATGCATTTATTCCAAAGGTCTGCACATTAGTTTGCATATAGATGGTCTCCAGATTTAACTGCAGTATCACACACATGTGAATTTATGATTGGATGCTTATTGATGGTGAAGGGAACATTGATTTAGATGTCTTTAAGTAAATATGTAATATCTACAGAGATACATACAATATAAAATTATCTTTTTATTTAGGACTTCTTTACTTATAACTTTACATATAAGCATGTATTTTTGGAGTACTAGGCATCATAACTTCTTTGCTAGATCCTTCGCAAGAAGCAAACTAATCATATTTATAGATAGCATGATACCACCATTAAAGCTGGAAAGGAACATAGAATTCAATTAATATTGCAACTTCATAAGTACAAAAACTTGGGCTCAGATAGGTCAAGAATTTTTCCAACAATGGCTCACATTTTCATGATAGAACTAGGACCAGAACCCATTTATTATTTTTAGCTCAATTCTGTCTCAGATTGACATCATCAGAAAGATGAAAAAAAAAAAAGTATGTGTTAGAACTGTGCTCCATGTAATCAGTGATTTCTTTCTTTGTAACTCTCTTCTTTGTCTTTCCTTTGAGAGAACAAAAACAAAACGAAACAAAAAAATACCTCTTGCTCCCGCTGAAGGTATTTAGAAAGTGCTAAGAACTTCAGATCGCGACCATATAGGTCATAAACTCCTTTGTGTCATTTGACCCTTATTTGATGATTCAACTAGAGGCATGAGTGTTTCTCAGTTTCCCCTGCCTTTTATTACATGTGGTTTTTAAAAACATTTTAATCATGGTTTATTTTATTACATACCAAACTTCTGGCCTGGAATCTCATGACACTATTGATTGAGTAGGAATTTTGTTAGTAATTCAGATATAGAAATGTGTCCAAAATACACTATATTAAAATGTGAGGGTTCATCTTATCTGTGACTAGAACAGGAGTTCCTGCAGTGTGAGTCTAAGGCTTCCAAGTAAAACAATTTTTAATGTCATTTATTTTCGGCCGTTTACAACTTCTCTCTAATACCTACATTTCTTTCTTTTTATTTTTAAAATTCAAATTTGATCACATAGTAAAAACAAAACAAAACAAAAACCACCTTAGGTTCCCAGGGAGTTTAGGGGCCTTAAAAAAGTGTGTGTGTATTTGTGTGCATGTGTTTTCATATGTTTTTTTCAGTGTCCCCACTTAGTTGGAAAGCTACTCTGGGTACAGACATCTGGGCACATTGTCACTGATAGAATTGAGCAATTTTTGTTTTTCTAACTCTCGTAGCTCTGGCCAGCTTCACATGGGCTTCTATCAGTTGAAATTGTAACTTTGACTTCAGCCAAGTGTAGGTTATTGGGCTATGAGTGCCAAAAATCACGAGCGGTCTCCACACTTCAAAGTGTGAATAAAAGCAATATTGTAAAATAATTATAATCGTTTGAAGCAGAGCCAGTCACACAGTCTGAGCCCATCTTCCTTCATTAATTTGTATACAGTTCTTATTTTAACAGAACAAACTTCCAGAGGGTACTCACATGGGACTGCTGAACCAGCTGTACAACTTTTATTTTGAAGAAAAAAGTTGAGCCTCAGATCAGGCAGTTTTAAAGACAGGGAGGGACTTAGCTTTCCAGAGCTTGACCAGCATGTGGAAGGACTGCTCTCTTGGCTGCACTAACTCAGGGCGCTCCTACCTGGGTGCCACTAGAGTAGGAAGTTGTCTGTTTGTTTCCTTCTGTTCCCGAGGGTCCTGTTTGCTTCTCCTGCCTGTATCAACGTGACTGTCGGTGGTTTTTGCACACCCTGCTCTGTGGGGGAGTGCCCCAACGTGCCTGTCTTATGTGGCCTCTATGGACACACTGCTCAGCTGGCAGAGAGCAGGGAAGTTTTCTCCCAGCACCCAAAAAGAGAAAGAGGAAACTACTTTTTCCTTCTGGGCTCCTTGCAGCAGAATAGACTTCTACATTGCCTCCCTGGATTTCTGGAGTGGTTTCCAGGAAGAAGTTAAACTTTTACCTTTAAATGGATGACCATGTCACAATCAGGAAGAAACATCTTCAAAGACCCATCTTTAGGTAAGTAATGCTACACCCCAGTTGGCTCCAGGGTTGTCAGGAAAAATAATTTCTCTTCTTCATCCTTAACTTGGGAATTCTGGCACTAAGTTACAGCAAAGCAGTACAGTGTGTCTAACGTTTAACTTCATGCATACCCAAGGAGTCCTTTTATTTTCTATTTTCTGAAACTCTGTGCACAAACTGTTATCAACTCCTCAAAATTTATTTAAAAAACATATTAGCTATTCAAGCGCATGAATGACATAGCACTGGAAAAACTTCTACAACATTATGCAATCCCTTGCTATTTCTAATGGTTGCACAGCCCTCTAAGTTGGAAATACTGTGCTTGGTTATTTCAACTAATTGCACTCAGAGATAGTGTTTTAGTGCAGCAAATGCTATACCTTTTTGCAGTAACGTGGGAAGACAAATTTGAACTTGATGGCTACTATACTAAAGTGTACATTTTACCCCTAGTTCAGGAGTGTCTTTCTGCAGTTTAGGAAACAATAGGGCAACAGGAAAAATTTTATACTGTGGTGAAATTTGTGGGCAGAAAATATGTAGATACAGTGTAACAGATTGAGCTAAGGTTTTATTTTGGGGGGAGACTCACTCTCTAGAGAGCAGCAATTTCTTCACTGACTTCTTAACCCTTGATTCTTTAGTTATTTATTATGTACTTTAGAATTCAGAATTAGGAATTTAAAAAAAAATAAAGAAGATAGAAATTCAACACAGTTTCTGCCTCTGAAGACAGAAGATTTTAAAAAAGAAGTTAATTATTTATCAATGTTGTACTTCCTCCAAAATAATATCCTAACCAGAGCAGAGATACTACATGTTAGTAAAACTAAATGTTAAAATCAAGTTACAGTCACTGGTTGTTGATCTAGAATTAATTACATGATAATAGAAGTTTATGGGTGGAATTCCTGGCATTCTGTGATTGTCACATAATGCGTAAGAGTGGGCCTTAAGGCACATATTTTATGCATTTATTAAAGCATTATTATAGTATTATTAGTAGCAACAGTATACTTTTGTAAAGCTTAAAAAATGCTAGCTCAAATCTCTTTTACAGCCTTCTCTTGAAGATAAATGATATTTGAATATGTATGTGTGGATTTAATATAATCTATGTCTACACAAATATACATTTGTGCATTTTATGCACTGATGGCAATAAGTCACCAAAAATCCAAACTGACCCTCAGAATTTGAATCCACCTGCCGTATTTTCTGAAAAAAAATCTCTCAGTGTTATGTAATTAACAACTATTTTCTCCCAAGTGCATGTGTGACTTCAAAAGATCTGACAGTAGTATGGATAATTCCAAACTCAACTCTACTGAGGCACCATTAAAAGTAGGCACCTGCAGAAATTCAGGAAGGCAAGATTATGTTGGATAAAGTCAAATCCACTTAGCCAGTATCTTTAGTATGTTACCCCGTCAGGAAGCTGTTGCGATTGAAGCAGGTGGTACTTCACCACTGGTTATGGCGAACCCATATCCCCTCGTGCTGAATTCTGTGCTTAGGTGCCACTCACAGGAGAATGGCAACTCATCTATGCTTCTGTTCTTTTTCATATAAAGATGTTGAGATTCTTTACCCGAATAATTAGAATACAGTTTGCTAAATTCAAATGATTGCTTCATGATCCTGGTGACTTAGAAGAGAAAACATAGCTGCCAGAGAGGACCTCCTTTCACTCAGTCAACTGTTTCAATAAGTGCAGAAATGGTTGCTGACTGAAAACAGGGTAAGGCCAGATGTCAGGCCGGAATTGATTGGTCAATTGGCACACTGACAGCTGGCTTTGCTTTTCTCAGGATATGATTGTCATGAGGGAAACGGGAGGTGGAGAGTACCTTAATAAAGCATTCAAATGACTAGATATAATTCCCCAGAGAAATTTGTGGGATATAGCATTGGCTTTCTGATAGCGAGTTGTACTTTTGAGCAAGTTAGGAAGTGGTTTAAGATTGTTTTTGGCATTTGATGTCCTTATCCCATGCCCCACTTCATTTTCCCTGTTGGCCTCATTTCTCAGGTCCCTTGTCTCCTTGGGCTATTACTGAACCGTCCACCTCTCACATTGAGACATCTTTCTCAAGTCTGCTTTTTTGGTCAGATCCATGTACTAGACCTTTCCTTCTCAATATGTACTTCTTTGTACCCTACTTCCTAAGGAATTTGCATACTGGTTCTCAGTCCACTTGGTAAGCAAATTAGTGCTTACCTTTTATATGTGCTAGACTCTTTTATATGTGTTAGTTATAAGTTTAACAGAAATTTTGTGAAAATAATATTTTGACTTTATAAACACTTCATTTAGAATTTTAGTTATTAAAGGAGATCAGTCTGGGATTTTTTGGGGAAATATCTGACATATTGACACCATTCAAAATTTTATATACAGACTACTTTCTTCTTCAGTGGAACCCACAGCTTTTTTGTTTGCTTGTTTGTTTTGAGAAAGAGAGACAGTGCGAGTGGGGGAAAGGCAGAGAAAGAGGGAGAGAGAGAGAATCCCAAGTAGGCTCCACACTAACAGTGTGGGCTTAAACCCAGGAACTGTGAGATCATGATCTGAGCTGAAGTCAGATGCTTAACTCACTAAGCCACCCAGGCACCCCAGAATCCACAGCCTTAATTCAATTCACCTGACCTTCTCTGATTGATTATAAGTGTCTAGATCTGGCTGACTGCACTGGGAAGGTCAGACATGATAACGAAACACAAATTGTGACTGCCTTCACATGACATGTCATCTAGCATACACCTAGGTAACTATGGCACAGGCAGATGATGGGTGCCAAAAAGGAGGTGACAATGTCCTGAAAAATTATAATAAGACAGCTTTCAATGATGACTAATTATGACACCTTAGTGAATTGATAGATAGAGAATAGCAATATTTTATTTTTTAATTTAATTTTTGAGACTGAATGAACATGAATTTTTAATTAACATAATCTCCCTAAATTTCAGACAGGAAAAGTCATCCAAATGTAAAAAAGTTAGTTGAGAGGTGTCAGAGCAGATGATAGGTGTTGAAATTCCATGGCTGGATATGTTACTGGGGAGACTGAGAGAAATCTTACATATTATTTAGATTTTGCCTCTAAGAATGTGTCTCCTGCAATGGTGATTCTGCTGAATCGTCTCACCTAGTTAAGTTAGCAAATCTATGTTTTAAAAGTATTTTGTGGAAATTTTAGATATATATTTTCACACCAGGTCTGTGAGGCAAGGAACAAAGGAAAAGTTTATTTTATGGCCAAGGTGGGTTTATGGGATCTCTTTTATGCATATCATGTGGAACTTGGGATCAGTGAGACTGACCACTCAGCCCTGAGAATATATAAATGGTGCATCTCAAACACACTTTGTGGTTCTGCCTGTAGACGTTCCTGTAGCTCAGAAACTGTACAGAAAAGTAATGATTCTTCCTTTCCTCAAGAGAAATTCTTTAGATTTTATAATTTTCCAGGAAGGAACTACTATCACAGAATGTATATTAATGTCTTCTAAATATGCATCACAAAGTTTGTTCCTTAGTACTTAGCAAATAAAATTATACAGAACCTTAAAATCCAAGATGTGAATAAACACTTGACATTAAAGGCATCCCACAGAGAAAGAAACATTGTATTAAACTTTAAAAAACCCCTTTTTCTGTGTTACCACTGAGTTTTATCTCTGGTAATAATAATTTATTTCTTTATATAAATAGATTAGTCAATTTCTAATATATTTCAAATCAATTACCTTTATATAACTCCAGCAAAACAGTTGCTGAAGATTCTTCCATCTTATTGCATATTCGTATTGCTTAGTGAACTTTCTATATTCTCATGGGATAAATAAACATTTAACATTTATATCAAGAAAAATCTGTTTCTCCTAATAAAATTGCATCAGTGAGAACATTTCTTATATGAATCCATTACCATGAAGTCTAAGTCTGGGTTTTTGTTATTATCATCTCCTACTCGATTTGATATTTTATTTTATCAAATTCTATTATATGTGTATTGTTTTCCATTTATTGCTTCAAATTTTTTCTTAAAGTAGGTAGGCAAAAAATGAATTAAACAAATAAATTGAATTGAAACTTTTCTTACATGTTAAGCCTTATTTAGTATTCTTTGAAACTAACAACCTATTGAACCGCTTCAGTGTTCAAAATGGATGCTATTTTTGTGGTGACTTTCCATTAGAAGTAGCACCAAAATGCCACAAACAAAATATCAAATAATTGTTCATCAGCCCTAGATTTGAGAACTGGTCTATGCATCCAGTATCTGAGACATTAAAGTGCAAGTCAGATTTCTGCCAGGGTCTGAGACTAATGAAAATTGTGTTGAGATCTTCACAGCATTTAGAACATGCTGTTTCTTCTCTTTATGCCTTTTCAAAATTCTTATTTTTACAAGTATCTGTTAGCAGAGGAATTCTGAGTGTGCTTTTGGCAGGCATATTCTCTTCACATAGCGATGGAGAAAGCAGAAAGATGAAATAAGAAAGGCCAGGAAAAGAAAGACAGATCCTAATGTTCTTTGTGGACCTAATGGGGATGGTTAGTACCTATTGATATATCTGATTTCTAATTTCAAGGTTGTGATCTATGCTTTATAGAGGAATAGCATAAAATATCTGTTACATATTTAAAATGCTACACCTTTTGGAGTGTAATCATTTTTATGTTTCCACTTTTTTTTTGAGAAAGAATGTGTGAGAGTGCGCACATGAGTGGGGGAGGGGCAGAAGAGAGGGAGAGAGGATCTCAAACAGGCTGCACACCCAGCATGGAGCCAGAGGCCAGGCTCCATCTCACCCCCTGAGGTCATGACCTGAGCCAAAATCAAGAGTCAGATGCTTAACCAACTGAGCCACCGAAGCACCTCTATTTCCATGTTTAAGTTCAGTGCATGAACATCAGTGTTACCGCAAAACCAGAAGTTGCTAATACGCAAGGGATACACTGCATTTCAGATTTTTACATGTTGACATGGCAGAATACCTGACTGACTGCAGATTTACGGTAGTTTTCTAGGTAAAATGTTTGGATAGTATTAAGTTATTCAGACATTGTGAACCCATTCCCCTCGGTGTTTTGGGAACAACAAAAAACCTGAACAGATATAAAATATCAAAGCACTCTAAAATTTAAAGTAATTGTCATACATTGTTGGACATTGGGATTTTTTTCTCATTAATATTTAAGTATTTATAATATTCTGTAATTTAATCCTCTTTTTAACACCTTCCTTTCACCAGAAACACATACTTTAGACAGGAATATATTTAGTACAAGTCATCAGAGTGAAAATAATTACATAGAATAAAACTAAGTACGAGCTGATGAAGTAGTATAATATGTTAAATACCTTTTTTATGGAATGAATTTCCTCAAAGGAAGAAGTTCTATGTAAATCAAATCCAAAATATAATAAAATTCTGTATTTATGAAAATGTTTTAACATTTTTTGGCTCTAAAATAAAGGTGATTATGAATTTGTTTATTAAAAAAAGAGAAAAAGATGAATTTACCCTCATGGTTACATAGTTACATGTTGGAAATTTAGTTTAATGGCTTTTCTTTTAAATGATGATTTTTATGTGACAGTTAATTGATAGAAAAAAATAATTATGTTTAAGTTATTCTCCCCTTGCTATGAAAGGAAAAATAGTTCTGGAAAATAGACATAGTGAAGTGAATTTACCATTTATGACACTATCAGGCACAACATTAGTTAATAGAAGAACAGTTATATTTTATAATAGACATGTTTATTAAAAATTAGTTTTTTATTGTTTACATCAGAATGTTATTGCTACTGGTTAAAGGTCATTGCATGACTTATAAGGCAAGGAGCAGACACAAGTTGATCTTTAAAATGGACTGACTACAAAGATAAAGCAAAACAACAAACAAATATGAGTGTAAGACATACGGTAATGTTTATCATGCAAGTTATCAGACATAACTCTGCCTTTTCTTTTTTTTCGGTTGTGATAACAATAACTCTAATTTTTAAGTGGTCATCACCAGTAGATAAACCATAATTTGTTATACATTTTAAAGTCAGGCAATAAGTAATTTACTCCTGCTGGTATTACTTCCTCCATGATCAACACAAATTTGAGCTACCTCCAATAAACTTACCATCACCAGCAACAGCAGCAGCGGCAATAGCAGTAGCTATTAATGTTAATATTAAGAGCTGCTGTTTATTAAAATTTTAGTGTATTTATTTACTTATTTATTTTAATGTTTATTTATTTTTGAGAGAGAGAGAGAGAGACAGAGTGCAAGCAAGGGAGGGGCAGAGAGAGAGAGGAAGACACAGAATCCGAAGCAGGCTCCAGGCTCAGAGCTGTCAGCACAGAGCCCAACGGGAGGCTTGAACCCACTAACTGTGAGATCACGACCTGAACCAAAGTTGGACATTTAACCAACTGAGCCATCCAGGTGCCCCTAGTGTATTTTTAATAAAGTTTACAGGTATATAATCTTCAGAGCAATTCCTTAAAGAAGTAGTAAATCCACAATTTATAATTTGGGTGTGGATCCAGGAACAGAGAATAGATTAAAACACAACAAAGTTTCTCTCTCTCAGGAACTACACAAATTTTGTTTGCTAACCTAGGGAAGTTTGGTGATAGTTGTGTTTATCTTAGACATTGTGTTCATGATTTAGAAATAGCTTTTCAAAGATTTGTAATGCTTGAAATAAGAAAATAAAGGTTATGCAGGTTAAATGATATACTAGATAATTTAATGGTTTTGGAAAATTTTATATTTGGAATAACCAGTCTATTACATATAGTGTTTAGGTTAAAAGCAATGAAAAATCATAGTAATAAGATTAAGGTGACCTATAGGATTATCAAAATTGAATAAGTTAAAGAGGTCTGCAGTATTTATAAACCCAGTCTCTTCAGTTCTGTGACTGGACATGACATAATTGTGATAGTTAGTTCTCATGGGAAAGCTTCCGTTTATTTATGTATTTGATTAAGGTCACTTGGCCATGAGCTCTGCTTGAGGAAAATCCAACATTTCCTGAACCAGAAATGCTGGAAGTGAATGCAGCAAGTCACAGTGCATTTGAAGAAGCAGATGATAAAACTTTGAGATTTGTCATCTTCATAACATCCCCAAACTGCTCCATTAAAGCCATATTTTTTTGTTATGGACAAACACTAATTCTGAGATAAGTTGGTAACCATTTGTAGTCACTCCAGCCTTTAGCATCATAGGATATTATTTTTAGGAGAGTTGTTTGTTAAGACAGGTATTAAAATACTATGTATTTATTAACCTGTTGTTTACAGGCATTGAAAGTCAAGGGCTTTTATTATGAAAATCACCACTTCAGCTTTAAAAATATTAATATTTAATTTGACATTTTCAAGGATCAAAGAGCTTGGAACAAATTGTTTGGAGACCAAGTAATGAAAAACAGCATGTCAGTATCTTTAATGTACAAATGTGGCAATTTTTGAGTCCTAATTGAGGAAGGAAAGGAAAATCCTACTAGGTCAAAGTCATTTTTAAGTTATATAATTCAATCAAAATTTGGATGAAAGTAGAGAAATGTGACAATCTGGGACCACCTGTTTGTTAGATATCTCCTCTAATGAAGATTCCAAATGGTTATAGCTATTCCAGTGATGATATTTTTGTGGATCAACATGAAAGAGAAAAAAGAGACTCTTGCAAATTTCTGTGTGCACTAATTATGCATATGCTGCTCAGTTCAGCTGCACCTAATTTTTTCTAACTCAGAGATACCATGTCATTTTATCTGGATTTCTTTTACTGCACATATCGCTTCATCCCTATTATAATTACTTGAGTAAGGAGCTCAACCCTCCTAAAAAAAACCTGTAAGATTTCTGAGGCTGTAATTAATATTGAATTCATCTTTGTATTTCCCATAAATTTTGGTGGAATGTGTGTGACAAATAAGCACTTGCATAGGCTTCAAGAAGAGACTAAGTCAGTATTGTGAATGTATGAAATAGGAGGTGTTGGGAACTATGGTAGATAGGAAATGAAAACATTTAGTTTCACATTTTTAAAAACAGTGAGTCTAAACAAAATCCAGCTACAGATTGCTAACTGGTGACCCTTGAAATGAATGAATGATAGAATTAATAATTTGTTTAGTTAGGTCTACATAATGGGGATTGCTCCATTTTCAGGGTGAATGAAGGCCAGTAAGTCTTGGCTGAAAATTCTGGCAGCCATATCCAAGAGGATTGCTATAAGGATGGGTAGCTTGTTTCTTGTTTGTAATACTCATTGAGAATGAGAAAACCAATATACTCTACAAGGCACTATAATATACAGATTATAGAATCTGTATATAATTTTATAGCATTCAAGGAAAAAATGAAGAAACAAACTTGTTGAATGAATAAAATGCGTTCGTGTTAGCCCCAACTTGAATTATTCCAGAATCAGCAAATTCAGTGCCTGTAGCCCATTCCACCTTTGAACAACCATAACTTGTTAGAAAGTACTTTCTTAAATGGGAATCTGTCTTTTGGTCAATATAAACTTTTTTTCTGTCTTAGTAGAACTGGACCAAGAAAGATCCAAACTCTTTCACAGGACAGTCTTTCAAATGCTGAAGACATTTGTATCAGTGATTGCTATTTATAAATCTTCCTAAAGCATAGGGGCTTAAAATGACATGAGTCTGTAGATCAGCTGAGTGGTTCTGTGATCTTGATGGGCTTTCTTCTGCATCTGTAGCCAGATCATAGGTTTGCTGTGAACTGGCTGACTGAGGAGTTACATGACTTGGGTTACATGACTTGAATTTCCTTCATGTATCTCACATATCTTCCTAGCAGACTAGCCTGGATATTTTTTTTGTAGTAATAACAGGAAGCTATGGAGGAAACAGAATTCAGTGAGTCTGAATTGAGTCAGTTGTTCTGTCCCATTGTAAAAGTCAAAAAGTCACAGGGCCAAACCCAGAGTTGGTGTGGGAGAATATTAGTAAAAAGACGCATATATAATTGAGTCAATTAATGCAATTAATGCTCTCTGAAAATTCTTGTGTTTTTTTCTGATTCTTCTTTCCTTTATTCCATCCATAGTCAATCTTCATTCAGACAGTTGAAACGACAGCATATAATTTGAATTTTTATTTCATGTTGTTGAAGTTATCTGAGGATGGAAATATATATTATATATATATTATATATATAATAAAATATAATTATATATATAATATATATATAATAAATAATAAAATAAAAAAATATATATAATAAAACAGTGAAGTTCTATTGACTCTCATGTGGTTGATGGGTCAAATATTTTTCACCTGACATCAGAGTTATAGTGTGCCTGAAATTCCTGGTTAAAAAAAGTTTTAAAAAGTTAAACCTTAGGAAAGTTTCACTAATTGCTTAAAATATGAGCTATTATGCCCATGATGATGGCCCATATTTTCTCAGTTTCTTTTGGAGAATTAATTTTTACCAAGTGTCATGCTAACAGGCTTGAGACAATTAGTTATTTTAATACAAACTGAATATAATTAATTATATAATTTTGGGCAATCAATTCCAATTCCACGAAAACCATGACCTGGAATGGAGGGCTTGTAAATACTAAAATAAAATAATGCTTCCTTTTGCATTTGGACCATATTTGGTATTCATAATGCATATTCTCATCCATAATGCATATTCTCTAGGAACTTACGATTATTGTCTCTTAAAAATTATTTATTATTTGTACTATAAAATCATGATATTATTTTCTATTACTGAACCCTTCCAAATACCACTATAATGAGTAAATGCTTTCATAAAAGCCAAATTACATAATTCCTTTTTTAAATCAGTGATTCACAAAACGAATCTGTTTGTTATTGACATTAGAATTGCAGCTTACAAAACAAAAACAAAACAAGCTTCTGAAACCTTAACTCAGATATTCTGCTTTAGTAGGTCTGGGACTAGAAAGCTTTGATATATGTGTTTCCACATGCTCTCCCATTTATGTTGATTCATAGCTTGATATGGGAGCCCCTTTCCTTAGTGATACAATTTACCTGAATAGGAATGGAGGAACAGAGTAGTTTGGACAACATTTTGATAATTTTAGCATCATTATTGAAAATATAAGCCAAATTAGAACTTCTAGTTTTCATTAAAAAAATGTTTATGGGTACAGGAGACCTATGAAAATGAAGGGGGTTATATTTCTCCTTTAAAAAACTTAAACCCTTTTTTAGAATCTACATAGGTTTATAAAGTACAGAGACAAACTACCATGAACTCCAAACCAATGGTTTTCAGCATTGCCTGTATCTTACAATCACTGGGGAATTTAAAAAAAAATCCCAATGCCCAGGTTGTATCTCAGACTTATTATATCAAAATCAGTGGGTGAGACCCAGGGATCAGTGTTTTTTATAATTCTTTAGATACCTTGAATGTACTGCCAAGTTTGAGAACTGCTGTCCCAAGGAGAAGCACATATGAAGTACTGAGACAGAGCGGGAGAAGCATTTCATGATAAACATTGAAGGTTTGTATGATTTTGACAGGAAAGTGGAAGAAGAGAAGGATATTAATAAGGTGGTGTAGCTTGAGCAAAGCCAGGAGATTACAAAAGTTCATGAAGTGTTTGGGAGAATTTGGGGCATAAGGAGAACTCCTGATTAGCTAGCAGAGAGTTGAGGATGTGTGGCTTCAAGTGGTTAGCACTAGTGAGTCAAGGGCCATACTGCAGTCATTTTGTGAATATGTGCTGTCACCCATCTGGTTTGTTGTTAAAACTGACAAATCTGATGAATTGAACTCCTAAACTCCTGAGCTCAAGGAAGACCATTCCCCTGAGATACTCCAAACAGAAGCATAAAATAAGTTTGGGAAATACTGCCTGTCATACTCATTCTCCTGTTAGAAATTTACAAGTCATATTAGATATTTTTTTGCAGTAAAACTGAAGTTTTCTTGGCCCAATATTTCCCCAATTTATTCTATTTCTATATAATGCTTATTAATATCTACAGAAATTAGTGTTCCAAGGTACACATTTCAGTTTCTCTAAATTTTCCCCAAATATGTCTCCTTTATTTTTCTGAGATTCACTTTACTTTAGTTTTTTTTTGTCCTTTACTTCTTTTATTTTTGTTATCTGGAAGATAGTCTGACCCTAAGAAACTTATCTATAGTTAATATTTTTCATCTACTCTTAGAGAAACTGGGCAAACAAAGTTGCCTGGTTGAGAGAATAGTTAATGTTCTATTACATAACTGCAATGGTGTGAGTTTAAAAAAAGGAAGAAGAAATATTTTGAAAAGATTGAGAAATGATGAACAATATCATGTTATTGAAACAGCTGAGGGTAAATTAAGAAATAACAGATGGGAGTTATCTGTGGATTATCACACCCAGGTATCATGTACACACAAGTTTGGCAGCATTTTACCTAGCTCTGGTGCCTTTTTCTTCATTTCATCCCAAAGAGATTTCTTTTTAAAGCATTGCTTTTAAATTCACACTTAGTGAAAGCAGATGATTCAAAATCTGCAAATAATACCATTTTGAATAATGATGGCTTATGCTTATGTAGAATCCCATAAAAAGAGTTTTGGAAAACATTTTTTTATATCTTTTATACTAGATGTTCACACAATATTCTTATGAAGTAGAAAGAAAACTATATAGATCTCCATTTCATAGATGTTTTTAAAGCTCAAGGGGTCAAAACCAGCCAGAGGGAGACACATTGAAGAGTACTGATAATAAGAACATACAGATTGGGGTGCCTGGGTGGCTCAGTCGGTTAAACGTCCGACTTCGGCTCAGGTCATGATCTCATGGTCCGTGAGTTCGGGCCCCACGTCGGGCTCTGTGCTGACAGCTCAGAGCCTGGAGCCTGCTTCAGATTCTGTGTCTCCCTCTCTCTCTGACCCTCCCCCATTCCTGCTCTGTCTCTCTCTGTCTCAAAAATAAATAAACATTAAAAAAATTAAAAAAAAAAGAACGAACAGATTGAGTGTGGCTCGCCATTACAGATTGCATCTTTATAAAAGATAGTGTTAGGACATCTTAATGTGTATGCCAGACTGGCCATACTATCCTTCCTTGAGGTATAATCCATTCTCACTAACCAAGGAGATGATTTGAATCACCCTAAAAGTTACTTTGAGCTACTCAGAATTATTTCAGAGTCGTCATATTCATGAAAATTTTCTCTTCCAGAGGTTGAGCAAAAAAACAAAAACAAAACCAAAACAAACAACAACAACAACACAACCAACCAAACAAACAAACAAAAACAATGAGCAAGCATACATTATCAAGTGTTCTCTGGGTCATATGATTTACTGTGATGACCATACAAACACCAACATAGATTTGACATGTCATATATGAGGCACTTATTAGGAATTTTAGGACATAAAATACTGTCTCCAGAAGGAGTAAAGAAAAGAGGAGGGAAAAGAAAGATAAAGTTCAGGCACTTGTTCTGAAAGTGTTTCTATACAGAAGAGATTTGTTGCTACCATAATATAAACAGCATTTTCTTAGGCAGTAGAAAGACCCTTTTAGGTGTTGAAGGGTGTGGCTTTTAGGTTGTGCAAGACTAGAACTAGATTTCATTTTGACTTTGTTATGATTTCATTAATAGACATGAATAAAATATAATTTCACAGTAGTCATCCTATCTTTCTTTTTAGGCTTTGCTTTCTGTAAATTTCCTAATACTCAAAATGCTTGAATGTTACTGTTCAGATGGTATTCCATTTGATTTATTTTTTTATAAAAATTTTTTAGAATTTTTATTTATTTTTGAAAGAGAGAGAAACAGAGCATGAGTGGGGGAAGACCAGAGGGAGAGGGAGACACAGAATGCGAAGCAGTCTCCAGGATCTGAGCTGTCAGCACAGAGCCCTATGCGGGGCTTGAACTCACAAACTGTAAGATCATGACCTGAGCTGAAGTCGGACGCTCAACCGACTGAGCCACCCAGGTGGTCTCAGATGGTTTTTCATTTTAATGTACTTCAGATCACTCAAGAGTGCCATAAAACTTCCATATTTTATTATTTTAAAATATTTTACTTTATTGTAATTTGTTTTGAAATATCATACTAAGAATCTATTTTCTAGAGGGAAATACAGTGTAATGCCCTTAAGACTCTTTAGTCTCTCTCAAGAATCAAATATTAAAAAATTTTTTTAAAGTTTTTTAAAATGTTTATTTATTTTTGAGAGAGAGAGAGAGAGAAAGCATGAGTGGGGGAGGGGTAGAGAGAGACACACACAGAATCTGAAGCAGGCTTCAGTCTCTGAGCTGTCAGCACAGAACCCAACACAGGGCTCGAACTCACCAACCATGAAATCATGACCTGAGCCAAAGTTGGAAGCTCAACCGACTGAGCCACCCAGGTGCCCAAGAATCAAATATTTAAGAAATCTTTACTAAATATTTTAATAAATATATTTGTGGTACAGAGTGGCAAAGACAATTTATTTAAAATACATTCCATTTCTAGAGGAGATCCATTATTTCTTGATATTTCCTTATTGAAAAAATGGAAAACACTTTCTGACTGCATTCTGAAGAGCCAAACAGCTGTTATCAAATGACAATTGACGTAAATTTTATACAAAAGTACTTATTAATTCTGTATACCAGCTTTTATACAAACTTATATGGAAGTTGAGGTGCTAAAGTTACATAATTTTGATCAATATGTATAATCTGGATACTGCTCTGCTTTATCCTTCTAACAACATATTGTTTCCCTCTCTGTTATTAGTCCAGTTGCCAATTTAGCCTCATTTATCCATCTAATGGAGTCTAAAATGTACACTGTCTGCAGCTTCCATGTCTTCTCTGTAACTTTTCCATTCCCTTGCAAAATCACTTTTCATAATCTCAAGTATCTTCTCTGTTATGTGACTTCTAAATTTATATTTGCAGATCTCAACTCTATCCTGAGTGACAATTGACATCTCTCTCCATCTCTTAGGTCTACTGGAATGACTTCATGATACCTGATATTAATCCATCCCAAAGAGATTTATTATAACACATACTTCCTCTATAATAGTAAGTTCAGAAGAATATGTATGCTTGTCTCTCTAAACTTTGTCCCTTGCAGTGCTAGTGTCCCATGAGATTTAATAGTTTTACTCACACACACACACACACACACACACACATACACACACTAGTACGCAATTTCCCAGAACTTTATTATGTTTATGTTAAATGTAAATATTTAAGAGGAAGATAAGATATTTAGTGTGTCCTGAATTGACAGTGGAAAACCTCTTTGTGTTGAATATTTATAAACATATCAAAGTCTCCAGTAAACTGTTGCTTGAGAAATATTGCTTAGACAAACAGCCTAGCCTGTTTGCTTTGAGGCTCTTTGTTGATAGCTATTAGAGAAAGCATCAAATGTGTCCCTGCACTTCTACTCTTTTTGTCATTTCAACTTGAAATCTATTATTTTTGAAGCCTCTTGAACTTACTGTCTTCCAAACAAAATGAATATCAAATTTATTCTAACCTGCTTTTAGAAAATCATGCTTCTCTCCTCTTTGTGCCTTTTCACTTCAAGGCCTTTTCCCCTCTTATCTAAAATTTTATATTTTTCAGATTAATCTTCTAATCTCCAGCCCTCCTTTCACAGTTCCTTGTTTCTAGAGTCATTAGATTAGCCCTTAGAGCTTTGTCATGGTTATGTAACTCCCTTCTTCCAAAATTTGCAGTGACCCTTCATTTTCAGCTAAGTGAAATATTGATTCTTCTGGCATTTGAAGCACTTTATACCTGCTCTCCATTTACCTCACCTCCTTCCTCCTTCCACAGATCCTACGTTACACTCATTCTGGATGATTCATTGTCCTCTTGGACCTGTCTCACGTTTCCCTCCCTGAGCCTGTGTCCATTCTGCTTCTTCTGGTTCAGTCCTTTCCCTACATGTCCTATCTAAACTTCTCTGTTCTTGTTCATGCTTCAATACCGAATTCAAATACTACTATTGTCTTCAATAGAACAATGAACTGTTCCCTGATTCTTTCAGTGAAAAGAAGCTTCTCTTCTCTTGGGCTTTAGTGGTAGTAGGGTGTTTTTTCTTTGTTTTGTTTTTTGTTTTGTTTTGGTTTGGTTTTGGTTTTGTGGTTGTTTATTTGTGTTTTATGTAGCTCTGTATTCCTGAACGTATTTGCCAGAAATTAATATGATAATTTATTATTTAGTGCATGTTCTATCTTCCCTTCTTAATATGAACTTATTGAAGATTGTCAAGTAAATAAATAAACGTAGAGGACAATTAATAGTTGATGAGTATACATATAATTTTTAAATTCTCTGTGTTTACTACATATCTTGCAAGTTTTGTTTTATGTTGTTAATGAAAGTGATATTATTATCCTCATGAAGTAGCATTTCATAAATGGAAATGCTTTGCACAGAATGACACAGGCCACATGAGCCCAGCTATATTATTCTATTATATAGCCATGTATTAATTGCATTACAATTCTTATATGTCCATTAGAGAGATATTCCTACATTCATATTTATATTGCTAATCATTATTGTTATAGTCGGAAATAGTTAGTATGAAGAGATGGGCTTTCTTTAAAGTAAGTTGTACTCTAATAAAGGTTTATTCATAGTTTCAAACTGTGATTGCATTTTAAAATAGTAAATTAGTTGAATTGTTCATCATAAGATTTTAATTTTTTTCACAAATTTATAAAGTATAAATTTAGAAACCATTCATTAGGAGATACCTTATGGAATTTCTACTCTGAAAATGAAAGAAGGCAGAAAAATTTATTCGTTGTTTTGAACTCTTTATGATGAAAATTATTGTTCTTATTATTGATTGTGATTTGGCTATTTAATGATCTGATTCAAAAGTCTCTATCATGAAGAGATACTGGGGCACCTGGGTGGCTCAGTTGGTTGAGCATCTGACTTCGGCTCAGATCATGACCTCACGGCTTGTGAGTTCAACCCCGCATCGGGCTCTGTGTTGACAGCTTGGAGCCTGCTTCAGATTTTGTGTCTCCCTCTCTCTCTCTGCCCTTCCCCACTTGTGTTCTGTCTCTGTCTCTGTCTCTCTCTCTCTCAAAAATAAATGAACATTAAAAAAAATGAAGAGGTACCATATTTAATTTATATTAATATTTTTACTGGTAGGCCATATGACACATATAATTTTAATAATTCTGACCACTGTAGTTAAATGAGATCATGAACTCTGGAGGATCATCAATATAAAGAGATTTTGACTTCCCCTGTCCCTATGGTATGCCCAGCGATCTTCCCATTAATTCTGTTGTCATGAATGGAAGGATAAAGGAAGATCTTCCATAGACCTATCAGCAAATGAGAACATGGTAATTTCATACCACCTGTAACTTCCATTTGAAATATTTATCATGATTTGTAGTTATACATTTACATTTATGATTTGCTTCATGTCTGTCTCTTCTACTGGAATGGAAGAAACAGAGACACAGACACAAACTTCAGAGACCCTTCTCTGGAGCAGAGCCAGGCAGTCAAAGGTTAGTACTGGCAAGTCTCAGGTTCTGCCCTGGGGGATCCTGGAAAATTCGAGGTTGGCACCTGCCCCCCAGGCTTGGCCTCTATTCCCGGTGTCCCAACATGCCTGCTTGAAGTCTGCTGCATGGTCACTCAGGATCTCTTCCTTGTGAGCACCTGTCATCAGTCTCTATTTCCTGCTTCTGGATAACATAGCCAAGGCCAGCATCTCAGCCAACTTGGGACATGATGGGATCATAGTTCATACTGGCTATGGCAGTCACCTCGTTGCCTCTGGTATAAAAGCCATGAACTTTAGCTCCTCCAGCTATCTCAGGATGATGATGTAATTGAAGCCTTTTTCATACCCTGTGGTTCTGGCAGGCAGACAGTACCATGTGAGCTGGGCAGAGTGGATGGGGTTTCAATGGGGTCTGAGCCCTGACTCCACCTTGGACTTCCCACCCTGGAATGCGTGTTCTGGGTCTACAAAACTGGGATTGTGTTCGCACATGTTTGCATGTGTTTGCATATCCAGTGCAAGCACAGTGTCACCCAATTAAAAGGTGCTAGATAAGTATTTGTCCCATGAATGAATAATGTCAGGACATTTTTTTCTAAGAGGCTCTGGGTTTATCTTACTGGTTATCTAATTAAGGTTGAACCCAATATTTGAGATTAATCACTGAAGTCATTAATCCATCCAGGAGGAGGTTTCTAACAGATTATTCATGATCTAAGGGTGAACTTGGAGACAGATTTAGGAGATTCTTTAAGAAAGATGCTAGTTGAAGAAGGAGAAAAAGATTAGATTTTGAAAAAGGGTACAAAGGTAAGGGAGAAGGCTAAAGAAAGAAACAAGAGAAATGGTCAGTATTAGGAGGAGAGAGGAGAGTTAGGGAAGAATGGAGTTAGTCAACACAGAGTTGGAGAGGAGCAACTGACACTAACAAAAATGGAGCAAATGGGCCTTCTCTGGAGCCAGACTTGTGTCTCTGCTCATTCTCTAGCTGCTGAGACAAACTGCTTCTTTGTTCTGAGCTTCAGTTTCTCTCTGTGAGATAAGTGAATTTGCCTCTAGTGAATTTCACAACTCCTGAATTTTGTGAATAGTTTCTGTGAGAATGAGCAAAGGCCCTGGTGTTGATGATCTTGATAACATTTAAGTGAGACCTTTAGAAGAATGGAAGAAAGCAGGAGGCTGTGTAGTAATAAAGAGGGGACAGTGAGTGTAGGTCATTTATATAAGCAGTTTATAAGAAACTAGGTTGGTAGAAGGAAAGATAATACATGTTAATTTAAATGTATTTTAGGAAAAAAAAATGAACCTTCTATTTAGTCCATACCTTATCACAGGTAATTACTGCCCAAGGAATCTGAAATATTTAGGGGTCTAAAGCACATGGCAGATCCAGGGCCAAAGCTAAGGGATAGTCATAGTAGTTAAATTTAATGAGCATGTAATACACGAAAGTGCCTTTTCATTTGTTATGCACGTAAGATATGCCATGCTAGTGAGTATTTTTCAGAGTTGAGAAATTAAAAGTGAAGTTCAGCAGGGTTAGCTAACTTGTGTAAGGTCACATAGCTAGTAAGTAACAGAGCCAAGATTCAAATACACATCTGCCAAACTATAAAACCCATGCAAAGTTTAAGTACAATGTATTGTTTCAAATAGCTGGGAGTAAGAAATGGGGAAATATAAGATGGGGGAGGATTTGGGTTGCTACTCTTTTTTTATTGATAAATATTTTTTTTAAATAGTTATTTTTATATAAATTGATTGACTAAATTCCATTGGCTAAAGCCAGTGGTAATGCCAAATTTGGGGCAGTGGGGTGGTTCTCCTTGGGTGCAGGCACTATAAGCTGACATTTTCTATAGAGAATTAAAAAGCAGTAATAACCAATTAAAAGTCAGTCTGCTTTTTACTACCACCATGCGCCAGCAACTAATACAGCAATTAAACAGTATCAGTGATAAAATACTCCTCAAGTGTCCTATAATGACTTAACTTCTATCGTTGTATATACACAATATTATATGTGTTTATATATATACACTCGTATTATTATATATCTACATACATATCTTATATATGTATAGTATTTATAGTATGCATAAGTGTATACATATGTATTTTAGATACATATATATTACTTATTATTTGATAAACGCTGTGTTCTACAAGGGAGATCCTTTGGGGGAATCTCCAGTTATCCAATAGTCTCCTGGCACATGCAGACATAATACTTAACGTTGGGTTCAAGAGGAAGCAATCGGCCAAAGAACTAAGTTCTCTTTTTTGGTCATTGTGATATCGTTTATTTCACATATGCTGTTTAAAGTATGTTGAAGAAAACAAAAACTTCACTCAAATCAGACACAAATGATTTTGAACAATTTTAAACTTTGGAAAAGTTTACCAGGTATAATACAAATGTTTCCTGACTTTTCTAGTGAAGACATTTTAGTGGCAATTTTTCAACTGTAGTTGCATTTGAAAGCTTTTAGAATTGACCCAAAGAAACAATGACATGAATAGAACTTCATTGTGAAATATAATTCCATAAACCTTGCCAAAGTTATCTTTGATATTTTTTTCTATGTATTTTTATATCTGTTGCTTCATGTGAAGGAAACATTTTCAAAGTGCCCTTTGAATTACTCTGAGTGGAGATAGATGAACAAATCTGACAATGAATATGTGAAGAAGATAAATTTTGACAACATTGTTGAATGTATGCAGACATTAAGGCTCAAAACAGAGAATGCAATATTATTGATTACTTCAACAGAACACTGTGTAGATATACTTTTTTCTTTTTTATAAGCAAAATACTTAAATTAAAAATTAATCTGCTCTTTTTTCAAGTTTCTTTTTTTTAATGTTTACTTATTTATTTTTGAGAGAGACAGAGAGCACAAGTGGGGAAGGGGCATAGAGAGAGAGTGGGAGACACAGAATCCGAAGCAGGCTCCTGGCTCTGAGCTGTCAGGGCAGAGACTGATGCAGGGTTCGAACCCATGAACCGTGAGATCATGACCTGAGTCGAAGTGGGATGCTTAACCAACTGAGACACCCAGGTGCCCCCTTTCTCAACTTTCTGACATATCTTTAATATTTATTTTATTAATTATATTTTTATACTGGCATACCAGCACAAATTCAGCTAGAGAAAATGTTTACTGTCTATATTTATTTTCTAGCCATTATTATTTGTCTCATTTCAGGATTGTATCTGAGAATACTTTTTTCATATATAAGGGAAGTATTAAAAAATGATCCACTCTGGGTATCCAACATGCTAGGTATGACCCTGGCTAAAATTAAGGGTTATTTTAAAAATTCTTCTTGGAGGATGGTGGGAAATAGCTTTTTATTTCTTGGTCTCCAACAGAGTTCTGAGCATAGCAGTTGATAATACATACTTATTGAATGAAAAGACACATGATAAATGAATAATAAACAACTGCTTAAAATAAGCCATGTTTGGTCTGCTAGCATTACTGGAAATCTACATTTTTACTGTGAATCTAAGAACCTAAAAATAATTTGACTGCTAATCAAAACTACTCCTTTAGGTTTTGGCTGAAAGATGAAAACTACTAAATAGTGCAGTAAACTTCAGAATGTTTTAATCCCCTAAAAAAATCCCCTAAAAATACTCTGTAAAAGATTTTGAAATTTCGGGCCTGGCTTGACTTTTTTTTTTTTTTCATATAATACGGGAGTGATAATAGTAGTACCATATAGGGCTGAAGTGAGAGCACAATGAGATAAGATATAGAAAGTATGTAACAGTGCTCAACATCGTCTGAACATTTGATAAATGCTAGCTATCATGATTATATAGAAGCTTACATTTTTTTGATAAAATTACTTTGACCTCATATGGGTCCATAAACCTTTCCATTTGAGGAGTAAATGTTTCTAGGCTAATGTTTTATTTTTATTTAACAAATTTTAGGACACAGGGGCACCTGAGTAGCTCGGTCGGTTAAGCGTCCAACTTCAGCTCACGTCATGATCTCACAGTCCGTGAGTTCGAGCCCCGTGTCGGGCTCTGTGCTGACAGCTTGGAGCCTGGAGCCTACTTTGGATTCTGTGTCTCCCTCTCTCTCTCTCTGCTCATCCCCTCCCACACTCTGTCTTTCAAAATTAAATAAACATTAATTTTTTTTAATTTTAGGATATAGACATTTGGTACCTGTAGCTTTTGACAAAAATAAGTGAAAGCCAGAAAATGGTGAAAATGGAATAAAAAACTGTGGGGGAAAGGAATCAGATCTCTGAGAGACATATTCATGGTTTCCTACAAGCCAAGTTTACATCAGGACCACTTGACAAAATCCTATCTAGGACTTAGGCTCATGAAACGCCAAATTTCAGTGGCCCTAGTGGCATCAAGCAGGGTCAAGCAGCAATAGGCTCCCTTTCACTATCAGCTATGTCTTCTTGTTCTCTTTATATAAATCATATTGGAGAAGTAGAAGAGTAACAATTCATTTACATGTTTAATTTCATGTAGCTCATCATTTTATCCTAGGGAAGGGCTGTACCAGTGGGGGGGGGGGGGAATATACATATAAATATAAGTATATGTATAAGTATAAGTATATATAGTATATACTTATATACTATAAGTATATATAGTATATACTTATATACTATAAGTATATATATACACACACACGTATACATACATTTATATTTATACACTTTTAAAACTCTTTTCTCAGTCACGATGTCATTGCCCAGCATGTCTGTGATGTGCATTGACTGTGACAAAGCGTACACCAGTTCTGTGTGATTCAGTCTGTTGTCATTTGGATATTGTTGATCCATAGTAGACTCTCTTTATTGCCTGCTTGTATGGTAAAAACAATAATCCCATCTCACATTTTTAGTTTGGGCTACTACAGAAATAATAAACGTAACTACCTGGGATATTTTTACACATTTCTTCTATTGTTTTATATTTAAAACAATAAAACCTGACACAAATCTTGAGGAAGGGGGCAGCATTTATTATTATTCCTACACATAATTGCAAATGAGATGGTTAGGTAAGTGTGGAGTCATGGGGTTACATGGTGAGGAAGTGGTAAAGTCCAACCTCTGCATTCTGTCTAGAGCACTTTCTACTTTATTATACAAATTTGTGGTGAAAATGGTGTCCATAGATAAAAAGCATTGGATTGAGAAGTTGTTATCGACAAGTGATAAAAGTTAACTAGGAATTTGGACTTTATTTTGAAACTAAGCCTGGATTACCATATTTGCCTTTTCAAAATTCCTATTGAACAAATAATCAGTAAAGGGAGTGGTTTTATTGTTATTGTGTTAGTAATTCCAAAAGTGGTTAGTAATTTATATTATTTTTTAGTAAGCACAATTTTGTGATACCCTTTTTCCAGTATCGTTATATATCTATAATTTTGGGGACAGGGATGGGTTGGCCAGTAAAGCAGCAATCAGTAGTGTCTTATGTCCCAAACTAGATCTTGGCAACCATTTTTCGGTTATTTCCATTAATAAACATCGTAGGACTAAATTCATTTTCTCTTTACTCGTCTGTCCCTGCCCACTAACCTAAACTTCCTATAATACCCCTTTATTATGTGATGAATGAAATTCAAACTTCTCCACTGCTTGCTACCGATGGTACTTTGTTTATTTTCTTAAACAGAGCTAGAAGTAGTGGTGTGCTGGTAAACTACCTCTATGAAAAGAAATTAAAAAGCTGTGATTTGTAGAATTGACCAATTTCCCTTGTCTAAACATTTCCACCATGGACTTGGAGTTGGAAAGAAATGAGCATGATGAGCTCTTCAGAGCTGGTGAGGGTTGGACTCCAGTGCAGTACTGGGAAGGGAATTCAAGATCACCATACTCTGACTTGTAGAGTCACAGAGGAGAAAAGTCAAATCAAAAGCAAATATGCACTTTTCTATCTTTTTTCTCCAACTGTGGGTACCTAATTTAGTAATTTACCAACAACTACCTGAAGGGTGAGCAATTTATCCAAAAGCGGTGGTAGTGATGAGCATAGGGCAGAGTATTACTATAAAGTATCTATGGGAGATGAGATAAAGTGAACATATGTTGATAATCAGAAGCCAAAACAGATCAACAACAGGAGAATGCTTTTCCTACCTACACATGCGATGCTATAACCCAAACAGATTAGATAGACCATTTAAGAATCATTGTGCATTGGAATGGAGACATACCTGTAGCTTCAAAGAATCTGTTACAGTTCAAGTTTTTATTTTCCTATTTTAGTAAAAAGCAAAATCACAGAGTGACTTCCTAGTGCTGGTCCAGAAGTTTCTGGTCCAGAAATTCACCTTTCTAAAAGTAAACACAATGTATGAGGGAGAGTGTCTTCTAGGATTAACCAGTAAGGAATAATCTAATTGCCAGATCTTTTTTTTTCTTCATTTTTCTCACTTTCTTTTCAAATTCAATCATGTAATTTAGATACTCTGTTAATTATAGTAATTACATTTTCTGGATTTGAATTGAATAGCAGTCATCAATTTTTATCCCCTAAATTTAAATGCCTTAAATTAGATTTCATTATAAAATGCTAATGTCAAGTTTCTGCCTGTGGAGAAATAGTCATGAAATGGAAAGTGCAAATGGTATTGTAATCTTCTGTCTAAAAATAAGAATGAGTAGTTGAGTAACTGAATGATATTTGAAATTGTGGTATATAATCAGATTTATTATAGTTTAGACTTAGAATACATATTAGATGTTCAGTACTATTCAATCCCTTAATTATATTACTCTTAATTGATTTCTTTTGGTGGGGGTGACTCAAATAGAATCTAAAAGAATTTAAAGGTTAATAGTACATAGCCTTGTTTTGTAGTATATTCTAATATCTCTTTGCCAGCTTCAATTTATCATGAAAGTGGTGTTGGTTTATGGTAGTAAAAGACTATGTGGCCAGGCTTTTATAATACCAGGAATAATAAATCTTTAATTTTTCTAAAGATACAATAGATAATAGATTAAGATAATTAGATGAGCCTTAAGACCAGAATGGATAGACACCGAGTGTTTCAGTTTTTACCTGTTTCTAGCTATGAATCAATTATACACAGAACATTAAAAAACACTTAAATTTATAAATTGAAACAGATTTTTTGTACTGATTATTCTTCATGTAGTAGCTAAACTGTCTGGCTCTGGACTGTGCACAATTTCATATTTTTTACAAAATACGAACACCTTAATTGGGTTTGCAGACACAGATTTACAGGCTTTACTAAGGCTTTAGTTATATTAGTCTTATGAATGAATTACATAGAATCCAGACACTATGTGAAAAAGCCATTCTGAAGCAGCATGAATATGTTGTCTCCTAAAGTTAGCCTAAAACCTAACTAAATATGCAAATAATGATGCAAGATATCAAGGTGAGAAGCATCACAGATTAGTAGATGACTCTTTGCCGAGAATTGATACTGCAAGAATACTGTGACTTTACTGAGGTATCAATGACTGAATGGAAGAGTCAAGGAAGTTTCCATGAAAGAGGTGGAAAATATTTGCACCCTGCAGGAGGATAGGAGTCAGGTAGGTGGAGAGAAAGGGAGTTGGGTTTCTTAGTGGCAGGAATAGTATGGGGGTATGCCTAGAGAATAGACTTTAGCACACTGGATTTTTCAGCGATGGTGAGCTGGCTATTCTGGCTGAAGTTAAAGATTACTTTAACTGGACTGTATTATAGTGTTTCTCAATTTGTCATTTTCATGCAATGCACCTGGACACGCTGTTAAAATGCAGATTCTGAACCAGTAGGTCTGGGGTGAAGACACTGCACTGCCAAGAAGCTCTCAAGTGATGTTGCTGCTGTTCTTCCTGGTCCACACTTAAATAGTGAAGTGTTAGATTTTATATTTATCTTTAACCGTTCACTTGGCATTTTAGCTTGGAAAAGTTAATTAGAACTTATGCATAGATGACACTTACCGGATTTCATCTATTTTTACCTGTCATTACTGTGCTGAAATGATTTTGAAGCAGTTCACATCCTTTTAAAAGCTTTCATAAGGGTGATACTACCATGATTTCCAAATGTTCTGGTCCTAGTTTTTGTTGGCTTGCCTCTTTGATGAAGTTTCTGACAGCTGTTAGGCTTGATTTTGCCATCTCACTCCCTCTCTCTTTCTCATTACACTTTTTTGAATCCCGTCTGCTGGACTAGTATTTGCCGCCTGTGGGATTCTCACCTTTCAATGCTCTAATTCTGTCTTCCCAATACCTTCCAGGAATATCTAACTGTGACCTCTCATTCAGCACCTCATCTTGAGTCTCCTTATTTGTGATCTGCCTCTGGTCTCCCTCATCCACCATGTCCATGTTCCTGGTCTGAAATTGCCAGATGACAGAACAAAAAGTAAAGGCACTAACGTTTTTGTCTGATATGACTTGACTAATTATAATTTTATTGATTGATTAATTAATACTTAATTTAATTAAAACCCTCTCAAGAGGCTAGTGATTTTTAGTCAAACTGACCAAGAACAATCCAAAAGTGATGCGTTCCATCCTATATTTGGTTTTTTTCTGGATATGGGGAACTTGAAAAGTTGACTATAAAATGAATTGTTCCTTGTTAGATGAGAGAAAAAGTTGGAATTTTCTTCTCCTTTTTAGTATAGAAGGATTTTGATATAGAGTCAGCTCTCTTGAATATGTAACTATAAAGAATTTCATACATTTCTCACAGTAATGTCCCTTCTGCTTTTCTCTTGGGTCATTAGACAGAAGTTATCCAAGAGAGAAAAAGGTGGAGCTGTCAGATTTGGGGCTTGGGTGAACTTCTAGTCTGTCTGCAGCATGAAACTTCCTTTTGGATTATTTTCTATTTACCAAGGCCATTTTCAAAGCATACTTGTATTCTTGTAGAATATGGATTTAAAAAAATTTTAATGTTCATTTATTTTTGAGAGAGACAGAGTGAGAGTGTGAGTGGGGTAGGGGCAGAGAGAGAGAGGGAGACACAGAACCCGAAGCAGGCTCCAGGCTCTGAGCTGTCAGCACAGAGCCTGACGTGGGGCTCGAACCCACGGACTGCGAGATCATGACCTGAGCCAAAGTCGGACGCTTAACTGACTGAGCCACCCAGGCACCCCTATCTATTCATCTTTTGATGGACACTTGGATTACTTAAATAATGCTGCTATAAACATAGGGGTGCATGTATCTCTTTGAATTTGTGTTTTCATATTTTGGGGGCAGATACCCAGTAGTGCGATTACTAACTCATAGTGTAGTTATATTTTTAACTTTTTGAGGAAACTCCATTCTATTTTACACAGAGGCTGCACCAGTTTTCATTTCCACCAACAGTGTAAGAGTGTTCCCCTTTCGCCGTATCCTAACCAACATCTGTTGTTTCCTGTGTTGTTAATTTTAGCCATTCTGACATGTGTGAGTTGGTATCTCATTGTCATTTTGATTTGCATTTCCCTGATAATGAATGATGTTGAGCATCTTTTCACCTGTCTGTTGGCCAAGTGGATGCCTTCTTTGGAGAAATATCTGTTCATATCTTCTGCCTGTTTTTAATTGGATTATTTGTTTTTTGGGTGTTGAGATGTTTAAGCTCTTTATTTTGGATACTAACCCTTTATCACAGATGTCATGCACAAATATCTTTTCCCATTCAGTAGTTTGCTTTTTAGTTTTATTGATTATTTCCCTCACTGTTCAGAAACTTTATTTTGATGTGGTCCCAATAATTTATTTTTTCTTTTATTTCCCGGGCCTCAAGAGACATATCTAGAAAAATGTTGCTACAGTCCAATGTCAGAGACATTACCGCCTGTGCTATCTTCTAAGATTTTTATGGTTGCATGTCTCATACTAAATAAGATGGGTCTTTAACCCATCTTGAGTTTATCTTTTATACATTTTTTGAATGTACATTTATGGTTCATAGAGTAAGGACTCATAGCAAAAAGTGAACACTAATGGAAAAATAAAAACTCCCCTCTGGTAGAAGCTATTAATGTTTTGCCCTAGGCTGGAAGGTCACAGGTGCTCTGACATTTTTGGCAGAAAAAATGAAAAATGAAAAAAAAAAAAACAGAGAAAAGAAAGAAAAAGAACTTTGTGACACATTTAGGGCAGGTCATCTAAGACAGTGCCCACCCCATCAAGTGGTCTTTCTCTTGCTTGCTGTTTTGGCCTCAGTTTCCTAAACGTCTCCCTAACCTGTTCTTCCCTCCACTTTATTACACTCAAATTATGAATTCACTTTCTCCTCTTGCCATAAGAGAATGATTCTTTGAATATGCCTAGTCCCTTAAGTGGCTTAACTGGAAAACTCTCCTCAGGGTTGATGTGTGAATCATCTGGAAGGCTAATTAGGGCGACAGTATCTAAGGAGACTCCTGTGAGAAATGCTGTAAAGAGGAGGGAGATAACGAAGATATTTGTGTGCTGAAAGCTGTTTCTGCTAACATAAACAAAGGCACATCATCTTGGAGCATTCATTATTCCTAAAGGGTTTGTATAGAAATTATTATAATATAAATGGAGCAAGTGTTTCTCTCACTTTGTAGAAGCATATTCTAAATTTTTAAATGTTTTTTTTTTAATTTATTTTTGAGAGACAGAGTGAGAGAGAGAGAGAAAAAAAAAGCATGAGCGGGGGAGGGGCAGAGAGAAAGAGAGGGAGACATAGAATCTGAAGAAGGCTCCAGGTTCTGAGCTGTCAGTACAGAGCCACAGGGCTCAAACTCATGAACTGTGAGATCATGACCTTAGCTGAAGTCAGATGCTTAACTGACTGAGCCACCCAGTCGCCCCATAGAAGTATATTCTAAAATGCGCAAATCTATTGTCACCACGTCAGACAGGTGGTTAATTTGAGACAATGCTTGGGAAAGAAAAAAGAAAAAAATTAATTTATTTTGCTCAGTCTCTGCTATATGGCAAAGACAGAATCTTCATTTAGTCATGTGAAAAGCACAAGTAGCGTGATACAAATGTTAAATGACATGAGAAAGAGTTAAAGATAAAAATCAATTATTAGTAATTATTATGGATCATATAATATAACTATGGGACTTTCAGCAGCTATTAAAAAGAATGAAATAGATTTCTACATTAATTTGAAAGTATTCCCCAAATTTATTAATATTGAAAAAGTTAGCCGTAAAACCTACATTAGAATGGTTTAACTAAAAAAAAAAAAAGGATTGGGGCTCTATAAGTTAAAATTTTTTTTTAACGTTTATTTATTTTTGAGACAGAGAGAGACAAAGCATGAACGGGGGAGGGTCAGAGAGAGGGAGACACAGAATCCGAAGCAGGCTCCAGACTCTGAGCCGTCAGCACAGAGTCCAACGCGGAGCTCGAACTCACGGACCGTGAGATCATGACCTGAGCCGAAGTCGGCCACTCAACCAACTGAGCCACCCAGGGGGGCTCTATAAGTTTAAGTATATGTAGTGCTTTTATAAACTGAGCATTGAGAATGATATTACTGTAGAATGATGTATACCATAATATTAATGCTGATTAGTTTAAATCGATGAGATTGGTAAGAGGAAGGGGAACATACTAGCTTTTAAATGTATATACTAATGTGCACACACATATATTGATATATAATGTGAATATATACTAATATGAATATATGTAAAGAGTTAAATATATAAATATATATTTAGAATAAGCATGTACTAATTTAATTACTAAAAATTTATAAAATCGAGAGCGTATCGGTAGTTTCTGGTGATTCGGAGCTGGGAGACGGTTTGACTCAAAAGGGCACTGTAAAGGGAATACTTTTGGCTGATGGAACTCTTCTGTATCCTGAGTGTGATGGTGAGTAATGATACACAAATCTATGCATGAGCCAAAGTTCATAGAATTTCACACCAAAAAAGCACACTTAATTGAATGTGAGTTTTTAGAAACTGTAAAAGTCAGTGAAGAAAAAAAAACAATATTTAACAAAATATTGAGAAGTGGGTGATAAAAATAGTCCTTCAAATTCTACCAATTATGGACTAGACTGAACAACCAAATTTTTTCCAAGAGAAAACTATGCCAAAATATTGAAAACTTTAGGGTTATTTTCCAATTTGAGACCACTTAATCACTGATAGTCAAGAGAATAAGTCAGTGAGTCAATAGGATGGGTAAGTATTATTTGCCCTGTTTTATAAATAGGTTAACTAAAGCTCAGGACAGTTTAGTAATTTACCTACAAATACATAGTTAATACGACTTTAAGTTGAAATCCAAACTTTAGAAAAAAAGGGGTCAAGAATTCTATAAGTAAAAAATATATATAGGATACAAAATAGTTGTATGAATGAACTATAATAAAGTAGTAATGAAAAACTAGCAATATTTGGGATAGAAATATATTCCTTTACACTAAGAGTAATAAAACAGGCCTTAGACATAAGTAGTTACTTATGACCCACATCTATTCAGGCATCCCTGGAGGCTCTGTGGATAGTGATCACAAATTACTGTCATCATCTCAGTGTACAGTTCAATCCGGGATGCTGAAAATAAAGCAATATATTATTTTTGTTAAGAATCTTAATTCAACTCTGCAAAAGCACTTGACCTACATATTTGTAAAAGGGCTTTTAATGAAGTAGTAGGTAGCAAAGATGATGTTAATGATTTAACATGGGGCCTTTGTAGTATTAAAAAAAGTATAAATTTGAAGCCTGTTTGGTAGTGTTACATTCACATCTTATCGCAATGTTGAACTCTGTGTTTTTGTGTCAATAGGAGTTAAGTGGCAAAAGAGATCAGAGTTGCATAGTTAAAGCTGGCAGTTTACATTATAATTCATGGATATCTCCATTTGCAGTAATAACAGTGAATATTAAATATCTTTCTTCCTTTTAAGTGGTCATAATTCAAAACGGCACATTTTAAATATAAACTGTTTTACAAGAGTAGAATAGGAATTTCCTCACTGACTTCATCCAATTCAAGTTTTATTTATTTGTTTTGTTTTAAATTCCCTCTGTCTTTCTTATTTTTTCAATGTCAAATATTGTTTTTCATTTTTGCCTCATCTATTTAAACCACACGCATCCTTTCGGAGCTCAGTTGAAATCCCATGTTTTTTTTTTTTTTTAATGTTTTTAATGTTTATTTAGTTTTGAGACACAGAGTGCAAGCGGGTAGGGGCAGAAAGAGAGGGAGACACAGAATCCGAAGGAGGCTCCAGGCTCTGAGCTGTCAGCACAGAGCCCGATGCAGGGCAGGAACCCACGGATCGTGAGATCATGACCTGAGCCGAAGTCGGAAACCCAACCGACCAAGCCACCCAGGCGCCCCGAAATCCCATGTTTTTAATGTAAACCTCTTTGGAAATAATGCCTTTTATTTTCTGAAATCTTACTATACTTAGAATATAACATTTTTTGTTCTATGCAAGTTTCTTTTATCTCCAAAAATATTGTAAGCACAGAAACTTTATCATGCTCCTTTGACATTTCCCTAGCATCCATTCATAGAGGAGGTATCGATCACCTTCTCTATTCAAGGCACCATGTTGAGTGGGGAGGGAGATACAAAGATGACCTAAAACTCATTCCTTACCTTAAAGAATTTACTATCCAATAGAAGAGATAAGACTTGTTGTACATGTGACTCCAATAATAGACATTGTATCATACAAAGTGATTAAAAAAGAAAAAAAGAACAAAAGACACTTCAGTGTTGCTACCATGGGTAGAGGATATTTTTCCCATTGATTTTTGAAATAGTCCATGAAACAGCTTTCCTAATCTAGTTTCTTTCTTTTTTTTTAATTTAATTTTTTTCATCATGATATATGTACTCTAATTCCCATCACCCATTTCACCCATCCCCATCCACCTCCCCTCTGGTAGCCATCAGTTTGCTCTCTATAGTTCAGAGTTTGTTTCTTGGTTTACCTCTCTGTCTCTCTCTCTGTCTCTCTGTCTCTCTTTCTCTTTCTCTTTCTCTTTCTCTTTCTCTTTCTCTTTCTCTTTCTCTTTCTCTTTTTCCCCTTTGCGCATTTGTTTTGTTTCTTAAATTCTGTATATGATTGTAATCATACAATATTTGCCTTTCTCTGACTGACTTATTCTACTTAGCTCTCTGCTCTATTTATGTAATTGCAAATGGCAAGATACTAATCTGATTTCTTATCCTGGAAATTTCCTCCTTATGTCTGACACTAACACTAATAATTCTTAAAATTATATATAACATTTTTTTCTAAGAAAGAGTTTATTGAAAAATACATTTTTTTCTGATTCATGCATTTCCCTCCATACTGCAATGTCCCTGAAATCAGGTTGTGTGTGTGTCTTGTGTGTTTGTTTGTTTCACTCTCAAAAACTTTATAGTCTTCCAAGACGGAATGATCATGGTACAAGTTCCAATACAAATTTCAATAAAATGTGTTTTTCTTAAAATTTTCTTAAAATTTAAATTCAAGTTATTTAACATACAGTTTGTATTTTTAAATGATGTCTTACAATGCCTTTTGGGGAGATGGCAATCATGATACTAGGTTAAACAATGTGAAATTACGGTGCGAATAATTTTTGACCTACACACCCAGCAATTTTGTTTGACATAATTGCCAGACCATTTATAAATTTTCCTATTTCTGTTCATCACATCATCACCTCAGTTGTGTTAGGTGCATTATTCTTACTACACATGTAGTTTGCTGCTCTTCAAAATGTCCTTAAAAATATCATACTGGAGATGACATTAAAATGAAAAGTAATTTTGCACATGAAAAGGTACAGGAACAAAGCAGTGGGAACTATATTTGACATTGGAGCAAGCATTTTTTTTTATGAAATTTATTGACAAATTGGTTTCCATACAACACCCAGTGCTCATCCCAAAAGGTGCCCTCCTCAATACCCATCACCCACCCTCCCCTCCCTCCCACCCCCCATCAACCCTCAGTTCTCAGTTTTTAACAGTCTCTTATGCTTTGGCTGTCTCCCACTCTAACCTCTTTTTTTTTTTTTTTCCTTCCCCTCCTCCATGGGTTTCTGTTGAGTTTCTCAGGATCCATATAAGAGTGAAACCATATGGTATCTGTCTTTCTCTGTATGGCTTATTTCACTTAGCATCACACTCTCCAGTTCCATCCATGTTGCTACAAAAGGCCATATTTCATTTTTTCTCATTGCCACGTAGTACTCCATTGTGTATATAAACCACAATTTCTTTATCCATTCATCAGTTGATGGACATTTAGGCTCTTTCCATAATTTGGCTATTGTTGAGAGTGCTGCTATGAACATTGGGGTACAAGTGGCCCTATGCATCAGTACTCCTGTATCCCTTGGATAAATTCCTAGCAGTGCTATTGCTGGGTCATAGGGTAGGTCTATTTTTAATTTTCTGAGGAACCTCCACACTGCTTTCCAGAGCGGCTGCACCAGTTTGCATTCCCACCAACAGTGCAAGAGGGTTCCCATTTCTCCACATCCTCTCCAGCATCTATAGTCTCCTGATTTGTTCATTTTGGCCACTCTGACTGGCGTGAGGTGATACCTGAGTGTGGTTTTGATTTGTATTTCCCTGATAAGGAGCGACGCTGAACATCTTTTCATGTGCCTGTTGGCCATCCGGATGTCTTCTTTAGAGAAGTGTCTATTCATGTTTTCTGCCCATTTCTTCATTGGGTTATTTGTTTTTCGGGTATGGAGTTTGGTGAGCTCTTTATAGATTTTGGATACTAGCCCTTTGTCCGATATGTCATTTGCGACTATCTTTTCCCATTCCGTTGGTTGCCTTTTAGTTTTGTTGGTTGTTTCCTTTGCTGTGCAGAAGCTTTTTATCTTCATAAGGTCCCAGTAATTCACTTTTGCTTTTAATTCCCTTGCCTTTGGGGATGTGTCGAGTAAGAGATTGCTACGGCTGAGGTCAGAGAGGTCTTTTCCTGCTTTCTCCTCTAAGGTTTTGATGGTTTCCTGTCTCACATTCAGGTCCTTTATCCATTTTGAGTTTATTTTTGTGAATGGTGTGAGAAAGTGGTCTAGTTTGGAGCAAGCATTTTTATGGAATAAGTGATCTTAAGTATCTGTTTTCTTGCAAAGCAGTAATAAAATGCATAGAGAGCCCCAATGGGGGATATTCACAAGTAGGTAAAGCTGTGCTATGCTATTCCTTAGATATATAAACAAACATTACTTCTCATTTCCCCAGGCAATACTAGAGGTAAGAGCAGTTGTCAAAATCACCTGGACTGATAAAATAAATGCCAAAGTGATGAGAAGCTGTTGAGGCCACCATGGTCATGCAAGAATATTATAAAAAACATTTTGTTATAGTTTAAATGACAATTTTTGTTTCCTTTTAGTGGTATAAAAATAATAGTGTGTCTTACACTGATGATATAGATTCATTGCAGTGAAATAATTGAGATGTTTGCTTGTTCTTGAACATTTTAAAAGTTGTTCACATAAATTATGCTATAAAGAAACAAAGACTCGGGGCGCCTGGGTGGCACAGTCGGTTAAGTGTCCGACTTCAGCCAGGTTACGATCTCGCGGTCCGTGGGTTCGAGCCCCGCGTCGGGCTCTGGGCTGATGGCTCAGAGCCTGGAGCCTGTTTCCGATTCTGTGTCTCCCTCTCTCTCTGCCCCTCCCCCGTTGATGCTCTGTCTCTCTCTGTCCCAAAAATAAAATAAACGTTGAAAAAAAAATTAAAAAAAAAAAAAAAAGAAACAAAGACTCTTTAAATGACTATCAACTTTTGGAGAACACTCAATCAGTGTATTTATTTATTTATTTTTATCCAGTCATGGCTAAAACGTGATTTCATTTACTTCTCCTTTGTGTTTTATTAGACATAAGTTCTGATTATTTTTAAAGTTTCTTTATATTTGTAAAAAATTCAGTGGTGCCTGGGTGGCTCAGTCGGTTAAGCGTCCATCTTCGGCTCAAGACATGGTCTCACAGTTCGTGAGTTCAAGCCCTGCGTTGGGCTCTGTGCTGATGGCTCAGAGCCTGGAGCCTGCTTTGGATTCTGTATATCCCTCTCTCTCTGCTCCTCCCCTGCTCACACTCTGTCTCTCTCAAAGGAATAAATAAAGAATTAAATATATATATATATATATATTTGTAAAAAATTCAAATAAACTGTCATATAGTAATCATTTTTGTTTTTATGATATACTTGATCTCTCCCCTCAGTGAATCTCAGGTCCATACAGAGAGATAATACGAGTTAAATAATAGTTTCAGATGGCATTTGAGGTGACAGAAATAAATATGATGAAAAGATAACTGGCACAGACAAGAAGTATTTAGGAATCAAAAAAAGGAAGAGATCTTGAGAAAAATATCAGGAAAGTCTTTGTGTCTTGAAATATGGGTGGAAAAAATTTTTATTCAGGTCTTTCGACCATTTTTAAATAGGATTACTTGCTTTTTTTTTGCTTTTGAGTTCTATATATATTCTGGTTATTAATTCTTTTGGATATTAGTCCGATAGATACGTGGTTTGCAAATATTTTCTACCATTTCTTAGGTTGCCTTTTCATTTTGTAGATTGTTTTCTCTGCCCTGAAGAAGGTTTTTAGTTTGATGTACTCCCAATTGTTTATTTTTTCCTTCTGTTGCCTCTACTTTGTGTGTCATATCCATCTTTGTGTGTCATTGCCGAGATGTCGAAGAGTTTTTCCCCTATATTTTTTTCCAGGAGTTTTACAATAGTAGGTCTTACATTTAAGCCTTTAACCCATTTTGAATTGATTTTGTGTTTAGTGTAAGGATCCAATTTAATTCTTCTGTATGTAGATATTGAGATTTCCCAATACCATTTGTTGAAAAGACTGTTCTTTTCCTATTGTACATTCTTGGCACTCTTGTCAAAGATCAGCTGACTGTATATTCTGGATTTATTTCTGGGCCCTTTATTCTGTTCCACTGGTTTATGTACCTGTTTTTATGCCCCTACTGTATATTTTGATTACTACAACTTTATAAATAGTCTGAAATCAGAAACTGTGATGCCTCCAGGTTTATTCTTTTTTCCCAAGAGTGCTTTGGCCATTCAGGGTCTTTTGTGGTTCCATAAAAATGACAACTAGGTACGTGAAAAGGTGCTTAACATCACCAATTATCAGGGAAATGCAAATCAAAACCACAATGAGACATCACCTCATACCTGTTAGGATGTTTGGTATTAAAAAGACAAGAGACAACAAATGTCAGAAAGGATGTGGAGAAAAGGGAACCTTTATATCCTCATTGTTGATGGGAGTATAAATTGGTATAGCCATTATGGAAAATAGCAATGTGGTTCCTCAAAATACTAGCAATAGAACAACCATATGATCCAGCAATCCTCCTCTTGGATGACCTGAAGGAAATGAAATCAATACTTTGAAGAGATAGTTGCACTCCCATGTTCATTGCAGCATTATTCATAATAGCCAAGATATGGAAACAATCTCAATTAAATGTTCTTAGATGGATGAGTGGCTATATATTCATGGAGATGTAGACCAAAGTGTATAAACAGGTCTTAGAAGAATGACTTCTGAGGATCTAATGTACAATATGGTTGTATTAGTTAATAATATGGTATTGTATACTTGAAAGTTGCTGAGAGTACGTCTTAAGTATTCTCATCACACACACACAGCATGTTAGCTTGTGAGATATAATTGTGTTAATTATCTAGATCTTGGTAATTATTGTGCAATATATATATGTGTATCAAGTCATAATGTTCTATTCCTTAAGGATATATAATTATGTTTGTAAATTATTTCTTAATAAAGCGGGGCAAAAAGAAAGATGGGTGGAAATAGGATAGGAAGAAAAGGGAGTACAGGTATCAATGAATGGAATATTAGAAAGACTGTGAGAAAAACTACAATGAGAAAACCAAAGAGATTTTCAGAGTATGGGAAGGATTTGAGGAGATTAATTATAAATGAGGTGGAGAGAAAATTTGGGACCAGAATGAGGGGTCCAGATGTGGATTCTGGATTTTATCATGCTGGTGGTGAGGAGTAGTTAATGATTATCTTGATCGCGAGTTGCAGTAATTAAGCTGTGGAAACTTTTAATTTATCAAACATAATCTTTTATTTAAAAATTTTTTCAGAAATATTTTTACAATACATTAACTTTCAGACTTTTAGTTATTAATATATGCAAGATGTTATGTCTCATAATTTAGGAAATGTCCATTTAATTCTTCTAGGAATAATGATACAAGTTCCAGAACAGAAAAATTAAATGTTAAATGAATAATAAAATGTTTTTGAAATACTTTGTGCAAAAAGAAAATGTCCCTAAGATTTTGCTCTTTTTTCTATATAGTAAACTAAGCTTGTGTATTCCATGGTTTTAGATGCTATATTAGTTTTGTTTTGCTGAGTAACAAATTTTCACAAACAATGGCTCAAAACAGCACCCATTCATTAGTTCAGAGTTCTGTAGGTCAGAAATTCCAGCACACTAGGCTGGCTTTTATGCTCAGAGTATCACAAGAGCGAAATCAAGGTGTCGACCAGCCTCTCATTTAGAGGCTCTGGGAAAGAATATGCTTCCAAGTTCATTCTTAAAGTTGGCAGAATTTTGTTATTTGCAATGAGACTACAGTTCCTGTTTCCTCAATGGCTGTTAGCCAGGAGCCACGTTTTAGCTTCTACGGGCTGTTCTTGATCCTCTCACATGGTTCCTCCATTTTCAAATCTTCAAATCTTTCTCTTGCTTTGAATCTCCCTGACTTTTTCTTCTGCTTTTTTTATATGCAACCCTCCAAGGAAACCTCTCTACTTTTAAAGGAGTTGTATGATGATCTTTGGACACCTGGATTATCTCCCTATTTTAAGGTTAACTTTTCCCTGTAATAATACAGCAGAGATAATCCTAATCACAGCAGGGATTTGTCATCATAGTCACAGGTTCTGCTTATACTCAAAGGACAGGAGGTTACAAAAGAATAAAGATCATTGGAGATTATTCTTAGAATTCTGTCTACCACAGTTATGTATTTGATTATTGTTAAAACATATTCATAATATTATGAATGGTGGAAATAGTGTAAACAATATTTCTTAAAGAAATGAATAAGTAGGTACTAGTGAAAAAAAACATGTATTCCAAAAACAATGATTAAGCAAGAATAAAATAAAGTTAAAATTAAAAATATATAACGGTTATTCTTTGTTAGCAAAATTGAACTAAGTTAATACAGGTCTTATAAGCAATCCCTATTTTATGTATAACACATGCCGTTATGCTGACACATTCAATTAAGGCCGTTTAAGAAGGCATTTGCCACTATCCCATGAACCACATAAAGGGACTCTTCACTAATCTCTCTGGCAACCATACAAAATCACATTTTGACCTGATAAGATGTCCTAGTAACAAATTCAGAAGTTTTGTGTCTAGGCTGGAAAGGGCATGATAGTAGTGGGAGTTGAAGAAAATCCCCTTTTCTCCCAACACCCTAGATGAAAACAACCTTGTGAGTGTCAAAAATCTATCAGAACTCCATTAGTTCTATTTCTTCTGAGAAATGTAACAAAACAAAACAACCTCCCCCCACAAAACCACACATAATTAATGAAGAAAATCTATCACGTTCACATCAAAGTAATTACACACCTTTCATGACCACCTCCATATCCTTAAATGCTCTGAGTTTATTACTACTTCTCCATTCAATCACTGTTTTGATTCAAATACAACCATGACTCCTGGCTAGTAATGTTGAGTATGAATTGATGGCGTTCTTTCCCAGTCTTACAGCAGCATGCTCCATGTCTGACCTCTCACTTCTAGGGTACTGGTGCATTCTCAGGTGATCTTCAGTGCCCTTGAAATAACTAGTCATGGGCCTGCTGAGGTTTATTCAGTGGTATTATCCTTGCCTTATGCAATGACCATAGTTTTTATTAGCTTATGAGTTGAATTTTATAAGTTACCATCAATGACTTACAATTATCCCAAAGATGAAGAAATAGTTGGGGCCCTGGGTGGCTCAGCTGGTTAAGCATTTGACTTCAGCTCAGGTCATGATCCCACAGTTTGGGGTTTTGAGCCCCGCATCGGGCTCTGTGCTGACAGCTCAGAGCCTGGAGCTGCTTCAGATTCTGTGTCTCCCTCTCTCTCTCTGCCCTTCTACCACTTGCACTCTGTGTCTCTCTCAAAAATAAATAGACATTAAAAAATAAAAAAAAATTAAAAAATAAATAATATACCCAATTACAAAAAATCTATAAATTATTATTAAAAATAGGTAAGTAAGAAAAAAAATGTTTACTTAAAAATATAAATTTCAACCAAAATGACCCTTTAAATGATCCTGTTTAACATGACTTTTAAATTTGGTATAAAACCTAGCATGCATGCCATTGTTCTAAAAATGAACAAGGAGATGTATCACAGTGACAGAATGGGCAGAGGGAATGGTTTATTCTACCTGGACAGGAGACAGAAAACTTGGAAAGTTTAAAGAGGAGCTGAGTCTTCTAAGATGAATTGGTGTTAGGGAAGGGACCAAGGAGAGCATGAATAATGGTGGTGATCCAGAATCTCCAGCCTTGGTTATGAGATGCTGCAAAGTAAGGTGCTCATTCAAGTCTCTGGATCATCATGGTTGAATAGATGAGAAAATATCTTTATCCTGACAGAATCTACACCTAGTACTTTTGACCAAGTAAGATGATCCTGACAAATATCCACTTTTAGAAAGAAAAGATATTTCATAAATAATGCATGACCCTTTTGTCTTGAAATAAAAATAGCCCTGTTAACACTTTATGCTTAAATCCTTATTTTATATTATGTTACTGTACATTTCTTTCCACTTAACCTTTACAGAATGATGCATTTTTATTTCCTCCATTTGCAGAATTATTTACTTTTACAAAATCCTTGCCTGTGAGCGTTGTTTTATTCCTGTTTGTGCTATTAAAGTTCAGCCAGATGGAACTCTTCCAAGGCCTTATTTCTGTCAGACATTTGAACAGCTGGGATTGTGTAGTTTCTGAGCTTGAAGGAAAGGATCTGTAGAGCTCATGTCAGCAAGGGCCATGAGCTCTCATGATCTCTCTCAGTAGCTTTATATTCACATAGTTTCACTTGGAAAAAAAAACTAACATTTGTAATTTGTGCCAAGATGGAGGAGAGGATGAGAAGGAATTGCATTAATATCTGGCTTTTAACATTCTGAGACATTTGTAACTGTTTCATTAGATCCATTTTAGAAATTGTAATTATGTCATTATTCCATCTTGTGAAGTCATTTGCCATAAAGCATAGATATAAATAGTTTTAGAATGGACTTTTTTTGGAAAGGGTTGAGATTTACCATATTAAATTTAGATTGCTAAGTGGAAGATAATTAGGAAAAACTGGTGTTGATGTAGCATATGAGATTTATCTCAAAGATTAAGTAGGTTTCAAAAATCGTTATTTATGCTACTAAAAATGGAGTTTATTTACATTTTGAAAGTAATTATAAATAGGATTTAAACAAAAAAATTTCTTCCCTCTTCTAATTTGTTTAGCTTAATATTCATAGAAATAATTTTTTAAATGATCATTTATTTTGAGGGAGGGAGAGAGACAGAGACAGAGACAGAGACAGAGAGAGAGAATCCAAAGCAGGCTCTGCGCTGCCAGTGTTGAGCCCAATGTGGGGCTCAATCTCATGAACCATGACATCATGACCTGAGCCAAGATCAAGAGTCAGATGTTTAACTGACTGAGCCACCCAGTTAACCCTTTGAAGAACATGTAGCAAATGCTATGTTCAGATTAGAGACTACCCAGTTTTAACAAAGATAAAGCTATGCTAAAGTAGCAATGACCTTTAAAAATATGAAAATATGGGATAAGAAAAAGATTTTATAGTAAAGAGATGTAACAACAAAAAAGCAGAATTTTCATAGTAATGTAATTCTGAAGAAGATAAAGTGGGAAGATTTGAAGATTGACAGCCTCTGAATAATACACTGAATGACATCTCAGCTACTTATGGTAGCATTTTATTTGAACAGTTCATTAGTTGCAATTAGAAACTCTTTAGAGACCTCTATAATGTCAAACTTTTAAAATATAACAGGCAAATAGCTGTAAGTATAATATATAGAGTTCCTTCAATAGTTATTTTTTTCAATAGTTCTTTTTATCAAAGTTAATACTTGGAAAATTATTGGAGTCTTGAAAAAATATTAGAATAGGAAGACACTCTTAAAAATCAATTGGTCCAATTTTAGATCTTTTTATTAATTGAGGCATAATTTATATATGGCAAAACAGATTATAAGAATTTATTTCAGTGGAACTTAACAGTTGTAGATACATGTAACCATAACTCCAGTTAAAGTATTGGATATTCTTCTCTCTCCAAAAAGTTAAGTTGATTTTGAAACACTTCGTCACCTCTGTTCTAATTTCTATTATCTGATCTTCATTTTCCCTTCATGTAAGTGGAATCATTCGTTATGTACTCTTTTGTATCTGGCTATTTCAGCTCAATGTAATACTTTTGAGGTTCATCCATATTGTTTTGTGTATCAGTACTTGATTATTTTTAAAAATTATTTCTAAGTTTTATCAGTTTTAACAAATACCACAATTTGTTCATCAGGTTTTCTGTTGTGGACATGTGGGTTATTTCCATTTGGGGACATTATGAATAAAGGTACTGTGAACATTCTTGTACAAATCTTTTTGTGGACACATGTTTTCCTTTCTCTTGGGTAAATACCAAAGAGTGGAATGGCTGGGTCATAAAGAGGTTACATATTTAACTTTATGAAATACTGGCAAATTGATTTCCAAAGTAGTAATAAAATTTTACTTTCATCAGTGATGTAGGAAAGTTCTACTCACTTTACTTTCTCATCAACATTTGATAGGAAGATTTTATCCTGTTCTAATAGGTTCAAAGTGTTAACTCATTAGATTTAATTTATATATCCTTGATGACTATAATTACATTGAATACCTTTTCACATGCTTATTGACCATTTGTATATCTTCTTTGTGAAACATTTACCCAGTATTTGTCCATTTTTATTGAGTTTTTGGTCTCATGCATTTGTAGGAGCTCTTCACATATTCTGCTTGTAAGTATTTTATATATATGTCTGGGGATAAATATTTTTGTCTAGCTTGTGACTTGAATTTTTGTTTATTTAATGGAATTTTTAATGGTCTCTTTTGAAGAATAACAGTTGAATTTTGATGAAATTAAGTTTACCAATTTTGTTCCTAATGGTTAGTACTTTTGGTGTCCCAAGAAATTTTTGCCTACACTGATGTCATAAAGATACTTTTCCATTTTCTTCTGTAAACTTTATAATTTTATAATTTATGTATAGGTCTTTGATTCATCCTGAAATTAACTTTTGTGTATGATATGAGGTAGAGGATAAAGGTTATTTTTTCCTATATGGATATCCAGGTATTCCTGATGATATTCATTACAGAGCCTGTCATATTGATCTTTAAGAGTTCTTTATTTTAATTTGATACATGAATAAATGCACATAGAAATTTTTAAACATCACATAAGAAAAAACAATACTAAGTGTATACTACAGTGAATTACTTATTAGTCTTTTATGTGGATTTGTCTACCTAACTAAACTTTAAATTTTTGAACACACTTGTACTCTGGCTAATATTTCTCCTCCACCATTTCCCAAATGCTTAATAAATATTTATTGATTGAGTGATTGGATGATTAAGGTGGATGATCCATTAATATTTATCAGTTTCTGTCTTTTTCTAGTTACTACATATCTATGTAGTACCTTTAAGCTGTAGCACATGATTTGGTAACTCGATGCAGTCATTTGGTTAAAGTCTAATTTCTTTTCCTGTGCTACTAGTATTTTCTCTTGCTTTTTAAATCATATTTCTCCCCCAAATATTCCATACGTTTATAAACTCTGTCTCTCTCTTAAGTCCTTCTTCACTGCCTTCAAATAAGCTCACGTGTGGAAAAAAAATACCCAGTTTTCAATTTTACTACCCACCAGGTACCACTCTTAACCTTTCTTCATTCCTCACTTCTATGTTTCTCAGATAGAATGCTATCATATATTGCAAGGGCCTGTGACTCTTTCTATGAGAAATTTGGCATTTCACTTTAAGGAAAATCTTTGAAAGAGCCTTCTTGTTCTGGTTCATCTAGGAGACCACCTTAAAACCAAGTTCTACCACAGTTTTATTACTGCCCTTGGAATTTGTGTTTATAATTTCATCATGCCCGGAAATTATAACCTGATGATGTTTGTTCAAGTTCTTAAACAGGGAGGGTGGTTTTACTAGTAGATTGTGCAAAAAGTAATTTACACAGTTGCTCTCTTCTTCCCTCCTTCCTTTACCAACCTCTTGTCATTTGACTTTGCCTTCCACCACTTTGTTAAGATTGGAAATTGCTCTCTCAACAGTATCTGTATCAGAGTAGGCTGCCCTAAGTCCCAAAACAAGGCAGGTTGGATAGTAATTGTTCCCATTCCATTACTGCTACAATGTGGTATTTGATACTGAACACTCAAATTCAGAATGCATGGTCCAAGTAAATCAGCCCAGCTCCCATGATGCCTTTTTCCTTCTTGTCTTCTTCACTAACTACCACAGGTGAGACCTGGTGTCCTGTGAGGGCATGAAGTTGCCAAGCCTCAACAATTCCTCCTTGGCATTACATGGTGTCCTAGTCCACAGGACTTAGGCTTTTTTCTTACTCTCCTTTCATTAGTAATGAATACATCCCTTCCCTGTACATTATTCCTACCCTCAATCCTTTTCCTTAGGAAATCTCTGCTTCTGGGCTGCCATGTCCAGTTTCTCTACTGTCCAGGAAATGGAGTCTTTTCTTATGCTTTAGGTTGGTGTTTGAGCATTTTCTTCTTATGGGTATGTCCCCCAGGTGATAACCACTGGTATGGTCTACTTCACTAGAGCATTCAGCACATTCTTGAATTTCTCTGTTCTCTGACCTACCACAAAGATTAGTTCTTCAGGATGAACAGCTTGTGAATTTGGATCTGAGGTTGTGGCATTGCACCCTCTTGGACATCGCACCTTCTAACTTTCAGAGGCAGACCCTGAGGTGGAGTGTGTGTCTCTTACCTCTGTCTTGCCTGAACGCGGATTCCTCACTAATTCAGAAAGCTGTATCTCCTTTATGCTTAAGGAATTTCTGTGATACTGGTTTATAACAATGTTACCCATTCAATTATTTAAAAAAATTTTTTTTAATGTTTATTTATTTTTGCGAGAGACACAGAGTGCGAGTGGGGGAGGGGCAGAGATAGAGGGAGACAGAATCTGAAGCAGACAGAAGCTGAGCTGTCAGCACAGAGCCCGGCGTGGGGCTCAAACTCATAAACCGTGAGATCATGACCTGAGCTGAAGTCGGATGCCTAACCAACTGAGCCAGCCAGATGTTCATTAATTCTTTGTCATCACTATTTCAAACATTTCAATGTCTGCTGAGATATAGTGGGGAGAGTTTGCTCATGTTTTTATGTGCAGCTGTTGATATCTTTGTCTTTGTGCAATCCTCTCCCTTTGTTCAGCTCCCTCAGTTCTGTTAATGACAAACTTTTGTCAGAGTAAGCTTTCATCTCAGGAGACCTGATGGCCATATTTAAAAATAACATTTCAAATAAAATATTGCTTGGAGAAGTTTTTTCTGGTTTTCTTCTCTTAACAAAACAAAATTTGTCAGGATCTTGACCTTAAATAGGAACTGATGCCTAAAGGTATTAAAAGAATAATTTAATATGGAAGAAATCTATATTTAAAAAATGTTTATAATGCACGTTTTATAACCACTTTTTCCATAATCTTTTTTTGGGGAACTGCTTCTCTAATGTTTTTGAATGATTTTAGAGTCAGGTGACAAATTGTGATTCCACCCAGCTGCTACTTTGGATAGGGAAAGACATTTTGCCTAGCCTATACCCCTGGGAAGTTTTCCTCCTGTATTTCTTGGGCATGTAAATTCATCTTGTTTGAGTCATCCTCCCTCTCTTCCTCTCTATTTCATGGGAAGCCTTATAGGGCCTCTCTTTGCAGTCTTTATTCTCTTTCTACTTTTCTTGGTCTTTGTTGGAAGGTCCTGAAGGCTCCTGAAAGATCATAAATTTAGTATCCTTAATGATAATCCATTTAACAAACTGTTAACCTCTTCTAACCCAATGGGATCACTATTTGAGCAGCACAGTCCTGTGGTCCTTCTCTGAGATCTTGAATTTTGAAAGTGCCCTTTCTGACCACGGTCTTTTCCCCATCTTTCCATAGCCTCTTAGCTCATCATAGTCCTTCCTCTTAGATTGTTGTTCACTCTTGGCTTTCTCTTCCTACTTTGATTGGAGCTCCTCTTAAATCTTTTTAATAGCAGTCTCACCAGTAACTTCAGTCTTGTCCCATTCTTTGGATCTTGCCTTGTCTCTCAGCTTGATCATCAGCTTACTCCGTGCTTTTCCCTGGTGCTAGTAGTGCTCAAGAAAGACTGCCTGACACTGTTGCCACTCATCCTTAAAGAAAATTTCGTCACAACCCTTCTTGATTCCTAATCAGTCTCATGCACATTCGCTCACCAACTCCTGGAAATCTATATAATTTTCCTCAAAAAACTCAACCCTGCACTCAACAAACTGTTCTTTATTACATTTTCAAGAAACTAGAGTCCATCAGGCATGGAGCCTATTAATTTCACCCATCTCCAATTCTAAGTTTATCTAATTAATCAGTCACTCTTTACTCCTCTTATCTGAAAGGAAAAGATGGACTTTCTTTCCAAGGCTTCCTTTATACTCATCTTAATTTCAAGCAATGAACCCATCTCTAGTCTTTCATTTGCCAATGAAGCTTAATTTAAATTCATTGTTTCTAATTCATTCTTTATGCCACTGCAATTTTAGCTTTGGTTCTCACCATATCAGTAGAACTGCTCCAAAGTCTTAAGGTGTTTACTGATAGTCAAAGATTGGTTTCTGAGCCTCCTGTTCTTCTCATTTTCCTTGACCATGCTGCAGAATTTATCACTGCTTACTGGTCCTCCATTGAATGTTCTGCATCCTTCATTTTTATAACATTCTGGAGACCTGGAATCCACTATAGTTAATCTTGGTAAAGACACAACTACTTCAAGGCATCCCTCCCTTTTTCCAATAAATGCTTTATTAAACTGGAAAGGGATCACTTTACATATATTTTTACTGTAGCTACATTTTGATCAATTAAACAATTCTTTTAAAGAAACTGAACTTAATTTTATGTCCTTAAAATGTAAATGGGTTTTTCCAAAAAGAAGCAATTACTAAATGTGCGATAAGAATCTATTACATAAAAACAATGCATCAAAAAGACTGTCTTAATAATGATGTACATGCTGTTCTGGGTTGTGAAAAGAGAAAATAGTTTCACTAAGTTATGCACACTGCTTAAATGACTTTTTGGATGTACATTAGGGTAGAGGCAGAATGTAGAGTTAGATACAAACCTAAACATCCTACAATTCAGGCTTTTTAGGATGGATCAAATCTGGACTAGAAAGATGGAAGAGAACTAAGTGCTTGATTTGACATTCAAAAAAGATTTAGTGAGTATTAAACAATACCTCATTCATCTCAAACTCCTTACCATCAAGCCTGTAATGGAACCAAAATTGGCACTATTTTTGCTCAAAACCAACCTGGTGTTTTCCAAATAGACAAAAAAAAAAAATGTAACTTGAAATAAGAATGTAAAAACGCCTGGCATTTAATAAGCATTTTATGGGCAAGGAAGGAATTTATCACCTTCACTTTTCAGATGTGGAAAATGTGGCTCAGAGAGTTTAGGTAACGTGCCTAAAGTCGCTCAACTGGTGAATAGAACTGGGCACCCAGTCCAGGTTTTCAATCTCCAAATTTCTCATTTTTCTTCTTCCCCATGCTGAATGAGGCTGTACATTTAACAGCAGAGAATCTGAGTTCCAGTCCTACGCTTCTATTTTATCTTATCATGTAACAACAGATGTGTCCATTGAATCTTTGCCAACCCCAGTATTGTCTTCTGTATTTAAAAAAAAAAAAGAGGTAATAAGAAGGATAAGAGGGAGAAAATCAGCCAAATCTGAAATGTGGGAATTTTAAAGGATACACGACATGATTTCTTCAACAAATAAATGACATGAATAAAAAGGAGTGGGGAGTGGGAACTGAGACTTAACAGATACAGGAACCAAATATGATGACTCCTGGTCCTCATGGGGGTGGGCATGGTGGCATGGGCTGTTCTAGATTTAAATGAGAAACTGAAAAAAATATGTATGAGCACATTATAAAACTTGAACATGAAGTAGATATTTGGTGATATTAAGGGACCTTTAGGAATATTGTAAGATGACAATAGTAGTATTTATAAGTGTTATAGAAAAAAAAAGTGTTACTTGCTAATATACATACCCAAAACAAGTGAATTGATTTTGTGAGATTTGCTTTAAAATATTCTTGTAAATATAAGTGAGGTGAAGATGAGAAAGATTGGCAAATTCTTAATAATTGTTAAAGCAGAGTGGTGGGTGCATGGGAGCTCATTATACTGACTGCTCTACTTTTGCATGTGTTTTAAATTTTCCAAAATACAAAGTAAAAAAAAAACAGGAAAAAAGATGAGGAAGAAATAGAAAAAGGTGAGACATATTTACAAGTTTAGTTTCAGATGTAAGACTGAATTATGGAAAAATCAGACATAACTTTTCTATTATGTATTATGGCATTTGGGCATGGCAAAGTATAATTTTATTTTGTCAATTAATTTTTAAGGTATTAAAGAATAATTGGAGTTTTAAAACTTTGCTAGCCCATAAATGCTGCTTATCGCCACCACATGTAGTTTCACACCTGAATTGGCTTTGCCAGATTAATTTGTCAGGACTCTTTTATCAAGAAGTTAAGCACCCAGGATTCAGGAATGTTCTTTGGTTCCACCTCATTGATTTTCTTGGGAAAACAGTGTCTCACTATGAGAATTTAAAATTTATTAAAGTTTCTTGCCAACGCTTAATACAGATTCTAAAATTTTAACACATATTTGAGTTAGAAATACAGGGAGATAAAAGGATTACAGAAACCATGATGAGAAAATTTTCTGATTACATCATGTAATATGTATATCATACCCTTGTGGAAAAAGGAGCAAATTATTTTATATCTGATTTTAGTCATAAGAAAGGAAGTAGTTAAAAGGATTAATAATAATGGCTCTTATCTTAAAGAGCCCTATATTTACACTCGGATGGCATATACCTTTTTTCATCTTTTCCATGTGATTTCCAAATCAAAGATACCAATGAAAGAGGATTATTTATGGTTTATACATTGAAAATTTTATAGATCATTAAGTATCTTTAACCAAAAGAAACAGCTCTTTTTTTTTCCATAGTGATCAATGATAATTTGAAGAAAAATACTCAGCAAGTACTTGAAACTTGCTTTTATTGTTTGTGGCATTTTGTCAGGTTTATGGTTATCTTGTGAAGTAATAAGGCTGAGATGATTTAACATGAGCTTGTGACAGTGATGCTTTTCTCTATTTATTTCTTACCACTCTGATTGCTCAGGGAGCTGCTTTCTTCATCTCACATTGGCCATGACTGCCAAGTCTACCAGTCAAAACAATTTCACAATTGAACATTAATGGACTCAGGAACATTAGCAGAAGCAAATATAGGCAGGATACCATAGTAACCCATGGAGTCTGAGGAAATGGTGTTCCATTAAAGGGAAAGATAATGTCCCCAAATAAGGTTTTACATAAATAGATTGGCTTCTCATACCTAAAGTGTCTTTTATTGTGAAACAAACTTCCAATTTCATAGTGCCCAGATTTGCCACCATAGTACTTTAAAAATTCTGTTAAAATTTAATTCATTTTTGAAATTTAAGAACAATAGATTATTAAATAATGTGGGAAAGGAGATAAAATTATTATATATAGAGGTAGTTAGTTTAAGATTTTTAGGGTTATATGATAAATTTTGAGAGGCAACAGGCAAGCATGGGCAATAAATCAATATGATTTTAGATTCAGCACTAACAGAAAAGTCACCTCATCCATAAAGGAACATAGGAAACATACCCTTCCTTCTATTTTTTCTCATTTTTTAACTTATATTGGTCCATCAGCATTCTTCAAATAAACATTTATTACAATGCATTTCAAACTTTTCATATTTGAGGCAAACTCTTTAACACTAGAAGTTTTGGAGCCACACTTGAAGGGGTTAATAACACTAAACACAGAAAAATCATTAACTTTTTAAAACTAATTCTGGTAGAGGAACTTCTTACTGTATCTATTCCTGTCAAAGTAATAGTAATTTCAAAGAACTCACATCATCACCTTTCAACAGAGTGTCACTCGATATAACTGTTTATTTCTAGGTGAACATCTCTTAGTACATAGGAGGCAAATTCTGGCACACTATAGCCACTTGATCATCTTTCAACATTTGGCTACACACTGAGAAAGAATATGGTAAATAGCAGAGGTGAGAACCACTGATTTATTGAGTATCTACTGGGTGCAAAGCCCTGCAATAAGTTTCATGCACTCTTTCTACTTCTTTTTAAAAATTTTTTTTTAATGTTTATTTTATTTTTGAGACAGAGAGAGACAGAGAATGAGTGGGGGGTGGGCAGAGAGAGACACACACACAGAATCTGAAGCAGGCTCCTGGCTCTGAGCTGTCAGCACAGAGCCCAAGGCGGGGCTCGAACTTGTCAGCCGCGAGATCATGACTTGAGCTGAAGTTGGACACTCAACCCACTGAGCCACCTAGACTCCCCCACTGTTTCTATTTCTTAGTTTGATTTCAGTTACACATAGGATGATAAAAAATAGATTTCTACACAAGATGCTAGCAAGTGGATACTTGTATTTATATTCAATCAAAAGGATTCTAAAACAGGTCACTGCATTTTTAATATTGAGAAACAAAGGCGAGTCTAAATAATATCAATTTTGTCATTGCAGGCCCAAGATATTGGTAAGAGAAAGAGGGAAATAAGGAGAAGAAGGTAGGGTGAAGAGGAGGAAAAAAAAGATGGAGCAAATGAGGAACCCGTGATTTACAACCAAAAATTAACTTAAGGATGTCTATTAGTTCTCTAAATTGTCCATTTTGTGATTGAGAAACTTTAGCTTAGAATTCAGTTGAATTTGATTCTCCTACCTTTGTAGTACATATTTAATATACTTAATATATTTAAGCTTAGTTAAATTTATAGGGTTCAAAGTCATGCCAGCAGAGTAACGATTCAGAGATGGAGTCATGTTTGATTGCGTGAAAATAGGAGCAAACAGCAATAGTAGAAATCAGCAGCTATTTTAAAGGATAGCTTGTAAAGGGGGACTTGTATATATTCATCGTGGCTCATACATAGGATGGTTGTACTGGTTTATGTGCCTGGTATTGTTTCAGGTTACCCTTGTTCAGAGTGTCCTGTTTCAAAAGTGTTCTGGCTTGCATGATAGAGAATGTAACTGCTGTACTCATTAACTGAAGTTATAGCAATACAAATTTTTACTCAACTTTCCATAGGTTAAAATTGTCCAAAACGAGAGAAGTTTACTTACAAGCCAATAGAAACATTAGAAGTTCTCAATCAGATGCTTGAAATTATTAAGTGTTTTAAGGGGTCTAAGCTAGATAATGGTTAGATCAGTAGATCTATTACTTTGAATTATAAAAGTACCAATATCTGGCTGTTTTAGATATACAAAAATGTCAGTTTCATATAGTTCAACCTAATATAATGTGTATCAATACTCTAGGAGTCTATTTTATGTTTTTAGTCTATTATATATTTGGAAAGAAACCTAAAAAATTGTTTTATTTTAAAATCTTAAAAGTTTCAAGGGCACCTGGGTGGCTCAGTTGGTTAAGCATCCAACTTTGGCCCAGGTCATGATGTCATGATCTGTGGTTTCGAGCCCCATGTCAGGCTCTGTGCTGACATTTCAGAGCCTAGAGTCTCCTTCAGATTCTATGTCTCCCTCTCTCTCTGCTCCTCCCCTGCTCATGCTCTGTCTCTCTTGTTATCTCTCAAAAATAAATTTAAAAAAAAAGTTTAAAATCTTAAAAGTTTTTCATCAGGAAGAGTAAAAATTAGGATAACTCCTTATTGGATATAACCTTAATAGAATGTCAGAGCATGTAAGTCAGAGGGATAGCACTGAAAGCTGAAAGGAAAGTTGGATGTATTTTGATACCAAACTGTAATGAAATGTTGCTATATACTATCCGTTAAGGGATAAGATTCCTAGAAAAGAATTCAGAATACGTTTTTTAAAAACAAAGTGTTCTAATATAGTCTGGGAATGCTGTAAAAGCCATGTTAAATTCAACCATGATTGATAACAGTTAAGATTAATGAAAGGCTTACAAAAGTGGACTAATATTAATTGATTGTAAGATTGCATTATAATCATGTTTTCCAAACAGATAACAGTCTCAGGGATCCCTGTCATGTGGGAAATTACATTGAGGCAATGGTAGCCTCCAAGCATATTAACTGACAGACATTTTCAAGAGCCAAGGGACAGAAAGACTCACAGACCCAAACTAAGGTAGTAGACTTAACATAGTTTATAGAACCCAATGAAAACACACAGAAAGAAGCAAGAGGAAAGAGTTGGAGATGGGTGAATGTACTTGTGATAGGTTAAGAGGAGGGGAAGGAACATCCTACTGGAGTCCTGTGTTGCACAGCATTTACATGTCCTGCCTCTCTCTCTCTCTCTGCTACATTGGCCTTTATTATTGAAGATGTGGTTATAACTTACATTGAACAAAGAGGCTTAGGGAAGGAAGATACCTGGAGTCAATACATTCTGTTCTACCAGAGGTATTTAGAGGCAGAACCTGGTCAGCTGCTCTCACTTTCACTGACCTAATGAATAGCTTTGCCTTTTCTCTGCACATGTAGGATGAAACATACATGGGATCAAAATGTAACCATGATATATGTCACAAATAGGGGGTTGACTCCGTGATGATATACCTTTCAATCTGGAGGCGGCATGATTTGTTTCTTGTGATTTGGTCTTTGTATCTATTTTCACTGTAAGTGATACTCCTATTTATTCCACTTATTTTTTTATCATATATTTCATTTATTCTATTTGTAAGAAATAGATATCTACATCTTATAAGTTACTAATTTATATTCTAGTTATACTTTTCTTTTCTAATTATGCTTAACACTTATGAATTTTACCTATGTCTTGGAAGCCAATGGACCGTTCACCATCTATACTTAATACTCTTTGTAAGTTTCATCCATCACATTTTTCTTGTTTTCTGTTTAGCAGAATTAGATATTCTTAAATTATACAGGAAGAACGTAATGCAGACCCACAGGAGGAAAGTAGAGGGAAAAATCAGTGTGAAGTCTGGGTATCCCTATTTCGGCTTCGACCTGAATGGCTGTGGTTTCTACTTTTACTATTCTGTATATCCTTTATGAGATCTTGTGTGACAAAGGTCCTACAGTGCTACTAAGAAAACAACCTGAAAGTCAATGCTGTAAAAATTTACCTTATAATGTAATGTTTGGGTTTTATTAGTAATTCCATAATTATAAATGAAAAATTTAAAATACATGGTTGCCACATTGTTAGGGGTTGAAAAGAAAATTGCTACAGGAATTGCAGATAATATACGAGTTTATTGTATCAAACCCTGTAACATAGGCACTTATCCCTGATGCAGATGCTAATGGTTGAAATTTGCTGAAAATCAGGTTTCATGTTTAAAGTGAATGATAGCAAAATAAAAATATCTTCATAGATTAAAAGCTGTGGCTTGAATAAGTTGCCCGAAATGATAGTCCTTATTTTACTCATTCATCAAATTATTGATTCTTCTATCTTTCTTACAAGTATCACTTAGATGCCAGACACTGTTCTAAGAGCTAGTGATACAAAGATGAATCATCCTCTGCTCCCATGCTCAAGTAATTCAGCCTGGTGGGGAAGACAGAGAAGTAAAGCATCTGTTAAAATCCGGTGTGATAACTCTTTTAAAGGGTTTGCTTTGGAGACGTAGAGGAAGAGTAGGGAGGGGAGACACTATAAAGGAAACCTTCGTAAAGGAGTTAAATATTGAGCAAGAAGTAATGGAAGTGAGAAAATAATTGGGATGAGGGGAGGAGAAACACACTAATTGTAGAGAGAAGAAACAACATTACTCGGGGGCATAAAAGAGAAGATAGATGTAGATTCCATGTGGAGAATTATCAGGAAATGAGACCTTGACACATCTGGTCATAAATGGCTTTTATGCTACAAAATGAAGATTGGAATTTATTCTGAAGTTGAAGAAAAGTGCCTGAAGAATTTTAGGTAAGAAGATGGCATGATTGCATGATCATGTTTGCAGCTGGAGTGGTAACTTTGGAAAAGGTATGGAGAGGAGCAAGAGCAGATTGATTAATAGTCCAGTGTCCGTGACAGTAGTCCAGTTGTGCAGGGGTGGTGTAAGGAGTGGAGGAGGAGATTCTCAAGTCATAGGAGAGCTACTGAGGATTAGATTACATCTTCCTACTTCTGAATAGTCCAGTAGTATTTCCAGCTCTTCATATCACCACTGTCACAGACCAGATGCTGGCTAATACCACATACATTTGCAAAATATCTCTTGGCTTACATTTTAATTCTGGAAGGTATGTGTCGACTTTGTAGTCTCTCTACTTGTTACATCAGAAATGTTTTCCTCAAGTGTGGCTCCCTGTTCTGAAATTTAAGAATGATCAAATTCACACATATTTGTGAAATGGGTTAGTTTTCTTTATTAATATCCGTGTAATTAATATCACTGTTGCCTCTTATTGTGTACAAAGCAAATTATTAGCAAATGTGAAATGGCATTATTCATGTGATATAGAATAGTTGTTTTCCAAAGTAATTTATCTGTGTTTGTTTTTAAACATGAAAAGTACTGACTCTCTCCTCAATCTATAAAACTCATGAGATTATGAGTATCATATAATTACTGCACATGTTCATCAGTGCTCTAAGCAGACCTCGTATCTGTAGTTGATGGTAAACATCTTTTACTGGGACCACTGCCTTGCTAGTCTCTAGAGGCATTAGTTTCTAACTCCTCCTGATAAAACCATTCTGTGGTTAATGTTATTTTAAATGTCTTTAGCCGTCCAACCTTGCCTATTCAGCTTTGCATGATGCAGCTGAACAGGCTTGGAGAATCTGAATATTCGTTTCTGGCTTCATCTCTTATTACCCTGCTCCCACCTCACACTGGACCTTCACTCCTCTTCAAACACATAAAGCTTGCTCCCTGCTTAGAGTCATTGTATGTGTTGTTCCCTTTGCCAGGAACACACTTCTCCCCAGTAATCCACGTGGCTCAGTCTTTTATCTCCCTCAAGTCTATGTTCCAATGTCAGCTTGTTAGTGAGGCCCTTCCCTGACCATCCTCCTAAAAAAAGTTGCTGCTCTGGGTGAGTTCTCTTCCTCCGTTCTGTTTTGTTCAATAACACTTAGAATTTTATAACATACTGTGTACTTCATTTATTTACTGTGTTTATTTTCAATCTCTCTTCCACCATTAGAACATGTCTTTGAAGTAGGGATTGTATCTTGTTTTCTTCCCTCCGTTCTCTATAGGAATGTGTGTGCTTGTATCTGTATGTTTATTAAATATCAACAACCACATTCTCAACAGACAAATCTGAAAATAATAGGAAGATTAGAAATGTAAATTGAAAATTTAAAGGAACACAATGTCTTTGGCATCTTGTTCAGGTTTTCCTGGGACCTGGTTTCAGTTTTAGTACCAAAAATCCCATGTTTTGGGAGCCCTTGCAGCTCTGTGCATCCCAGAATTGGTCAACTTTCATTCTTGTGATTGTTTGTCATTGTTTAACGTTTTTATCACCTATTTCTGTCCTAGTGGGAGATGGCTGTGCTACACTATGTTCCCAATAATTCTTAGTAAGATTGCTCATGTTCAGCCTCAACAAAAGCATGGAGCGGGGCGGGGGGGTCGGGGGGGGGAGGCTTTCTCCATTTACTGGTAAGTCTCTAAACTGTCATCTCTTCAGTCTTCTGGCTTGATTTGCAGAATAAATACATGTTCCTCCCACTAACACTTCTCATGTTATTATGAGAGAAGTACCAGACTAACAAACAGATTCTGCCACAAATCTGCTCGAATCATCTCTCTGGCCTGACCTTGGTTTTTTATTTTCATAAAATGAGGAGACAACAGATAACCACGTCCTTTTCACCACTAACATTCTAGGGTTCCGTTCTGTGGCATTTCTTCTGACCAGCAATGGAAACTGTTTCTTTTGCCCAGGATGACTTAGCCCCTGCTGCCCCTCAACTGGAGTGTTTGGCACTTGGGGAAAAGTAGAAGCTTTCTCAAAGCATGAAGGGTGGGAGAACTTTAGTTCCCTTATCTTCTCTGAGTTAGAGCCTGACTTGCCCTAGTAAGATTTCCACATGGAGAAAAGTGTGGTCTGGCTTTTCAACATTTTGCTTCTGAAGTGGCTGTGTTTCCTACATAATGAAGTTTTTTTTTTAAAAAAAAACAAATACCCCTACTATCTTTTGAATAATTTAAAATTTAATTTGAATTTAATAATTGACACCAATATCCTCATAATATATACATATGTATGACTAAAATAACATATATTATACACACCTGCACTCATATTAGACTAGGTTATGTTACCATTTCATGAGTTTGCACAAAACCTAGGTGACAAGTAGTTTCATCTACATGTAGCTCTCATATTTGAATCAAAAAATGCTTTGGGGAAAAATGTTAGCAAAGCAAATGCCATCATTTGCAATTAACTACTTTACATTTAAATGATGCTTAGGTGTTTAGAAATCATTTCTTTTGTCTACTGATCCTCACAGTGACTCTGAAAGAAAACAGATGTTCAAATCATATTGGATTCATATTTTTGCTGTACCACTCACTAATTGTGGGTACTTAGGGGAATCAGGTCAACCCTTGGATCCTCAGCTTAGGCAGGTGTATAATGGTGATTATAGTGTCTGTCTCATTTAGGTCAACCCTTTTCCAAGTTGTGGTAGGATTAAATGAGTTAAGTCTTATAACTAGGAGAGTGCCAAATACATAAGCCACTGATATGATTACTCATGTTTATAGATAAAGAAATCGAGAGTAGAAGAGGTTAAGTGATTTGTCCATTTGACAAAACTCATAACTTGTGCACCCAGGACTTGTTTATTAGTCTAAGGCTCTTTCTCTGACAACCACAGTAATATTTTAAAGCCTGTCAAGAATCCACTCAGCAAAAATATCAACTAAGATCAGGGCTGCATTATGACTTTCTTGGGCCATTGGCACTTTTGCCTTCTTAGGCTCCTTTCACCAAAGAAAATAAAAACAAACCCAAGTGGAATTAATTAAGATATATTCATTACTATTATATTCACTTTTTCTTCATATTTTAAAGGAAGTTAAAATTAGAAAATTTCCATGAATCTCTAAATATAGCATGGGCCCTAGGCACTGTGCCCACTGTGCCTAATGGTTAAATCAACCTTAAGTTAGGGGAAAAAACCTGTTTCATACTGAGGCAAACAATAAAAATAATGGATCTTCAATTCCTATGTTTGGTCTTGCAGTTGAAAGAGTGTTCTCGTGAGATCTTTCAGCTGCCCCCACAGTCCCTCACAAAGTGTACTGTAGTTAGCTTCTAAACCAAGTTAGATAAAACTGGGACACCTGCCAGATCCTATTGCCTCACTGTGAATGATGGATGGGGTTATACAAATTTAAAAGTTGATGATAAAGAACTTAATATTTTAAGACATGTAAAATATGATTCTTTCATGTCAGATAATGAAATCTAAGATTAATCACAAACACATTTGTACTAGGACATGTTGTAGTAATTCATCATGTCTTCTCCAGAAGTGGTATCTATGTTGAATGTTCCCAAACAGTGTCAAAGTCAGTGTCTGGAGTAGATGTAATCAGGAAGGGAAAAGGAGCCCAGAGTCATGCGTTTTAAATGTGTAGGCTGTATATGATAATCCCTGTGAGAAGGGGAATGCTACATTGAAACTTCTGTAGCTCTTCTTTTCATGGTATTTGGATTCCATTTTGAAGACTCTATACAATTTAGGAGTTCAGGGCTTGAACTGTAGAAAATCATTGGACTGTCTTCAAGACACAAAGCTAAATAAACACGCCATTGCTTGGCAATCTTAGGATAAGCCTACCCTTCTTTGCTGGGTAATTTTTGGTGTGCGTGACCATCTGAGTTTCCTCAGACAGGAAGGTTTATGAATGCAGGGAATAAAAGCTCATGGGAAAATGCCTTCTGTAACCTTTTCCCTGTTACTTTTCTTGATTTCTGGGAGCTTTAGTCTCAGCAGCATGAAGTGTGTCTATGACATACAGTCCCATACAGATTTTAACTACTCAATTATTATCCTGACATGGATATCAAACAAACAAAAAATACTTAATTAAAGTGACATAAGCAATCTTTTTGATGTGTAAAAATGATGTTTCAAACTGAGGGAAATGTATTAATACAGATACAAACTTAGGCATCTGAATTCTTAAACGTAGATGCTGATTTCAAGCTGAAAAAGTCATTTACATTAATCATGGATGTGTCAGCTGAGAGCTTGTAAATTTGTCATCTCTAAAAGCAGTTTTACGTTATGAAGTCACTCAATAAAACCCTGCAAGTATAGGATAGAGGGGTTTATTGCCATTATTTATTACACATTTTAATGTTTTAACATGCTCGATTTTGTTTTGCTTTTTTAAAAAAAATGAATTAGTGTGCTCTGACGGAGTGTACTTAAATTTTGCTTCAAATGGATCCTGGCTGTCATCAGTTTCAAACTAAGGAAACATAATTGTTTATGTATGATTTAACTTAGATTTATTAAACTTTTAAAGAGCTTGTCTGGGAAGATGTTGTGCCTACCTCTCCCTAAGACCTACTCATACATGTTCAAAGAATGTTAATTAATTTGCTCAAGAAACATGTACAGCTACATGTTAGAAAATGCAATAGACATTGAGAAGTCAAGAAAAAAGGAAGGAAGGAAGGAAGGAAGGAAGGAAGGAAGGAAGGAAGAGGAGAGAGACAGGGAGGAAAGAGAGAAAGGGAGGGAGGGAGGGAGGAAGAAAAGAAGGGAAAAAAGCAGTATAGGGAATTGATTAGGAACAAGGGTTATGGAGTTAGAGGACTTGAGTATGAATACAGTTTCTTCCAATAGCAAGAAACAAAGCCTTGAAGAAATTACTTCTCTCTGCTGTTGTTTCCTTATTTTTAACACTGGGATGGTAATAGTCCAACCTCCTAGGGTTGTTATAAGGATCAAATGGGTTTATGCATGTTAAGTGCTTAGAATCATGCCTTGCACTTAGCAAGCCCTCAGTACATGTTAGCTGTTAACTATGTATCCCTGCTGCCAAGAAACTCAGTGTATTAGGAAAACAAAATACAGATGCAGATACACTATAATACAGTTCATTGAATACTATGATAAAAAATCTGAACAGAGTGCTAGAAGAAGCACAGAGATGATACTAGATGAAAAAATATCATGGTGATTAGGAAATGGAGATGACAGGGGATGAAAAACATCACTGCAGGGTGACACAAAAGAGGAGAGATTAATTCTGATTAGGTGTGTCAGACCAAACTTCAAATAGGAGGTTGCTTGGAAGCATGTTAAGATTTTAGAAAGCATGCAGATGAAAGCACATGAGCAAAATAGTGGGGGTTTGAAGATACAGATTTAAGAAGCGGTGATTGGTTAGGTGTCCTGAAGGGAGGGAATATCAGAGTGAGGGAGATAAGTCTGGAAAGGAAGCTTGGGATCAGGCTCTTTATAGCTTCTCACAAACATAGGAGCACTAGGAAGCCATTGAAGGATTTACGAGAAAAGGTGACGTCATTGGATCTATCTTGAAAAGATAACTCTGAATGTGAAAGAGTGGAATCTTGTACACCCAAAACACAGAAGTGGGAAATTCATGCAACTGTGAGGAACAGGGTAGGTGACTAAGAAATGATTGAGAGGCAATCAACAAATGTCCACCTACCAGAGGTAAGAACGGCAGCAGTGCTCATCACAGTCAAAGGTGTGCCACTGCTTGGCCCACTTCCATCTCCCTTAATCTATAATTTTAGAGCTCAGGCCTGAGTGGGGCCAAATGCTGCCTCAGGACAGATTGCTTGGAAATCTAATACCGTATATTTCATGATCTGATAACAGTAAAGTTATTTCTTTGAGGCATGTGCTTAGCTCAAAAGAGCCCTCTTTGAATTGCATAGTGGAGCAGTTCAAAGTCATGTCTGGAGTCTACATTACTTAGAGCAGTTAAAAGCTGGTTTCTTTCAGGTTCCATCCAAAGCAATATAGCAACTAAGGAACGAAAAGGGCATTGTAATAATATATTCTTACTCTTAGGGATTATATTGTTGTTTAGACTTTGAGTAAAGCCTTAGTATGAGGCTCTATTGAGAAGAGTGATCTGTGTGGTCTTCTTAAGTATTTATCATCTTTTCAAATGCCAAGTGTTTTGAAAAGCTCACAGATGGTACAGAAACATATTGAAGAATCCTGTAGCTTTTCTTTGGAGGAAGAGTCTTGAGTGGCTATTGGGTATTTAATATGAATTTAAGAGTAATTTACTTTGTACTTTTGTCTTTTATATTTGAATTATTTCAGTTTAAGAAAACACCAAGAGGTATTTTGCACAAACATCCACATTTCATAAGTCTTTTCACCAAGGTGTTATTAATGTTAAGTATTTCTGTTGTGAGTTGATACAGGAAATAGTGATATTCTTATTTGAATCATAATGATCCAATAGCCAAAGAAATAAACAAACTTTGTGCAACTCTACAAAGCTTGTCAACAGTATAATTCAATATAGCCTAGTCTTTTAATTTTGCAGATTGACTTCCTGTTCTAAAGAAAGGCCAGCCAACTTGTGATAATTTATATAATATTATTTTTTTAAGTTTATTTATTTTGAGAGAGAGAGAGAGAGAGAGAGAGAGAGAGAGAGAGAGAGAAAGAGAGAATCCCAAGCAGACTTATTGCTGTCAGAGCATAACCTGCTGTGGGGCTTGATCTCACGGAATCTTGAGATCGTGACGCAAGCTGAAATCAAGAATTGGATGCTTAACCGACTGAGCCACACAGGCGCCCCATGTAATATTGTTTTTTAAGCTTTTCCCTTATATATGTTAAGATGATTTAAAGCAATAAACAGATTTTGGGGATGATAGTGTTGATGTCACCTAAGTGTTTAGACCTATGTTTCTTCTCCTCTCTGGTCTTCCTCTTCTCATTTCTTTCTTTATTTAACTTTTCTCTATGCTTTTTCTCTCTCCTCTCTCAGTACTTCATTGAACTGTCATTTCATAAGAACAATTATCAGGAAATGATTAGCATCTAATTTCTATTTTAGTATTAATAAATTAATGATTATTAATTAGTATTATTAAAAAATTTCAAGATAATATTTTTCATTTTCAAATAGATGCACAAATGTATTTATTTAACATAGCATATATCCCCAAGGCATGTAACCTATTGTTTTTGTTTTTAGATCTGTAGCTTATTGTTCTACCAAAGCATTCTGTAATCTCCTTTAAAGTCTTCTGTCTCTGGGATTCCAGCAATTTTGTAAAATATCTTCGTATTTTTTTATGGTTCAACTGTGTATTAGTATCAACACTTAGCAGGGCAGTTTAGAAGCCTTGTTACAGTCAAACTCACCTTGAGCTGTTTCAAATTGTGCAACTCTTACATTTTAGATATTACCCAACTCGGACTTTCCTGTCCTGGAATATGAACAACAGTTATAAAACTGCTGGTAAACTCATTTTTTTTCAAAATCTCTATAACTCAAAGCAACTTGAAAATGTTGCAAACAAACCATTTTAAAGGGAGAGTTATTTGAAATCAAAAACCTAAAATTTAATTAAATGTGTTTTCAATTAGAATTGTTCACGTTGAATCCTGCAGTGAAGGAACTATACTGAAATCATGAGTTGTCATAGAAACAGCATTGCTACCAAACTCGACCTTAAGTAAAACCTTTTTAAAATAAAAATTACCATGAAATTATTTTTAAGAAATAAATGCCTTAGGTAATTTGAATTTGATAGCAATGATTTTAGTATTAATGGATACATGTAAAATTCAGATGAGAGTGATATACGCTTGTAATAAAAGCCACATAAAACATGTAGACATGAAATCTAGTCATTCAGAAATGGTTGAAATATTTTTTATATATTTCTTAGTTTTACAATTTTACTTCCAAAGCTAGACTTATTTTATAAGAACAAGAAATATCAGAATAAAATTTATTTTTTAAAGTAACAATTATTTTGGGCTAAAGTCTTAAAATATACATACATACTTAAATTTTATCTTCTCTGTAGTATGAAAGCAAAACAAATTGAGAAATTAATTCATTATCTAACTGTTGATGAGGATAAATTGCTAATTTTATATTTCATTTGTATTTTATGTTTCTTGTGTGTATGAGAAAAATTGGCTCATGCTAAATATTCATGTGAGTTACAACACAAGTCTTCTACTTATCCCCCTTGTTCTCCATATTTGGTTTACATTTTTTTTTTACCAGGTGTATTAGCAAGTTAGTCAACTGTATTTTTAGTTATACTTCAGTACAGAAAGGCAAGCATTAGAACACATACATTCAGATATAAAGCAATCAGTAAGTAAGCCTACATTTGCATTCCATACATGTATTTGATTTTCATATATCCATTTCACACCAAGGAATTCTGGATTTATCAAGTGCAATTAAGCTGCTACCATTGATGAATGCTAGCAGTTTAAATAATTAATTAACTGATTAATATTTAGAAAATCGGTGAAATCGAAGTATAATTGAACTCAGTGTGCATGTCTGCCATGACCATTAGTGTTTGCTTTCAACTGTAAAATACATGTAACTTTTCCATATGTAATTAGGGTAGCAGTTGTCAGGGTACATTTTTGCCAATCCAGATGTTCATATTTAACTACCACAACTTTATAGTTATCTCATCGGAACTCTCAGGCCCAGCCCAGCTGAAATGTAATATTCAAGTATTGAATTTTGATTTATGTATGCCTCACATATTTGTGATATACTAGGTTAAAATGCTGATTTAGAAAAATGATTTTGAAGTTCTCACTGTAGAAGCAGGTTGGCTAATGGTTTCCTTTACTTGAAATGTACTCATTGCTTAACTGAATGTAACAGCTGTTTTTTGTTTACAAAATCTTATCTAAACTAAATGCTTTCTGTATATATCAAGTCAACTCTTGTAGGCAACTCCTTTAGTCCAGCTAGCAATTGGGCAGAACACCCACACGATGAATCATTGTTTTTAGGGGATGAGCATTACTTTGCAGTCAGTTGAATGTTCTTGTCTTGCTGTCCATAAAATAGTTTCTTTCTTTCTTTCTTTCTTTCTTTCTTTCTTTCTTTCTTTCTTTCTTTCTTTCATGTCTCCTTTAGTTTATTTCCTTCTTTCCATTTCCCTTGGAAATGAAATGTGAAGTTAGACTATTTGTATATTCCATTTCAATTTTGGTTTAGTATTTTATATTTAAGTTCCTTTGTCTTAGAATAAATTTAGCCCTATTTAAAAGCTAATAAATTGGCTTATTACTGCCTCAGAGATACTGTCAGAAGATATGAGACTCCTGGGTCAGAAGGAAGAAGCTTTATTCCTCAGGGCCCTGCAAGCATTATGAGTATCCACCTGTGCATCTACCAGCCTTGTTCCCAGCTCCCACAAGGGCTCAGATGGACACATTGACTGCATCACAGCTGAGGAACACTGAGCTTAGGAAATCTACCTTTTCATAGCTAGCAGTAGGCAAGCCTGCTCTTTGTCCCAAAGACATGCCCTCAACCGTGAGGGTTGCTTACTTCAACCACAAACTGAGAGATGGCCTGTGCGAAAATCAGTCATGGTCCTGCAGTCTTGCAGGAATGCTAGAGATCCATGGAAGGTTCTATCACATCACACTGTAAATGTTTTGACAAACCTAACCTTATTTTAGGTATGTTTGTGTGCATATTTCTTGTATTTTTTTTGCATATGGCTCCCTGAATGTGTACATGACAAGCCATGTGCTTACCAGTTGCCTTCTTAATCCAGATTATTTCCCAGAACATCAACATCAAGTAAATTATTAATATTAACTAACTATGGTTCAGATTCATTGCCTTCAGTAAGTTTACATGCACACAACACATCAGGGATGACAGGGTCTTGGCTCTGATTTTACCTTCAGAAGTTAGAACAGACTGCTGTGACTGATCTTAAAATGTCAGTGTAAGGTGCCAACACTGACACTTGAAACACTTTGAATGAAATGACTTGTTTGTGACATGCATGGAAAAACATTCCAAATTTGTGATGTAAAATGATTTATTCTCTGATAATCACCTTGTCAGATATTTTCATCTCACATACACAGTTATCTTTAGTTTTTGTACACTAAACTGCTATTGATTTTCCCTCACTTGATAATCAGGTCGTAAAAAATATCTTCCAAATGTGGTCAATCACCCAAACAGCTTTCAAAGTTATTCTCTAGGAAATTATATTTCATCATTTTGAGACAGTCAGAGGAAAGCAATCATCTAGAAACTACCCCTAACTATGGCCATTATTAATGTATTAGAAGATTTAAGCACTTATCTGCATTTACAGATTGAAAAGAATGGAAATTTTGATGATGACTTTGAGAAACAGCGGGTTAAACTGCAGAAGCAGTGAACTCGGAGGGCAAAATCGTCTATAGTACTCCAGTGGTGCTAGAAGGTATCAGAGATTAATGAAATTGCTTCTGGAGTCCCTAGAAGACAAAGTCTGCCTATTTCAAATGCTTTTTTTTTCTTCAAATTATTACAAGAAGAACATGTTCTATTGGTCAGTGTACTTTTTTGTTAATATTGTTGAAACAAGGAAAAGCAAAATGGCCATCTTTCACTATAAGCTAACCTTGAATTTGCCATAATTCATAAAGATAAAATGAAGTAATACAAGTAACAGAGTTACAACAACAAGAGCCATTCCTTGGGATAAGGAAAATCAAGGATCAGAATATTATGGGGCAGGGAGTAAAGACCGATGGGTGAGGCAGCTGGTGGGGTGATACTGGTGGTAGTAGTGGTGGGGTCAGCACTGTCCTAGCTGAGTACTGGGGGCCTCTACCCTGGTCTCTGCTGTGGCTCTCCTCTGGCCATGCCCACCTCACAGACTGAGAAGCGCACAGAAGATGTTCTCTTAGAGTTTGTAGGTGCCTCTCTTCTTGACCGTGTTTGAGAAGCCTAGAATGACAGAATTCTATGCCTAAGTGGATTAGTATCTGCTTCTAGGCCCCACGATGGCCTGGCAGCAACACTGCCTATTTTTAAAGAAACTTGAGGGTCTCCTATTCACTGTAGATTGGACAGTAGTCTCTTAAAGGGGAGATACCTGCTATAGTTTCCCCAGAGCCCATGCATAGGTGGGGCCTTGTGTATTGCCTCAGTAGCTGGTAGAAAGAAGAGCCTGTCATTCATCAGATCTCAACATGTACCTGACCTATCCATGGGGTGGTCTCCTGATTACTTATCAGGATCTGCACATAACTCTGGGAATTCTGAGCTCCAGACAGAGAGTCTCCTTGGCCAGCTCTGTACCTTGGGGTCTCTCTTTTCCTTCTTCCAACCTTCCAAAGTCTGACCTGTGTTTATTCTGGGTTGCATGAGGCTCTCTCTGAAATAAGAATTATGCAATTCAGTATGAATTGAATGCTCTTATATTTGCATTTAATACTGACATTGTACAACATAGATATAAAGACTAAAATCCATGCTAATAATTTCAATTTAAAATTTTTTCTTTACTTAGGATCTAATTAAATACCAAGTTAAGAGAAAGGTCACAGAACAGAGGAAAAATACACATCTAAGTGTACTTCTTGCTTTTAAAAAAAGGGGCCTGTAATTTTGATTTGTTCTGTGCCCTGAAAATTGTGTAGCCAGCCCTATATGTAGCCATTTTTGGAGAAGCCGTTTTTCCTTATCTTTAAATAAAGATACAATAGCCAGGCACACTAAAGCTAAACATAAGCATTTTTTATAACCAAACTACTCCACTCCTAGGGAAATACCTTATGAAAATTCATGCATATATTCATCTAAAGACATGAACAAGAATGTTCATAGAAGTACTACCTAAGCAGCCCTAATCTGAAAACTACCCAAATACCCCAAATTGTGGAAAAAATTATATCTACAATAAACTGTATAAATGAATCTCATGAAGATAATGCTGAATGAGAGAAGCCAGGTATATAAGAGTACATACAGTATAATTCCATTTATATAAATTCAAATATAGGCAAGACTAATCTATGGTGTTAGAAGTCAGGATAATAGTTACTCCTTGTTGGAGGGGTTGGCTAAGTACTGAAAGAAGGCATAAGTGGAACTTCTGAAGTCTTGATAATGTTCTGTTTGTTTTTCTTGGTCTTGGTCCCAATGATGTGTTCATTTGTGAAACTTTATCAAGTTGTAACTTAACATTTGTGCACTTTTCTGTATGTATGTAATACCTCAATAAAAAAGTGGAAATAAAATAGACAAAGCATGAAAAATCCTCTATTCTTTTAATCACTGCTACTGTAAGGTAAGATCTCATTTAGTTAATGTGCAGTTCAGTGGAAGAAATAATATAACCAAAGAAATTTATGTTCTTTTTTATGGTAGAGTTATAAGCTATGTAGATGAAGAGGAATAAACCATTGTTTTTGACCAAACTTTAAAAAAAGTAAGGAGTAAACAAGAGGCAAAATATATTATTACAAAAGTCCCCCTAGATAGCAATTGGGATTGGCTTGGGAGGAGTGGTATTTTAAGAGCTGTTCTATGGAGTGTAGTTCAGGAGTTAGAACCAACCTTGGTAAGTTTAAAGCAATGTGTTTTTGTAATTAAGCAACAAGTGGGTGTGTAAGAGGAATGTACTCCTGTTGATTTAGTCTGGTTGATTTATTTTTTCCTTTTTATTCCTTAGTTGTCAGTATTGACTTAGGGGCAATCATTTGAGGGTGGGTTTTTTTTTTAATGTTTTCTTTTTTAAATGTTTATTTATTTTTGAGAGAGACAGAGAGAGCATGAGCTGGGAAGGGGCAGAGAGAGAGGGGAACAGAGAATCTAAAGTGGGTGCTGTGCTGACAGCAGACAGCCCAATGTGGGGCTTGAACTCACAAACTGTGAGATCATGACCTGAGCCAAAGTCAGATGCTTAACTGCCTGAGCCACCTCGGTGTCCCAGGGTGGGTTTAAATTTTTTTTCAATGTTTATTGACTTTTTAGAGAGAGAGTGTATGAGTGGCAGAGGGACAGAAAGAGAGGGAGACACAGAATCTGAAGCAGGCTCCAGGCTCTGAGCTGTCAGCACAGAGCCTGATGTGGGGCTTGAACTCATGGACTGTGAGATCATGACCTGAGTGAAGTCAGAAGCTTAGCCGACTGAGCCACCCAGGCACCCCATCAAGGTGGTTTTTAAATACCCTCAAATAGTTTCCTCATAGGAGTGAAAACTGTACTTTGGGAAATTGGAGAGGATCAGCCTAATGCAATTTCTTATAAAATATACGAATTGTAGAATATTTAAAGTAACTGATATTCTCTGCATTTCCATCATTTGACAAATAATCTCAAATCCATGAATGATGGGAATTAATAAAAAACACATATCCATTGATAAAGTATTTACTGAATTTTTTACTATCTGTATCTACCATATTAGCATATTCCTATACAGTTTATCTGTTAATAGTATTTTTAGATTAGTTCAGTTTCCTTTCTGTCACAGGTTAATTTCCTCAAAATCAAATCTGATAATATTAAATCTATATCTATTAAGCTTCAGTTGACTCCCTATTATCTTTGGAATAAGATCCAGTTGACTTAATCTGTTCTATAATCCTACAGTTTGCTTGTAACCTGATCCCAGACTGTTCCCCTTACCTTGTCTTCTACCAATTCTATCTTCACCCTTAGCTTTGTAACCTTGACCCTAGTATGGTTTTAGGATTGTGACATGATCTCTCTCATATGCCTGCTGATATACTTTGCCTAGAATGACCTTACTTCCCATTGTCCTCTATGCCCATCCAGAGTTAATACTCCCCACCTTAGTCATTTTGTGGGATTTTGTTCATACCTCTGTAATAGTTCTCAACTCAAAATATTATTATATATCTGATTGCATGTCACTAAACTATGTGAAAGTGAGGTGAATTCATCCCCATATTCCAAGGCCTTAGACTAGTGCCTGGCTCAAAGTTAGTTCTCAGTTATATTGCTTAAATAATGATTATTTAAAAATTGGAAATCAGATGGAACCCAGTAAACTAAAACTATCAAAAGGAATTTTTATTATAACTTGAGTTTAGAAAAAAGATTTTTTATTCTTAAAGTTTCAGTTATGTAATATGAACAAGTCCTAGAGATCTGTAAAGCATAGTGCCTACATTGTATACTTAAAAATCTGCTGATAGGGCAGATCTTATATTAAGTGTTCTTATCACAAAAATAATAGTAATTACTAATAATAAATAGAGAAGGCAGGAGGAAACTTTTGGAGGTGAAGAATATGTTTATGGCATAAGCGGTGGTGATGGTTTCATGGAAGTATACTTATCTCCAAACTCATCAAGGTGTATGCAGTAAACGTGTACAGCTTTTCATATGTCTATCATACCTTCATAAAGTGGTTTAGAAATACTTTGTGTTAACCATGAGCATTAGTTTGAGCATTCTTTCAGCATTTTGGACAGTTGAGGCAGTTCTAGGATGAGGCAATTAACTGTCTGCAAGTCCAATCTACTTTCACCTGATTATATAAATCACAACATGTCAAAATAGTCCTCTACTGTTGCCCTCTGGAGACTTTAAATTATCTTGTCTTTTGAGTGTCTGTGTGTTTGTGCTTGAGTTTTAATTTTCAGATTAAGTACCATGCTTAGATGTCTATGGCTTTGGAAAAGAAGGCAACTTGACAAACCTTAATCTTCCTTTAAAAAAATTTTGTTAAGCCTATTATTTATTTTGAGAGAGACAGAGACAGTGTGAGTGGGGGAGAGGTAGAGAGAGAGGGAGAGAGAAAGGGAATCCCAAGAGACTCAGCACTGAGCCCAACACAGGGCTGGAACTCACAAAATGGTGAGATCATGACCTGAGCCCAAACCGAGAGTCGGATGCTTAACTGACTGAGCCACCCAGGTGCCCCTACAAATCTTAATCTTCCTAACCAGAAGATTGATGACTTGCAGAAATTTCAAGTACCTTTCAATGTCACAAACACTACTAAAAATTCTACCAATGTAGTCTCTGACCAAGAACACAAAAAACATGACAGAAATCTAGGCATAAATGCCTATAACTGAAAAGCTTTCCATTCACCTTGTTGTTATAGTTAAGATCGCATGGACTCATGGCCATATTACTTTACTGATTTGTGCTGGCTCATTTGGAGGCAAGTATGTGATTTTGGCAAAGAGAAATGGAAAGCATGTCTTTTTCAGACATATTCTATGTTTATAATGTTTACTTGTGATATTTAAAAAAATTAAATTGTTCACACACGGGGGCTACCCTTTTCCTCAGTGAGCTCCATTTTGTAATCTGAACTTTAGTATATTGAAATACTGCTCTTAGCATCCACAGCAAAGAGCTTTCTGACTAAATAAACTTAGCAGTCAAAGGTCTGGTCTGTACACTCACTTGGGTTATTTTCAATTCTCCTGAGACTAAAATCACCATAGCAATGACATTTCATTCTACCTACCTCCTTATTGGAGATGCCTATTAATATACCATTTATCAGAATAGATTAGCTTATTTTGGTGTTATAATAACACTTTTTACAAGGATTTAAACTATCCCACCTCCTTTGCATAGTCTTGTCTATCTTGAATTCTTTCCTCTATTCACAGACAGAATCATTGAGTTCAATCTGTTTTAGTAGGAAAAAGTATAGAACGATTTCGAACTAGAATTTAGAATAAAGTTTAATTACCCTTCCATGCATGTAGTAGCCCAAAGCTCTGGCACAAGGTAAGATTCTGAGACCCAGGGCTACAACTGAGGATGTGGCCAGACATAAAACTAAGGGGAACTCAGGTCTGCTTTTTGGATTAAAAAAATGGAATAGAACGGAATGGGCAGGATAATGTGGAGTCCAAAGAGTCATTTGGATAGATATGATCTAGACACCTCAGTAAAATGTGCTGAAGAGAGGAAAAATAGTCACTCCATGTGAGAAAAATGAGGAGAAATTCCCTGAGTCATGTGAGAACACAGGAGGACACCTTTTCTATAAAACCTGTGGCCCTACTGTCAGGTGGTCTGAGGCAGTTCATATGGGTAATACAGAACCCCAAAGCCAGCGACCACAGAATACTAAAGTATTCTATACATGTTCATTAGCCTCATTCACCTTTCTTCTCTACTTCTTTTCTCTTGACTGATCATTTCCCCTTCTTACTAGAAGGGTCTAACAGCCTGCCTGAGTTCATGAAGTTTTCTATCAACATTACAGAATGGAGAAATGATCTCTTCCTGCTTTTTCCCTTATTGGCGTCTTCAAGGCTATTAATACAAAGCCAGTCTTTAACAGCCACATCATTTTTCTTAATGATTTGAATTTATGGCTAAGTAGTAGATCCCAAAGAAATGACAGCTATACCGGTTGGCTTTACATCAGCATACTATAAGGTACTTTGAGTTAAGTGATGTCTTTAAATCTCCAGGAGTAGTAAGCAGTTTAAAACATATCACTTTATTTGTGGCTAGCATGACAGTTTTTCCCCATAAAAGTACTTGTTGCTTCCTTTAAACATGACCATGTACTACCATAACTGTATGCCTTTTATTTATGCTTCCCCCCTCATCTGGAATAAACATCTTTTAATTTTCAGTTTTCTTGCTTTTTCTTTTTCTTTTTTTTTTTTTAATTCTCAAGTTAGTTAACCTACAGTGTAGTCTTGGCTTCAGAAGTAGAACCCAGTGGTTCATCACTTACATATAACAGCCAGTGCTCATCTCAACAAGTGTGCTTCTTAAAGCCCATAACCCATTTAATGCAACACCCCAGCATCCCACTTGCATCAACCCTCAGTTTGTTCTCTGTATCTAAGAGAACTAGACAGCAGCATGCAGAAGTATGAAACTGGAGCACTTTCTTACACCATACACAAAAATAAATTAAAAATGGATGAAAGACCTAAACGTGAGACTGGAAACCATCATAATCCTACAGGAGAAAACAGGCAGCAACTTCTTTGACCTCAGCTGCAGAAACTTTTTAATTTTCAGCTTTCTTGTCCCTGCTTCATTTCTGAACCTCTCTGTTAAAATCAGTATTCCCTCCTTTGTGCTCTCATTGTGCTTTGTTTATATCTCTTTGCTAATGGCTTTGAATTATAATTACTTATGTATATCCCTGTCTTTCCCACCAGATTGTGAACTCTTTGAGAATACAGAATATGCCCTATTCAATCTTACTGCACAGTACATAACCTGCCACCTGCCTTAAATTAGGCACTTGGTATGTATTGGAGAGTTTCACTACATGATGGATAAAAAGCAACTTTCCAAGGGCTGAATGCATGCTACAGTTAACAAAGGTAAAAAAAAAAAGTTTTCAATCCATGATTGCCTCAGAAGCAAAGGAAGTAATAAGTTATTAATGGAGATCATGGGGGAGAAATAATTTTAACAAAATGAAATGGATATCCAAGTACATTAATATTCAAACAGAATATATGAGTTATGCAGAAGCAAAGCACAAATTAGCCATTAGACTACAGACTCTAAAGATTTTAGAATTAGTTTCTGAGTTTACAATTTTAAATTAGGTTAATAGTCAAAGGGAGGGAGACTGCCTTCCTTATAGTGGTGCCTTTTCATACTGCCTCCCCCCTGGCTTATTAACATGAAATAGGGCCGATTATTTACCAAAGGATATCTGGAGTTTTAAACAAAAATAAATTTTAAAATTCTTTACCAATATTTAAAGCAAGCATTTTCTAACCAAATGGCTTTTGTATTTAGGCTAAATGGAAAAGCAAACTCTGTATCTTGCTACTTTCTTTTTTTCCTGACAGAGATGAAGACTTACTGCCTTTACAAACCTTTATCTCAGGCTTTGCTTCAGAAAATTTCCCAGAGAATAATAGAGTGTCTTAATAGTTTACTTCTGAACTAGCTGTCAAATGAAGAAAATGTGTTCCTATGAGGGACAAATCAATTTTCTCAGGGGTCTTGGGTGAAATACTTGAGATTTTTCTTGGTGTGGGTTTAAGGTCAAATAGACAAGCTCAAAAGAAGGCCCTGCCATTTATTCTCAAAGTGATCACGGAATGGCCATTTAAATACTCCGAGTTGTTTTTCTCATTTTTATGCAGGATCGACTACCATTGTGTAAATATCAATAGGCATATATTTGTATGCGCATAGATCATCTCTAAAAAGTTATAGAAGAAATTGTCACAGTCTTTCCCTCCAGGTAGAGGAACTGGGTGCCTTCCAGGTATCACAGATGGGAGAGAGACTTACTTTTTACGATACCACTTTAAACCTTTAGAGCATTATACCATTTCATGTATTACCCTTTCAAAAGTACAATACTTGATTTAAAAAAACATAATAAAATATGAAATGAAGTTTCCAACACAATTGCTGACATCATATTGAATAAATAATGTTCTCTCTACTTTTTCTATTTAATTCCCTAATTTACACTCTTTGATCTTGTATCCATAGGAAAAATACCCACGCTTTCATAGAAGCTTTAGTTCCACAATATTTTAGAAAGTTAAGTGTTTTAGATTTTTAGAAACTAAAATGAATAAATATAAAAGATGTTTATTTTTTAGAAAATTCAAACCTTGATGACTTAGCTTGTCATCCTTTTTTAAGAGACATATAGCTCTAAAAGCCTGATGATAACCCATTCATACCTCTAAGAGTTATTTCCATTTTCTGCTATGGGCTTGTCAGACACTATTCTAGATTCTTGAATAAGGCAGAAAAATAGCCTTGTCCTTGTAGAGGGTTAACCTACAGGAAACAGATGATAAACAGTAAACATGATGCATAAGTAAATTAACTTAGTAGATTAGAAAGTGGAGTACTTAATGGACATATAACGAAGAAGATGGAGATAAGGAGAAAAGGGAGAGATGGGATGGGTAGTGGCTTTAGCCATGGTCAGTGTGATCTTATTGAGAAGGGCTTGAGCTGAGACTTAAAGATGGATGAAGGAATAAAGCCACACAGATATGTCAGGAAGAGTATTCCAGGCAGAGATAACAACCATTTCAGAGTCTAAACAGAAGCATGCCTGTGCATCCAAGGAGTAGTGATGGAGTGGCTGGAGGAGGTGTGATTCAGAGGAGGTGAAGCAGGAGAGGAGGAAGTCTGGGAGGAAATAGGTTAATATCATGGAGAGTCAGCCTGTAAGCCATATTAAAGAAGTCAGCTTTTACTCATGGTGAGATAGGGAGACATGGAGGGTTTTTGGCAGAGGAATGACAAGTGCTGACTTCTTTTTCAAAGAGGTAGCCTTGTTCAGAATAAACTTATAGGAAGGCAAGAGGGAAAGCAAGAGATAGTATTTATCAGTATAATATAGGCAAGAAGTTGTGTTCACAGTGGTAATACTGGGTTTGATATGGAGTTATGAATGAAAGATAAAGCCAAAGATAGTTGAAGCAATGTGGGCTGAGCATCTGGAAGAATGACATTTCTATTAACTGAGCTGAGGATAACTAAGAAAGGATCAGAACTGGAAAGGTAAATTGGCAGTTCATTTTTTGAACAAATTAAGTGTGAGATGCCTATTAAATATCCAAGTGGAGATGGTGTTGAAGCAGAGAGGTCCAGGCTGAAGATATGAATGTAGTACTCATCAGCTTAAATACAGTAGTCCCCCACTTTGTCTGCATTTTGCTTTCTACAGTTTCAATTACCTGTGGTCAACCATGGTCTAGGAGCAAATGATCCTTCTTCTGTTGTATTGTCAGAAGGTGAAAAGTAGCCTGATGCTACATCACAATGCCTATATCATTCACTGTACTTCACCTCATCATGTAGGCACTTTATTATCTCACATCATCACAAGAAGAGTGAGTATAGTACAGTAAGATATTTTGAAAGAGAACACAATTATATAACTTATTACAGTATATTGTTATAGTTATTCTATTTTATTCTGATTGTTAATCTCTTACTGTGCCTATTTTAGAAATTAAACTTTATTATAAGTATGTATGCCTAGGGAAAAGTATATATGCAGTTCATTACTATTCATGGTTTCAGGCACCCACTAGTGGTCTTGGAAGTATTCCCCTCAGAGAAAGCGGGGGGTGGGGACTATTGTAATCACTCTTTGAAAGCAGTCACTTCTTCCCACCCCAAAACCTTGTCAAGGATTGTTCTACATATAAAGGATATCCCGGTTGATCCTAAGAGCAGAGAGTTCAGTCTTAAGAGAAAGCCAAGGGAAAAAGGCAGATATCACCAAATTGGGATACAAAACATGTAAAATTTGTTTCTGTAATTACTTCAAGATAAGGTACCCATTTCCGAATCCTGTGTTTGCAACAAGATGTTTTTCTCTGCAGAGGCTTCTGTCAGGGAAGGCAAATAACTGACACTTTGAACTTGAGCCTGAGCTCTGGATAACATGAGCTTTCTTAAGAGCTCCTGAGATTTTTGGGGGCACCTGGGTGGCTCAGTTGGTTGAGCGTCCAGCTTCGGCTCAGGTCATGATCTCACAGTTTGTAGGTTCAAGCCCCGTGTCAGGCTCTGTGCTGACAGCTGAGAGCCTGGAGCCTGCTTCGAATTCTGTGTCTCCCTCTCTCTCTGCTCCTCCCCCGCTCATGCTGTCTCTCTCTCTCTCCTTCAAAAATAAATAAAACCATTTTAAAAATTAAAAAAAAGAGCTCCTGAGATTTTTAAAATTTTGTGTGTGTGTGTGTGTGTGTGTGTGGGTGGGTGGGTGAGAGAGAGAGAGAGAGAGAGAGAGAGAGAGAGAGAGAGAGAAGAAATTAGAAAAACAAAGAAAACCCAACACACTGTTACAAATACTATTACTTTAGAGATGGAGGGGGTTTTTTTTTGTCTTGCAAAGGTGAAGGTATGATCATACACCTTTGGTGCCAAATATTTCTTTGTTCAGAGAAAATCGCAAAAACGATGACATCATTGTAAAGCAGAGGCCATGGCTGGAGGTGGAGGTGTTCAAGAAGCAGAGGCGGCAATAGGCTGCTTTGGGTGATTATATGTACAGTGGTATGCACAGTGGGTGCTTATCTCACTGTAGACCAGTTTTCCTTATAAAGTAGCTAGTTGTAAAGTACTAATTTGCCTCAGTTATTTTTTGGTCTTTGGAGAAGTTGATTTAATATTAGGGACTGAACTCCGTTGTGTTATGGTATTTATTAGGGAAAGATTACTGTCCACATTTTGGCCATTGAGGCCAACGATGAGAAGAATAAGCACCCAGGTGAGTGTCAAGAGCCTAGAATAGCAGCAAGTGAAATGCAATGAGTAGCCTGAAGGAAATAATACAACAGGGCTCATCAGACCTGGGAAGATAATATATTTACATCTTCCAGACACACTAATGATGGAGGAAATGACAAAAGGAGGCTCAAAATGCTGTACGTAGCAGCTTAAGTGGAGGCCAAAGCTATAGAATGTTGGCGTATATACAAATGTGATTTCATTTATACACTCAGGGTAGTGCAGTCTGGAGACAATTAAATTATGTATAATTAAGTTGCCATAGCTAGGAAGATTGAAGCCAATTTACAGTCATTGCTAAGAATAATACAACTAAGCATGCAATGTGTTTGTGTATGCTGATCTTCTTGTTTTCTATGAGCTTAGTGCCTTTTTTCTTTGTAAACACTTTATTACATATTTGAAAGTTTCCTCGTATTCATATTTTTTGTAGTATGATGCAAGGTATAAATAATGGTTTTCATTAAATTTCAATGATGGCATCAAAAACATTGATAAAATGACTACTATGTCTTACATGTTGTAACATAATTCAGGAGAAACACTAAATATGGTTTTTGGGTATTTTCATGAAAGATGATGTTTAACATTTTAATTCCTAAAAATGAGAAGTCATAAGTGGTAATATACTAATTCTCCCACTCTGAAACTCAATTTAATCATGATGGTTTTGATAAGTATATTACAAAAACACTTCAATAGTCTGAAGATATAAATCCATGTAAAATCCCAGCCTGTCAATTAGGCTGCAAAAATTTTCAAGAGTAAGAATTTTTAAAGATTGGGGCAATTGTAAAGACAATTTTCCATTTTTTCTCTTAATCTTAGAAGAAACATGTGCACTGCAGTTTCTGAAAGGATAAAATTCAAAAGATCATATAGTTAGGTCTACTGCTTATGCTGTTATACTGAACACCTTCAGAACTCTTTCATATTTAAAAAATATAGACATGCCATAAGTGGTTGATTAAAATACAGTGTTGTGTATCCATCCAATAAAAAACTTACCAAATTAATGCCATATGCTTGTACAACAGGCACTAAATATATTAATTTATAAATCAGGATATATTTTCTGTTTCTCATGCTATGATCATATAAAAATGTTTATTAAAAATGTTCACTTTCAAACCACAAGCCATATGAAAAAAACAATAGTTGCTTTGCTGTTTTTTTTTCTAATTTCTTTTAATAGATGTTATCTCATTAATTGTTAACCTTCCTTCAATCCTAATATCTACATTTCATGCTATGCATTTTCCTATATTTTGTTTTATCTGCATCTAATGTTTTGATATATTGTATTTTCATTTATCTTTCAGCTCAAAAATATCTTGTATAATATCTTCTTTGATTCATGGATTAATCACAAATGTAGTTCTTAATTTCTAAGCATATGGGGGATTTGCTAGTTGATGTTTATCAGAATTGCATTGTGAATAGTGAACAGCCTCTACGTTTTAAAGTCTTTGAATTTTTTTGAGATTTGCTTTGAAATTTTTGGGATTTGACTCAATATTTTGTCAACTTCATAAATGCTTCCCATAAACTTGAAAATAATGTGTATTCCATAGTTGTTATTTACAGTATTGGATGCAGCTTAGTGCAGGATCTATATCCATTGGGTCAAATTTGTTAACAGATTTGTTCAAGTATTCAATGAATTTACTTTTTATTTTCTATCTTTTCTCAATTACTAAGAAAGCTCTACTAAATGAGCCCACTATGATTGTAGATTTGTCTATTTCTGCTTATAGCTCTGTCACTTTGTTTTATACATATTCAGGTTATACTGTTAAGAGCAATTTTTTGAATTGCTGTATTTCTGAATTGAATTTTCTACATTTATGTAGTGTTTCTCCATGTCTCTAGCAATTTTTGCTTTTAAATTCATTTTGTCTGATATTAATATCATGATACCCAGTTTTTTCTTGGTTAATATTTGCATGGTAGTTCTCTATTGTTTTATTTTTGATATTTCTGTTTACTTATATTTTATATGCTTCTCTTTTAAGAAAGTTTCATTTTTAGTCTACTCAATCTGTTTAAATTTAATATAATTATTAATATAGTAATAATTTTTGGTTTAAATTAGCCAACCTAGAATTCACTTTTTTTTGGTTTTACCTGTTACATTTCCTTTAATTCATCTTTTAAACAGAGTACTTTTTGTCATTTTATTTTTTCAATCCTTGTATTAGTTTGAAAGATACACATTCCCTTTCTAGTCTTCTTAGTGACTCTTTAGAAATTATAACATTTATGCCTGACCTATTAAAATCTGATATTAATGTATACTTTTAGCCTTCTGAGAAATGCAAGGCATTAGACTTCTTGAACTCCATTTATACTCCTTTTAATTTGTTTTTAAATATATTTTAATTCTACATATTATAAATAATACAAGATATTATTACTATTTATATAGTTACTATTTATTTAGGTTTATCCATTAACCTACTACTATGATATTCTTCATTCTTCCTGCATCTTTGACCTTCGTCAGTTCTCTAATTCATGACGTAATCTCCCCAAATATGACCCTTAACCCCATTCTTTTTCTCCCTTTTCTCCTTCTTGTACTCTAAACATAATATGTTAGATATTCACACTGTGTTCTCTATGCCACCTCTCTTTTTTTCTCTTTTTGTCTCTCTCTACTTCATTCTGGACAGTATTTTGATTTAACTTCTAATTTACTCATTCTCTCTTTGATAGCATCCATTCTGCTGTTAAGCCAATCTATTGATTTCTTAATTATAAATATTGTATTTTTTCAGTTGTAGAATTTCCACTTGATAGTTTAAAAAATCTTATGTCATATAATATAGCTTCTTGATACTATTTTCAATTTGGTATTTATCTACTTGGTTGTTTTTTACTGTGTGTTTGCTAATTCCAGTATCTGGAGTCTCTGTAGCTCTGTTTTTGTTGTTTATTATACTAGTTTTAACTCATGGCGTCTTGTCTCCTTGTGTATTGATTGAATTATCTGCTAAGCATCAAATTTGAAAAATTTAATTTGGAAAGTATTTGAGACTTAGGTTTATTTTCTTTTCCTCCAAAAAAGTATTTTATATTGTATTTGCCAAGCTTCTGAATTTCTAACAATTGTCTTAAATCAGTTTATAGTTTACAGTTATCTAAGCCACCTAGATAACTCAAAGCTGGGTACAATTCAGTTATTGTTACTCCTAGAATGAAGCCCTTCAGAATTCCAGCAGAAAGTTGGTAAAGGTAATCATAGTGATTTACCAGGACCCCAGCCATAACAGACCCTAATTTCAAACTACAGTTTGTGTCCTTACACATGTAAAGTTCAGCTTCTTATACTTTTTTCGTATTGACCCCTGTAGTAAAAGTAGTATTTTATGAAAATGAGCCCACATCTCTGATTCCCATAATCTCCCAGATATTGATATTATATATATTTTTTACTATCTTATTGAATCTATATTGATTTTTTTAAAGGAGTTTAAAATTCTCTTCGGAAACAGATAATTCTCAATTACCTAGTCCTCCATTATAGAAAGCAGAAGTGATGAACAGCCATTATTATATTCACAGTTATATCTCTACTCACTAATATACTAAAGAGAATATTTTAAGTATACAGAGAACTTTTCCCTCTATTGTAATGTTTATATTCTCTTTATTGTACACAGCAAAATATTACGTCCAGGAGAGCTTTCTGTCCTGCTCTCACTGCTTCCCCAGCAGTTTCATAGCCCATTTCTGAATTCCTTCCCTTACAGTCTTTCCATTCACTCAACATGTGATCATGCATTCAAAAATAAAGTGTCTTTAATATGTAGAGAATTCTAATAGCTGCTATAGAAAATAGAAAGCCAAATGTTTGAGTCCTGGTCCCTGAGGTTAAAGGTCAACTTGATAATTCAAAATCAAAATATATTTGCAAACTATTATTGAAAGATAAAGAAAATATGACACTAAGTGTTCATTGGCTACATGATAGTTCATTATCGATCTGGGTGCCAAGGAGATCAGGGTTTTTGTAACAATTGGATTGTATTAGATGCAAGGCTAAAAATTAAAACTGAGAGAGATTAAAATTTGTGTAAAATTTTTATATCAGTCAGGATTGGAAATTGGCCTGGGAATAAGTAGGATAAGCATTAACTCTTATTTGTAATGAATGGGCAGGAGTTGGAGCTACCATTTTATTGTTAAACGACCACCGAAGTACCAAGATAAAACTGCTTGAGCTGTGACTATACCTGAGTTGACTATCCTTGCAGGCAATGACATTGTATATTGATTTATGCACACTCTAAGTAGAGGAACTAATTCACACGGAACATTCAGGTGATCAACCAACGAGGATTTGGGGTTTATTTGTGTAGAAAACAGTGTGTCAGCCACATAGCCTAATTATTAAAAAATATACTTGCATTCACTCTTAATATGCAGTTTGCATGTGTGTATATACACAAACATATACATATATGTACACATATGTGTAATATATACTCACCTTATCCTGTACAAGATTTTAAAGAACAAAGAAAGTGTCTTATTTTTCTATTTAATTTCTCCTCAGTATAACACACTAGAGTGTCTAGTTATAAGCATTAAAGTCTATTGATTTTATACTAATGCAAGTTAAATACTAAGTTATTTCATATAGTTCCATTTCAATGATGATTACCATATATTTTAAATTGAAACAATATAAATCCACTTGGTGTTTAAGTGATATTTTCTACTGCTGGATCTTTGAAAAAAGTTTCTGCTTTGGCTACCAAATTTGGTCCAGGTGTAATAAGAAAGAAGTGAAATGTTGTCAGCCAAATCATAAAAGCTTATTGAACGGTTATAAAATTAACATTAAACACCAAATTCCCATCACCAAATGTGAGTAAATTCTGCTAATGTATATAACTAAAGGAAAAAATATATACCAAATTTGGAGTTTCTTCAAAGAAAATGTCCCATACATAGGCATAGTTGCAAACACTAAAATAAGAACAACTTTCTTCCTAATAGTTGTTCATTAAGTGATTACAAAGGAGATTTTATAAGTAAGGATCTATGCTATGTTTAGATAATGGCTAAGATAAAGCTACATCTCGTACTCATATATTAAACTATCTGACTAGGTCACGATGGAGTTTCTGGAGTGGTGAATCTCCAGGGAGGGGAGCTAGAAGGTAGACTGTAGAGTTCTCACAGAGGTGCACCATGACTGCACGTTGATAAATAGAAATGAGGACATCTACAAAGATGTCATTAAAAGATAGACATATGCAAGAGTTACAGCCACAAATATTTCTATATCTTTTACAGCTAAAAATTTGAATTAGATTCCATAAAATAGGGATATAGTTTCATTAGATAATATCTAATTAAATTTTAAAAATGTAATAATTTGTATGCCAGGTGCTAGGGGATGATCCTGCTCTGGTTGAAAAGTGAGTTACTGAACTCATCTTGGATCGTTGTTAACCTTTTATGGTAACTTTTATGCATTTGACGATGGGATTTTAGGGTGTTGATAGAAATAAAATTTGTCTTTTAAAAATTTTATTAAAAAATTATTTTCTCCTGTGCTTCTTACCCAAAAAAACTCCTGAAGAACATGAGTCCTTTATGTCTTTTTTCTTAAGGAAAAGTCTACTTTCTGCCATGTTATTGCTGCTTCAAGGAAATATAATCTTTATGCAATTCCAGAAGATATCTAAGGTAGAAGTAAAGAAACAAACAAGAAAACAATTTTCTGCAATTAATCATATGTGAAAGTATTCATCATCAATAAGTTATTTTCAATATCTAGATTTTAGTTAAGTTCCTCCTGTTTTAACATCAGGGCCATAGAAAGGCTAGCTATTGTCCCTGACAGTCGGGCTATTTTAATGATATATAACATAACCATGCAATTTTCAGGGTAAACTTCCTGTTTAAAAGTCTGAAGATGTTAGATCTAGTTAAGGGGTTGCTTGTTTTCTTTGTTTTACTATTTTTGTATTCTGTTTCTAATTTCAAAGTTTCCATTTATTTTCTGTTTCACAAGAGGTATTTTATGAAGTGAGTTTTATAAAACAAGGTGCTTTTGGCTTAGATTATGGTCAAAAGAAAAAGGGGGCATGGGGGGCCAACATAGGTTTCAGAAATTTTGCTCATCAGAATTCATTCCACTTGGAGCCTCTCTAAAAGTTTGACAGCAAGCTAGTCTTCATTGTTGAAACAGACATTAGCAATGCAGAAATTATGGTGGAGCATTTTATTGGACAGACTTTCTGAAGAATAACATTTAAATTTGATGTAATTTGCCTGAAAGCAAGTGGAAATACAAGTTGCATATTTTAAGAATGACCTTAAGAGCATCCATTTGCTTATTTTGAAGCTTCTTTTCACAATTCTATAAATCCTACAGACTGTGCATATTTCATATTGCTGTTTACCTTGGCCTTATTATAATTCAACAGTCCCCATAAATTGTTCTTCAATAAAAGTTGCATTTTATGGCATAATCTCAGTGATCTTTCTCCAAACTATGAAGTTAGAAGCTTGTTTTATCAGGGTCACTTGGTGGCAGGTTTATACTTCTACAATGAAGTAGGATAAGGAATGTATGGTTATCACCCTTTCTTCCTCAAGTAAATCGAGTTTAGGACTTTAGAAAATGAAACACTTTTCCTTCTTTCATAAAACATAGGCATAGTTGCATTGTGAAATGTATTATGAAATCTACATGAAGTAGACCGGCTCAGTAAAAATCTCATAGAATGTTAACATTTTTAAAAAGTTCTACAAGGGATTATGATTCAACTGTTTTGGGGAAACTTTGTCATAGATAGAAGTAGAATATTTGCTTTTTCCTGAAAGAGGGTCAGCCCCTGCCTTCTAATTTCCAATTGTTTAAGATTTAGAAATGCACAAGGTTCTCCTAGGCTGAACAGAACTTATAGAACTTGGAGGTATTTTTATGTGAGCATTTTGACCCAGAAAATTGGATATAGTCACCTCTCAAAAAAACTAAATTCTAATGATTATTCAAGATTATATATTATTAATGAAAATATCTTATTCAAATTAAATTTGATTTTAATGACTCTATATTGTGTTTGAATTTGATAGCTCTTTTAAAAGTGTTTTTTTAAGGACTAGATTTTTTTATTGCCATGTTTTCATTTATAAAATGGAAATGCAAGGGTATTTTATAGATACAAACATCTAGTTTATACCAAATATTTCCTCAGGTGACTTGAGAAATAAAAAGGTAATATAAGATAAAGCATGGTAAGACAAATGCATCTTTGGCAAATACAAATTACATTGAAAGATTTCACAATCTATTAGGCAAGTGGAAAAGGCTGTATCTTGTGTCTCCTTTAGTTTTACCAAAGAAGGCCTCATTTATACACCCTATAAAAGTTTCTTTTGCGCAATGTTTCAAATAAAAGGAAATATGCCTTTAAGGTTAGAACAAAATTATTCTTTCATAGATGTATGGAGAACAATCTTTGGCACAAATCCATGAGGAAGAGTTTAAAATTTATGTTCTTCAGCAGGATACTAATAAGCATCAAGTGAAAACAAGGTGAAGAGTTTCAGTGTATTAAATGTAGTCTGAGGCACCTGGGTGACTCAGTCAGTTAAGCATCTGACTCTTGATTTTGGCTCAGGTCATGATCTCATGGTTCCTGAGATCAGGCTCCACGTTGGGCTCTGCACTGACAACACGGAACCTGCTTAGGATTCCCTTTCTCTCTCTCTCTCTCTCTCTCTCTCTCTCTCTCTCTCTCTCTCTCTCTCTCCCCTGCTTGTGCACCTGTGCACACACACATTCTCTCTCTCTCCCTCCCCCCCCTCTCAAAATAAATACACTTAAAAAATAATCAATGCAGTGTAGCTACCACTGAAATGTTGTTTACTGCCATTGGTGCAGTCATGCAAGGAAAAACAGATGACTTACCTGCCTATCCTCAGACCCTTGCCTCCTGGTTACTAATAATCCTATGCATTAAGCAGAAAGGTAGGATTGGTGACAGGGACTTCTGTGATGAGTCAAGTGGTTTTGATTGCATAGGTACTTATACCAGAAAGGAACTCCTATATTAGCTCAAGTGAACTAACATTAATTGAAAACCTTTTTCATGCTCATTTCCTTGATTCTTTATGAGCTAAGCTATACTATCCCTATATTGCAGATGAGGAAACTGATGCCTTGAGAGGCACAAATACCCTTGCATCAAACACTGGGTGGTAGAGTCAGAGTTCAAGAGCAGGTGTTTCCTGCTCCAGCAGCCTTACTTCTACCCTTGTCCCATTCAAGAGAGAAAGAGAATACACTAAATGGATCCAGATATCATCTCTTTGAATGACTATCTCCTATCTGCAATCTTTCTTCTAAAATGATGTTTAGAATACTTCAATCAGTCCAAATTGTGCTGACTTTGTGTAGGTACTGTTGAAGGACATAATAAAATGGGGGATCCAGTAGGACAGATATCATTACTAAGACTCAAATATGATACAGACATAAAGGCTCTAGAACTTCAAATGGCACATAACTCTTTGAGGACCAAAATTGTTGAGGAAGGCTTTGGTGAGTGTCTGATATTTTACCATAGACATTACCAATGATAGTGGGCTATTACACTTTATTTTCTTTGAGGGAAATAAAAGCTATACGTATCTTTAGCATATTGAAATGGATCATCCTACTTTTTGTCCAAAAGGCAGCAACAGTGCATTTAATCAGTCCAGTTTAACAAAACCCTATCCTATGATAATTATTAGAATAAGTGGCCCTTTAAGATTAGGAATGAAAACATATTGACCACATTTGGGGAAAGAAAATCAGGAGCTCATTTTGATGAGCTTCTGTTTGTTTCTGTTTCTTGGCTCTTCTAGCATCACTCTCTCCCCACACTCTGCTTTTCATCCCTCAATACCCAAGTTGTAAGGCCTTTTGCCCTACCCAATAGGGTCTTGCCCTTGGTAGTTTCACTCAGTGCATTCTTTCTAAAGGTCCCTTTACTCTCAGGGCTTCCCTGGGTGCTGGATGTGGTTGGTCTCCAGACTTTGTGCTCTACTTTACCTTTTAAATTCCAAAGGAAGTTATACCAGCAAAAAGCAGATTAGCTGTGTCAAAGTCACTTTCTTTTAAGGGATGGTGGGGGTCTATCAGACAATCTCATGAGTGTTGATCAGATGATTCCTGATTGACTGGTTTAAGATTACATTTCTGGGAGAGGCAGAAATTGTAATTAAGTCCCAGTTTGGGGGTTAGCATAAGGGACTCTATTCTGGGCCTGTTGTCTTGTTTTAAAAAGTGGAAACATTCATGAAATCTGATTTCTAGGCTCTAAAGGCTAGTTTTTACAGTTGAGATAACATGACAGATTACTTACCAAAATCTTCAAGTAATTAATAATTTTATGACTTTGAAAATGACAGAATTATTCATTAGTCTGTCAAAGATTCCATGTACTCTCTTCCATTTAGATGGTAAATTTAATGTAGTTCAGTGTTATGATGTGATGAACTAAATATACTTCAAATACTCTTTAAGTAAAATTAATTGTGAAACTCTTAACATGTAGATTTTTCTTTCTTTCCATTTAATGTTCTACTATATATTTTTCTTTTGGATTTTTCTATTTAGAGGTTCACAATCTTTATATCTTTCTCTGCTTTGGAGGTCTTGCTCCTTACACTATAGCATATAATGCAGAGGGAACTTATTCAGGTGCCAGGTAGGAAAAAGAACACCTAATGTGTACTCATTATTTACTATGTACCAGATACTCTTCTAAGTACTTTATACTTTTATTTCATTTTAATTCTCACAGCCAACTTGTGATATAGGCACTAATTTTTTTATCCCCTTTTGTAAACCAGAGAACAAGGCACAGAACCATTAAGTAACTTACCTAGTCCCAAGAATCAAATCCTGAACTGTGATGCTTCTAATTAGCTGCTCCATAACTGTGTGATCTCAGCTAAATTACTAAGCCTCTCTGTACCTCCATTTGCTCATCTGTAAAGGAGGGAAATGAGGTTACAAAATAAATAGATAAGCTACAAAGAATTCACAGTCTTAGTAGCAATGTTAAGCAAGCAGGTAAAAACGTGACTAGAATTCAAAGGCAGAGTAGAACACAAAGTCTGGAGACCAGCTATATGCAGTACCCAGGGAAGCTCCGAGAGTAAATGGGACCTCCAGGAAGAGTGCTGAGTGAGATTACCAAAGGCAGGACCCTGTGGGGCACGGGAAGGGGCCATCTGACTTGGATACTGAGGGATGAAAAGAAGAGTATGGAATAAGTTAGGGGTTGGAGTAGCACTGAGAGAGTGATGTTACAGGAGTTAAGAAACTGGCCAACAAGGCCAAACTTAACTTTTTATATTTTGAGGACTAGCCATGTCCTCATTTTGTTTGGCAATGAAGTCGTCATTGACCTTTTGAGGGATGTCTTCCTAGAGCTGCAGTAGAAGTGAGGTTGCAACACATTCTGAGAAGAGAAAGAAGGAGGGAGGCACACAGAGAACGAATGTCCTCTCAGTTTGCTGTGAAGAGGCTGCAGCCCCAGGGAAAGAAGGCTAAGAGATGGGCTTGTGGATAGGGGACATCTAAGTGTGCTTCTACTTAACATTTAGGGATCAGAGGAAGAGCAGGGAGAGATGGAGAAGGGGAGGGGTGATAAAACAAGACATGGGAAAGAAATAGGCCAATAGCCTTTCTGCAAACATTTGCTAATGATTTCTTCAGTGCTGTTACCCAAGAAATAATTGGTGATAATTTGAGATTCTTTCAACAACTCATATTTATTAAGTGATTACTATATGTCAGACACCATTTTAAGTGCTAGGAATACAATATCAGTTGCTACTAAGCAAAACAGGCAAAATTCCTGCTCCCATGGCACTTGCATTGGAGAGAGTTTGTCTAAAATAAGTAATAAACATGCAAATGAATGAATAGAAAAATATGGCTGGTGGATATAAGTGGTATGAAGAAAACTGAATTGGAATAAAAAGGTAGGGTGGCCTCTAGAGGGGCGGTGATGCTGTCGTAGATGGGCAGTACGAGGCCCTAGTTGATGAGGAGATATTATAGGGGAAATCTAAAGCAGTAAGGGGCTTAATTTTATGACTATATGGTGAGAAAATGTTTCATACAGATGAACAGTGAGTGCAACAGCTTACAAGTGTGCAAAGATTTGGGGAGATTCAAGGAATACCTAAGAGGCCACTATGGCTGGTGTGGAATGAGTGGGAATAGAGTACAATCGCTTAGCAACCTAAATTGTCCAACCCTGTAAACAGTAGTTTTCTATGCCTCATGGTAAAGGCAGCTCTAGGAATGGGTTATATTCAAACTATGATGTTATTTTTACTATGCATAGTTTTTCAATGTCTCAGTAGTAATTTTTATGTTTTGTGATATTAGACCATTTTGAGAACTGGATGGAAACTATGGTTTCCATAGTTTCTCTTCTTAGAAAAATCATGTATTTACCCAAAGAGAAGAAATCGCTTACAATTTCAGAGGACTCTGCAAAGTCTGTAATACTTTCCTTGGACCCCAGTTTAAAAACTCTTGCTATGGAAGATGAGATGTTTTCTAACACAGTTCTTCAATGTTACTTTGATTCTAAATAATGCAGAGAACCTCACTCCCTGTCCTTGAAGAGTTTATCATCTGGCTGTCACTACAATCATATTTCACAGTGATTCCAACAAGAATTCTGGAATCTCAGTTTCTTGATCCCCTTCTATTCTCCTCACTCTCTCAATCACCTATTCCTAGTCTAGGCCTAATAATGGTACCTCTTCGACAATCTCAGTTTCTAGCATTTCAGTCTCTAACTACTGCCTTCTCTCTTTCCAGTTTATTCTCTGTAGTGTCCCAACTCCAAAAATTCTTTATCCAAGTGGAACCTACTATCCATTAATCCTACCACCTTTTTACTATGCCCTTGTCCCTGAACTGTGTCCTTATTTCTCTCCCTGCACAGCTCATATTTAATGATCCGTTGTGCACTAATGACCTTCCTTACACTCTCAATGTCCTTGTTTCCATTACATTCTTCTGGCAAAACCCCAACATTGTTAAATTCAACTCCAAACTATTTGCACCGCCACTTGGGCAATGTAGCTGAATAAGAACACAGCCATGCTTAATATTCTGTTTAAATTCATGACCACAAACCTCAAATAATCCCTTAATTCTGTCTTCAACCATACTGCTTCCTTACTGCTTCAGGCTCAAAAACACTCCTGGAAACAATTTCACACCTTAGTCTCTCATCTCATATCACCTGCCCCCTCACTCTCAGATGGAGTCTTTCTGACTTTGTTTTCTGTTTCACTGAGAAAATAAAGAAATCAGAAGAAAATGTATAACATTTGTGGTACATTTACACACCAACTGTACCCATGTTTACATATTCTGCCTTCACTCCTGTAGCTGTGGATAAGCCCACCTGTTACACCCATCACTTCTACTTAAACACTAAATCACATTCTTTCGTACCTTCTCAAAGACTTTAGCCCTTGCTTCCTTTCTCCACCACATCAGTTTGTCCTATTGAATTAGTGCTTTCAACATGATCTTTTTTTCATTTAGAAAAAAACCTTGCTTAACCCACATTTCTCCAGTGTTCTCCCCAGTCTTTGTTATCATTTAGAGCAAAATCCTAATGTGTTATCTGTATGTGCTTTCTCTATTTCCTCTTCTTCCACATTTCTTAAGTTCATTTAAATCAGGTTTTCCCCCCACATCCCCACTACAACAGTTCTTGTCAGTCTTCAGTGACCTCATGTTGCTATAACCCAATAGTCCTATCTCAGTCGGCTTATGGGAACTATCAGCAGCATTTGAGATTAACTGAGTGATCTTGAGGTAATTTCTTCACTTGGTTCGTCCTGATCTCATTGAACACTGCATCTGAATGACCTTTGTTGATTCTTTCTCATCTCCCTACCTTTAAAACTTGGATTATTTCTTTAAAAAAACCTCTACACCATTTATACTGACCCACATACACTTTCTTGGACACCAAAGCATGTCATTACCTCAGGGCTTCTGAAATTCAATTTTCCTCTGCCTGGAATGCTTCTCCTGCATAAATCAGCATTGTTTACTTTTCCTTTCATTCAGTTCTCTGCCACAACATCACTTTATCACTTTTTTTTTTTTTTTGCCGGAGGGCCCTTAGCCACTTTCTAAAATATCCCTCACTCTGCTACTACTGACCCAGTCACTCTCTCTACCCCTTACACTGCTTTATTTTCCCCCCGAATTGATCACTACCAAATATCACATATTTATTCATTTGTTTATTGCCTGTCTCCCCTCAAAGAAATGTCAGCTCTACTACTACTGGAACTTTAATACAACATAGTGTCCCCAGAGCCCAGACTGATTCCTGCCATGTACTAAACATTCAATAATTATCTGTTAAATGAATAAGAGATGAAAAACTGACTGAGCACCACAGGTTTGTGTGTGATATAATGTTTATGCAAAATATCCTGTGAGCTTTTTGAGCACAGAAACCATGACTTGACTTACCTTATGAATGAATAAGTGGATGAGAACCTTAACATGCTTTTCAGTGTTGAATAAATGGAAAAACTGAATTGTCAATATTCAGAGAAAGGTAATGTTGCATGCCTTCCTCTAAGCTCTGACCCCAATCTACATGTTTACTTTTTTTTTAAAGGAATGCTCATTCACCTTTCTCATGTAACTGCAGGGATATTATTATTTTTTTTTTAATTGTGGTAAAATACACATGACATAAAATTTACCATGTTAACCATTTTTAAGTGCACAGTGTCACAGCATTACTTACATTCACATTTTTATGCAACCATCACACTATTCCATTCCAGAAATTTTTTTTATCATCTCAAACTGAAGTCCTGTACCCATCGACCAACAACTCCTTATTCCATGGAAACTACTATTTTACTTTGTGTTTCTATAAATTTGACTTTTCTAGGTGTCTCATGTAAGTGGAATAATATAGTATTTATCTGTATTTAGTTGATATCACAGCATAACATTTTCAAAGTTCATTCATGTTGTATCATGTACTGGAATTTCTTTTCTTTTAAAGCTAAATAATATTCCATTGTATTCATGTGTCACATTTTGTTTATCCATTCACTCATCAATGGATATTTGGATTGTTTCTACCTTTTGGCTCTTGCAAATAATGATTCTATAAACATTGGTGTACAAATATTTGTTTGAGCTTCTGCCTTCAATCCTTTTGGGTATATACGTGAAGTGGAATTGCTAGGTTATATGGTAATTCTATGTATAATTTTTTTGAGGCATTACCATACTGTCTATCCTAGTGACTACACATTTTACGTTCTCATCAGCAAGCACAAGGGTTCTAATGTCTCCACATTCTTGCCAACAGTTATTTTCTGTTTGTTTTATACTAATCATCTTAAAGAGTGTCTATTGATATCACATTGTGTTTTGTTTTTGTTTTTGTTTTTTTGAGAGACAAAGACAGACAGAGAGAAAGAGAGAGAGAGAGGGAGAGAGAGAGAATCCCAAACAGACTCCAAGCCCAGTGGGGAGCTGAGGCAGGGCTCTATCCCACCATGTGAGGTCAAGAGTCAGTCGCTTAACCAGCTGAGCCACCCAGGTGTCCCTCATTGTGGTTTCGATTTGCATTTACCTAAAGATTAGTGATGTTGAGTATCTTTTCATATGCTACCGGTCATTTGTATATATCTTCTTTGGAGAGTTGTGTATTCAAGACCTTTGCCAATTTTTAAATTGGATTGTTTGGGCTTTTTGTTGTTATTATTGAGTTACAGAAGTTTCTTTTTATGTATATGTTCTGGATATAAATCCATTGTCAGATATATGATTTGCAAATATTTTCTCCCATGTTGTGAGTTGCATTTTCACTGTTGATAGAGTCCTTCAATATACAAAATTTTTAATTCTTTTTATTTAAAAAAATTTTTCACGTTTATTATTGAAAGACAGAGAGAGACAGAGCAAGAGCAGGGTAGGGGCAGAGAGAGAGGGAGACACAGAATCTGAAGCAGGCTCCAGGCTCTGAGCTGTCAGCACATCCCAGGAACTGTGAGATCATGACCTAAGCCAAAGTCGGAAGTTTAACTGACTGAGCCACCCAGGCGCCCCACAAATTTTTAATTCTGATGAAGTCAGCTTTTCCTATATTTTTCTTTGTTGCCTATACTTTTGGCACAACATTTAAGAAATTATTGCTGAATCCAATGTCATGAAGATTTTATTTGTTTTCTTTTAAGAGTTTCATAGTTTTGGCTCTTCTATTAGAGCTCTGATCCATTTTCGGTTAGTTTTTTGTATATATTATAAGTGCACACATATACTTTCCAGTCACATTTGGTGCTATAGGTGAGCACAATATCTATGTATCACTAAATGAATTACTAGTTGAAGAGTCTAGATTTGCCAATTACTATCATACTCAAGATTTATATCTTCCTATTTCTAATTGTGCAGCATGACCTTCATTTATTACACTTTTTGCTCCTGTTGGCTTATCAAATGTTCATTCACACCCTGAGATTTTAGCCAGGATGTGCTGGTGGCATAGGAAAAGGAGCAATGAATTCAAAGTCCAAAGGTTGGCTTGAATTTCAGCAATAACTACTTCCATGACCTTGAGCAAGTCCTTAAAACTTTGAGAGTTGCAGGGGTAATAATACCTACCTCAGTTTGTTGTGATAACCTCAGTGAAAGCAACTGGCACATAACAAACACTTAAATGTTTGCTGAATCTATTGCCCAAGACAACCACTGATTTTTTTTCTGAGTGACTAATCTCAACTGACTTGGTTTTGCCTCGAGGCAAAATACAGTACATAGAGGAGGGGGAAAGCAAATCACCCATGCTGGGAAAAAAATAAAATAAAAAAGACAGGAACCAAGAAATATCACAGAAGAGTATAGGTGTGGAGTGAACACACTTACCGCAACAGGTACCCACAGACAATGATTTTGTTTCTTTGTAGATTTGGGACAAAACATACAACTTAAGCAAAAAATAATGGCGGTAATAAATCTGACCTCTGAAGTGAATATGTTTAACATTAGAAAGTCTAAATGCTTGGAAATTAGATAGAAAATCTATTTTTTTTAACATTACATAGGAATCTTATGATTTCCATCTATTTTTAATTTTCTCACATACATATAGTTATGACAAGAAAGTTGCTTTGTATTGAAATCCCCTAAATTTAGGCATTAAAATTATTGTATGCATATCATTTTTATATTTAGGATAATTGTAACTTGAAAATATGACTAAAATTGTATACATTGAGTATCGCTTATGCACATCCCAAATGGGAATTATGCAGTTTAATGTGAAGGGGTCAAAGTTCTGGTGAGAGAATGGTTGGAAAAGTTCTGCTCCCTGTCCCTTGACCACTGAGACATAGAACTTTTTGTGTTGTTTCCTCCTCAGCAAAACTGAAATAATATTTCTTATCCTATTTCCTCCACAGTGATATCATGAGGTTCATATGAAATGAAGTATATAATCTTCTTATGAGTATACTTTTCAGGAAATAGCCTAGAAAATGGATGGTAAAATTTAATAGCACCACTAATACTTACTGCTCTTTCTTCCACTCTCCTACAATGTCCCAAAACAAGGATGTCTTCTCTCCTGGATATGGTCAGGGTCTGATTGACCCTTTGGCCCCCTAAGAAAATGCTATGCTGCACGTGAAAAAAATTGCTGCTTTAGAAATGTGCAGAGCATCACTGCAATGCCAGACCTTGTAGCTGTGCACAGAATGGTAGGACTACACGTTGGCCTACTCTACTAGTAGGATGGAGAAGCCCTTAGAAATTGGTATAGCCTCTCACTTCTGGAAGAAATAGGGTGGCCCAGATGGTTGCTCTAAGAGCTCCTGAATTGCTACTTGCAATACCATCCATCCTCCTTGTGTCAATGAGGGTTTCCTGGCCCTGTTCACTAATGACAGTTGGACCTACCTTCCAGGCAAGTACTCTGTAAACAGTGCTCACATTGGAGATGTATTTTTCTTGTGCTTCTCTGACAGCCACTTAAATCTTCCAAAGAATTCCCTCTTCCTTCCACAGATCTGGAAGAAATTTTTAGCTTCAACTACTAACATTAGGACAGGGGTAGAAATGTTTTCAAAAGTTCTTTTTTTTTTTTTTTTTTTTTGGCCTGGCTACAGCCTGCATTCAGCTTCCTAATTGTCCTATCTTCCTTCTTAGAAAAATGCTCATTATTTTAGATATTGCTAAATAGTGAACTTCTTTTTATAACTTTTGTGGCTGAATCTCTATGAAAGAGAGAAATAGATAATTTCTTGTATGGGGAGAGAAAGTGAGACTTGCTTTTCTTTTCCTGCATAAAACCATAAGATATACTAACCAGCATTGACAATAAGTGAATATTTTTAATTGGTCACAAAGAAAGAGAAATTGAACATGTTTTCCTATCCTTTACTTATATATAACTTCTTGGAATGTCCTTTAACTTGTTTACAGATCTGAAGGCCTTTACAAAAATGTTTATTTTAGATTTGTTTGTTATAACTCATCAGGTTAAAATAATATTTGCTTGATTTTGTAATAAATCAGAAAAGACTCAACTTTTTGTTGGCCTTACAAAATGTCACATTAACTGTATTATAAACAACACTCAGAATATTGAAAACTCTTTGACATTAAACTAGAATTCATCTTGTGGAAGCTAAATGTAGTTTAAAATTTTACTAACTCACATAGTTATGATATTATTTTCATGAAATGTAGTCTCTGATTTGATTTCTGGGTCTAAAGCTGGTTATACATTGATTTCTGAGAAGCCATTTATCTAATTTATCATTTCTTTCTTTTTAAGTTTATTCATTTATTTTGAGAGCGAGAGAGAGAGAGTGGGGAAGGGGCAGAGAGAGAAAGGGAGATAGAGAATCCCAAGCTGTCTCTATGCTGTCATCACAGAGTCCTACATGGAGCTCAATCTCACTAACTGTGAGATCGTGACCTGAGCCGAAATCAAGAGCCGATTAACTGATGGAGCCATCCAGGCACCCTATTATTTCATTCCTAAAATAAAAAGAAAAATTTTAAAAATAATACAGTTTTAACTATCTGTTTCACTGAACTCTTCTACAAATGTTTCCACTAAGCTTTATAAAGTATTCTGAATATCTCAAAGGAAAATTCCATCAATATAAAAATGAAAACTATTGGTAAATCACATAACTTTTTACTTGTGTAGCAGTGACCCTGAATCATGAGCAAGAAACTGTGGATTCTGGAATTGATTCTGTGACTTACTATGTACCCAATAACAAATAAAGAAATTTCTGTACAACAATGAATTGTACCCTAGTGATGTAGATTCTATTCTTATCTCCTTTTACAAAAGAGAAGACTGACTGACTAGGAACAAAATCTAACTGGCCCAAGATCACACAGCTGATAAGTGGAAGGAAGGGGTTCAAAGTACAGTGTGATTTGGTAGCTTTTACTACCAATGATTAGTGACAGATCAGTACATTTTTATTCTTTTTAAAAAATTTTTAATGTTCATTTATTTTTGAGAGAGAGAGAGACAGAGCACAAACAGGGAAGGGACAGGGAAAGAAGGAGACACAGAATCTAAAGCAGGCTCCAGGCTCTGAGGTGTCAGCAAAGAGCCCCACATGGGGCTTGAACTCAAAAACCATGAGATCATGACCTGAGCTGAAGTTGGACACTCAACCGACTGAGCTACCCAGGCGCCCCAATACACTTTTCTTCTAAACATAATTATTTTGAAATTATAAAACCAGAGTAAAACAACATTTCCTGGGCTCATTGAATGATGAAACTGGAAGAGAACTTAAAAGATTATCTAACCTAATGACTTACAAATTGGTTCTTGGTCCTGAAACTTACTTCAAATAAAAATTTAACTGGCGGCTCAAATAGGTAAAACATACAAGTTTAGAGAGCTCTACCAAAGAAAGTAGGGGCAAAGGGTAGCTATGCACAGTTCTTACTTTGAGGTGCCTTTTGAGGGAGTCCCAAAGAATTTTCCCAGAATCAGGTCCTAGGGGAGTAATTTATGAAATGACTGTACAGTTCAACATCTTCATTTCATAAATGAAAAAAAAAACAGATTTTCAGTAATGTAGTTAAAATGAAAGAATAATATCAAAGTCATAAAGACTCCCTTCTTTATGCCTTTTTTCTTTCCTTACAGACAGAGTTGGACACTGACCACACTTATTTCTTTTTCTTTAAATCACTGAGACCCATTTATTAGTACAGTGTTTGGTATCTAATAGGAACTCAACATTTTTTGTGTTCATGAATTAAATAATTGATGTATTTGATAACTTTCTTAAAAGTGTGTGTGTCTGTGCACGTGCTTGTGTGCATGTGTGTCTGTGTGTGTATGCTAAGATTTGGAAAGGAAAAGTAATTTTTACAGCCACATGTTGATTTGTAACTAAAACCTTCAGGCTTACTCCAACATTTTGCCTTTGGGAGACCTAGTGAACTATTAAAAATGGGACACCATGTCCTTTTAGCAAAAAGTGCAGAAATATGCCAATTGGAACTACAAGAGAACTTGGAAATTCTGGCTGTGATCTCATGAATTGGAATCCAGGCAGAGGGTATCAGTAACTGCTCTTACTGGAAAATGCCCAAACTGCTATTTTTAATGACCATCTTGATGTTATATCTCATTCAACATGCAAAACATCTATCTGCTTTAAATTAATAGTCACACAGAAGTCATTAGCAGTCATTTTCCCTAAATACCATTTATTGCTTCTCACTGAAACCAGATTAATTTTTTTCAAGGCACTTTATTACAGCCTATTGGAAAAGATTGAATGTGTAAATATTAAGATACATTGGTATTTAATTATTATGGATTGCATACCTGCTTGTAATATAAAACAAAATATTTTGCAGATATGTAATCATTTGCACATGTGGGATATTTTTGGTTTAGGGTAGTACCTTAGAGATCAGATTCCATGGAGACAAAGCAGTCACAAAATTGGTAATAGTGAATCTACCATTATAAACTGTCAAGATACTCTGTGAATATGTGTAACATTATATTTAACAGAGTCTTTTGTAATGAGTAGCCCACTTGCAAATTGTTCAATTGAAGTGAGATAAGAATATAGGAAAAGTGATTCGATCCTAAAAATAAGTTAATTTTTAAGAAGCTAGTTTTATTGAGTTCCCCGAAAGACTAAATTCAAAGCAAATTTCTACTTCAGGTTAATAATATCCACTTTCTGAGGTAAAAACGATAAATATAAATTAAAAAAAAGTTTCAATTCCAGGAAATATTGTTCTTTTATTCTTATTTGGATCTATAATCCAGTTTTTAAATATAATAGTTATTTAACGTGTTTCTTAAGTCCATGCAGGGGCTGTATGTTTCGCTTAAGTTTCCTTTCCCCACATTCCTCCTGGTCAATGTGCCATTCATGAAGACAAAAGCCTTGTGTCCCAACACAGAGGATCTGGTATATTATAGTAGGTATCCCCTGCATGAGTATATAGGTTCTGTGTTCTCCACACCTGCATCCACACAGACAGCCAACCAAACCAACCTAGTACGTTCTTGGCTCTTAGGACGTAACAACAAAGAAAATGGACAGAAGGCTTCCATATTAAGCTTATGTTGTCACTGACATCAGTGTCATACAAAGTTTTGTTTATGACTTTGAATATTTATTAATTAAACAATGTTCTATCTTTGTGCAGTCCTCCCTATGATCCAAGAAAATTTGTGTATCTTCCAGCTGGCCCTTATTTTACAGGTCTTAGTGAATAAAAAACACTGAGTGTAGGCAATATTGAGCCTACCAGTTGTTCAGTATACCAAGAGAATGCAGACCACTAGCATAGTATATATTCTTCTATAGAAGAAAATAATTTGAAAGTTTAAAGCTGCTTTTTGATTTGACATAGCCTCAGAATCCAGTAGAGACTAAATAAATATTCACAGTCTTGCGGTCTTCACACTGAAGAAAATAATCCCATTGCATGCCAGTTAAACAATGTCCTTCATATTTATTCACTTTGTCTTGCCAATTTTTGGAGGAAATATGTCTTTTTGTGTTCCTTGGTGGGTTGCTGTGTTTGCCAGCAGGAGCCGAAGTCATTCTGTAGATTCTAAAGAACAGGTATACAGAATGGATGATTCATTCAGCCTAGAGGAGAAAGAAGAGGGCTTAAGCATACTTCTCACCTTCCACATTGTCCATTTGAGCCATCAGAAAATCTGCTTGGGAAAATTATCCCTTAGCTTGGTTGCCATGGGATAAATGAAGTCTATATAATATCATTCTTCTAGTGCATTTTAAGCTAATTGTTTAAAGAGAGTAGCTTTGATTTAGAAGTATAAGAGTAAATACAGATGAAATTACCACTAATATGAGTAGTCTTAAGATGTAAAATTAAGGGCAGGACAAGAGTGAGAATTTTTATTGATTAACTTAAGGCCAGAAAAGAAGGGTTCAACTAGGATTTAAGGATTTATTCATTGTACAACCTTTTAAAATTATTTTCTTTAGTAATTAAGACTTTTCTCATCAATGTCATAGATAATAGCGTTTGTTTAATAATATCAGTATGGACTTCATAGAATTTGCTTAAGTTATGTAAAGATTAGGTGTTACCAGTTTTTCTCCTAAATTCGTATAATTCTATTGAGATTTGAACCAGCAGATCCTTACAGAAATAAAAAGGAATCATTTTGTCCGGGAGTAAGAGACATATTTCAGGATTTTTTTTTTTTTTGGAAAACCAAAAGTTACCAAAGCAGGAAAGTCAACACATGATGAGGAATTAACTTGCTCTTTCAGATCATAAAACCACGAAGAGCAAAATGAAAGAGGGGGTGATGGAATAGAAAGAAAATATTCATTCTTACAGGCAGTTCTTAACACATTTGTATATACATGGGAGGAGTGACTAAGAAAATAAGATAATGAGTAATTTATGCTGACAATGCTAAGACATACTGAAGTAAATGTGGGCTGAACAGAGTCTTCTTAATGGTTATAATAATTAAGAGAATACAGAAAAGCCCATATCATACAGAAGGAATTGGGTGGCTCCAGAGAAAATTAGAACCATTAATGTTCTACAAAAATTTGAAAACCACAGGGAATCATCATGTTGCTACAAAGATATTACTTTTCCCCCAGAGCTTCTATGACACTGAAGTATCTGATGACAGCCTCAGTCCTGTGGGTGAAGTTCTTTTCATTCACATATTTTTCATAAGGGCATTAAGATGAGAACACCCGTGAGAGTGTAAAACCAGCACACTACTACTGTAGCATTTGTTTTTCTGGGAAAGAGCCTTCCTACTTCTGATCAAAGCTTTCTGTAAAATCTTGTTTCTTGATTATGTAGACTTATGTGTAGAATATTGTCAGTCTTTCAAAGTGGTGGCAAACAGCAGGGATCATTTCTCTGTAGGAAGCAACATTAGGACAGGTGAGGCCAGGAGAGAGCGTGGTATGGTGTAGGGGTTTTCAGTAAGTGACTCTTGAGGAAGGTGGTGTGTGTGTGTGTGTGTGTGTAGATCGAACAAAACACAGTTGGCATGGTAGTTTTATATTTGGAAATAAAAAACATGGTGTGATTTACACTACAAACTGTAGTCTTTAAAATTCTTGGCTAGTGAAAATATCCAGATTATAGTGATTTATATTGAGCAGACATACTAGATCAGCAGGAACGTGGGGGTGAGATTTTCATGTTTGTCAAAAATGCAGAGGGAGGTTTTCAAAGTTTGGGAAACTTAGTGTAATTAAAAGAAGAATGTGAATTGTAGTTGGAAAGTTTTGTATTCGAATTCCAGCCCTGCTTGTTGGGTAGCTTGGGGCGTCTGATTTATACTCCTTGAGTCTTATTTCACTGATCCATAAATTGGGGATAATCATATCCACACATAGAGTTAGACAACCATACCTATATATTAAGTTTTTTTTTTTAAGTTATAGTATTTAAGGTGCCTGACACAATGTTAATTCAATATATCCACTTCTTTGCCTATTTATTTCTCTCTGTCCCTCTTGTTTTTATTCTCTTTGTAGCTTTTCAATCTCTTTCTTGAGCATTTGAGTGTACTTAAGAACTGATTAAAAACTTAAAAGAGAACCTCTGTTGTTCTTAGGTCCCCACCTTGTTACCACACTGTCTTTTTCCCTTCACAGTAAAACTTCTTGGTCTGTGTTCACTATCTCCACCTTCCCATTGTCCAGTCTTATCCTCCACCCTTTGAACTGGCTTTGATCTCCATCTGTCCACCATACCTCGTTCATTAAGGTTCTCAATTCCCTCAGTCATCAAATTTAGTCAGTAATTTTCAGTATTTCCTTTCTGGACTTAATCACCAGAAACACTGCAGTTATAATAATTCTATTGCGTCCTTACTTGATTTTTTTGCCCTCAGCTCCCTTGCTGCTGGTTCTTTTCACTCTCCCTCCTTACAATGTTCATCTTCTCTTGCTCTTTCTTTAACTGTTGTCATTTTCATGGTTCCATCTTTAATGGCCTTTTCTTCTGTCTTTATAAAGTCTTCTGGAAATGTTTATCCACATTTTGGCTTCAACTACTCCTTATTACTGCATATGTGGTCTTTGAAAAACTTGGTTTGGAATCACAAACACTTAGCAGAAGTGCAGATTTGGGGCTGGACTCCAAACCTTCTTCCACCTTGCATTCTGGTGAATTTGAAGTATGTGTTACCATCACAGCTCTCTTTCCTGGAAGTCTGATCAATTGCCCTACGTCCTGTTTGGCATTTTCACTTATATGTTCCATAAGCATCATAGGTTTAGAGTGCCTATAACTGAACTTGTCATTTCTCTCAGTCAGCTTGTGCCTCCCCTTCCCATGGCCACTATCTTGGTGATGCTCACAAGTCTTCTCCAGTTTCCTAAGCCCAAACATCTCCCTCTCTTTTACTACCACATCCCATCAGTCATCAAGCTCCTTCTTTCCACCTTCCCTGCTTCCTCATGTTTCTTCCTTGGGTAACAAAATAGTGTTGGTTTCTCTGCCATATCTTATCCCTCTTAAATTTATCCTCCACCCTACTGCCATACTGCAGGAGTGGTATTCCCTACTTTAAATTGGTTGTTGACTCCCCCACAAGCCTCTGAATAAATTCCAAACTTCTTAACGTGCATATGGCACATTCCCTGCCTGCCTTCCAGGATCATCAGCTGCCATACCTCCAGCAGCAGCCCTAAGATCCCTTCTTCTCTCTAATGATTTGCAGTTTACTGCAGGCCTCCTGACTTGCCTGCTTCCAAGCCTTTACATATGTTGTTGTTTATGCCTGGGATTCTATTTTCACTCGACTCCCACTGTAGCTTCAGTTATTTCAAGGATAACACCCAAAGATCCCCTTAGGAAACTCTCCATCTCATCTGGATTGAAAGATCTACTTTTTTAAAAATAGCATTCTGTACTCTTGGTTTATCACAACAGTAATCATCTCAGATGGTGATTATCAGAGCACTTGTCTGTCGGCACTTCTAGTCTGTGAGTTTAAGAACTGGAGCTTTCATTTTAAAATCTGCAATACCATGCACAATACCTAGTACATAGTAGATATTCAGTGTATGTTTGTTAACATATTGGCTTGTCAGCTAATGGTCTTTTCCAGTGGAGGATGTTGGCATTGTGAATGGAGAAGAAGATACTATTCAGAATGTCTTAGCTCAATGAATTGTTTTATTACATAATAATACTCTTATTTTTAAAAAGCTTGAAAGAGATGTTCAAAAAAGTCTGTTTTCTTAAAAAATTAAGCATAAATATTTAAAACTTAACTCTGGAGCCACATATAACTATCATTGTCATAAAGCTTAAATGTATGAGAGTGTTAACATCTGGTTAGCATGGAAATATGTTTAAGTGTGGGTATTAAGATGCATTGCATGACTAAACTTGTCTAAACTCCAAACCAGAAATTTATTATTTGGAAGCAAGATAAAACCAAAACATAAGCCTTTTCAAACTAAACACAGGCTGGTCAGAGGAAGAACAATGAAAACATGTCCATCTTTAATGTCTTGCAAAAGGATATAAGTAATTTTTCACTTTTTAAAATGAGTGCTGTAATCCAACAGCAATTTGGCAGATTTTCCTCACTTAATATTAAGCCAAAATGTATCAGAAATGAGAGAAATGACCATGCTTTTACCTCTGATTTTAAACAATAATACCCAATTCAGATAACTTTGAAATGCTTTAATGTATTTAGAGTATGAAGTCTATATGATACCTATTGAAAGTAAAAGTACAGTTTTAAAAGGTAAATACAAATTAAAAATAAACTCTGTATTCCTGATTCTCTAAATATGTCCTTTTCAATCCCCAACCAAAGTCAAGACTCCAGAAATCTTTTTACAAATATTGTTATCTATTAATAAAATTGTCATTGCAAATCCATTCATAATGAGATGAGCTTGGTAGAATGGAAAGCACTAGATTAGAATTCAAAAGATCCGATCTTGTCTGGGCCACTTACCAAATGTGTGATCTTGGGCAAATCACTCAGCTCCTTTGAATCTCAGTTCATGCCTTTGTAAAAGAGGAATAATAATTCCTGTTTGCTTACTTCTCATTTATGTAATCAAATGACAAAAATATATGATCTCTCTTTGCATGACTTTAAATGTATGTAAACGAACACATCAATATAAATAATGCCATGCAACTGTATGAAACATTTACATTTGCTTCAAAGTTTGACTGTGTACACTACTTCATTTTCAAATGAGGGTCTTCTGTTACCCTATTTTTCATGATAGTGAATTAGGATAATCTCAAATTACATCTTTACTTCTTGCTAAGCTGGGTATTATATTATGGACTCTTAGATGCACATCCCTAGCACAGGTCCTCCAGCTTACATTCAGAAGCTCACTCAGTCACTGCTGGGAAACACCAGGATGTCTCCTCTGTGCTTACAAACAACTTTTAATTTTTCTAGTCCTTGACTGCTTGGTCAATTATTATTTCTTGCGAAGTCACTGTTGCCAGGTCCCTATTGCCAGTGTCCCCAGTAGAAATGGTGACGTGTTTGCTGGGAGGTTCTGTATCTTAGTGTTACCAACACTGTACTTCTCAGAACCCTCTCTGCTGAAACTACCTGGTGTGTTCTAGAGTCCCATAAAATCCCAGGTTAAAATAGTTTCCCAGATCTGTGATCTTTATTTCTAACAGAATCAATTTTTGAAATTGGGCCAGGGAGCATTACTTCATAAGAAAGTACTGAACTGTTTTCTACAATGACTTTATCATTTTGTATTCCTATTACGTATGTTTGAACTTGTTCTACCTCATTGACACCACTAGATATTCTGTCTTTTCAGATGTGTTAGCCTTTGATGTTCAATTATATATGTGCACAATTATTAAAATTATTTTTAAGTAGACTGTTCCATAATATCTCCTCTTCACAATCTATATATTGAAAAAGATCTATAATCAATCAATAATGAAATAGTGTTTACTATCAGATATTAATAGTGGTAGAAGCCACTTACTTCCTACCAATCTTCAACATGCTCATCAATAAAGATCAATACAAGTGAAATACAAAAGTATACAAAAAGTAGCAACATACAGAAAGAAAACAAACTGCCAACTAGAAAAAGGTAAAGATGTCTGCTCTTACTGCTCCTATTCAACGTGGTACTGGAAATTCCAGCAAATGCAATAAGTCGAGAAAAAGAAAAAATATATATCTAGATTGCAAAGAAATAAATAAAACTGCTATCGCAGAACACATAGTCATCTGTGTAGAAAGTCTAATAAAATTCATTTTTAAAGACTGCTAGAACTCATGAATGAGTTTAGCAAGGGGGTAGGATGCATGGTATTTACAACAAATAGCAGCAAAAAACTATTAAATACTTAGGATAAATCTGATAGCTAAATATGCAAGGTTTATATATTAAAAATTATAAAATATAACAGAGAAATTTAAAAAGTCCTAAATAAATGGAGAGGTTTGCCATGTTTGTAGGTATATCATGTTTATGGATCAGAAGATTGCCAAGATGTCAATTCATCCAAAATTGGCCTATATATTCAGTACAATCTCAATAATAATTCTAGCAGCCCTTGTTTTGTAGGACATAAAAAGTTCATTCTAAAATTCATACAGAAATGTGAAGGATCTATAATAGCCAAAAACTTTTCAAAAGAATAGATTTAGATGATTAATACTATCATTAATCATTAATACTATGATTAATACATGATTATAGGACTTATTATTAAAAGCTAGTATAATCAAGACTGTGTGGGAAGCATCTGGGTAGCTCAGTCGGCGAAGCATCCAACTTCAGCTCAGGTCAGATCTCACAGTTTGTGGGTTGGAGCCCCACATCGGGCTCTGTGCTGACAGCTCAGAGCCTGGGGCCTGCTTCGGATTCTGTGTCTCCCTCTCTCTCTCTGCCCCTTTCCCGCTCATACTGTCTCTCTCTCTCTCTCTCAAAAATAAACATTAAAAAAAAAGACTGTGTGATATTCGTATTAGGTAGAAAAATAGAAAAACGGGCTAGAATAGAGTCCATAAATTGACCACACACACACACACACACACACACACACATATATATTTATATATATATATATAATTGACTTTTATCACAAAGCACAAATTCAGTGGAGAAATAATAGCCTTTTCAACAAATTATGTTACCCAAGATTACATATTCATATATAGAAATAACTATCAATAACTCACATTATATGTAGAAAAGTAATTCAAGATGAATCACAGATCTAAAGGCAAAACCTTAAACTATAATATGTCTTAAAAGAAATCATAACAGAAAAGCTTAGTGATCTTGAATTAGGAAATAAAATAAAATAAAAACACTGAAGAAAATATTTGCTATTTGCAAGACACTTAGAAAATAAAAAGGTGCCATTTACAGGGAGAAAATAGTTGCAAATTATGTATGTGAAAAATGACTTATGGTTTGAATATATAAAGAACTGTCAAATAACTATATAAAAAAGAAAAGAAAAAATCCAACTAAAATAAAAGAAGATTGTTTTCATCAAAGAAGATATAAAATGGCAAAATAGGCACATGAAAAGATACCCCTAGCAGTGGAAACATTAACCATTAGCAAATGCAAATTAAAGCCACAATGAAATATCACAATTCAACTATTAAAATGCCTAAAATAAAAAGAAATGACTCTAGTAAGTATTGGTGATGCTATTGACATACAAGAACTCATACATTGATGTTTGGAGTACAAAATGGTACTATCACTTTGGGAAAAAAAACAGTTTAGCAGTTTCTTGAAAATTGAAACTTACCCGTATATATAATCCATCCCTAGGCATTTATATGAGAAAAATGAATTAATACCACCATACATAGACTTGTAGGTGAATTTTCATCAGCTGAGGAATGAAGAAACAAATTGTGATTCATCCCTACAATGAAATATCATCCAACAACAGAAGAAACAAACTTCTGATGCATGCAATGACATGACTGAGCCTTAAAAGCATTATGCTTAGTGAGAGTAGCCAGCCACAGAAACTTGCAGACTATATATTTCCATTATAAGACATTTTGTTTTTTTAAGGCTTCAATCTATTTTTTAAAATTTTATTTATTTTCTTTTAAGTAAGCTCTAGGTCCGACGTGGGACTTGAACTTATGACCCTGAGATCAAGGGTCACATGCTCCACTAGCTGAGCCTGCCAGGCACCCTGATTTATATGACATTTCAGAAAAGCAAAACCATAGGAACCTAAAACACATCAGAGATTGCCAAGGACTAGAAGTGAGGAGGGAACTGGTGGAAAAGGGCAATGATGCAGCTGTTAGGGGTAATGAAAATACTCTAGATCTTTATTGTAGTGACTGTTACATGACAGCATGCATTTGTTAAAACTCATTGATCTAGGAATGATTTTTTAAATTATGTAATTTATATATCAATAAGCCTAACTTTGAAAAATGGAGTTACACAGACTAAACAATAAACAGAACTGATGAGTTATAAGTAAAATCAAGAAGTTCTGAAGTGGTCAAGAAAGTTTTCTTAAAGCAGGTTAACTTCAACTTGGTTGGAAAATAGAGTTTCTATTTGAAAAGGTAAACAGACAAGTAAAATTTGACATTAGTTACAGCAGACTTACTGCTATCACGGTAACCCCAAATATTAGTGACTTAACATAGTAATGGTATATTTCCTGACCACATGGTAGTACACTTCAGTATTCAGGAGGCAGTCTTCCAAGGGGTGATGCAGAAATCCAGGTCCCAGAAAGTCTATGTCCTTGGAATCCTTCACTACATGATCTGTATTAAGAAAGGAAGATAAGGAAGTAGAGCACTTGCATGACAGATTGAGTGGGAGATTTTAGAAAACAGGCATGAAAGTTGTGTATATCATTTCTTCCTGCACTTTATTAGCATGGTCACATGGCCTCATTTATCAGCAAAAACTCTAAGATCCCAGGAGGGAATGATTTGGTGACTACCTATTAGTGTCTCTGCCATAGGTATGGATGTGGAAAAGTGAGATATGTGGTCATAGAGTGTGGAGGAGTCCCTATGTATGTAGGAAGCTGATAATTGCTGTAAGGCAATGTGGGAGGAACAAGGAGAGGGCATTGAATACAAGATTAAGGAGTTTATGTTGTCTTTGGGGCAAAAACTGGCCAAAGACGTCTTTGCAAAATAGGATGATACTTGCCAACCACTCAAAGGTATGCTGAGGATGGAACAAGACAATACAATGAAGCTGTCTTTCAAGGTTTACAAAGTACTAACGGATTATATGATGTATTTTGTATTAATTTGAAATTTTGCAATTGCAAAGAAATTTGTTTTTCTACTCAGTGAGTTTTCCTGGAAAGTTCAGTTTTTCCACAACTTTTGAACTTTGCTAATTATTCCCTCCATACCCCGTCACCAAAGGAATAGTTATTTCCTTTGTCTCATTCCTCTCTGAGGAGAAGATATTAATAAGTTATTAACTATAAAGGAACAGAAACCACAGGATTTCTTAGAACACTTCTGTTCTTGGCAATCCTGCTGCGTAGTGGTTAAGGATATAGAATCACCATCTGTGCTAATAAAAGTAACAATAATGTGCACCAATAATGTCGAAATGTAGAATGATAGAGTATTATTTCAAAAAATGAAATTAAGTCCTGTTTTGTTTCTTTCTGTGGATTTCGGTTTTGCCTTATCCATATTTTTCTTTTATCATTAGTATGTTCATTGTGTCCTGCCTCAATTACTCTGATAACTCTGCTTCCCTCCTTAGGGCTGTCTGCTAACTGATCACTTCTGAAACCAATTTTCTTGGTTCCATTGGCATTCTCTCCCTCTTTCTTTTTTAAATTACCTCCCCAGTGCCTTTGAATCCAATTTTAACTATTTTATTGAGTTACAGAAAAATGTTTCCACCATTCTTGAGCTAGTCACATCCATCACACGTAGTTCTTTCACCTCTCTGTAATTTTATATGAGCAGCACTCTTAAAATTGGCCTTTTTATACTCTTCCCAACTGTATTTCTATGCATATTTTTACCTGGGTGCATATGTCTGCAAAATACGTTTTTCTTCAGAAATTCACTCTCCTCAGCTTTCAAACAACTGCTCATTTTCCAATGAGATTTTAACTGAAATGATTGATTTGATATTCAAATTGAATAAACTTATCCTTTCTCAGCTTTGATATTTTCTGATCAGAATCCATCAAACATGGATACAGTAAATTCTTCATTATCATTGAGAATAACTGTGATTTCATCACTGGATAGCTGGCCCTCTATCATTCTCCTATCACTTTGGGTACATATTAGCTTTTTGTTTTTTTGTTTTTTAGACAAAATGGGAATGTTTTAAGTTTTGATTAAATGGAAGAGCAATAAATTATTGTTCATAATTATAGAATTATAATAATGGTATTATGTCCAGTATCATTCTCTATACAACAAATATCAATATAAACATAGCATACTGATTTTTCTATAACTAATTTTACAGTATGTGAACTGAAAACATGGTTATATAAAATAAAGGGGTAATTCATTAGTCTTGTCTTTTTTCAGAATCAATAGCAAATTTATTCTCTTAAATAAACATAAAAATATATCCAACTTTTTATCTGAAAAGAAAGCATAAAGCTCTTATTAATTTGCAAACCTTCTGTTTTCTCCCTTGTGAACCTCTTCATCACTTATTTTTTAAAAAAGCAAGATTAACGAGTACTTTATAAACTTATGAAGAGATGTTTATCTGACTTATATGATCAATTGTAAAAATAAGAAGTGAGGATAAGGGAACGCTATTTCAATTTAAAAAGGAAAAACAAAAATGGCAAATTTGGCAGTGTGGCTGGATGTTTTGTAGATAAATTGTAGCACTAAGCTGAATTTTAATAAATTCAATAGAGTTTTATGGGATACACACTGTACTTTATAACTGTAGGAAAAAAACATATATTTTGCCTCCAAATGAATAAAATAAATTATTTTCTTTTATTACACTTTTAATTCTATAATGTAACTCATGCTATACCTTGGGGGAAAAGATATATAAACACGCAATTGGATGAAAGTGAAAAATTTCTGTTGAACAACTTATAGATCTAAGGAGGGAAGAGGCAATCATTCCAAGGACCATGTGTTTCCTTCCCCTACCAATTGATCACATTTATATGATAGTATTGTTTAAAGTTTTAAAAACTGCACTTGACCAAATTTTACTTTGATCCATAGCTATTTCTGTTCATTTCTAGATTGTTTCATTGTATTTCATCCTTTTAAATATTCTAGTTAGGTAAAATTAAAGGTGAGAGAATATGATACACATAGGGATTTAGTTAACTTACAGTTGCTTATTATGCAGAGATTTGCTTTTTAAAGTTCTCAATAACTTGTACATTTTATCTTCTTTGTTAAAAATTTATGAGAATGATTTTTGTTTGGCACTCCAATATTTAATTTACTTTTAACAATTTAAAAGTGATGAACTGCATAAACCATATTCATCTTCATTGGAATCAAATAATGTCTCTTACATTACTTACATATTGATGTAATTATAGCATTAGGCTTTAAACAATGACTTTTCCATGCTTCTAAGTTATTATATGTTACATGTAGTATGTCTTCTGAGTCCTCTAAGCTGGAAGTCATTCATTTTGATTCAGGCTCTAATTATTAAACTTGTGCAGACTAATACTGTCAACAAGTTCTGCCATTTGGAAAAAAAAAGAAGAATTTCCCTGGTAGACATTATTCATCAAATTGTGTTTTCAATGTAATTGTCAATGCCTTAGTACTACATCTTCAAAAATAATTGTATTCACTTTTAAAGATAGTCTAGATGGGGCGCCTGGGTGGCGTAGTCGGTTGAGCGTCCGACTTCAGCCAGGTCACGATCTCGCGGTCCGTGAGTTCGAGCCCCGCGTCGGGCTCTGGGCTGATGGCTCAGAGCCTGGAGCCTGTTTCAGATTCTGTGTCTCCCTCTCTCTCTGCCCCTCCCCCGTTCATGCTCTGTCTCTCTCTGTCCCAAAAATAAATAAACGTTGAAAAAAAATTTAAAAAAAATGAATATAGTCTAGATTATTATAAATACATTGTTTTTACTATTAGAGACCTAATTTTGAAATATAAAATCTTGGCAATTAACTTTAGGTTATGTATGATTTTTATAAACTTTCTAATCTTTTCATAGAGATATTGATGATCTCTTGTGACTGGAAGGACTTTTCAAAATGTTTTCTGAATCTAGAGGCATACAATACAGAATTTTAGACCATGAGGGAAATTTAGGAATAACTTAGCACAAGGACTGGAAAACTACAGTCATGGGCTAAATCTGGCCAGCAGTTTGTTTCTGCAAATAAAACTTATTATAACACAGTCACCTTCTTGTAAAAGCATCCCCTCATTCATTCTGCAAATCAGTAGTTCTTATATGGAAAAGTTGAAAGTTGAATATGGAAAGCACAAATCACCGAAACGGGTCACTAGGAGTGAAATAGTGAAATAGTAAAAGGAACTATTTCTAAGATCTACAGAGTCATGTATTCTAGCTATTAGAGAAGCAGTACCATATAATACCCATTGGTATGTAAAGGATAGGATCCCCATACGACAGGGAGTGTCATCCACAAACTAATGGCGTATTTGTGCCTTTATAAGATGAATCCAACATGCCATCATGCTACCAGATTAGGAGTCACTCAATGTATTTTCAAGTAAGTGATTTCCCACAGTCATGAACTTTTGGTCACTTTTCCTTTGCTGTAATATTGCCCTTTCATTCAAGAATATGTTATGCAAGATTACATGATGATAAATTTCTTATTCTCTGAGACTCCAGATAGTATTGCTGGATAAAATTCTGAGGCAGAAAAGATAAACCTATCCCCACAATTTTTATCAGTCCTAGCAAAGACAAATTACTGCCCCTTCTGGGGAGGAAAGGGTCAGATATTACCAACTTGCAACCAAATGGCTGGTTGGTTTCCTCAAAGGCTAATATCACATCAAGTAATCACTCTTGGTCTTTGATTATGACAGGTCAGTCAGTCAACAGAGGCAGTAGCTAGATCAACCTCATAAGGGAAAGCTCATGCATAGTCTGCAACTGTACTTCAATAACTTCTTCTCTCATGGGCCAGTGGGAAAAATAAACTATCCACTAGACAGCCAATTCTATCCAATTGGTAGTTCAATGCCTTTACTATAGAGGACATTTATGTAAGAAACAAAGATATACAAAGATCTAAAGTGCCTACTGCTATAATTTCTTATGCTAGTTCTTCTCTAGACACTATTATTCCCAGTCTGTTCTTTCTAAAGCCCCTGACCACAGAGTCAAGTCATTTGCTACTTCTTAGTAGTCAGATGCAATTCTCAAGCCCTGCCCACTGGGAAGATTTCACCATACTATTGCCTTTCAGGGCAATCACTGAGTGAGGATGTAATGTGGCATTTTCAGCTCCCAGCAGCTTATTGTAATGACCCATCAATGAACCATGCTCAGATTTTTCTGCAGCTCCAACATACAGAAGCCCCCATGAGGCCATAGGTGTGAGCTGAGAAGTATAAGTGCAACATGGAAGTTTAGTCTTCCTGCTCCAGAAACTATGCTTAATTCCAAATAAATCTTTTCCAAATGTGGTATGAACAAAATGTCTTCAATATCTAAAGAGGGCATTAAATTCTGTGTTTTTTTCTTAGTGTTGGAGGTGCAAAGTACGATTACTTGTTCTTTACCTTGGAGCATATATTCTGGCATGTGTCAGGCAAACTCCTACAAACTTCACCAAAATGGTGTACCCTTGAATAATTATAGAATTTATTACCCACTCTCTGTCAGACATATGTCACAATGTGTGTTTCCTTATCACTCACTGCTGCTCAAGATTGAGTACAGTGGACTACTGTGATGCTCTGCAGAGTGTTCAACTGATCAAGATCTCTCCACACTATATTGTGTTAGAGAACAGGAGAACTAACAGTGCTGAGGAATGATCATGAACAGATACTGCTATCCAACCACATGAATCTGAACTACTTCTGAACCTCCTTTCTGATGGGTGTTGAAATGAAAACATTTGCCAGTTCAATAGCTGTATACCATGTATCAGAGGCTTTGTTAATCTGCTATAGAAAAAAAAAGTGCCACATTTAGCATAGCAACTGCAAATGGAGCCATTACTTAATTCAGTTTGTGGTCAGTTGACTGTCATCTGCCATGATCTAGCCTATTTTTGTGGAACCATAATGATGAATTAGTTGGGGATATGATAGAGATGATCATCTCTGAATCATTAAGTCTTTGAAGATGGCACTAATCTCTGCCATTACACCCAGGATGCCATACTGCATCTGATTTCCATTCTTGGCCACAGGGAATAAAGCCATTTTAAGGACTTTTACTTGGTCTTCTCTATCATAATGGCTCTTAGTATAAAGATTTGGAAATCAAATCAAGGTTCTGCTAGTTGTTAAGTATATATATCCAGATTATGCATTTAAGGATTTGGGGAATAATCCACAGGATGGATGCAGACACAATGGATCCACTATGAGATAGGCTTGGGTCAGGATTCTGCTTATCATCTGGCATCTGTATACCCAGGAAAGTCAATGTATAATATTTAAGGTCCCTTGGTATCCAGTACACCTCAAAAAATATGAATAGTCTTTCTCAGTGTACAGTTCCCTGGTATTTTCAGGGAAATATTAGGAATTGTTACTCAAAGTATTTGCTATGCTGTGGCAGAGTCCCTCTATAAGACGACTCTCCTAATTGATGGTTTTGGGTCTCAAATTGGTTCTGCTCTAGAAATTTGCTGAGAGCTTTTAAATTTCCATTATTGCAGCAAATATCAGTCTTCTGTTCACCTGACCTTGATCTTTTTTTTTTCCTGAGTGTGTGTGTGTGTATCCAACCTTATTTTGCACTCCTTATATTTCAGTGTCATCAAGACTGATTCTTAGGCATGTTATCCCAATTTTTGCTAGTATACAGTATCAAGCTCCTACAGCTCTTTGGGTGAATAATCTTTTTATTAAAGGGACAATACTTCCAAGTCATACTGAGACTTGATCCTAGCTATTTATATGGAAGTAGTGAGATAACATGGGGGAAGATCAATTTGGAAGCCATCTGCATCAGGTGAGGCCTTTGTATAGTCTACAGGGAAGGAAAGGCTCTATCCTTTAACTAGGGGTGTTAAATGTTAGATGAATTTGGGAGTACAGTGTTACTAATGTATCCACCCACGTGTCCCCACCCCATATCCCATGGTCTCATTTTTTTTCTTAACAAGACCATACTTTAGCATAAATGACTTCCCAGTTCTGTGTTTTAGTCTTGCTCACAATAAGGTCCTAGGTTTGATTTATAATGTATTCCTCTAGTTATAGGAAATACATGTCTATTTAAAGGCTATATGAAGAATTTCTGGCCTTCACACCCTCTCTTGAGTTGAGAGTAGGCTCAAGTGACATTTGTCATTCTTTCTTTAATCAGTACAATGGCTTGACAATAACCATTCAACTCCATAGCTCTTATAATTACCATTGTCCCCATAGCTGACAAATGGTATGCATAAATACATTCTTCCATCTGTATTTTATACCAGTCCTTCACAAGTGAGTTAGCAATTGTGCTGGAGCACACCAAAGATTATCACCACTGCAGTTACAGCTAGCAATAGGATTCTTCTTGCCATCTGGCTGGCAAGTTATCTAATTCCACTGGCTTGTTTATCTGCTTTTTATGTAGCAAAGAACTGTCTGTGTTTATGCTCCCCCAAAAGCAGGCCAGCTGATCTCCACAAACATTGATAAGGAAGTGGGGAAGTGATACATGGAAGAATGGTTATCAAGCAAACTACCAGAGTGGGAAACTGGACCTTGCTGGGGAACTCTAGGAACAGTGTGGAAGACTTGCCTCAGAGTCATCCATGCAAGGCGTGAGGAAGTTAAGGTATTACCATAGCAACCATTACTATTGTCAGGTACTGGTTGATGCTGTGTCCAGAGTCAGGTGTGACACAGAGAGGGCAGTAGCATCCAGAGAAAGTCTCAGATAAAGAGATGTAGGCGCTGGATACTGGAAGTGGGAGAGTCATGGACTAAGGTGGTGAAGCCACTGATAGCACTGAGAGCTTCTGCTGTAAATGACTGGCCTAACATCTAAATCTATACATGGCAGAATGGAAACAAGACCATGGGTTTCTGACTCCTCTTTGTGATCTTGTACTAAGCTGTTTCACATTTATCTTCCAAGAATGTTGTCTAGTTTATACTTGAAGGTGGCCTATACAGAAATGACTGCAATCCAATTTGATGAGCAAATCTGCTCTTTGTTTTCAGTGGAAGGATAAAAGAAAAAAAGCTCTCATCTTTTTTTTTTCTTTTCCTTTGAGCTCAGGAAATGGAGTTACTGAGCAAGGACAATGCTCTTATGTGAGTGGGCGAATGAGAGAGGAAAGAGGATAAGTAGGGTTTTTTTTTCCCACTGATGGAAAAGATCAAAATAAACAAACAAAACAGGGCAGTGGGAGCTTTATACAATAGGTAATAGTTTTTGTAACCCCAGGGACAGCCAAAAGTTACTTTACAGTTAACCAAGCCTGTGGGAGAATATAAATCTTAGCATACCACTGGCTTGCAGGTTACAGTTTAGAACCTCCACAAAAGCAATTTTGCCAGGTATTCCTTACTTAAAGATGAATGTCCTCTTTACTACTTGGCCTCATTTATCTTGAGCAAGAGGTCCTGGGCCACACACTATTATGGCCTTAAGGGAAAGGACAAATAGATACAGGAAGGTTTCACCAGGAACAGCCATGCACACACTGACACACCAACATGCTTGCAAAACCAAGGTTGCTTTCTTTCTTTAGTGTACCTTCATTGATAAGCAAGTACATATGCACCTTGACCTCACCTCCATTTCCCTTTGTGTATGACAGCAGAGAGGGGAGAGTAGTAAGTCTAAGTCTAAGTCAATGAAAATCTACATGGTGGGATTGGACACAGCAGCCCAGAGAGCCTGTGTGTGCATTCCAAAGTAATCCCAAAGCTCAAGTGAAGGCAGTTTACTTTTAGTTAGTGGTTTTTGGCTTAATTCCATGGACTCTAATGCGTCACATATACTTTTATTTCAGCTTACCATGGATATATTTTTAGTTTTTGTGTTCTGTTACTGAAGTTGAAACCTTGAAAGCATTATCCTGCTTGAAGTAGTCAACCAGTTGTGAACTTAGAATTTAAGACTCATCTGATCTCCTAAGTTAATTCACTAGTGAGACAAATTTGTATGACTAGACTTGGTGGGTTTCTTGCTAATGCACATCACATTATATAAATTTGACCAGAAAATTACAATTTCTTTTCCTTATAAGGAATCACTAATTAGCAGCATTCAGGATTCTGCATTTGTATACTTGTTCATTAATGTTAAATCACACATTTTTCTTCTCTTCCCATGTATATGTCATCCAGAAATAGTTTTTAGCTAATTTTAAAAGGAGACAAATTTGAAAAATTTAAGCTCCCTTAAAAGTAGACATTTTGGTACTCAATCTGCATGACCATCAGAATAGTTTTAGGGAACTTACTGAAAATTTTGAAACTAAGCCATAGACATATATTTAGTAGTTCCCGACATGGTCTGGAAATCTGCATATTGAAAAATTCTCCAGGTAATTCTGATGACTTTCTAGATTTAAGAAACAATGGTGAAGAAAACACTTTATTTGGCTTTAACAGTTTCAGTTCCACTACCAACTGAAACACTTTATGACCATGTGACAATAGATACATGACTTCAAATATAAAGTAGGGATAAATTTACCTATTATATTTTGATTGGTCTCCTTTAGTTCCAATAAACACTTTTATAACAAAAGGGCTATGTACATTGATATTAGTATGTATGAATATTGTTATAACTATAGGAAAATATTTGGAATGAGATGCATCAAGTTTTTAATTGGAAGAGACAGAGTTTTACCTCTTTATATCCTTCTAAAATATGTAGTGAGTGTATATGTGGTTTCTACTTACTTTTGGGGGGGGGGTTGCATTATAAAAAATTAAAAATAAAATACTACTTTTTAATTATTATTCAATAATGCAGAGTTGTAGATGAGAATATACTCTATACTAGGATTGGAATATACTGTGAATACTGAGTGTTCCTACTGTTGTGGAATATGTATTTTAAAAAGAAATTATTATGAAATTTTATGGCACAGGTAACTAAACAGAAATTAGAGCTAAAAATGTTAAAATTTCATTTTAATTTAAAATTAATAAAAATATGAAAACTTAGGAAAAAAGTAAAAGCTAGTAAAATAATTCTTTGTCAAAGTCATGGAAAAATATTAGATCTGTAGACACTACATTTCCAGATGCTCAATTGTTGAAAATTTAGGCATAAAATATAGATCAATACAAGTAACCAGGGAAAAAGCTTTCCAAAATATCTGCAATCTTATGTGATAATAGAATTATTAGAGAAAGAGCTTCTGGTAGTTTAGAAGTTTATATGGATACCATTTTATAAAGCTACTTATACACACAAAGCATATCCAATAACTTGAGATTTTTTTTTATTTTGAGAGAGGAAGAGAGAGAGAGGGAGAAGCAGAGAGATGGGGGAGAGAGAGAATCCCAAGTAGGCTCTATGCTGTCAGCACAGAGCCCTACATGGGACACAAACTCATGTACTGTGAGATCGTGACTTGAGCTGAAATCAAGAGTAGGATGCTTATAGCCAACTGAGCCACCCATGCACCTTGAGGTTTTTTAAAAACAGAGAATACGCCCCTGCTTCATTATACACATATGTATTTCCAAATTACTGATACTTTTTCATAGATCATTATGTACTATTAGTCTTATTTTTAGAAACCAAAAATATGTCCTTTTTGAAATCATCAATAACACAGCCGGTCTTCCTGAGCATCTGCTTTGCACAGCAGTGATTCAAAAGAATATTTGGGGAAGGGAGAACACAATGAATATATTTGCCATTTGAATTGGACACAAAAATGTGATTGAAAGGGATTTTAAGAAAAATCTTCTGAATGTCAGAATTTAAATTCTATGAATAGAAAAATAATCATTTCCTTCAGAATTTAACAGTGCCCTTTCTACAAACCCCCCCTTCCCCCCCTCCCCCACAGCACTGTCTTTATTTACGACTTTGTCATTTCTTCTGTGCCTATACTATTGCAACCAGCTTCCTGCTTCCTGGTTACCATTTTCTACCCATTCCAGAATATTTATGCTCTAAATTAGTGTTGGGTTATATTCCAAATTAAACAAATTCTATTATTTCTCAGTATTCCCAGATGAATTAGTATATTTTTGTGCTGAAAAGTTATGTTCATTTTCTGCAAAGATGAAAAGACACCACCCAAGTCCTCAAAGAGCTTAAAAATCCAGAGGCAGCACATTTGTGTAAACACATGATCAAACTACAGTGTGGTAAATATAAAAATAGAGATGTATACTACAAGCAATAATGTTACCAGAAGGAGGTGATTCACTCTACTTCATTATGTCAAGAATCTCACAAAAGGGAAAACACTTGATCTAATTTTTGAAGGTTGACTCGAAGTTTGTCAAGAATCTTCCAGGCATAGATATGCTGAGGTATTTCCTTTCTGAATTTCTGAAGGCAATAGGGATCCTGAAGAGTTTTACTTTGTTAAATGTGTGGCTTATTGAGATCACCTCAGTAGTAGTGTAAATGAAGGATTGCCTAAGCAGGACAGGAAGATGGAAGGATCTAGACATAGGCACAACCATGGGTAGACTGAACTGAACATCTAACCAAGAGAAGATCAGTATCTGAACTAAAGTCATGGCCGTAGAAAAAATAAAGATTAAAAGAATGAGAAATGATGGAGAATCTGGGGAATCTAATGACTGAGTCTGATGGGTTAGTGTTAAGTGTGAAATCTGAGATTAGACTAATAACCACATTTCATGCTTGCAGGATTAGGTGAGTGGTGGTGGCATTATCTAAAATACAGTTTGTGAAGGAAAAAGCAGATTTGGGGGAAGGTTAGTGAGCTTAAATTTGGGGTTTTGGAGGTTGAAGTTTCCGGGGACATCTAAATAGAGAACACAGTAGGAAGTACTGTATATTGATATCAATCTTGGGGAAGGGCAGGAAATGTAGGTTTATGTCATCAGCAAATAGGTGGCAATATAATTTGGGGGCATGTGTACTACAGTGAGAAAAGAAGCAAAGGTAGAATAGTGGGCAGTTAACATTTAAGCAGGAGGATAAGAAAGAAAATAGTAAAAGGTTGTAAGGAGGGACAAGATGTGCAAAATAAGTCCATGAGTGTCATAGAAGGTATGGGAATACAGAATTTTGAAGAGAAGAACAGGTAAGGATCATCAAGGCAGGCAGGGGAGTCTGGACTCTTTACTCTTTATACACAAGGTAGAGACTCATCTGGAATAGTTTTCTTCATGTTTTAAGATTAAATTAAAGTTACAATTAACTTTACCCTTCTTCCTCTCATTTTAATCCTAGTTAGTGTTGCTAGACAACAGCCTTAAGCTTTGGGGAAATTACTAAACATCCAGTTGGACACTTTTTAAAAAAATTGTGTGACTGTAAGTTAAACTAACCTTTCCACTAAGAGATTTGGAGATTATTAAACATTTTCTTTTGTATTGAATGTTGAATATGCTGAATACTCAATTTATTTAAAAAAAAGCTTACCCACATATTGCACACAAATATACTCATGCATATATATTCTCTATACTTTTTTCCTCAAATTTTGGTATAATAGAATCAGAAGATGAGATTTTGGAATTAAGTACATTTGCCTTTAGCAGACACAAGGCAATAATAAATTTCAGATCTGGAAATCAAGTGAAAAAGGAAGGTTGAATTATTACAATTAAAAAAATAACTGTAGAAAATGCCCTTATTATTAAATGTTAAAATGTCTCCTCTTGAAATATGCTTTCTCTTGAAACCAGAAGAGAAAACTAAACAAAGAAGAGTTTGTGATTAGAGAAGAGACATAAATACTAAAACACAGGGAGTGATGTCTATCCCTAGTTTAAATATTTATTCACATGTTTATTTGGTTTGTTCTGGCTGTTACATTATCACTGCTTCTTTGCCTCTGTGTCCTTCTATATGAGGCTAGCTCTATGTCCCAAGTGATTTGAAGGGCTCTGAAAAATAACTGCCCAAAAATATCTTTCCTTTTGTTTTGCTGTATTCCCCCAAATCCCAGTCATTGGAGACTTCAGAAGGTATGTTTTTATAAACATTTTTTTTTGCTAAGAAAGAGAAAGAAGTATTTCAGGCCTTGGCCTCCATTAATATATGTATTAGGATTTATTTTTCTGCTTTTATAATATCTAAGCAAATGGAAAGAGCATTAAGAATAAGGATAATAGGTCAGGTAAATACTGGTTTTGTGAAGGGTGAAAGAAGAGTAATAAAGTAGCAAAAACAGAGAAGGAAACAAGCATAGTTGTTTTGGGATTTACCTAGGGAAATAATATATGGCCAAGGAATCCTAAGAAGTTATGGATAAGCAGAAGTCGTGAGATGAGGAAATGTGAAATGACAGACCGTGAATCCAGGAGTAGAAGCTCCATCTTCACAGCCCCTGATGGCAAACTTCTCTGAACTGATTTGATTCACTGACAAAAGAAAGATCTTGAGCCAGATTACTGTTAAAAAGATCCTTCAAAATTTGAAATTCAGAAACTTGATTATTTTGTAAGCTCTGCTGTAGCATCCACTCTAATATTGTACCTAAGCAAGATTGGTGTTGGGGGAGAGATGAAGTAGCAGAGTCAGAAAGGGAAGCAGCCATAGTGGGTGAGGCATAGAAATGCTAGAGGTGAAATTTAACAAGTCCATATAGATAACAGTTCTGGCATGGATACTACATCAGTGCTGTCTTAGCCTTCAAGTTTCTTGCAAGCCACAAACGAGTATTTACCCTCTCTGGGTAGTTTCATGCAGAAACTAACACTATATGTTGGTAGCTCTTGGGAGATGTGTTGACTTGCTAGCCAGAAAGGTAATTCTAGGTAGCTTTGTCATAATCTGCTGTGCTATCCAGGTAGGATGTGCTGCATGATAGTTATAGAGCAAATGTGAAAGGATGCCTTAGCAAAATATTAGTATTCAAAATTAAGATAGCATGACTGTTAACAGACAGAACACATTGGCTACAGCTTTCCAGTAGCCCAGGACATAGGCATTACATTGTGATTTATAAACATATTTGTGCTGTGTGGTTACCCTTGATAGCTTTCTGATTTCAGGCAAGTAAATTAACCTCTTTAGGCCTCAGTTTCTTAAGCTCATTCTTGTAAAGTATGCATGTACAGTGACTGGCACATCAAAAGTTCTCAGAAACTATTAATTGCTATGATTTTATTACTACAAACAGGGGAAGCAAAATTAAAAAGTCTCTATTCTACTTTTAGTTAACCAAATTACATTATTACAATATTTTAAAATAATAAAAAAATGTTCCGTATTGTTTAAGTGTCAAGAATTTGGCTTTCTTTGTACTACTGTGCTTTTTGACTTTCAAATACCACATTATGAGTTTGTTCCACCTTTGCACTAAGATTTCTTGATACAAACAGAAAGAGTAATTTAATTCATTAAATTGAAGAAGATATTTTGTTCCAAACTTAAAAGTTTAGTGGTTTTGGAGCACCTGAATGGGTCAATCAGTTGAACTTCTGACTCACGATCCCAGGGTCATGGGATCCAGCCCTGCATCAGGCTCCATGCTGAGGGTGGAGCCTGCTTAAGATTCTCTCTCTCTCTGTCTCTCTGTCTCTCTGTCTCTCTCTCTGTCTTTCTCTTTCTCTCTCTCTTTCTGTCTCTGTCTTTGCCCCTCTCTTCTACTCACTGTCTCTCTTAAATTAAAAAAAAGTTTAGTAGTCTCACTGCATGTAAAAATAGAAAGTGTTTAGGAAAAAAGCCCTGATTAAGTGGAGAATGTATATTTTCTACCCCTATACATTCCTTTCAGAATTTTAGGCTCATTGGAAAGGGCAAAGGACACAAACTGGTCAGCTAAGCAGTTCTTCAGGCATAATTTGACCAGCTGGTTTCCAGCCACATGTAACTTTTGTAATGTTAATGTAAGACACAAGCTTGTTTTGTTTTTTTTTCTTCATCTCAGTGGAGTTGATTGGAGGTCTAGCTCAGTGCATAGAAAGTTTAATACTTCACTAATGAGTCAGATTTACTGAACACTATGTGTCCAATAGCGCTAGCAGTCTAGGTTGTAGGTGTCAGTGGTGAATAAAACATCTAAGAATCTCTGTCAACTTATATTACTGTCAGAAGAATAGAGAGATAGGTAGATAGGTAGATAGATAGATAGACAGACAGACTTAATAAGTAGATAATGTGATAGAAAGAAAAATATCAGGGGCGCCTGGGTGGCTCAGTCGGTTAGGCGTCTGACTTCGGCTCAGGTCATGATCTCCCAGTTTGTGAGTTTGTGCCCCGTGTCAGGCTCTGTGCTGAGCCTGGAGTTGCTTCAGATTCTGTGTCTCCCTCCCTCTTTGCCCCTCCCCCACTCATTCTCTGTCTCTCAAAAATAAATAATAAAACATTAACATTTTTAAAAAATATATATCAAATTGTTATAAATTCTATGAAGAACATTAAAATAGAATTGATGTGCTAGAAAGTGTTGACTATTTTATACTGGGCTGTCAGGGAGGGCTTCTCTGAAAAGGTGCCATTTAAGCTGAAGTCTTAGTGGGAAGAAGGTATCCACCATGTGGAGATTATAGAAGAGTGTTCTTAGAAAAGAGAAGAGCTGGTACAAAGACTCTAGGAAGAAATGAGTTTGAATGGTCTAGGAACAGAAAGAAAATTAATTTGAGTAGACCATAGTACATGATAAAGAGATTGGCATGAGACAAGTTCAGAAAGGTAAAGCAAAGGCAAGATTACAAAGAACTCTGTAAGTCAAGGTAAGAGTTTGGGTTTTAGTTAAAGTACTACTGGAAGCCATTAGAAAATTTAAACATAAGAGTGAGATGATACAACTTATGTTTAACAAAAATACCCCTCTGGATCCTGCCAGGAATTGGATTGGAGCACTAAACCAGTGCTGGAAACATGGAGGATAGTAAGGGAACTAGAGCAATATATGGCTAGCTGGTCATCATACCCATTACCTCTTGCTTCTTGGCACACAGTTGGATTGACTCTCCCACCCTTCCTTTAAGTGAGATGTGACCATGTCACTGATTTCTTCTCAATGTAAGATGAGTGGAAGTTATGAGCCACTTCTATCTCTCAACCAGAAAACCTTCTACATGCAGTGATGTATACTCTTTTCTACTTCACTGGCTTACTCCATTGATATGAGTGAGTCCAGTGATCATGGAAGCCATATACTAAAAATAGTGGTACCATATGAAGGAAAGAATTTAGACCCAAATCATTTACTAATCAGGAACTCACAACTTGGCCTTTTTATTAGTGAGAAATAAACCTTGATTGGGTTAAGCTACTGTGTTTAAAGTTTTATCTGTTATAGTGGTTACTGGTACCTTAACTAAAATAGTGGACTGGTGCAGTAAAATATGTGAATTAAGGTGGTAGCAGTAAAGAGAAAAGGTGATGGATAGATGACATATAGGAGATAAAATTGGAGAGCTTTGATTGCAGATTGGACAAAAAGGGTAAGGAAGAAGTCAGATAGGACCCCTAGGTTGCTCTTTTATGAGCTATGTGAAGATATTGCCATTTTGAATGTTAGGTACCATAAAAAGAGGAAATACAATGAGCTCATTATTGCACCAGTTGATTTTAGGTCTTTCCGTGACCTCCCAGAGCAGCTTTCTAGTAGCATATTTGAGATGAAGAGAACATTCTTTGGTGGAATATAATAATAGCAAGCATTAATTGGGTTCATATTATATGTCAGTTATTTTGCTAAGAACTTTACTTGCATCATTTCACATGCTTAATTTTCTCAACAACCCAAGCAAAGCAGACACTGTTGTTATTTTTCCAACTTTGTAAATGAGAACACTAAGATTTATGTATGGTAACTTATTTGTCCCTTATCAAATTTCCATAAGTAGTTTAGCTGAACTTGTTACTTCCCAGTGGTTTCTAACATTTGATTTAAAATATTTGATTTCATGTTCATGGTTCTGCAAGTGTGCTGTTTTTCTGCTGAACCCATCTGGTATCAGCTCAGCATGACTACAAGTTATAGATTAAATTCAGGTTTTCTCCCTATTTCCTCATTGTCCTTAGCAAGCTACTATTTGGGGTATGTTCTTTGCCTGCTGAATCACAGGAACCCAAGAGACCAAGCCAAAATATGCAAATACATTCAGGACTGCTGCTTGTTTCAAGATACTACTGGTGAAAGCAACTCACATGGTCAAGGTCAGCATCAATGTAAGAAAAGTTTAGAAGGAGGAAGTTGTACTCTACTCACTACTGCAAGGACACTTAGAATGAGGGAAAATTGAGAAAAGAAAAAAAGACTTTAGCACACCAAACAAAGATAAGATGATGCCACAGAAAACAAGAAAGAAGAACATTTCAGAGTGTTCAAAAGTGAAACATGCTGCAGAGAGTTTGAGAAGCATAAGGACCAAAGAGTATTCTTAGATGTAGCCATGAAAAAGTCATTATGGCATAAACAAGTATGGTTGAGGTGCCATAGTAGAGGTGGAAGGCAGACTTTGAGAAATGAACCAGAGGTAAGAATATGACTATTTTGGGAGAAAGTTTGGTAATGAAGGGAAGGCAAAAGAATACAAGAATGGTAGCTAGAAAGGAGTGAGAATAGCATGGTAATTAATATTATAGTTAAGACTGCATTGTTACCTGAGCAACTGCTTAGTAGTGTGGCCTTGGGCAAGCTACTTACCTTCTGGTATCTCAGATTCCTCATTATAAAATGTAAATTACTTCATAATATTGATTTAAGATTAAATGAGTTAATATACATAAAGCACTCAAAACAATTTCTGACACAATTTAAATGCTTAATAAGTGTTAGCAATTATTTTGTTTCCAGGATGGGAAAATATTCAATGTATTTATATATTGATGTCAAGAGAGTTCTATAAAGGAATGATTAAAAAGCTTGGAAAGAGCAGATTTTGTGACTTTTTAAAAAAAATCACCACTCATCTATATTTTCTGTTAGGTAGATGAGAGAAATCCAATTTTTTCTTTTCTTCTGAATAATTTTAGCCAACGTGTCCCCTTAAAACAACATCAATTTGTTGTATATCAGATAATTAATAACTTTATAATGAAATTCCATTTATATCCATATCTCTTCAAAATATATTTTATATGCATTGTAGAAAAGGTAGTAAAAATGACAAGTTATGCAATGATTCTTAAAATTTGTGACTTTTCAATTTGATTTTATGTGCTAATTTTGTATTATAATTCTTAGTCATCTAACTAAACTCCCAATCAGTAAAATCCTCTAATGCAGCTATTTACTTATAAGTATAAATATTATATAAATATTATTTTGGATATAAGATTCTCTCTAGCTAAGAATTAAGCCAAATAAACCTACCAAAAACTGCTCTTATCATGACCATTTCCTAAAATCCTTTATGTAGCATAAGACCCAGACTCCTCAAACTAGAATTTAAAATCATAGACAATTGGAGCTTCCATGGGGTCTCAACCCCTGTTGCCAGCAGCACATCTCTGTTTTCTCCCGTAAGTCATCTCCTTACCTTAGTCTTTTGAACTCCTAAACTCATATGCTCTCCTGCAATAGGACAGGTTAGGGCTCTCAGGTCACTAGCTGCAGGAAAGCTACCACCTAATTCAGCTGTACCAAGGAGAAAAAGAGGGCAGGTACTTGATCATAGGAATTTTTTTGTTATTACAGAACCACCTCCTTGAACTTCTAATGGCCCAGTAGTCTTAAGTCTGAGATGTCGTTGACATTTTGCATCATCCTTAGAACAAGATGTTAAGATGGAGTTTAATAATGTGCGATCTTTAAAGAAACATGATGCTTTCACAACTGTGGGTGTGTTGCCATGGAATTCTAGCTAACCACTAATTTCTCCCTTGTCTGACTTTCACTTTATAATCTTTAGGTTTTTGTCAGAAAAAAAAACAACAGCTAAGTAATAGTGACACTCCATTGTGTGTTTTGTTTTGGGGTCAAGATTCTTTGGGCGGATGTGCCTTGTTTCCTTCCAGAAAAACTTCATTCTGTGTCTTTCCTTAGTAAACTAATGGACATTCATGATTTGTTCTGAGTTAACAGTTGAAAAGATTTTTTTAAGTTCAGAAATAAGTAATATCAAAAGCCCAAACAGGGCCACATATTGTTTTATAATTTTCTCAAATCTAAGAGTTATACTGTATATAATTTAATTAAGGATGTCACTGGGTTATAAAGTGTGTGTGTGTGTGTGTGTGTGTGTGTGTGTGTGTGTATGTGTGTGTGTGTGTAAAACTTCATACTAAAACCTTGGCTTCATATTGATAAGGTAGACTCCTCAAAGGATAGCAGTTTAAGCAATATGTTGTACTCTCTTGGAAATATTTGCTGATTGACTAATTCCAGTGGAATCACTGAAATCCTGCCATATAGGTGACCATTTACTACTAAGGATAGGACTTACTTGGCTATACATATGTGGACACAGGACAAATGTCTGATTTTTTTTACTTTTCTATAAGGTTTGCTAATCCTTGGGAATGATTACATCTAAACTTGACAGTTTAAACTTCAAGGATTTAAGAAGAAAATATTCCCCCCTATTATTTACTGACATTGATCAATGTTAAAGTATTTACTAAGTATGATTTTAGTCTTATTACCAGAGTTTGTATAGAAGGGATAAGAATGGATTTTTTTTTAATTTTGTTTAATGTTTATTTATTTTTGAGACAGAGAGAGACAGAGCATGAACGGGGGAGGGTCAGAGAGAGGGAGACACAGAATCTGGAACAGGCTCCAGGCTCTGAGCTGTCAGCACAGAGCCTGATGTGGGGCTCAAACTCATGGACCGCAAAATCATGACCTGAGCCGAAGTCGTCCATTTAACCGACTGAGGCACCCAAGCGCCCCTAGAATGGATTTCTGAGAAATATAGATTTGGTTTAGATATGCCTCTTACACTGTATAGATGTGAACATGTTAGTTAAAACTCTAAGTCTCAATGTCCTCATCTTTAAATTGAGAATATTTCACTTTGTGTGGATTACATAATATTTATGACCTTTAATTAGATCTTAAATAGTTTATTGAATGAATTGGACTACCAGTGAAAATTTAGAACTAAGAGATTTATTATGCCAAAAGACATGCATGTAGACTATACATTTATAGATAGAATTAATCATTTGTAAAGTACAAAAAATCCAATTAAATTTTTAATATATGTGGGGAAATAATGCTGATTTTTGGAATTGTTTGTTCACAAATATATATGTATATATATATATATATATATATATATATACACACACACACATACACACACACACACACACACACACTTAACCTACACACACAACTAACACAAACTTCCAACATTAGGATACAGATATGACATGAATGTTAAGAGGACATCAATGTTACGATCCTTGGGTGTGTTGTGTACAGTGGAACTGAGAGGTGAAATTTAGTGAGAATGGATCCTTTTGTACCGTTTTTATAATCTTGACTTAAGTAATCTTGAGTTTTGTAATCTTGCCTGTACTGAGCAAGTGGGATATAATGGTCATAAGGATACCTATGAACTTAATTAGTTCAAAGCAGTGAATTTCATCTACACAGAAAGTTTTTCTTAGGAAAGAAGAGTGGTAGTTAAAGTCAGGGCATATTATCTACTTTAATATGCTAAAAGGATATTTGCTATCTGAATTTGCTGAAAGGGTAGGTCTTTTTTTTAAGTTTATTTATTTTGAGAGAGAAAAAGAGTGTGAATGCTAGTGGGCAAGAGGAAGAGGAGGAGAGAGAGAGAGAGAGAGAGAGAGAGAGAGAGAGAGAGAGAACAAGAATCCCAAGCAGGCTATGTGCTGTCAGCACAGACCCTGATGTGGGGCTCAGTCTCATGAACCGTGAGATCATGACCTGAGCCTAAATCAAGAGTCAGACACTTAACCGACTGAGCCACCCAGGTGCCCCCACTAAAGGATAGATCTTAAAATACACCCCCACCACCACACATACATGGATGGTAACTGTGTAAAGGTGATGGATAAGTTATTTAGCACAATTATGGTGATCTTTTCACAGTGCTTATAGATATCAAACCGTTAAGCTGTACATTTTAAATAATATAATTTTTATATGTAAAAGATACCGTAATAGTTTTTAATAAAGGATGCAGTGACTCCTCCTGACAATAACCATCTCCTTCAGGAGCAAAGGAACAGGCAAGACCTGGTTGAATTGGGTAATGGAGGAAGGCTCAGACAGCAAAGAGGGAGTGATCAGAAGAAAGATTCAGGAGCAAGAAGAGGATGAGGACATGTGACAGGAGAGGTGGAAGAGAGGTTAAGATTATGGCTAAAAGTCCTCAGTATGAGAGATGGAAGTGAGTGAGTTGAGTCACCAGAGTTAACTGGATGGGCCTACGACTTTCATTTTAATATTAAACTAAGTGGTACCAACATCCCGTTTGCATTGGATGTGACACTTTCAGGTGACAGAAAGTCACAGGTACCAGGGGAATAATTGTTATGGTCAATAATAAATATACAAAATTATATTAATAATGCTTTGGTTTCTTTTCTTCTACATTTTAGTCTGAGGTTTATTTCTCTAAATTCTAACTACATTTAATATTTAACTCAAGAGCATTTAGCTGTAGTAGTGAAGCTGAATTGACCGTTTGCTTGTTTACTGCATGAAAAAAAAGAAACATTTGCCTCTTCAGTCAGTGATTCTTGCTGAATCAGATCGAGTGCACAATAGTCTAAGGGAGCCACTGAGAGAGGTAGTTAAAAAAATAATGTTTTCACAATCTTATCTTTTGGCTATACTGACATTTGTCAGACTCCACTGGCTTCTTCAAGTGTTTGGTTGTTAAAGCCCAAGGTGAATATAATGTGCATCGAGGGTGCATAGTAATTTTCCCTTTCTTAGCAGCAGAAGCACCCGCTCAGCAGCTGGTTCTTTCATGGGACATTTGATTACTAAAACTCTCATTTTGCCTTCTAGTCCATGTGGTTAGCACTCAGGGGGGCTTCTTGACATTACTTAACTACTTAATTGGTATCATTTAAAAATTTCATGCCCACAGGCTTATTTTAAATAGTTTCCTTGAAAAGCAAATTGTAGGAGAAAACAAGCATCACACAGGTGAGACAGTATACACCTTGAGATACAAATGCTAAAGTAACTGATGAAGACAGAAAATTAATGGTAAAGTTAGCAAATGAAAATGACTCATGCATTTTGGACTACACAGATTCCCTTACAGTATGTCTCCTGCAGCCTTTACAATTTTAGAGGGAGTAATGAAGTAGAAAAACTATAGAACTGCATACAAATCAAGAGACTAAGTTTCTAGTTTCTAGATAAACTCAATTCTCTCTACTATCTCTACTACTTCCAAATCTAAATTCTTTATTCCTTCTTTCCCCATTTTTTTTCTGCCCAGAAAAAGATTATCTTTTATTTGTGAAAATATTCTATGATTTTTTCAATACCAAATAGACAATGCTCATTTGTACTAGCTCTAAATTTTCTGCTTCGTTATTGTCATTTTGTTATTTAGGTACTTCATCAAAAAAATTTCCATCTTAGCTACACTTTACTAAAATCCTTTTTGCTAATTTAGCTAGGCAGCAAGAAAAGAAAATCCTTACTTTTGAATAAAGATGGTGGATTGTCACATATATCTATTTCCCTTCCAACTTGAGACTTTCCCTAAAATGATAGTAGAAAAGTAAAAATTTATAAACCCACAAAGTCAAAGAGAAAAAAAGAGAAGACATTAGAGAATAGATTATCTTTTTTTTAATGTTTATTTGTTTTTGAGAGACAGAGACAGAGACAGAACATGAGATGGGAAGGGGCAGAGAGAGAGGGAGACAAGAATCCAAAGCAAGCTCCAGGCTCTGAGCTGTCAGCACAGAGCCCGATGTAGGGCTCGGACTCACAAACTGTGAGATCATGACCTGAGCCAAAGTTGGATGCTTAACTGACTGAACCACCCAGGCACCCCAGAAAATAGATTATCTTAATGAAATTTTGAAATATGTAGATAGGAGGAATAGTAGTAACTGTCAGAACAGAACAGAGTGACCAAGCACATGTCTGTCCTTTGCAGAAGAAGTAAAGGCAAGTTTTCAGATTTTCAAAGAAAATGCTTCTCAATCTAGAATATGCTGTCCAACTATCAATCAAATGGAAAGAAAGAACAAAGGCTTTTATCATTCAGATTCAAAGATTTATTTATGTATTTTTAACATGTTTTATTTTTTATTTTTTTTTAATTTACATCCAAATTAGTTAGCATATAGTGCAACAATGATTTCAGGAGTAGATTCCTTAGTGCCCTTTACCCATTTAGCCCATCCCCCCTCCCACAACCCCTCCAGTAACCCTCAGTTTGTTCTCCATATTTATGAGTCTGTTTTGTCCCCCTCCCTGCTTTTATATTATTTTTGCTTCCCTTCCCTTATGTTCATCTGTTCTGTCTTAAAGTCTTCATATGAGTGAAGTCATATGATATTTGTCTTTCTGTGACTAACTTCACTTAGCATAATACCCTCTAGTTCCATCTACATAGTTGTAAATGGCAAGATTGCATTCTTTTTGATTGCCAAGTAATACTCCATTGTATGTATATACCACATTTTCTTTATCTATTCATCCTTCGATGGACATTTGGGATTTTTCCATACTTTGGCTATTGTTGATAGTGCTGCTATAAACATGGGGGTGCATGTGTCCTTTCAAAACAGCACACCTCTATCCCTTGGATAAATGACTAGTAGTGCAATTGCTGGGTTGTAGGGTAGTTCCATTTTTAGTTTTTTGAGGAACCTCCATACTGTTTTCCAGAGTGGCTGCACCAGCTTGCATTCCCATCAAAGATTTATGTCATATGAGCACAGTCTTAGAAACTACTATAGAATGTGCTCTTTCCAGTAAAACAGGGGAGAATTCAGAAAAGAGGAAGTCATAGAATCCAGAAACAGGGGATCCATACCATAACGGAGTATGGCCAAAGCATGTCACAGGATGATAGCTATGTTTCAGATCTAGAGAGTAACTCATCCAGGTTTGAGCCACAAGCTAAAGAGCTACAAGACAGAAGTCCCCAGAATAAAAGAGGGAAATTGTTGATTAATATTGGCAGATGTAAATGGGATTGGGGGGGGGGAATATAGAATAGACATAGAGAAAATAATGGTAGTAAAAAATGAGGTACTTAATAATTTCAGGAAATTTTTTAAACTCCAAGAATGGAAATGTGATCTTTATATACTTTTTGGCCATGTAATGAGCATTGTGTACATATCCTAAAAATGTAACTATTGATTACTGATTAAATTAAGAGTTGTATAGAACAGTATTGGGAATTTAGGGTAATATAAAATGGTCAGTCAGACATATAAAAGACCTAAACCCTTATCTATCATAACAGGAAGCCAATAGGCAATATCTAATATTGGTAAGTCAAGAATTAAAAAAATAAGTATACCATTTAAAACTATGGACAAAAGTCCCAGAAGAAACAGCCAAAATATTTTAAAGTAGATACCTCTGGTAAATAGAACAGAGTGAGATTGAGTGGGTGAAAAAAATGCTAACTTTTTTAAGAGAGAGACAGCACACTCGAATGAGAGAGAGGGGCCAAAGGAGAGAGAGAGAGAGAGAGAGAGAGAGAGAGAGAGAGTCAGAGTCTTAAGCAGGCTCCATGCTCAGTGCAGGGGGTGGGGTGGAGGGGGCTGAGGTGGAGCTCAATCTTACCTGAGCCAAAATCAAGAGTCAGAAGCTCAACCCACTGAGCCACTCAGGTGCCCCAAACTGCTAATTTTTATGAAAGGATTTATAGATGATAGATGATAGATAGACAGATAGATAGATAGATAGATAGATAGATAGATAAATAGATATCTGTGCATGATTTACTCTAATAAAAATGTTTTAAAAGTAAAGGCCAAAGAATAAGCAAGGAAAAAAAATATCTTCGTATTTTAGATCTTACAAAAATCTTCTTCTTAAAATAGGTAGATGCTATAAATTTGAAGACTAAAAGAATACAGGGTAGGAAACCAGGATTGATACTCTTACAAATGCATTCACTATGGAAAGAAGAAGAAAGCAAGTTTTTTAAAAAGTTGAGTTCATAAATGAAAATCTCTCTGTTTTGATTGGTCATTGGATCCCCAGGGAACCAACCCTAAAGAAGACTGAGAGCAAATGGGTATTTGATCTTTGAGATCTACTTATTGCTTTCTGACTCTGAGAACATGAAAGGCAGATGAAATTTCTCCACTCTGAGATTATCCTGGGAGCTGAAAAACAGGCATAGCTCTTAAACCCAAAGGCGCATGGACCTTATATAAATAAGAAAGGAAAAAGAGAATAATCTTTCTACCTTACATATTTCAGAGAGCCCTCTGATTCTATGGTGGTGGCATGCTTTGTGGGTTCCTATTTATCACAATGATTTATGTTGTACTTGCTAAGAAATACAGGATGGTATTCCTTTCCTCCTGCTACAGACTATTTTTGAAAATCTCATCTGCTGCCTGTTTATAGTGAATATTCATTGCCTTTATAATAATATCTATAATAAATATAATTTATATAATAAAAACCAAGCTAAAAATGACAATCTGCTTTCTAAGAATTGTGACCACATACCTTATTTTTATTATACTCTGGTCATTGTTTAATAGAAGATAATTTATGGAGAGTCTCTAAAAAACTATAAAAGCCTCTGTTATTTGCCAATATCGGGTTTGCATTGGAAAAAGAAAAAAGAAATTAAGTTGAACGTTGTAATTTCAACTTTAAGCTTTTATATTAATTCTCAAGTACTTGCCACTCTGTACAAATCTACTTAAACTGTGTTTGGCGTACTTTTAAAAATTAAAAGAAAAAAAAAGGATTTCAAACCTTGGGTTGTCCAATCCTCTAGATAACCCTTGTTCTACCCTGCCCCAACAGGTCAGGGAAGGCATCTCACCTACCTTTCTGCCTTATTTCCAAACCTCAGAAAAAATGTTGACACTTTCTGGTTACCATGTCTTATGTTCCAGGACCTGTTTGCCCTTGGGTCTGTGCCTCACCTTATTCCCACTCTGCCCTGTGTCCATCACAGCTAGATTTCCCAGGTTCCTGTGTAAACTGGCACCTGGATAGATTTGGCCAGTGGCTGATACCATCAGAAGATTGCAGGATAGGTAAGGAGGAAGAGAAAAGCCAGGGTATTTCCTTCTCCCTCTCTGCTTCTAGGAAGCCTTACTTGTGTCAGTTGTGTCTTTTCTATGGTTCCAGATGCCTGTGCAGTAGACCTGTACTTTCTTTCCATAGTTTTTTAATGCATATTTCACCAAAAATCTATTTTAATTATTACTTTCTTTCTCTGCTAGTGTATTTTTGAAGTCTGTTGTTACATGGTACTGTATTAATTAAGAGCAAATGTCGTGAGCCCACTTTTAAACATAACTTTGTTATTTTTGGTGGAACTTGTGCTGAGCTTTCTTTACTCAGCCAATGCAGTACTCAACTTTGCTGGTTTTCAGTCTCTTATTACTTCAGGGACACGACAGTTTCGTAGTGCTCTTTACATGCAGAGCCTCTTCATTCTCTCTAAACCACATTCTAATTTTACTTTTGTAACACTACTCAATATGCCTTTCTCTGATTTTTCAAAAAATATGTAATATGTAATAAATTGTATTATACATATGCAATACTGTACTATACAAAACTAAATACATATGCAATAAAATAATAAATTCATTGATTATAGTTCACTGTGCTCTCATACTTTATGCTACTTCCTGTATCTTTCTTTCTCTTCTTTACAGTTACATCAAAAATTTCTTTTTGATGAAGTACCTAAATAACTTACCAAAATAACAACAATGAAGAAGAAAATTTACAGAGCTAGTACAAATGAGCATTGTCTATTTGGTATTGAAAAAAATCATAGAATATTTTTCACAAATAAAAGATAATCTTTTTCCGTGGCAGAAAAAAAAATGATTGGAGAAAGAAGGGATAAAGAATTTAGAGCTAGAAGTAGTAGAACTAGTATAGAGAATTGAGAGTATATATATATATATATATATTTTTTTTTTCTTTTGTGTGTCTACCTCAAATCTGAAACACAGGGGCCTGTTTTCTGTTAGTTCAGTTCATGAGCATGGAACATGCGACAAACAGGTGTATATGTGATAACCATGTATAATTTTCTTTCCCTTGGCTTCACTGTGTGTCTAAAAGCCTAGAACAACTGGAGATTAACGTTAACCATCAACTTATGTTTAGAATGTGTTGTGCCCTTTCAGTCTTTCTCTGTTTTGAATTCAAGATGAATTTCAACATCTTGTTATTTGTCAGTAATTTACATTTTTCATGGTGGGTGATTCTGAAACTATCAAGTAAAGGATCTGAATTCTAAGTTCAGTCACTTGTGTTGTGAGCAGTCTACTGAATATTCTACTTTAACAGGTGATTATGTCATTAAAATTATTTTTATTGTTATCAAAAAACAGCAGTTGGGGTGCCTGGTTGGCTCAGTCAGTTAAGCGTGCACCTCTTGCTTTTGGCTCAGGTCATGGTCTCATGGTTTGTCATGAGATTGAGCCCCACATCAGGCTCCCTGGTGAATGTTGAGCCTGCTTGAGATTCTCTCTGTCTCCCTCTTTGCTCCTCCCCCACTCATGTTTGTGCTTACACTCTCTCCCTCTCTCTCTCTCTCTCTCTCTCTCTCTCTCAAAATAAATAAATACTTAAAAAACCCAGCAATCAATTTTCCAGAAATAGATAACTTCAATGATTTCTTTCTAGTTCTTCCTTCTTTAGCATATTTCCAAATAATATGCTTTTACTATTTCTTGATTTATCAATTTCAGACTTTATCAATTGACATCCATAATAATAACTGAGGAAATAGCTCTCACATATTCACTTCACCAACTTCCTTACCCTCATCTTTTCAAAAGAGTCATACTGCTCCTTATTTAGTTTTTAAGTCACTTGTATTTGTAAGCAGTGATTTCTAAATATTATTCACTTGTCAATCAAAGCGTCAATCAAATGACTTTCCTATCTCATATAACTTTTTTCTTTCTCCTTACTTTCATAATTGTTGTATTTTTCAAATATATTTTATAATTTTATGAATGCTCACTGATCTGTCAAAACAAAGTTCCAAACATCCTGTCAGTTCCATTGTTCATTAGTTCCATTTTTTTCCCTGGAGACTTCCTCCCACTTTCTTTCCTCTGCACTCCTACTTCATCTAGACTAGTTTATTTCTAGGATGGTCACATATCTCTTATTCAGACACCTCCCTTATTCATTCATCTGCATTAGATTCATGTTATGTTCTTGTCTTGGTCAATTGCATCTCTCAAGTGGCTTCCTGAAAAAGAGTGCATGGAAAATCAAATTTTGAGAGTCATTTAATGTCTGAAAAAGCGTTTATTTTTTATTCAAATTTGATTGATAGCTTGACTGAGTATAGAATTCTAAGTTGACCCTGGACCAACTATATAATGTGCAGGGCCTGGTGCAAAATGAAAATGTAGGTCTCCTTCTTCAAAAATTAAGTATTTTGGGGTACCTGGGTGGCTCAGTCGGTTAAGCGGCCGACTTCGGCTGGGGTCATGATCTCGCGGTCTGTGAGTTTGAGCCCCGCATTGGGCTCTGTGCTGACAGCTCAGAGCCTGGAGCCTGTTTCGGATTCTGTGTCTCCCTCTCTCTCTGACCCACCCCTGTTCGTGCTCTATCTCTCTCTGTCTCAAAAATAAATAAATGTTTAAAAAAATTTTTTTAAAAATTAAGTGTTTCAAGATGGTGACAGCAGAGTGCAAAACCAAGAGTGGTGTCTTTCTAAGCACAGGTCCTATGTGACTACCAGTTCATATGCCCTTGAAACTGACTCTGGTGGGACCTTTCAAAATGGAGATTCTCAATTCTGGGTAATTGACTTTTTTGTTACTAATTACCGCTAGCCTTGATGTCTAGAATTTATTTATTTTTTTAAGTGTTTATTTTTTTATTTTGAGAGAGAGAGAGAGAGAGAATGCATGAGCCAGGGAGGGGCAAAGAGAGATAGAGAGGGTGAATCCTAAGCAGGCTCCACACAATCATCATGGAGCCCCAATAGGGGCTAGATCTCATGACCACGATATCATGACCTGAGCCGAAATCAAGAGTTGGACACTTGGGGCACCTGGGTGGCTCAGTCAGTTGAGCATCTGACTGCAGCCCAGGTCATGATCTCACAGTTTGTGAGTTTGAGCCCCGTGTTGGGCTCTGTGCTGACAGCTCAGAACCTGGAACCGCTTCAGATTCTGTGTCTCCCTCTCTCTCTTCTCTCTCTGCCCCATCCCCACTCATGCTCTCTGTCTTAAAAATAAATAAAACATTAAAAAAATTTTAAAAAAAAGAGTTGGACACTTAACTGACTGAACCACCCAGGTGCCCCTTGATGTCTAGAACTTTAGTTCACTAGATATTAGATCTCCTGAACTAAATGCCTCTAATTTTCTTATTTTTATTTTTTTTATTTTCCCTCTTGCTGTCTTTTTGCCTACTTTATAGGATATTAGGCTATAGGATATTAGACTTTTTCCTCTACTCCTTCTGTTGACATTTTTACATAAATCATTGGATTCATTTCCAAGAGCCCCTTCAATACCATTCATTACATTTTTAAAAAGTAGTGTTATGTTCTTGTTTCATAGATGAAAGCTCTTATTTTTCTCAAAGAAATCTCTTATTTTCTCATTTTTTTCAATGTTTTTGTTTAGTGTCTGTATTATTTCTGGTTTCCCCAAGTTTTTTTATTTTATTTATATTTGTCCATGTCTTTCATGTTGGAGGTTTTCCTTTCACGCTTGCTCACTGTTGACAGGCCATTAATATTAAAGAGTGTGGCTCTGAGAAGTGATTAGAACCTCTCTCTCTCTGCTTAGGTGGTGCCTTGTCACCTGCTGAGCTTCACTGAAGGGTGAGCATGCTGTGAACTGTTTGTTTCCAAAATTTTCTTTCTCTGGGGCTTTTCAGTCTTTCCCACAACGAATCTCTCAGTCTTCATTCTGTAAATAGGTAGTAGAAAGAAACCTGGGGTATCGTTCAACATACTGACTTTCATTTAATCTGTCTATTTTCAATCTGGCAGTCTTGTCTCATTTCCATGTTTGTTGTAAGTATAGGTAAGGATAGTTTCCTGCTAGTTGGGGTGGAAAAATAAATCTGAAAGCTCTAACCAATCTCCTGTTTTGAGTCTGAAGCCAGATCCCTGCATTATAAGATCTTTGGTGTCCCTATCCCCCAAGCTGTTTCAAGGTTCTATGAGGAATAATTGTCTTGCTTCTCTGTGTCATCACCTTTTGAAAGTACCTTGGTTTGTTTTTCTTTCTTGGTTTCTGTTAAGTCAGTCACCATATCTCACTGTTAAATTTTCCCAAAAATGTGTTGTGAACTTTTCTCTGCTCTTATCTTTTCTGTTATTTTTCCTCATAGCTCTTTTACCTTTTCAATCCCTTTATGTGATGTTAGTGGTATTTCATTGGTGAACAGTAGTAAAGGCATTTTTTTTAATCCATCAGGCTTAAATATAAACCACAAATCCTTTCTGCCTACTTTTTTTTAATTTGAAAAATTATACCACATGCTCTCTGACCCAGCTAGCATCAATCATTCCCCATAGCACCCCTTTTAAGCATCAGGCTGTTCCAGTGTGAAAGTGGCAATTTGGTCTCATCCATTCTCCTCCATTTCCTATGAAGCAGCTGACCCTCAGCATTTTGTGCAGTGTCCATGAAGAAGAGCTCAGTTGATTGCTGATCACTCTAGAAAGCTGAAGTAGCTGTCCCATCAGTATGTTGCTCCTCTCCATGAATACCAGAAAAGGGTGAATATGATTAGAGTGAGCCCTCACTAATGTTAATGCCCTGTCTCTACAGTCTTTTCAGCACTCCCAGAGGACTGTACTGAAAGTATCTGAAAGTCTGGTTTGAGAGGATAGCATTGTAGGAGGTTGATACAAGTAAGGCAAAAAGGATGACATAGTCAAAATGAGTAATTTGAGGGGTAGTTAACAAAAGAGAGTATTTATATTTGTGGGATGCATGTAGGGAACCACCAGGATAATACAGTACTTCTGGGCTAGTAACATGGGGTTCCAGGTATGTGTTATCCCTGATGAGAGACAGAAAGTTTGCAAGAGAATTCTGTGGAAAGGGAGAGTGCTGCCTGACAAGTGACTTTCTATAGGGGGTGAACATCCAGAGAGAAGAGAAGAATAATACTCTGACTTCACTCTTCTTCCTCTCTTCTACCTCCTGTGATACTTCCTATTTGTGAAACCCAAATTGTCACCTGATGTATTCTTTACAACCCCTGTTAAGGGCAAGGAGAAGTGTACATTCCAGTAGAGTGCAATTGGAGGGAAAAGTGAAAGATATTTAGCACAGAGTGGCTACCTGAGCTCTGTGCTAAATATGTGTTTCCCAAAGCATATGTGTTTTCTTAGTGGTTCTTTGGTGTGTACACCTTATTCCTAATCTTTCTTCCCTAGTTTAAATAAATACCTTAATAGTAGATGAAGGTCACTACTTTTTCTTCTTCACAACACATAGATTTAAATATATATATAATATTTTTTATTTTTATTTTTTTAATCTTTATTTTTGAGAGAGAGAGAGAGAGAGAGAGAGAGAGAGAGAGAGAGGAAGGGGCAGAGAGAGAGGGAGACACAGAATCCGAAACAGGCTCCAGGCTCTGCGCTGTCAGCATAGAGCCCGACACGGGGCTCGAACTCATGGACCATGAGATCATGACCTGAGCCGAAGTCTGATGCTTAACTGACTGAGCCACCCAGGCGCCCTAGTATTTTTAATTTTTAAATAAAATAGTTTAATACATATTTTTATTTTATATATATTATATGGTAAATAAATATATTTACTATATAAAATAATAACTATATTTTATAAATATATTTTTACATATTTATGTTTTTATAAATACAAATATATATTTAAAGCTATGATATATTTATATAGTTAAATATGTGTTTAAATATATGTGTATATAAATATATATTTAATTATTGCATATTTATTTAAACATATATCCTTTAAAGAAAATCCTGCAGTCCATACAGCCCTTAGTATTTCAGAGGGGAAACAGTAACCAGGCACAAGTGATTGGTTCCCTCTGTGGAGTCAATATGATCTTACTATTCTTTTGCCTCCAAGGAGGAAAAAATTAATCTTGAAAGCATTTCTAACTATTCTAGTGTTTGTATCGCTGTACTTAAAAGGAATTCTTCCACATAGTGGGGATTATGCATGCCCATTTCTGTAAGAAAAAGTTTACTTAAGGTAGAATGATGAATAGTTTACCTAAATTGTGATTTTTGGGAGAAGAGAGAATAATTATATATTCCTTTGTATTTAAAAAATACTCCTCACCCAAAATACTTTTCCATCATATATTCTCCACCTTAGTGGGATTAGTTTTCTCCTTTAAATGTAGAGTGTATATTTATTTTAAAGGCCGATAATATTTGTTATACAAATTTTCCCACTGTTTTTAATGACACCTATTGCTGTGGGAATTATTTATCTGATAAAATAAAGGTAACAGGAGCTTTATAATTACTCTAACATTTGACTATCTGAAAGAAAATGTCTTAAAAATACCTTAAATCTAAATCTAAGAAGGCTTGCTTTTTAGACTAAGGTTAGGATTTAATTTCCTAAACATTGATCTGCAGAATAGGTAAGACAATTTCATTGTTTAATGGCTTCTTATTATAATTTTTTATCATGTTGGGATCAGAGGCAACAGGACTTACTGAAAACTACATAGTAGCTTCTTTGTTGATAGCCTCTATTTGTGCATTTTTGTACACTCCTGTGTGTGGCCATCTTTTGGTGCTAATGTTAAAATCTGCTAGAGACACTCTTTTAGTTTTACCTTTTATGCTTCTTAGTACGGTGTTCTTAGAACCATATCTTTCTCACTTTTATATTTCAATCAGGTCACAAATGGGGATGTTGATAGGGATTTAATGATTATCAATTCTCTTTTAAATTGCTTTCATTTATTTATTAGATTCTATGGCATTAGAGATGTCCTGGGCATTTTACATCCTAGAATTAATAAAAACTTGCATAGACACAAAATATTTTTCAATATAAGAATAATCTTAGTTATGCAGGTGGTTCTTTTGCAAGATTGGGTCATGTAGCAGTATCTTAGAGGGTGACTTTAGAGTATTTGAAGTACTTGATTATGAAAACAACACCATTTTATATTGAGTATTTTTTCATTTGGAAAGTGGCAGTTCTATATTTGAATATAAAAACACAAAATCATTTTCTACAGCTCAGGATTCTTTGTTCAAAGGTAGAAATTGTTTCTACTCTACAACTACTTCTTGAACCACAAAGCCAATCGGTTATGTTCAAAGATGGTGTTTCTATTTTCATTCCTGTTTTCTTCTAAGTATTCTGATCATTACAAGGTAAGGTAAGCTAAGATCAAATCTGTTCATAATATTCAGGCTGATTTATAAGCCTTATGAATTATCAAAGATTAGTGTCATTCTCTTTAGGAAAAGATCATTAGGAGTGTAATGCTGCTTGATTTTTTTTGTGTCTCTATTAGTATACATTAGAACTTTAATATTTCAATAAGATTGGTGAAAAAGGAAGATATGTAAGAGAAGCATCTATTTTGCATACATCCTTTTTCTACCTCAAATTACTGATTACATATTTCATTTTTTAATTTATAATTTGGTAAAAATTGACATATGTATACACCTATGAAATCATGACCACAATTAGGAAAATGAACATCTCCCTTAATTTCAAAAGTTTCCTTGAGCTTCTTTGTAATATTTCCTTCCCTTTCCTCCCTGACCTCCCCCCCCCACCCCCTCCTCCTCCTCTATTCCAGGCAACCACTGATTGATTCCTGTCATTGTAAGGATCATTTGCATTTTCTAAAATTTTGTGTAAGTGGAATCATACAGTATGCACATATCTTATTTCACTAGCATAATTATTTGGCATTTAGTCATGTCAGTAGTTCATTCCTTTTATTGCTGAGTAGAATTTTGGATGGATATGCCCTAGTTTGTTTTTTCTATGTACTATTGGGTTGTTTCCATTTGGAGGCTATTACAAATAAAGCTTCTATGAATATTTGTGTACAAGTCTCTAAAAAGACATATGTTTCTTTTCCTCTCCACCAAAGAATAGAGTGGCTGATTCATATGGTAGATACATGTTTAACTTTTTAAGAAACTGTTTTCAAAATGATTGTACCTATTTATATTACCAACAATAGTGTATGGTAATTTTTGTTGCTTTACATCTTTGCTAATATTTAGTATGATCAGTTATTTTACTTTTGGCCATTCTAATAGGTGTTTGATTGCATCTTATTATTGTTTTAATTTGAATTTTTTCTAATACTTAGTAATTTTGAGCATCTTTTCATGTTTGCAGTGAATATATGTTTTTTGGTGAAGAGTCTGTTCAAATCATTTGTAAATTTTGTATTGGTTTGTTTGTCTTGTTATTATTGAGTTCTGCAAGTTCTTTTGGATGTTTTGGATACAGATCTTTTATTAGATATATGATTTGCAAATATTTTCTCCTAGTCTATGGCTTTTCTTTTAATTCTTTTAACAATGTTTTGAAGGACAGAAGTTCTTAATATTGATGAAGTTTAACTTACTACTTTTTCTATAGATAGTGCTTTATGTGTTGTGTACAGGACATCTTTGGCTGACTCAAGATGACAGAATTTTCTCCTATGGTTTCTTCTAGGCTCCCAGTTTTAGCATATACATTTAGATCTATGGTACATGTATGGATCAAAGTTCCTTTTACACATAAGTATTTCTATTTATCCAGCCCCATTTATTATGTAGGCTGTCTTTTTTACGCTAAATTAGCTTTGTATCTTTTCTCCAAAATCAATTCTCTATATTTGTGGCTGTCTTTCTAGGTTATATTCTGTTCCATTGATCTACAGACTTTTCTTGGTGCTAATAATGTACCAGATTATGCTATTTTTACTGTACTGATTACTGTAGCTTTAAAATAAGTCTTGAAAGGGTGCTTGGTGGCTCAGTCAATTAAGCAGCCAACTTCAACTCAGGTCATGATCTCATGTTTACGGGTTTGAGCCCCATGTCAGGTCCTGGGTTGACAGCTCAGAGCCTGGAGCCTGCTTCCGATTCTGTGTCTCCCTCTCTCTGCCCCTCCTCCACTCATGCTCTTTCTCTGTCTCTCAAAAATAAACAAAACATTTTTAAAATTTTAAAATAAGTCTTAAAGTCTTACAAGTATTGAAATTGTGTAAGTCCTCCAACTTGTTCTTTTTGTTACATTTGTTTTGACTATTCTAGGTTCTTTGCATTTCTGTATGAATTTTAGAATTAGCATGTCAATATATATAACAACAACAAAAACCTGCTAGGACATTTATTGGGATTGCATTGACTCTGTAGTTACATTTGAGGAAAATTATGCGTTAACAATATTCAGTGTTTCAATCCATGAACACATGCATTTCATTGATTTAGGTCTACTTTTATTCCTTTCAGTAATGTTTTATAGTTTTCAGTGTATAGGGCTTCCATACAGTTTGTCAGACTTATGTCAAAGAATTTCATATTTTTTGGTACTATTTTAAATGATACTGCTTTTCATTTTAATGTCAGATTATCCCATGACTACATATAGAAAGGATATTGACTTTTTCTTTTTTTTATATTGCAAGCTTGTTAAAATAATTTAATACTTTTAGTAACTTTTGGCATATTATATCAGATTTTCTACTTAGAGAATCATGTTGCCTGTGAACAAAAATAGTTTCATTGCTTTCTTTCCAATCTGGATGCCTTTTACTCTCGCCTTATTGCATTGGCTAAAACATCAGTACAGTGATGAATAGCTGGGGTGAGACTATACCCTTCGTTATTCGTGATGTTTGGCAGAAGCATTCAGTCACTTAACCTTACTTATGACATTAGTTGTAGATTTTTGTAACCTTTATCAAGTGAGGAAGCTCTTCTCTATTCCTGTTTATTTAGTCTATTCCTTTCTTATTTAGTCTCTTAATATAGTGAGTTACATTGATTAATTTTTTAATCTTATGATGTACTATTCTTTTAGATATTGGTGGATTTGATTTCTCAAAGTATTTTTTTTAACATTTTATTTATTTTTGAGACAGAGAGAGACAGAGCATGAACAGGGGAGGGGCAGAGAGAGAGGGAGACACAGAATCGGAAGCAGGCTCCAGGCTCTGAGCCATCAGTCCAGAGCCTGACGCGGGGCTCGAACTCACAGACTGCGAGATCGTGACCTGAGGCGAAGTCGGACGCTCAACCGACTGAGCCACCCAGGCGCCCCTGATTTCTCAAAGTATTAAGGATTGTTTACATTTATGTTCATGAGGCATATTTATTGATAGGTTGTTCCTCCTCCTCCCCTTCCTCCTCTTCCTTCTTCTGCTAATGTTTTCATCTGGTTTTGTTATAAGGGCAATTTTGACTTCTCAGAATGACATAAGATTAGGATTAGGATATAGGATTTTTCTGGAAAAATTTGAAGACAACAGGTATTATTTTTCCTTAATATTTTTTCATATTTCACCAATGAAGTCATATGGGCCTGAAGTTTCTTTATGTTAACAGTTTAAACTGCAAATTCAGTTTACTCATTTCTTTTTGAGATTTGATAGTTTGTGTCTTTTAAGGAAATTGTTCATTCTATTTGAATTATTGAATTTATTGGCATAATGTTTTTTACATAATTGTGTTTTAATAATGATGGTTTTAACATCCTTGCCTTCTAATACTATCATCTTTGTCATATTTGGGCCAAGTTTGACTGGTTAATTTTTATCCTCATTATGGATCAATTATCCTGCTTCCTTGTAGTCCTTATCATTTTTTTATTGGATTGGAAACCAATTGGAAAAACATCATATACACAAAATTGAAATTATAAGGAAGCCAGAGAAATTTCAGTTTTTTTAGTGAGGAATAAATGAAGTGTGGTTTAGTTTCTAAGCTGGAAGAGAACACAATGGATGGTAATCTTCAAAGGACTTATGATATAGGTAGCACCCAAGATACTCCTATTTACTAAGCATGATTTAGGCAGTAAAAGATGAGATATGGAGAAAGGTATTTCTGTAAGAAAGGAGAGCTTCAATCTAGGATGATGTGAGAATGTTTGAGGACCAATGACTAAATCAATTTTCTTAGGGTTGTGTAAAATCAGGGTTGTATAAAAGAAGTAATGGGGAATGTATGCATTTCAACATTTGACCATATTATGTGCATATGTCATGCTACCCCCAGAGATTATAAATACCTTGAAGACAGATACTGTGGTGTACACACAAGTGCCCATGTCTTATACATGTGTGTGTGCGTTCTTATATATGCATTCTATATATTCTTATATGTATTAATATATACGTATATAAATACATAAAATAATTTATATGTATAAATGTATATATTTACAGAGCCACAGGCATGGTAATAAATGCTTAGTATCTATTTAACTGACTGGGGTTTTCAACACCTTTTCGGCAATATCATTGACCTATAAATAGCTGGTCTATATTTGATAGAACAGCTGTTAACTCATTTTGCTACCCAGCAAAGTAGTCAGTGGAGTCTCCAACCACAGATTAGTGGGCCAGAAACTGCACAGATTAGAACATCTAACAAGTCTACTTAACCTAAACTTTGGGAACCAGAAGAACATACCTAGACCTTAAGAACAGCATTAAGAACACTGTTTTTCACCATGCTTCTTTACTCTGATGAAAGAAACCAAATCATTATTAAAAAGATGTTTTACTAAATTAAGAGAACCTGTTCATTTTACACATGACTGATTCCTGTTTTGGTTCTGAGATTGACCCATAGGATGACTCAGTAATTAGGTAAATATAGTTATTTTTTTCTAAAAATACAAAACTTGGGGGTACCTAGGTGGCTCAGTCAGTTAAGTGTCCGACTCTGGATTTTGGCTCACGTCATAATCTCATGGTTCATGAGACTGAGCCCTGCATTGGGCTCTGTGCTGACAGCGCAGAGCCTGCTTGTGATTCTCTCTCCCTGTCACTCTGCCCCTCCCTTGCTTTTGTGTACACGCTTTTTCTCTCTCAAAATAAACTTAAAAAATTAAAAATTTGTATAGATATATGTGGTAAAGCATTAATATTTTAGAACCTACCAGTTTCGAAATTATGATCATTTGAAAATGAATAATAAAGACATTTGACCTTTTTATCTATAAAGAGAATGAGATAATAGCCTAAATAAGATGGTTGGGGATTATTCTATGCATATAAATTATTCCATTAACCTGCTGTTCTGTTTATAAATAGTCTTTTTACAATGCAATAGTTTTGCTTTTTATGTAAATAGAACTTTGCACTCACTAAAGAAAATTAGGTGCATACAGGCAGGGGAAATAAAAGAGGAAGAAGTCCTAGTAACCCCCAAATATATATTTCCTTTTGGTCTTTTGGATCAACATAGTGAGTTTAGGAGTGTGTGGGTGGGGTGTGTGTGTGTTTGTGGATGTGACTATGCTTTTATACTTATAAACTTATCTAACTAGATTTTCTAGGTGGTAAAACCTTCTTGGAGTATTTTTTCAGAGCAATTTCTTGTGTCAGAGTATAGATTTATACCCCTATTAAAATATCAAAATGCATAACTTTGTTTTTAAACCACATCAAGATGTCTCTGTGAAAGAGCATGTTCCCTGTCAGAGGTTTCATCAGGTCTGATCTGCTGATGGGATGATACCCCTGAGGACAACTGCAGGCTGTCATGATTGCAGAAGTGCACCTGTCTGTGGGCACTTTCCCTGGGGCATCCCCTCTCATTTTCTATGATGTTTCGCCATTTTTGAATTCTGAGTCATTTCTTATTCATTTGACTTATTGGTTAGGATTGGGCTCAGCTGCACATAAAAGTCTCAAAATAATAGTAGCTTAAACACAACGTTTCTTTTTTGTTTTCTCATACAAAATAACTTCAGAGGTGGGTGACTTCGTTAGGGTGGATTCCCAGCCTGAGACTCAGGCCACTTCCATCTTCCTTGTCTGCCATTCTCTCGGGTAATTTCCGATTGCCAGATTGCCTCAAGACTCTAAATGGCTACTGGATCTTCAGACACTTCCACTGCATTTGGGCAGCAAGGAACCAGAAAGGATAAAAGAGAACCCCTTCCACCTGAGTTAGCCTTCTTCAAAATAATTGTTCCAAAAGTCTTACTCAACAACCTCCTCTTACTCTCCTTGGCCAGAAAGCTGTAAAATGACTATACCTAGCTTTAAGAGAGCTTGAAAAAATGTAGATTTTTTTAGTAGAGAGGATTGCTAACTCAAATAAAAATAGAGTTTATTTATTTATTCAGAAGAAAAGAAGCAATTATCTGAAGTACTTACTGCTTTTAAAATTAAGTCATACAACCATGAAATACAACCAAGCCGTACCAGGTACTTTTCACAAGAAGGATACATGAGGGATATATTTTTAAGTCACTGCAGACCTGTGAATTCTTTTCTTTTGCTTTCACACATAAAAGGCAATTTCACTAAATATAATGTACGTAGGTCATACACATTACAAAAATCTCTATGTGTTACTCCATTATCATCATATTCAGATAGGCTTAGTTTTCATAAGTAACCTGCTTTAGTTGTTATCTTTGATTTGTTTTGTTTTGCTGACTATATGAATGAGACATATTTAATTTATTAATACATAGATTTTATTTTGCAATGTGGTTATCTGCTAATATTTTATCATATAAAAGCATATGATACAAAAGAGAATTATTTGTAGATTCCTGAATAAGAAGTTTTAGTCTAGGTGTGCCTTTTTCCTATAGAGAAATAATTTGTCAAAACCCTTACTGAAAATTTTAACTTGTCTTTACACCCTTAGCCTTGATATTGGAAATCATCCAAAGTAAGTTTTCAGAAAATCTGCTACACTATCTTTAAGACAATGCCTAAAAGTAGATGTACTCCATTCTCTCTGAAATACTTTTGCTCAGGAATGGAATTAAATTGTCTGCCAACTTGGGAAAATGGATAAATTGTCTTCACATTTTTTATCTATACAATGTAGAGAATAAGGAATTTGTTTTCCTCTTCTGCCTAGGATAGGGTAATATCTTCAGAAACACTTGGTTTATAATTAAAGCACAAAAATTTCTAAAAATGTTAGAAACTTATAGTAGCAATTTGTATTGTCTCACTTCATGAAATATCTATTGCTGCATAAAAAATAATCCCCAAATTTAGTGGCTTCAAACAATACCATTAATGATCTAACAGTTTCTGTGAGTCAGGATTCCAGACATGGCTTAGTTGATCCAGGCTTTAAAATTCCTCAGAGAGTTGGGACACATCATTGTACGGACAAAAGCGAGAGAAAATATTGTACAGATTTGCCTCAGGTGAAAAATCATTTCAGTAAAAATAATAAGCATTCATACATAGATTTTTTTCTCATCATAATCGTATTTTCTCAGATCTTTGGTCTTTCATTTTTGTTATTGCTATATACCGTGAATAATTGCCACAGTAGTGGTAAAAAAAAAAGTACCCTTAAATAATTTTTTAGTTCCAGCTCTAAAGAAGCAGAGCAGCCATAGAATAAATTCTAATATTGGGAACATACTTTTATGGAAATATCTATATTGTTTTCAATTTTCAGAAAGACTGTCCTTGAAATATAGTACCTAAAATAACAATGTACACCCCTAATATTATTGACAGGTGAATATAACTTTTAAGAGTTGTCTAAGTGAGAAAAACTGACCTTAATTATATCAAAAAACTCCTCAAAATATTTCTATTTGATGACCTACAAAGATATGTTAATAATTTAAATTGATTTGTGTATTTAATATTAAACTGTTTTCCATATGATTATAATAAATCTCCTCTTATTTCTCTCTTTTTTGACTACTTTTTTTAAAACAGACTAAGATGCTTAGTGAAGCAGCTGGAAAAAGGTGATGTTAACGTCGTAGACTTAAAGAAAAACATTGAATATGCAGCATCTGTGTTGGAAGCTGTTTATATTGATGAAACAAGGTAAGTTTTAGCCTCCTTTCCCTTTTATCTTCTTTGTCTCTCTCCCTTTTTTCCTCTTTCTTGGCCTTCATTTATCTCAAACATGAATTTAACATATCTTAGTCATGAAACCAAAATCAAAATCGTATTAAAATTTAAAGAGATTTTTTTCTTAGAGCTACTTAACTGGACTATGATTCTTTCTAAAAAACATACACATTTTAATCCAAATAGTTGAATATCAAAAAATAGTCAAACAATTAAGTCATAAAATGAACACATTAGAGTCTCTTCTCCTCCTACATTCATTGCCCTTAGGCACAGATTTGTAAACATCAGAGACAGATGTAAGCGTGTACTGATTTTTACTGATGTAAGGATTTTCCTATTATTTCCAGATTTAAGAGTTCCTTCTGAGAAAATGGGTGTCACATGCCCATGCATTCTCATAAGATATACCTATTAGACACTCTTCAGGGCTTGTTAAGAAACAGTCCCAAATGTGTATTTGATCACCACCTAAACCTTATCACCTAGCCTCCTGCTTAGCAGAGTGGTAAGGAGATTAAGAAATGGGGATTTATTTGAAGAAGGTTGTTAGCCTAGTTCTGTGGCTCTTGACTAGGCAATTTGCCTCCCTGGGGTCATTTGGCAATGTTTGTAGACATTTTTGGTTTGGTTGATGGGAGTGTGCTACTATTTGGTGATGGGTAGAGGCTAGAGATGCTGCTACAGGAAAATCCCCCACAACAAAGAATTATACAGCCCCTATGTGTTCAATAGTATGGAGGTTAAAAAACCCTGGCCTTAAGAGAGAACTGTGCATTTCCCCTTTTTTCTCTAAGGGAATACTTACCTCAGAACCTCAAGAGAGGGTCCTGAGGATCCTACTGCTAATAGAAGACTTAGTGGAGTATGATATGACAGTTTGTAAGAGATTTGTGCACTATCTCTTGCAGTTTAGAAGGTACTGAGACCGGTTCCTGATTCTCATCTCAACAGAGTCAAAGGTGGCAGGCTAATTCAGACTACCTTGAATTCACAGGTAAAAGGGACACTGTGGAGGGAGAGAATAAACTCCTTCCAGAGCTTAGCATAGAAAAGGCACTAAGTTTTTCAAAGTCATGAAGCAGATGCAGTATAGGTCTTTTGAAGGGATTGACCAGTATTGAAAGGCAACTGCCTTCAGAAGGTGAAAAAGAGGCTGTATGTGGTGATTGTTGAATGAATGAGGGAGATAAAAGATTCAACCCAGATATCAGAGAACACATAATGGTCAAGGTAACCTCTTGGTATAGCAAGTTCTCTGAAGGATACACAAAAGCTCCCAGAAGAAAAAAATAACCAGTATTTGGTCATTTGTCACATAGATGACAACAAACACATCAGTCGTGTAATGCCTTTTGACTCCTATAATTTTCTGCCACTCCTATCACACTGTTGAATGGTAAGAAACAGCAGAGTGAGTGGTGCTGGTGATGGAACATGGAGAGTGAACATCCATCATGCCCCTTCCCTTCTGCAGGTGTCCATGTGTGAGTCACGCCTGAGCATGGGGGAGGGGAGAACTGTTAAGCCAGATGTAAAATTGAAGTTTTTTTTTTTAATTTTTTAAACGTTTTATTTATTTTTGAGACAGGGAGAGACAGAGCATGAAGAGGGGAGGGTCAGAGAGAGGGAGACACAGAATTTGAAACAGGTTCCAGGCTCTGAGCTGTCAGCACAGAGCCCGATGCAGGACTCAAACTCACGGACCGCGAGATCATGACCTGAGTGGAATTCGGCCGCTTAACCGACTGAGCCACCCAGGAGCCCCTAAAATTGAAGTTTTATATGTCTATGAGTAGTGGATGAAACACACACACACACACCACTGTTGTTTCACAGGTAATAATTCACATGATTAAAAAATCAAAATAAGGTAAAAGGTGCCTCATGAACACCTTGCCTCCACCCTTATCCCACCCCAATCTACTTATATTTCCAATTCATAAATTTATGTATATTTCCAATGATCTATTACAAATTTTTATTTCATATTTTTCTGTTTTGCTTTTATGGAAAGTAGCACACTATATACACAATGTTTACTTCGTTTTTTTCCCCTTAAATAAGGAAACTTGGAGATCTTCCTATATCATGATATATCATTTATGTCACTGACCTTTTTAATATCAGATGAGAATTTTCACTAATAATGGACAGAAAAGAACATGGTGCGGGTTATGTTGCACAGGTGATTTTTTTTCTGTTAACAGAACTTTTCAGTTAAAACATGACTTAGATTCATAAATTAGGGGGAAAATCATAGGCACACTTTAGGATCATAAACTATTTGCAGAATTATTTTCTTCATTAACTTTCACTGAGTGCATATATAACGTATATGGTTCTTCTAAGTGAACAGAGATTCAAAGTTTGTATATTTTTAAAAATCTGATGTTCCTGTAATTTCCTTACTCCTTCATTTTCATGTGTGCTTTTTATTATTCACAAATTGAGTGGCCATTATGTTTAAGATTTCTTCAACCAGTCCTTGACATTTTATTTTTTATATTTATTTATAAAACTAAAGAACTTTTACCTTAAAGAATTGGAGATTTGCATTATCCATCTTATGATGGCATAATGCTATCTAATTTTCATAAATATCTTGCTTTTCATTTGATAGATTTTTATATTGTATTTCCTTCCAGAAATTATGATTCTATAGATATTTTGTTAACTTAGTTCTCCATGATCCCTAATTCATTTACACATGTTACATTTGTAAGCATCATTCCTTTCATTTGAAAATTGTTTTTTTTTGTGGAAAGAAAAAAATGTTTAACTGCTTCATGGTAGAACTGGTGTGTGTGTGTTCTTTTCTAAAAAAATCCCAGTTCTTAACACTACATGATCCCCAACTTTTACTCAAATGATATAAACCTCTTCACTATTTTATTTTAATGCTTCCATGCTTCCATGGCATCTTGATTTTTAACCTGGATTAATAATAATAACCCACATTCGGACCGTCTTCCAAGGGCTCACATTAGTCTCTTCACAATCTGATGCAGTTGGCAGGATTACCATTACTTTCTTCATTCACTTCACCAATGGGAGAACCAAAGCTCTTAGAAGTAAACATGTTTTCCAAGGGTCACAGATTTAGGCTTTGGCAAAGCTAGGCACAGAAACTAAGGTATGACTTCTGTTATTGCTTTTAGTGCTCTTTTTTCTATAACTGGCTCCTCCCGGGCTATTACTGTTGAGCAGGATGGTTTTTAATGACCTCTGAAAAATTAAGATGGCAATGCGTAAAACATTCTGACAGTTGGAATGATAGATCCTGGAAAAGCAACACCCAAATTTATAACTAAAAGCCTCTTATTATAGCCTGCTCTGTGCCAAGAAATCTTTGAAGCATTTTAATACACTATTTCATTTAATTATCGCAGCAATCCCATGGGATAGAAACATTATTACCATTTTATATACTTCATGCATAAGAGGAAACACGTTGACAGAAAAGTTACACAACGTACCTGAGGGAACACAGAAAGTAACTTAATGGATTTAGGGGCTTGGGCACCCACCTTGAGGGCTTGGCTGTTAAGCACAATTCTCATCTGCTTCCCTTGAGTAACATCTGACTTGGGCGACTTCGGAGACTTCCTGGAAATTCTGAGGAAAGCTCATGTGCTGTCAGGGTTGTCAGAACCAGTGGTGTGGATGGTGTTTGCATCACTTCCAACTCTGCCTTCAGTGATGCCACATCAGTAGCTTGAAATTGGCTACAGTGGGAGTATTTCTTTACACCGTGGAAACTGGGAAATGCAACAAGTCAGGATTTATGTTTTTGGAGAGGCTGTGGATTAACATTTACAATCATGTCCCTCATTAAACCTAAGGGTATCTCTTGTATATCTTCTAAGGCTGTGACTTTATGATAAAAAAAAACAGCCCAAGAAATTTTAAAGCAACAATGCTTGATGCTTGATACAATTTTTATTGTACTAATAAAAATGCAGGTACCTCTAGGATACATATCATGTTTCCAATTGACTTAGTAAGACACAGCAGTAAATTGAGAATGCTTCTGTTGAGATGTGTATATAATTATTAAAGTTGCATTTGCTTTTGAAATATTAGTAAAACATAATGATTTAGAAGGAAGAGGGATGAAGAAATATTTAGTTGCTTTTAAACTTTAAATTAAAAACCTGCTGACTTCTGTGACATTTTTTAAAGGAAAATTCTCTTTCTAGAAAAAAAAATGGTTCAGGCAGTATTCCAGAGAGGCATGGTTTTTTTTTTTTTGTAAATTTGGGCTGGATTGGACAAAAAGGTCAACACCTAATAAAGCAGGACAAAACAAATTATGAATCAGTTTAAAACCCATACACACGCGCGCACACACACACACACACACACACACACCCGTCCCTTTTTCTGCTAAGCCTTGGTAATTTCAGGGTTTCAGTTAAGAAAACAAATCAAAACAAAACATCTCTCTTAAAGGGTGATTTAAATAAGAAAAATAGAAACAGAGTTTGTGACAGAATTTGAATTCTGACCTTCTTTGAAGGATTATAGAATAATTTCCTAAATGAATACAAGTGTTTGTTGGTTTTTTAACAAGACATTTTCAAATGTAAATGCAAATATTTTATGAGTCCTGCTTTCAGATGTGTCCCTAGAGGCTATTGTTTTTCAGAGCGGCAACAGTTGTAATCCAGAAACATGTGGCCTTAAGAGAGAGAGAGAGACAGAAAAATCTGTCTGATTGTCACTATTTAGATTTGGATATTGCCAGGCAAAGTAGCATCCGTGGCTTCATGAATTGCTATTCATGAAGGGAGGCAGCTGTCTGGGAGGGATACTTACAGAGATGGATATTATGTTTACTAATACCACTGAACAACATAATTTATATCTTCATTTTGTTAATGTGAATGGATCCAAGGCTTAGAATTACCATAGTTAGAGTGCTGACTCTGGATTTAGAAAGAATCAGTTGTTCAAAACCTGGATCCTCCATTCAATACTTCCTTTCTTTAAGCAAGTTACTTAACTTCTCTATTTCCTAGCTTCATCATCTGTAAAATAAGAATAATAACAATGCTAACCTTATAGGGCTGATCTGAGGATTAAAAGCGGCACAATACCTGATAGAGTAAAAGTTAATTAATAGACACTATTTTTACTGTACTAATAAAAATGCAGATACCTCTAGGATACATGTCGTATTAAGATATATAACTTATACTTCCTAGTTAATACATAAAATAATTTCCTGAAAAATAGGTTTTGATCCTGAAAAAAAAATGAAGACAGGTGGGATGTAGTTACCTGGAAATTAAAGCAAAGTCCAAACTGCTGGAAAGGAATCTTAATAGGCTATGCCTCTTGATAAAAACGTTCTCAGTTGACTTCTGTGTCTTACTAAGTCTAAGAGTTCTTCATTTTGTGAGAGATTAACTTGAGCATGAATGCATTGATGTCAATCAGCAATTCCCGGAGTTATTCTGGTAGAAATCGAGTGAAGTCAGGGGCACCTCGGAGCTTAAGTCTCTTGAAATCATTGAGTGCAGGGATTTACCAAGGAACATTCACTCATGAAACAAATAGTTACTGAGTACCTGAAATGAATACCAGACACACTGGTCAGTAGAATCAAGAGCACAACTGTACCCAGAGATGGTGGCTAGAGCTGTCAAGAGCCAGGAAGATCAAACTAAGCACAACGACAAATGCTGCAAACAAGAAACAGGGAGGTTGTATGTTAGAGAGGGAAACCCAAGCACGGGGACAGATTACAGGAGGAAACACTAAGTAGTGGCATTAAATCATAATCAGAGGAACTAACATGGAGTAAGAATTGTACAGAGTTGAGATTCCAACCTGGATATGATTGGACTTGCAGGTATTCCTTTAAGTTAATGAATTTTGTTCTTTGGCAAAGCTCCCCATGCTCATTCTTAAATGCATGACTTCTAACAAAAGGACTTCCTTTTTTTTTTAATGTCTGGAAAATGCTAGGTATAGGAGCACTGAAGTTCAGAAATGTAGTATCAAAGATGAGAATTTGGGGATTATAGCACAGAGGTCTGATTCTTTCATGCTTTATTTTGATTTCAATAATTGGAACTCCTTTGCTATTTCAACATGATCCCCATCCTAAAGTTTTTGAGAATGGCCAGTGAGTGTTTACTTATTTTACCCATCTTCCCTGGCTATCACTTTCCTCTGCAGCCAGGCCTCTGGCTTCAAAATGATGTATCGCTCCCCTGAAGGTCACCTACTTTTCCCTCAAATTCAGAAATCTATAGGTGGGTTCCACTCCCAAGCATGAGCTCAATACCTGCTTCCAGTTCCCTAAACTGATGATAGAATCAGCTGTAACTGCTGTCAGACCTTCCTGATGGATGCAACTCAACCCCTTCCACAGAGGTCCCCTACCAGGGATTTCTCTGAATCCTCTAAAGTCGAAGCCCATCTTCCAGAAGCCAGCTTATCCCCTATGGAAGTGCCTTTCAACATATTTTCCTATCCTGAGTTCAGGACCTCAAGCTCCAAGGCCAAGAGAAAGAAAAAGGGGCTATCAAAATTAATGTAAAGTTGTGCATTCATCTCAAGGATAAACAATTATGTTCAAAGACTATGCAGTGTAAATCCATATTTAGAAAAAAAATGACATTTTTTTCTAAAATACACTGAATCTGCAGTGTTGCAGCTGTGCTCCCAAGGAGGACATTGTGTACATTACTGTTTAGAGATTGTTAGCCTCTTGTAGTTATGTTGTATCAATCTTCTGTATGCCAGAGTAGGGCCTTCATTTTATTCTTATATAACTAAATGACCCTTCAAAAGATTTTTCATTATGCAAAAGAGCAGTTTGCCTCTGTAGATAAAATAAAGCCTCTGTAGAAAAACAACACATTATTTTTGACTTTTCAAATGTGCATTTTTCTCACTTCCAAATGCCTTCAAAAACTCTTGGAGTTCCATCTCAATATGGTCACTATGTAACCCTAGTAACTGAAGTCAGGGGACAGAATGAAATGTGAAATAGAGGTGTGGAGTAGGAAGGTAGTCAAGGACAGATGTGGAAAAGCACTGAAAGTTACTAGAGAGGAGACATCAGAAGAACAGATATAGAAGCAGGAGGCATATCTGAAGATATGAAGCACCAAAAGCCAATGGGAGCTGGGTTACTCTAAAGGGTAAATCAAATGCCACAGGGAGAACCACTGGATGCAGTTAGGAGATTCCTGATGACTCAGTGGAGTTTCAGTAAAGAGAAAAGCCACCCAGATTATAGTAGTGTGAAGAATTACTGTGGAATGGCTCAAGAAGAAATTAGATTATTTTTCAAGAATTTGCTAATGTAGGAAAAAGCATAAATAGAACAGTTTATTAGTGGGAACACTTACTTGTTTATTTGTTTTATATTTTGCGTAGAATGGAAGGCTTCCATTAGCCTGGAGATGAAGAATGAAAAAGAGATTTGGGCCAAAGAGAAATAATAGTTATGGAAAGATTAGGTAGAGAAGTTATCCTTAGAAGTGGAAAAGCGTAAGTGGAAAATATAGATAAAGATGGAGCTTACTAACTAGTACACAGCCAAGGCTCCTCATATAAGCAAAACATAAGTAACACTGCAAAATCAGAAAGGTTAATTAGTATTTATTTTAAACTCAGGTGTCCTTTATGGGTAACAGTGCTACGATAATTATGGCCAAAATATAGACCATGGACTATAAAACTATGGGTTCAACGTGACAATGGAGAGCAAACCCTTTGTGGTTAATCTCTACAACCTGCACATATCATGATGGCACTGACTCATGTGTACTCCATGGACATTTAGAGCCAGCACAGGCAAGAAGGGAAAAAGAAGAGGACTAATGAACACCTTTCATGAATATTTCAATTGTAAGTGACAGGAAGCCCAATCAAACCACCTTCAAGAAACTCTCACTGTCCACACACTGATGGCTAGTACTAACTATAAGCATAGGTGACTCCAGGTAAAAATGATGTCTAGGGACCCACCTCTGTGTTTTGTTTGCTCTGCAGTGGCCTCCTCCTGATCCTTTGAGTGTTAGGAAGATGGCAATAGTATTTTCAAGCTTTATATCCTCACACCTTCAAATCCAGCAGGAATGACAAAAGGTTTCTCTCCAGAGGCTCTGACAAACATAACCTTTATATTTCATTGATTCTAGTCAGGTAATACGTGTATCCCTCAAACAGTATATCCAGGGGAGGTGGGTATATAAATGCAGTGGTGAAACATCTCATGAGCCAGGAGGAGATCAATTTTATTTAAATCTCATGCTAAAAAAGAGAAAGAATAAAATCTTGCCATTTGCAGCAACGTGGATGGAACTGAAGGGTATTATGCTAAGTGAAATAAGTCAGTCAGAGAAAGACAGATATCATATGTTTTCATTCATATGTGGAACTTGGAAAACTTAACAGAAGACCATGGGGGAAAGGGAAGGGGAAAAATAGTTATGAACAGAAAGGGAGGGAAGGAAACTGTAAGAGACTCTGAAATACAGAGAACAAACTAAGCGTTGATGTGGGGAGCAGGGGAGAGGGGAAAATGGGTGATGGGCATTGAGGAAGGCACTTGTTGGGAGGAGCACTGGGTATTGTATGTAAGCGATGAATCACAGGAATCTACCCCCAAAACCAAGAGCACACTGTATACACTGTATATTATCCAACTTGACAATAAATTATATTAAGAAAATAAAATAAATCTCATGCCAAAGAATTGAGAATGGTGGAAAGTACTCCGCTAAACAATAACAACTTTGTCCTCTCTAGAGTGAAAATTATGTTAGTACCACACGTAGAGGACCTGGATCAGGCTCTGTGTGGGATTTGGAACAACTCCTATCCAGGTTTTGCTCCTACTAAGGATAAGCCCCTGGGCAAGTGTTTTTGATTTCTTCTTTCTCTAGTCACTGGTTTTCTTGCGTGGAAGATGAAGTCTCCAGCCCCTTTCTGTTCTGGAATTCTGTGGTTTTATCCATGGTTACAAAGTCCCTTATAAAGATCTGCTCATGCCTAACCTACCCTGGCCACCAGCAGGGTGATAGGAGGGAGCTGCTTATCATTTGCTTAGTGAGGGAGCACTTACAGATATGGGCCTTATGTATTAGATTGATTTTATTTGGAGGGGTCTCTGAGGAAATCAAGTTGAAAGGTATGTGCTAAGACACTGTTGGAGCTCAGTGAATCACTAAAAAGCAAATTATGATTTTTATGAACTCCATTTTTATGGTGTGAGTTGTAGGGAGGGGTGGTTGTTTGGGGTGATGTGTTTGTAGGCTGTTCTCACCCTGTGGATGGAGTGTGAAAACCAGGCTTAGAAAAAGTGCCGGTACATTTTGGGTGATTTTCATATTTTCGTCCATCTGTGGTGTGTTACTTTCTACAAACTTTCAAAAACAGCCTCAGTGGTGAAAAGGGAGAAAAAAAATCTGACCAGATCTTTTGAGAGATGACAAACAAGAAAGAGCTCCATGTATTATATAAGATCTTACTGTTTGTGAAATTTGGGGTCAATAAAATATAAATTTTTTTAGCTTTTATTCATTTTTGAGAGACAGAGCATAAGCAGGGAAGGGGCAGAGAGAGAGGGAGACACAGAATCTGAAACAGGTTCCAGGCTCTGAGCTGTCAGCACAGAGCCCGACGCGGGGCTCGAACTCACAAACTGCAAGATCATGACCTGAGCTGAAGTGGGACGCTCAACCAACTGAGCCACCCAGGTGCCCCTGGGGTCAATAAAATATAAATGAATATTTACTGGATTTGAAAAAATATCACTTTAAATATTATTCTTTCCTAATAATGATATTAATAATAATTGTTTGACAATTAATTATACCCAAGGAAACTTATTATGCAGTTTGCATTTATGATTACATATAATTCTCAAAAAATCCTATAAATTAGATATTTATATTATTTCCACTAGAAAGTTAAGAAACTTGAGGCATGAAGAAAGTAAATGGACTTACTTAGGATCATATAATTATTAAGTGTCAGAGACAAGTTCAAACTTAAATTCAACATTCATTCTTCTCTTCTTCCTTGACAACATAACTCATTCTTTTTTTTTTTTAATTATTTACTCTTCTCTGCAAAGACAAATGATTCATGGAAGACCAATTCCAGGCCCAGGGTCACAGTGAGTGAAATCTTAATTGATTTAAACTAGTAATTAGTCTCCAGTTCCCTAACCAGTGAGTTTATATATGGATGTATGATGCAATTCTGATCAATGGAATATAAAAGGAAGACTGATGGGACTGTGGGCAAAAGCTTTCCTCTCCATAAAACAGGAGTCCTGTGCCTCTGAGTTTTGCTGTATCTGAGTTTGATGCTTGAAACCGATACAACCATCTTGCCGTAAGCATAAAGCTAAATCTAACACTAAAAGTTGGCAGCATAGAAAGATGGAGGAAACCTGAGTCCTTGATGATGTTATCCACCTGCTGACTTTAAAAATAAGCCCTTCTTGGAGTCAACCTACCTTTAGTTTTCTCCTGAAGGAAAATAATAAATGGTCCTATTATTTAAGCCACTTCAGGTTAGCTATGATGTCACTTGCTGTTGAGAGCATCCTCATAGCCACATAGGTCTGCCTTGTTTCAAAGCTCAAATTCTTAATCTCTAAGCCATCCAGGCAGTCGTCTTATCCTAATAAGTCCTAACACAAATGTATGATTTCTAAGTTAGCTACTCATGATTCACACTCTATTTTCCTCTAAAACAAGTAATAGGTTGATTCAGTTTCCAAGGTAGCCCACAAAACATATTGATTCCATGATACAGCTAAACAACATGGTCCTTTGGCAAGGATTGAGTACTGGAAAGTCAAATACTTGACTTTTCTCTTTAAATACAAGGACATTATTTCCTTATTCGTTACCATATTTTATCAGCAAACCTACTTCCCAAGTATATTTTGTCTCTGTGTACTCTCCCTCACTTTTCTCTCATTGCCATCTCTATCAGTCTGGGCTGAGTCACCATCATCTTTGAGGCTGTCTGTCTAGACACACACCAACCAGCTCAGCACTGGGATCTTGCTGTCCTCCAGTTCCCTTCAGAAGTGGGGGCTGGAGGTAGGTGAGGCATTCAGCTCTCTTCTGTTCCAGGATCCTGAGAAATTATTTGGGGGTATGCTGTCACCCTCCTCAGGGTTTTTCTGTTTAGAGAAGGTCAGGCAGGATTCAGCATCCCTTCTCAAGATCCCTTCTGTCTTCCTTTGTGACTTCTCTTGTGTAACCGAGGGCGTCTTTGCACACGCATAGGAATGGAAACCCTACTCTGACTCATTATATACTCTTCCACTGTCTTTGGCTGAGCCTCTCCTCCTTGTCTGGTATCTAGATTTTGAAACTCAAGGAACAGGAGTTTTCCCCCTTCAGATAATTGTGTTTCATATATAACTTGAGTCAGCAAATATAATCGGCTCTCTATATGGACAAAGGGCCACAGGGTAACAGCAAATATTTGTAAAAATATTTTGGGATATCATCTTTTCACATATAAAGAAGGGCCTGACTGAAAATGTTAACATATATAGTATATGCATCAAAATAAACAACAAAAATGAACTTTTTCCCTCTACTAACTACTGTAAATATCTGAAAAGTTTAACAACCACTAAAACTAGAGATTTTCTGCCCATGTTTTAATACATTTATTCATTTATTCAACAAATATTTATGAAGGAGAGTCTGTGTACATTGATAATTATTTTGCTATTCTGTTTGGCTATTGTTAACTCCCTCTTGTCATTCTTGTCATATTTTGGCCTCCTAGGTTTAGAAGGAAATAGGTTCTTTGTCTTCCCTCACACTCCTGTCCTCCAAGCATATTGCAACTCTTATTATCCATGCTTCACCCCTGCTCAGTTGAGAAATAACCTTTTGTATTTTGCAGTTAAGTAACATACAGATAATTCTCATTTGTAACATCAGTATAAAATATTTATTAATTAAGGTACCTTCCCAATAGTTCACCAACATTCTTTATCTCCGACAGTGAAATATTGGGCGAATGGAAGTAACAGTGCTGCTAAATCCATGTTATGGAATGTAACTGAATCGTGTTTTCTTGGCAGAGGTATTCCATTAATTGGCAAGCCGTAAATGGTGAGAGCAGTTCTCAAACTTCAGTGTTCATGACAGTCATCAGGAGGACTTGTTAAAACAGAGTGCTGGTCTCCACCTCCAAAGTTTCTAAGTTAGTAGGTCTGGAGTAGAGCCTTGAAGTTCCCAGGTGCTGCTGATTCTGCTGGTCTAGGAACCACCTTTTGAGAACTACAGCCTTCAAGGATGTCAAAATGAGGCTACAAAAAAGTGAAAGAATGTTAGAAATTTAATGGTTAGAATCATAAGATTTTATTAAGAATGTGGCCCAAATATTGTCCTGACTGGTACATGAGATAACTTTGTGCCGAAATGCCTCCTTCAACTGGGAAATTCCACCATAGAATAGGAGAATTAAACAAGAGGTGCTGAACTGGACATTAGCAGTTCCTCACAGCTATGAGTCTTGGGCACAGGGGAGGCAGTGCTGTGTTTTGATTTGTGGTGTGGTCACCTGTCTCAGATCTGGGAAACTATTGGCTCTTAGGCTTCATCTCTGGCCTGCAAGCCACCCTTTTCCTCCAACCTAGCACTCTCAGTAATCCTTGGAAAGACACACAGGTAGATGAAGAATGGAACGCCCTTCTCTCATGTCTCACTTCTCCAATTAGAAGAATCTATTCCCTGGACAATGAGGCAGGAAGATCAGTACTAAGTAGATATTGTTGTATTGTGAGAAGATGTGAAAAACATCAAAGTTACTACTTTAACCACTTTAAAGTGTACAATTCAGTGGAATTAAGTACATTTGCAATGTTGTTCTACCATCTCACTGTCAACTTCCACAACTTTTTCATCATCCCAAAGTATTCTGTACCCGTTAAATGACAAACCCCACTTTCCTCCTCCCTTCAGCCCCTGGAAACTTGGTTCTAGTTCTTATTTCTATGAATTCGCCTATTTTACCAGGTAAAATTTTTAAGTAGGTAAAAATTATTTTTGGAAATTCCTCCCACTGACTCTTTCTGATCCATAGACTCTTTTTTTTTTTTTAATTTTTTTAAAGTTTATTTATTTATGTTGAGAGAGACAGAAATAGTGCAAGCTGGGGAGGACCAGAGAGAGAGGGAGACAGAGAATCCCAAGCAGGCTCTGCACTGCCAGTGCAGAGCTTGACACAGGGTTTAATCTCATGAACCGTAAAATCAGGACCTGAGCTGAAACCAAGAGTCAGACGCTTAACCAACTGAGCCACTCAGGTGCCCCTAGACTCTTTTTTTTCTTATAATTTCTTTAATGTTTATTTACGTGTGTTGGGGGGGGCGGAGAGAGAGAGAACACAAACGGGAGGGGCAGAGAGAGAGGGAGACACAGAATCCCAAGAAGGCTCCAGGCTCTGAGCTGTCAGCACAGAGCTAGATGCAGGGTTCAAACACATGAACCACAAGACCATGACCAGAGCTAAAGTACGATGCTTAACTGGGTGAGCCACCCAGGTGCCCCAATCCATAGACTCTTTATGTTGTTCTTTGGCTCTCCAAAGTCATTTTGAAATTCCACCATAGATTAGGGGCTTTAAACAAGAGGTGCTGAATTTTTCCCACGATGTCTCAAACTAAGCACAAAGTCTGCTTAGACTAACTAATGCAGATGTGTAAATAATGGGAGTTCTTTGAGGACTTGCTTTGTGACAGACACTTTGCTAAGTGCTTCTGTGCATTTACCCATTCCATCCTCATAACCCAAGTACTGGGGATACGATTATTACCATTTCTCTTTTATTGACAAAGAAACTGAGACTCAGTTAGGATGAAGGATGTTTTCTAAGACCACACAACTAAAAGGTGATGGAGCCAAGAGTTTGACTCTAGGGAACTTCTCCTAACCAGAGGATGCTTATTAATCAAAAACATTGGTAATTAATAGAATGTGAAGCTTTGTGCCTAATGGAGTGTTTTCAAAGATATTTTTGAGCCAAGAGGACTTTCTGGTGAAAAGCCAAGGGTCATCAGTCAGGCCTAGGGTAGTTTTCTGCTTTATCCATTCCCTCCATTTACATCTCCCAACTGACTCAAAAAATACAATCTGAATCCCAACTGTCCAAGCAACTTGACTTCTCCTCAGACTCCTCCTCCAACATTCCCCTGGCCCCTTCTGCCTGTTTTCTGGGATGGAACCTCTTCTGCCTAGGCCTCTACTTCCTTGGATGGGTACGGAGGAAGCACAGAGACCTCCTTAGACCTTGAAGAAAGCTGCATCGAACTTTAATATTCTCCTTAGCTGGTTTTGTTTTAGCCAAGATTTGCCTCTTGACAATTAAGCTAAGGTCAGTATAACTAACTTGTCCACCCAAATATTCAGTCTCAATAGTCACTCAAATATAATTATCATCTTCTTACAGTTCAAAAAAAAAAAGACTAATAAAACCAAAAGAAGAAAGTTATCAAGTAGACAGAAAAAAGGAAAGGAAACTTCCAACAACAACAACAATAACAACAAAACTGTTGAAAAAATTTGCAAGCCTGACATCTTAAATCATTTTTGGAACAAAACAAGGAATAAATAATAAATAAGTAAATAAATGTGCTTGGGTGCTAGCCTGGAAGAATTAATTCAAGTGTATTTCACACTCAGGAAGTAGGTTACTGACAAGTCAATATGGCATTTCAAATGTATCACCTATTCTCATCCCAAAATTTAATTTATTGTATTTCAAAGTACCCTGAAATTCTACTATCCATATATATTTCTCTATGTGAAAATGATTCAACATACCAGTTTTGAAAAATAAATTTAAGCTTCCTCCAACCAGAAATTCCCTGGTGGGCCAGGGACTTGAAAAAGCAAATTTCTTTATGATTTTTTTTAAGATCAATTATTTTTAACCCTAAATTTCATGGTAGAGATGAGATAGTAAATAATGATCACTCATATTATTGCCTAATGTGAAGGTAGTCTGGGAACTTAGCAAGAAAACATGCATTTGAGGGAAAGGATAGCTGAGTAGTTAAAAACTCAAACTCTGAAATCAGACAGACTTGAGCTCAAAAAGCAGCACAGCCATTCCTGGTTGTATGACTTTGAGCAAATCCTTTAAGGTGTCTGTGCTTCAGTTTATTCATCAGTAAAATTAGGGCACTGATAATAATTGTATTTTCATCATGGTCATATTGTGAGGATTAATTAGATAAAGCTTGGCTCCTCATCTGATTCATAGTAAGTAACAAAGTTAACAGCATTATCATCTCTATCCTCAGATAACTCTGAGGTCTGAGCGAAACTTTAGTACTACTGTTAGGGTTTTGTTTTGTTTTGTTTTCATTTTTGTTTTTTGGTGGGGGGGGGCAGCAGTCAGCTCAGAGCATAAGTATGTATTAATCCAAGAAATAACACTAATGGATTTGCCTGTGTGAGAACCACTTACCACCCCCCCCCACACACACACACCCAAATACCCATATTGCAGAATGATCAATTTCTCTTAATTCCCCCAGCTATCCCTGGAGGGCTCACTTAGAAGGTATTTACCATGTACGAGTTCAATACCATCCTTAGCCCAAGGTCACTATAATAGCTTTTCTGGACACTGCCCCTCATTTTGGAGTGCTCAATGATGGCTCATTTTTGGTGTGCCCCTTCCCTAGGGTGACAGGTCTTCAAGCCAAGAAGAACCTGAAACTCATGCTCTTCTCCCTCTTCTAGGTTCTTGGACTGTGGAATTCCCTGTCCTGCCCACTGTGCTCCTATCCCATATTTTGAGCACTGAGACCCCAGAATTCTCTGCCCAAAGATTCCCTAGCCTGTCTCCCAAGTCTTAACAGGTTTCTTCTTTAGGTCTTTCCTCCTGAGGGAACCAAGACACTCTTGGTATGTGCATCCCATCACCCCTAAAGAGTGGCCAAGAAGCAGCTGATTTCAAAGCTGGGCAGGTTGATGAGAGTATACGGGAAGGCTGCAAAGTCCACCTGCTTACATAGTAAGGCACTGAGCAGGAGGTTAGACAGGTGCAGAGGGGCAGCCACAGCCAGTTGGCCCAGGCTTGTCATGCAAGGAGTTGAGAATTCTCGATTCAAACTCAACTTTCCTAGGCTTTTATGAAGCTTATTAAAAGGTAGGAGTATAAAACACATTTAATAATATATTCATTTGATGTATAACTTTAAAATACTTAATTATATGGTATTTGAGAGAAATGTGCTCCTGCCTTGGGCCCAGCAAACATTAGGGGCAGAATTGAATGACTTAGTTGCTTGTTGAAGTGTGTCCTTTATATGAAGAGTAAAGCAGGGAAGATACATTTTCAAACTTACAAAGCCAGTGTCTAATTGCATTCAACACTTGCATTTTAATACTCAGTAGGTGTAAATGTGGGCACCAATTGCCTGGAAATAACTGTGTGGGTACACTGATGTAACCATATTCCAAGAGTCCATTGTGGACAGAAATATTTTCATTGATATAATTGTAAAAGTCAAAATCTCATGACCTCTCCTTCTGTGGCCGCCTCCTTCTTTAGTCCCTTCCCCTGCAGATTTTCTAGTTCAAAATATAAGCCCTTTGGGAGTTGCGTCATCTGATTTCAAGAGAAAATTTGGGGTATAAATAGCTCCCGAGGATCAGTTGAGCAATGATTGGGCAGGAGGTCAGTTTTCATGACTCCGTGGCCCCCCATCTATACCCATGCTTAAGGACCCCTCACTTTCTGCTTTATTGACCCTTTTGGCACTAAAAAAAGAAACAGAGGAAGCATTTCTCAGAAGTCAACAGTGATAACATATTACACATATACTCTTTATCATTGCTTTTGTATATTGTGCACTTTAAGAATTCCTAAGGGAAATGCACCAATGACTGTGTCTTCAGGTTGTAAGATTCTTAAACACAAAGTATTTTTTAAGAGCACTCAGGATACAAACAATTATGCTCACTCTGCCACCTAACATTAGGATGAAGAGCAATTGAACCATTGGAGGTTTTGAAAGCAAAATTAATTATAGTATTTGGGATCCAGTTTTATCAACTTGTACACATTTATTCCAAAAATGAAATGGGGCCAAGCGTAGTCCTATGTGTTTTACATGTGGCATAATCTTATGTAAATATTCAGGTGTTTTCACATGTCTCAAGAAAACTGTTTATGATCATTCTCTAACAAAAGCCCAAGACTGTTATTCCACATTATACTATAGTTTTTGCTTCTTCCATATCTAGCAAGATCAAATGAAACCTAAAGAGTCCTTGTGGTGCTCAGAGCTGGGAAGACAGAGTGGACAAGGCAGGTGTCAGGGAAAGGGAAAATGAATAAGGGAGAAGAGAGAGATGGAGATGAGTGGGGAGAAATATGTGCCATTAGGTGTGTTGGCTTTTTAAAATGTGTTTATATTTAGGTTTTATTCACATGTCTTTATTCACATGTCTTTTATTCAACTTTCTTTTCTTTAAACTGGAATAATCACCTTCGTGAATCTGTTACAACATATTTATAGCTTCATTAACAATGTCTTACTATAGTTGAGAAAGGAATATATGAGTTAGTATTTAACAGAAATACAGTAAAACCTTGGTTTGTGAGCATAATATGTTCTGGAAACATGCTTGTAATCCAAAGCACTTGTATATCAAAGCGAATTTCCCCATAAAAAATAATGGAAACTCAGATGATTCATTCCACAACCCAAAAATATTCATATAAAAATGATCACAGTACTGTAATATGATACAAAATAATAAAGAAAATAGAAAATATAAAGGAAAAATTAACAAATTAACCTGTGACTTACCTTTGAAAACCTTCGTGGGTGGTCTGAGGGAGACGAGAGGAGGAGGGTTATCGTGTAGGATGATTTTCACTATCACTAATGGAATCACTGCTATCTATTGGCTCAATGGCATCTTTTTCTGTTCGTGCAGCTTTAACAAGGAACCTATCTAATGACACTTGCTTTTGCCTCTTTTTGAGCATTTCACAGAAATGTGACATTGCATTGATGATCACCCACAGTTCCACAGCGAGTGAACAAGCAAGTGAGAGAGAGAGAAAGAGAGAGAGAGAAGAAACATTGGCTCAGTTGTGATCATGTGATGTTCGGCACCATGTACTACTCGTATTGTGAGACATCACTCCTTTGTCAATTTAAAACTTATTAGAAATGTTTACTACCTTGCAGAGAATACTTGCAGACAAGTTACTCGCAATCCAAGGTTTTGCTGTATTGACTTTCTTGGCTAAAGGCATACAAACAGTGTATAGAATTTTTAAAATTTCTTTTTCCTGTGCCTATAGTTCAAAATGCCATAAAAAATGTTTAATGACTTTTCCACACCAAATATGCATGATTCCCCATAATTTGCTTCAAAAATTAAGGGGTTATTCAAGGGCAAATTAACCTAAAGGCAATGAAGACGATGATTCACAGCAGTGAATTTACTCCCATGCTGCTGCTACTGCTGCTTATCAATCGGATAATACAGGACTCTAAAGACTAAAATTTCTTTTATCATTCCTATCCTCATTCTACTCCTCAAAGGTAATCACTTATAATATTTCTGAATGTTTTCTAGTTATTCAAGAGATACATGTTCATCTCTTACTCTGTGCCATGCACTGTTGTAGATGCTGGTGATACAATAATGCACAAAATCAGAACAACTCTCTGCTCTCAAGATCTTTACAGTTTAGGGGATGAAACATAAAATGAATAAACAAACTAGTATACATACAACATGATATCAAGTGCTAAGAAGTCTACAGTAGGACAAAAAGACAGAATAGAGGTGTTAACTAACTGAGTAGGGGAGTCAAGGAAGCCCTCTTTACCCGAATACAGTGAGAAAATGATCCCCTCAAATTGGGAAGAGATGCTAAGCAAAGCGAACAGCCACTGCAAAGACCCGAAAGCAGTAGGAAGCCTGGCAGGGTTAAGCACAGCAAGGAAGTCAGTGTTGCTAGAACAAAGTGAGTGAGGGGAAACTGGTTAAGAGATGAAGGTAGAGAGACACAGCTTGTGATGAGCTATGTAGGACATTATGAATTAGGCATTGACATGGCCCAACTCATACTTTAAAAGAAGCGTTCTGGCTGCAGAAGGGCATCAGGACAAGGAGACCAGGAGACCGGTAGGGGGCTACTGCAGCAGACCGGGAGAGAGATGATGGTGGCTTGGTCTGTTTCTCATTCATTGCTGGTAGGAATGCAGCCACTTCTTCAGTTTGGAAGTTTCTTAAAAAACAAAACATACTCTTACCATACAATCCAACCATTGTGGTCCTTTGTATTTATTCAAATTAACTTGAAAACTCTGCATACAACTATTTTTACAGCTTTATTGTAATTGTCAGAACTTGGAATCAACCAAGGTAACCTTGGTTGAATGTATAAACAAACTAGTATATCCATACAATAGATTGTGATTCAGCAATAAAGAATTTCAAAGCGAAATGCACCTTAGAAAAAAGAGCTATTAAGACATGGAAAGACAGTGTGGTATTTAGATCCATAATAGCTAAAAAGGCATTTTAGTTCCTTGCCAATGACTTTTTATATTTCAAAACAGGAAGTACAATTGACTTGCTTTGTTAATTGAACATTAATATAAGATGGATTTGTGCCTTTGTCATCTATCTGATTTATAATCCATGCTGGTAGTTACCACAGAGTGTTTGTGAATGATGGAAATATTCTTTCTTAGCCTTTATATATATAGCTTATATATATAAAGATATTTATCTGCTTACTCTTTATATTATTAGAGGAAGAGAATGAGAGAGAAAGAGCAAGAGAGAGGAGAATGAAATTGACTGATTTTAAGGAATTGGCTCATGTGATTGTGGGGGCTGGCAAAACGGAAATCTGCAGAACAGGCTGACCCTGGCTGGAAATTCTGGCAGGAGTAAATGTTGCAATCTGTAGTCTGAAGGCAATTCGAAGACAGAATTCCTTCCTCTTTAGGGAATCTCTGTCTTATCTCTTAAGACCTTCAATTAATTGAATGAGGCACCCTCACATTATAGAAGGTAATCCGCTTTCACATCTGAAAAACAACTTGACAACAACACCTAGACTGGGTGTTTGACCAAATAACAGGCACCATGCCCTAGCCATGTTTAACATATAAAATTAACCACTGAAGAGGTATTTGTTGCTTTTTCAAAATTTGCTTTTAATTAGAGAGTACCATAGCTCATGCTTTCCTCTTTACACACTCTTCCTTTATTCCTATATCCACAAATGAATTCATATCACTCTTTCTCCAAGATTATATGCTCTTTTCTTCTTATTTTTTTTATTTTTACATATTTTAAAAAAAAATTTTTTTTCAACACTTATTTATTTTTGGGACAGAGAGAGACAGAGCATGAACGGGGAAGGGTCAGAGAGAGAGGGAGACACAGAATCGGAAACAGGCTCCAGGTTCTGAGCCATCAGCCCAGAGCCCAACGCGGGGCTCGAACTCACGGACCGTGAGATCGTGACCTGAGCTGAAGTCGGACGCTTAACCGACTGCGCCACCCAGGTGCCCCTTTACATATTTTTTAAGTAGGCTTCACACCCAGCATGCAGCCCAATGTGGGGCTTGAACTCAGAACACTGAGATCAAGGTCTGAGCTGAGATCAGGAGTCAGACGCTTAACCGACTAAGCCACCCATATACCCCCATATGTTCTTTCCTTCTTAATGAATGACATCATGCATCATGATTAAGAATTACCAGACTCCTGATCCCACATCCACATATGAAATCTCATTTCCATAGGCTGATTTTGTCATGTTTGATGATCTGTCTTGGATAACTTATGAGTTTAAGACATACAGTCATCAATATCAAATTTGTAAAGAATCAATTGGCCACCATTACAATGTGTCATTCTACTTCAAGTAGCTGATAAAACAAGGCAGCAGTAGAATTCTTGGAGTTTGGTGACATCACAATATTACACCACAATGATTCTCAAATCCACCTGCCCTCTTCTGTAGCTTTATTTGATCACTGGATAAGAAATAATAGAAATGACATAAGCCCTGAATTTCCAAACCATGTAGTGTAATATGGACAAAATGCTAAAAAAAGTATTTTGCTTTGAGTTACAGTGTCAGTGTGTTAAGGGTAAATCAGAATCACTCAAACGTAAGTTCCGAAAGAAAGTTAAAAATGATGTAATGTAAGTATTAATCAGTATTAAGTTCCAATTATGTAAGTTTTTTTGGTCTTCATATGTATACATGTGGTTTTGTAACTCTAGCCATTAAGTTGTATATATTTTGTCATAAGTTATTTCATAAATGCATTTGTGCTTATTTAATACCATGAAAAATAAATACTGGCAAATGACTGTGCTCTGTTTATAGAGAACAGCAGCACATAGAGGTCATCATACAATCTTTTGAGCCTTTTTTGGTAACACTGGGTGCTTTGGGTGGCCTTTCTAATTTTTTTTGCCCTTTACTTGGTCCCTGCCCTCTCAAGTTAGTGTGACTTGTTCTGGAGGCTTTAGCACACACTGTCATTTCTGGCTACCTTCCATCAGCCTATGATTCTTAGGCTTCACTCTGTACAAAGAGATTTACCCAAGCGAACGGAATCCAAAAGTCAAAACTACAATGTGCTAAAAATACCTAGGATTTATTAAATTGGTGCACTGACAAGGAAATAATGAAGTCAAATGAGACAGAGCTGGCCTCTGTTCTTTCTGGAGGCAAAGCTCAATCGCTCTGTAAAGTTTCTATATTTTGTGGGGAGCCTTTCACACTATCTTGCCAGTTTAGACCCTTCGGGAGTTCTGGGTGATTGGAGCTGACCAGCCTTAAGGGCAGGTATTACTACCCATCAGTCCAGTCAGTGTTGTCTGTGTGGAGCTTATACAGGAGAGTGACAGAGCACCCCGATCTGCAGAGATCTGCAGAGATTACAGTGCCCGATTGCTTCCTCACTCACTTTGTTGATTTCCTCAGCCAGCAATTCTAAACCCACCGATCCCCACCCTCAGGAGAGCAAAATACTGAAGTTTTCCTCAAGAAGCCAGAAGTATTTCTCTTCCACTTCCACTGGCTCTGTCACCTAAAATGAGCTTTCAAAATAATCCATTTGTTTCTTTTTTTTTCTTCACTTTTTAAACTGAGGTGCTGCTATCGGAATAAATATCTTTTAGAATACTTAATTTATTATTTTCCTAAAATGTAGAGATCCTGATCAAATGAAATAACACATGTGAATGACTTTTGTGAACACCAAGGCCTTATTCAAATAGCTTGTGCTATCAGTACCATATATACCCAAGATTATTAACTACAAGGCGACTTTTACAACTTCCAGTCCCCTTTGTTCTTTCCACTCCAGTTGCCTCCTTTAATAACACACATCTGTTTATGAAACTTCTTCTCTGTTTTAGTTTTATTCATTACAAGAATAGTATATTAATTGATATCTTCAGACTGGTATTGCTACACTTCAATGTTGGGGAAGCTGCACATGTTCAAGGCCCTTAGTGCTTGCCTTCAGAAGAGAATCAATCTGAGAATTCAGAGCTTTCCAAGTGTTAGTCCAATCATTTTCCTTTTTTGAGACAGCTCATATTGAGGGGTGATCAGAGAGTGATTTGCTGTATTTTAAGTCCTATTGCAGTGTTTGTTTTGTTATCAGTTTTTCTTCACTTTTTCCTCAAGTTTAATCGGTATACATTTTTGTAGAAGACTGCTGGATACCGATGATGAGCTCAGTGACATTCAGACTGATTCAGTCCCATTGGAAGTACGGGACTGGTTGGCTTCTACTTTTACACGGAAAATGGGGATGATGAAAAAGAAATCTGAGGAAAAGCCAAAATTTCGAAGCATCGTGCATGCTGTTCAAGCTGGAATTTTTGTGGAAAGGTAAGTGACACTGTTAGTATCTCAAGATGATAAAATTTGGAAAGCAGGAGATAAACTTACCATATCAAAGTTATGTGAGTCAAGTATTTTGCTTCTTGAAGAAAACTTCAATTATAAGTGTACATAGAATGAACAAATGTAGGGCTTTATTACGAGCTTGCCTATAACAAAAATGTTTTATCCTGGGTTTATTATTTTTATTTCTTTTAAAATGACATAAAGACTAAAAGCAAAGACTTGACTGACCAGTGCCCTCAAATGAACCTTTGTGAGTAACTGTTTAAGAAGTTATAACACACTCATATGTTACACAACTAATTTTACCTGTAAAATGTAACACTTCAGAAAAATGAGTTCTGTACTACATACTAAAATCAAACAGGCCTTTCTCAGTATTAAAGTGAAAAGACCATCCTCTTTCCATCATGGAAGGAAAGATCTCATGAGCTTTTGAAGAGTTTTTTAACATTTCTGTCACTGAAGCAAGGAATACTTGAGGGCTCCTAGAAGCACCAAATCAAATCGCTGTAGTTTCTGATGTGAAATACATGGTTTTGTTGCTGTTGTTTTGTTTTTTGTTTTTTAGTTTATTAATTTGAGGGAGAGAAAGAGAGCATGAGCAGGAGAAGAGCAAAGAGAGAGCGTATGGGGGAGAGAGAGAGAGAGAGATTGAGAGAGAGAGAGAGAATCCCAAGCAGGCTCCATGCTGCCCAGTGCCCCATGGCGGGGGTGCACAAGAGGGGGTGTGTGTGGGTCAGGGGTGCTGAACCCACGAACTCATGAGATCATGACCTGAGCAGAAACCAGAGTTTGAGGCTTAACCACAAGGTGCCATCCAGGAGCCCTGTGAAATACATGTTGATGTGGCCTAATTTTATATTCATTTAGCCCTTAAGAATACAGGCTTTTTTTTCTATCTAGGAAACAAGATGTTCTAGAATTAAAGTTAAAGATTGAAATAAACGTGTTACATCTGACAATTTAAAAAAATTAGTCTTTAGAAATCTCTTAGATTAAAAAACAATTAAATTATATTAAATGATATATAAAAAGATGAAACATTTTTGAAACTAATAAAATTGAGGAACAGATAATTTTTTGTCAGTGTACTTAAATTTAATAAAGACCACATCATTTTTCATCTTTTGACATCTCTACTTATTAATTTGAATGAACATTATAAACTTTAATTTTCCTCTGTTAAAGGAACAATAGGAACACATTTGGATTTCTAAAAATGTAAATGAGAATGCATTGCAAGAAGTATTTTATGCAATTTGAAAATATAAATACAGCACATAAAGCTTGAAGTATCTTGGCTTGTGCCTATATTATCTACAATAACAACCAGTCAGTGATTATTTAAATTATTTTGAGTATTTATTAACCATATCTAATTGGCTTTGATAACAGAATCTTCCATTAGTGTGGTGAGGAGATACCCACACCCCCTTACAAGATGCATAAACTGGTCCCAACTCTGCTGGGTGGGACCAGAAGTCTGCAACAGGGAGGCAGGGCTGGAGAGAAGGAATATCTATTCCCATTAAAAAAAAAAAACAATTTTGGAAAGTGTGTGACAGTTATTGATTCTCATTAACATCAAATTGATATTAACATCTCAATAGGAGTTCAGAAAGTCAGTGAAAGAATCACAGATAAAAGACAGTATGTGTGATTTGCTGAAAGAATATGTATTTGGTCTTTTTAAAGAAAATATTGTAGAACTTGGCAAACTAAAAAGGAGGCAAACTGTGGAGGTAAATTTCTATTCCCACCCAATAAAAGATTAAGATTTCTTCAAAATACATTGATATCCTACATTTTCATTTTTTCCATATGCTACATAAAATATTTTACTTAGTAGGTTATAGAGATATAAAATGTACTTAAGACAACTAAACCAGCATGCAGTCTGGAAGAAATCAATATACTACAAACACAAGGAAATGAAATCTCTTTATTACTCTTGTAGCCCCTTTAGTAGGTGCATAGAAATAATGGCATATGCTTCTCTTCAGTTTTCAAAGATAATTGTCTTCAGTTTTGAAAGTTAGAAAGACTTCCTGAGCATCCTGTCAAGTCTTCCCTCCCAAGACTCAGTGCCTTGGCAGGTCCCGGCAATTTGCTCATCCAAAAGTACCTCCAATCTACTTGCTTTTCCATCTCTACTCCTGCAATCCCAGTCTCCATTTCTGTTACCTGCCATCAGAAATGGGACAGTAGCTTTCCAGTTGGGCCTCCCTCTTCCACAGGTGCCCTCTCCAAACAAGTCAAGTTTAAATATATAAATTAGTCCCTGTCACTCTTAAGCTTAAAACCATCGGTTGATTTTCCATTTCACTTAGTATTAAAAGTGACTTCTGTATCATGGATTTGCAGGTTAGGCCCCTTTTACCTTCTCACCTTATTGGATGCTACCTTTATTTTTAACTGAGTATCTGTACTGCTCTGATTTCAACCCCATGAAGATCCCTAACTCTTTCTTCCCTTGGGGCCACTTGTCCTGTTATTCCCTCTACCAAAAGTGATTTTCCCCACCCTTCCCCCTTCCTGGTCCTTTCTGTCTTTTCAGAGGCCTTCCCTGAGTACTCTGTATACACTGTTCATCACTTTCTCTACCCTAACCAGCAGTTTACCTCATAGTGCTTAGTGTTGTTTTATATATATATGTGTGTGTGTGTATATATATATATATATATATGTGTGTGTGTGTGTGTGTATAGTTTATTTATTTTGAGAGAGAGAAAAAGAATGAATGGGGGAGGGGCAGAGAGAGAGGGAGAGAAAGAAAACCCAAGCAAGCCTCCACGTTCTACAGAGTCCCGCTTAGGGGCTCAACCTCGTGACCATGAGATCATGAGCTGAGCCTCAATCAAGATCTGATGCTTAACCGACTGAGCCACCCAGGCACCCCTGTAATCATATATTTTTATTTATTGTCCCTCTTCACTGCTCAGTAAGCCCTGTGAAAGCAGCAGATGTAGTTTTCTTATTTGCCACTGGTCTCTTACCTAACGCGGTGTCTGACATAAAGTCATTTTTATTTTGTGTGTGTTGTTTTGTTTTGTTTTGTTTAGGTTTTGAATTATATTTTGCAATTGCAGTAAAAACTTCCAAAAATAATCCACCGTATTTCCAGTTGAACTTATACCACCTGAAGGAACCTAGGAAACTCACTATTCTTTTTCAGCAACTTCTAATATATCAGCTATTTACTCAAGTGTGAGGCAACTGTATTAAGGTTTCCCCTACATCGATTCTGATTCCAAACATCCTAATTTTTTGTCCTAATGTTTTACTCCAAATTATAGGATTGGAAAAGAATAATGGGAAAGTTTCTCTGTCTCCTCAGAAAGATAATCTGTTTTGTCTTTCTTTACATTCCATGTAAGGAAAACGCGCACTGATACTCATTTCTCAACCTACTCCAGGTCTAAGGAAACAGCACCAGAATTCCCACAGAGCCCAGGGAGCCCTGAAGAACCTAAGAACTGCAGCCAACAGCACTGGCTGCAGAATAGTGAGAACAGTAACATTAATACTAATAATGGCTTTCTTGTGTTGAGACTTATTATATTATGCTAGGCATTTACATCATTTACTCTTCACAAAAAGCTTATAATTATCCTTGTTTTACAGATGAGTGACATTAAATAGCTTTCCAAAGGTCACATAGATAGTGAGTAGCTAGTCTGTAATTGAAAGTATGTCTTCTCTTCGTTACAGCCTACTGCCTTTCTCTGCCGTGAAGTCACACCAATTAAAAGTTACTTAATTTTTCTTACTCCTGATTATTATATTGACCTTCTGTTCCTAGTCCGTTATCCTTCTATTTCCTCTGTACCTCCATTTATTAGTAATAATGAATAGAAAAGACTGGTGCCTCAAAAAAAAAATCACAAAACAACTAAACATCATTATTGACAATAATTATTTTCTGGGTCTGTTGTAGTATAATTGCTAGTTCCCTTACCCTGCAAGACTAGAATAATTACACCTATCTCAATAGAGTAATTAATATAAGTATTTTTATTTATAAACTGCTCTAAAATCTTCCAATAGAGATAGAGGATAAGGATAATTTTTTTATTATAACAAATTACCCACATTCAAAAATCATTTAGAGTCATTTAAAATAAACATAAAATGGAAATATAGAAATAAATAATGTCTGTAATAAAGTGGCAAAATACTTTATCAAGAAAACCTAGGATAGATATGTATGCAAATGCAGTATTTTAATTCTGAGCTTCCAAGAAGTCAAGATTAAAAAGGGAACCATGAATTTTTAGCATTTATTATTTTATGAAAAGATAGGTTTTACATAGAAATTAAGTAATACATCTTACAGATTTTTAATAGAAGGTATATTGAATCAAAAAGGTTAACATCTTCTGTAGTGGTTTTATTAAAGCTGCAAAACTTCCAAGTGACTATTCTTATGTTGACCTCCCTTGTTTAACTAATGATATAATCATTAAATAATTATTTTATTCAGGCATTTTGGGAGAAGTTACAACAATATAGTCTATAAATGCAGCTTTCTTATGCACTAATAATATAAAAAGGGAAGTGATTAATAGTTAAATTCTTTCTTCCCAGGACTTTGTGGATGAACCATGTATCTTCCAGTTCTGAATTGAAGCCTATTGTTATTTCTACTCATTGGGGTATCACACTGATCCTATTCTCACATGAACCAGTGGAGGCATTTCATATATTTGGTTTATATCATTTTGGTTGCCCCTTAGAAGATGGAAAAAATCCAACAAATTACTGATTAATAAAAACATTTTATTGATGCTATCAAAATAGAAATAAATTTGTTCTTTCTGCATAATTTTTCTTAAATTTTATTAAATGACAATTTGAACAGACTTAAGCAATTTTTGTCAATATGGTCTGCCCCAATGTTATTAGCTTAAAAATACAAAAGCTGTATAAATTCTGATGATACTATGTATCGTCTCTTATAATTTATAATTTACATTTTATAAAAAACAAAGAAGAAAGGAATACATAAAGGCAATAATTTTAATGACATTTCAGCTTCTAGATTGAAAATTTTGCCACATAAATGAACACAAAACAAGAATACCCTTCTGTCATTAATATGATGACATGCCAGAATGCTTTGTTGCATATACAAAGGACAGTCTCTTTTAATAAGATGAAGTTACAGGCAAGATGTCAATCATACTGACTTTGTAGGGTGGTTGTGCACAAATTCATTTGAGCATATTCCACATTGTAGATGCTCAATAAATGGTGACCATAGTTGTCATCGTTACCACAAAGGGAGCTTGTCCCTACAATGAAAGTTGAAAAAGTCAAAAGTAATCTTTTCCCTCATCTCTTAAAAAATAGCTGAAAACTTTGAGTAAATGAGTTTTATATATACACTTATTTTTCTCTTTCAGGATGTACAGAAAGTCCTATCACATGGTTGGTTTGGCATATCCAGAAGCTGTCATAATAACATTAAAGGTGAAATGATTTTAATTATTTTAACTTTTTCAAATAGTCATTTTTCAAATCTTAAAATGGTTGGGAGAACATGAAAATAGGTCTTTGCTGCAGCTTATATGTTTGTATATAAGTAATATTTTAACCATTTTCAACATGTCGTGTGTTCTGAATCATGACTCATTGTAGACTTAAATGAGGATTGATTGACACCAACAAGCTATCAATGCATATGCACGTGTGTGCACACACATATGTGCTTTCTTTTCTTCTTTGTGCTTTATTTAGGTGGATCTTGAATTCAGTTTTGAGATGGCACCAGGACTTGTCAGAATATACATATCTTGTTATGTATATACTATGGAAAAGTTGCATGCATTAAAAAAATATTTCAGGACAAAACTTACATGAAAGAAATTTGTTTGGAATTTTAGTTCTGAGAAAATATAAAAAGATAAAATTAAGAAAGAAAACAAAAGAAATTTGTCTCTCTCATCTCTGCTTTTCCTGTGGTTGAGGCCCCATTGCAGTATTAAATATGTTAGAAATAACTAGAGTCAAAACTCTGAAGTGGTAAAAGTTTTGGATTCACTTGTCTCCACTGTGTGTGCCCATGTGAGCACTGTTCCTATTTCTAGAGGCAGTTTGTAGGCTTATTATTCAATATCTCTTATTTCTTTCTATTGTTGAATTTGGGTAGAGACATTCAACTTTGTCTCCTCTAATAGTTTCATGGTTGTTTTCCTGTATCACCCAAGAATTTAAAGGACACTGGCAACAGAATATCCTGATTTGCTTTATTTGTGATTTATTAAACTCTTTTTCTAGTTTCAATTTATATTGTTTTCTTTTGTTAATTTGTTTTTAAGGGTACCCTTTGCATTTGTTTTTTTTTTTCTCTGTTCCATATTAGACTTTCATCTTATTAACTTAAAAGGATAGTTTTTCTTCGGCACTTTTTTATGTTTATGTTTCTTTTTTTTAATGTTTATTAATTTTTGAGAGAGAGAGAGACAGCATGAGTGGGAAAGGGGCAGAGAGAGAGGGAGACACAGAATCTGAAGCAGGCTGCAGGCTCTGTGCTGTCAGCACAGAGCCCAACATGGGGCTTGAACTCACAAACCGTGAGATCACAACCTGAGCTGAACTCAGCTGCTTAACTGACTGAGCCACCCAGGGGCCCCTGTGTTTATGTTTCTAAAGCTATAATAAAGGAGTATATAACTGAAATGTCACATTGTAGGATATTAATTACTCCTTAGATCTTGTGAGATTTTTATTTACTCAAATGTGGGCAAGAATGTTACTTATTTTTATTTTTCTTATTTTAATAACCTTTACTTAGAAACCAACACAATGTTTTAGTATGAGAGAAAGTAAACATTTTTCTAAAGTTCAGTATAGAAAAAATATATAAACTAACAGGTTGCAGAAGGAAATAGCCACCAGTAAAGAATATTTTTGTTAAATAGTTCTTATTTCCTGAGATACCTTCTTGTCTTGTTTGTTCTTAATCAAGCATCTGCAGTAGTTTATAAATGTAAATTATCATTGTTGATAAAAATCCCCCAAAGTAGAGAACTAACCTTTTACTCAGTGGGAAACCCCTAGCAGGAACTATAAATAGCAGCTTCCTAACAATCTGAACTAATTCTTCTGTGTTAGCTTTGGAATTTGATAAAAGATTTGTTGGCCTCATTTGAGCTTTACGATGGCAAAATGCCTTCTAAGACAACTTTTAGCGATTCTAAATTTACAAACAGATAAAGCAAGTGTTTGGGGATCAAATCAGGGCCAAATGTGAGGAATTTAACAAAAGCATGCAAGCAAATAAAACAAAAATATTTCATTGCTGTTTTCAAGTGATTAAAATTACCATTGGAAGCTGTTATTACTATTTTCAAAAGCAGTATTTTTAAAAGAGACTGAATACTTTTTATCAGATTCTCAGGTTTCATCATGTTATAGTACAGATAATTGGCCTCTGTAAAAATGTGTTAAATGAACAAAGTTCTAAACAATGCCAGCCCAAATTCAAAATTAATACCTAGCTTTAAGGTTGCCCACTTACTATTCAATAGTAAACCTGTTGTGTGTATGTAAACCCACACTATGCTAATAGTTTCTAATCATCAGAGCTGACTGTTGTATTTCTTTTAATTTTTAAAATTTCAGTGATTTGTTTAGTATTGGAGCTCCAAATTTACATTAAAACCTCCTTAGTATATAGGACTTAATATCACTTGTTACAAGTCCATTTTGTGAACACCTCTGCAAGTATTCATCCTGCAATTACCCAAAGCAAACATCAGGAGGTAGCTGTAACAGTTTGGCTTTATCTCCCACTGGCAGTGGTTTTTTTCCAAGGGTAGGTATGTGTTTGCCTATAAGCCTGACCACTTCCCTAAAGAATCTCCTGAAATGCTGCAATTACTCTCCTCTTCCTTCATGTCAGTCAAAAGACCCACTTCTTTTTCCTTTTCATCTGTCCTTGGAGGAAAGTGTAAATGAATGGGTCAAGGGTACAGTGAGTAACAAGGTTGTATATACTCTACCTTTCTAGGGTGTTTGCATCTTAAAGGAAGACATAAAATATCAAAGCTTTAAACCAAAGTACTAACTCTTAGGGTGCAATTTCAAGCCGTGTAGAAGGTGGTGGATGGGAAAGAGAAGTTGGGGCTACTTTCCCCCATCTCCCCATTGACATCATCACATAACCCGTAATTCTACCTGAAAATGAAGCCCACTCTGAGAAAGTGACTTATGGTATGAATTTGAAGAGAGATTGAGGATAAGGTTAGTATTATAGTGTTAACAGGTTTATTACATCAAGTTTGATAACTTTGGGATTAAAGGATTAAGGAAAATCTTAACACTACATTACACATTATGGCCTCACTTTTGTGAACCCATGGATGCTAAGTGGCCCTGTCATATCAAACTCTGCAAAATATAGTCAGATGTTCTAAACTGAAATGCAACCTGCTGAATCTACAATGCTTGATCTTTTCATAGAGAGAAATAGAACTATATAATATTGCCATTTAAAGTATTTCCTCTTTTTTTTTACAGGATGTTGATAAATGGTCTTTTGATGTATTTGCCTTAAATGAAGCAAGTGGAGAGCACAGCCTGAAGTTTATGATTTATGAACTGTTTACCAGATATGATCTTATCAATCGTTTCAAGGTCAGAAACATGGGACAAAAGTGAAATGCTCTTAGAATTGGTTATCTGAATAAGAATGAAAAAGCAGAACATTGAGTCATTAATCAATGCATTTTTTAATGTTTCTAATTAGCAGGTCACAGAACTAGGGGATGAGTTTACCACACGATATATCCATTTTCCATGACTCACTGACATGTATCCACATGGATGTCTTGAGGCCATTGTAGCATCATTCCAACAAGATACCAACATCCCCCTGAATTACTCCCAGAATAGTCATGTAGAGACTGTGAGCTATGTTTTCTTAAAAAAAAAAAAAGATGCTCTTCTATGTTTCACAAACACAGAATGAATCTTTATTGGCAGCTTTTCTTAAACTGAGATGAAAGGGCTTCTAATTAACTTCATTTAGAGCCATTTAAGCAACAGATTTGATCCAGATTTCTGAGCACTCTGAAACTTGTACCCTTCAGTATTTCCAATGGAATCATGGCATTTTTAGAGCTAGAGGGTACTGGGAGGTCATTTATTTTAATCCTTTGTACTACGGATAGAAAAAACAGACTTCAATTGTAACTGGGAATTTTACCCTTTTAAGAACTAGCCTTCTGTCTTGACTCTGGAAGATATAAACATTTAAAGACCACAATATGGGTGATATTGTTAATTCATCTCTCTTAGTTAAACACATGGGTTTATAATCTTAGGATTGAAAGCTAACAGGTTAATGAAATCATTTTTCGGAACAGCCTACATTTAACTGCAAAAAAACTCCTGCCCACATCTGACTCACAATTGTGTTCCATCCCGAACATTGTTGTGCTTATGTTGACTTAGTGCTACTATTTTATCAAAATATAATCATAATTATTACTTTTCGCAGATTCCTGTTTCTTGCCTAATTTGCTTTGCAGAAGCTTTAGAAGTTGGTTACAGCAAGTACAAAAATCCTTATCACAATTTGATTCATGCAGCTGATGTCACTCAAACTGTGCATTACATAATGCTTCATACAGGTATCATGGTAAGAAAGCTTTCTTAACTGAAGTTTGTTAGTTTGTAACATCAAATTCCTTTTCTCCATTTTGCCATTGTCCCTCTAATACACATAAAAGTATTATAAGAAGTAATCTTTTGTATTTTTTAGGGTTAGTGAGTTATTCATAATATACATTATCCAAAAAAATATTTTAACTCAATGATAAAAAGATACCCAGAGGCAAATGTAAATATACTGCAAATTTGCCAAAATTTGGACTCTAGAACATTTTGTTTATAAGTTGTTTTCCCATAGGAATCAACCAAAAAAAGTGACCTAGATAAAAAGTCTTTGGGATAAAAGCTAGTTACAGTTCTCTTCCCTCATATTACCATGTTCTCCCAAGCTGACTTCAGTGGATTTTTCTCTTTTACTTGCATTGCTAATTATAATGAAATCTTAATAGGGATTTTGGAAATTATTTATGTGAATTTTTCCAAATTCTCCTTCCTTTTCTTTGCATCTGAATGAATCAATGAATAAGTAAATAAATAATCCAGCAGTGCAATCCTGGGACAACAGTGAGTTCATGTTAGGAACTCTGGCACTGCTTGGAATTTCTGAAATGTATCAGAGTTTAGGGTGACTCCCAGAAATGAAAAGGAAGGAATAACTCTTCTAAAAATTCCACACTGACATGGGTTCAAAGGGATATAGTCCCTGTGAGTACCTTTTTGATTCCTTATGTGTCAGCCTACGCTGAAGCAGTGCCATAAAGTGCACGTACGTAGAATGTTCCACCAAACCCCATAATGTGCATTTCCTACCTATGTTGATTTCAGAAGTCACACCTGTTCTTTTGGGTCATTGGCACTCAGATCTATGTAACTAATGCTCTTTGGGGCCAAAAGATCCTCAATACCTCATCTTTCCACACCAGAGACTATTCCTAACCTGGTCCCAAGCAAAGTCCCTAGGGCCACAGTATGTTGTGCTGAAGATATTGAAAACTTATAACAGTTAAATAATTATTATATTTTATCATATACAGGAAATTCTAATAATAATTTTATTTTTTCCTAAGAAACTATAGTATGTTGCTTACTATATATACCATCCACTTGCTGTGATTCATCCAATAGTGTCTCATATGATGACTAAAGAAATTGTCTACTCCACTTTTTCATCTTTCTTTTCCTCCAAAATATCACAGATCTATCAATGCCTTGGGCTCAGATCCTACTCCTAAGCCATGTTTCAATTATCTGTTGCTCTAAAACAAACTACTCTAAAATTTAGTGGCTTCAAACAACAATTTATCAATATCTCTCAAGGGTCTAGTTAGAAGGGTCCCAACTAGCAGGTTCTCACTGTGGTCTCTCATGGGCTTACAATCAGCTAGCAAGTATGGCTGAAGTTATCTAAGGACATCACTGGGAAAGACATCCATGGTGGCTCAGTCACTGGCTGGCAGTTGATAATGGCTAATGGTTGGAGCTCAGCTGTCTTTTTTTTTTAATTTTTAGGTATTTATTTATTTAGTTATTTGTGTAGCAAGGGGGAGGGAGGAGCAGAGAGAGAGAGAAAGAGACAGAATCCCAAGCAAGCTCCACACTGTCAGTGCAGAGCCTGAGGCAGGGCTCGAACTTACAAACCGTGAGATCATGACCTGAGCTGAGATTAAGAGTTGGATGCTTAATCAACTGAGCCACCCATGCACCCCTTAGCTGGGCTTTTCGTAAATGATTTTCTTGGAATATTACTACCAATTCAAGAGAAATATGCATTCTACAACAATATTGCAAAGTAATATATCCTGCTTTGGAGTTAAATCCTATTTAGGTGAGGCAGAAATCTCAAAAACCTTAACTGATACAGTAGCATGACCTTCTCATGACCTTATTGAAGGCTGAACTTACATGTATTGTCAACCTCATACCTTGGGTTTTCCTATTGTAAGGTATAGGTATGGGCATCACAGACTTAAGGTATAAACATGCCCATTGGCTGAGATCAAATGCAGCCACGTCTGGACTTGCTTGGTCCTGGGTTGAAGTTTATGCACTCTTCTTTCTGGGAGTCTGATTTGGCATGGAAAGGGATGGAGTAGAAGTTAACAATAATAAGTAGAAAATAAAGCATTCAAAGATAGAGTTTTAAAATATTATAAGCTTTTAAAAAGTAGCATATGTAACCTTCTTTATAACTGTTTCTAGTATGTGCACTCACACACGCACACACACACACACACACACACGCAAATTCTTTTAAAGTTCCTTTGGTTCTAATAAGACTTCATCATCACAGCTGTTTTTTGAACTCTTTGCCTCCTGACAGCTGCAAATGCTGTTCTACTTGAAAAAGTTGCTTCACTACCTTCCTGGTTAGAGCTGCTTACTGTTTCCATTCTAAGGCCTTGGTCTTGAATCTGATAGCCAGATGGTTTTCAAGTGTGGCATTTCCTCTTTCCTGAGTTCTGTGGCTTTGAAAAAGTTAACTCAAAAACATAACATGTAAGTGGTACCCTGAAATGGAAACTGAAGTGATTCAGTTTTTTCAGAACTTAATAGAATGGAAAAGTAAAGCCTTCAGTCTAATAAAATATCTACTTTGATAATGACATGCAGTGAGAAGATATATGCCATTTTATGCTGGGAGGTAACCAAAATTTCATCATTTAAAAATGTTTCTGCTTAAGTACATTTTATTTTCGCTATCAGTGTAAAGGGAGCTAAATAAAAGTCTCCTATTTTAGCCTCAGAATCTCTGTTCTGAAATGAAATCTCTGTTTGAAGAAACGAAGGATGCTGTATTATTGGTAAATAGAGACATTCAAATCCACAATGGAACTTTTTCCTCGGAATTGTGAGGAGGACTTTTTCCTGGATATACCAAGCCATTCCAACTTCTCCAGAATACTGGACAAAGCTGGTCCAACCCGGCAGGACTCCTAGAAGTTGACATTAGTGAAGATCACATAGTCACTCTTTGAGAGGACCGTAACTTACCAGTCATAAACATAACTTCACTCTACTTTAGCAGGTTTTGTTGGAGGAACTTGTTTCTGATTTATTCATCCTTCAGCAAAAATGTGTTAGTGGGCTCTTTAATCATCCATTAGTTTGGCCATTACAAAAACAGCCTTGTGGAAGATTGTAACTGTTGTCCAAGATCAGGAAGATACATTTAAACTACAGAGAGTAATGAGAAATTTTATGATAGATGCTAAGAGGAAAGGCAAAATGAATTACGAATTTATTGACAGTGTTGCCAAAACTAGATTTCACTGCCAGCTTTATTATAGCTTTGGGAAAGTTACTGAAGTCACTGACTTCAGTATTTTAGTTGATGTTCTGCTGTTTCAGGACAGTCTTATCTGTGTGACATTTATGGAGCACTCCAGTGGCAGCCCCAAATTGTCAGGTGACTCACACAGCCTGTCACCTGCAAAGTGTTCTAAGGGCCAGTGCCTGAAGGGGATTGTGATGAAGCCAGTGTCCTTTCATTTGTTAATGTCAGATGGGATACTCTTGGCTTGGGAGTAGACACTGCAGAGAGATTGGATGTCGGTACAGCCTCTGTCTCTTTCTATCCTTTATCACTTAGTTAACTTGTAGTTCTTTGCCAAGGTGACAGTGGTGTGTGGTAGCTCAATCCATTTGCTAAAGAGCAAATTCCTTCACCAAGTGCTACCAAGCCACCTTCAAATATCTCATTGAATTTCAAATCATCCGAGGTCTTGAAAGGAACACTTGTATTTAAGGGCTCCTGGCACTGTGTTCTAACATTAAGAGTAAAAGAAAGAAAGATGATGTGAGATCTATTTCCTTTGGCAGTTGCAGTCTACTGACCACACCCAGAAATAGACCGCCACACTCTGGAATGACTCAGTTGTTCTCCAATCGGTCTACAGAAAATGTACCACTCTGTCTGTGTTCTATAAACTGTGTGGGAATTCTGTTTTTACAAACGGCTTCCCAGACAGCAATGTTTGGAAGAGTGGAAAGGGTACAGGCTTTCAAGGGAATCAGACATAGGTGTGAAATCCTGCTCTACGACTACCCTAGCTCACTCGCTCTCTACCTTGGTTTTCTTGTCATTAATAATATGTGGTTAATAATACTGACCACCAGTGAAGAGTCATTGATATCATACATGTAAAGCACCTAACCTAGTTCCTGACACATAATGGGTATTAACACACACCCTCACGTCAATAACAATTATTAACTTATTTTTATTATATATTACTTTATGTGTATTATGTATTAATATTATTATAACACTCACTTTATATACTGGGTAAGTTATAGCAAACTATGTCATCCTATTCAAAGGGATAGAGAAAAAGTACCCAACCCAATAATTTAACTAAAAGAGTTATTAACTATGGTCTTTTAGACACACCAGGAACTAATAGGTCAATGTGATTTTCTGACCTGAAATTCTCCCAACCTTACACATACACACACACACACTGAAAAATTGAGGTATGAAAATTTACATCATAAGTCTTAGAGCTTTATTAGCTTCTACCCATCAATATACCCAGTTAAATTATCTAGAAATTCTGCTTTTGAAACCTTAGAAGAATGTGTTCTGCATTTTACCACCCTCAAGTAACAAATGCTGTTGTCATCCATGGAAGGAATATTTTGATCCCTGGAAGGAACAGAAACTTTGAAATCAGATTTGGGGGTGAATTCCTGCTCTTCCACTTGATAGCTATGTGGCCTTTGGCAGGTCGATTCAATTCTTTAGGATTCAGCTTTGTTTGATGCCAGATGAAGGTAAAAATACTTACCTCATAAATGGAAAATAGAATGGTTATACAAATTAGAGACCATATAACTAAAATGTCCTGTTAATGTTAGTTTCTTCTTTCTTTCTGTCATCATTGTGCGAACTGTTGATAGCGGTCAGTATCTCCCTATGATGTAATTTGAGGACTTCTCATTTTTAGAGTTAGTTTCCCTGAGCATTCCTCTATGCAAAGTGCAAACTGTAGTTTAGATGAAGCACAGTGTCTGCACTGCTCATGACTCATCATTTTTACCCTTTATGCCTGTCCGTGAGGAATCAGAAGAGTATAGGTTACGTATGGATCACTATGCTAGTTGGGAAGAGTGATAGGATTCAGTCTCATTCTCTCTGGCGTGTCCTCGTGCATCATTTACAAAATCTATGAATTTAAGCATTCATTTTCTGAGTTAGAATTCTCATTTGGCACCAGTGTAAAATGAATTAACAACCAAGGAGCTAAAAAATCAGCCCCAAATTCTACTTTTGCTAATGCAGAATAGATGTGCTTTTAAATTGAGTGTGAGGGTTCAGCATTTCTCTCTTCCCAAACCATTTTATAATTTAAAATTATTTATTAGGGCTATAATGTGGCAATAAATAAGAGAGATTCATGGAAGAAGTACTATTTATGGGAAGCAGAGAATAATGAGACTAAAAACAGGAAATAAGCATAATCAATTTTGACAGCTAGGAAGATAATAATTTTAAATACTTATGAGATAATCTATAATTAAAATTTATCTCTGCTGCCCTAATTGTATTTTTGTATAATTGCAACTTCATATTCTATGTTATTATAGATATTGAATGTTACTTTTTTTTTTAATTTTTTTTTCAACGTTTATTTATTTTTGGGACAGAGAGAGACAGAGCATGAATGGGGGAGGGGCAGAGAGAGAGGGAGACACAGAATCAGAAACAGGCTCCAGGCTCTGAGCCATCAGCCCAGAGCCTGACACAGGGCTCGAACTCACAGACCGCGAGATCATGACCTGGCTGAAGTCGGACGCTTAACCCACTGCGCCACCCAGGCGCCCCTGAATGTTACTTTTTTAAAATCACAGTTAAATATATAAATCTTAAATATAATCAATAGGAAATACTTAAGAAAACAGGTGACTTTTTTTCTAGGAATAATTTTTTTTATAAAACAATGGGTTTCTGGGGGCTCAAGAACTGGTTTAACTTTAGTTGCTTGCTATTCATTTCATGGTGTTTAATTCCACAGTCTCGCTGGGGACATTGGAGGCTCAGTCTTACTTCAGTTTATAATACAGCCCATTCTTCCTTTTAATGACTCACAATTAAATGCACCCATAAACACAGAATAGCTAGCTATATCAACTCCCTTTGGTTCTGAATATCATTTCTGCTTCAGTCATCCAGCTGTGAGACTATTTATTCTTGAATTGCAATCACTAAAGATATGTTAGCTCACTATTATTTCCCAGACTCAATGCCTTCTACAGTGCATTTAAGGTAATAAGTTCAGGAAAATGGCATCTGTTCTGTATTTTACTATATGACAAGATTTGTGAAAAGGCACAGCGAATACATTAACTTAAAACTTCTTTTAAAATTCCACAGGGAATGATCACTAATTCTATTTTCATGAGAGCTCTGGCTGAGAGGGTAAATAACTTGTTTGCCTAATGATCGACAAAGATTTAAAACCAGAAATTGTCTGATTCCACAATCTCTTTCAACTATTCCTTACTACCTCCTCCTAATACCAAACTGGTGAAATTCAAGTCAACAGACAAATATTAAGTTCCTACTATGTGCCAATTACCATGATAGGTTATGTGAAGGGGAGCAAAGATTAATAAGATGATGCCTTTGTCAATTATGAAATTCAACAGTTGTCACCTCTCATTCCTGAGTCATGGACCTACAATGGCTCCCTCTTGCATTTTATACAAAATCCAAATTCATCAGCTCGAATCAAAGTAGTCTATCAACTCTTCCCATAAGCTGCACTCTCTTTCCATTCTCATTCCGCTTGACTTTCCAACACAATTGGCAATTCGACTTTCATATCAGCCTCTACACTCTCATTCTGCATTTGCTCTATTTAGATTCTCTCTGTTCCTAACACTGCATTTAGATACTAATCTTTGTCCATCCTTCTTTCAAGATCACTGCCATCAAATAGACATTCAATCTGCTCTTTGTACTTCAAACTGTGATCTTTTATCAAGTATGCATGTAGTTTACATTATATTTTTCTGTTGCTTTGTACAATTTAATTGTTTCAAGTATATGGAATGAGACTACTAAGAACAAGCTCCATATCATTTGGATCCTCCATTACTACCATCAAGTACCACCTACTGGTGGTTCTATCCAATAGAACTGTCTGTGATGATAGGAACACTGCACTGTTCCATCTGGTAACTACTTGCTACATGTGACTATGAAGCAGCTAAAATTTGGTTTCTGTGACTGGGAAAATGAGCTTAATTTTATTTAATTATATTTATTTTCAGTTTAAGTGGTCACATGTGGTTACCATAATAGAGGAGTAAAACTGTTATGTTAAATGTCAGTGATGAATAAACTATCAAATTACCAAAGTAGGCTTATAATAGCAGAGAAATTTCTTAAACCATCCAATGGATAACAGAACGATCAATGTATATTGAAGCAGGTGGTCTGGATTTTATATGAAACATTTATTCTCTCTTTTATTACTAACTTACATGCACAGTCAAGAGTATGTGTGCTATGAAGAGCAAATTTAGTAAATTCTTAGAAACGCTTCCAGATTTTTAAATATAAAAACAAAGTTCAGTTTCTCTAATGAGAAAAGTGAATATTTTCAACTCTTAGGAAATTTCCTGATAGAAGAGTCTTCTACAAAAGTTGAGCTAAAAACAGTTCAATGATATATGGGCTATATGTTAAAAATTACTAAACTAAAAGAAATCACTAAACTGTAATTGATTTCATGAGAACCCAAATTGCTAATTTTAATTAGCAACAAACCCCTTTGAATTCAAAAACCCAGTGAGGGTTCACCTTTTAAATCATAGAAAATTACTCCTTTTCTGATTAGCAAGGAACATTATAATGTCTCTTTTTGAATTTACAAGCCATGAAACAATCATTGACTTCATGAAGCATCCATTATGCAATTAATGTATGTGAAATGAGGGAAAAAAGTATTTTAATATCAATAAAAATAGTTTAATGTATTTATACGACTACTTATACTGGATGCACTGAAAAATCTCTTTTGTAGAAATACAAGGGGCGCCTGGGTGGCGCAGTGGGTTAAGCGTCCGACTTCAGCCAGGTCATGATCTCGCGGTCCGCAAGTTCGAGCCCCGCGTCGGGCTCTGGGCTGATGGCTCAGAGCCTGGAGCCTGTTTCCGATTCTGTGTCTCCCTCTCTCTCTGCCCCTCCCCCGTTCATGCTCTGTCTCTCTCTGTCCCAAAAATAAATAAACGTTGAAAAAAAAAAAAAAAAAAAGAAATACAAGATGGCTCTGCTTTCTAAATACCATGGTATCTTTCTTTAATTTACTAGCACTGGCTCACTGAACTGGAAATTTTAGCAATGGTCTTTGCTGCTGCCATTCATGATTATGAGCATACAGGAACCACAAACAACTTTCACATTCAGACTAGGTAAGTTATATAAAGTATTAACTTTTAATTAAAACTTGAAATTTATTTTCCACATATTACTTATTTTTAAGAAAATTTAAAAAACAGTGAATATGTCTAATAAGAATAGTTTTAATAGATTTTAGCAAAATTCCTTAAGCTAACAAACGATTATTATTTATCAAGAAAATTGTACAAATATTTGGTGACATATTTAGCGTTTTAGAGAATGTAAAAATGTGTCATACAATTTCTTTCTGCTCAGAATTAATATTCTGAACTATCACATAAGTCAGACATCTGCTCACTGAGACAAATCTTACAACATATTGTTTAAGGCATCAGTTTAGTATCATTATGTATTTGAAAGTAATAAAATTGTACTTCTGAAAAAAAATCAAAGAAACTGTATTTCCAGGTTAGCATGAAGTTCTAAGCTTAAAATAATTAGAAAATGATATTTTTTAGTGATGGTAATAATGGCAGTTATTAGAATCAAAATACCAGAGTGGAGATATATTTATCATCACAAAATCACAGATTGGGTGGTTTAAATAACAGAAATTTTCTCACAGTTTTGGAGTCTAGAAGTCCAAGAAATGTCAGCAGGTTCGGTTTCTGCTGAAACCCCTCTCATTGGCTTGCAGATGGCTGCTCTTTCACTGTTTTCACATGGCTTTTTTTCTGTGGGTACACATTCCTGGTATCTCTTTCTCTTCCTATAAGAAAAATACCGCCATATTGATTAGGCCTCACCCTTATGACCTCATTTAACTTTAATTACCTCTTTAAAAGCCTATCTCCATATACAGTCCCATTCTAAGGTACAAAGGGTGAGTACATCAACATAAGGATTTGGGAGGGAAATAATTCAGTTCGTAACAGAAAGGTGCTCTCTGCTCTTTTGGTTGCACAGAGATCTCAGTGCCTGGGAGGCAGAACGTGTCTAGGACCCATCATGATCCAATTCGCTTTCTATACATTGGATCCTGAAATTTCTCTGTCTTTTACTAGTCAAATATGCTTGAGATGGAGATGTACATTGACAGACTGATGTTTCTCTGGAACTACTGTAGACCTGTCTATTCTTGTTAAGGGAAACTTAAATTTATTTTTTACTTTTTCATTTTTTAAATTAATAGACTTTATTTCTTAGAGCAGCTTTAGATTCTCAGAAAAACTGAAAAGTACATAGTTTCCATGTACTCTTTCCGCACCCTACAGCTTCCCCTATTGTTAACATCTTGCATCAGTATGGTACATTTGTTATAATTAATGAAATATTATTTGTAATTATTATTCACTAAAAGTCCATAGTACATATTCTGGAGTAGTCTTTGTGCTATATATCGCTCATTTCTTTTCACTGGTGAACAACAAACATTACATTGTATGCATGTGGCAAAGGTTCTCTCCTTATTCACCAATTGACAGATATCTTGGTTACTTCCAAATTTTTGAATAAAGGTTATAAATAAAGAGGCTATAAACATTTATGTGCAGGTTTTTGTGTGGTTTGTTCATTTGTTTTTTAATAGCAATATTGTTAACACCTGATTTTGCAGCTATAGGAAATTATTTTTCAATGTGGGGAGCATAGGAACATTTTATTGAAATATCAGACATTTTTAGTGCCTCAAGTGACTTAGTGACAGAAAGCCACATTATGGATCATCTGGTCAAAGTCTCACAACCTAAGCAGAGAAAAAAACCTCAAGAGGTGAAATGATCTATCTATTTACACATAGTCAGCTGATGGCAGTAGCAGAATTCAGAAGCTGAGAAGAGGGATACTCTCAATCTAGCCTCTTCCTACAACTCTGATCCCATGGCCAGAGGCAGATGCATGATAGTTCCAGTCTTCTATAGCCTGAAATGGGATGGGCTTAGAAAACGTGGTCTCTTGATGGAGACAGAGGAAGAGTTGAAATACAGTGAAATATTGAAGAAGGCATTCTGTGTAAACCCAGAGGCCCTAAGATTGGCAGAACAAGAAGGGAAAAAAGAGACATTGAGGTCAGGTCATGTGGAAGGGGGTGTTAATAACCTACACATTTGCAGAGCGGAGAGAGTTGTTCCATTTTTGTGCTGAACATCAGAGCAAAGGTAGACTGTGCAGATCATTTTTTCTTGTCAAAGACTCTTCCACATCCCCTGAATCCATAATGAGTGAGATTTTAATTAAAGATAGCTCATTACTGAACTGAGCCCTGTATAGAGCAATAGTTTTAGGAGAAAAGGAGCAAGAGATTTGTTACCAATGAACACTTCTTGTTTCTACTTTGAAAAGTGAAGGCAATGGACTGGCTTTCTCCAGCAGCAGTGTCAGGCTGTCTCTTCTAGCTTTCTCCTTTACCATCCATTTACAACTGGAGGAAGAGTCCTAACTTACTTATACTTTGGACTGCAGAGAAGGATAAGGAAATGGAGAAAACGAAGGAGGTGGTGGAAGAGAAGGAAGAAGGGAAGGAGAAGAAGAAAAAGAGTAAAGGAAAAGGAGAGGGAGGAGGAAGAATTCTTTTTCCCCCCAATTTTACATGAAGAAATTGTATATAAAGGAGAGAAAAGGTCTAGTATTTTATTTTGTTATAAATTGCCTATCAGGATCAATTTAAAGGATTAATTATACAAGAACTTGAAAGTTCTATGAATAAAAAGTTGTAATAACCACAAATCTAACAATATAGTGTGCTTTTAAAACTCTATTGCCTTTATATTATGTCCAAGAAAAAATAAGGTCTTATGTTACTTATATCAATAATTCTATTGTATTTTATATTATTCATTTTTACTTGAATTTAAAATGCTTTTCTAATTTAGAAAACTCTATACTGGGTAAGGAAAAGTGAAAAATAATTTAGAACATAGTGCAGTGCTAAATTTGAGTTCAATACACACATTAAAATACATGAAATCCTTGAAAGTGTAAATAAATAAAAATAATTTTTTTGTGAAAATACTGAGCTACATGTTACTATGGATACTGAATGTTGCTTAGAGTTGTTCTTTTCTTAGCAGTCAAAGACCATCTCAAACATTAAGACAGTGCTGTATTCTCAAAATCCTGTTGATTTATGAGACAAAATCATAATAGTTTCTTACAATTAAATCTGGTTCAAAAATACATTTTTGCTTAATGCTGAAAGTAGAAGACAGTATTACTTGGAGCTATATCATGTAATAACACTGTCATGATTAGATTTGAGGCCATATGACACAAATGATATGAGATTTACAAGTCAGTTTTTCCCATAATCTGAGTGAAATTCTAGAGATTGGAAACATATATTTAATTATCTTTTAAATAAGGATTGCAGGTGTACTTTTCTGTATATTGAGTTATGATTATCGGTTAAGGAATTTTTAGGCCATGGTTGAAATTAAAACTATTTTGAAGTTATATACTATTAGCTAATTACATATGTTTTTCTACTTCTATGATAGTCTAGAAACAGAAGATACGTAATTGTTCTTCTTAATAGGTCATTTTCCCTATGCTGGATTAATAATTAAGCTTGGTTTATCTGGTAGATTATTAGATACAAATCTCAAATAGGTAGCTTACAACAAAAACCAGGTTTCTTTAGTTCTTTCTTTTATGTATCCTCATCTATTCTTTTTTTTTTTTTTTTTTTTGTAAACATTCAGTGGTGAGTGCTATAATCAGTACTACTGACTGAAAAGCCTAAAACAAACAGTAAGTCTTAGTGAGGCTTAGTAAGACAAAAGCATATCCCTACCAGAAGGAACGAAAAATGAAGAATCTGGGCATTGGGGAAAGTGGAGCCAAAGTTGTACAGGTTTTAGATTGACTTTCCTTTTGCTATTTTTGCTGCCTACTTCCAACTTGCCAACTTATATACATGGATTTACCATTTTAATTCATTGAACATAGTGGTTCTGCTTCCATTCCACACTTGCAAAATGATCTGGCAACCTAAGAAGATAGAGGAATAAGCAACCAGAGCTCCATTATACAGATGTGAGAATGCTTGGAATATTTCAAATTTTATGCTAGAATACTAACTTCAACAATGCAACTTGAAATAGTTTATTTGATCAAGTGACATGATAAAATGATGTGAAAATATGGACAGGTGAAAAACAAAAGAAAACTTCCCTTGATGAATTCATTATTTTAAAATGTTCGTTATAAATTGGTGGTGAAACATACATTTTGTTTAAAAAATGATTTTCTCAGTTAATTTAATGCTATGGGATCAAAATATTCAAATTGAATTGCAACATTATATGGGAGAAAAAAAAACTAGAATCATAAATAGACCAAATGATTTATATTATCCCCTCCATCCTCCATCCCCCACCCAAAGTAATTTTAGTCCAAGCTAATAGGAAATAGTGGGCAATCAACTATCTGGAATGGGTAGATTCATCAACAGAGGGTTGATTCATTCAGATTGAATGAAGATGTCAAGTAATTTTTTTCCCTTTGTTTGGCATATCTAAATTAAATCACAGGTATCTGGATTACAAATTTAAAGGAAAAGGCATAATATATTCAAACTATGATAATTAAAAGGAAATGAAACACTATAACCAAGTGGGATTTAGTCCCAAGTTTAACATTCAAAAATCAGTTAAGGTAATCATCATATTAACATGCTAAAGAACAAAAACACATGATGATATCAAGATGCAGAAAAGGCATTTGACAAAATCCAACACCATTCATGATAAAAATGCTCAGTAAACTAGGAATATAGGAGACTTTCCTCAACTTGATGAAGAATGTCTACAAAAACTTGACAACTAATAGCACACTTCACAGTGAGAAACTTGAAGTTTTTCCACTAAGATCAGGAACCAGGCAAGGATGTTCCTTCTCACTACTTTTTTTTTTTAATATCACAGTGGAAGTCCTACTTAATGCAATAAGATAAGAAAAGGAAACAAAAGGTATAGAGATTGGGAAAGATGGCATAAAACTGTCTTTGTTCACAAGTGACATGATAGTTTATATAGAAAATCCAAAAGAATTGATGAAAAAACTTATAGAACTAACAAGCAATTACAGAAACTTTGCAGGATATAGGGTTAACACACAAAATTCAGCTATTTTCCTGTATACCAGCAATGAACAAGTGGAATTTGAAATTAAAATCATAATATCATTTATATTAACATCAAAAAATTGAAATTCCAAACAAATGAAATACTTAGGTGTAAATCTAACAAAATATGGACAAGATATATACCAGGACAACTATAAAACCTGATGACAGAATCCAAAGAAGAACTAAATCAATGGAGAGATATTCCATGTTCATGGTAGGAAAATTCAGTATTGTCAAGATGTCAGTTCTTCTCAATTTGATCTACAGATTCAATGCAATACCAAACTCCCAGAAAGTTATTTTGTGAATATTGACAAACAGAGTTAAAGTTTATATGGAAAAGCAAAAGAACCAGAATAGCCAATACGTTACTGAGGGAGAAGAACAACGTTGGAGAATTGACACTATCTAACTTCAAGATCCACTACAAAGCTACAGTAGTCAAGATAGTGTGGTAATGGTAAAAGAATAGACAAATAGATCAATGGAACAGAAGAAAGAGCCCAGAAATACACACACATAAATATAGTCAACTCATCTTTGATAAAGGAGTAAAGGCAGTGCAATAACCCAAAGATAGTCTGTTCAACAAATGGATCTGAAACTACTGAACATGCAAAAAAAAATCTGGACAGAGATCTTCACCTCACAATAACTTAAAATGGGTGATAGATCTAAATGTAAAATGCAAAATATAAAACTCTTAGAAGTTAACATGAGAGAAAACCTAGATGATCTTGGGTGTGGCAGTGACTTTTTAAGTACAACACTAAAGGCAAAATTCATGAAAGAAATGATTAATAATCTGGAATTCATTAAAATTAAAACCTTGTGCTCTGGAAAAGACAATATCAAGATAATTAAGAGACCATCCACGAAGTGGGAGAAATTATTTGCAAAAGATACATCTGATAAGATACTGTCATGCAAAATACAAGAACTCTTTAAACTCTACAATAATAAATGACCGGACTTAAAAATGTGCCTTAACAGATGCCTCACCAAAGAAGATATACAGATGGAAACTAGCATATAAAAAGGGGCTCCACATTGTATGTCATCAGGGAAATGCAAATTAAAACAATGAGCTATCACTACACATCTATTAGAGTGGCTATAATCTGGAACACTGATGACACCAATTGTTGGTGAGGATGTGGAGCAACTGGAACTCTCATGCATTGCTAGTGGGAACGCAAAATGGTACAGCCACTTAGGAAGACCCTTTGGCAGTTTCTTACAAAACTAAACATATTCTTACCATTCAAGCCAGCAATTACACTCTTTCATATTTACCCAAAGGAGTTGAAAAATTATGTCCACACAACCTGAACAAGGAATTTATAGTAGGTTTATCCATAATGGCCCAAACTTGGAAGCAACTGAGATATCCTTGAGGATAGAATAGGTGAAAGGATAAATTTTGATAGATCCAGACAATAGAATATTATTCAGTTTTCAAAAGAATTGAGTTATGAAAAGACATGGAGGAATCTTATACGCATAATACTAAGTGCAAGAAGCCAGTCAAAAAGGCTACATACTATATGATTTTAAATATATGACATTAGGAAAAGGCAAAACTATGGAGACAACAAGATTAGTGATTGCCAGGGGTTATGGGCATGGGAGGGAAGAACAGACAAAGCAGAGAGGATTTCTATGGCAGTGAAAATACTCTGTATAATGTCATAAGTGTGGATGCATGTCATTGTACATTTGTCCAAAGTCACAGAATGTGCAACACCAAGAGTGAATACTAATGTAAACTATGGACTTTGTTAATAACAATGCTCAATGTAGACCTATCAGTTATAACAAATGTACCACTCTGGTGGGGGCTGTTAATAATGGGGGGAGGGTGTTACACATGTTTGAGCTGAAGGGGTATATTGCAAATCTCTGTACCTTCTGCTAAATTTTTCTGTCAATCTATAACTGCTCTAAAAAAATAAGATTTATTTTTTTAAGTTATACAATTAAATTACTTTCATCAATTTGGATGTTGAATTAGAGAATTTTTACTGATGAGATAGATATCTTGTGACTTGAGTATTCTTATTCAACACTCATGAAATTTAAAGAATCCTGTACTTTACATTTTGTTTTTAATTCTCAGGTCAGATGTTGCCCTTTTATATAATGATCGCTCAGTCCTTGAGAATCACCATGTGAGTGCAGCTTATCGGCTTATGCAAGAAGAAGAAATGAATGTTTTGATAAATTTATCCAAAGATGACTGGAGGTGAGTTTCAGAGGAAGCCTAGAGAAAATTTAATTTCAGGAAACAGTTAAGTGATGTGATTTAAAGTGAAGAAAATGGATGAAAATCAATCTTTTATTCATGTTATAAAAATTCCCTTTGACTAGATGACTCTAAGAAGGATTAGTACCTAGAAGACTTCCAGGAGCCAGTCTCTGCTGGTGGAAGTTAAACTATTTTCCAGGCTAATTCAACATCTGTTTGCATCATAGCCAACCCATAAGACCACATACCACACAACAAATACTTCCAGAGAGTAATTATGTACTCTCTTGAATGGAGCTCTGCTTAATTATACCAATATGTGGTCCTAAATAAATTCAAAATTGTAGTGTAATATGGATTCCTTCCTATATTATTTTTCTATATGTGGAGTTTAGCTTTTTTTAAAAAAAAATTCATTGTTTGAAGGAAAAAATTACAAACATAATATAGTAAAATGACCCAGATGCAGAGGAAAATCTTACCTTTTCTTCAGGGCATCCATCTGCTTAAGATAAACAAACAACAACAACAACAAAAAACATTCATGGATTGGTGATACTTGTTGCCATGTAGGGGGAGATAACAAGATGTACCCCTATTGCTCAGAGTAACTTTTCCTCCTTCTTCTACCTTTGGTCATCATCAACACCTTCATTTGACTATAAGGCTGCTGGATTTAGCAAATAAAGATAAAGGGTGTCCGGTTAAGTATGATTTTCTGATAAACATCGAGATATTTAGTGCAAATATGTCTGTATGTCCCTACTATTCAGTGAGACCTACTTATTTTTTTAAAAGCCTTATCTTTAACAAAGATTTTGTTAAAAGTTAGTGAGCTGAAAAGGTTCCCATTTAAATATCACAGGTTTTTAATTTTTTTCTTTAAATCAAGGTAAAAAGAAATGTTCAAAGAAATGCTTTGGGATGAAGAGCTACCTCAAAATGAATGAATGAATGAATGAATGAATGAATTAAAGAATGAATGGTTTTTAAAACAAGCCCTAATTTCTGATGGTTACTTTTCCAAATACTCAAGCTTTCTGGTTTTTCAAGGCCACTTTTGAAGCTGTATAAAACATGGGCTCGCTTTTGCAACCTTGGAAGCAGATCTGATGGGGGGGCGGGGGGAGAAATTTGGGAACCCAGTTTGGGCCTTTCATTTTATTCTGCAGGAAACAATAGCTCAGTTGTGTTTCCAGCTAAGAAGGCCACCATCTAATTGTGAAGGGATTTTAAAGCTACCACTGGTGGGCTATGTGGAGAATAGAAGGGTATACATAGGAGTAGGGAGATAAGTTTGGAGGTATTTGCTAAGGTCCAAGAAATGTACTCTCTTTTGGAGAGTACTCATTCAGAGTATTAATTTAATTTTTATCAGTGATTATTACTCCCAGAAGTAACATTTATATTATTAATTTTTACTGTTACTCCTTTAAATTAATCTTTTTCCTTCCCAAAGTTGATTCTGTTGCAATTTCAATGTAATTTTTTTCCTATTACATTTTTGTTCTTTAGCATCTTTAGTATTCTAATAATTTATTCCTATAATATTTTATAAATTTCTGTATAGTAACTTCTCAGAATCATCCTAATTGAATGGTTTTACAGAATTGTTTTAATACTATAATATCATACAGATTGTAGAATTTAATAGATACAACACTGTTTCTAAAAGCTACAAAAGATATATTTGCTAGTATAAAATTGATAATATTTTACCACAAATTAAAATATAGATAGCTTTTTAAAAAACGTGTAGGTTTTTGGTTTGCATACCTATTTATTTCTTAATTTAACTTTAGTAACCATAAATGAAATAATTTAAAAATTCGGTAAGGAAGATTCATAAAGTAACATTCCTTTGTGCACTATTTTGCCTAGTTTACTGATACATTATTAGCTGATTACTGATAATATCTAGCACTTACTAATCACTTACAAACTAAAATTTACTAAATTTTAAGATTTCATAAAACATTCATCTCATTTTTTCTTAGTTAAAATGAATATTTTGGTTCAGCTGCTATTGTAATATGGGTCTCTTCATAATTCCAGAGAAAAAAAATGTATTAAAAATAATTTAATTATCTTTAGTTTCCTTTAATATTTAGGAGCAAGTATGCTAAGCAGGCTATTCAATATCATTAACAGTAATCAGCGTAGTGATTTCTCACAGTGCCCATCTGAAAAATGCAATTTAATTAAGGACCCATAATTTTCAGCAAGTACCTCTAATATGCTTTGGTTAAAAAAAAAAAACATCCAGTCATACCACCTTTAAGTAAAATATCTTCGACACAAGATTATAATGCAAGTTTACCACACACCTTTTATTTAGCTTACTCCAGTGGCCATGCCACAGAATGAAAATAAAATATGATTTCCAGTATAAGTGACTTTTCTACCTATCTATACTGAGCAATGAAGCCTTTCCTGTGGTAACTTATTTCCAACTTACTGTGAGAATGAGTTATTCATGCATAGGTTTTGTGATATGGTCACTGTATTTATAGCTCAGATTTAAATTTGATCAAACTTTCAATAGCTGTGTCTACAATATGTTGTAGTGTCAGGGTCCCAAAAGCTTAAACAGAGAATTGCACTCACGTTAGCATCTTGACTTCTCTGGGGTTCTTATGATGATAGGTTGGCACAGTGAAGTGGTCTAAGTGTAAGCTTTAGGAGTGGGAACTCTTGGTGTTGAATCTTATCTCTGCCATGTACCAGCTACCTATGTGACTGGGAAAACCCCAATCTCCTCTGGTGTGAAATAATAATACCCCCTATATAAAAGCACCTAGGACACTACTTGGGACACTACTTAGGACACTACTAGGACACTAGGACACTACTTAGGACACTACTTATTCAGGACTTACCTGAATAAGTAGTGGTTGTTTTAATAATAGCAAATACTGCATTTAAAATTAATTTTGGGAAACACGGGGGTGGCTCAGTCAGTTAAGTGGCCAACTCTTGATTTTGGCTCAGGTCACAATCTCAGTTAGTTGTAATCTGGCCCTGCATTGGGCTTTGCACTGGGCTGGGCCTGGAGCCTGCTTGGGATTCTCTTCCCTTTCTCTGCCCCACCCCCTCCTCAAAATAAATAAATAAACTTTAAAAAATAAGTAAAATAAAAGTATTTTTTTTAGATTTGTCAGGAGACTTTCAGAAATAAAAACAATATTTAGGAATTATGAGTAGGGGAGGGTTGTACGTGTGGGTGGGGAAAGCAGGAGAGTTGTTAAACAGCATCATTCACAGATCGCTCTCCTGGGAACTTCCTAAAGCCATTAGAGTTAAAGGATGAAATAAAGTCAAAGTTTGTGAGCTCTTTTATATTTAAAAAGTAGCATATTTTTGCTCATATACATTAAGAAAAATAAAATTTAAGTAGTAATATTTGAAGAAATGTTTTACTTGAGAATCATCAAGGGCCAAATAAACCTTTCTTCTTTTGATGACTCCACAGGGATCTTCGGAACCTAGTGATTGAAATGGTTTTGTCTACAGACATGTCAGGTCACTTCCAGCAAATTAAAAATATAAGAAACAGTTTGCAGCAGCCTGAAGGGTAGGTTATTTTCTTTCATAATGTTAAAGTTTGGTGGGCTTAGATTCAGAAAAGACTGTAATTGATATTGGGGCACCTGGGTGGCTCAATCTGTTAAGTGTCTGACTCTTGGTTTCGGCTCAGGTCATGATCTCAGGGTGGTGGAATTTAGCCCTGCATCAGGCTACACGTTGAGTGTGGAGCCTGCTTAATATTCTCTCTCTCTCTTTCTCTCTCTCTCTCTCTCTCTCTCTCTCTCTGTCCTGCTGCCCTCCCCCCTCCCCCGCTTATGCTCTCTCTGTAAAATAAAAATAAAAATTAGGGACGCCTGGGTGGCTCAGCTGGTTATGTGTCCAACTTCAGCTCACATAATGATCTCGCCGTTCCGAAGTTCGAGCCTTGCTTTGGGGTCTGTTCTGACAGCTCAGAGCCTGGAGCCTGTTTCAGATTCTGTGTTTCCCTCTCTCTCTGCCCCTTCCTTGCGTGTATACTCTCTCTCTCTCCCTCTCTCTCTCTCAAATAAATAAATATTGAAAATTTTTTCAAAAAAATAAAAAGTAAATATTTTTTTTAAAAAGACTATAACTGGTTACTTTGCCCTAATAATTTGAACATGTCCTTGATTTGACAGGATTGACAAAGCCAAAACGATGTCCCTGATTCTCCATGCAGCAGACATCAGCCACCCAGCCAAATCCTGGCAGCTGCACCACCGGTGGACCATGGCCCTGATGGAGGAGTTTTTCCTACAGGTGCCTCTTTCACACTATGTGCACATGTTTTTGGAAATAGTAACTACGCATATTGACATGCACCTTTTTTTGTTCCGAATTCAGGGCTTGTGACTTACTATTTCTCTTTCAGATAAATGTATTTCCTAATCCTACATAGTATACTATATATTTTAAAGAGAGTCAAGTCTTGGATCTCAGATGCCACTCTTAGGAAAGAAAGAAAGAAACAAATTAGTATTGTTGTCTGCTGTTAAGAGGTAAAATGTTAGAGTAGAAACATCAAATATCTTTCATCATAAAATGGGAAAGGGGAGAAAATACAGCACTGCTGCATCCATCTTGTTGGTTATAACTTAGTCATATATGCATGGTTGCAAGGAAGACTGAGAAATACAATTTTGCGTTAGATGGATGTATGCTTTGTAAAAAGTGGATTATTATATGAAAAAACAAGCCTAGCCAAGGGGGATGGCCAGTGGTCTCTACCACAAGTATACTTTTTTTAAAATAGTCCACTCCGACCTGAGGTACCACAATACAATCGTGATGTTAACCGCCCAGAGTTAGCATCAGACCCCACAAGGTGAAGGCTCAGTCTTCCATAAGAGTGGCTCTAGTTCAGATGCCAACATCAAGTGGGGCCCCAGGACACCAGCCCTTCTGACCACTGGTTATAAATTCAGGATTCCCATGACCCTCCTCAGGTCTGACAATTTGTTACAATGATTCAAGTAACTCAAGAAAGTTACAGTTTTAATTATAAAGAATACAGTAAGAAAGGGCCAATTGACATTATACCTATTCTGAAGACATAAAGACCAAGTACATTACTATATTTGGATGACTCTGTTTTCTGTTTCCCATTGTCAATGAATATGCTATACAGTTTCACTTTGAAATAGCATAGCATGGTCCTAGAGAAAGTTACTCAGTAGCATCTTCCAAATTTAAGTATTTTCATACTAAAAATAGTCTTAAAAATATTTTTAATACATTTTGTGGTAAACACACACACACACACACACACACACACACACACACACACAAATTTTAAGACTTATCCAGTTCTAGAACTGTGTGTTATGGCCAATTAAAAATTACAATTTCATGTATTCAACCAAACACTGGTTAGAAAATGGTAAATCTAAAGAGAACTTAGAGATCTTTAAGAACAATTTTCTCATATTATAAATGAAGGAACAGAAACATGAAGAGATAAAATGACTTTGCTCAAGTTAAGACAAAGTTTTTAACTATTTTAAATGATCATTAAACCACAATATGCGAAGTTCTGTGGAATGCAGCTAAAGCAATGCTTAGAGGAAATTGTATAGCTCTAAATGCTCATATTAGAAAAGAATAACAGTACTTGTATCAGTGATTTGAAGAGGTTAGGGAAATAAAACCAAAATAAGTTGATGGAAGGAAGTAAAAATATAAAAGCAGAAATTAATGAAACAGAACAAAAACAACAGCAAAAATTAACAAGGAAAGCAGTTTGTTCTCAGAAAAAATAATAAGATTGTTAGCAAGTTTAAAAAGAGAAAAAAAACATGGGTGCCTGGTAGCTTAGTTGGTTAAGTGTCTGCCTCTTGGTTTCAGCTCAAGTCATGATCTTGTGGTTTGTGAGTTCAATCCCTGCATCGGGATCTGAGCTGACAGCGGGAGTCTGCTTGGGATTCTTTCTCTCTGCCCCTCTCCCAGTTGCTTTCTCTCTGAAAATAAATAAATAAACTAAAAAAGTGTTTTTAAAAAAGAAAAAGAGAAAAAAACACAAATCATAAGTAAAAGAGGAGTTGTCATCAGGGACTCTACATATAACAAAAGGGTAAGGAATTTTAGGCATAATTTATGTTTTAACACATTTGACAACTTAGGAGAAATTGTCAAATTCTTGAAAGATATAAAATACCAAAACAAACATAAGAAAAATTGTAATTTGTATATCCATATACCTATTTTTAAACACTGAATTTGTATTTTAAACTCTTTCCATGAAGAAAAATTCAGGCTTAGGTGGTTTCAATTCTTAATTCTTCTTTCAGTTCTCAATTCAAGTGAGAGATGGTGAGTTCTCTCAAACTTTTCAAAAAGAAATAATGCCAGTCTCACACAGATTATTTCATAACACAGAGCGAGAGGGAAAATTGTCAGTATAACCCTGACAAAAGCTGACAAAGATTTTGCAAGTAAAGGATATTATACACCCATATCTATCATGAACCTAGGTGGAAAATTTCTTTAAATATTAGCAAATCCAATCTAGCAATATAGTGAAAGAGTGCATATTATGACGTAAGTTGATTTAAGTAAAAAATCATTTAAAATAATTTACTATACTAAAAGAAAAAAATCCTACTATTATCTCAATAGACACAGAAAAAGTATTTGACAAAGTTCAAAAGACACTAATTACAAAACTTTCTGCAAACTAGAAGTAGGGGACCTCTCCAATTGTGGTAAAAGGTGTCTATAGCTTACATAATATTTCCTGGGGAAATACTGAACACTTTCATGCTAAGTTCCAGGTATCTGCTCTTACCACTTCCTTTCAACTTTGCATTTGAAGCTCTAGCCATTACGATATATAAAAGAAAATAAAGAATAGATTGGATAAAAATAAAAAGAACTGTCTTTATTTGCACAAATATGAGCTTCTACATAGAAATTTAAGGAATCTATAAAAAGCTACTGGAAATGATAAATGAGTTTAACAGGGCTATAGGATCAATTGTAGTTCTGTATACTATCAACAAACAACTTGAAAATAAAAATTTAAATACAATATGACTTATAAAAGCATAAAAATATTTGGGAATACATTTAATTAAATGCATATAATGCCTGAACACTGAAAACCACAGAATATTGAGAAATTTTTAAAGATCTGTCTATGTAGATTGAGAGATATACCATGTTATGGATTAAAAGGTTTAATATTGTTAAGATGTCAAATCTATGAGGGGCACCTGGGTGCTTCAGTTGGCTAAGTGTCTGACTTCATCTCAGGTCATGATCTCATGGTTTGTGAGTTTGGGCCCCACATTGGTCTGTCTGCTGTCAGCATAGAACCTGCTTCAGATCTTCTGTCCCCCTCTCTCTGCCTCTCTGTCCCCTCTCTCTCTCAAAATAAATAAACTTAAAATTTTTTTTAAAAGATGTCAATTCAAAAAATTTATTAATATACCTAGGATAATCCTTATCAAAAACTGTTAACAGATTTCTTTGTAGTAGTTGAAAGAAAAGCTGATCCTAAAATTGACATGGAAATGTAAAAATCTAGATGTAATCAAAACAATTTTGAAAAAGATTAAGAAAGTTGGAAAATTTACACCTTCTTATCACATGACTTAGTAGAAAGTTAAAGTCATCAAGGCAGTGTGTTATTGACATAGAGTCAGGAAAATAGATCAATAAAATAGAATAGTGATTCCAGAAACAGTCCCATACTTATACGATCATTTGATTTTCTACAAAAGCAATAAGATAGTTAAACAGTGAAAAGAAAGTTTATAAATGGCAATAGACTGATACTATTAAATATATGGGAGAAAAGGAATTTTATCCCTTATGTATACCATATATAAATATTAATTCAAGATTGACTCCAGCCTTAACACAAAACCTAAACCTATGAAGTTTCTAGAGGAAAGCTCAGGAGAATATCTCTCTAATCTTAGGGGTAGCCAAATATTTCTTAGAAAAGACACGTAAAGCACTGCCTAAAAACGAAAAAAAAAAGTAGTAAAGTGGACAAGAACGAATTTTAACACTTCTCTTCCAAAAATACCATTAAGGCAAGGCATAGAGTGAGAGAAAATATTTGTACTACAAATATCTGTCCAAGCGCTTGTTCACAAATTGCATAAACTCCTACAAATCAGTAATAAAAAAAATCAGCCTAATTTGATCAGCCACCTCGTTAAAAAGTACACAAATTGGTAATAAATACATACAAGTATACTCAATATCATTGCTTATCAAAGGATTGCACATTAAAATCACAGTAAGATACATCTACATCCTCACCATAATAACCAAAGTTAAAAGGATTGAAAATATTAAGTGTTTTTTATTATGTGGAGCAACTGGAAGTATCAGACATTACTGGTAGGAATATAAATAATTACAACTCCTCTGAAAACTACTGGCTAGCGTCCATGAAACTTAATGAAACTAACATAAGACTTAATATCCCTATGACCCAGCATGCCAACCCACAGGTGTATAACTCGGATAAATTAGTGCTTATGCCCACCAAATGTGGAATAGTCACAACAGTATTACTTATTATAGCCCTATACTAGAAACAGTCCAAATTTGCATCCAAAATAGAAATGAATAAATAAATAATGGCATAGTCATACAATGGAATATCATACAACAATAAAAAAATGGACTACTAATACAAACAACAATAAATCTCAAAAAAACCATACTATATGATTCCATTTGTATGAAGTTCAAAATTGGCAAAATTAACCTATGATGATTAAAATCTGAACAATGGGTGCCTGTAGGAGGTGAGATTCACTGGAAACAGTTAAGGGAATTTCTGGAAGTGATGGAAATGTTTTATATCTTGCATGTTAATTACATAAATATGTTCATAATTTATGCACTTAAATTTTGTACATAAATTTTTCCTTGATTTAAAGAAGAATATAGCAGAATGACTTAAAGAACTCTAAAAGAGGCTCCTGGATGGTTCAGTCCAACTTCGGCTCAGGTCATGATCCCGTGGTTTGTGACTTTGAGCCTCTCATCGGCTCTGTGCTGACAGTTCAGAGCCTGGAGCCTGCTTTGGATTCTGTGTCTCCCTCTCTCTGTGTCCCTCTCCCACTAGCCCTGTCTCTCTTTCTCTCTCAAAAACAGATAAACATTAAAAAAAATTTTTAAAGAATTCTAAAAAAAAACCCTGTTAATATAAGTCTGCAATAAATTCCAGCAACTCTTGAAAATTATTGTTAGATATCCAAATAGTATCTTGACTTATATTCTCCCTATTTTTTATTAATTTCAAACCAGACAAAGATTACCTGACAGAATCATGAGAGTAATGAATTTAATGAAATTGAGTCAAGATGTTTTCAAGATTCACTACCTTATTCTTGAATTTTCTAGAAAGGTGACTGCTATTAATAATGAAGTTTCTAACACGCAGTCATTTTTCACATCTGAAATTCAGGGTAGAGGTAAACCGTTCCATAAGGCTACTTAGTTCCTCTGTCATTCCAGCGCCTGATAAGCAGTGACTCAGATATCTAAATAGAGATAAAAATGCATGCAGCACAAAAGGTCAAGTCTTGGAATAGGTATAACATCATGATATTTGGAATGTTTTTGTGATCTGAATTTTTCAGACTGTGTTACTTAGAGTATGAAAATGTCAGGTTTTTCGTTTGGTTTTTTGACGGGATTCTTTATGGGCAACAATAGGCATTTGTGTCATCCCAAAATGTTCAGAAATGACTGTCTTTTCTTGAATGACCTTAATATATAAGGCAAGAAACTTACAGCTCTGAGACGAGTAAGCATACAGGTTAAGGTGGACCATTATAAAATCAAATTATCCCTGTTGGTGTTCCCTCTTCAACTATGAAATTCCTTTCAGACTGTAATAAGTTGATTTGGGATTTGAGCTTTTAATAATGGAATCTTATATTTCGCAGTCTCTGGACTTTTAAAAGTAAGTGACTTTCAAATCCCCTGCAGAAATATATAGAGCAAAACAGGAGAATGTGATGTGAAAGGTCAGAACAAGTGAGTCTGTACTACCAACAAACATGGTTACAAGCAAAACAAGTTTATCTTTATGAGACTTATGCTAATGTATGACATTGATGCCAACAGCTAAAATGTTTCTGTGCATTCAGTTAACTAAATGAATCTCCCAGTACTCTTACTCTGCCATATCCCATATATTAGCCTTTTGGAGGTGTGCATGTATGTGTGCATGTACACACATATAAATTTACACATACAGAAACGTATATGTGTATATGTATGTGTGTACATACATATATTTACATACATATCACTTAATGTTTCAGAAAAATCCAGAGGAATTTTGAGATGTGTTGACTTCTAAGTCAATTTCTTATTAATTTTTCTACTAAGCTCATTTTCTCCAACAAAAGGGATTAAATAGGCATTAAGAATTTTTAAAACACACCGTATTTCTGGAGGAGAAATCAATGCAAACCAAGTTATTTGCATTATTCTTTAAAATTTCATCAGTGTTACCCCAACTCTTGGTGTTGGCAAGATAACAAGAAGTTAATACAAATAAAGTTAAAAGAAATACTTCCTGCTACTAAAATTTGTTTCTGCTTCATATTATACAAACCTAATAACTAAGTGAATTTTTCCTTTTTCAGCTGGTTGTTTTGTGTTACATGAAAAAAAAATTGACAGTTATGTAAAATCTATATTTACCAATAGGTACTCCCTTTTCACAAAAGGAGAAACAAATAATTGGAATTACAAGTTTTGGGGAGCAGGACAAAACGATTATTTTATCCTAAATTGTATACTGTCAGGCCCCTTTATGTTCTTCAAAATTACAAGAAGTAGTGTGAAGTGTGTTATTTCAAAATAGATTGTATTCCCCATAGTAATATGGGGAATGTATTATTTAGTAATGTATTTAGTTAGGGCAACCTCAGCCAAGGATCTGGCATCAAAAATTCAGACACGACTACCACCAAAAACTGATAAATATAAAGAACCATAGCTATGAGCCTGTATAATAACTTAAAATTTAAAAATCAAAGCTCATAGTTTTAAGAGGCATGCAAGGATACTAATGTCCTATACAATATTTATAACTCACAAAATACAATTATACAATATAAATCTTGCTGCAAGTGAATATGTTAGCTATAGTAATCATTAAACATTTAAACAGTTTTGATGGCTTCCTAGGATTTAGAAGGACAATTTTTAGCAAGAATGAAAGAAGGTAATTAGATGGCCTAAATCCCTTAAATAAGTTGTCCAAAGAATGTAAACTATCGCTTCTTCCCCTTCTCCTTCAGTTAAATGTCCCTGTAGAACTTGTGACCCCTAAATTCACCCTTGGCCTTGTAGTGGCCCCCAAGTCTGTGGGCAGGAGCTTCCTGTATGTTTGTTGTTGGTGTTGCTTCTGTGATTAAAACTTGTTTTCGGGGCACCTGGGTGGCACAGTCGGTTAAGCGTCCGACTTCAGCCAGGTCACGATCTCGCGGTCCGTGAGTTCAAGCCCCGCATCAGGCTCTGGGCTGATGGCTCGGAGCCTGGAGCCTGTTTCCGATTCTGTGTCTCCCTCTCTCTCTGCCCCTCCCCTGTTCATGCTGTGTCTCTCTCTGTCCCAAAAATAAATAAACGTTGAAAAAAAAAATTAAAAAAAAAAAACTTGTTTTCAATGCAAGAAGATTCTCAAGATTTCTATACTTCACCATTTTGTCTTCAGTTTTTGAAAGCTATAGAAATTCTTTGGCTTCAGATAAAATGCAAAAAAAAAAAAAGTGCCATTAAGTCACTGGATTTGACAACTTGTTGACCACTACCAGAGCATTTCATACTGTTAGGAAAGCATAAAAATATTACTGGTCTTTGTCATGGCCTTTCAAAGAAGCAACCTCAACGGCCTCCAGGGGAATTGCTGATACAGGGACAAGTCTGAGCACATCAGGCTGCCTTGTGTTTCCACATTTCTGGGGTTAGTTTCTCCCCTTTCCCACCTGCAGGGTCATCCCCAAGAAAAGATGCAGGGATCCAGGAGCACAATTGGGTGACATTGGTAAATTGAGGTCAGTGGCCTTAGGGCCCTGTAACTTTATTCCAACCACTGTACAAGTCAATACACCAGAACATATGTATATTTGGTATTTTACTGATTTTTGAAAGTATATTTTGGCCTCCTGAAGGCAGCAACCTCAAATGAAAGCACATCCTCCAAGAGAAAACTAGATGACTTACACAATGTCTGTTGCCTTGACCCCAGATTTCATCGTTAGGGAGAGTAAACACTCCCAATTCAGGGACCCAATAAGGAAAATGTTAACGTTTATTAAATTGATACTCAGGGATCCCAACTTTCTCTTTACATATCTTTCCCTCTCCCCTAGTAGTACCCCCCTGTCGTACTGGCTTTGTGGTGCCCCCATAGTCTGGCTATAGGGCCTCCTACTAATCTTGCCCTCATGGTCTTAATTCACCCTAAAGAATAACACCCTGAAATATTTATAAATAAATTAAATAATTAATGTGCTTTAGTATTCAATGTGCTTTAGCAGTGGAAATTTAATACCCTAATTCAATTGTGGAATATAAGAACCAAATAGAACATAAAATTTCTCCCTCCAAATATAGGGCGGTGGACCCTATATATATCTGTCAAGTGCCTAGGTCCTATATGAAAATGTTGCCATCTAGCATTCTATAAAATTTAGCTCATAGAAGGGAAATCACCAGAATGCCTTTTTCAGGCCCAAATTATCATTTTTAGATCAAACAAAGAACTCCTATTATATAGTATAAAAATATACATATTAAAATATCAGATAGCAGCCCCCTAATCAATAAAACCAGTTATATAGGCATAGATCAGATAAGTGTCTACAATATCACATTTCCCATGAAGTCTATGAAGAGCTTTATTTCTATTTTAACAATAGCAATATTATTATTTATATTTTAATATAAACAATGATATTATTCTTGCACGTTATTCTCATTATGTTAAAGATCAAATGCATAATAGTCTTCAAATACAGCCCTCATTCAGATTGCCTTATTTCTATTAGTGGCACTAAAGACTCCTTTTCATTCAGGTTTGAAGCCCAAGATTCATGTTTAATTCACTTCAAGCAATCCCCCACACTGCTGACAAATCAATATTTCAAAAGTAAAAGTCCTGTCATGTCAGTTTCCTGCTAGAAAACTGGGGAGGTCCTGAGGACAGGGGTGGGGAGCCAATGCCTCTCCATTACATGCTCAATTAAGTACCAGTCATTTATCCCATGGTTTAAAACCATCTAAGATATGCATTAGACATTATAAATACCTCACAGCTCTGTATCTTTGCTATTATGAAGTATGGTTCTTTCTAAAAAAATTTAATTCCAGGATAGCTAACATACAGTGTTATATGAGCTTCAGGTGTACAATATAGTGAATCAGCACGTCTATACGGAGCTCAGTGCTCATCATGGTAAGTGTACTTTTAATCCTCTTCACCTGTATGAAGTATGGTTCTTACTAGCTAATATTGAATGACCATTTACTAAATATTAGGCAGTGTAGCCTTCACATAAATTATCTTTGATAACCTCAGGATAGTCCTACTAGGTAGATACTATTATATCTTTATTACTAACTTGAGTTAACCAAAATTACCAAGTGAGGTAACATATGAGGAAAATTCATTCCATCAAGTTTGTGATATGTCTGAAATAAAAGACAGCCAGTGATTGAAGTGTGTATCTTGTAACTCTGAGGCTAATGGCACTAATAATTCCTTTCCCTCTGTCCCTTAAGCTGGGTGTAAATATTAACTCCAAATGGAATGGGTGTTGTTATTCTCTAAGGAAGGAGCACAGCTGCTGGGAGAGGTCACAGAAATTCTACTCCCCATTTTCTCTAAGCTATGACGTAGTCAAATATTCCTGTTTACAGCTACTTTGCGTACTTCTCTGGTGACCATATCCAGATTTTTCCCCAAACAATTCTGATTTCAGACTTCCTGCTTCTTATGATCAGAGGTATGGTTTCAAGGAAATGCACCAGAAAACATTGTCAATGAATAACTTTAAAGCCAATAAAACATACTGACATGTTATTGTAAAGATCACAATGAAAAGGTGTTAAAGGAAGCAGAGGGATTGAAAATCTGAGGTCCTCAAGACAGACACTGCATTGTTACATGGGCTCCACAACACAGCAAAAGTGATGGTCCCTCCCTTTTGTCTTCTGATTCGAGAACCTGGCCACGTGTCCTAAACTGTGGTCTTACATAAGTCACCGTGTGTTCTGTGAAGGTATACAGCCAACAGCTTAGGAGAAGATAGAGCCCAAGGCATCCTTCAAATAGCCAGAAGATCAAGGTGAAGAGACACAAGTGAAGTAGCTTCTCTTTCTTTTGTAAGCACATCCCCTTGAATGCCAAGGAAAGAACCTATGTTCGATGTTGGATAAATCTTGTGATAATAAGGTTTTGCCCAGAGCAGCCACTTTTATTTTAGGAGATGAAAATCGAATCAGTTCTTGTAATGTTAAACCCAAACGTACATGGAATTCTTTAACATATGTACTCAATTAACTTACTATGGATAGGATCAAGTAATAAAAATCATTAACATTTCCATTTTCTGAGAATACGTTAAAATGATGCACACAGAATGTAAGGATGTTGAAGATACTCTTCATTTGCTGTGGGAGATTCAATTAATGTTGTTTTATAAGTGGAAAGATGTTTCAAAATATTCATATACTTTTGACTTCAAAAAATAATATACTCATGAAGTCTTCATAGTGAAGATCTGTGATGTATTTAGCATGGGGGGACAAAAAGCATGAGAATCCAAGAACTTGATTGTTAATTAAATGCCAAATAACACACTGAGATGACTATTTTATGGCAATTGCAGAAAATTCCAAAGAGCAAAGGTTTGTCTCCTTATAATCAAGGGGTTTGTAATACCAAAGCAGAGTCTCCAGGTGCTGAAATGTTCATTTCTTTTTCTTCAGCAATAAGTATGTCCTCAAAAGGAGACCAAGTAAAATTACACCAACTTGGACTATAGTTTTTTTGTTTTATAAAAAAATAAATAAATAAATACACAGTGCCAATTAAGAAAAGAAAGATGCAACTTTTTTAAGCTTTGTATCTACACTGCTCGTCGTCTAAGCCTCTCCAGACTAAGCCTGTACTAATGAGCTTTCCTTTCCACAGGGAGATAAAGAAGCTGAGTTAGGACTTCCATTTTCCCCACTTTGTGACCGGAAGTCAACGATGGTGGCCCAGTCACAAATAGGTACTGTTGTGGAGGGTGGGCACATGTGTGCCAGTTTTCAAATGGAGAAACCATGTTGTTTAAAGGGGCAAACATCCATGAAACTTCACACTCCTAACAAATTTGATGTTTAGACTGATCTATATGGTGCTAAATGATAAGGATTTTGAAAAATTCTCACAAAATGAATTCAATCAAGCAGTATTAGTAAATGTAATTGTTATTCTATTTACAACCTTCTTACAAATGACAGGCTTTCTTCTTGTTTAAGAGACAGCTTTTTTTTGTATTGTGTTGCTGATTATTGTAATCTGTAATGTAATCCTTTGCATATAGAACAATTCAATGAAAATGTTAATATATCTGTCCCGTTATCACTAAGTTTGCATAATATATTCAATATGCCAGTTTACATTCCTTTGGAAAAAAATTCTTATGATATAAGAAGATAAACCAACAAGTTCAACCCATTATTATAACATATGGTTGCTATGCTGCATGCTCCAAATGTTTGTAATGGTTATCCCCTGAGCCAGCACCTTCATTACTGAACTGCAAGATTAATAAACATTAGGATTGCCGCCTTACCTCTCTAGCTGCTCCAGTACCACCTCCAACAGAGCAGTAGTCAACTGTCAGAAAGAGTCTCGCTCTGACCTTTGCCCCTTCCCATCCAAGTTCCAACAGCTGTTTTTCTAGCCACCATAACACTGGTACCTACCATTGTTTAGCAGCTGTGAGCATAACAGGCTAAGGACCTCCTCAGGGAAACTGGAAAGAATGGAGGTGTCTGAGGCTTGTTGCTGTAATATAAATTGCTACCCTGTTAGCAAGGTGACACTTCATTTGACGGTCTCTGAATTCCAGGCATTGAAAACTACAGACAGAACTTGAAATAGCCTACTGGTGGCCAATGAACATTGCTTTGAGTGGAAGGTATCAATTAAAACACAAAACTATTGAAGTTTTCTTGAATTAAAAATGCACCTTAATGTATAACATGACTAAGCCAGTTACTTAAAATGCGAATTCCTTTTATCTGTGTATCTGATGGATGGAATACTCTTCAAATGTGGATCTTTCTGGGTACAGTATCACTTTAAAAGCTTCCCTCCAATTTTCTCTTATATTCAGATTATCGTCCATAGCTCCCAGGTGTGTTTAAGACCACAAGCACTTGATTTCCAGTGCCATACCTCTCCAGGGACACGTAGTGTTGAAATGTGTACACAGTTTAGAGTGTGTTGTCTCCTTCTCCCCATAAACACTGGGCATTGCCCCATTCTCTCTGTGTGTCATTTCGTATCTTGACGAGTACTTTAAATTTAAAGTCTGTATTCAATCCTGACATCTCAAGGTGGTGGAAATAATGCTGTCTCCCAGAGATGTTACTGTTCTCTTTACTGATTTGACAGAACACACCCATGTGCTGTGAACTAACGCTTTACATCCAGAGAATAATAAACAGCAATTTTAAATATTAACACACTGGCAGGAAGCTCTGACTGATATAGTCAGAGGGGGCAAAAAAGTGGGTGCCTTCCTGTGGCCTGAGAAGCAACTTCAATTCTCTTGTTTCTTTGAAGCTTAGGTATTATTTTTTGTTGGTCAATAATAAATTCAACAAACAAGTGGAATCCTTTCAGAAAAGTAATGATCCCTGTCACTGAGAGGAAAATATAATCGAGTCTGGTTAGACTTGAATTTATTGTAAACAAGAGTATAAAAACTGAATATTAAATAGAAAAGCCAATATACTTATCAAGCTTAAATTGCATCACTTCCACTGCTTGAGAGATCATTTTATAGAGCTATTAAACTATCTCTAAAGATTGTGTTATTGGGTTAAAAATAATTTCAGTGGGTAAACCAAACCAGTATGTAGCTGATGCTTTCTACCCGATGCATCAGACTCTTCATTATTACAGATTTTAGAGTTCAGAAAATTGTAGTGTTTCAATTCATCTCTCTCTCTCTTTTTTTTTTTTTTTTTTGCTTTTGTAGGTTTCATTGACTTCATAGTAGAGCCAACATTTTCTCTTCTGACAGATTCAACAGAGAAAATTATTACTCCTCTTATAGAGGAAGCCTCGAAAACAGAAACTCCTTCCTATGGGGCAAGCAGGTTTGGTATTTTCTCTTTTTTTGCGTCTTTTTTTTTTTTTTAATGATTATCTTCATTATCTCTTATAGCTAGGTTGGAAATTCTTAGAAATATTAGATAGTATTGCCACCTCGTGGCTCTCTATTATATTGCACCTGCCTTTGAAATTCACTTCATGTCCACTACAAAATATATCAAAGTACTAACAAAGTACTAACTAACTAATATATCAAAGTACTAATGAATATAACACAAGAGTATTCAATACCAGAAGAATTAAATATCTGACTTTTGTGCAAATGTATGTATTGTGTCTTGGATGTTAACATATATAGTTGTGTTGGTTTGCTTACAAACAAACCAGTTACAACCCACTTGTAGATCTAGAGAGATGCCTATATCAAAATAAAGCTTGTGGATGATGTGAGTACAACAGATCCATATAACATCTAACGGTAACAGTAGCATCCACTGTATATGCGATCACAATATTTCAAGCTAAACATTTTTCATTGACAAATTTGTTAAGGGATATTATTTAAAACTTCCAGTTGTAGATTAATCATGCTAAATTCTTGTCTATCTGAACTCACAACTTTTCCTAATAGCACACCACTAGGTTCCCAAAATGTTGCCCCAATGAGGAAATTGAGGAAATGTTTTCCTGAGAATGATTCAGGTTGGCCCCACTTAGGGCTCCAGAATCGTGATTTCCCATTTGTTATGTTCACCTGTGAACTCACCACCAAGTCAGCTCACCTCAAGTATCTGCTTTTCTAATGAGGCCTAACCACCTTATAATGCAAGAGCACTCCAACCTGCTGCTCTGGGAGTCCTTGACCAACCCAGGGAGTTCCAGCCAGAGTCCTGGCCCTCTCCATGATGGGAGAAAAGGAGGGATGTGAGCAGCCCTGATGCATGCTCAAAACTGGGCCTGAGCACCTGCCATCCTGTTACTGCAGCTGGCTTTGTGAAGTGTTTCAGGCTTTGCTCCCGCATTCCATATCTTGACATTAGTGTTTTCTGGGCTTTTTTTTTTTGGTTGTTACTATTAGCATATGCACCTTTATTGGGTTCACCCAGTGTTGATTTGTTTAGACGATCAAATATGAAGGGCACCATGAACGATGGAACCTATTCCCCAGACTACTCCCTTGCAAGCGTGGACCTGAAAAGCTTCAAAAACAACCTGGTGGACATCATCCAGCAGAATAAAGAGAGGTGGAAAGAGTTAGCTGCACAAGGTATAGTTGTTTATGAAGCCTTACTACTCTCTCTTTCTGTCTTAACTCTTCCTCTGGGATTTCAGATTTTTTTCCCCCTAGATTTCTTCTTTTATGAAATACACAAACTTTTGGCTGTGCTTGGAATTGGCTACCCTTTGATTATTCATCACAAGGTTGGCTTCTCTGTTGAAGAGATTCTGCTGTGTTTATGTCATGTGGACTGCAGAAATCTGTGTCAGTGGGTGGCAGTGACATGAATGCAAAGGATGGGGCAAGAAAATGGTGACAAAACTTTATGTGACAGATTAACCTCCTGTTAATTTCTGGAAGTGCTTTTGAGCCTGTGTTTTAGGCTTTGCACATGGCTTTTGTGTTGCATTAGGAATGTAACACTCAGTGTCAGAGACTTGGGTGTGTTTTTTTGTTCAATTTTACTAAGTTACTTCTTCGGGTGACAGTTCCATTCGTGCGTTGGAAAGAATCATTTGTAAGCCTTCCCTTAAAGGAAACAAATGGGAAGCTAGTGTTAGCCATTTCTGACATGTTTTCTGATTCAAGTACATTCGTTGTTTTTGTTTACAAGATATGTGAATTTGTAGCAGTCATTATCTTTGTTCAGGAAATTAGCTTTCTGATTTCAAATCTGGCCCCCGTCTCCCCTCATGCTCGCTCCTGTCCATAGCCCTGTGTCTCTCAGGTGCTGTACTCCCTGCACGGTGGCCTCTGGCAGCTTCTTGAAATACTCCCAGAGCCTTTGCGATGATTGTTTCTTCAGCCAAAGATTCTCCCCTTAGAGTTTTCTGCAAGGCTGAGTCCTCCTTGGCTAGCAGTTTGTAGTATGTATTTATTTTTATTTTGAAAAATAGCACTTAATTAACTCAATTTTCACATGGACCTTATAAGGTATATACTATTATTATTCCCCTTTTACAGATAAGGAAACTGAGGCAGAAGACAGTGATGTGACTTGCCCCAAATCCCACAGCTAGTAAGTGAAGGAGCTAGAATTCACTCTTTCTCCCCAATGCAGTGCTCTAAACCTTCATGGTAGGCAGCTCCACCAGGAGGCCCTCCTTGACCATGACAAGTATGTCGTCTGTCCTATTTTTCTCTGATTAGGGCCCAGTTCAGTCGCTTCAAAGTGGTATCACTAGTCCGTAATTGATGATATTTATTTATTCCTTTTAAAGTTTATCATCTGTTTTCCACAGGGGAACATATGATTCACACAAGTTGGGACATGGGCTGTTATGTTTTCCAGTATATTCCTTAGCTCGTAGCACAGTGTTGGGCATATCATAGGCACTCAGTATATATTCATTTAATTAAATAACTACTTAATGGTGTCACATTATTTCTCCACCTCTGCTATTAGGAAATAAAAGAAATACCATTCTAATGTCTTCATCTGACTGTGTAACTTACATTTTCCTAAAAGTTTGATCTTCGTTGAGAAGAAATAGAGTTTCCCAGGCTTTGGTGGCTCTATACAGCTATCATGAGGGCCACTTCCTGTATTCGCACAGCACCACCCCCCGCCCCCCGCCACACACACACACTCAGAATGGCCCTGTACTTAAATCCTCTACTATCATCATCTTGAAATTCTTAAAAATTTTTCAGTCTCAGTTTTATTTTATATGGGGACCTGTAATTATGTAGCTAGCCTTAGCCATTACAGAGGGTCTTTGTAATACATTATTGTCACTCAATAAAAAATATAATGCAGTACGAGACCCAGATGGCCAAACTAAAATATTGTCAAATCCATCTAATTGGAGACTTCAAATGATGAGAATTGCCCCTCTCTATGGACAATTACTGAAGCACAGTAAGATATAAATCCCAAAACTATAAGCCATCTGAAAACAGGAACAATGTCTATCTCATTGTCATGATTTTCTCAGAGCTAGCATGTCCCGGCATACTGTAGTTGCTTTAAAATTATTTAGTGAGGATAGTTTTGAATGAATGAATAAATGAATGCTTAAATTCCACTTTGAATGTATTTATTCAGAAAAGAAAACAAATAGATATGTTAGATATTCAGCGATGCAAGGAAGAGAGGAGGGGAGTAAGAATTCTGAAATCCCTCCTGTGTGCCAGGCATTTGACATGGATTATCCTATTTCCTCCTGCAACAATCTTCCTAATTAGAGGTGACTACTCTCATTTGCTACATATGGAAACTGAGGATCACACAGCTTCTAAGCAGTAGAGTTAAAACTGTTCTGATTCTTTACCCATTTTCCCCACTGCATGCGAGCACCTCCTAGTATACTACCTTTTCAAAAAAGTTTGAAAAAGTTCACTTGAAGCCTTTATCTTCAATGAACCCAAAAAATCCAATTGACCAAAACACACTCTCCTCTAAGAAAGTTTTAATTAAAATAAGCAACACTACGCCCCAAACATCAACCCGTCACCTGGAATCTATCTGTCATAAACCTGTGAAGGAAAACTCTTTATCAGAATTGAATTAGTGACTGCAATTTCTCCCTTTTTAATAGACTTTCTGCCACCATGCTCTACTGAATATTTTGTTGCACACAGACAGTAAACTTTAGATCTATATAAAGTTCTCAATTTACATTTCTGGAATTGAGTGATAATATCTGACTCCTATAGTTAGATAAGATAGAACCAGGATTTGAACACAGGCAGCCTGGCTTTAGCAAATTAGAATCATGGATCATTTTGATAATATAATTTCCAAAGGATAGTTGTGTAGGGTACACACGTTTTGAGTAAAGCAAATACTGCCAGATTTGTTTGACTTGTAACATTGCATGGTTGGTTGCTGTTTCCAATGCAGTGGTGAACTAGATAAACTTACAGAAATATCTCATGGTAAAAATAAATAAATAAATAAAATGCTGGGTGAAATATTGCTAACAAGAAAATGACAGAGACAGTGCTTCAAGAACTATCTCCCTGTCTCCTTGCTTGTAACAAGTAATGAAGAGTACTTTGCTTGCAACAACAAAAAATGAAACAAAGAAAAAAAGAGAAATTGATGTCCTTAGAACCCATCCAAATAAAGATAAAACTGAAATTGAGAGAGATACAGAAACTTGGAGCCAGAATCTCTCTGGAAGGTATCTGCTTACCTTTGCTGGAGTCCTGGGTTTGCAGACTGAATTGACCACCACACAGGGTTTTTATGCCAGAAGTGCAATCACCATAAATTTTTTTTAATTTTTTAACATTTATTTATTTTTGAGACAGAGAGGGGGTGTGAGCGGGAGAGGGGCAGAGAGAGAGAGAAAGAGAGAGAGAGAGAGAGAGAGAGAGAGAGAATCCGAAGCAGGATCCAGGCTCTGAGCTGTCAGTACAAAACCCGACACAGGGCTCCAACTCACAAACCATGAGATCATGACCTAAGCAGAAGTCAGACACTTAACTGACTGAGCCACCTAGGTGTCCCTGCAATGCACCATATTAAGGATCAAGGGATAAAAACCTAAGATCTTAAGAGATGCAGAAAGAACATTCAGGAAAATTCAGTGTTTATTCATTATAAAAATTATTAAAATTAGAGGAGCCTTTTTAATCTAGTATTTCTGTTTTCCTGCTTTTCTTGCCTTCATTTTTACTGCTTGGGTTGTTTATTTTTTCCATTCCAATTCATTTCCTTAATGGTATGAAATATTTACACTTTATTCCTATTATTGTCATGATTAATTAGAAAATTTTAAATGCATAATCAGTAGTAGATGACAATGAAGTTAATAACTTTACCCTTCCACAAAATAACACAAAAACCTTAGAAAGCTTTGTCTCTGATGTTCAAAAATGTTTTTAAAATAGATTTTATATTTAATAATTAAAATTTAAAAATCGTCCGAAAAATTTAAAACGTATTCTTGAAATTCAAGAATATGAGGACAATAGCTTTTTAACAACGTTTTCAAAAATCAAGGTAGTGCAGGAAGACTTTCTCAACATCTCTTGCATGCTTGCATAGTTCCTCAGTTAGCCAGAGATTGGAGAGAGCTATCTAGACTTTCCATGGCTCTTCAACTGCTAGGAATTCTCTTTGAAATCCTGCTCATCTACCAGTTACCCCAAACTTGGACTGCAACCTCAGGCTTGCAAAGCTGTGTGTTTCCCCCATTTATTCTAAACCAAACCCACTGTTTTCCATTGTGGAAACCAGGGGGTTTTGCCCTCTGCTTCTATCCCAAATTGAGTCTACCGCCTCTGGCAGCAAAACTGGTTTCCAGTGCCATTCTCAAGTTGAGGTTGGCAGGGAGGTTGGGAGTAGCTCCAGGCAAAAAGGTCGCCCATTGCTGTTTTCCTTACCTGAATCGCTAGCAGTTTTTCAAGAATAAATGCTTCTTAAATTGTTGTGTTGCCTTGGTTGATTTCCATTGTGGTGGAATTGTTTTTGTTAATATTTTCCAATTGTGTACTTGTTTTCTGTGGAAACACTCGACCCTTTTATGTCACTAGAACAGGAAGTCCTCTTTCTCCACATTGGGTTTTGGGAGTTATATGAGGTGATTTGTAGAATCTGCTTAGAAGTACCTAAAATAGGGACGCCTGGGTATGTCAGTCAGTTGAGTGTCTGACTTCGGCTCAGGTCATGATCTCGGGGTTCATGAGTTTGAGCCCCATGTCAGGCTGCATGCTAACAGCTCAGAGCCTGGAACCTGCTTCAGATTGTGTCTCCTGTCTTTGCCCTTCCCCCACACTCTCTGTCTCTCTGTCTCTGTCTCTGCCTCTCTCTCTCTCTCTCTCTCTCTCTCTCAAAAATAAACATTAAAAAAATAATAAAAAAAAGAAGTACCTAGAATAGTAGCACTATATGAGTTGACTGTTATTATAATTATTATTGGAGCTCCTGGATGGCTCAGTCAGTTAAGCACGTGTTTAGCTCCAGTCATAATCTCGCAGCTCATGGGTTCCAGCCCCGTGTCCAGCTTTGTGCTGACAGCTCAGAGCCTACAGCCTGCTTCAGATTCTATGTCTCCCTCTCTCTCTGCCCCTCCCCTGCTCACACTCTGTCTTTCTCTCTTTCTCTCTCAAAAAATAAATAAACATTTAAATAATTATTATTTACTGTGCTTCTGTTGTGTTCTAGGAATTAGGGATATAGAAAAAAAGAGAGAGAGAGAGAGAAACAATAATCCCTACATTTATGAAAGAAGCTGTGGAAGCTGGGAGCAGGATTGCATTTTAAGGTAGCCAAGAAAGGCTTTCTTAAGGAAGTGATCATTTAAATAAATACAAGGAAGAGATTAGAAAGAGCAATGAGGAGGTGTGGGGGAATAAATTTTCAAACAGAGGAAATGATCAGCACAATATTTGAGAGGTGGAGTTTGCCTGACACGAAAAAAATAACAGGAGGTAAGTGAAACAGAAGATCGGGCAAGTGGGACTAATGTAGGCCCTGTGATAAATGGATAACATGACACCACATCATTGGTTTTGGCCCAAGAGGGATAGGAAGCCAAATGTAGCATTTTAAAGAAGAAAAATAAAATGGTCTGAAGTTTTAAAAGGATCACTCTGGCTACAGAATGGAAAATATTCTGTTTGGAGGACAGAAAAGGAAACAAGGAAGTGAGAAAAGAGGCTGTGGTTTATAACACAGGAGAAAGCTGGGGACTTAGACCAGGGAGTACTGATGGAGGGAGAAGTGTCTAAATTCTGGGTGCCTAAAGATGGTGACTTGAATGAGTAGGCATGAGAAAGAAAGGATAGCAACAAGAGATCAGATTCTGGGTATATTTTGAAAGTAGAACTGATAAGATTTGTTAAGTGATTATATCTGGAGTATGAAATCAAGAAAAGAGTCAAGACTAATGCCAGAGTTTTTGGTTTTCTTACGCATTAATTGTATATATGTAAATTTATAGAATCATTCTCCAGAAAAACGTGGCTTTCTCTAGCAAAGCTGAAGACGCACATGCCATGTTTCCCAATAATTTGACTTCTGTATTTTTACCCTAGAGAGATTTTGCTCATGTGCATCAGAAGACACGAACAAAATATTCACTATAGCATTGGTATTGAGAGCAAAAAAGAAAAAACTGAAAACAACAGTAAAATGAATTCACAGGCTGTGGTGTATTCATATTATGGAAAAGCATACAACTGTTAAGATAAATGAACTTCAGTTGTGAGTACCAACAAAGATGGAAGTCACAAATAATATGAAGCAAAATATACAAGCTGCCACAATAGAGCAAGAAACCATTTATAGAAAAATTTTAAAAACCCATAAACTAAATAATAGGTTTTAGAATACACTTATGATAAAACAAAAGAAAGGGGAAAATATTCAGAATGGTTCTAGGGGAATGATGGGACCCTTAGTAATAGTTTATCTCACAAATGTTCATTTTGTGATTATGGTTATACCTGACATATATACTTTATATGTGTAACTATAACCCATTTATATGAGTAGAATGTTTCATAATAAAAAAGTAAAAATGCAATCTGGTACAAAAATACATCTACTAAAATAGTCATCAGTTTTAAAGCCAGTATGTATCAGATGTTGCCATTGTAATTTCCTGCTGTCATCACCTCTAGTCTTAAGTACACTGAAGATGATAATTACTTTATTACAATTGCATTGAGATGAAAATAAGCAGGTTATATGGTGCTTAAAGTTTTAGAATATTAATTAAACAATAAGGCTCTGAACAGAACCCCAGATTCTTGGTGTTCATATCAGCTCTGACAGTATATTTCACAGTTATCTTAAAAACATTCCACTAATCCCGAAGCAGGTATGGACACTTAGGCCCCGTGGTATGAAGCTCCTAGACCATCAGTAAAAGAAGACACTTTTTAAAACAGTAATTTCACTCAGGAAGCCTCCTATTAAGGATCTGGGGGCATCTAAGAATGTTACATGTAAATACATTCCTTTTCAAAAAGTAAGAGATAGAAGTTAAAAAGTAAAAAATGCTTTCCTCCATTCCAAACTATTTTGGTTTTGGTTAAAACTTACCCATTTAGAGTGAGGAAAATATCTTCATTATCTATTTCTCAGCATTCCTCAGCATCTAAAGTCTTTCCTTTTCCTGCAGTACTTACAGAGAAGACAGGAGATTTAAGAGGGCCTGTGGCTAACCTCCCAGTGACACAAGTGGAGGGAAATAGTGAGAAAAGTTGCTCTCTGCTTTTATTTCTACCTATAAAGTTTCAGGCAAACCACGTAACTTTCCGTATCCTCAATAAATGTGATTATTGGGCACGTAATATCCACCCCCATGAAGAAGCCGACATTCCCAATTCCCATTTATGTTCCAGAGACTTGAAGGTCTATGATGCAGTTCTGAGAGCAAGGCACCTAAGAAAGTGAGGAGGGCGTGGGGGGGGGGGGGGGGAGACAACAAAAAAGAGCACATTTGCCTCTACTGGTGGCTGTTGGTGACAGATACCCGCAATTAGCAAGCAAGGAAACCATAGGCAGCAAAGAAATGTAACAATTCTAAAGGAACAGATAAATGTACCTTGTTTTTGTTGGTGACCTGCCATCCTGTGTCACAAGCTGAAATGGAAGAGTGGCTTAGCTTCATGCCTGGAATTGTTAAAGAAGCATGTCTCTTTAGAGTAGCCCCCAAATGGCAAACACAAATTTTGGTTCTCCTTCAAGGCAAAAAAGTTACTTTGGTAAGCCACTTGATGGTTTGGTTTGTGTTTAGAACAAAAAATTACAAACTGAACCAGATCCACCAAGTCCACCTTAATTGGAACAAAAACTGCAAACTAACCCCAGATCTGCTTCTGATCTTCTCAAAGAAAATGTGTATTTGACAAAAACAAATTACATCCCAGAATGGAATAGGGAGTGTGGGGTGGGAATGGGGTCATACTGGAATGGAATACAATATGTTTCTTACTGTACTGGATAATTTTCTGATTTATTTGATATAGATTCAAAACCCAAAACACTAGGCTTAAAGACGATTAACAAGTGAGAAAAGGAGGCAATGTGGGAACTGAGACGCCACGAGATTTGCATTGTGCATGATTAACAGCTATTTATTTTATTTTCTTTTAATTTTTTTAGTGCTTTTATTTATTTTTGAGAGAGAGAGAGAGAGAGAGAGAGAGTGAGTGAGTGAATGGGGGAGGAGCAGAGAGAGGGAGACACAGAATCTGAAGAAGGCTCCGGGCTCTGAGCTGTCAGCACAGAGCCCCACACGGGACTCAAACTCATGAACCTTGATATCATGACCTGAGCTGAAGTTGGATGCTTAACCGACTGAGCCACCCAGGCGCCCTATGATTAATAGCTATTTAGAACCAGAAGGAAACCTAGAGCTAGCTTAAGGCAAATAAGACATGTTAGAATATGTATTAAAACTTGCAAATACACAAGTGTTTTCTAGTTTCTTTTGGGGACTTACTTCCTATGTAATTGCTCTACGGTCATAGAATATGTTTGGTATGATATTATTCATTTAAACTTTTCACACCTGCTTTTGTAGCTGCTTTTAGTGGCTCATAAGTTCCACCAAAAAAGAGAAAATAAGTAGGATTTTGGTCAGAATTACTTTGATATTTTGGAAAGAATTGTCATCGTTGATATCAAGTCTTCCTATTCATATATATCTTATATATCTTCTTTCATGTTTCTCAGAAAGTATACGTTTCCTTCATAATAATAATAATGATCATGGAAAATACTTGTTAGCATTATTAGATGCCCGGCATTACATTAAGCATATTATATATCAAGTAATCAATATTTATAATTAATAATAATTTATTTCAAAAGTTTGAATGTATTTTGTTGGATTTTCCATCAGTATTTTTATTTTTGTTGCTGTTCCAAGTGGCTGTTTCTTGCTGCTGTATAAAAATACAATTTTATTTTGAAAACCGATCTTCTGCAAATGACAGTTTTTTTCTCTCCCAAATGTATATCTCTAATGATTGTTTTTCTTGAATCAGTTGCATTAGCAAGTTTATCCAGAAGCATCTGAAATGGAAATGGTGAGAGCATTTAGGTTGTCTCTGAATTCAAAAGGAAAAATATTCAATGTTTCAGCAATAAAGTGTGATATTTCTTAATTTTATTTTGATCTTCTCTTTATGAGGTTAATTACATTTCCATAAATAATTTGTTAAGAAAATGTATTTTAAATGAAACATTTAGTTTTATCAAATGTCTTTTCTGTGGCTTTTTAAATAATTCATATGATTTTTCTTTTTAATTAGTTCATATAATGAATTAAGAGATTTTCTAATGGTGAATCACCTTGTATTCCTTGATTAGACCCAACTTAATTGTAATGTGATAACTTTTTAAAATTTATGTGTTGCTTTGGCTGACTTAAAAAATCTATATGAGTGAGGTGAGCCTGCAATTTTCCTTTCTCATACTTATACTTCTGGTATTGAGGTTAGCCTCAGAAAATAAATTGAAGTTTTTAAATTCTTGAGAGTCTGTGAGCCTTAAATTGGCATTGAATGTTCGGCAGAATTTACTTTTAAAAACCATGTGAGCCTGCTGCTTTCTCTGTGGGATAATTTTTTTCTGCTGATTCAATTTTCTTAATAGTCATAGAGCACTATTTAAGTTGTTTAATGTTTAGTTTTTTTTAAAAATATTATGAAATATACCACAAAAATATATAAAAACATATATGTACTATTTATAAGTCAATAATACAGTATGGGCAATCCTTACAGTGGCCTACAGGTAATAGTATGCTGGCAAGTTTAACAACTGGCTCAAAAAAGTATACACACACACATACACATGTGGTTTCTCATATATTTTACACATAAAGGAAGTGTAACACATGTTTAAGAGTAGTAATAAAATATGCAGTAGCCTTTGTTGTAAACTCTATATAGGTGATTGGTTTTCACAGAATGCCTTAGTTGATTTTTACCAAACTCTGTGTCCATGGTCGACTTATGGTTGCAACTGACAAACATAAGTTGTTCAGATAAGAACACTGATATTTTCATTTATATCAAGGAGTAAGACAAAAGTATAAAAAACATATGTCAAAACTTAAAAAACATAGAAGGCATATGTCAACTTCACTTGTTCGTCGAAAAGACAAATGACTTCTTGGTCACTTGAGTGGATAATGATTTTTGAATACTGGAAAAAATTTCCTCAAATTTCTGTGCTATTTATAAAGTAGCAGTTTTAGACATGACACACTTTTAAACTTAATCTCTATTTTTTTTATCTCCAGCACTTTAGACAACAATGAAACAATAAATCAAGCCCTGATTCATAAAGTTTGATGACATCCATGGTGTAAATATTCCTACCATGGCCAGTTTCAAGCTGTCAGTATAAAGTCTCTGAACATGGGAATTGGGAAAAGAGGTGCACATGAAATGTTTGCATCATACAGATTTGGTAGCTATAATTAACCTGAAGACATAGATAATGAAAAAATGGGTCAAAATAATTAGGAAATGATTTTTAAACACTTATCACCTTTACTTTTAATACAATTTATTTAATTGTAAGCCCCTATAATTTTATTTTTAAGAATGACTAGGTTTAACAACCAACTTACAAAGTTCCTAAAATGCAACAATCAGGTCATAGGAGCCTGTACAGGTTGGAGTAGCATTTTGCTGCCCATAAGGCTTTATATGATCCACATCTGCCCTACCTCCTTTATCTTGCTGATTCAATTCCCATTTCTCTTTCTCTCTCACACTAGCTCCAGTGCAACTACACTGTCCTTTTGTCTTCTTTCTTTCAACACATCAGATACGTTCCTGCTTTAAGTGCTTTGTACCAGCATGTCTTTGTTAGAAACACGCTTCCTCCAAACACCACGTGACTGCCTCCTCTCTACTTTCCAATCTAGCTCCAGTTGTCACTTGTCAGTAAGGCCTCCTCTGGCAAACATTTCAAATTCCCCCCAGGTTCCTCCCTTGACCTCTGATCCCCTCTCAACTACTTTCCCATGACACTTCACAGATCACTGTCTAACCTATAAATAATTGACTTACTATGCTTAATTTTTGTTGTCTGTCTTCTCCACTCAGAATAAGGTTCATGAGAATGAAGATATTTATGTCGATCACTGATGTTTCTTAAGCTCTTAGCACAGTGACTATCACAAAGTAGGACCTCAAACAATTGAGCATTGAAAGAAAGGAGGAGAGAAATAGACATGGGGAGAGAGGGAGAGAGAGAGAGAGAGAAGGAGAGAGAGAAAATGGCAACGAAGAGAGGAAGGAAAGAAAGAGAAAAGAAGGGACAGAGGGAGAAAACCTACCATCTAGGCCAAGAAATATATTACCATCCCTAGAAGTTCCAAGTCCTTTTTTAATCATGTTTCCCTCTTTCCCTACCATGATCTAATCAATACTATGAATTTCATGATAATTCTTTCTTTTTTTTGTTTGTTTTAGTTTTTTAGCTGTTATTCCTCTTTCTGTAACCTTAAACAATACATAATTTAGTTTTTCATGTTTTAAAACTTGGTGTAAATGAAATCACGTGGTACACATTCTTTAATGAATATCTTTCTACCCAATGCCATATTTTTTGAGCTTTATCCATGATGAGGTAAATAGCTGTTATCTGTCTCACCAGGGAATTTGGACATCTTGATAGAAACATGAGGCAGAAAAAAAATGTATCTAAATACTATGCAGATTTTTTTAAATATTAAGTAGTTAAGTCTTTTAAGTAATATATTTATAGTACATATCAATTTCTTAGTCCATATCAGGTTCACAAATAATGTAACTTCTTTTACTTTTCTGTGACCACATACAGTTTCTAGCTGAAATCCCCATGCTACATGTTTAAAGAAAACATAAGCTTGTCATTCAAATGTTTTAGTTGAATTAGAGTAAGCCTATTCAATTGAGGGTTCTTGATTTCCTTTTTCTTCTTAGGTGGCATCAAAGTTCCTAATGTGACCATGGGATGGCCACCTTGCTTAACTTCTTCTTTCTCATCTCTCTAGACATACCCCCTCCTGTCTACTTCCTGCTCCTTCCATCTTCTACCTCTGACTCATGACCCCGGGTTTGGCCACTGTAGGCCACCAAAGCTTTGCCACCCCCCTTTTGCTTGATCTCTCCTCCTTTTCTCCTAATGCTTCTGAGACCTGATTGTTAAGCATCACACCCAAACCAGCCACATAGCGGCACTTTCCCTCCCAGATGTCTATATCACTCTGTGATATTTCGCTGCACTTTGTCCCATAGATCTCTACTAAAGTTCTGCCCCCCCCTTTTTTTTCTTATTTGCCAGCAATCTCTATCAGTACTTAACAGTGTTCCTAACTCTTCTGCATCTGCTGCTTAGAGAAAATAAAAATAGATTGGTTTTAAACAACAAAAACATGTTTATATTATTTTGTATTGAGTTACTTTAAAGGTTTATGTTTCTAAATATTTGTTCTTAAAATGTTTTAGTTATTCCTTCCCATTATCCTTTTAATCAATCAAAACTCATCATGTAAACAAAATTACAACTTTCAAACTCCCAGGACTAAACCCAAGCATCTTTTTGAGAAAATACATGCATATTGTTTAGAGCTCAGAAGGGACAATTAATCAAACAGAGGGAAGCAAAACCTTTCAAATAACAACTAGAGCTCGCTCTCATTTTTTTTTCTAATCATGGTTTAAAAATGCAATTAACAGCAATTTAAATGAGATCCTACCAGTAATTTTTAAATTGTATATTTAAAATTATTAGTAAATTAAATTCTGTATTATACATTTATTTTATTCCTATTTTCAACTTAATCTCTTTAGCTGACATTCTATATTATATTATCAGTACAATAGAGCAGGAGTTTGCATTTGCTAGAATGGAACATTTGGAAGATCAGAATTATGAGTTTGAAGAGGTGGTACTCACCAAAGTTACTTAAGCCTAGAAGAGCTTACATAACAGTTTGAACAGTGAGTATGTGCTTATTCATTCACTCATTCAATTATTTTAATGGCAGAACTCAATAGTCTTCAACCCTGGCAGCACATTAGCATCTTCTGGGCTATTTTATTTTTTAAAAGTCTGATATGTGGGGTCCCTAGGTGGCTCAGTTGGTTGATTATCCAACTATTCATTTTGGTTCAGGTCATGATCCCAGGGTCGTGGGATTGAGCCCTGCGTTGGGCTTAAGATTAATATTCCTTCTCTCCCTCTGCCCCTTTCCCCCTGCTTGTGCTCTCTTTCACTCCCTCTTGCTCTCTCTAAAAAAAAAAAAAAAAAAAAAAAATTAAAGTTCAATATGGCTTATCTCCAGTTTACAGAGGTAGGTCAAAACAGAACATTTTTGTGCATTGAAATGAATGCAGAGGACATGGAGGGGGAGAGCAGGAAACTTAATCACTTCATGATCAAGACAAGCCAAGTACAGATTAGAATCTGAGCCAGCTTCACCCTGGCAGGCTGTACACAGGAAACAGCAGTGTGTACCTTGATACTGATATCCCTTAAAATATCTGTGTCTTGGGTCACACATCTCCTCTGGAACATTTGCCTTCTACTACTGGGAAAGTCAGTGGACTTTCTTTCTACTTTAACCCTTGTTCTTTCTTCCTCATGGAATGTACTCCTTTGGTCCCCTCTTCCACTTTGCTCATTAAAATCCTACCTATCTTGGGGCACCTGGGTGACTCAGTTGGTTAAGTGTCTAACTCTTGATCTCAGTTCAAGTCATGATCTGTCAGTTCGTGAGTTCTACCCCCATGACAGGCTCTGCACTGACAGTGTGGAGCCCACTTGGGATTCTCTCTCCCTCTCTCTCTGCCCCTCTCCTGTTCATGCTCTTTTTCTCTTTCAAAAATAAATAAAACATTTAAAAAGTCCTACCTATCTTCCAAAACTCCATTAAATCACCTTCTCCAAGAAGCCTGTTACTTAGTTATGTAAGCATAGCTGTGTTATTTATACTCCAGTTGGGATATTTATCATATGCAGACTTGCATTCTCTAAATCTGAAGAGAAAAATGCATTCAAAAGGGACCTCCCAAAATCAGTGTTGGGAGTAAGAGAGGGAATAAGAGGAGCTTCAGGATGTGTTTCCAACTGTACATGCCTCAAGGAGATTCCAAGATTCCCCTTTGGGGGTGTGCACCATCTCTCCACATGAGAACCACTGCATATTATAAGATATTGTGATTAGAATGTTTCACACATATTAAAGCAAGAAGTTGCTTTAATGGAACCTGACAGGAAGTTGAGAACTACTAATGAAGTCACTACAAAAATATTTACCCAGGCCTACTATGTGCCAAACAAAAGCTGGTAGTTTTTTTGGAGAACAGAATTCATGGGATATTCAGCTTTAGATCTCTAGTTCCTGCTCAAGGCCAGGTAAAAACTTGGTCACTGTTGGGTAGAGGAGAATTGACTCCATTTCATAAACCTCTGATTTTAGTGGTGAGTCCCTATAACTGAAATGACATTACCCACTATGTTGTACCATATATTTTTTGTTAGCTAAAAGATATCAAAAGAGAAAAAAACAACTGACAAATGGAAAAAGGGAAACTAAATGTGGGGGTATTCCCCAAAAGTCCACTGCACAATGTCTATACTTGCAACGTTTTCAGACACCCAAAAACTATTCACTTGCTCTAATTTTACTTTGTGCAATATAGACTTTGTCATATTCTCCCAATAATTCCAAATTCCAAGCACATTGAAAGCTTTGTTGTCTTAACATTATACCTCTGAGCAAAAGATAAATCTCTTTGTCACCACTCACCTCTGTTCTGTCTCCAAAACCTTTAGTCTTATATTGCTCTTGATTCACGACCTCAGCTCCTCTCTTTCCCCTCTCTGCCACTAAAACCCCCTCAGTTGCACAGAACAGTTTAGTTCTGGCCTCAAAGGAACCCATTCAACAAAACAAAAGCCTGACTATCGGTCTAAAATGATATCTATAGTTCTTCACACATACCTAGGCATGTCTTGGATGACCATGGTTCAGTTAGAGGCTTCAACTTCATTAGCATTCCTATAAAAAGCTTTATTTCCTATTAGCATCAGGACATTTTTTTAAAACTTAATCACTGTATCTATGCCTTCATATGAGTTTCTAATAAGTTAAATATTTTCTTATCTTTGCACATTTTATAATTTATTTGAAATGTATTGAATATATTTTAGTCAAACAGGTTCATTTAAAATCAATTTTGCTAGAAAATTTCATAGATTTCTCAACAGGAAACAAAACGTTTTCCAAAATAGGTCTTGTAATATTGCTTGAAAAATTAAAACACAAAATTGAAGATTTTCCCACCAGAAATAAGGAAATATTTAAAAATGATGGGAAAGTATTAAAATTTTTGAAAGATAAAATTTACATTATGATTAACATGACATTTTAATATATTGAGATAGGTTCATTATTAAACTTTATATTTGTTCTTTGTATCTTAAATATCTTAAAATGCAATATTGTATATTACAGTATATATGGTAAGTGATTTTTATAATCATGTTGGTATTAATGCTAAATAGAATGCAGATTCGTTTCCTACTAAGTACACATTTATTTGCCAGGCAATATACTGAGTTCTTTTTTTTTTAATTTTTTTAATATTATTTTTTTTTTTGAGAGAGAGACAGACAGACAGAAAGCAAGTGGGAGAGGGACAGAGAGAGAGGAAGACAGAATCTGAAGCAGGCTCCAGACTCTGAGCTGTCAGCATAGAGTTTGATGTGGGGCTCAAACCCATAAACCGTGAGGTCATGACCTGAACTGAAGTCAGATGCTTAACAGACTGAGCCACCCAGGCGCCCCAAACAGCCCTGTGATTTAGGTACTATCACCATTTTACCAATGTGAAAACTGAGGTCTCTGAGGGGCATGTAAATTGTCCAAATTACAGGTTTGTACACATATTACATATGGATCTTCCTCATTCCTTTTCAGTTTCATATAATACACAGAAAATAGTATCATGACAGTAGTAAATCCAGAAAGAAGTAACAACTTTTTGTGAAAACTTATCCCAGAGTAGCATAATTTTTATCTCAACACAACTGATCCCATGAGCTTTCAAATGTGTACTTATATCCCATAGACATTTTTGTTTTAAAATGTTGAAAATTATGAATTTGGGAGTGAAATTTTACATTATTTACCTTCCCATGGGTCATTTATACATTTATTACAGCAACCTCACGAGGTAGGAGTTGTACTCTGATAAAACTGTGGCTCAGAGAACTTAAATTGTCTAAATCCATACACTTAGTTTTGGAAAAGACTGGGATTTGTGCTTCATTCATCTCAAATCAAAGCCAGTAACCTTCTGGATAGTTTCTAGATCATCCTCTAGAAGCTGGTTGTGACAGTTTGGTTTATTTACATTTTCTAAATTTTCTTCCAGAGCAGAAGTCTTGCCCAACCTGTTAGTTGATAGAGAAACTGTAACAGCAGCAGAACTTAGGGGCACTTTAAAGTGATATTGTTGAAGTGTGTGTGAACTCTCCGCTTGTATTTACATGGACAATAGAAGTTAGAAGGAAGGTGGAAGGAGCAGGCTTGCATCTCTAGTGATTTTGAGCTGGCTCAGGGATGATGAAGAAATGGTTTCACCTGGGTACTGGGATGAGGACAAGCAGAGGTGAGAGCTGTATTGGTAGGAGCACAAGTGGTATGATATGCTCTTTACTTAATTTGGAAATGAAGCCGATTTATCTTGGGACAACTTTGAGATTTTATCCATAGTTGGATGTAGTCAGGATATAAGAAGTTATTTCCAGACGGTTCCACTGATCCTCTCCATCCAAGGCATGCCTCTTTTTCTTTTTGTTTTGTGAAGGGCACTCGGATGGTCCTTAGTGAGTGTCACAAAGCATTTGTTTTTCTTTCTTGAGCACTATTTCATTGTTATGCTTAACAATTTCAGCTAATTCTGTCTTTACCATCGTTTTAGTTGGATCACTCAGAATTTAGGACATATATTGGTTCAGACACAGAGTTTATGCTGCATTTATATACAAATGAATAAATATAAGTAAGTCCTATGTCAGTATCTATGTTTCAGTATATGTTTTCAGTGTACGATATTCTTTTCCTTAAAAATATATTTCTATAACTCTCTTAAACTAGAGACATAGTCAATATAAAGTCTTATAAATAGTAAAGGGAAGAAACTTAACCTCCAATGAGTTAAGAATTGCTCTGAAACCCATATTCAGCCAAAAATGTCTTCCTATACTTTGTCATAGTGTTTATGAGCTTACCAAATGTTTCTGAGTTAAGGAAATTACTTATGATATTTATATTAAATTATAAAAAATAGGATTATGTTGTACATGACCATAACTTATGAGATACACACATAAGAAAAGCTTAATGATTTTCTCAATGCTTTCTCAGTAGATTAAGGATTGATAGAGTGCAGTTGTACCTGAAAGTCAAGTTATTACCTACATAAGGGCATTGGTCCCTCTAACTGTATTTCTTCAAAGAATTTGATTTTTTGTTAGGATTATTAAAATACATTACTAGGAAGAAGATAAAAGAAAAGGAAGTATAATTATATTTTTTATTTTTAAAATAAGTCACAGATTCCATATTATTTCTTTATATAATATAATCCTATATCCTAATACTTGTATACTATTTGTTAGTAGACAATATTAATATCCTTCAAGATAGCTTCTTATTAGATTCGGAGGGTATCTGCTCTACTTGAAATCAACTAGAATTGAGCTCCTTAGAACCCCAGCTTTTTAGGCAATAAATCAAATGGTGAAAAAAAATAAGTTGAAATAGAAAAAAAGGGGGGGGGGCTGGGTGGCTCAGTCAGTTCAGTGTCTGACCTCAACTCAGGTCATGATCTCGCAGTTCATGGGTTCGAGCCCCATGTTGGGCTCTGTGCTGACAGCTCGGAGCCTAGAGCCTGTTTCAGGATTCTGTGTCTCCCTCTCTCTCTGCCCCTCCCCCACTCATGCTCTGACTCTCTCTTTCTCAATAATAAATAAAAATTAAAAAACTAAAAAAAGTTAAAAAAAAAGAATCATTTGAGTATCACTACTGATAAGTGCAAAAGTCACAAAAGGTTTTAGGAGCAAAAGTAAAATATATTGAAAATTAAGAAAAAATATCAATTATATTTATCTTCTTAATTTTTCCACAATTCCTACAAACATGGATAATTATAAATGCTAAGGTACAGTTTAATTATTCCAACTCTTAGATAATATTGTCTCAAGGTTTTTTAAATGAGTATCCTTTTTTTCAGAAGCAAAAACCAATTCAAAGCATTAACTTTTCCTGATCAGTAAACATCCTTAAACAATACCTCACGCATGGTGGCAGCTCTAATGTGACCAAGACTTGGAGATTTCATTCCACTGCTGGAAATTTACCTGGCCCTGTGAGAGAAAAAGAACCTGTTTTTTTGCAGATTGCACAAGTGGCATCACTAACCACATAAATAAAAGCTACAAATTCTTTGGTTGATGTAGTTCAACTGCTATGGCTACCCCAGCATCTTCATGCTTTCAAATATTGGTTTAAATGGCATTTTGTAGCATTTCTGCTTACTGAGATAATATGTTGAGTGTCAATAAATTTTCTTTGAGCATCTAATCACTGTGTCATCTGCAATAAAGCTTGTATTTTCACTTTGATGTCCTTTTCTAAAACATCAAGTATTTAGGTAATATAAAGGTAATGTGACTTCCTAAAGTCACAATACCTAAAGTATTTAGGTAATATAAAGGTAATGTGACTTCCATAAACTCATTGTGTTTTTTAATTAATTCTACCATTTTTCTGAACAAATGTCTTAATAGTTCTCTGCCATTAAATAAACATGACTGATAAAAATTTTAAGGGACAGATATCCTTGAAAAGTGTTTGCATTATAGTAGGAGTGAACAGCAAGAGTAAAATGGCTTCATATACTGTTTTTTTTGGGGGGGGATTTGAGAATGACTTGTACAATATATAATTCCATTTGTCAGATTAGCCCAGTTATTTCCCCCCTGAAAAACCTGTTGGTTTTTAAAGCTGCTCTTATATACCTTCTTTACTGTGATTCCTTAACAGTTGACCTAATGGTTAATTGTAGTTGACTAGTGGGAACACCCCAATTAATTAGTTAGCTGAGATTGTCCTTGTGTCTAATATTGAAGAACATATTTTCACGAAGACATTTTTTTATTCTTATTCTCTGTCTCTGCCTTTGGAAAAAAAGGCTATCATTTACCATGATATTTAATTTCAAAGATAAGGCATAAACTCATACTAAGGAAACACAAAAACATAGCAGCTATTAAATAAACTATACCCAGGAAAGCTGCATAGTGTACAGTTAGGATCTAGAACTATGGGCCTAGACTATCTATTCAATTCTGGTCCCATCACTTACTTGTTATGTAACCTTGAGCAAGTTACTTAACCTCTCTGTTTCAATTTGCCAGTTTTTAAAGTGAGGATCAGAAAACTTATGTCTATCTCAAGAGCTATTGTGAAGATTAGATGAGTTTATACATATAAAGTATTTAGAACTTAGTGTTTTCTACAGTAATTGTTATTACTCTCCTGGGCTCATATATGTGCCTCCAAACTACATGGAGATCTTATAGAAGGCCTCCTTAAAGAAGTATATTATGGGAAAACACTGCTTGATCATAACAATTTTGATATGAGATAAAGCTTAACTCATGAGAAAATATGCAGTGGATCAATTCCATCAATCAAGTGGATGACTCAGTAGGTAGAGCATACAACTCTTGATCTCAGGGTTGTGAGTTCAAGTCCCACACTGGGTGTATAGATTGCTTAAAAGTAAAATCTTTTTTAAAATATCAAGTGAATTGATGTATGGTGAATTGATCTTGACTCTTCTATTACCTTTCCATTTTTTAAATTTTAATGTTTATTTATTTTTTATATGAAATTTATTGTCTAATTGGTTTCCATACAACACCCGGTGCTCATCCCAACAGGTGCCCTCCTCAATGCCCATCACCCACTTTCCCCTCTCCCCCACCCCCCATCAACCCTCAGTTTGTTCTCAGTATTTAAGAGTCTCTTATGGTTTGCCTCCTTCCCTCTCTGTAACTTTTGTTTATTTATTTTTGAGAGAGAGACAGAGCATGAGTGGGGGAGGGGCAGAGAGAGAGGGAAACACAGAATCTGAAGCAGGCTTCAGGCTCCAAGCTGTCAGCACAAAGCTCGAAGCAGGGCTCAAACTCACAAACCATGAGATCAAGACCTGAACCAAAGACATGTAACTGACTGAGCCACCCAGATGCCCCTCACCTTTCCATTATTAATTAATCCATCAAAATTATCTATAGAGTATCTCTCCAAAGTATGTCTCAAATCCAACCAGTTTTCTGCAGGAGTGAGTGAAGGAATGAAGTGGCTTATTCTGAATGGTGGGTATAGTGGCCCAATTTGAAAAGCTGAACATGAACAAACTTTATCTAAATACTTTCTGTTGAGGATTCTGCCACTTAAGTTACTTGCCTTTATTTTTTCTTGGCATAGAACCTTTTAAAAAAATTTTTTTTAAGTATCCTGCAGACCTAAAGGCCCCAAAAAAGAAGAAGAAGAAGAAGAAGATTTTAGCTAACCCATCAAACTTAGTTTACAGCAATTCACTTCTTTCCTAAAAGAATCTATTAACATTAATATTTTTACTCCTCAAAGTATGCCTGAGTTTAGATGAATTATTCTTCAATTCTGAGTTTACTCCTTCTGGGACTCTTGCTCATGGTTTGGCTAATATAATGTTCCCTTGTTAACTATAGGAATCTAGGGATTTCCTAGAAATCATGCAAAAAAAGATTTATAGCTGAAATTTTGTATCTTTTTTTACATATATTTAATTTCTATGAAGAAATTATGAAAAAATAAGGAAAATAAAAAATAATCCAAGAGATCTCTTCAGTTAAAGTTTAAAATATAAGCCTTCAAGAAGAAATGGTGAAAACAAAAAATCTGATGTTCAAACTTCATTTCCATAACCTCTTCAAAACCCAACCTAGGCCCATTCTTTAGCAAGACAATTGGTAGTGAGTGAGCTTGGAAGCTTTGACTAATTTTTATTTGTATCAGGAAATTTTTGTGGAAGTAAAGAATTCAGTACAATAAACTCATTACTCTGGACGTGGGATTCGTTCAGAAGAGTCCTACGTTCCCATCCTTCCATCTTGGGCTAGGCTTCTATAACATATGCCGAGCAAGTCTGCTGATTAAAGAAAACCCAGAGACATTGGTAAGAAATAGAAATCTCATCAAAGGAATTCAACAAGAATAAGATAATAGTTTTGGCATTAGTAGTGTAGAAATGATAAAGCACCTATGATTTATTTTAAATAAATTCACCTCCATCATGAGGCTAATCCTGTTATATGAGTCTTTATAGATTAGAGATTGTACTACTCCCCACAATTCTAGCTAAATGTTGTGGATCAATAAAGTGCTGTGTGACTAATTGCTTAAAGTGCTTTTATTTTAAAGCATGTATTTACAATTTATAAGCGTACTTTAATAGGAACAATTTGCATTATGACCAAGAGAAGCAATTTATTTCACTACTACTTAAAGAAAAAAAAACAAGTAGATGAGACACTCTTCACACATCCTTTCAAATAGCCTCTCATCGTAGCCAGCCTAAGTTAGATAGGAGCATGTACATAGGAGAGGAAAGAAAGTAGCATGGAAGGCATTTTCAAAGAACACTAACCTTTTTCATCCCAGGTTAAAGGATAGCTAGATATGTGAGACTGATTTCTATTTTGGCTGATTTTTGAACCTTAATCAAGATAGCTACCAAGTCATAAGCCCTCTAAGACTTATGACTTAAAGCTAAATAAGATGGAGGAAAAAATTACTTGTTTGGGGTTTTGGTATCCCCAATTCAACCAGTCTACAAATTTGTCAAATAATGTTTATAGTCTATTATCAGGGACATCTAAAGACTCCTAGAATTTTGGAATATGCATACCACCAATATTTGCCGAATATGCTTTCTTAGCAGGTATCTAATTGCTGATAATTATGTATTCAGCTTGATGCAGATTCAAGTGGTTTTTGTCTCCATGGGAAAAATGAAGAACAGAGTCAAAGGACATACGCTTTCCTGACTCTTCTCTAGATGGAAACTCATACAAAAACAGTCTTCTCTTCACTAAAGAATTGGATCATAAACACTAAAAATTAAGAAACTTGTGATGTTTGCAGTCTTCAGGTTAGTTGCAGGTTAGAAACAATTCATTGCTCTTGGTGTGGATGAATATACAGGGAAAACAGTGCAATTTGAGATCCTTAACATCTACAGTGGATGGTTGACTATAGTGTTGCAGGGTGGAGAGTCGGAAATCATCAAGACAAAAATTATAATAGGGTTTTCACTAATTTACAACTTTTGGTTTTTTAAGAATAGGCACCTCAGTCACATATTTGTGTTGAATTTTAAATTGAATACTTTCTTATTGCTCCTGGAGTCACAAATCTCTATTATCTCTCCTCCATGGTATAACAAGAAAACATTTGATTCTTTCTTGCAGCACTTTGCTTTGAAATTCCCCTGAATATAGGATTTGGCATCTGAGTCCTTCTTAGTCTGTCTCCTGTAGGTTTTACTACACAGAGTGGCAGTAAAAAGAGTTTTATTCTTTAGAAAATGCTTCTCACAATTCTTGCTATCAAATTATTCATCTCTGAAGAACTGAATTTTGAATCCTAATAGCTTGTCAGAGCAGGAAAATGAAAAATAGCATGTTTACACTTCTCAACTTGAACCTCTGCCATTGTTGTTTAGGCAACAAGGAATGCTTTCACTCTTTCAAATCCAATAGAAATTTGCCCCTTTGGGTCTGGGAGTTAGCACTGTGCAACCAAACCCTTTGGTTTAGTAGTGAAGTACATGACTCTGGGGTTGAATGCCTAGCTCTGCTCATTAGCTGATATATAAACTTGGGTAATAAAAATTGTTGGGGAGATTAAACGATAAAATGTATGAAGCATTTAGCATAGTGCTTAGCACAGAGTAAATATTCCCTAAATGTTAACTACTCTTTTTGCTGCTGCTGTTAATATTACTATTAATAATAATAAAATTTGTCATTCTTACTCATTAATTTATATTCTTTGTTACCTAGATCACATATGATTTAATAAACAAATAATATAACAACACATTCATGTTAGAATACATATAGACTGGTTTTAACAAGAATTTTAGCTTGTAATTGCTGTATTGTTACCATTTGGTGATTTTGTTCCATATCCACTCTTTCATTACTGGTAAGTTCCTTTTCCTTAGTGTTTTTTGCCCATTGTAAAAGTTTTTCTCAAAATTTTGAGAACCAGAGAATTACTTATATTCCTCTTTTAATTCAGCCTGTTCTTTTCATTCTGTTCTGTTCTAATTTAGTCCTAAGTAACAGAATACTAAATCAGAAGTTTAAGCCATGAGTCTAAAATGTCAGAAATAAAATCTGTGAGATAGGAATTTCAAAGAAGATTCAAAGCCAATTATAGGATGCTTATAATCCTTACCCAACTCAAACAAATGAAAGGGTCAGGTTGTTAATGGTTGAAAAAGGATTTGTGAGTAGAATTTCTTTAACGAGCTATCAGCTATTGGGAGAGATGTAGAAATGCTTCCCTCTACCTCAAATCAAGAGAAGGGAGCTGCACCAGGACCCTCAGGAGATATTGGGAATGGAGTTTCGTTTAAACATGAGATCTAAAGGGTTAGCTGGTGACAGATGAGCAAAATGAGGGGAATCTATGTAGGTTTCAGTCTTTCCTCAAGTAATTTATGGCAACAGTTGCTTCGTGAGTGTTTCATGTGATTCAGATGTGGCCCATCCCTATTTGGAAGGATGAAAGGACCTTAGCACACGGAAGCTAAAGATGCAACTATAAATTTCCAGGGGGCTGTCAACATTGTAAATAACCAGAGTTTCATGTGCCCATTGCAAGGTGGTGAGATGTCTCCAGCCATGGTCCCTGGCAAAGAGTCCCTGAAGAGCCCATGAATGTGCTCATAGAAGAATTAGTTTTCAACACCTGCCAGGTCTAGTGAGTGCAGAGCCATCCTACAGTGTGCTGGTCGAGTAGAAGCTTGGCTTTTCCTTTCAGCCCTTTCTCTCCCTTGCTCCAGCTCAGGAGTTAAGGTGGCCAATTGGGGAAGAATGACCCAGAAAGAAATATCAACCATGTGTCCCCAAACGCACACCATTTCTGGACTCTGCCACAAACTCAAGGTTGGAAAGGGATCTTCTATGATCTTTGATCTTTGTTTTAAGATTGATGTGCAATATAGGTGACAAGACTTTCTAATGTTGGTTAAGATTTGGGCGACTTCACGTGATCAGGCAATGTTTATATTATGCAAGAATGATTGCAAAAGTCATGACACTACCTGAAAATTTCATCCTGGGACAGAAGATAACTTTCCCTTTTTGAGTGTTTTAAAAAGAAAGCAGGAGACAAAATAATTTTGCTTCATGAAAACACCCCATAAGTCTTATATGTTCATTAATTTTATAACCTCAGTAAAAAATCTGTTGCAACTGAGATGACACAGTCTTACAGTATATATAAAAGGAATTATCTCAAAGATAACTGGTGTGATGCTTAACTTGTTAGTATTTTTTTTATCTAAGTTCAAATAGAAAGAACATGCCATCATATATGACTATTTCCTGAATATTAAGGTATTTTGAGTAATTGGCTCAAAATTGAAATTGCTTATTTTATTTACTTTCTTTTCCATATAATAAGACTCTTCTTTCTGTACATTTCTGCTTTATATTTTTATTTTTGATAGATTAGATTCTAGGCAACCTCTCTAGAAATGTTGGCATATTTTCCATGTTAATTTTTTTCTTCAAGGTATATATAAATGGTGAGTGATTCAGAGACTGTAAATTCCATTAGTTTGTTTTGGAAGATTATGTCTTATCTTAAAAATTACTATTCTCTAATAGTCATGTGTTCAAATTCATAGCAACTAAGCCATGTATGGTAAAGGACACTGATCAGTAGAAGGGTTGTTTGAAACAACATGTTTTGATTTAAAAATATCAAGAAAAAAACATGCACAATTTTTATGTTTGACTTAGTAGATGTTTAAGCATGTCTCATGAGTTTCAGTTCTGTATTACCAGATTAAACTACAACTTCATGACGTTGTGTAACTACCACAGTGTGACCTGCTGTGCTCTTTAAATGCACAGTCTGAAAAGAACGTGTTTGGTAACCGTGGAGAAATGTGCCACAAAACCCATTGCAAAATGGAGTCTTCAACACTCACTATTTGCTTCAGATTCCTGACTTCATGAGGTTTTTTTTCCACAGGCTTATTTTGTTTCCGTTCATCTGTTTGCTTGTGTTTTAGGTGAACCTGATCTTCATAAGAACTCAGAAGACCTAGTAAATGCTGAGGAAAAACATGCTGATACACACTCATAGGTTTGAAGTACCTTAAAGGCTTCTGTCATGTTAAACATGAGAGGTAATTTTATTTTTTAGGCAAGAAACATAATTTTTGAAATGAATGGCTTGTAGATATCATTAGAGGCAAAGTTACCTTATTTCAATGCCCTCCTGGAATCTTTAAAAAAAAAAAGTCTCTCCTGTTTTCTGAAGCAAAATCTTAAATATTTACTTTTTCAAAGAATTTAATTTGTTCATCAATAAAAATTATACTTAGTGAGACCTTTTAATCCTTTAAATTAATAATCTGGAGGCTGTGGAGAGGTTTAATCCTGATTTCTCTTCCTACTTCACGTAGGAAATATGAATGTTCACATTGGGTGATAACAAAGCAAGTACATATTATGAAACAGACATCAATATTTGCTAAAATCTATAGACATTTGTTTGCATCAGTGTTTTTTTAATTCAGCTTCTGGGGTCTGATTTTGACCTACTAAATCATAGGTTGAATTATAACTCTGGGAATGATGCCTTGGAAATCTGAATTTTTAATAATCCCGTCTGTTGGTAATTCTGTACACTACAGTTGAGAACCATTGTCTTGGGCCTACAGAGGAAGTGCAAGCTGTTAGAAGGGAAGGTTGTGTAATTATAGTGGAGATGTCTTAGTGTTTCCTTTAAAAAGTAAGAAATCCCACGTGCTATAACGAGTCCTGTTCTTGGGGGTGATGGCCGCAAGAGAGAAAATGCTGAGTGCCATATACCAAGTCGTTGAAATGTTATCAGTAGCTCCTCACATGTTGCTTTAGATATGAAAGAGTTAAACTGTGGTTAGATTTTAAGATGATTTATCTCTCAGTATTCTTGAGTTGGTTGTAAGACTGTCTTTTCTTGATAGCAGTTTCCTTAATACCAACTATCAAGTATCCGTCACTGTGATCAACATCTTACATATATAGTATCTCACTTAGTTCTCTTAACAATTTCAGAGTCGGTGGTTGTGATTCCTATTTTACGTATGAAGCTTGGGTAGATATCAAGCCCACAAAGTGGGTGTTCAGCAAGTAAAACCGATGTATGTCTACATTTAACAATTTTAACACATTGTCTCATATTAGCTACAGCAATTTCTTTTCATCCCTCCATCCAAACTATAAATTTATTACTTTAGAGCTCACAGCTGTTTCAGAAGAGTCCTTAAGTTCTGATGACATACAACATACCCTCAAAGTATGTTTTAGGAAAAACTAAATTCAGTGGAGTATTTATAGATGTTTTAAGTACAAAAAGGTTTCTGTTGAATAAATTCCATTAGAAAACTGAGTTAAACAAAATTAAGCAAGAGTCTTCATTCCTACTCGATGACCAGTGCACACTAAGTAGCTTCAAAAGAAAAAAGTTAAAAATCAGCATTTCTTATGTATTTATGATATGGAACTGGAATATTTATGAATATTTTCCAAAAATTGTGTGTAGGAAACACAGGTCACCAGTACATTTGTAAAGCTGACTATTTAAGCTATGAAGATGTCTCAGGCAAAAAAAAAAATTATCTATAAAATTCTGGCATCTCGTCAGTAAAAGACTTCAATGGGATTCAACTGGCAGTTACTGAAGCCTCTTTTTTTGTTTTTCAACTAAAAAGTCTCCAAAGCTGGAAAGATTTGAGACCCACTCAAACTAAACAGTGGTATTTAAACTCAGGCAAGCTGTTAGACATTTTTTTTCCCATCAGCACTAACTAAATCCTGTAGTTTTCCTCTCAATTAGAGAAAACTCTGCCTTTGGAACACAATCTTCCAGAAATCATGGCCTTCAATAGGTGAAATTTATATGCCTTCAAGAAATAGGCGGGTCTCTAATATAAGGGAAGTAAAAAACCAACAGGAGTGGTGACAACTGGTAACTATGACTCAGGCCCACTGTCTAGAAGGGTGAGAGCAGTGGTCAGCCTTGGAAACTTCTAGAAAGGGCACAGCACACCTGACTAAAGGCTGCAGCTAGCCAGTCTTTGCATCCAACATATTTTCACCATGCACAAATTAGGAAAAAATCTTTCCATTTTTAATGTTGACTCAAAAACTTTTTGAAACACTATGTAAACCAAAATAAATATGTGTGAAGGTCAGATTTTGCCTACAGGCTCCTAGTTTGCATATTAACCACACCTTCTTTGTGACCTATAGCTACTCTTTCACTGGCAGCCATCATGGAAAATTTAGATCTTATGGAAGCCTGGATATATCTCTGAGAGCCATTGCCTGCTGCATTCTCAGTGTGTGGGCCCCGGTATGAGATACTTTCCCAGGAAACACGTCTAATTCAACGTGCACCATGATGAAACCCCATAAATCAATGTGCAACACTACACTTAGAGCAAGAAATCAACCTTTGAAATCTACTTGTAACACTGTTGTATAACTTCACTACTATTTCTAAGAAATTTCTATCCACAAAACTATTTTGTTTTGCTTACTTTTTGAAAATGATTTTGTTAATTCAAGTGAATGAGATTGGAATTGGATGTACAATGCATTGCTGCTTTATTATTTCAAAAGATTTTAAAAGGTGCGGACATATAATTTATTATATCGTCTTCTTTGAAGGATATATCAGAGGTTTCTGGCACTTCAAAAGCAAACCAATATCAGATTTGGTACTCTTTGGGAGGGAAGTGTTCCCTCTTCCTACCAAGAGGGAACTGCCCTTTAATGTTGCGTGTACTGTCCAAGAAGAGGTCAAAACCTAATGTGTTGTGGTCTAGATTTAGTTTTGCATTTGCTTTGTTTGACTTCCACACTGATTTGAAATATCTTTTTGAATATCTTTAAGCAGGACTTACGCTCATTAGTTCACCAGAGTCCTTGTGACTCTACTGGTTTCACATTCACACAGGCCCACTTACCTCACTTATACTGCCTTCCAGGCTTGTTTTTAGCTACTTGAGTTTGTGACTTCTGACCCAAGGAATCCAAATTTTTGCTGGAATTAAAGAAATAAAACATACACACACACACACACACACACACAATAACAGGAATTCCAATGGGTATAAAACAAGTATCTATTATATACTGATAAATCCTTTATTTCTGACAAGGTATATGAAGCCCAATGTGATATTACCACACAGTAATTGATGCATGTATATGACTAAAACATGATCTTCATTTTCATTTAGATTTTATTTCAGGATAATGAGAACGGGACAAAAACATCCTAAATCCTCAACTTTCCACAAAGTGATGTTCTCCTTTTCAACACACACGTGGATCAGGCCATTTTAATGGACTCCTATATAAGGAACTAATAAGAAGAACATAAATTCTGAGCTAGTAACTCTGGCCAAACACATTCAAAGTTGCCATTTTTCTTGGTCAGTGCTTCTGCCATTGTCTTTCCTCCAAAAGACAGTCTTGGAGGAAATGTGTTGGTTGTTTTCATCCAACTTTTTCAATCAAGTTAAGGAAATTTTTAAGACAAAAGTTGGATAGTTTAAAATTGTCATCACTTTGAACCGGTAATAGTATAGGTGACTGTGATATATGTGCAAAAGATGAGGCATTTTTAAAATTAACTTTCATGTATTGTTTTATGCAGAGTTGTGTAATTACAAATATTTCAAGATTTTTAAGTAAAAGGAAAGCAAAACAAAATTATGGGCAAAGATTTTTTTGTAGCTCTGAAGAGCAGGCTAGATTGTCCCACTTTTAAATACATGGGAACAGCATGAGGGGTGGAGCTGTTCAGAAGCTGTGGTTGAAGTCCCATGATGACACTGGAGCTTTACCCTGGTCCCACGACCTAATGACCACTTCATGGTAACTGTCAAGCTGGGAAACTGCAGTGAAACCTGTCCCTGGAAGCAGTGGACCAACTTGCCTCCATCTCTGTGGTTTCAGAGCACTGATACGTCACCCACACGGGCGTCATCACAATGCAAGTCACACATTACCTATGCTCTGGGATAACAAGAACCTCCAGCCATTTTTGGAGACAGATGTTAGTGCTCAGAATGGAATTTGCCTTCTGGGGTGTTGATCCCATTAGGACACGACAAAATATATTACAGGCCAAGGGATAAGTGACAAGAAGTGTGTGTGTGTGTGTGTGTGTGTGTGTGTCTGTACTCAAAAATATCTATGAAGATGGAAGCCCACACTTTTCTGTACAGATAATAAGATAATAGTATTGGGTGTGACTTTATAATTTTCCTACACAGAAACGAACTGCAATTCTTGGAGACTCTGCTTCCTTGTCATGTTTTGCCTGAGCATGTGCAGAGCCCTTCCTTTGCTCCAAACTGAAGAACTACTTTTATTTGTTATTAGCTGACAAGAGAAGTCAAGCACAATTAGGTGTTGTAACTTTTCACTGTGCGAACACGTCGATGATCCTGCGATGAATCTGTCTTTGTGAAAGGTAGAAACTGAATGGAAAAAAACAAGAGTAGCCATCAATTAAAGAATAAAGTGAAGGAGGGTCCATCCATCCAATGAGTTTTCTGTTGCACCTGCTTTTTTCCTGGGTTCCATGATGCTAAGCAATATTTTAGAAATTGATAGAATCAGAAGCTTTTAAGTCTGAGTGGTGGGATTTTATAACCCACAACTTAGATCTCCTTTAATGTGTAAGCCATATTCTATATGCATATTAGGTATGCATCATTCTAATTTAAGATATATTTATGCATAGACTGTGCATAAAATGCTTTTAAATGTTCTGTGAATAAGGTCCTTAATTTTTGTTTCACCTGAATCTTGTGTAGAACTGAGCTAAATAACTGAATTGTATCATAGACATTATAATGCAATTGATATTTTAAATGTAAGCAGTACAAATTGATCTATGATGATATGTTGGGGGAAATTTATAGATATGTACATCATGGTGACTTTTTGTCTTTTAAAAAAATGGACTTTTTATTTCTATTTATGAAGACATTATAACTACTGCTTTCAAAGTCTTTTTAAAAGTAGCTATTTACCAGCTAGAAAATATTCTGCATTTAAAATAGAATCTGACTATCTGGGAAGTGTAATTACTTTTGTTCTTATTTGAGCCAGTTGTCTTTCGGGAAAGCTAGAGAATCTCTCCAGGGAGAAGTAAATTGAAACATCGCTTCTCAATTGTCATAGGAAACTTGTCTATTTTGTTCCTATTGATACTTTAAGATCTATAGGCTTTGTTACGAAAACAAAAATTGAGAAATATAATGAATTCATCAGTGTCTGTATATGGGCTTTCACCTAATTTCCCAGGTTATTTAACTTATAAAGCACTGTGACTGAATTTCCAGAGGGAGTGGAGAAAACACGCTCCACTTCAGAAGAATTGTCACGCTGTTGATACGCTTTTTCCTTTTCTAATCTCCCCTCCTTTCTCCATTCCCTCCTTCCCCTCCCCTGTTCGCTTCCCTTGTTCTTTCTTTTCTTCCAAGAGGGCTACTAACTAGTGCTGACTAGAGGGAGTGGGCGTGGAGGTTACTAGTGCCCATCCCCCTGCAAACACCAGGGATGGGTGAGAGGGTCAATGAGTCAGGCCGCTGCATCTTGAATGTCCTGCTTTGCATTTTTATCCTCAGCTCCACAACATATATTCAACAATTTCATGCGCCTTTTTATTTAACCAGTAGCTGTTTTAATTTTTAACTTGACAAGCTACAATTCTTGTGTTTTTATTCTACTGTAGTTCTCTGTATTTCCTATTACATATGATTGTTAAATAAATCATACTTGAGGGAAAATATTGTGAAACATTTGGTGTCTGATATAATTCAATTTGGTGGGGCATTGAAAAGTTGGAGAAATCAGGAATACCGGATAGATGTGAGTTTTGGTATGCGTTCTGTCAGAAAATGATTTTTGCTCTTTCTTTAATAGAATAATTCATTGAACATTTATTATTTGCAACCTCCTGGCTAGATGCGTGTTGCATATAGGAATCTGGAACCCTGAATCTTTTCTCTATAAACTTCATATCTTATAGCAGAGATAATTCATACACATAAATAACCAAAATGCCACATAGAAAAGTAACCAGGTGCAAGTAAAATGCACCTGTGGATATTAAGGAGGGTAAAAATTGCATCCATCTTCAGGGCTTCTAAGAAGACTTAGAACAGCTTGCACATGAGTTGATACTTAAATAATAGCAAAGCTCATGTTCATTGCCTATTTTCTATGAGCAGCCTCTGTGTAAACACTTAACACATATTATCTCTAATTCTCAATAATCCAGCAAAGTGTGTATTGACCTGAGTAGGGAAATCAACTTTCAGAGAAACAGCCTCATTTAGGCCATGCAGGTCCCAAATGGTGGACTCCAGACTGGATTTGCTTCTAGGTCTCTCTGTCACCAACAACCCCTTTTTCTTTCTACTACATCTCTGTGGGGCGGAGCAGAAGCACAGTGGAAAGGAAAGCTGTGTGAAGAAGAACCATGTGGATAAGGTAACAGTTGAGAGTAATAAAAAAGCAAAGAACATCGAATTAAGGTGCAGACCTAGAGAGTGTCAACTAAATGAATTAAGAGTAATTGGTACAATCCGTGTCACCTCTGAGACTCTGGCTCCACAGTGCCAAATCACTCAATTAAAACATAAAAATGTATCTAGTCATCAGATATATGACATTTGACTGAACTTTTATTTTAAATGTGATTCCCTGGTAAATTTCCATGTCATAGCAAAAAGCTCTTAAAGGCCATATTTTAGTTCTGAAATACATTGTGGATATAAAATACATATCTTCTTTGGAAGCTGTATGAAGCCTCTGGTCCTCTAATTGCTTTTCTAAATATTACAAAGCTTATCTACCATTTAGTACAAGACTTGAGCAATAAAGACAATATATAGTTTAGAGTAAAAAAGAAACAGCTAATAATGTCCCACGTTATATACATGTTATTACTTCGGAGAGAATCCCAAATATTTAAGATACAAGTCCTATATATATGGACCAACACTGTATATTTAAAACTCCTTTAGGCGCCATTTATCCTTTAGTAACATTAATAAATTTCTAGGCTATTTGCTTAACTCTTGTAATGTTTGGAGAGCTTCCTTTGAATCTGAAGCTGATATATATTTTTTATCTCTGATAATTAAACATTACAATTATTTAGTGTTTATTATAGTCTCACTGTGGCATTACATTATTTTCTGACATTGTCTCTTTTACTCCCATAAGTACTCTTTAAGAAATTGTTATCCCCAGCTGTGGGTGAGGAGTCATGGCAGAGGGTGAAATAATTTGTGTGAGATCACACAGCTGATCAGGGAAAGAGTCCAGATTTGAAGTCGAAGGGAGTGTGAGTCCCCAAACCATGAAGCTAGACTGCCTCTGTTCACTTCACCCACCATATCCATTGCCTGTCTTTTCTCCCCTTTATTCCATTCTCCCTTTCATTCTATATCCAGGTACTTGTCTTTAAAACCTACCACTTGGAGTGAGCAGAATTCCAAGTGACCAACATCGAGAGTGGTGTGCTTTGGAGAACAGTTGAATCATATATTATAGCACAGAAGGTGCCTTTGATTTCTGTGGACAGAATTATTTTGCATGCTTAATAAGTGGCCTGAAAAGCGTGTTCTTCAAATAACCTACTGGTGTTCAGACAGACCTTTGCTACTTAAAGTGTGGCCCCCACTGCCCACCTGGGAACTTCTTAGAAGTAAACGCTCTCTGGCCCCATCCAGACCTACTAAACTGGAATTGGCATTTAAGAAGATACCTGGGTGATTCCTGTACATGTCATTGTTTATGACAATAACTAAATTTTAGGAAGATGAATCTAAATGCCCACAGAGCGTTCAAACATGAGGTGGTTTTTCTCCACTCTAGACAAGAGGCTCCAGAGTTCATGCTTTCATCGTGTCACTACTCTCAAAAATGACACCAAACCAACCCCTGAGAGACGGCTGAACTGGACAGACTGGGAGTTCCTCCGTTGTTGAGAACTCACTACAGCATGGTGCTTGGGCCAACTGCCGTAAAACAATCTACTTGTGTAAACGCTGTAGCCCCACGTCTTTCTCTTCAAAGAGCATTGCATTGTTTACACCTTGACTGTCTTCCTTGTGCTCCATATTTGGCTTCTCTGCCTTCAGTTCTTTTCTCTCTTTCTTTTCTGTTCCTTAGTTCATTGGACCTATTGCTTCTTCTCTGCAAAAACAGTTTCTCCTCGTCTACACCAGTCGTCAGCAAACTTTCTGCAGAGGATGAGACAGGGAACACTTCAGCTTTGGAGGCCACATTCCATTACAGTGTTTCTCCTCCTTCTCTTCTTTCCTCAACATTTTTTCTTCTTCCTCCTTTTCCTTCCTTTCTTTTGTAACCCTTTAAAAATGTAAAAGTGATTCTCAGCTTGTGGGGTGGGGCGTCAGACAAAAACAGGCCACGAGGCCTTTTTGGCCCACAGGCCTGTCCTGGCTTTACACAGGGCTTCCCCACCCCTCCTCCCCACCCCCCCAGATCCAAGTTGCTCAGGACCCTAGAGTAGAAGAATGAGGATGCTTGTGCCGGCAGCAGTCACTCCCAGGGACTGCAGCTTCCCCCGGGGGGGTGGGGGGTGGTGGGGGTGGTGGGGGGTGGGGTTTGCCTCCCTAGGAGGTCTGGGGAGATCAGCGTTGCCCCTTCACGGCACACGCGGGAGTCTGGGAGGGCTTGCACCGCACCGGTTCTCCACCCGCTGTGGCAGCGTCACCCTGTGGGGCTACTGAACTACTGGTTGCCAAGGCCACGCCCCAGGGATGCGGAGTCGGTAGGTGTGACCTGGGGGCCCCGGGTGATGCCAGTGCTGCAGGACGGAGAGCTCACTCTGAGAAACACTGGTTTACAGGTAAACCTTAAACTCCTTACCGTAACACTCAGAGCCCCACGCAGTCGAACCCTGGGCTGTCTGGTTCACTTCACCATTCGCTCTGTTCCTGGATTTCTGGTCTGCCTTTGCATGGGGTGCCGCCTCTGCAAGGATCTTCGCCATCTTTCCCCGTCGCCGTGCTCGCTTCCTCCACAGGTCTGCACATTTGCCAGCTCTCCCAGAGAGCCTTTTCTCATTTCCCTGGTCTGGAGCCTTAGGCCCTCCTCCAGGTGAACTCGGAACTTCCACCCCTCCCTGCCTGAATCCCGGAGCTCCTCTAGTCATACAGCTGCTGTCAGATTTTAAGGTCAGGATGGCCTGAACCTAACACGCGGTAGGTGTCCGGTAACTATTTGCGGAATAAGTAAATATAATGAATGAAGGCAGGAAGGAAAAGTTTGTATTTGTTCGTCTTATGTGTTTGATATGTGATCGAATTAATCCTTTTCAGATAACATCTCTAGTTAATTCAATCAAAATGAGACTCACTCGTCAAGCACTTTAGATCGACATAATTCTAAAAAGCCATTTGTGTTTTTTCTCAGAGCAGGCACAAGGGGAGTGCATTAATTCTTAATTAATACTTAATAGCTACTAAAAGCAAACCTGAATTATATGACAGAAACATTAGGATCTCCCCATCTGTCTCCTATTACCCTTGGGGAGATGGGTCTGCTGGTGCAGAGGTATATTAATTGTAGCTAATCTTACCAGATTTGCTAATCTTACAAAATCTTACCAAAGCTCACATTTCCTAGGTGATTTCAAATAGCCTTGATGATTAACAGTGGCAACCATGCAAGTTTGAAGCAGGAATGACCTCAAGTCACAGTATGTCTTTGGCGGCTGGTAGCTGTTGACCTTAACATTTCCTAACCTCTCACCATGAAGACTTTGGCAAAGTCAAATGGCAAGATAATAAAGAATAATATTTAAAGGATCTGGACAGTACCTGACATCCTGTTGGCCCTCAATTAACATAAATTAATGTTATTATTTTTATATTAATCCATTTACATTACTTCTTGTTGGATTTTATGTGAAGGATCTGAGGCAAGAAATATCTCATCCAAGGACTGAATTTGACCCTCAATTCAGTTTCAGACTTTGCCATGGTCTCTGTGATCTTAGACAAGCCTCAATTTTCTTATCTATGAAATGGAGATGTAAGAGTACCTATCTTATACCATCATGGGAATGATGAAATGAAATGGCCCATGTAAGATGCTGGGAATATTGACACAGATTTTTCCTATACTGAAATAGTATGAGCTATAAAAATAAGAATCTACCAAGGTTCTCCTTTAAAGGAATCGTCCTCCTTTAAAAAAAAAAATTAATTCATGATTATAGTTGCAAGAAAACAGCATGGTTTTAACTTCAGTAGCAATATCCTAAGAGTCCACATGATGGGGACATTTCTCCATGTAAAGAGTAGGCTGGCCATTCTATAGTAGAGGATGCATTATCATTAACCACAGTGTTTAATGTCCTTTATGGAGGACAGGCAAGGCAAAATATCTGTGCTATAGATAGAGATAGATGGAGATATAGATTGAAATATTAGTGTATACATCTATGGACAGTTGCTTATATTGATGTGTATATTGATATAGGTCATGTAGACTTTTAATTCTAGGGGAAATTTTTTAATGCAAATATTAAGAAAAATATCAGCATAAAGATTAAAATAACAATAACCTTTAGACTCCCTAAATGGCTTGTTAAATAAAACACATTATTAGACATCCAGGTGCACTTAGGAGCAACAATAGCAGTTTCTTAAAAAAGAACTACGGGTACACACACCCCTGCACTCTCCACAGATCTCAGAGAACCTTCATTAGCAAAACAAAAAGGTCTTTCTTTGAAGGAAACAAAAAAAAGGAGAGGGCCTTTCATAATGAGGAAATTGCCCATAAACAGACACGTCCACTAAATGTGGTAAATCAGATGCAATCTAGAAGCCAAGTGGGTCAACATTGAAACCATAATCTTTAAACCCACCACAGAGAAAAGGGCTGCTAGAAATAGCCCTGGTGCCAAAGACACATTCAGATGGAGATGACTTGGCAGCCTGGGCAGGAACCTACTAAAAGCAAGTTGTGTGGCCAGGGACCTTGAGGAAGAAGGAGCTGGCCCTGCCTCTAGCTCAGCCCCTGGCTGCCTTTCTCTTCCCACCTCCCGCCTGGCTACCGCCAGCTCTTCGCCTTCTGTCCTCGCTTTCTTCCTCTCATCTAGTTTATTCTGGACATCTCCCTCCATTCTCACTTAGCCTTTCCTTAACAAAAGATAATATGGAAGTGAGAATTTAGGGAAGTATTTCTTTAATAGGGTTTTAATTCTCTGTTCTTTAATAGCAAATGGGTTACACTTATTTTCTCTTTCAAACAGTTTCCTTTTGGGATGCCTGGGTGTCTCAGTCACTGAGCGTTTGACTCTTGATTTTGGTTCAGGTCATGATCTCATGGTCTGTGGGTTTGAGCCCCACATTGGGCATGGGCATTGGGCAACAACACAGAGCATGCTTGGGATTCTCTCTCTCCCTCTCTCTCTCTCTCTCTGTCCTTCTCTCTCTCTTTCTCTGTCTCCAAATTAAAAATAAAAATTTATAATAAAAAAGTTTCCTTTTTTATATCAGTGCAATTATATATATATGCATTTGCATACATATTTTTTATATATACATGTGCATATGTACATGTATACACTCATGTGTAAATTCTTCACACACATTCGTATATATATTTCTCAATGGAAAATATTTTAACTCCACATTACACAATGAAAGGAACAGGTTTGTAAAAATTAATAAATTAATAGGAAAACAAGCATGCAGATTTATTTATGACTTAAGTAAAAATTTATTGATTTGGGCAATTACATTTTCCCCAAAACAGCTTTTGGGAGCTTATGGTGACAATGTCTAATTTCTAATACTTCTCTGCCCATACTGTAAGAATTATTGTTCTTAAAAATCTCCTTTAGATATCAATTGGTTCCAATTAATATTTGTTCCACTGAACTGCTTCCCATGAAAAGTCTGTTTATACTGACCATGAAAATAGGTAGCTCAAGCTTGGCTATCCTATGAGAGTCCAGGATAATTGTACTAGTACAGTATAGTTAGTAAGTATAATTAATAGTATAATTCCCATCTTAGGCATCACTGGTCTTCAGATCAAGTTTTAATTTTTAGACTACTAAGTGTTCTCAAAAGCAAATAAAGACTTTAAACACTCGCAAATATAACAAATAAGTGACAATTTCAAAATAGGAAATCTATGTCCCATTAAGGCAACAGAGGAAAGATGAGAACATCTGGTAGTGTAATTAGTATGATTAGAGAAACACATCCACGGAATTTATGCTTCGGGGGAAATGTAATGGGAAAACTTGCTCATCTATTGCAATGCCTTGACAAATGCCAGTCTCTTTAAAAAATAAAGAAGAAAGAGATTCTCCTGTAATTATTAAAGAGATGGCCAACCATCTATGAGCTTTTTTTTTTTTTTTTTTAGGTTCTTATTGTTCTGTGGCCTTGATTCATATAAAGCCATGTTATATCTTTGCTCCTGTGGGTAGAACAAGGTTTCTGGCTAGGTCTGAAAGTTAAACTAACAAAGACAGACTAATAGGAAAAACTCATACAGATTATTTAATACAAGTTTTACGTGACATGGGAGCCTTCATAAGGAAATGAAGAGCCAGTGAAACAGACCTGAATATTGTTGTGCTAGGACTGAGGAAGAATGGTGTGCTGGAAGAACATGGTAAGTTAAGGAGAGTGTAGTAAGGGTAGTAAACCGGGGGAAACTTAGCAAGTCTTGTTCAGATTCTTCTTTGAATCCCTTTGACTTCAGAGACAAGGGCACTCCTTTCTTCTGGGTATAAGGCACCTCTCACATGAGGGTTTTATAGCCTGTTTCAGGGAGAAGGACAGAGGGAAGGTGACCTTCCTGCGTCTGCCATTTTTCTCAAGCTCCTTCAGCTTACAATACTCAATATGCCAAGGTGCCATACTTTACAGCAGTGGGACCTGAACCCCATCACTACTCTTGAGCAAAAAAAGGTATTTTGAAATACCAATAAAATTGATTCCTCAGTTAGCCTGAGGAGAGCAGCAGTTAGAAGGTTCTCTTTGGTTCCTCATTAAGTAGGGTATGGTTTTTTTAATGCCATAATATCTATAGTTTATTCCACAATTATGCATTTAAGTTCTATGGTAATTATGCTTGTTTATATTATTTTTACTTTGGGGGCAGAACAAATTTGGGAATGGTAAGTAAAAATTAGAATTCTTTAAATCCTGGGGACAGTGGGGCACAGAGAAAGGGAAAGGTCATGACAAAAATAGTAATTTGTGAAATGACTTTTCAATTTATTAGAAATCAAAGAAAAGAAACAACCGAAAAAGATTGATGCCTTGTTCTTTAAAAAAAGTTTATACCCGAGGGGCGCCTGGGTGGCTCAGTCGGTTGAGCAGCCGACTTCGGCTCAGGTCACTATCTCGCACTCTGTGAGTTCGAGCCCCGCGTCGGGCTCTGTGCTGACAGCTCGGAGCCTGGAGCCTGTTTCGGGTTCTGTGTCTCCCCCTCTCTGACCCTCCCCCGTTCATGCTCTGTCTCTCTCTGTCTCAAAAATAAATAAGCATTAAAAAAAAAATTAAAAAAAAAAAAGTTTATACCCAACACTGTCATAAACTCAGAAGTTCTCTCCTACTTTTCAGATATTAAAGATTGCTTTTTTCAAGTACAGATTTAAACATAAAAAATATTTTTAAGTGAGTCACATAGTTTAAAAAGAATTTCAAATGTGTGTCTTTTATTGGTTAAAGGTCATTTTAGTTTGAGGACAATATCAAAGAATTAAGGTAGAACTGAGGTGTTTGTTTCCATTCCAGCATCATTGACAAACTTTTCCCCTTATGCTTTAGGTCTGACATGTAGAAAGTTTAGTTCCAAAGCAATCTACAAGACACTATAAAAAACCGTAAAAGCCAGGGTGCCTGGGTGGCTCAGTTGGTTAAGCGTCCTACTTCAGCTCTGGTCATGATCTCGTGGTTTATGTGCATCAGGCTGCATCAGGCTCTATGCTGACAGCTCAGAGCCTGGAGCCTATTTCAGATTCTGTGACTCCCTCTCTCCCTGCCCCTCCCCTGCTCATGCTCTGTCTCTCTCTGTCTCTTAATAATAAATAAACATTAAAAAAAATTTTTTTCAACTGTAAAAGCCTCTAGTTTCTAAGGAAGATGGGCTTTTCCATCTGAAAAACTGTCACAACTTCTCAAAAAGATCATCAGCTAGTAGAAGGGTTTTGTTGGATTATTAGTTCATTTAGGGCCATTTATTTTCTTCAGACTCCAGTTTCCTGATCTATAAAATGAATCCTACTTGTCATACATATTTAATGTGATTGTAAACTGAGAAACAAAGGTGAGGCCACTTTATTAGTTGTAAAGAACTGAACCAATATTACGTGGCAGGGCGGCAGCAACAATAAAAGCCTTTGCATTTTTATAACTCAGATGCGTAAATACCTGGTTGGTATGTAGCGGCTTATCAAGACATATTTGTGGAACTAAATTCCATCAAGACCAATGGATTTGAAAAAGAAAGAAAAGAATAAATACATATGATGGAACTTGAAAAGAAACAAAGGAAATATATGTCAAAGCCTCTCCCTATTGTAAAAGAAGGCTCAGATTCCAGAATTAGAAAAACTAAAAATAAATTGCTTAAAATTTACCCAAATTCAAGATCTCCCTTTTAGTAGTAGAGAAATAAATTACAACAAAAAGGAAGAACTTGGCAAAGAGCATAGCATATATACATTTAAAAATATATATATAAAACGAAGGAACAGTTTCTGAAAACGTAAATATTTGTGTATAAAATATCTAAAGCGCTTCAGAAAGCAATCCAGGAGGGCGATGGTGGTAGTGGTGGTGTTTGTTTTGTGTTGGTGTTTTTCCAAGCTCACACAGGAGCACAGCCTCACAAGTCAGCTGCTGGTTATTATCAACCCATTTTGCACCTGGTGGAGAAAAAGAAAATAACAAAGTCCTCCAGAACACTGTGGAGATGTTCCAGAGGCTTTCATACCACATCACATCAATCTTTGTAAAGGGAAAAATCTGGTATGTATCACTTAATAGCAACAAAGCATGTGTGCTATGAGAGAATAAATTATCCAATTAGTGATTTGTGGGAGGAAATTTTTCTTGGAAGGACTTTAAAATCTTAACAACAACAAAAAACACACAAAACCACCACAAGAAAAAACAAACAAAAAAACTATCACCATTTTTTAGATCATTTTCTAAGGAGAAGTTTTAAAAGACAAACATAAATGGTTACAATGCTAATGCTGTTACATTCATACATACACATCTGTGTAGATTTCTAACTAAAACACTTTTGTTCTATTGACTATCATATAAGCTAAGCATACAAAGATACCCTTTTTCTCTTCTGATCCCGTTCGCTTTTAATGCGGCTGCTTTCTGTCTATTCCTGTCTCTTCTTTTCTCCTTTGCTGCTTGTCGGTAGTTCCTGAAAGAGAATCAGAGAGGAGAAACAGATCTTAGAGTTGGAAGGAGCCTCAGAGGATCATCTGATCCCCTCCTCAGATCATTCTCTACATTTTGCTGTTCAGAAAACTGGCTCCCAGAGTGATAAAAGGGCTTCCCCAATGTCACGCAGCTACGATAAAAGAGGAGATGCCACCCTGTATCACATCGCTGATTCTATTTCCTTCCAGGAACTTATCACTATCTGAAATGATCTAATTTATTTATTTATTATTAATAATAACTTGTTTATTAATTTATTTGAAGACTCACTGACAGTCTTCAAACACTAGAGTATACATCCATGAATTTAAGGGACCTTAGCTATCTTATTAATAGCTGTATCCTCAGCACTTAAACCATGTCTAGCCTGTCATAGGCATTCATATTTATTGACTGATAGACTAGGACATTGGTCTCTTGTTTCTAGAGTATACTTTTATAAATGGTACCAAATTATACTATGAAAAATACTATAGAATAATTAAGGATATCTGAACTCATATATCTAGCTACAGGTCTATCATAAACATTAGCCTAATTTATGCATTTTAAGTAACAAAGATATCTAGTAAGTATTAATGTTTTCAACTGCTTGACATATATTGAATAGTTTGTACTTTCTTTAGATACTCCGGGGAAGACTAAATTCCCCGAATTCTGTTTGGGAAATAGCGCTGGTTGCTCAACTGATATCCATGGTCACTTTATAACTTACAAAGAGGACTTTGATTGAGTTGGAAGGTGGCAAGGTTCCTGGTTTAAAATATTTACTTTCTCCAACTCCTTTGCATCAAGGAGTGGTCTCGTGACACAGCTCTGATCCATAAGACATTAGCTGGGGGGCTCTGGGATAGCTCTGCTTCTCTGCTAGATTCTTTCCCTTTATCTTCCCAGTCTTCTTTTTGCTCAGAACAGACTGGATGCCTGTAGCAGTAGCTCTCTTGGGACCATGAATTTACAACATTGAGCATATTAAGGAAAATGAAAAGTGTCTGGATACCCACTGGGGTCTTGAGCCACAATTCCGGCCCTGGACCTTTTATTGCATGACATACAAAAGCCTCTATGCTATTGTTTCCTGGGTTTTCTGTTATTTGCTGCCAAATGCTTGTTCTGAGTAATAACAAAGAATCATTTGCCAAACATACTTTAATATTCTGCTACTTCTAGGATTCTATTCTGGGGTTCACTGTGCTCATTCCTTCAAATTAGCCTCACTGTTACTAAAAGTAAGAGAAAAGGGGAAAATGCTAAGCCATATTTTAGAACAAGAAACAAAAAATGAAGATGAATCCAATACCATTTTAACTGACTTTCTCTAGTTTTTCTCCCTTGAGTTTCCAGGCTTCTTTGAGTTCCTTCCTTTGCCTACTTCTCTCTCTATACTTACGGTCATCTCCCTTCCACACCAAATCTCTTTATATGCATAAATTGAGTATGAAATGCAATGAGGAAATTGGCTGCACCAACATGTGCCCACAGAATGAAGAGGGCTCGCAGTATAAATGTCGAGGGAAGTGCTACAGTCAGATGGTAGCCTCTTTACAAAATGCAATCAAGCACCTATGCATTCATGTAGATTATTTCATTTAATTCATACAACATTGCAAGCTAGAAACCTTTACTCCCATTGCTGTGTGAATTATGTGGGACGCTTGCAAACTTTAGTACCTTAACTACTTACAATGTCATTTAAAACCAAAGATGCCCTCTATCATTGTCCGGAAACTCTTCTTCCTCTGATATTTAGTTTTCCAGAATGTTATGATGTTTGAAATCTAATAATTTTATCTCTTTAAACAGATTTCACATTGCAGCAACATAGACATTTTTAAAAATGAGTACACCTGCTGGAGCTTCGAAGACTGATATTTAGGATCAGGGACTTAGAAAAGTAAGGGCACTTCTTCCGTCCTCCATATTCAGAGAAAGCAAATATTGAAAATTACATATGAGCATAAACACATTAATGTAATTAGGCATAATTTTCTATTATTCATTTTGTACACTGCTTTTAGATGTGGGTGAAGAAAGAGACATTTTAAATGAATGCAATAGAAGTAGTTTATTTATAAATTCATTAATCCATATTGCAACTAAATGAACTCTGCAATACTTAAGTTATTTGCTGTAACAATACCCAAAACCAGTGTTTCCAAACATCATTCAATCATATATCACTTTTGTGATATTGAGGTACCAACTCTACTATAGTTAATATTTTTCTTTAAATTGATCTAAAATATACTTACACATTAAGCTTGCCTCATCTTAAGCAACAATAGCTACAAAATCATAGGCTTGGAGTGCCGATTATGTATCTTTTCTACTATGTATTATGACAGTATTTATAAATATAAAGATAAAAATAACTCATCCCTTACCAACCTAAAACGTTTCTACAATGTAGAAAACACTGTCATAATTGAATTAAAATTTAAAATGAATGTTGAAAACTTTCTAAGAACAGAACAGTCTGAGCATTTAGTTTTTTAAAAAGACCTTTACCCTGGACAGCTCTGGGAAGAAAAAGGGCATACACTATTATTGTCTACTAGAAAGAACTCTGGTCTAGAATTCTGCTCCACCCTGCCACACTCTATGCTTCAGTTTCTCATGTTTAGGGAGATTTTTTAAAAGCCACATATCCATCTGACATAACCTTTCTTATTCAGTATACACAATTAAAGAGGATCCAACAGCAAGGGGCCGGGATGATGAGAAAGGTAGGGAGGAACTGGTGGTGTTTCATCACAGAGACCAGGCCACTTAGGAGATGACATCAGAGTGTTGAAAGGCTGTGATCAAGGAGGTGAAGTACAAGAGAAAGAGTTTCACACAGAGAAGAACAGAGCTCTTTGGGTGGGTTTGGGATTCAGCTGGAGCTGTTCAAGAAGTGAGGGGATCAATCGCTGGTCTGTGATGTTGAAGAGGGTCATGTGCTGGGTAAGGCTTGGAGAGACTATCAGGTCCTTTCCCACCCTGATAATAATAATAGGCACCAATGATTAAATGCTCGCCAAGGTGGACCACGCATTTTAATACACCTTATCTCATTTGATTTCCAGAATAACCCATAGGGGTAGGTATGATGGTAACCATTTTACAAATGGAGTAACTGAGTCTAAAATATGATAGAAGTTGAATTTGAATTCAAGCCAGAGTGATTCAAAAAGCCCATCTACTAACCATTATGTTATATTATAAATGTGGTCTGGGAAAGATAAAGTTTTTGTTTTGTTTTGTTTTGTTTTGTTTTGTTTTGCTCAGAAAGTTTCTTTGCCCACTCGGCCAAACTGAAGCCAAGCCGTCTTCTTGAAAAAAAATTGTTATAAACTGTAATTGTGTGAAAAGGAAACTGAAAAGCCATTGCCATTATCTCAGCTGGTTTCCTTCAAATTTCTGAGAAAGCCAACATTATTTCCCAAGGAAAATTTATTTAATTATAATCTCTGTTTTGAGAGTAGAGAACAGAATGGAAGAAACCAACATTTCCTAAGGAAAACTTATGCTTTTAATTTTTGTGTTTTTGTGTTTTTAATAGAGAACAGAAGAATCCAGAAGCCATGCTACTTATTTACCCAAATGATGTTACAAAATCAGCAAAAGTTTTGGTTTCTTTTGTTTGCCTGAATCCTTTTGAAAAAAAAAATACGAAAGTGTGTTCAAGGAAAGGGGAGGGCAGATTTTATTTTTTAAGCACCTTGGGGTGTCTCAAATAATCTCAAGAGGTATCGGAATGTTTTCCAAACACAAATAATTCAAGTCATTTAAAACAAATCTGTGCCTTAATCATGTTTTAAGTAGAAAATTTAGGAAATCCAACAAATAGTCACAGCAGGTGGTCTAGAAACTCTGAAAAGTTTTGATTGAAACTGGCTTAATAACAACTACAAAAACTGAAACAAACAAAAAAAGGCCAGGGGTGGGGGGTGGGGAGGAGGAGAGAAAGGGAGGAAGGCAGGAAAGAAGAAAAGGAGGAAGGAAGAAGGACAGACACTTGGAACCAGAGTACTCAGTCATACTACTTATCAGTGAGTTTTGACATCTATGGTCTTGAGGAAAGATACTGAGAAAAATGATTGTTATTATCTACTGCATTGTCTTATAGATCTACATATTTCTCTTAATCTCTATATTATTATTTTTTTTAACATTTATTTTTGGGACAGAGAGAGACAGAGCATGAACGGGGGAGGGGCAGACAGAGAGGGAGACACAGAATCGGAAACAGGCTCCTGGCTCTGAGCCATCAGCCCAGAGCCCGACGCAGGGCTCGAACCCACGGACCGCGAGATCGTGACCTGAGCTGAAGTCGGATGCCCAACCGACTGAGCCACCCAGGCGCCCCTTAATCTCTATATTATTGAACTCACATTCAAAATTAAAAACAATACTTCTACTTCTTTGAATCTTGATATAAGATCCTACCAGGGATTTTACATTTGATTTTTTTTCTTCCCATCTTAATTTCCTCTTTACTGACGCCTGAGAAATCTTGTCATTTTTTTCATCCATGAAACATTTGAATGTCACCAATATCATCAGTGTGGGAACCAAAGTGGCATGCCACCATCCTCACTAAATTTGGTGGCATAGATACTTTACCTTGAAATGCCGTAAATAATTAATACTGTTCTGGAGGCCAGAACTTTGAATAACCAAAAGCCCTGTTCAATAAACATATACCGTCCGGGAAAACCTTACCTTATACTGATGCTTTATCATCTCTGCCAGTTCTGAGAATGAGAAATTATCTTTCCTTTATTTTTATAACCTCCAGCAAAGTGGTTTGCTAATAAACTCATAGAAAGTAGTTACTGAATTAATGAATGACTATATGTATGAATTACTGGAATTTCTTATTTGATGATTTCTTCATTTGAAGATTTATAAAATACTAATGATTTCCTAAAATGCAACAGGAAATAGCTCATATTTCAAGTAACAAAAAGTGGCAGGGGAGATTTGGGCATATTTTATTTTAGATTTAGCATTTTTTTTCTTAATAGCTAGTGGAAATGATGGGAAATATATCTCTCACCTCTCAAAAAATGAGGAAAATTCTGCTGTCCTTTGTCCATTAACATGCTGGAGGAAAAAGGATGTTTAGCATCTAAAGACTCATATATTGAGATCTTTTGAATCAAGAAATCTGGCATTTCTTCATTTTGAAATAAACACTGTGGACCCCTCTGTGTATAGAAATATGATAAATGTAGATCTTAAAAGTTTCGTTAAACATTCTTCTGTAAGTTAAACCCAGACACACAGTCATGTCTAAATGTATTTAGCGTTTATTTTTTACTCTTTAAAGTGAAGCTATTTACATTTGACCTTAGAAGGCAAACCGTTTCAGTAGGACATCAGGGATTAAGCTGGGCAGTATTAAAGTTAGAACACTCACATGTATGCAAATGTCATTAAAAGGAAAAATCACCATAAAATAAATGTTTATTCTTTAATTGGACGTAATATCGAACAATCTGTACTTAGTTCTAAAGTTCAATCAGGGACAGCTTCCCAGGAGGTATATTACTACTGTATGAGTGTGGAGAGAAGAGGTGGAGAATGCTTCTGGAAGTCAAGGAGTGGCCTTCCATACGATATTCAGAAAAGTTAATAGTTCAGTTATTCCCAAGAAGCCTTCTTGCTGCAGACCCGTAATTAATGGTCCCACTGCTCCTCTCTTTCGTTTACACCTTCTTCTTCTTCAGGGAATGCTGATTCATTCTGGCCCTTCAGATGCTTAACTCCTGAAATTATAAAAAATTATGCTCTATTTAAGTGAAATTTATTTCTAACAGGTTCACTGCTTTGCTGCAAGAGATGAAGAAAATGAGTGGAAAGTATTCTCTGGTGTATATGTGTTTTCTCCAAGAATTTCAATAATCTAACCCTATGTAAACCTTTTAATTCACTGAGAAATAAAAACACACCCAGCCAAATTTCCATTCGAGACAGGCTCCCTTTGTAATTATATCTTCTCCATGAAGAATTGCATCACAGCCTATTAAAAACCTGTTAACTAAAAATCCACTCACAGACTCTTATTGTAATTTTCATATATCATTTAGTTCAGATATTTCTTTTGGCATCCCTGAAATCTAGTACAATGAGAACCATTGAAGAAACCCCCTAGGAACAAAAGGGATGTGTGTGCCATTTCTGTACCTTGTAAACAACAAAAGAATCACGATATTGTTAGTCTCCTTTAGGAATCAGAATATACTCCTTTTATTACAAAACATCTGTACACAAAATTCTTCAGCAACTTCCCCCACAGCCCACAGAGAGGCAAAACACTGGCACCCCTCTCAAGGTACACAGGCTTATATGATCCAGCCTCTCCCTACCTATGTGGACTCATTCCTTCCCAGCCCTTCCTGCTTCCCCTTTCACAGTAATTTAGGAGTTAGGAGTTAGCAACACTAACCTCTTCCACATTCCCTGATCACTCCAGGCTCTCTCAAGCCTCCCAGCTCTTCTCGCTCTGTTCTCACTGCCAAATAGCTTCTTCCCACTCACCCACCTGATAATCTCCCACTCATGCCTCCGCCTCAGCCTGCCTCTTCTGTGAAGGCTCCTCTTATTTTCCAAGCGGACTTGGCTAGATCTTCCTTATATTTCACTACTGCTCTTGGATCATTTTCTCTTGTATCAATTACCTTATAGAAGTGATTTGTTTACATATCTTTCTCATTAGAGCAAACTTCTTGATGTCAGAATTATGTAGTTTCAGTTTGGGGTCCCAGGCACGATGCCTGGCAAATAGTTGGTGCTCGTTAATACTGATGGAATAAATGACTGATATAGTTAATTAATAAACAACTTGGCATATGTCTTGGCATGTTTTTCTTTCATAATTTCAAATTAATCCAAATTTTGAGTATTAACCAGAAGGCAATTACCACAACCATAGTCAATCTACAAAATTACCTTTCATTTCACTTGGATCTGTTCTGTTAACACATAACAGCTGACACTTCATGCATTGATACTTAAAATGAAAAATTTTATATATTTTGCATATTTTAGAAAATTGGTTTATGAGATTTTTCTAAGTATTACTGAAAAATATTCCAGTTAGAATTGGTAAGTGAAAGGAAGTCCTTGCTCTTGTTTCCTATGAAACAAAGAAACTCAAAAAAAAAAAAAAAGTGTAGATTTGCATGCACTGTAGTCAGCAAGCCCCAGTGTGCTGTTTGGCAAAGAATGACATCCTTGGGCTTGGTGGATTTTCTTGCAAAAATATTTGATCAGTTGTAATAATATTTAAATACTTTAATTTCATCTGTAAACACAGATCACTCACAATTCCTGTTGACCCAAAACTGAAGAAAGAGAGACACTTATTATTAACAAATGGAACTTATTTCATATTATTACAAATTGCAGGGTGGGAGGAAGAGGTCTAAATGTTAAGGAGAAGGGAAGAGAGTTCATTCATTCAATCAGCATCCAATCAGTTACTCTGCTAGAGTCTTATATACCTGAGTCACTAAACCTCACAACTCCATGACGATACCTGGATGGTAAAATTTAGACTTGAAGAAAGTATGTGATTTGTTCAAGGTTGTAAGGATAGCGTAGTATATATATTTTTTTACTTTTTATTCATTTATTTTGATTAAAAGAGCGAGCAAGCAAGCATGAGTGGGGGAGGGGCAGAGAGAGGGCGGGTAGAGAGAGAATCCCAAGCAGGCTGGACCCTAGTGTCAGTGCAGAGCCCAGTGCAGGGCTTGAACTAATGAACCATGAGGTCATGACCTGAGCCAAATCAAGAGTCAGATGCTCAACCGACTGAGCCACCCAGGTGCCCCAAGGATAGTGTAGTTTTAAGATAAGTTATGACACATCATATTCCTGCAGTATATACTGATTTACTGAATAGATGAATAAGTGAATGAGGCATAAGGTTTCATTGTCAGAAGACCCTAATTCATTTTCACCTTTAGCTTTTTGGTTGCTGACCTACATTTTCCTATCATTCTCTAAGATTTATTGTAGATTTACAGTACCTATTAACCTGGCTCAGACAATATTGGGATTGCTCTGAAATATTAAAGAACAGTAATCTTTCAGCCACCTATCAGTCCCCTGAGCTGAAATGTCTGTACCTCTCTGAGTTTGAAAGGTTCTATTACCTCCAGAGCTCATCCCTTTCATCCACAAGGTAACTACAGAGCAATAAAGTTGTGTTCAAGACTACTTTCTTTAAATTAGGGTTAATAGCTTAATGGAAACATTGATTTGTTTATACGAGGGGCTCAAACATTAAAAAAATATGGTAACCAAAAAAGTCCAACTTACTAAACCATTAGTCAATCACTTCCCTTACTTGAGTATAGACCTACTTGCTTATCCTGATCCACATTTGATTTATTTTATAATAATAGTCACAAAGTTATAATGGGAAGCTTTTTTAAAAGTAAAATCACTCACTTGGGCAAACCTTGGAAGATGTCTTTCTTAGCCTCTTTTCAGGTGTGACATTAACTATTTCTGGGTGAGGGGCGCCTGGGTGACGCAGTCGGTTAAGCCTCCGACTTCAGCCAGGTCACGATCTCGCGGTCCGTGAGTTCGAGCCCCGCGTCGGGCTCTGGGCTGATGGCTCAGAGCCTGGAGCCTGTTTCTGATTCTGTGTCTCCCTCTCTCTCTGCCCCTCCCCCGTTCATGCTCTGTCTCTCTCTGTCCCAAAAATAAAATAAAAACGTTGAAAAAAAAAAATTAAAAGATTTGGTGAGGCAGGAGTTGATAACATACGAACATCTCCACAGAACTGACACATTCTTTGGATCTCAAAGCAATTTACATTCATGTCATCTTTCCCTTGGATAACCGATAGTTGGTTAACTTGTGCTTTGAATCTTTTCTCCTATCAGCAACAATTGTTTGCGTATCCATGCAGTAACACTAAGATTAAAGTGTGAGTTCCATGAGGACTATCTAATAATTTCTTTCTCCCCATTCTCTCCTCCTATTCCCAAACACACATATACTTTGTGCTTACATTTTCTTTAAACCTTTGTTTAATATTAAGGTCATTGTAGAGGTGGAAGAAAATAACTTGGGCTGAGGACTTGCTAAAAAGTCCTCAGAGCCTCCTCCTCTGCCAAATGCTAATAAGCACGTATTTAAACACCTTGGCGGCACCAGCAGACTCGGCATGGTGCGGCAAAGAGTCTCCCGGAGCACGCACAGACTCAGCCAGCCCTGCGCACAGGCAGAAGGCAAAGGGACCCCCCAAAACACAACTGAGGTTCTTTTCTCCATGTAAGACCAAAATATGCAGTATGAACGCATGAAGGAATGAAGAAAACAGAGGGTGAGTAACAGAAGGAAAGGAAAGGAAATAAATGTTGCCCCAAAGAGGATACAATCCCTCTGGTCTTCTCCAGTCTATAGATCAGGTGAGTAAATGTGAGTCGGATGAAATTGTAAAGCAACTGAGTGAGGGACTATGAATAATGAATCCACAGAGGGAAGCTTCTATTTGGCAAGCCACAGGTCAATATGTTTACCAGTTAATTTGGAGTGACGGAAGGCAGGCTTATTTACATCTGTAGACGACATAACACTTAGAGGAAAAGATGGCATAATGAAAGACAAAACTAGTACTCCAGAAGCTTTCTAAGAGCTGGGAAGAGGCTGATGGGAGGAAGATTCAGGTCAACAGGGAGTTTCATTTTTAGAAAGATTACATTGCTTCTGGGGGTTGCTTCTGGGGCACCTGGGTGGCTCAGTCAGTTAAGCCTCTGACTTTGGCTCAGGTCATGATCTCACAGTTCATGAGTTCGAGCCCCACACTGGGCTCTGTGCTGACACCATGGAGCCTGCTTGGGATTCTCTCTCTCTATCCCCCTCCCCCACTTGCCTGTTTTCTCTCTCTCTCTCTCTCAAAATAAAAATAAGATAAAAAAAAAAAAAAACAAAGAGGGGCACCTGGGTGGCTCAGTCGGTTAAGTGTCCAACTCTTGGTTTCAGCTCAGGTCATGACCCATAACTTCATGGGTTCGAAACCCACATTGGGCTCTACACAGCCAGGGTGGAGCCTGCTTGGAATTCTCTCTCTCCCTTTCTCTCTCTCTTTGTCCCTCCTCCATTTGTGCTATCTTTGTCTCTCTCAAAATAAACAAATAAACTTAAATTAAAAAACATATATTGAAGAAAAAATAAAAAACAAAAAATAAACAAAAACAAAAATAAACAATAAATAAAATTATGTTACTTCTAAAAAATACAGGATGAGGGCAGCTTCAATTGATTATAGTTAGGGGTTTAAGGTGACCACAATTCCAACATGACCCAGTAGAATCACCTGTTTAGGGACCAGGCTCTTGGTGGTGTCAGCACAGCATTCCTAACAGCAGTCAGTAGTTTAACGAACTACTTCCCAACCATGGGTTGTCAGACCTTTTCTGTAATATGCTGCCTAATTGTGAGCTCTCTGTTTCAAGAGTTCCATTAACTGAGATTAAAAGTAGTCTTATGAAATCACTTTTCTAGAACAATTGTATCTGAAACTGGAGTGCCTGGCACACAGAAAATTAAGAGAGGACAAAAGAGGCTGCCTTTGAATTCCTAAAAGACTGGAAAAAGAACTAAAATGTATCTATGTAGCTTCTGAGAGCAGAAATAGGATCAGTAGCTGACACTTATGGGGTAGGGGCAGATTATAGTTTAGTACAAAGAAGAAAATCCTAAACTCTTTATGTATGTCCAGCAGTAAACATGTGAGTGAGCTCTCATCACTCTGTGGGTTCAAGTCTAACCTAAATGTCTATCTCTGAGAAGAGTCATAGAAGGAGGCAGGAATTGTGGAGCAGGAGGGACAGACATCCTCGCTGGCCTTGAGACACTAGTAGTCCATAAAGGAGATCTCTTCTACTGAAAAATTTGCTCTGCTGTTAGTACTTTAAGTTACAATAAAATAATTATGACTTCTAATGACGTAAATGGCCCAAATCCACATTTTAAAACTAATTTACATTGAGAGTAGCAAATGGATTTTTATTTATTTATTTATTTATTTATTTATTTATTTATTTATTTTAGCCACATACTTTAGACCTTAAAAATCATTCTAAAGTCCTCTAGGGAATATGTGGGTGGATTTTACAGAGCCTCTGACCCTCTTGGAAATCTATTTATAGTCGTATTTGTGCTTTAGGGGGGAAAAGGCCCATGGTTTTCAGTAGAATCTCAGAGGAGTCTGACCCACAAATAATTGTGAGCATGAATCCAGGTTTAATCCCTTTAGTTTAAAGATGAAGGAACAATTTCAGATGGCAAAGTGACTTGCTTAAATTCACACAGAAGTCATTGGCTGATCTGAGACACAAACCTTGGCCCCTAAATCCTACTGGGGTCTTTTCATCTGGGTCACCAAGACTCAATCTTGCCCTGTCATTGACTTTTCCCAAGTTAAAAACTGAAGAAAAATAAAGGGACAAGATCACAAGGCCCTTTTCATTATCACATTCCTTGAAAGGACCTTACATAGCTGATAGAGTTAGATGTAACTTTTCAGTCTGTCGCTGTTGTTGTTGTTGTTGTGGCTGTTTTTAATGGAATTTAGAATTAAAAAGATGTAGAATTTAATCTCACCCAGGAACATTCCCAGAATAGAACCAAGTTACAAATAATGTTCAGAATATTACAAAAAAGACAGCCTTTCTCTCTGCTATGCTCAAACCTGATACAGGACTCTGGGAGAAACAAAAAATATATCATGGTCTAGTCTGGCAGATGAGACAGTAATCATCAAGCAAAATGAGTTAAATATAATAAAGTTATAAAGCTCCTACTGTGTGTTGAGCATGGGAGAGACACAACTACAGATTAGATGGGGATGTAGGTCAAACGGTGATGATGTATACACACATGAAGTTAATCCTGTGAATATGTGTTATGGACCAGTACTACAAATAAAACATTTGGAGAGTTCTGCTATGAGAAAAAAGGGTTCCAACTTGGGATATATTAATCTGGAGAGCTATTTATTGAGGAATACACTGGATAGAGTAAGGGAAACAGCAAGTCTGAATTCTATATATGAAAACTATTTGCAAAATACAATTAACAGCCATTCATTTTCGGAAGGCCTACTTCAGAAAATCTCAAAAGACTGTCTTTAGTGGCCCTATAAAGATGATTTTCTAATGGTTCCTTGTGTATTGACCCTTCAAATTTTATCAAAATAATCATACTAGATATATTCAAGGAATGTAAGGTAACCTATAATATGCATAGCAGGGCCCAACATACCTCAGGATGAAAATGTGCTGTTTCCCCAAATGCTTTTGCATGTATTTGTTAATCTTCTTGTCATTCACTTATAATGCACTGCTAATACAGTAATACACTTAGGGTCACAAAGATCAAGAGACATATTGATTTCATTCCATAGCTAAATGCATATCATCTCCTGAATTTACCTTAAATCTATCTCTTTCTACTTTATTTGACATAAATTACATACATGCAGCATAGTTAATCTCTGTTCTGAAATGGTGACTGGTCAGTTAATATAAACTGCAAATCAACACATGATCATTTCATTTGACACCCTATTACACAGGGAAGCATTTTTCTGGAGAGGAATAAATATGTGATATGCTTCTCTTTCCATCATACATGGGCATCGGGGTGGCATGTTTATGTGATACTCATAACTATTTGCAAGTATTATATGTCTTATATGTAATTTTACTATGATGTATTTTACCAAAGCTGTTGCCCAAGAGTAAACCCTAGGTAAATGATTTAGCAGTAAATACAGAGAAGAAGATAGGGGAGGAGGTATACTTACAGACTGTTTGTTAGAAGTGTGAATTCAAATAATATCTTTGGGGAGCAGTTTAGCCTTACTTAAAATGTAAAGTGCCCACATCTTTGCAGTAAGTGTGAGGTGGGGGCCAGAATTTTGCAAGAGTCCTGCTACTCAGCCTAGGATGAGAATCACTTTGATAGCCTGAGTGTCTCTTTTGCCCTCTACAGTCAAGTGCCCTTCTAATACCCCTTTTTGATTCTAAGCTAATGCATTTCCTATGAACTCAGAAATAGAGTTAAATTTTTAAGCCTACATATAATGGAGCTAAATGTGTTGAGCAATTTCACTTTAGAAAGGGACAGAATGGCTCCCTAGCTTGCAAGACTTGACTGCCATTGATTGAACACAATAGCATGTCTAAAATAAAGAATGCATCAATCAGCAGGAGTCAGTGGTTAGCCCTGAAAGCACTAAAAATAAAATAATGAAAGGGGAGTTGCATTTACAGCCACAGAAGCTAATGCTGTCTGTGTTTTTTAAGAATCCCCACAGGAGGATGTCCTGTGCTGGCATTTTATAAGGCTCTGTCTTCTAAGCGGGGTACTTTTCTGTTGAAGCAATGATCACTATAGGCTACCATAGCCTGATGCCAATATATGCCCAAACATAATCAAATCATCCGGCTCTGATTCTAATCTCACTGAGAAACCTTGTGACAACAACAGAGCTTCCTCACAAGGAGAAAAGACCCTGACTGGACTGAAAGAAGGTAGGAGTGAGTTGTGAAGCTAAGTGGGAGAAGACCGTCCCAGGCAAATGGAACAAAAATTGTAAAGGCTTTGTCTCAAGCATGCCTGCTGTGGTCAAAGGACAGCAATGAGCCTGGAGTGTCAGGAATGAGGTAGCAGTAGGAGGTAAGCTCAGACAGATGAATCCAGGCAGGGAGGAGGAGGAGCCTGACGATGTAGGAAAATGTAGGACCTTGTAGGGGATATTATGAGCATTTTGGCTGTTATTCTATGAAGCTACTGACAGATATTTTTGTTGTGTTTGTTTGTTTGAGTAGAAGAGTAACATGATCTGATCTGCATTTTCAAAGAATAACTCTATGGTCCACGATATAAAGAGTTTAGACTTAGATGTCACCACTCTATTGTAACAAGTAAAAAGCTGAACAAGCTAAAAAAAATCAACAACTCTTAGATCTACCATTAGAGAAGTAAGGACACAAAGCAAACCAATGCCAAAATATGGAAACACAGAAAGGTGGATACAGAAAAACACAACTTACAGGAGCAGAAACCCATGCAGGAAGCACTGCCAGGGAGGAAAACCTGAGCTGTACTGGATGAATGGCTGAGGGCTCATTGTGGACAAGATGGACAGATTAAAAACTCCAGGGGCAGGAGCGCAGCCATTTAGGGCCCTCACCTTTTTGTGAATTTTACCTCCTGGAGCTCTACTAGATTCTTGCAATAAAAAGCAGAGAAAAAAATCTCCTCATGCTTTTTAAAAATGTTTTATGTTTATTTATTTATTTTTGAGGGAGACAGAGACAGCATGAGTGGGGGAGAGAGCGAGAGAGAGGGAGAAAGACAGGGTGGGGGGCCCGTGGGGGGCAGAGAATCCCAAGAAGGCTCTGCTCCCGTCAACACAGAGCCCAAGGCAAGGGCTCAAACCATGAGATCATGACCAGAGCTGAAACCAAGATTTGGACATTTAACCGAATGAGCCACCCAGGTGCCCCATCCTCTTGCTTTTGACAAGGAAGACAAATAGTGGCCATTTTCAAAAACAGAGCATTCTGTTCTTCTTAACAAGGTCTGCTCTTAAGAGGTTTTTACCAGAGCTTAACCTTCTGGGGTTATCAAAGACTAACATACTTGGGGGTGGGGGCAGCAGAGAGAAATACCTAATTCCATTCCCTTCAGCCATCGTGTCCTACCTAAGTGGGGAGGAAGGAGACCGAGGTTTAAAGTCCAGAGGCACAGGCTCACTAAAAGGTTGAAATCTATTAATAGACTACAGAACACTTCCTCCCTGCCCCTCACTACCACATTACTGAAGGTCTGTTTACCACAGTTCCTTTTACCCAATACATCATGTTCACCTTTCCACAAAAATTACAAGGCATTCTATAGGCAAAAAACACAGTTTGAAGAGACTGAATAAAATGAGAACCAGAGTCAGATATGATAGTAATGTTGGAATTATCAAACCAGAAACTGTGTTTTAAGCTATAATTAATATGCTAAGGATGTTAATGGAAAAAGTAGATAACCTGAAAGAACAGATGGATAATGTAAGCAGAGAAATGGAAATTCTAAGGAAAAATAAAAAAAGAGACACTAGAGATCAAAAACACTGTAACAGAAACAAAGAATGTCTTTGGCAGGCTCATTAGCAGACTGGACATGGATGCGGAAAGAATCTCTGAGCTTGAAGATACGACAATAGAAAACTGCAAAACTGAAAGGCAAAGAGAAAAAGAAAAATAAGAAACAGAAAATTCAAGAACTGTGAGACAACTACAAAAGGTGTAACATACTTATAATGGGAATACCAGAATGAGAAAAAAAGAAAGAAAGAAATAGAGGCAATATTTAAAGACATGACTTGAGAATTTCTCTCTAATTAATGTCAGACACCAAATCATACACCCAGGAAGCTCAGAGAATTCCAACACAGGATAAATGCCCAAATTACTACACCTACAAATACAGTAGTCAAACTACATAAAATCAAAGATAAAGAAAAAAAAGGAAAAACACAGGAAAACAAACAAAAGAAGAAGAAGAGGAAGAAGAAAGAAGAAGAAGAAGGAGAAGAGGAGGAGGAAGAGGAAGAAGAAGAAAGAAGAAGGAAAAGAAGAAGAAGAAGAAGAAGAAGAAGAAGAAGAAAGAAGAAGAAAGTAGAAGAGGAGGAGGAGGAAGAGGAAGAAGAAAGAAGAAAGAAGAAGGAAGAAGAAGAAGAAGAAGAAGAAGAAGAAAGAAAAAAGAAAGAAGAAGAAAGAAAGAAAGAAAGAAAGAAAGAAAGAAAGAAAGAAAGAAAGAAAGAAACCCTGAAAGAAGCCAGAGGAAAAAAACATGTTACTCATAGTGGAACAGAGATAATAATCACATCCAACTGCTCCTCAGAAACTATGCAAGAGAGAAGAGAGTGAAGAGTAATATTTAAAATGTTGACAGAAAAAAACCCCAGCAACCTACAATTCTGTACTCTGAAATTATTCTTCAAAAATGAAGGAGAAATAATGACTTTCTCAGACAAACAAAAATTGAGTGAAATTTGTTGCCAGTAGACCTGACTTGCAAGAAATGTTGAAAGAAATTCTTTGGATAGAAGGAAAATAATATAGATCAACAACATGATCTACATAAAGAAAGGTAGAGCATCAATGAAGGAATAAATTAAGGTAAAAAAACCTTAACTTCTCTTATTCTTAATTGATTTAATAGCAGATGTTCAAAATGAATAATAGCAACAATGTATTCAATTATATATGCTTATGTATATATGTTATATATATGTTTATGTTGCTTATATATAAGTGAAATGAATGACAATGATGATTTAAGGTATAAGAGAGAGGAATAAGATTACTGCATTATTTTTATAAGGTATACTATCTGTGAAGTAGTATAGTGTTATTTGAAAATAGTCTTGGATTAGTTGTAAATGTATGCTGCAAATTGTAGGGCAACCACTAAAAATTTTTTTAAAAAGTGTAAGTGGGGTGCCTGGGTGGCTCAGTCGGTTAAGCGTCCAACTCTTTTTTTTTTTTTTTTAATTTTTTTTTTCAACATTTATTTATTTTTGGGACAGAGAGAGACAGAGCATGAACGGGGGAGGGGCAGAGAGAGAGGGAGACACAGAATCGGAAACAGGCTCCAGGCTCTGAGCCATCAGCCCAGAGCCTGACGCGGGGCTCGAACTCACGGGCCGTGAGATCGTGACCTGGCTGAAGTCGGACGCTTAACCGACTGCACCACCCAGGCGCCCCAAGCGTCCAACTCTTGATTTCAGCTCAGGTCATGATCTCATGGTTTGTGAGTTCAAACCCCGCATCGGGCTCTCCACTGACAGTGTGGAACCTGCTTGGGGTTCTCTCTGTGTGCCTCTCTCTCTCGTTTATGTTCTCTCTCTCTCTCTCTCTCTCTCTCAAAATAAGTAAACTTAAAAAAATAAAAATAAAAAACAAAAATAAAAATAAAAAGTATACCCAATAGGCTAAGAAAGGAGAAAAAATGGAATGATACAAAACACTCCATTAAAACTACAAAAGGCTGGGGCACCTGTGTGGCTCAGTTGGTTAAGTGTCCAACTTTGGCTCAGGTCATGATCTTGTGGTCCATGAGTTCGAGCCCTGTGTGGGGCTGTGTGCTGACAGCTCAGAGCCCGGAGCCTGCTTCAGATTCTGTGTTTCCCTCTCTCTCTGCCCCTCCCCAACTCGTGCTCTGTCTCTCAAAAATAAATGAAAACATTAAAAAAAATTTTTTTTAAAACTACAAAAGGCAAAAAAGAGTGGGAGACAAAAATAGAGACAAAGAACAAGGGCAACAAACAGAAAGCATGGTATTTATTAATATAAGACCCAACTATAGATTGTCTATAAGAAATTTGCTTTAAATAGGTGAGGTGCCTGGGTGGCTCAGTCAGTTAAGCATCAGACTTCAGCTCAGGTCATATCTCACAGTTCATGAGTTCAAGCCCCACATCAAGCTCACTGTTCTCAGCACAGAGCAGCACAGAGTCCACTTTGGATCCTCTGTCTCTCTCTCTGCCCCTCCCCTGCTTGTGTGTGTGCATGTTCTCTCTCCCAAAAATAAATAAACATTTAAAAATAAATAAATAAGTTAATAAATAAATAAATAAATAAACAAATAAAAAGACATATACAGATTAAAAGTATAAACGTGTGGAGAAAATATATTTTGCTAACATTAATCAAAGAAAGCAGGAATAGCTATATTACTTTTTTACCAGCTAGACCCACAGATCTGACCTTTACTGCCCACCTGCTTGTACTCGTCCACCTTTGTCCCACACTTTTCCTTAAGCTTTTTTCCCCAGCTTGTCTCTAAACTCAAGCAAATGGAAAGTGAAATCACCCCTTGAGGGATACCAACTGCTCTTAACAAGACCTCCAGTTGGCCCAGACCACTCAGACCAGTAAACCCACCTCAACCCTGCACAGATGGACCATGGAGTGAGCTCTAGAATATTCGACAATTACATTTACCTCATTATAATACTAAAATCTCCACCCAAGGAGGAGTATAAGCCTCATTTACATAACATACAATGTATATACAGGCATGTTTCACAACCTTATGCCTGCCTCTATATATGGTGACAAGGCTCCCCCTTTTAAATATTTATCCTAAGTCTAAATAAAAGGAACCCATCCACCCTTGTTCAGGGAGTCACGGCTTTGAAAGTTATTCCCTGTGATCTCCTTATTTGCTGCAAAAATAAAGTTTACTTTGTGCGACATTTCCACCTGGTGTATCTGTAACTCACCAAGGAGCGAACTCACTTTGGTTTGGTTTCACTTTCAGACTAAACAGACTTCAAAGCAAGGAAAATTATCAGAGATAAAGTAGAGCATTATACCTGACGGAACTACAATTGATATAAAGCCCAACTCTCTATAGTCCTAATGCCTAAACCTAGACAAGTAAACACAACTGACACAAAACTTACAACCATGAAGATGGCTTTCACATAAAACTTTTAACCACATTTCTTAAGTAAGCTTCAACATTTCCTGAAAGATATACTTCATTTTCCTGTTTCAATCATTCTTAATTTTTTCACTCCTAGAACAATGCCTTAACATCATAGATGCTTAGTTCATTTTAAGTGAAGAACTGACTTCAATCGCACTTTCATTAAAAACATTTCCTATTCAAAGATTAAATAATTTTCAATCTAGCCAATTTTTTTTTCCCCAGATGAATGAACTTCTTTTCCACCGACTGAAGTCACATCTTCTATGATAGAAAAAGTAGAGTGTTCTTAGTCTGGAGTTATTTTGTTCTTCTCAGTTTCCTATGCTTTTTTAGGTTATCAGTCTAGACTCACTTAGCAATTATTATTCTAAAATTCCACCTAGTTCAAGAAAATGTGTAGTAAATCTTAAAGATGGAAACAAGAAATGGTACTTTCCCCAGTATACAATGTTGCTCTGATCACCAAACACAGGTAATTAATCCCATTGGGCATATGGCTTTTACAACAAATGGATTTAATTATTTTGGTCTCCTCAGTGTTTCTCTTGTTACTTAACATTTTCTTTTATTGGAAAGTGCTAATCTTGATGAGTTGATAGTTCTCATCCAGTCTCAAAACTCTGCTCAGTTCTCTCTATATCCTGAGGCTGTTTTCCTCCACTTTGTCTGTGGAGGGCCTCAGCTCAGTTTGCTTCTCATTATGCAGCTTGCTGGCCGCCAGGAAGCTTCTGAATGACGAGATTGTTCTGCTGTTTCATCCTCTGCCCGACCCAAGGACATGCAGTTCACACTCAGAGCCTTGCAACTGTGTTGCTCTGACCCTGCTTTTCTGTTCATTTACCATTGTTCTGTTAGCCATTCTGGTTCATAGCCAGTGTAACTCTCTGACCATCCCTTTAAATAACAGCAATTCTTTGTATTGCCATGGGGCTCACTGACCTACTTTCTTCTTTGATTTGCTGCCCTACAGTTGGTCTGTTTCACTTGTCTCCCAGATGTAAAATCACAGTATCTCTTCTTTTACATAGATCTTTAGCAAACTCTCCTCGGATGAACTGATACCATTTTTTTTCTTATGTCTTCTTAAATATTGATTTTATTAAACATACTTGATGCAAAGGAGCAATTGTACACTCAAGTTCTACAGGCAGTAGCAATTTTACATAGTTTACATGATGAAGAAAAATAATTAATACATTTTTTTGCTTAAAATGATAATATTCTGTTATTTCTACCTTATGATATTCAAATGTAGTAGCTAGGGGGAAAAAGCATTTACTTACCTAATTTCCTTAGTTTCTCAACACTTACCTGAAATTTTTTTTTTTCATTACCAAAATTGGAACCCCCAACTCTCTCGAACATTATAAATCAAATACTCTAAAATCTTGGCTTTTGAATTTGCAAATTTCTCTCTTAAAAAGGTAAACAATCTTATTTTCAGTGTACAAACATTTCATTCAATTTATAAAAATGTAAGATTATTACATTAATAATCTTCTAAGATTATTAATAAAAATTAATGTATGTTTTTTCAAAACCCCATGTTGAATTTCATTTAAACCCGCAGTTGGAGAGGAAGAATTCTCTTGAAGTATGTTTATGGCTTATCACACCCCCCAAATGATGTCAAAGCATTTCAGTTTGTTCCCCAAATTTGCTGTCCATTCATCTGTTTAACTTTTCTTAGTTATTTATTTTTATTTCTCCTTCAAATAATGGAAACTACTCTGAGGAAAAATATAAGGTAATCACAAGATTTTTAGAAATAAAATGAAATTATTGAGAATAGACAGCACTTTTATTTTTGGTTTGATATACTAACTAGAAATAGTTTCCAGTTTACTAACACAAGGGAGCAGCACCTCACACACAAAATGTGAGACGGGTCATTTGCCTAGGACCTCTTATGCAACACTTGGCATGAATTGGGCTATTGATATAATCTCCAAATGGGTTCATATGTATATATGTGATTGTATAATCACAGATATATTTATTGACAAATTTAGTGATAATTTAAAAAAAATCTCATAAAACTTTACACACATCTGATTATTAGATCATAGTACCTGGATTATGCCATGAATTATTTTTTTGTAAATATCATAATTATGAACAGTTTAATTATATTATATCCTAAGTATTTTTATGTCAAATGAAAATATTGACAAATCTATCATGCTTGCAATCCTGTTTTGGTATTACATCATTTATTAATACAGGGAACCTCAAAAAAAGGAAAGTGGCCAGAGTCTCCTGTCATCCAGATGGTTTAATAAGGAAGACATAGAAACCAATGGGCACAGAAGGAGAACAGCCTATGTTCCTGCTCCATCCCCTTATAGTCTCCTCCCCATATAACTATTAGCCCAGAGAGTTGCCTTCCCTTAAGTAGCGATAGTGCTGTAAGAAAGCACATTTTCTCAATCACAGAAGTACAACCTTTAAGGGTTGAAAGAACTTTAAAAGGTAGTCTTGAATATAAATAGCAGTCCAGCTTCTTCCTAACACGTACATACCACCAGAACCACCACCAGCACCACCATCATATTAAGATGTAGAAACCAAGGCCCATTTTCTGAAGTCTCATAGCAAGTAGCAGTCACTCAATGCAGAATACAGGTCATCAGACTTTTATTCCATACTGTCTGCATCATACCACACTAGACATAGAGAGTGCCTAGGGATCCCAGCAGAGTTACTTTTCATGCCCTCTCTCACCCAACCATGATCTAGTTGCATGATGTCCACTAAGAGGTAAATCACTAAGAGGTAAAATGTATTCCATGGTGTGTGGAAGCTGGGCTCTTTAGAAAGATACTCTGATGAATGTTTGGTGACATTGAAATGGACTGTTACTATAATAACTTAGGCATATTATGGATTCTGCTTCTATAAACTGACTTAAAAAATACCACTCATTGGTAGCATTGATTTTATGTATTTTCAGAGCCAAATCCCTTACCAATTTTCAGAATGCGATCCTTTTCTATAACTGGAGGTTGCCATGTTGTGAAAATTCACCAATAGTACTACCAGAATATAATTAGAAGTGGGCAGAAATAAGAGGTATGATTTTCTAAGTTTCTAAGGAAGATTTGTTTACTTTTCAACAAATATTATTACCCATGTATTCTTGATTTGTACTTTATAATGAGTATTTATTGATTAGTCTTTTCCACGATGCTTCTTACCCACCCCTGCTTACAGGGAATGACTCTTCTCTTCACTCATTTTCTTTAAGGAACCACTCCAAACATGAGGTAATCATCAGCACTGCCTGGTTCTTATATTACCTTGCCCTGTGGCCATCGTTGCCAACACGAGGGGCACCTGACCCATGCTGGGCCAATCATAATGCTTCCTTTGTGATTTTGCTGTTTGAAACCAAGTCATTACAAGTGCATTTTGAAATTATAGGTGGTGTAAAATGTTAAACTTACTTACTCTTGATGACCATACTTCCTACATGAGGAGAGGGCCTGTCTGCCCTGGACCACAAGGAGGATGAAGTCAATAGACAAAGTAAAGGAAATGGAAGACAGGCAGCCTTTGATTATCCATTTCCTGAGACTCAGCTGCTTCCTTTCTTTCCTTTGCTCCTAGTTTGTTTACCCTTAACATAGGTAACTGAGTAATCTTTCAATAAATTTCCCTTTGCCTGAACTAATTAGGTTTGGGTTTTGACATGTAAAACCTAAAGTGTCCTGAATAGTCTATTCTCCTTATCTTGTATCTTCCCTGGAATCTTCTCTTGGCATGGAAGACAGAAAAGAGAAATGAAAGGCAACTGGGATATTTCTTTTTTGTTCTTTTCTTTTTTTTTTTTTTTTGCCTCTACCTCCAGCTTTGAATGAAACATATGATGACCTCAGAACCAGACAAAAATGAGAAATGTTCCCAATATGTCTCAAGAGTGTCCTTCAAATTAAATCTAAACCTTAGATCCATTACTGGTAAAGTAATAGAGGAGATTTAGGAGATTTTTTTTTTTTTTTTTTTTTTACAAAATCAGTAATTGTCTCCTTATGGCAAGGCAAGTTCTGAAGGATGGATATCATAAACTTGCAGGTCAGAGGTCAAAATCATTGCAACTTATTTCATGGTTTCTTTGGTTCCTGAGGCAATAGTTTTATTATTACAAAACCCTGAACATTTGTGGTCAGCTCTTATTGTGTAGATCTGTAAACAACCAGATGACAGAATTTTAGTGATTCTAAAAGAAGTGTTTTGCCCAGAATTATCACAACCTAGGCTTTATAATGCTTAAAATCTGTCAGTTTTCTCAGACGAAACATCTACTTCAGTAAATTGTGAAGATATACCAGGCATTGACACACATGATGTCATAACACATTAAAAGCAATCTCCTGAAGACTCTAGAAAAACATAGCAAAGAAAAACTTTTTTAAAATCCCCAAATTAGCTCTTTAGCTTCCTCCTTATCATTATTTCAATTTGGCTTTGAAATACAAATAAATTGGATCTATAATTTTTGATGCCATACTTTTCTTGCTGTTCATCTATGTTTTCCCATTCACCTAATTTACCCTTGTATCATAATCTCCGCCAATTTGAGGCAATCAGTTTAGGCATGGTTTACCTCAACCCCCAGGTGGGACATTCAATCTGTCTTGGGGTAGAGGATTACTTTGGAAATTTCATTCTTTTCTTTTTTTGCACCTTCATCCTGTATTATCAATTTTTGTGATTAACATGAGCTAACCTAATATGGGCCTCCCTTCTGCTTTCCCTATTATTTTCCTGATTCTAATTCTATCATCCTGTTTAATAATAGTAAGAACATATTATAGCACTTTTCAAATTTTCAAGGCAATAAATATATTTTTCTATCCTTAATATAATGCTGAAAAGTGGGAAGGACTACTGTTATTACTCCCATTTCACAGTTGGAGAAATTGTGTCTGCAATTATTAAATGAGGTGCCCAAGATCCCCTAGCAAGACAGTATCAGAACTGGTATCAGAACTCAAAATTCCTAAATTCTAATCTAGTTATTTTTACACTCTGGCACCCAATTTCTCTTTCCCTTTGGGTCAAGATCTCATTATTCCAGTCACAAGCTCTTCCTCCATTCACTTGTGACATAATATGATGAACATTTTAAAAATTTATTTATTTTTTCCTGGAGAATATGGATTCTTTTCCCAGACCTCTAAAGAAAGGTTCAAGTAATGGCAATTTTAATCCAGGTGTCAATAAAGATCATGATAGGTGGAGATGATTTAGGAAATTAGTACTGCTCCTTTACATCACAATATTTAGATAGGTCTCTGTTCTCTGCTTGCAGGGCTGAGGCTATTTAGGAATAAGGCTGATATTTTTCCAGGACAGGATTACTTTCAAATATTCTTAAGTACTTTTCTATAAATTATAGAAATGTCCTAGGAATTCCAACATCTCCTGAACTACTTCCTACACCAATATTATTGCAAAATTGCAGATAACCTCAGGCCTGATTTTTTTCCTAGAAAACATCACTAAAAGAATGTAGAGAGACAGATTACATCTGTTGGAGAGTTGATTACTAGAATCAAACTTTTCATGTTTTTTTTTCTACAAAGTTATTTTAGGAAGATTATTATATTCTCCCAATTACTTTTAGGTATTTGTTTTTAGGTTAATACTCTGTACACAAGTAACTGTAGATCAGTGTGTGTTGAGACAGAACAGCTTGTACCTTTTTGTTACATACCAAATATCATCATAAGAAGCCACATCCATCATATTTGAAAAAAAAATCCAAAATTAATGAGCATTTTTTTTTGCTCTTTCCATTAGTCAAGAAGTCTACAAATTAAGAAGAGTTTGTGTTCCAAAAATGTGTTTGTAAGGTGTTTGGAACTCAATCTAATTTTTTATAAGGACAGATGTAAAATGTGGGGAATTTTGTTTTACTTTTCTAGATTGCTGACATACAAAACCTCCAGAGGAATAGACCTACATTTGCTTTTTGATTCATTAATAGTGGAGGCTTTGGGGACTATGCTATCAACTGGCATCCAGGATTCAGAGAAAATTGTAGGATTATTATGCATGTGAAAGAAAAGGGAACCTTTTACTTTTGGAAGAGAAGGGACAGAATCAGAAGGGCCTGGGTAGCATCTCAGGGAAAGGAAGAGGGAAGGATATCGGTTGGGTCACATGAGAGGTAGAGAGACCTGAAAGGAGGCCAATATCTCATGAAAATTTAGAGAGTTTACCTCGGAATATTTGATAGCAGACCCTGTCCTCATTTTATCTTATGAAATTGTCAGTAAATACTACACCACTGCAATAAATGTACTTGAAGGATCAGGAAGAGAAAAATGGGAAGACATAGTTTGGGTTTCATGATAGTTATCCAGGGAAGACTTCAATGCCTATCTAACCCATAAAGATCCAGAAATGCAAAACCAGCATATCCATTTTAAGCCAAATCAAGACTAGCCTTATTTCTATAACCAAATACATTTTAAATTGTTTTGCAAATAATTTTTTCCAATTCCATTCTTTCCACGGATGGAGTAAAGGGTTGAATTGCATTCTTAGTCCCAGTAGTAAACTAATTTTTTATTCCCATGTCAATTCAATCAGAATTGGTTTGGGAGTGGTAGGGAGGAAAGAATTCTCATCATTTGACCCTGAGTGACTGATTTCTAATCATTATGTTTCCTTATGATGTACTACAAAACACATCAGAATAGAAAGTTTGATATGTGTGAGTGTATGTGTACAGGAGTAAATATGTATTAATTTTATCTACCCCTTAAGGATAGTTGATTAATATTTCAAGTACACTAATCAGGACTAACACTCCAGGGAGAGCTAGTTAGCATTTGAAGGACCCTAATGGAAAGTCCACTTCAGAAGAGCACCATTTGTAACTCCAATCAATATAAGAAAGTTTATTAATTAGTATACAATGTGCTAGAAATAGTTTTTCTTCAGGGAAATGAGTGGTAGTTAAGGTATTTCTGCTGCTAGATAAATTGGGCACCCTTGCATTTGCATGAATAAGGTCTAAATATCTAGTAAGCCTAATAGAAACATTCTTCAAAGTAGAAGCTAGGGATTCCAATACTTTCTGTGGGCAGTCTTTGTCACTTGGCTCTGACTAGCAATTTAAATTAATCCTGCTACTAGGAAACTGTCCCCCTTGCCTTGAGTAAACCTTTCATGCAAGTTGCTTGTTGGTTAATTTAAAAGGGCAGAAAGATAAAATCCACTGAGATTTCAGAACAACTTGTGTGGTTCTCAGGGAAGGAGCTGCTTGTTAATAAATGTTTGCACATGTGGCAAAATTAGCAGCCAGCCATGTTGATTAGCTGAAAAAAAAAAATGCAATAAAGGAAACTGAAAATGTAAAGGCACAGAAACTGGAGGGAGCTTGATATATTTAAGAAAAGGGAAGAGGGCCACTGACGACAGAAAATAGAAGTGCATTTAAAGTCAAGTGGAGATTGTGAATGGAAGTCAGAGGATGGGAGCAGCCAGCTCATGTAGGGCCTGACTAGCCATGGTGAGGAGTTGAATCTACTTCTAAGGGTACTGGAAAACCTCACCGGAACACAAATTACTTGTTAGTTGAATACTGCAGACACATTTGCCCAAAGAGGCCAAGCAGGATGAAGGAGCCATATTATAAAAAATAGTAGCTCATGTTCCATAATAGATGATGATTGACAGTAGACTTAAATGTTGAGGATACAATAGTGAATGGCTAGGACTTTGGCAAATGAAGATCACATGCTTTATCTTGTGAGCCTATGTCCTGGAGGACGGTGGTGAGGGGACAGCCTCAAATCAGATCCAGGTGATTGAGGTCATACAGAGGTGTGAGTCAAGTATTGCCACATCCTCTTGCTTTCCAAAACAAGCCATAAATCTGAAGCTTTGAGTTAAGTCTATTGTTTAAATGATGACAACTTATTAAAAATAAAAATAAATTATTATATGAGATAAACAAATCATGAACTTAAATAGGGCATGTGAGCTATTTAAACAGGGCTTGTGAGTTATTCCACAAATAACATCTGATTGCTACAGAGAATGTTTAACTTTCAATATATATGAAATCTTTCTTCACCTTACCATTCTTATAAGTTATAGCTTAATTATTCCTGCTTTGGAGGTAAGAAAATAAAATATTTCAAGCTAATCCCAATTTTATTTTTTTAATTCTACAATCCAACAGCTTTTCATTCAATAAGTATTTATTGCGTGCCCATCATGTTCTAGATGCTTGAAATATGCGAATAAAGAAAAGATAAACATTTTTGCCCCTGTGAACTTTGTAAAGCCCTGGGAAGACACTTCCATTTAAAGGATAAGTGGGAATAGCAGGAAATGAAAAGGTCACAAAGGATTGATGGGGGGCGGGGGGGATGGGCATTAAGGAGGGCACTGGTTGTGATGAGCACTGGGCGTTACATGTAAGTGAGGAATTACTAAATTCTACTCCTGAAACCCACTATACACTATATATTAACCAATTAGAATTTAAATAAAAATATTATTAAAAAGGTCACAAAGGAGGTTGAGGGTGGAGAGGTGGAAAAGACAAGTGATAAATGTAACAAATACATATATTATATAGTATTATACAAGGTAACTAATGCTAAGAGAAAAGAAAAATAGAGCAGGGTAAGGGAGATTGGGAGTGCCCATTGTCTTGGGAGAATTCCCATACACATCCCCAACTCTAGTTTGCTCAGGGATCTGCATTTGCTTTCTATCTAGAACTTCATTCTCTCCTCTCTCTACTGCTTTCTTCCACTCAGTTTGTAATACACACTCAAGTATCTTCTATACTAAAAATAAGCAAATAAACATAAACCTCCTTTAACCATGCATATTCCTCTTGCTTGTATCTCATCCTGTAAGAAATGAAGCTGTTTATGTTGCTGGGCCCAATTTCTCACCTCCTGTGCACTCAACCCATATAAATTTCCCATATGATTTCCACTCCAATCTCTTCGCCAAAACTGTTTGTAGGTGACCTTTGACTGGCCTAACCCAACTGGCATTTCTTAAGCTTTCATCTTATTTCACCATTCCTCAGCCTTTGCCACTGTTTTTTTTTTAATTTTTAAAAAATGTTTTCATTTATTTTGAAAGAGAGACAGAGCATGAGCGGGGGAGGAGCAGAAAGAGAGGGAGACACAGAATCTGAAGCAGACTCCAGGCTCTAAGTTGTCAGCACAGAGCCCAGTGCGGGGCTTGAACTCATGAACTTGAGATCATGACCTAAGCCAAAGTCAACGCTTAACCGACTGAGCCACCAAGGTGCCCTGTGCCTTTGCCACTGTTAAAGGTTCACTCTCTTTTGAGGATTCAACCTCTCTTGCCTTCTAAGATATCATTCTACCAGGAACCCCCATGCTGCATTTGATTAGTCCTCCTTCTCAGTCCCCTTTGTGTTACATTTTTCTGCTTTTACTAACTTCTTAAATGTCAGTATTGTCCCAACATAATTTATTACTTCTTCAAGATTAAAACATATCTTTACCAATACAGGCAATAAACTCAACATATCTAAAACTATACACTCATTTATTCTCTTTTAATTTTGATCTTGGTTAACTGCTTTTAGTATTTGTTTCTGGGAAAGGAAAGCAAAACTTCTGAATAATTTGATCGGCCCTGGGAAACAGGTTACCTATTTTTATTTTCAAATTTTAAAGTTTTTATTTTTAAAATAATGGTTTATAGTCTCATGTAACTGTGAAGACTGTGCATATGCACATAGGAAAATTGGATGTTAAAAAATTTAGTCTGAGGCTTAACATGTTATGGGAAACTTACCAGTTATCATCTGAAAGCATTTGACTTTCAAAACCTGGCATATTACCTAAATTTATTGTCTTAGAGAAGTTAAGAATTTTAGAGAAATTCTTATAGAAATTAAGATTGTCTTGCCATTTCTGGGAGATTACATTCAGAGTGTTTTTATCTATTCATCCTAGACTATCTTTTTCAAAATATTCAGTTTAAAAATATTAAGCACAAAATTTAAAGAAACTGGGTTTATCTAGTCAGCAGAGGTTAGAGCAGAAATAAATTCTAATCTGGTTTTCATCTGTTATAAACAGCAAATGTCACCCAATTTACTACTTGTTTAAGATTGAAAAAAACTTTTATCCACCTGCAACCTTATTTTAACAAAGTATATTCAACTACATAGCTTCATCTATCTCTGTCTCTACTCTCTCTCTCTCTCTCTCCCTCTCTCTCTCTCTCTCTCTCTCTCTGTCTCTCTCTCTCTCTCTCACACACACACACACACACATACACACACACACACACACACACACAAATTCATAGTTCAAGAGAATTGTTTAATAGTAATCTGACATAACATCAGGTGACAAAATGAATTTTGGCCTAGGTTTTGAACTGCTATCTAATCAGAATTAGTATTTATCTTTATACAAAATATTTTTTTGGATAGGTTTGTGAAATCTCCATAGACAAGAATGTCCAAATGAAACATATATACTATGCATGAATACTAAGAGAAAATAAATCCATTTCTTCTTGAGAGACTAAATATTTATATTTGAAATGATTTGCTTTTGGTCAGATGTTCAAATGAAAACCAAATTCAAATGTATAACTTATAAACATGTGAGTAGTCAAAATAAACTATAAGCATGTAAACATGGAATAGATTTAAATAAATATAAATTTTAAAATATTTTGTGCTATTGGAAAATAATGCTGGGCACAGAATTAAACTAAGGAAACTTACTTGCCTAGATAATAAAATTATTCAATCTAATTTTCAGAGATTGATATGTACTATCATTCATTTTATTAGTAACACAGTATATAACCAAGAAGAGTACTAATTCATTAGCAATATAGTGATGATTATTGTGGTTAAAGGAAATTGCCAACTGGTTGTCTACCATGTTGCTCTGTATTCTTGCATACTTTATGCTGTGTAATTAAAATGAGACAATCCATAGAAATATCTATACCTGCTTGCTATTTTAAAAAGACAAAAAACTCTGTCCATTTTTAAACTGTATTCTTTGTTTTTTGGGTGTTCAGTTTTATAAGTTCTTTATACGTTTTAAATACTAACCCTTTATCAGATATGTCATTTGTAATCATCTTCTCCTATTCTGTAGGTTGCCTTTTAGTTTTGTTGATTGTTTCCTTTGCTGTGTAGAAGATTTTATTTTGATGAAGTCCCAACAGTTTACTTTTGCTTTTGTTTCTTTTGCCTCAGGAAACATGTCTAGTAAGAAGTTGCTGCTGCCAATGCCAAAGAGGTTCCTGCCTGTGTTCTCCTCCATAATTTTGATGGTTTCCTGTCTCACATTTAGGTCTTTAATCCATTTGGCATTTATTTTTGTGTATGGTATAAGAAAGCAGTCCAGGTTTATTCTTTTGCATCAATACACATTTTTCTAAAGAAGACATACAGATGGCTAACAGACACATGAAAAGATGCTTAACATCACTGATCATCAGGGAAAGACAAATCAAAACTACAATGAGATATCACCTCAGAATGGCTAAAATTAACAACAAAGGAAACAACAGATACTGGTGAGGATGCAGAAAAAAGGGAACCCTCTTACACTGTTGGTGGGAATGCACACTGGTGTAGCCACTCTGGAAAACAGTATGGAGGAGGTACCTCAAAAAGTTAAAAATAGAACTACCCTACTACCCAGCAATTACACTACTAGGTGTTTACCGAAAGGATACAAAAGTACTGGGGCACCTGGGTGGCTCAGTCGGTTAATAACGTGTCTGACTCTTGATTTCGGCTCAGGTCATGGCCTCACAGTTTCTGGGATGCAGCCCCACATCAGGCTCTGTGCTGACAGTGTGGAGCCTGGTTGAGATTCTCTCTCTCCTTCTCTCTCTCTGCCCCTCCCTTGCTCATGCATGCTCTCTCTCTCTCAAAACAAACAAATAAATAAACAAACATTAAAAAAAAGCTGATTCAAAGAGGTACATGCATCTGGATGCTTATAGCAGCATAATCAACAATAGCCAAATTATGGAAAGAGTCTAAATGTCCATTGATTGAAGCATAGATAAAGAAGATGGGGGTACACATCTTCTTTACACACACACACACACACACACACACACACAATGTAAAAAAGAATGGCATCTTGCCATTTGCAACAATGTGTATGGAGCTAGAGAGTATTATGCTAAGTGAAATAAGTCAGTCAGAGAAAGACAAACACCATATGATTTCACTCATATGTGGAATGTAAGAAACAAAACAGATGAACACAGAGAAAAAAAAAATGAGACGCAAACCAGAAAACGGACTCTTAACTATAGAGAACAAACTGAGGGTTACTTGAGGGGAGGTGGGGGGTAGGGTGGGAAATGGGTTAAATAGGTGATGGGTATTAAAGATGAGCACTGAGTATTGTATGTAAATGATGAATCACTAAATTCTACACCTTAAACTAATACTACACTTTATGTTAACTAATTGGAATTTAAATAAAAACTTTAAAAAGGTAAAAAGAGCTAATTGTGAAACAAAATGTACAATCCACGGACAATCATGACTATTGAGGAAATACATAAAAAGTTTATCTCAAAACTGGGAATTTTTTTTAAATTTCCTGGAAAAGGACTAGCCTTTCCACTTGGAAATATGCACATGTAGCAAATATTCATGCTCATGCTTGGAACAATCTGAGACACCAAGAGATTTGAGGTAGTTGGGCCAGTTAAAACCACAAGCAAGAATTAATCTCTTCCTCTTACTATCCTTTCCAAGCTCCTGCTGAGTGGGAGTGCTCTTTAAGGATTTGGCTTTTATGTACCTGCAACTCCAAACCAGAATTTACTACTGAGAGTCCTTTTTGTGGCAGTATTTAGCTGTTCTCGTGTTGAAATAATCTAAACAGCTGGAATCTATTTCAGAATTGTCTGGCTTTCCCTGGATATGCCTTTGAAAAAAAGGCCTTCTGTTCAGAGCTAGATTTTCACTGTAATCACAGAATTAAGTTTACAAAACCAAGCCATAAATGGTGTTCCTACACAGGGCCAGTTTGACCCGGTTGCCTAAATAGAAGAAACCGTAACTGCTTATTCATTCTTTTCCTCCACTATTTGAGATTATCTCACTCTATTAAAAAGGTCTAGAGGTCTAGTTCCTAGTGGAACTTTGTTAAGATAGTGTAAATGAGGGGCGCCTGGGTGGCGCAGTCGGTTAAGCGTCCGGCTTCAGCCAGGTCACGATCTTGCGGTCCGTGAGTTCCAGCCCCGCGTCAGGCTCTGGGCTGATGGCTCAGAGCCTGGAGCCTGTTTCCGATTCTGTGTCTCCCTCTCTCTCTGCCCCTCCCCCATTCATGCTCTGTCTCTCTCTGTCCCAAAAATAAATAAACGTTAAAAAAAAAAAAAGATAGTGTAAATGAATTTAAGTAAGAAATGTTGTGTGCACCACGTAATGATTCTGATTCATTTACAGTAAGCATGTTTACGGCATGCTTGCTACTAGAAACCCTGTGAGCAAAACTGTTTATATTAATTTTGATTACATTGAGCCAAACATGTAGAGCGAAGAAAAGAAACACACCACCAAGGAACAGGGGTAAAGGAATAATCAATGTAGTCGTAATATCCATTAAGCTTTTCAGGGCAAGATGAACTGAGTGATAAGAAAAATTGCCACACCCTCAACCAGCCTTGTCAAATGTCAGTCTCTGCATTGTTATGGGAAATCACACATGTTCCTTAGTTAAAGCCTCACTCTGTGTCCCCATCACCCTGACTACTCTCCAAGAACTCTGATGACTGTGCAGGCAGATAAACATCACTTATGAGGCAGCTATGGATCGGCATCAACAATCCTCCTCTAAACTTTATACAATTGTGGTTTCCAGTTTAGTGACAGTTTAGAAGTCTCTTGAAATGTAATTGTGGACTAGAAAATTTCTATAGCAAGAGTCCCCAAAACATGTGTAAACTGTTTTTAATACTCTAAAGCATGATGATCAGAATCTACTGATGGTAAAGTCCTTGCATAGGAAATGGGGAGTCGTCACTGTCTCTTTACTGGTTATCCCAGTAAACCAGAGAGAGAAAATGTTCAAGGCAGTTGCCTGAGAAAGGCAGCTATCTGCAAAGCTTTAAATCTTCCATGCAATGTCTGTCTACAATTAGAGAATGCACGTAGGTTTAAAAATTTTCAAAATAAAACTAAGAGAAAAACCACTACAAAAATTCAAAGAAGCTACTAAGAACTATTGGAAAGAATTTTATTACTCAAAAAAAAAATAGTAAAATAAAATTACTCTTGTGGAGCAACAAGAGATCTCTCTGCTCCCAGAGGACAGGGATAGCATTTGGATCAGTTTACTACAAATGATGTAGTAGCAGGTGATTACCTTGCTCCATTTCTTAGTCTATGGTTATGCCCTATGGGAATTCATTAAGTACGTACTATCTTTGTGTAGCTCATAAAGCTTTATAAGTATTTCTAATTTTGAGCAACAACAAAAAAAATTTATCATAAACGACAGACTTATGACCAAAGGTTGTGTTGTAATTAAATTCTCATTCTCATTCTTTCATTCATTCAGCCAATATTCATGTAGTACACTAAGTACTAAACTGTGTGCTAGGCTAGGCTCTGAGTATCCAACAGTGACCCACACAGACATGATCACAGCTTATAGTCAATCATAATCCATTAATTCACTCAATGGATATTTCTGGAGTATCTGCTATATGCCAGGCATTCTTCCCTATACTGGAGTATGCAAGTAAACAAAAAAGAAACAAAAAACATTCTTCACTTGTGGAGCTTATTTTTAGTAGAAAGTTTCCAATAATAATCACCAAACATGATAAATAAATAAATGATGAAACATGCTAAAATGACAAAAGTATTATGTCAAAATATAACCCAGGGTCTCAGAAGTTCAGTTCAAGTGGCTGTACTTTAAATCTAGTAGTCTACATAAGTTTCATTGAGAAGGTGACACATTTGAGAAAATGTGACTCAAAGGTGACTCAAAGGAACTAGGAGTTAGCCATGCAGATATCTAGAGGAAGAAGGTACTGGGGCAAAGAGAATAGACAGTGCAAAGGCACTAAGGTGAGTGGATAACTGAAGCCACTGTGCTTCAAGCAGAGTGAGCTAGTGGTAAAGTGGCAGGTGAAGAGGTCAGAGAGGTAACAGGGATCTAGATCCTAGGCCTTGTAGGTCTTGTACGAACCATAAAGAATCACTCTTGTTGATGTAGTTAGAATAGACTCTAGTATACAAAGTTAAAAACAGACCCATTAAAAAGTAATTGCCATAAACCAGGTGAAGAGAATTGATAGCTCAAACAAGAGTGAAATGTCTTCTCTAAGCAGAGCCAAAGGGATTTCCTATTAGACTGGATATGAAATGTGAGAGTAAAAAAGAAGTCAAGGAAGACTAAAGTTTTTGATCTGAGCAGTTGGGAGAATGGAAGTGTCATTCACTGGGAGGAAGAAGGTTGCAAGGCAGCAAGTTTGGCTTTTTGTTTGTTGGGTTGATTTTTCCTCCTTAGTGAGGGAGGTGGCTACAGAACTAGAGATCATGGTTTCTGTTAGGGATATGTTAAATTTGAGGTGTCTGTTACATATCCAAGTGAATACCCTTTTACTTCCAAGGTGGTTTGATATGTGAACATGGAATTTAAAGATATAAATTTTGGAATCATCTGTGTATAAAAGTATTTGGAGCTACAACACTGGATGACATTATCGAGGGGGTGAATATGGACAGAGATGAGGACCCAAACTAATTGCTCGGCCATACCACCATTGAGAGGTCTGAGCAAGAAGGATAAAAAACCAAAAGGAACCAAGAAGGCACAACCAGTGAGGTAGGAGGAGCATTTGGTAGGTGTGGTGCCTAGAAGTCACCCAGAGAAAGTACATCGTGGAGGAAGAAGTAATCACACGTGTCAAATCCTGCCAAATAAATCTTGTGGTAAGAATTCATGACAAGATTTAGCATAAAAAGGGAAAGACCAGAAAAATCATTAAAAATATGAATCAAGTCACAAAAGAACTGTTCACAATAGAACTTCTCAGTGATGTGTACTAGCTGATCACCATCTAGTAATAAATTTTCTTCTAACACTACAGATATTAAGTTGTGTGGTGTTCATCTCTTCTCTCATTGATTCATATACAAACTTTAATGGCCTAATCTTAATGCAGAAGGTTCGATGTCAAATATAGTAATATCCTAAGTTAATGCTATATAAGCTTACCTCAACAGAGAGAGAGAGAGAGACAGAGAGAGAGAGAGAGATTCTTTATACAACTTTTATATTACTATGGATATAGTGATATATATCACTTCCAATTTGTTTGCAGACTATATTCTTTACCTGACAAGAAAAATAGAAGAAAAATTTACTTCTTCAATATCACCCATCCATTAAAAATTGTATCAGTCATATAATAGGTCTTACATAGGTATTTCTGTATTAATTAATGGACTTACATGTTTCTTTTTTAAAATTTTATTTATTTATTTTGAGAGAGACAGAGACAGCACAAGTGGGGGAGGAGCAGAGAAAGGCAGAGAGAGAGAAATCTAAGCAGGCTCTGCACTGCTAGCACAGAGCCTGATGTGGGGTTTGAACTCATGAACTGCAAGATCATGACCTGAGTCTAAACCAAGAGTTTTTCCATTTTCACTATAAAATTGAGTTCAGATAAGGTAGGTATCATTGTCAATCTAGGTTTTTTTCACTTCATGTTTTAATTGGTTATTTTTTCCATGTCATGTTTATAACAGATTCATAAATGCATAATTTTGTAATAAGAGGTTGAGTATTTTTCTGTTTCTTGCAAAAGTGGTACCAATTTATATTTTCCAATAACAATGTGTGAATGTTTCTTTTCCCACACTCTCATAAAGTTTGAATATTATCTTTTTAAAGAGATTTCTAAATTTATTGGTTATTTTATCTTATATTTCTTTAATTATGAAGGAGATTTAGCTGTTTGGGAAAACAACATTTTTCTATAAAGTGTTCATACCTTTAATTCATTTTTCTTTCAAAGTATTAACATATTTTCCCCCTTGATTTATGAGAGCTCCTGATATAATGATGCTAATGTTTTATCTGCCATGTTTTCTAGTCTGCCACTTACCTTTCAAAGATATTTTTATTTTCAGATGTTTTTGTATTCATTTTTATAGTCCTGTCTTTCATTTTTTATTTTCTGTAAATTCTCACCTTAACTTTTCATTTATATCTTAGATAGATTCTGTAAATATATTTATTTTTCCAGAGCAATATTTCCTATGTACCCATATAGTCTTCTAGGTGATTTTATAGTATCATTTTAAAAGTTTTATTCTCTGATCCATCTAGATTCATTAAAACTTGTTTTTAAAAAATTTTTTTTGAGAGAGAGAGAGAGAGACAGAGCATGAGCAGGGGAGGGGCAGAGAGACAGGGAGTTACAGAATCCACAACAGGCTCCAGACTCTGAGCTGTCAGCACAGAGCCCCACGCGGGGCTTGAATTCACGAGCCGCGAGATCATGACCTGAGCCAAAGTCAGATGCTTAACCAACTGAGCCACCCAGGTGCCCCAAGAATTCATTTTTAAAATGTATTTATCAATATGCTTTCAGTTGACCAAAACATTAAAATAAACTGGAGGGCAAAATAGACCAAACGTGTGTTATATGATCAGTTTTCTTACCTGTCCCTTCTCTGTTTTAAAACAATCTCCCTTGTGGCATGTTGCAGTGTAGTTTATTCATTGAAGAAATACCAAATATTTGAACTTCAAGATGTATAACTGGGGATGACTCTGTCATACAGTCAAAGCAGACAGTTGCATTACAGAAAAAACATTCCACGCAGGAAATTCTTTAGGGATTGTTTTAGTGTGAGAAGCTAGAGGCAATAAAATACAAGATATTTCCCAGTTTGTCTAAAGTGAATTGAACCAGAATTTAATTATCTCTTGGAAGTATCATCTTTGGCACCCATATTCACGTTTCTATTACAGTGAGGGCCGGAGGGTAAAGCTACATAAAATACTGATAAACATTTTAACAAACAATTTTTAGTAACTACTTATTTCTTATGATGAAAGGATGGATTTTCAGAATGTTTTACTTTTATTGGAGAAAGCTGTATATTCCCTACAACTGAAGGACAGATGCTTAGAATGTTTTATTTTTATTAGAGAGAGGTATACGTGTTTACATGCATGGACATGAGTGTGTATAGGGGAAAATTTGCAAAATAAAATATTTAAAGGAAAATTAATTTTATCCTTAATCTAATTATTTAACTCTGTCAATGAGAAGACTCAAACTAGAAACCTAGAAACAATTGGAAATATGAAATTTAATCTTTTATCATTTGACTTTTCCTAGACTTTAGCAAACTGAAGAACCAATGGGATCTTAAAATCAGCAATACTTCAAATCCTTTTTTTGACTGTTGGACCCAGGTTAGGCCTCTTTAAAAAATTTTTTTTAATGTTTATCCATTTTTGAAACACAGAGAGAGACAGAGCACAAGCAGGGGTGGGATAGAGAGGGGCGGGGGTGGACACAGAATCTAAAGCTGACTCCAGGCTCTGAGCTGTCAGCACAGAGCCCAATGGGGGGCTACAACTCACGAATCGTGAGATCATGACCTGAGCCGAAGTCAGACGCTTAACCGACAGAGCCATCCAGGCGCCCCTCTCAGGCCTCTTTTAAAATCCACTCTGCCCTGATCCTGTGTTCCGAGGCATTCAGGACTTTTTAGAGTATAAGTGTGTGACAGTGCTCACACATAAGTATAATCCAGTTAGACGGTATGGATTCTGTCCCACCAGGTACAGCGATCTCCCACTGGGTGTCACCAGACTCCACTAAGTGCTGCAGCTTCCCATCAGGTACATCTTTGCTCCATAAACCATGGTCAGCTAAGGCTCTTCTTGACATCAGGGCAAAAGGTGGTCAAAGTAGGAAAAAAATGCCCTTTCTCCCTTCATCTCCTGGTTGATTAGAGAGGCCCCCTATCACATTGCTTAGGTCTTCCATGTTTGAAACAACTCTTTGAATCTCTTAGTCTTTCATATCTTTCATGCCAGCATAGTCAACATATATTCAGCACTAAATGAGCCCATCTTCTTCTGAACTCAGACATGGGGTCAATGAAAGCAGAGCGGGAAACAAGTGTGGGTGACAGGAGCAGGCCTCTTCTATGACTAAGGCTTACTGTATCAAGCTGAAACTCAGTGAGGTTGGTACCTTTGTCCTTCGGAGTAACTTTCCAACCGTGATTTCTATGCCATATACATGCAATTTTGCTTTACAGGTAATGCTTCCTAATTTTGTCAGATACAATCTGTATCCTTAAAAGCCAGGTGAGCCTTTGCTACAAAGTATTTTCCTATCTGTACCCCCTCTGATCATATTTCTATCACTTTAAAAGCAAATGACTTACAATATCACATGCATATATTCATCTGTTGCTTTATGATGTGTTTCTATCCTTTGCATGGGTGCAGGGAGAATTCCTAACCAGCTCATAATCTTCTTATGAGTAAAAATATGTTTTTGTGTGTCCTTTTGGGAGACAGAGGGGTAGGTACAGGACAATATACAACCCTGAGCAAATCTCAATACGTTCTTATCTGCTTTGTCAAAGTAATAGTTCAGCGTTTATTTCTTTAAGCTGAGTAGAAAAAGTATTTTAAAATTGGATGTGTGTATATATATAGTTTGAACTTTTGGGTGTTTATTTTCCCATTAATATAAAGTTTCTGTACATGAGGCTTCTCTCCCAGACATTTACGACCTAGTGCTATGGAGGATGTTGTTAATATGTGGAATGAAATATGTATCCGTAGTGAAATGGGCATGGCCTTACATAGGATATGAGGTATTCATGAAATGCTGTCTGAATGGCTTTTCAACCACACACATTAGACTCAGTTAATGTAATTGCTGTTAAATGCAGTTTTTATTGATGGTGTGACATTTTTAAAAGAAGTCAGCCAGAAGTTATGAAAGCTCATCTCTATTTTAATCCTGCTAGTTCTATCTCAGAATTAAGGCTCTCATTCCCTTTGCTAGGTGATCACTTTCCGCTGATCCAATATGCTTCAGAACGCCAACATTCAATAGGTGCTGAAGGTATGTTAATTTTTGCAACATTAGAAATACAGGGATTTTTAAAGTTTCTATCACAATGTTCTTAATTCTTTCTGTCCAGAGACCTCATATAACTTCTGTGCCATAATGGATTGCATACTCCTCTAAAATTTTTTTTTGAGTATTTTTTTTTGAGCATAGTTGACACACATTGTTACATTACTTTCAGGTGTGCAACATAGTGATTCAACTCCTCTGTATGTTATGCTTTGTTCACCACAACTGTAGCTATCATCTGTCACCACACACTGCTATTACAATACCATTGACTATATTCTCTATGCTGTGCCTTTTATTCCCTGACTTATTCAATCTGTAACTGGAAGCCTGTATCTTCCACTCCCCTTCACACATTTTGCCCATCTCCCCTACCCAGGTCTCATCTTCTTTTCAAAAGAATGAAAAAAAGTTACGAGAATTTACCTAAAATCTGAGACCCAAAAAACTTTATTATGGACAGCCACCATTTATTGAATGCTCACTGTGTGCTGTTAAGTTCTTATAACACATCGTATCCCTTCTTATACATAAGGACACCAGGGAGCACTCAGCTCAGGAAGAGTACATCCCTAGCCTAAGGATTTGCCCAACAGCAGTTAATGACTGAGAAGCCAAGTTCTTCCTAACAATTGCATACACTGCACCCAATTGAAACTGCTTTGTTAAAATGCAACAGAATCTGGAAATATACTTTAATGAAATGAGCCATCAAAAGAAACAACAGATAGGTGCAAGATTTTTAGAGAATCAATGTCTACAGGAATCTAAAATTATATCTAATAGCTAACATTTATTAAGCATGTAGTAGGGGCAGAATACTATTCCAAAGCATTTTACATATGGTTTTCTCATTTAATTCTTATGTCAAACTTGTGGGTAAGTATAATCGTAATTAATGAATGACAAAACATCATCTGTAGGATTAAAAAATGTAAATAACCCTTTCAAAGTCACATTTTAACGATAAGGGAACTGAGGCCAGACTTGTGGAATGTCTGGACAGAATCCATGCCAGATCACCATGCCTTTGTTTACATCATAGATTAGAAGCATAGTAAACATTTTCCTTTTTTCCCCTCAAAGTTTCTCTTTTCTCCATAATTGAGCTAGTTCACATGCAGAGTCACCAAGCCATCTTTATTGTATATTACATTTTTTCATTAAATCATTAAAGTCAGACCTATTGTCTGAATTAAAGGAAATGTAGTTTTTAAACTTTTTAATGTTTATTCATTTTAGGGAGGAGAGAGAGGGAGCACGAGTGGGGGAGCAGAGAGAGAAAGGGAGACACAGAAACTAAAGCAGGCTCCAGGCTCTGAGCTGTCAGGACAGAGCCTGATGCAGGGCCTGAACTCATGAACCATGAAATCATGACCTGAGCCAAAGTCAGATGCTCAACTGACTAAGCCACCCAGACGCCCCGGAAATGTAGTTATTTTTGCCCTCTGAAATATGTGTGTGTGTGTGTGTGTGTGTGTGTGTGCATTTATTGTGATTTACTGTGTGACTGTTTTATGCTATTTCTCATCCGGGTGAATATTAAAGCAGCCTGACCTAGAAAGGAGAAATGGGAGCAGAACAAGTTAATTGCTTTCATGGTACACTCAATAGGACCAAATGGTTGATTAAACAAAACAATAAATAAGGAGGAGTTATAGCATAAGTAAATGGGATTGGTAATACCACCTATAAGAATTGAGGAATCCAGTGGTTCTTGTTTGGGGTGAAAATGAAGGCAGGTTTTTTTGTTTTGTTTTGTTTTTAACTTTATTCATTTATTTTGAGAGAGACAGAGAGAGAGAGAGAGCACATGTGCATGCGTGAGTGAGCATGGTAGGGGCAGAGAGAAGGAGAGAAAGAATCCCAAGCAGGCCCTGTGCTGTGCCCAACATGGAGCTCTCATGAACCGTGAGATCATGACCTGAGTTGAAATCAAAAGTTGGATGTTTAACAGATTGAGACACCCAGGCACCCCATAAATGAAAGCAGTTTTAAGTGGCTTGTGTTTAAAGTACCGTGGGCCACTAGGGGATGCTGTCTAGCACATATTCATAACTGGGCATCTGTAATGTCAGTGAAGCTGCCTGAACTACAGATAAAGTTAGAAGTCACCTTAGCTAAAACATCCACAACAGGCATTGTTTTATCTAGTGCTTTAATTACAATTCATTTAATCCTCACAACTATCCTTAGGTATGTAGTAAGTTAAATAGTGCCCCTTGAAATTCATGTCCACTGGGAACCTCAGAAAGTGACCTTATTTGGGAATAGGGTCTTTGCAGATGTGATTAAGATGAGGTCTTACTGGATTGGGTATCCAATATCCTCAATCCAATGATTAGTGTCCTCATAAGAAGGGGAGGGGACACACAGAGACAGAGAGGCTGTGACGACACAGCCACAGGCTAGACTTACACTGTCACATGCCAAGGTACAGCTGGGGTCACCAGAAGCTGGAAGAGGCAAGGAAGGATTCTTCTCTAGACTGTTTGGTGGGAACATGACCCTTCTGATAACTTGGCTTCAGACCTCTGGCTTCCCGATCTGTGAGAACATACATTTCTGTTGCTTTAAGCCAGCAAGTTTGTGGTAATTTGCTAAGGCAGCCCTAGGAAACTGATACAAAGCGTACACTTTTATATCATCATTTTATAAGTGAAGACAGTGAAGCACAGATGAGGGTATCCCACGTGCTCTCTCAAGGTCACAGAGCTAAAAAGAACTAAAATTCAAACTTGGCTTTTCTGGCTTCAGAGTTTTGCACTTAACCACCACCTATACTGCCTCTATTATTTTTTGATTACCTCATGATAAAGAGTGACCTAGCTGTGTATATAGAACTAGAGACAGCACAGCATTCCCTAGAGGCAAACTGTTATCCAGAAAATATAAAGGTTAGGGTCAAACCACTTTTCCCTATCCTGCTATTTGATTGTGAAACCATTAGGTACTGTCTTGTCAAAACTTGATATAATGAAATAAACACATTTACTACATATGTAGCAAAAGGGAGCTATTAAAGACATGAATTTATTTGTCATACTCTATGACAACTTCTACAACTCACTTTCTAAATACCCGTATCAGAATATACTGTTTACCTAAGTTCTTTTATAGCCCAATATAATAGAGGTTTCTTGGACCTACACTTATGTAGAGTCAACTATACTTCTGATCCTGTCTCCACATCAAAAAATAAATAGGATTAGATTATAGATTGAGTGACTATGGTGAAGTCAAATCATATTTTTTTTCAATAAAAACTATATGTTTTATACGATTGAACATATGTTATGTGGCCACCCTTTTTGAATTTTTGAAGGGAAGTTGTTTCTCTTTGACACTCTCTAGATCATTTGGTTCGTTGGAGGAGAAACCCAGATTTCTCAGTAATAGGTTAACCACAATTAACATACATCTGCTACATGTTATACACTGTACATACATTACTTTATTTAGCCCTCTGAAGCTAAATAATGACTCTCTGGGAATTTTATTGCCATATTATAGATGTGAACAAGAAGGAACAGAGAGAATAAATAACTTGAAGAAGACTACACAGATTTTGTCAAAGCTGGGACTCAAGGCCATGTTTCTCCAACTTCTGTCCTCTCTTTTTTGACTATGTTTAGCCTGTAACTTTTAGTCTATACCAAATGAAGACAGCCATCAATGCCATAAAAATGAGAGGCACAGGATTTTAATTGCTCAGTTTGAAAAAGATGTTTACATGTTTCACTTACCACCCCTGTAGCTGGAGTAAGGATAACATAAGGCTCCCTGTGAATAATGCCCTGCCTTATGGAGGAATAGAGCTATTAGCGTGCAGCTGATAGGCTCATGAATCTTACTTGCATTGGAGTTGTCCAGAAAAATTGTCTGCCTACTGTTCTAAAGCCTGCCTTTTATTGCAAAGAGTAAGATAGTACAGGCACACAGTGGTAGAATGATTAAAGACAGAAAGTGAGTAAGGTGGCTCACAACTTAAGAAACATAAAAATGAGAAGTCTGTCTATTGCTTATTTCTTTTTTTTATTTTTATTTTTAATTTACTTTTTTTTTTTTAATTTTTTTTTCAACGTTTATTTATTTTTCGGACAGAGAGAGACAGAGCATGAACGAGGGAGGGGCAGAGAGAGAGGGAGACACAGAATCGGAAACAGGCTCCAGGCTCCGAGCCATCAGCCCAGAGCCTGACACGGGGCTCGAACTCACGGACCGCGAGATCGTGACCTGGCTGAAGTCGGACGCTTAACCGACTGCGCCACCCAGGCGCCCCTAATTTACTTTTGAGAGAGAGACAGAGATGGAGACCGAATGGGGGAAGAGCAGAGAGAGAGAGGTAGACCCAGAATCCGAAGCAGCTCTAGGCTTTGAGCTGTTAGCACAGAGCCCAATGAGGGACTCGAACCCACAAACCATGAGATCACAACCTGAGCTGAAGTCAGAAGCTTAACCGACCGAGCCACCGACTGAGCCACCCAGGTGCCCTGTCTATTGCTTATTTCTTTAGTTAACCCCCTTGCATACCTGAAATGACACATTTGTCTCTTAAGAGGCTCTAGTTCTTTTTTTTAACGTTTATTTATTTTTGAGAGAGAGAGAGAGACAGAGCATGAACGGGGGAGGGGCAGAGAGAGAGGGAGACACAGAATCTGAAACAGGCTCCAGGCTCTGAGCAGTCAGCACAGAGCCCGACGCGGGGCTTGAACTCACGAACCGTGAGATCGTGACCTGAGCCGAAGTCGGACGCTTAACCCACTGAGCCACCCAGGCGCCCCAAGAGGCTTTAGTTCTTGAACATATTCTTTTGTACTTTTTAAACTTTGTGAACCAGCAGAGGGAGCTATATGGTCAAAAGCAGTTTGTTCTTTTTAAAATGATGTAATACGTACTGAATGTGAAGCTCTTCTTTCTGGCTTCATTGCCAATGAAAAAAATATGACCTCCCCCCTTCCCCCCTCCCCCCGCCTATATGGTGTTTACTTAAGGGATCAAAACCCTCCTGGGGGGGTCTAGTGGCCAATTACCAGGGGGTAGAACAGAACATTATTTACACAGCACACACTGGAGTGGCTCCATGGGATCTGTTCTGTTCTATTGAGTAATTATATAATTACATGAAAAAATATATTTATCTCAGAGATCAAAAGGGATTAAAATGTCTGTCTGGAAAACTAGGAATGCTGATATAAATGCAAAGAATTCTTTGGTTTGGCCTTACAAGTAAAACATGGGACCTGTGGTAATTCAACAATTAATTAATCTTAATAAGATGAAAGAAAGCTTTGGCATTAACAAGGCCCTATGATATTTACTTTTGGAATATTTTTCATTGCTAACTTCAATAAATTGATATGTTAATTGAATTTATGTGCATTAAAATTAAGGCTATGCCAGTGTTTCTCTATTTTATCTTGGTTCAGCTCTTAGAAAATGTATCTTAATCCAAAAAAAAATAATTTAAGTTTATGACATTTCAAGTTATTCAAAAACAAGTAGCAATGTTTAAGTAATATGAAATTTGAAGCATATTTTGCCATGTTTTGGGATTCTTTGAGGTCATAAAGGGCAGTTTTAGTTTTCATTTTTCAAGTGTGCATTCATGTTGTACTTCTTTTTAAATTTGAACATAGAGTAGAGGTTTTTAAAGTTTTCATTATTTCTACAATATATCTGTATGTCCTGGTAATTATAGAAGATTAACTAAATAATAATCAAATGACATTTTGCCTATCATCTTCCAAGAAAGCCCAAAGTAATATTAATTCTATTATTTTTTTTTTCACAATGTTTAGGATGAGCAAGATGGGTACAAAATGTAGAGTTCAACATTATCAAATATGCTAAGATTGGCAAACAAATCTCTTTCCCATATTTCTTCATGCTAGAATTTTCAGGTGTGGTATAAAAATCCAGTTGAATTACTTAATAGTAGAAAAATTGTAATGTTGAAGAAAATAGCATAAGCAGAATACTATAGGCTTATATAATTGGGAATGAGCAATAGGAAAAGTTTTGGAGGAAATTATTACCCAAGTGCTAATTAATTTATTGTTTAGAGGAGGAATTGCATCAAAGAGTAATAGTAGGGTTGGAAGCTTTGAAAAAACTCTGATCAACTTCATTAACCATGAAGGTTGAAAGAATGAAAGGGGAGCAGTATTGGAAATCTCAGTTCCAATAATCCTTCCCCCCATTTCTCTGACCTAATTTTTACATGTGTTCTCCTTCCATAACATCAAAGGTAAGGTCAGGTACCTTTTGCTTGTGAATTTTAAAAAGATGAACAAATGGAAGGAGAGGACTTCTCTTCTTGTCCCATTCTTCTAGAAGTTCAAAATCCTTGATAGAGACACTAACAACTGTCCCGAAAGATCCAGACTAATTCCCACAATAATAGAATAAATGTTTTCAAGGCAAACATCAAAATAATAAATAGTGGAACTAAATTAAAAAGCTAAAATTAAAATAACATTCATTATAAATACACAGTAAAAATACATTTTTAATCAGTTTTCAAACTTTTTTTTTTTTTTTTTGCCATACAGAAAGCTGTATTGAGACCTACTGTTACACAAGGTAAGGGTTATCATGCAGTGGTGATTTTCAATACATGAAATACATTTATTTTTCACTTAACTACAATAAGAGGCAAAACTGATAATCTAGAGATTATCAAATGAACTCAAAATGGAAACTGTCTTCAAAATTTGAACTAGATGCTTAGACTTCACGGTTTCACATGAAATGGACAGAATCTTGCACAGGGTCGACAGTCAATAAGAATTTTAAATTAGGTGAAATATTTCTCCAAGCATCACAGTATGGAAGAAAGATTTATTATTGCTCTAATTATTACTTATTTTCTGAAATAGTCCATAAAAAGACCATTTCAATGTGATTATCTGTGATAATGAATCCCTATGGCATTGGCAATTTGGCTCCAGAGAGCTCACCACTCCAAAGTGAAAAATAAAAATACTTCCTACTGTTTCTTATTTTAATAAATTTTCCAAACCAGATGAAACTCTGTAGGGACTGGAATAAAACTTGAAAGTTGGTCTTTACCTCTAGATTTCTGAGAAAGATCTTAAAGGAAACCTCTGCTGTGAGTAGGAGGTAAGGTGCTGATGTAGGAACATTGCTTAAGTAGGCCAAATTTGTTTACATACCCTTCCCAATGTCCCGGAATGACTAGAAGGCCAATTGATGAGCTACTGAGCTCTAGACCCCTCCCTGTTTCCTGTCACCTCACATTCTCATTAACCCCATCATCACTCTTCAAGATAACAACAGTGGCTGGGCATCAAGGCTTCAGAAAGAGGAAGCATGAGAGAGTCTATGTGTTTGCATTTCCATGGAATGAGAAGCACATACCACCCTGAATAGGAACTACTAAAAAGGGGCACCTGGGTAGCTTAGTCGGTAGAGTGTCCAACTCTTGATTTCGGCGGGGGTCATGATCCTAAGGTCCTGAGATCGAGCCCTGCTTCCGACTCCACTCAGCACAGAGCCTGTCTAAATTTCTCTCTCCCTCTCCCTCTCCCCGGCTTGTGCATGCCCTTTCTCTCTCTCTCAAAAAAAATAAATAAATAAAGTAGGATTTACCTTCTTACTTATTTATTTATGCTTATTTATTTATTTTGAGAGAGAGAAAGAGAGCATGCAAGCAGGGGAAGGACAGAGAGAGACAGAGAGAGAATCCTAACCAGGCTCTGCACTGTCAACACAGAGCCCCACGTGGGGCTCAATCCCACAAACCATGAGATCAAGACCTGAGTGGATATCAAGAGTCAGATGCTTAATGGACTGAGCCATCTAGGTACCCCTTCCTACCTTTTAAAGTACATATTATATTAAAATAGTACAAAAAATAGTTTTTCCTTAGTGACTTTAGGCCACTGTTTCGATCACCTTTGTCCCATGTGGTGCTATAACTATGTGCATAGCTAAAAAACTGAAACAGTAAACTTTCCTCAAAAATTTGACCCAGGGTCATTTGCTTGTGCTTCATCCCTTCCCAGACAGCTCCTGTAGCTCTTGCAGTCACTTTACTTGTTACTTCTACTGCTTACTTCTTTTTTCATTTGCCTCCAGATTTCCAGGGTCCAGGAGGACCATAGGTTTTCAAGAATTAAACATTTAATAATAGACTAAGCAACAGCATCAAATGCAGAAGAGGCAGGATGACGTCATTTCAAATGCTCCAAGTCCTTTATCAATTCTAGTCCAGCTCTATTTAAAGCTAAGATGTCTTTTGGCTTCTATACTGATGGAAACATGTGAGAGCCTTGCCCTAAGACAGCTTCTTAGACATCAATAATTTTTTAAGACTTTTAAAAAAAAATTTTAAGTAATCTCTACATCCAACTTGGGGCTGGAACTCATAACCCCAAGATCAAGAGTTGCATTCTCTATGGACTGAGCCAGCCAAGCACCCCTCAATAAGGTAATTTTAAGTTTGGTTTTAAAAATAAAATCTTACATAGTTACTCAAAAGTGCAGTGAATAAAATTTCTGTTCAAAGAAAACAAACAAAAAAAATAACTTCAGCATAACTATGAAGCATAAAGAAAGTACAGAATGGACCCCATTGGTGATTACTCCAGAAAGGAAGAGATGTAGAATATAGATCATAAATGCAGGGAAGCCTGGGTGGTTCAGTTGGTTAAGTGTCCAACGCTTGGTTGCAGCTCAGGTCATGATCTCAGGGTTCGGGAGTTCAAGCACTGTCAGTGCAGAGCCTGCTTGGGATTCTCTCTCTCCCTCTCTTTGCCCTTCCTCTGCTCGCACTGTCTCTGTCCCTCTCAAAATAAATAAATAAATGCGACGCATATTACATAATTTTTATCTTGGAGGCCTACTAATTTCCTAAAACTGTAACCTTCTACTTGGTATTTTATCTTTTAATGAAAAAACTGAAACAGTAAACCTTCCTCAAAAATTTGACCTAGGGTCATTTGTTTAAGGTAACATACAGCTCAGAGCTTAGCACAGAGTTTGAGTTAAGTAAATATTTGTATACTGATTGACAGCAATGCTGATTCCTCTACTATCCTATAATAAACATGCCACAGAAAGAGTACAGCCAGATCTAGCAACTGAAATGTGGGCTATTTTGTCATGAGGACCTTTTGAGAAAGGAATTAGTGAAGCTGTTTTAAAAATTATCTTGAGGATCAGACCTTTTCTTTCTTTCTTTTTTTTTTTTTTAAGGTGTAGATAAGAATATAAGGTTCTAAGAGGGAAAATGTTTAGAAAAGTTATACGGACTGGCACAAATTTGTAAAGAATGTAATTCTATCTTAAATTTGCCCCACTAAGCACCAGTTTCTCAATTTATCTTGACATTTTTATATTACAACACATTGCTAATTGGGTTTCCATTACTTTATCTGGAAAGATAATATAATGACTATTTCGGCTTCTCACAAGTCATAACTGTTATTTAGAAAGGCTAAATGCATTAAAGAAAAAGAAAGTGAGGTTAGTACTAGCAGTTAGCCATTCTTATATAAATAAGAGCATTGGAAACAGGCAGATGAACTGAGGCAAATAAGATCTAAGGTAGACTAATCTTTAAAAGTTAGCTCTGTAAATCAACTTCTTTGTCCCTTCCCTGCCCCATATTTTCAAAGCACTCAAGAGAACATGGTACATATCAAGGACTCTTAAGAATTGTCCAAAAGTCCTCTGTGGTCTTGGGATAAATTCCCAACACCTGAGCACAAGACACACAGGAAGGACCTTTTTTGGACAAGTCCCCAGCATCTCTCCAGTATTCTTTTGTCCACACATTCTACCCTTGGCTTCACGATGTTCCAGGTTCATGAGCCCTTTCACATTCTGTGCCTCCACGTCTGCTCCACCCTTTGCCTGGAACCCATCCCTTGGGCTTCTCAATGAAAATCTTACTCATTCCCTCAACTAACAGATGAAGTTCATCTCTTTTGTGAAGCCTTCACTATTGGTGACAGGGAGAGCTAGCGATTTCCGTCTCTGCTTCCAAATACTGCTGTCCATATAATTATACAGAACTTATTGTTATTTTTTTCCATAACTTTCCTTTTCACTTGACTACATTTTTTCCTATGGACAGAGACTGCGTTTAGCTCATCCCAAACTAAAAGAGCCTACTACACGACCGGGCAGAGAGTAGACATCTATAAATGGTTACAGAATGAGTAAGTGGCTGAATAAAATATACACCAAATTTATAACTTTTTCCATATGGCTAAAATTAAGCTATTAAATTCACATTTTTAAACCAGAAACCTCATTCACTCACTGATTCAGCATTTACTAAAAGCCTTCTGAAGACAAATGGAAGACAAGTAAGTCACTGGTTCTGTCCCCAAGGAATTCAGTCTTGCTACGTGGGATTATAGACACACACAAATAAGTGTGTGTAATACATTCTGAGTCTCAAGGCAGCACAGCTCAAAGAATTTAGAAGCATGGGGAAGAGAGAGAAGTCTTTCATGCAAATGAAGCTACAGAGCAAATGTGCAGGCTAGAAACCATGTATTATTTTCAAGGAGCTCAATACAGCTTAGCATTGCTGCAGCCTGAAATACAAGGAGACTGTGGCAGGAGGTGGGACTAGACAGGTATGAGGGGCCAGATCTTAAACAGCTCTGCACATTCTTTCCAGGGCTTTATTCTAAAGGAATCAGTGCACATTTAAAGGGTTGTAAAACAAAAAGACATGGGGCCAGATTTCTGTGGTTCAGCTGTTGGGAGCTAGGTTGGGGGGTGCAGGGGGAGGTGGGTTGGAGAGAGACAAGATTAAAGGCAAGCTTAGTTTGAGTACAAAACTGTTATTATATAGGGACCTATAATGTGAGTTCAAAATACAAAATAATTAAGAGCAAAGGTGCTAAGCATTCTGTAGTAACTTTGATATAAAAGATCTTGTAAAAACTTTCCATTAAGTTATAAAGTTGAGGGATCACTGGATTTTATTAGGGCAAACAGGATAGATGGGTAGAGTAAATGGAAAAAATGAGTTCTATTGTTATTCCATCAGAAAAGCAAGAAAGGCTCATGTCACAAGTTAGCCTTGTAAAGAAGAGTGACATTTAATGGGGTTCTGCTCTTCCATGAACCTTTCTTTTAAAATAAATATCCTATTTATCTTACAAGTTTTCTGTAAAAACAAATGAATTAATCAAAAACACATATGTTGCATATATTGAAGCACTACACAAGTATAAAGTGTTATGAATGATACTTTCTAAAATCTTTGATTTAAGTAAGGCAAATAGCCAATCTCCAAGAAGCAAATGTATTACTAATTCCACATCTATAAAGTGGCAATACAAATGCCATCCCAGAAAACATTGTATTAGGTTTTAAATGAAGGAAGGCAAGCCCATGAAGATGACATCTGCTCTTAGCCACTGTTTTTTCCTTCCAGGAACTTCCATTACCATTAATAAGAGTAAAGAGTGTACATCTGTATGCTGATAGTGTAGCATTAACCCTCCTAAACACTAATGGATATGATCCATTTCTGCAGAGCAAGAGATAGATTTCTCTATTTTTAGTAACTATGTCCCGATGCAAACATATATTTTACAGTATACTGACTCAAATAGAAAACAAAATTGTAACTTGAGGGCTTCTTGGAGAAATGACTGATTCTTAGACCAGGGCAGAAAATACACAAATGAACCTGGAGTAGCTTGTAGTGCCAGAAAGTAACAATATGCTAAAACAAACAAACAAAATAATAAAACGACAACAAAAACCCCATAATGATGGGTATATCAAAGGGAATGGCAATTAACTGGAAAAGCTTCCCAGAACTAGACCTGGAATAATCTGAGCAGCAAAATAAAGTAGCACTGGTTTATAATCTAAAGTATAAAATAAATATCTATGACTCAATACTGATAAAAATAAATTATTGAATACATAAAGAAATGGAGAAGAAACGAATGTCCTGTGCAGAAGAATTTCAAATAATTTATACATTCTTCAAGAAGGTGGAACACAACTTCTCACTCATCAAGTGTAAGCTACACATAATGACTCCCTTCCAAAGAGTACAGTATGGACAGGAAGCAAAAAACAGTAACTGTACTGTGGAGAATCCTGGCAAATACCACCTCACCCGTGATCAAGGTCAACATCAACAGTGATAAGTCAGGTTATCTCTATGTACCCTGGATGTCATGTGATGAAAAGGTCACCTTATATCTGCAGTCTTCCTCCCCCAAACCCACAAACCCAGTCTAATCAAGAGAAAAACATTAGACAAATCGCAATATAAGAGCATTTTAGAAAATACCCACCCACTGTTCTTCAAAACTGTCAAAGTCATCAAAAACAAGGGAAGTCTGAGAAACTGTCACAACCAAGAGGAGGCTAAGGAGACTTGATAACTAAATGTAATATTATATCCTGGGTGAGTACCTGGAACAGAAAAAGGACATTAGGTAAAAACTAAACAATGAATAAAGTATGGACTTTAATTAATAATAATGTGTCAACATTGGTTTATTAATTGTAACAAATGTACTATATTAATATAGGGTGTAAATGGTAGGGGAAACTGGATGCAGGGTACATGGGGACTCTGTACTATTGTCATAATTTTTCTGAAAATCTAAAACTGTTCTAAAATATAAAGTTTGTTTTTTAAAGCATAATTTGAGCTGGAAATTACTGTTTTGAAAAGAATATTATTGGAGTATCTGGGTGGCTCAGTCGGTTAAGCAACTGACCCTTGATTTTGGCTCAGGTCATGATCTCACAATTCATGGGATCAAGTCCCACATTGGGTTCTGCGCTAGCAGCATGGTGCCTGCTTGGGATTCTGTCTCTCCTTCTTGCTCTGCCCTTCCTCCACTCATGCATGCACACCTTCTCTCCAAATAAAGCAACTTTTAAAATGGAATAAAATGCACAAGGATTTCCAGATACTTTGGAAAACGTTGTCTACACAGTCCATTCGTGGGACCTACTTAAACCTTGTACTGCAGCAGAGGTCTTTGTAATGATCCATGCAGAAATTCACTCTATATTAGGGTATCATCTTAAATGCTTTCTAAGTTCATATGAACAAGAGGAATGAAAATGATGAGCCATGTATTATACTTTTCCATGACCTGGTCCATTTTACTTTCTAGGCACATGTGTAAAGATAACTGTTCCTTCTGTAATATGAAAGTGAATTCAATCTCCTGTCCCCCAGGCCTAGTGAGTCCTTTCAGACCCCCTGATACCTCTGTCAAATCTCTATTCCAAGATTCATTTGGGTGTGCTCTACCTGTCTACTTATGTGTTGCTTCTTCTAGACTGGTCTCCCATTGGGCAGAGAACTTTGCTTTTCATCTCTGTAGCAATGGCACTCTATTGCAGTACTTGGTATGCAGTGGCTGCTGATATGTGATTTGTGGCAGTATATGATTAGTGCTTATATAACTGAATTTTACTACTTGCATATTTGGAAAACATCTTGACACTATATCTTAATTCATCTGTTCCAACCAAAGGCAAAAGTTCATCTCCTTCCCTGCTTCTAAGATAGGAAGCAACTTTTAAAATTGCATCATTATTATTGGGGCACCTGGCTGGGTCATTCGGTTAAGCGTCCAGCTTTGGCTCAGGTCATGGTCTCATGGTTCATGAGTTCGAGCCCCACATCAGGCTCTGGGCTGACACGTCTGAGCCTGCTTTAGATTCTCTGTCTCTGCCCCTCCCCCACACTCTTTCTCTTAAAAATAACATTTAAAAATATTAAAGTTGCATATTATTTATACAGAAATGTAAATGAAAAAGACTAACTTAAAGATAGGTAAATAGAGTAAAACCTTGGGTTGAGAGTAACTTGTTCTGTGAGTGTTCCACAACGCAAGTAAACATTTTCTAATAAATTTTAACTTGATAAACAAGTGATGTCTTGCAATATGAGTAGTATGTAATGCTGAATGTCACATGATCACAACTGAGTTGGTGGTTCTTCTCTCTCTCTCTGAGATTGTGGGTGATCATCTCCCATGCTCAGATGCTCAGTCTCGGGCTATGGCGTTTGGCAGAAATCAGTGATTTTTCAGAATGTTGGAAGGTACCCACAACTGGCACTAGTGTTATTTTTTTGTCACTTCAAAGCACCTATGGACAGTCCTTTGCTTTTCCAAACAAGAGTAAGCTTAGGAATGTTCTGCTTCCTTCTAGGTCAGGCTGCCTGCAGATATAGACCCTTTCCTCTGCACCTTATTGTCAGTTACATTAAATACAGTATATGACAAGAGTTTATTAATACTGTACTGTAGTCAGCATCCATGCACGTGTATACAATGGACCCTATGCACAAAGATTCCATTGAGCCAATAAATAGCAGTGATTCTGTTAGTGATAGTGAAAGTTGTCCTTTGCAATAACCCTCTTCTCTTGTCTCCCTCACACCAGTCACAAAGGTTTTCAAAAGTAAGTGCAGGTTAATTTTTTTTCTTTTTCCTTATATTTTGCATTTTATTTACTATTTTGTATTATATTACAGTATTATGATCATTTTTATATGAATATTTTTGGGTTGTGGAATGAATCATCTAAGTTTCCATTATTTCTTATGGGGAAATTCACTTTGATATACAAGTGCTTTGGATTACAAGCAAGTTTCTGGAACGACGTATGCTTGCAAATCAAGGTTTTACTATATACACAAACGCATGAATGGAACCATATTGACAAACAGTGGTCTCCTTTTCAAAGTATAAGTGGCACCACATGAGATTAAGTTTCTTGTCCCAGATACTAAATTTTCAACTTAATCCATCTCAAGATCTTTTAGACCTTTCAACCTAATAATCATCAGCAATGCTATGGAATATGAAGTCTACTCATTTTTGCTGGCCTTTTCCACTTGCTTTACTCTCTCTCAATGTTGAACTCAGAAAAAAAAGACATCTTAGTGGCTTTCAGGAAAAGTACATTCTCAGATCAGTTCTCCACCCTAACCCCACCCTCTGCATTTAAAGATAGGAGGAAAGATGTACAAATACTTAGTGGAAGAAATTAAAGAGAAGTGAAGGAAGTGGATCTAGAAATAGAAGCATACTTGTTTTTTTGTTGTTGTTGTTTTGGGGGTTTTTTTACTTTTTTTTTTTTTAGAAATAAGCAAGACTTGTGTACCTTATTATCGAGAAATCTGTTGAAATGTTTCTTGAGTTGCATAAATAAGCCGTACCCTACTAGTAAATAAATCAAGCCAGCACAAACAAAAACAGCTAAGTTTTAGAAAGGCAAATGTGCTGAATACGTGGCAAAACACCCAAAGAAGGATAGAAATGTTTAAGAAAAGAATGTAGTATGGTAGAGATTGCCTGATGAGAAATTAGAAGATCTTGTCTTCTCTCCCTGTCTTTGATTTTCACTGTGCAGGGGGTGATAAGAACAATCTGGTCTATTCCTTCTGAGTATTTTTTCAGTCACAATTATAAGAGACTTGAAATCAGGAGGAGAGACTTGGTTGCAATTCCGTGTCATTATTGTTAGTCTACCTTCATTGGCTAATTATAGGCTGAATTTAGATGATGTGATTCCTGCTCATCCCTGTGGCTAGACATATATATGGCATAATCTTTAGCAATCCCTAAATTCACCATTAGCCATCACTTTGTTCTTATGCTTTCTTGAAACACAAGATTTATTAAATTAAATATAAATACTTCTGAGAGGGCTGTTAGCTGGGAAATAAGGTACACAGTACCTGAGGTGAAATGAAGGAAAAGCCAGCTGGCTTTTGTTGAAAAGAAAGTGAAAGGTCAAAGATTAGCTGCACAAATCTACCTCAGACAGGGGCAAATAAAAGTGGAGCAAATGTTGCAAAGCTGGATAATCCACATGCTTATCGGGTGGGCACTCTTAGGTGGATGGGTACCTTATAGGATTGGGCACCTCTAACTCTGACTTTTCAATTGCCACCAGAGCAAAACCCTGGCAGGTATTTCATTCTTCCCCAAGTCTTTTTGTCTTCTCCTCCATCTCTCTCCTGACCTCCTGCCTCCCTTATACAGGGCTCAGTGGAAATGGAAAAGAAGTGCTTCTGACTTAATCCAGAGTTCAAAGAATTATTCAAAGTAATTCCCACATACTGCATGCCTGCCCTAAACATTCTCTTTTCACATATTGTTTCATTATGTCTCTAGGGCAATCCTTTGGGGTAGGTATCATCAACATTTACCAATGATAAAGAAGAAATTAAACTCATTGACTTGCTGAAATTGAATAGTTAATAAACATTGACACCAAGGTTTGAACCCTGATTGCTTGTCCTCCAAAGTCCATGTCTTTTCATGTTGGGTTCAGTAAAATCATTTTGATCAATGGCTTTCTCTGATTTGAAGATTATCCTTCAGTTAATATGACATGTCACATCCTTGCCACTATCATCTACCGTGCTCTAAAAACCTGCTTAGCCTTTTTTATTGAGTTTTATTTAGTTCCCATCTTGCATTATTTGCATTTATTGCTTAACTATGAAAAGAGGCTGAGTTAAGATAAAATATCAAGATCACAATCATCCTTGGAGAAACAGAATGTAGGAGTTATAGTGCTGCACGCATTCAAAGACCTGTTTGATATATGAACTATTGGACATATGAGAAGAACAATCTCTGGACACCGAAGTAACTACAATTTTCTCTTAAAGAAATTACAAAGAGTGAGAGAAAGAAGATATTCTTCAGAAGTACATATAAAATCTGACTTGCTTTGCATTAAGAATGGTAATGTAACACCCTACTATGCAATGCTATTTTTCAGTCAGCTGATTCGTTTCATGTTCAAATTTCCTTTTAAATCGATAGCACTTGCTTTGCTCTCTTCAGTTAAAGGCATTTGCATTCCAGTAAAACACACACACACACACACACACACACACACACACACACACACAATGAGGATGGAAATGAGTCAGCTATTTCCTGTCCCAAGATTCAAATCTGCCTTGCTTTTCTGAAAACGTGATTCAAGCTCTTCAACAAAACCTTAACTGGCTGTTCTGTAAATTACAAGGCTGACCACAATATAAACACAAAAAAAGTGTACATGAAAATTCAGTGATCAGCTATCAATTTCTGATAATCCTCAGAACTTTCTACTTATATAATTATGAAGCACTATATTACAAAAGGTAATAGAAAAGTAAATCTGTTTTCTATGCAAACTTCAACTTTTGTCATTTTTATGTTATAATATACATTATGAATTTATGATTCATCTGTACAGATGAAAAAATGTGGTCAGCATAAAAATAAATGAAACACAACAATGTATCTAACAATATCCTTCACAATATCCTCTGGTTTTAAGGACTGGAGTCCTGTTATATAAGTCTATTTCATAATTGTTTCAATGGTGGCATTCAGGGAGATCGATGTCAACTAGAGAGAGATAATGTGTGCTACAAGGCCCTCTCTTTGCCCTGTTCTGTTTGATATGTTTATTACAGATGTAGATAAAAATACCAAAGATAAGTTTATTTTATCTGTGGATGAAACGTGACTGAGATAAGAAATGGATGACAGAATCAAAATACAAAATATGACATGTTCATGTGACTGCCTGATTCTAACAAGAGAAAGTTCAATTGGGATGACAGCACTGTCTTGCTTTTTTGGTTCAAAAAAGACATAATTTTAAAATGGGAAGGGACCCCTGCATGGCTCAGTTAAGTGTCAGAGTCTTGGTTTCAGCTCAGGTCATGATCTCACAGTTCATGAGTTCAAGCCCCATGTCAGGCTCTGTGCTGACAGCATGGAAGTCTGCTTGAGATTCTCTCTCTGCCCCTTCACTGCTCCTGTGTTCACATGCATGCTCTTTCTCTCTCAAAAATAAATAATAAAAAAGACTTGGAAGTTTTGAATTTACAGTAAGTTCACTATTTTTCACCAATGTATATGCCTGCCAGAAAAGTTAATAAGAGATTAGGTTGCCTTATTATAATTAAATAATCTGGGAAAAGGGGGTGATAGGCATCATTAAAGTCTCCATTCTGTTCTGATCAAACCACATTTAAATATTAGGTTGATACTGAATGATATACTTCTATATATCAAAATGGAGCTTATTAGGAGATCAAGAAAGAATGTGAAAAAACAAAGTGGCAGGCATAACTGACATTGAGATATTTTAACCTTGAAATAAGTAAATTAATGGTGAGGTAGGGACCTGATAGATGTCCTGAAATATTTAGATAGCTGCCATTTTTAAAATTTGTCATAAATAGTAATAAGATATAGAACAAGAATACAAGAATACAAATTGTTAGGGACCTCAACAGAAAAAAAAGGCCTTTCTAATAGACCAGAGATAAAGTAGATATCCACAGGAAATGATTCATGCACCAACATTTGTGTGTTGAGTATATTTTTAAAATTTATTTTAAAATATATTTATAAGCACTGCTTATGTCTCAAGCATTATGTTAAGCCCTGCAAATATAGTAGTAATTAAAATAGACACCTGTTATTGATGCTACTACATACATTACTTCCAATCTAGTTGAAGACAAAGACATTAGTAAATAACTGGACATAATTACTTGCTATGAAAAAACCCTAGAGATTATAACTATCAACAGAATATATAGCTATAGGGAATTTAGATAGAGAGTTAGCAAAAGCTCCTTTCAGGAACTGATCTCTAGGGATAGGACCTGAATGTTAAGTAGGAGTTAGCCAATGAAGAATGACGACAAGGAGGAGGTAGGGAAAAACATTCTAGGTGAAGGGAAGAATGTGTCAGTCTTTCTTGAATCAGGGAAGAACTTGGTGCATCCAGAAGTTGGCAGAATACCAACATGTCTGAGACCTAGTGGAAAGAGAAGAGGCAGATTGGAGCCTTGGGCCAGTAAGCTTTGAAAGCTTTGCTCTGGAATAGGGATTTTATCTAATGGCAATGGGGAGCTATAAAAGAGTTTTAACCAAGGAAGGAGCATAACCACTTCTGAGTTTTAAATGTTCACTTTGGTTACAGTATAGAAAACTCATGGGAAGCAAGGAGAGAAAGACTGGATGTTGAGTAGTCAGTTATAGGTATAGCTTGATTTATTGCACTTCTCTTCATTGCATGTTGCAGATACTGCATTTTTTTTTTTTACAAATTGAAGGGCTGTGGTAACCCTAAATCAAGCAAGTCTATTGGTACAATTTTTCCAATAGCATTTGCTCACTTTGTGTCTTGCACCACATTTTAGAAATTCTTGCAATATTTCAAACGTTTTCATTGTTATCACATTATGGTGATCTGTGATCAGGGGTCTTTGATGTTACTACTGTTAAATGTTTTGGGGTGCCATGAACTGCGCCCATATAATATGGTGAAATTAATTGAAAAATGTGTGTTCTGACTACTTCACTGACCATCTGTTTCCTATCTCTCTCCCTCTTCTTGGGCCTCCCTTTTCCCTAAGACACAGCAATATTCAAATTAGGCCAATTAATAATCCTACAATGGTCTCTGAGTCCTCAAGTGAAAGGAAGAGTCACACATCTCTCACTTTAAATCAAAAGCTAGGCATTATTAAGCTTAGTGAGGATGGCATGTCAAAGCCAAGATAGATCAAAAGCTAGGCCTCTTGTGCCTAGTTAGCCAAACTGTGAATGCAAAGGAAAGTTCCTAAAGGAAATTAAAAGTGCTACTCCAATGAACACACATTACAAAAAGCAAAACAGTATTATTGCTGATATAGAGAAAGTCTGAGTGGTCTGGGTAGAAGATTAAGCTGGTCTCAATACTCCCTAAACCAAAGCCGAATCTGGAGCAAGGCCATAACTCTCTTCAATTCTGTGAAGACTGAAAAAGTTGAGATGCTACCGAAGAAAAGTTTGGAGCTACCAGAGGTTGGCTTATGAGGTTTAAAAAAAGAAGGCATATCCATAACACTACAGTGCCAGGTGAAAGAGCAAGAACTTACGTAGAAGCTGCAGCAAGTTATCTAGAAGATCTAGCTAAGATAATATAATGAAAGTGGCTACACTAAACAACAGATCTTCAAGGTAGATGACAAAGCCTTCTGTCAGAAGAAGATGTCATCTAGGACTTTCATTGATAGAGAGGAAAAGTTAATTCCTGGCTTTAAAACTTCAAAGGACAGGCTGATCTCTTGTTAGCGCTAACGTAGCTGGTGACTTTAAGTTGAAGCCAATGATCACTTATGTTCAGACAATCCTAGGGCCCTTAAGATTTATGGTAAATCTACTCTGCTTGTACTCCATAAATGGAAAAACAAATCATGCATGACTGCACATTGTTCATAAAATGGTTTACTTAATATTTTAAATCTCACTGTTGGGACCTACTGCTCAAAAAAAAAAAAAAGATTCCTTTTAAAATATTACTACTTGTTGACAATACACCTGGTCACTCAAGTGCTCTGATGGAGATGTACAATGAGACTGATGTTGTTTCCATGCGCTAACATAATATCCATTCTGTAGCCCATGAGTCAAGGGGCAATTTTGACTTTTGGGTCTTATTCATTAAGAAATGTGTTTCTTAAGACTATAGCTGACATAGATAATGATTACTCCAATAGATCTGTGTAAAGCAAATCACAACTTTCTTGAAAGGATTCATTATTCTAGGAGCCACTGAGAACATTCATGACTCATGGGAAGAGGTCAAAATATCAACATTAACAGAACAGGAGTTTGGAAGAAGTTGATGCCAACCTTTATGGAAAACTTTGAGGGTTCAAGATTTCAGTGCAGGAAGTAGCTGCAGATGGGGTAAAATAGCTAGAAAACTAGAATTAGAAGTGGAGCCTGAAGATGTGACTGAATTGCTGCAATCTCATGATAAAACTTGAACAAATGAGGAATCACTTCTTATGTACGAGCAAAGAAAGTGGTTTTTTTGAGATGAAATCTACTCCTGGTAAAGATACTGTGAAGATTGTTGAAATGACAACATTGATTTAAAATACTACATAAACTTAGTTGATAAAGCTGTGGCAGACTTAGAAAGGACTGACTTCAAGTTTGAAAGAAGTTCTACTGTGGGTAAAATGCTTTCAAACAGTATCACATACAACAGAGAAATCATTTATGAAAGAAAAGTCCATTTATGTGGCAAACTTTATTGTCGTCTGATTTTAAGAAATTGCCACAGTCACCCCAACCTTCAGCAACCACCACCCTGATCAGTCAGCAGCCATCACAATGGAAGCAAGACCCTCCACCAGAAAAACCATTATGGCTTGCTGAAAACACACAATGGTTAGCATTTTTTAGCAATAAAGTATTTTTAAATGAAGGCATATATGTTATTTTTTAGACATAATGCTATTGTACACTTAATAGACTACAGTATAGTGTGAACATAACTTTTATATTCACTGGAAAACTAAAAAATTCATTTTATTCACCTTATTGTGGTGGTTTAGAGTATCTTCGAGGTATGCCTATATATCCTGGCAAAGACATGATTGTGATTTGAAATGTGGTGATTATGTTGGAGATAAGAGAAGACAAAAGGTGGGAGAGATAAGAGATAGTAATGGGGTGAAATCCATGAAACCTGGTGTTCTATTATTGAAGAGAGTGGAAGAAAGAGAGAGGTTCACTGGAGGCTCTCAGAACTCAGCAATATGCAGCTAGGCAGATGGATATTCCACTTGCTGAGAAGGGAAACAGTGCAGGTCAAACTGATCTGGTTTTGAAAAAATTCAAAGGTCAGTCTTGACCATATTAATTTTTTTTTTCAATGTTTATTTATTTTTGGGACAGAGAGAGAGACAGAGCATGAACGGGGGAGGGGCAGAGAGAGAGGGAGACACAGAATCGGAAACAGGCTCCAGGCTCCGAGCCATCAGCCCAGAGCCTGACGCGGGGCTCGAACCCACGGACCGCGAGATCGTGACCTGGCCGAAGTCGGACGCTCAACCGACTGCGCCACCCAGGCGCCCCGACCATATTAATTTTGATCTCATTATCTCTTTGATCTCCATGAGACATGTTAAGTAGGTGATTGGATATTTGAGTCTGGTCAATCTTTAGACTTGCTGCAGCAGAATCACTTGGAACTTTTGATTATCTGGCTCTACCTCCAGGCCCAATATACTAGAATCCTCAAGACAACACAGCCAATGTATTACCCTGAGGTTATATGCAGTGGAAGAAATTCAATCATCACTGGGTAGTTACACTAGTTAACCTTTAAGCTCCTTGAACACACTGAATGCCTATGATATTATGAATAGAAAAACAGCCAGATACAGTACCAAATCTATTATTATATCCTAAGAGTAAATGTGCTGAATGAACCACGAAATACCTCTGAAGGAAGAGAGCCATATCCAGACTCTTCTATTTACATTGCCATATTTATATCATATGGTGCTGCCACCCTGGCCATAAACTATTGACCCAGGCCCCACCTAATGGTTCTGGTGGTCCTTGAGATGATCTTTCTTAAGAAGCCAGCCCAACCGATGCACCATTCTGGACGATAATTAATGTACCAAATTATATGTTTCTCTTTGATCAGAGGGGACAGGAGTGGGAAAAAGTAAAACTAGTAAAGCAGAAGTATACATATAAGTAGGAATACAAGACTTAAGGGAGAATCTGGCAAAGAGAGAAGCAAAGAGAAATATAAGCAGAATACACCTATGAAAATTAGTAGAACAAGGCTTAAGAGACATCCTCTTCTCAGCAGATGACAGTGTGACTGGATTTCCTAGTTCATTACAGTTCATTTATTCATCTAGTACTTATCAAGCAGCTAAATGTGTCTGTCAGGCACTGTTCTAGGTGCTGCAGATACTCAAATGAACAAAATTTATCACAGGTACCTCCTTCATGATAAGTGTTATGGAAAAAACAAGGCAGCGTGTAAAGACATAGACAGTGATATAGGAGGAGTTAGTAACAGGGAAGGAAGGCCTCTAAGGAGGTAACATTAGCTGAGGCATCTGTGAGGCCACTGGGCAAAGAGTATTCCAGACAGACAAAATAGAAAGGACAAATGTTCTAGAATGGAATTTGTTTGGCATGTTTAAAAATAGTGAACAAGCCCATGAGGTTGGGCTCCATTGAAAAGGGGCAGTGTGAAAGGAGATGAGGTCAAAGAGAGAGGCTGGTGCAGAGCATTTAGGGACTTGGTTGGATTTTCAATTTTATTCTGAACGTGATAGGAAGCCATTGAGGACTTTGATCAAGAGGAGGGTATGATATCATCTGTAAGTCAGAGGAATTACTGTGGCATCTGGGTGAGCACTAGATAGTGGAGAGAGGTAAGAGCAGCATCAGGGTGACCAGTAAGAAAAAGACTCCAGCAGTCCAGGCAAGAAAGAATGGTGACCTGCAGGGGCGCCTGGGAGGCTCGGTCAGTTGAGCATCCGACTTCGGCTCAGGTCATGAGCTCACGGTTTGTGGGTTCGAGCCCCGTGTCAGGCTCTGTGCTGACAGCTCAGAGCCTGGAGCTTGCTTCAGATTCTGTCTCCATCTCTCTCTCTCTGCCCCTCCCGCACTCACGCTCTGCTCTCTCTCCTACTCCAATATAAATAAAAAATTAAAAAAAGAAAGAAAGAATGGTGACTTGCATAAGATAGCAGCTGTGGAAGATGTGGGGAGTACTCAGATTAAGAGGTGCACTTTGAAATTAGAGCTAACAAGAACAGACAGTCAATTGGGTAAGGGAGAGAAGTCTAGGATTACATGAAGGCTTTTGTTCTCAACAGCTGAATATAATTTATTAGTATAGGGAAAACCAGAAAAGCGCCAAAGAGTTTCACTTCGGACATACTAAATTTGAGAAGGCTAATAACAATCAGGGGAAAAAAAATCGGAGGTTGGTTGGAATTGGCAATCTGAAGTTCAGGAGATATGTTAGGATTGCAGATATAAATTTGGAAGTCATCACTATATCAGTCTTGACAGTATGACTGTTTAAAATGGTTTCCTCTGCTCTATTTCTTATCCACATACCTTCATATAAAACCCTCATCACAAGAGGTAACCTGGACATGTCTTTGTTTCCTGAAACCTGCTGGAGACAGAAGTGCCACCGTTACCGAAAAAGGAAAAACTAAATGCACTTAGGAGAAAGGAGATCAGTCTGTCCATGCATTAATCAAAACACTATAGGTAGGATGTCGCCTCTCTCCCCTCCTGCTACTTTGATCTCCGTACCTGGCAACTCCTCACAACTGAGTAAAGGAAGGGGAGAAGGAAGGAATCTGGCTAGTTTGTGTTTGTTTCGTTGTATTTTGTTTTGTTTCACTAACCAGTTATTTGCTAGGTCCTTCATGAAGTCCTAGTTGGCCTTTTTGTTAGTTAATTTTTTCAGAACTATTAATCACATCTGTTGCTGCTTTGCTCTCTCAGCAAACTTTTTTTTATACTCAATAATGGATAATCACGTTCCACTCCAATTTGAAGAATTACACATTTTGGAGCAATTGTATTACTGTATTTAGCATCTCAATAACATTTCCTTTGCTAATTCATCTTTCTTATGATTGAAGCTTCTTAATGTGCTCACAATGCACCATATGTTACCATAGCTTAATTTTGTCTTGAAATATTCATTTCTAGCTCTTGGGGACAGGTAGACTGAATAAAACATGTGGATTTAGCTTTCTCTCTCTCTCTCTTTATTTTTTTATCAGAAGCAGGAGATTTACCTAGGTATTTACTGGTTAAAATGAGGACCTAGGTGGCTTATAGTAACACACTAGTATCCTCTTGAAAGAATTACTGTGCTTTCTCAAGGCTTTAACTCATGACCAAAATGACTGTCACTGAATAGCCATCTTGGAGGGATCGACAGTAGTAAGGTCGCCTGTGAAAATGTGCAATATGACTAACTTCCCTAAATGTTAGGATCCCACATTCTTATGATATTTGAGAGCTAAATATAATGAAAGCCCTTGGGGTTTTGATTTTAAGAATTTCCTTTAAAAATAATCCTATTATTCTCTGAGGACACGAGAACAGTATTACTTTATTTAGTTAAGCCAACCTAAAATAGAACAGAGGAAATCATTAAACAAGTGAACATATATCTTTTACTGTTGCCCACTCATGCCAAAACTGATGTGTATTAAAAGTACAAGATGACTTACAATAGGAAATATACCTTCAAATGATCATATTTGTCATCAGAGAGGGAAGCCGGATAATCTCAACAATCACCCTGGAATAAACTACAATGTTGATGATTGTGTTATTTACTGCAGTCTTACAAACAAACAAACATGGGGTTTTATAGCTGCACAGGAAGGAAGTTTACTGAGAGTAGCGATTAATGTGTCCATTTATATTCCACTTCCCTGAAAAAGCCTCAAATCTAGAGAGAATACAGAGTGGAAAATTTCACTCCCAATTTAGACATCTCTCCAGACTCCAGAGGAAGCTGCCCAGCTGGCCTCTCCTGTAGTTGAAACGGAGCTTGATGAGCCACTGGGCCAATGGCCCAGGTGACAGCCTGGTGCAGGAGCTACTGGACTGAGCACTCTGCCTCACATCAGGAACATTTTTGTGTGAGAAATAAAAGAAGCCTTCTCTGGAACTGGTGTCAGTCAAAATTCTGATACCCTTAGATATTCTTTTAGCAGTTCCAATTTGGGGGAAGAAATCTGGAAAAATGCCAGGATATGAGCTAGCATTTTTAGTTGTTATTTGAACAGCTGTTACATGTACAGCTAATGACTGTTTGATTGGGTTTCTCAGAGCTGCTCTTGACACAAGGCAATGAGGCAACACTTTACATTAACTGTGCCCCCAATTCAAGTTATTCTACTTTGCATAAGCCTAGGGAAAAAATGGCAATTTTCTGGCAACAGTAATTAGGGATTCTGGAAAGATCCCTTCAAAAAAAATATAAGGAAGGGTAAAAGAAAAGCCTTTGTTATTATTTTGGAAAATGTGAATTTCCAGACGGAAATTCAGAGACCTCTCTAGTTATTCCTTCTTCAGTTACCTGTTTTATTCTTGATGAAACTAAGTTTTAAATGAATAAAGTATCTTATTGAAAGTAGCATTACCAAGTTGTAAAACTGCGACCAGATCAAGCTTATACTCAAGCATATGGTCTTTGAAAACAGACAGCGTACCAGCCATGAGCTCAACATTCACGGCAACCCGAAACAGTACCTGAACAGTACCTTTCATGGCCGGTGGTGTGTACACGCTCTGCTTCCTCTGCTTAGGGGATGCATTTTGTGACTGTGGACAAAAAGAAAAGAGGAAAAGGCGTATTTGAATAAAAATTGACCCTGTGAGGGAAATACACTGCCATATTTCAAAGAGCTTTCTGATTCCCCGTCATGAAATACAATGCAAATCAATTAGAAATTATATCCATGTTCATTGATATCACAGTTTTATTTATTTATTTATTTATTTTTTACTTTTTTTTCATTTTTGTTATTTTTTATTTTTTATTATGAAATTTATTGTCAAATTGGTTTGATATCACAGTTTTAAAAGTATATGAAGCTATTTTATCATAAAACTCTTCATCCATTGCAGTCTTGAAATTACTCCTTTTATTTTCTCACTTAGTAATGTTTGTTTATTTTAAAAAGAAACAGAAAAAGAGACACCAATCCTTTTTGTTTGTGAGAAAAAAACATAAGGGCCAGGACAAAGTATACTCAAAAAGCTATGTCCATGGGATAACTATATCTGCTCATAGGATTTTTGAGTGGTTTTAGGTACATAATGAAGGTTGTTGGTAAGTAATACCTATTTATAAACCTCTGGAATTGACATGTTCAATCTAATATCTCCATTGACTTGGAATTACAATGTTGAGATAATATTCTCTTTTTTTGTAAAAGATAAATAGGTTCTTTCCTAACAAAACTGCTATTTAACACTCTTACCTATGCACACTAGACCAGGATTGAATTATTGAAGAGAGAATTTTTGTATTAAAAATTATAAAAATTGGAACACAGAAACATATTTCAAGGGTCAAAACCACAAACTATATATATATATATATATATATATATATATACTATAGTATATAGTATATAATATATATATACTATATATATAAATTATATATATACATATATATACATATATATATGAGTATATATAAATTAAACTATCCCTACATATGACTATATTATTTATTATGATAAATTACATATGTAGTCTATTTTCTAATTGGATTATGTCAAAGATTCCTTTTTAATAGTTTATTGATTTATATTTCATTGTGGCAAAAGTAGGGGTCTTAATCAATGAGTTTTAGTGTGTAGAGCAATTATTTTTGCTTTGAAAAGGTCAGGTATAAATGGTAACAAGATGCTTTTTTGGGGATTATTCTAGGCTTTCATGTATATTAGAAAGAACATAACCTACAGTCTGAAAAAAACTAGAAACTATTTCATTGAACAGTAAATAGAACTTGAGGTATTTTTCCTTGTACATACTAAAGTTTAATTGCCCTCAAAAGTATCATGAAGATGTAGACACTTACCTGATGCAAAAACAATATACTAAAAAGGAAAAATCCAACCAAATATCACCAAATCCATATCAACAAGCAAATGGTCCAAGCACATTTCTCCAGAATGGAATATGTGAGTACCAGTTCATTATGCCCAGATGCAGGCAGAGGGACTCTATGTTAATGTTAAACATGTAGTGTAAACACAGACAGTTCTGGTGTTCCTTTACTGTATTCGTCTCATCCAGTTGATTTAAAGAAGCAATCACTTTTGGTATTTCTTATATATTTATCTCCATACATATATTCAAAGATCAAGTAGAAAATTAATTCGACAGAAAATTTTGCTTTGTAACACGTAGTACAACTTGTTAAGTAATAAAAACTGATTTATATTTATGTAAGAGTTCAGTTATCAAAGCATTTTCACATTTATAACCTCTTTAAAAATTTAGAAAAGTCTTAGATATTATTTGGCATTTTGTTCTTTCTACATTTCCTCTGGGTATTGCTATATGCCTAATGCAGCTATGGGAGTTGACTAGTATGTCTGCACAGCAGTCAATCCTTGTCCTATTTCTGAGTACAGTTTACTTACTTTTTTGTATTCCATATATTCTATATTATTAGCTTCCTACCCTCCCCTGGTTCCTATTTTCCATCTGAACTCCTACATGTGTATGTGAACCTCTGGCCTCAGGGTGTGCTCTTGGCTTCACACACCAGAAGACCCTTTAAGAGGTGTCGGCCCCCGTCTTCTTGCTCCAGGATTCCAACATTGGCTGGCCCTAGCCTGTAGATGGTCATAAACGAGTCACTAAACTGAAAATAACAACACCATATCTTGCCACTAAAAGCAATGGTTTATTTTACAAGTTTTTTCAGGGGTTGGCATTTCATAAGTTGAGAACCAATGTAGCATAGAGGCAGAGATTTAACAACCCCATTTTACTGTTTCTTCGGTCAGGAAAAGCAAACTAGTTTTTACATTAGTTATATTGATATATTTTATGTAACATCAAGCCAAGCTAATTATGTCTTTAATTGAACACCTATTTATACAAAATATAAGGAAACTTACTTCAGCTTGTGTGTTGGTCACCCTCTTGTCATCTATTTCTGTAACAGAAGTAGATATAATTTATTAGAAAGGTGATTTCTTTATAATATGCATATTAACATTTTTGATAACATTAACAATATGATAAAAAATAATTTAATAATTACCTTATATTTATACAACATCTGTGGCTTAGGGAAAGGGGGACAGAGGAGGTGGTTTCCTTCTGAGATAACCTTCTCCCAAAGGTTTAAAAAAGGCAGTTTAAAAAAAAAACGTATCTCTCTTGAAATACAAATTGCCCACCTTCCAGAAATCAGAAAGGAAACCAGGGAAATGGCCCTTGAACCAACTGTTTGTGTCACCAACCTCACAGTGCTAAGGCATAAACAACCTCCTCCATGGATTTTGCTGCCTCTGTCTGCTCAACTGTAGCTTGTCAAATTTCCTCAAGTTTGCTGCTAAGCTGAACAAAGCACCTTTCCCACTCTGCCCGATCACTCTGATTCTGAGACAGGCAGCACCCTCTTGTCTATATGCCCCTGGAAAGAATCATTTGCTTTGTCAGAAATATTTCTTATGACAATGCTAGGGAAAATAGTACAAATGCTGTCTGTATAAAAACGAAAATGAGAAGGGGAGAGAGGAGGAAGAGGCGCTCACATACTGCCCCTTCAACAGAAAGAAGACCTTCTGAGTTTCTTTTGTACCCCCTCATCTACTTTATATGGATCTTGACTTTTCTTTTTAAATTATTTTTTTTTTAATTTTTTTTTTCAACATTTATTTTTGGGACAGAGAGAGACAGAGCATGAACGGGGGAGGGGCAGAGAGAGAGGGAGACACAGAATCGGAAACAGGCTCCAGGTTCCGAGCCATCAGCCCAGAGCCTGACGCGGGGCTCGAACTCCCGGACCGCGAGATCATGACCTGGCTGAAGTCGGACGCTTAACCGACTGCGCCACCCAGGAGCCCCATGGATCTTGACTTTTCTTAATGGTTATTTGACTTCCCTAAAACATTCCTCCATCTCTCATCTGTACTGCAGAGGCTAGGTTTCTCAATATTTCAAAAAAAAAAAAAAAAAAAAAGACTAGGAAACTCTTTTCTCCAACCAAACTGCCCCAGATATTGTGCAATCCCCTGACTACCATCTGCCAGGGACAACCACAGCATTGCAACTATTGGGGTGGTCAGTGTGGGTTCCCACATGGGACCCGGGGGATGGAGGGGTTGTTCTCAAGTTTGAGAATCACAAAGCTATCCTATATTAGCAAAGTCATCTGACTTTGATTCTCCTTAAACATCTAGACATGGAGAACCTAGAGCTCCTTAGTTTCCCACCTTTTAAAATGTTCACAGGCTTTGGTTACCACAGCCATCAATTGCAAGAAATCCTGCCCCATGCATGTTGGCACATCTGCGATCGGAAGGCATCTTACAAAGGCAAGAGGCAGGGCACCTGGGAGGCTTAGTAGGTTGAGCGACTCACTTTGGCTCTGGTCATGATCTCAGGGTTCATGAGTTCAAGCCCACATAGGGCTGGCTGCTATCAGCACATAACCTCTGTTTCCCCCTTCTCTGCTCCTCCCCCATTTGCACTCTATCTCTTGAAAAAACAAAGTTGGGGCGCCTGGGTGGCTCAGTAGGTTAAGCTGTTGACTGGGGCTCAGGTCATGATCTCACGGCTCGTGAGTTCTAACCCCGCATCAGGCTCTGTGCTGAAGTTCAGGGCCTGGAGCCTGCTTCAAATTCCATGTCTCCCTATCTCTTTGCCTCCCACCTTCCATTCATGCTCTGTCTCTCCCTCTGTCAAAAATAAATAAAACATTAAAAATTTTGTAATAAATAAATTAAAATTAAAAACAAAAGGCAAAAGGCTTCACAATATTGGGTCCAACTGGGCGACTCTCAGGGACAAAGGTGTGTCTCACCCACTTTGAGCCTTCTCTGTCTTAGGAACATTGACAGTTAGGCCTGGAACAAAACGGTGCTTAACTGAGGGTGAAGGAAAACACTGTGCTGAGAAAAACGCTCAGCGAAGCAGAATACGTGTCCTTGTCTAGCCCTGGGACCACTGGAGGCTGGGCAGGGCTGACAGGCCCTCTGGCCTCTGTGAAGGGACAGTCTGGTGCTAACCCACCGGTGACTGCTAATCTCAGGGAACACCCGGCAGAGGTAAGAACATTGACCTGGTTTTCCTACAGCAGGCTGTGTTTAACCTTCCTGCACCTCACCCCACTTCTAGCTGCAATGGTGAAAGTAAACCTTTATTCCACTGAGTGGCGTATCCAATTCTGAAGGAAACCGAGCTGTGTTCGGTGGCATTAAATGTGTTCAACTGTAAGAGAAATGTCCAAGCCTTGGCACCGTTTATGAAATTTGGCCTTAAATTCACACCCAAAGAAACGTGCGTGAACACAGCTCTGTCCACAGCTCCTGGCCTGGGTGGGATCTCAGAGGGCCTCGAACGGAAGAGCCCAGACATCCTGCTCAGTCCCTCCCCTTCCCCCTCCCACCCCCCACCTCCGCTCCACAAAGCAGGCAGAGGGCTCAAGAGTTGGCTGCTCTGTCAAATGTAGGCTTCCAGCGGAGCATTTTAAATATTTATGTATTTTGAGAGAGAGAGAGAGAGAGAGAGAGAGAGAGAGAGAGAGAGAGAGAGAGAGAGAGAGAAGGGATAGGGGTGGGGTAGCAGCAGAGAGAGGGAGAGATGGCGCTGTTGGGGCAGAGCCCCACGCGGGATCCACCCCACTAACTGTGAGATCGTGACCTGTTGTGGAGCATTTTAGAAGCAACTCTCCGGATGTCTTTTGGCTTCCCCTTGGAGATGAGTGTGCACGGCTCGCAGGGCAGCTTTCTGGAACGGGTAGTCAGCACCTGCTTCCCTACATCCTGTTAGATCACAGGCCTGGACTCCAGGTTCAGCATGCGCATGGACAACGGCTACGTCTTCGTTCCCCGCAGCTCCACCACACCCACAGTCCCAGCCATTAAAATGAATTTCTTGATGAAGATTTCCAGGCTTCCTCGAACCTGGCCAGGGTGGGCGCAGGCGTGGACTCAAAGAGGTCCGCGTCGCCTTGGCTGTGGGGGTGGGAGGCTGTGCCGGACATCCAGTGGTGCCTGTTGAGCTCGCTGAGGGACAGACTGGGAAACATGCCCTTGCCCTGCCGCCTGCCAACCAGTTCAGCACGCGCAGGGGATGGAATCTTCCTCCAAGAAGGAACAGCTCTTCAGTCCTGTCCTGACAGTGCATGGGCTCCGGAAACAGGGCAGGGCCCGGGCTGATGCTGGACCTATCGTCTTCCAGCCTGGCAGCCTCCCGCTGTGCACTGCAATACCGATCTGTCCTCGTCCTCAGCCTTGTCACATGCCCAGGCGGCTCGGGTTCCCGGGAGGCACTTTCTGGCACATTCCACCAGGTGCTCATGCTCCAACCCACCCCAGCCAGCACCACGAGGTGGGGCGTGTAGTCCTTTCTCAGGCGGGAATTAAGTCCCTCTCCACAGATCTTTGCTGTATTTTTGTGGCACTGAGGCAGTGGAGACCAACTGTGTTTTCCGGGTAAGCAGCCTCAGGGGTCACCTCCGGGAGAAGCGGTTCCGGGTCAGGACGCGGTTCGAGGTTCAGGCGTTCGCGCCGACTCTGTGCCTTCCTCTGTGAGCCTGCGTGCGGGACCTCGCCGGACACGCCCACCGCGTGTGGACCTTTACCACCCGCACGCGGTGCTCTCGCCACCTGGACGCCACCCGGAAGAGACCTGTGCTTTTGGAGGTAAGCAGAATTTCACTTGTGCTCAAATCCATTGGTTGACGAAAGTGCCGACTTTTCCAATAAGGTATTTGTCTCATATCTCGATTCTGAATTAGTAAGAATTCCTACCGAACAAAATTCTCCAAACTTGTTTGGGGATGCCACACGAAGCGTGTTATCCAGCGTGGTGACTTCAATTTCAAACTTTTCTTGCCCATCCACTGTAGCCAAAATGGGCGTGGGCAGTCCGGATAAGGGAGGAGAGAGCCGGGATGGGGAAAATCACCGCCACTGCCGAACTGTCTGTGGGGTGAGGCCGGGTCGGGACCCGGCCTCGCGCGGTGCCGAAGCTGCTCTGCCGCCACCACCTTAGCCGCCGTCCCTGGTCTCGCTGCCTTGACCTACTGTCCCGGTTACCCTATCCTGGCCCTCAGGTGAGCGCCAAGGCTGAGAGGCTGAGCCCATGGTCCAAACACTGAACGAGGTGTTCATCAAGGAATAACTGTCTCAAGTCAGTGATACAGATCTGCATCAATTGACGTGAAAAGATGTACTAAAAGGATTTCAAAACCAAAGGAATGGTATTTTTATTTCATAAAGTATAGATAACCCAGAGATGATAGAGAAGTGCATGTATATTCATAAAAGGATATATTCAATACGTTAACTGTAGTTATCTTCGGTGATTGAATAACACTTTACCTGTACTGTTTCTTTTTCTAGTGAACATACATTACATACATACAATGAAAAACTATGTGTACGTATCGTGTGGATATATAGAAACACGTATATAGGTAGTAAAATTTCTATAGAAGTCCACAATGCATACTGTCTATATTTCATGTAGTAAGAGACCAAAATAGACAAGCAGCAAAAACAAAACAAAACAAAACAAAAGACAAGCAGCTAGAATGAATAGTATATGGAACTATTATTTATTCTAATCTTATATCTTGATTACTAGACTTTTAGAAGTTATGGAATTGTGGAACCTAATAAATTTGCCCTCCCTTGTGTAGGGGTGAGCAGACAGGAACTATTGGCTAAGGACAGCAATCACAATTGTTTGATATTCCTGGAAGTATCTGGGTCATTATCAGGTAACTGTGAATACACTGAATTGAGCAGTTATATCAAAGCAAAATCTTTTGCTATCATCTTTTAAGTAAATATGAAATATGATCCACTTTAACAATGCATGTACTGTGATCCATTGGTTGGTTAAATGTCAGTTGTGTTTCTTAAGATTTTATTTATTCCTTAGGAGTTTTCAAATTTTATCCCAGGACTCAGAACCTATTGTTTTGAGAACAAAATGGTGTCCAGTCATTCAGCCTTGTGCCTTCTTACTGTCTGAATATAACACACACTAAAATAATGTCTTTTCAAGACAACTGTATAGACTTCACCGTTTCATAATTCAATGAAAAAGGTTTTTTTCTTGTTGGTTAGTTTTTCTTATTAATATCAGTCTCGAACTGATTAAGTTAGCCAGTTAAAAGTACTTTTAAAAAATATACAATTTTGTTTTATATTATGAGTCTGTTTTTCATGATTCCAGAATAGCTTCTGTTTCTTCTCTACTCTGAATTTTTGGGGAGTATCAAAAAAGGTAACATAAATTACATTTTTTTTAGAATTTAAACATGTTTTTTTTCCCACTTCACTCATTTGGGACTTATTTTAGTTAGCTGACAGGAATAAGTAAAATAGACAGGAATTTAGTCTATTTTAGCCACTTGACAACAAATTATAATCATACATGTTTGTTATATGATCATATAATCATTTTCTTTTACTGAAAATATTAGAACACAATAAAAAAACCTGCATATTTTGTGATTTTAGGTAATTTCACACCAAAAGACCAAATCAGGAATAATCCTAAAAAGCAGTAAATAATTTCCTTTCCTCAGTTTACAAAATTGCAGGTTGAAACAGCAAAACAACATTCTTCCGTGTTGTTGCAGTGATCTCACATTTGTGTTATTGATGTGGGAGAGTGTTATAGGAGAAACTAGTGTGTCTAATCATCATCCAGTACAGTAGAATTCATTATAAGAGGATTGAATTTGACAAAACCACCATTATTATGTATGATGACAAGTCTCATACACATGCGCGCGCACACACACACACCAGCTAAATTATAGATTGTTTTATTTATCACGGCATTCCTTTGGCATTGTCTAAACATAACTTAGCAGACAAGGTAACAGCCAAATATAACTGCTCAAACAGGAGGAAGGAAATTGAGATTTCCCAATATCCTTTTCTTCCAATGACAAAGACTATAGGTTTGTTTTCACAGATTCTTATTTTATCTGTCCAATTTAGCATGGAGTCAGAACTCTGGCCACCTAAAGCATATGCAAAACCTTATTACAAATAATAATTTTGAATTGTTTTGTGACACTCACATGATTAATGTGTCCACTCCATCATTTAACTGCAGTGTAATAAATTCAGTTTCCATAGTTTCTCTTCTCTGTAGCCAATTGCCATAAAAACCATGCTTTAATCTGTTAGTTGCCTGTGACTTTGTTGGAATAATAGGTTAAGAAAAATCAGATTCTTCCATCCCTATTGTCTCTACCAAAGGAAAGTTCAGGAATGAACATTGGAATGGCCTCTTTTAAAAGTCTGCCATCCACATTGAGTTTCTACTGGATTGCCTTTTTATAGGTATACTTGAGATTGTCACTTGATGTTCTAACTAGTATATATTTATCTACTTAGGGAGATGATTACAAAGTCAAGTGAAAAGGATTCTAAAATCTAGAAAAATTTTGTATGACAAAAACCTGGATGAAGATTAATTCAAAGTTCTTAACTTCCTATCAATTGAATGGTTTGTTGTATGTGGAATTAAGTGTTCAATCCATTAACTTACAGCACTTTCCATAATTTTTTCATTAATAACTGAAAAAATCTTGCATCTCTTCCATATTAAGCAATCTAAGACAGTGCCTCTACAGACAGATCCTTCTAAAGGCAGCGATTGTAGGAGCAGAGGTCATTGACACCTTTATATTTAAACTATAATTATTCAAAACCATCCCTTAAAATAAATCCTGGAAGAGATCAGACTAATTTCCTGAATTACCTTTTTTATTTATTTTGCTAAAATTTTTGTTTCAGTGTCATTTAATACTTCACTAAATTTATCATTAAAAATCCTTAATCTACAATTAGTGCTTTATCGTATTTTCAAAAATGTAGGAAAAGTATATGCTATGAATCATTATATTATCACATTTTTAAAAATTTTTATAAAATATTAACCATCTGTCTTCACTAAACCTGAAATATTTCATATACATCTTTAAATCCAAAAATTGATGGTTTAAATATATTCAAAGAGTGGAGATAGATATGGAGAGGTTATTTTTTGGCTGTCAACATTCACTCCTATATGCTAGTCAAGTTTTTGATTAAAAAATATTTTCTATGTGTCTTCTGAGGCAGTGAGACTCATCTAATAGATCTATAAGAATCGCATATGCGTTTAGCAAAGTTTGAATTGAAAAATAGAGGTCATGTAAGTTTACAAGACGTGATGACAAAGTAGTAATTTCTTGACTGATTTTTACTTTTTAAAAATGTCCACCAATGGAAATATTACAACCCATGTGGTAATGATATTTAGTTACCAAGAAAAACCAGGACTGGCTCTTATGAACATTACCACTTTGTGCTCTAGAACTCTGAAACGTCCCTCATTAAACCACAGTATTCCAGCTGCCATACTAAATATTACTAGAAATTGATTTTTCCCTTCTTCTACTAATCTACCAAGAGAGTAAACGCTACAATTGCACAGATTTTACACACTAGCCAGCATCTAAATTATTCTTCCTCTTTTTCAGGAACACTAATAATAAACTGGGCACAGAAAATATTAATAAAATTGCAGAATAAATCTCATTCATGCACATATTCTTTCTCCCATTTCTTTTTCTATCCTGTTAAGCTAGTGTTCGAAGTGAATGCCCATCTTTTGCCATCAAATTCCTTAGTAAAATTCAAAGTAGATAAGGATAGGTTATTTTCGCATCCAGTCTGTGTGTGTTGCTGGATTATAAAAGGCTTAGCTGCCGTTTTGTTTTTGTTTAAAACCAGAACGTACTTCCTTCTCTATGGGAAGCTTCCCTGAACATTCAGAGAGAATGTTTTTGATTCTCTCCTTTGTAAAGTTAGTCAAGAGAGAATGTTTGACTGCTATAATACAATCTGGTTGAAATTGTGGTCAAATGTGTTCTGGGACTCACACTCTAAGGAAATGTATGCAAAGCACACCCAAATTGATAAATGATGTGGAAAAAGCCTTCTACGTTAAAATGTTTTTCTTTTGAAGTTTCCTCTCAGCTTTGCAGTTGTTTTGCACTCCACTTTATTGTAAAAATACAAGTGCTGGTTTATAGATGACAGGAAGACAGATATAACTAAGTGAAGCAAGATGAGTATTTTGGCAGGGGTCTGGAAGAATAAGGTAATTAAGCCAGGCTGTGGGATCAATGCATGAGGTATTACCAGAGTGTGACACTGATCAGAGAACTGGTGAGGGTGGCATCCAAACAGGTGGTCTGGAGGTACCATTAAGAGTTAACACGTGGACAAGCAGAAGATTGCAGTGTTGAGTAGGTAGTAGAGGCAGCATTTTTGTACCCAAAATACTGAACTGGAACAATGTCAGCAGATAGATTCGAATTCTGAGAGGCAATTCAGTCCTAAAGACCAGAATTGGGATTTCAAGCTATAGTACAAGCTGGCAGGGTCATATAAGTAGGTGGTAAAGATCAGCTTTCGTGAAACTAAGCATTAAGATTAGGGACACAGCCACTGAGAGTCTGGACTATTAGAGAAAGATTACTAAAAGACTGAGTTGAAATTATATGGGATAGTCACAGAGCTAAGAAAGTAAACAGAATAATAAAACATGCTTTAATATGAAATTTTGAGGTTTTGCTTGGAGTGGTATGTATCAGTTCACCATAGGCCAGTGATACCACTTATCACAACTAGAAAAGCAAGATAAAGTAAAGAATGCATGAAGATCTGCAGAGCAAACTACAGAGACCAGAGACATTGCAGAGTGACAGGCCAGGCCACCAAGTCCGATTTGGCCCCTGGCAGAGGACTACTGTGGGGGAACAGAATCCAGAGATTTTGTTGATTATGTGGGACTGGAGTAACAAAACTGAAGACTTGCCCAGCATATCTTTCTGTTCTATGTTCCACTTTTTGTCTAATAAATGGAGTTATCCGCCTTGGCAGATACTATGCTAGATCCCTAGTGTATTTTCAGTCAGTGTTTCCTTTTCATTTTTCCTAGCACTAATTTGTGAAAAAAGAATTAATTCTCTCCCATAGAGGAGTAGTAGCAGAGAAAAGCAATTCATAGTCTTCTTTCTGAGGTGCCGTGGAGACTAAATCACACGGGCATTGGTGCCATCTTTGACAGTCTCAGAAGGAATTTGCCATCAGATCTCTGAAAACAGCAGTGAAATCTAAATGATTACCCTTCTGCAGATTCTGTATTTTGGTATCTAACATATTTGAAGGTTGAACATCTTCTCAGAAACCCTTGGATCACAAGTATTGACGAGATCATCTATGGCTGTGTAATACAGAGAAGGGCAGAGTTAAAGACAAAAATTGTATAGATGGCTTTAGGTCTACTAGTTCGAGAACAGTCACTGACCCGTGAGCCTTCAGAACTGAATAAGATAAATCAAATGCAAATGAAAGAAATTGCTGTGCACAGCTCAGCTCTTCATTGGGCATGTAAATTTGTCATTACCTTGTGGTTTTAGCATTCCAGCATAGAATCAGTCAGTTAAAAGTGCCAGAGAAATCTATCATGTGTTTCTTACGTAGAACACTCACTGTTTCTTTTTAGTAGGGCAATGCAGAATCTCCTAAGACAGCTATGGTGAAACCTCTTTCTGACTTGTTATCAAACTCTCCACTTTTCAAAATGAGCTCTAGTCAGGGGCCTTTTTGCAGAAAGCCTGCTGGGCTCTGTTGGAGGCCTATCATTTGAGGCTGTGAGTTAAGCCACTAGGCAGTGGTTTCAGCTGTGTTTTTCTTTGAGTTCTTAGATTTAGCCAAAACTGGGGCCCAAATTAAAACCACCAGAGCAATGAATTTATATGCGCTGGAAAGGAGACATGGGGAAAAGAAGCAAACAGTAGAAATAGTTTCATCCTGTTGTGCCAAGATTCACACAGCTGTATTGTTCTTTCAGTATTATTTATAGCTTTCTACTTTTAACTGATAGAAGTTGGCATATAACCTCATTACCAAATAGGTTTTTATCTCTCAGAGCCCCCTACAAAATGGTTCATTTCTGTGGCAGTCAGTGAGAATCAGATATATATTCTATGTGGAAATAGTGAAGGAGATGACAAGGAAAACAAAATGGATCATGTTGGTTTATTAAGAACTCTCAACCAGCAATTGTCTTATGAGAGAGGTTAGAAATCTTCCAAACTGTTTTTATGCTTATATTTCATCATTTCTGCTGCCACTTCCAAACACAGTAAAAAAAGAACAGAAAAATCAGATCATTTAAAACCTCAAAAGTCTGCTTTTCATTAGTATTCTTGATTTTTGTAAACTTGGTTTCTCTTATAAAACATATTTTATCCTACCACAGAATCAGCTTACATGAGGGCCAAAGAACTGTTGCGTCATCCCATCAGTGGTGATTCTCAATCATAGGTAAAGTTGTTCTGCCTATCTGGAGTTTGGATTTCTCACATTTGCTCCAGGAAAATAAATTTACTCCTTTAATGCATGTTTTTAAAAATTTTTTTCAGGAGAGGGTAGGGAATGACATCAGTTTAATCACCCACACTTGTTTTAGTAGCTCTAATTTTTTAAAATTCCATATCCTTTGGGGTGCCTAGGTGGCTCAGTTGGTTAAGTGTCCGACTCTTTATCTTGGTTCAGGTCCTGATCTCATGGTTAGGTTCATGAGATCAAGCCCTGCATAGGGCTGTGTCCTGACAATGCTGAGTCAGCTTGGGGTTCTCTCTCTGCCCCTGCCCTGTGTGCTCACATGCATTCTCTCTCAAAATAATGAAATAAACTTTGGGGGGAAAATTCCATCTCCTTTTCTTAGAATTACCTAGAGAACTGATGATAAATTATACATTTTATTTTTACATCAATTTTATCCATTTACTTAAAAATAATTATCAGATGGGGCGCCTGGGTGGCGCAGTCGGTTAAGCGTCCGACTTCAGCCAGGTCACGATCTCGCGGTCCGTGAGTTCGAGCCCCGCTTCGGGCTCTGGGCTGATGGCTCAGAGCCTGGAGCCTGTTTCCGATTCTGTGTCTCCCTCTCTCTCTGCCCCTCCCCTGTTCATGCTTTGTCTCTCTCTGTCCCAAAAATAAATTTAAAAAAATGAAAAAAAAAATTAAAAAAAAATAATTATCAAATGTTTCAGGTAATGTGGACAACCAATCAAGTAATTATTTAATAAACACTTATCTTCCCCACAATGTGCTCTATGTCATTTTGACCTAATAAAATGAAATCTAGTTAGGATTTGAATAGGTTTTAACCAATTTAAAACACTAAAATTTCATTATTCTATCACAGAAAATGTCACAAAGATATTCTTAGCAGAGTCCCCAGATGAAGTCCCATAACTAGGCACCTTATAAATAAGAGTAGAAGAAATGATTGAGGTGAACATGAGAACAATATTCAGAGGTTAATCATTTGAATGGTAATGATAGAAAATTTCGAAGAAATTTTGAGAACTTTAGAGATGGATCTGAGTGGCATTGGAGTTGGAAAAGAATTGGCTGTTTACCAATATTTGGAATATTTAGTACTCTTTGCACTCCATAGAACATTTCCTCCTTTTTCACACTGGCTGTCAAAGTTGACAAGACTTATTAAATTTGCTTTGCAACTTACATCAATCATTAGAGAAAATATAATAGTTTCAGTTTGTAAAAAAGATAATGGAATATAAAGTAAACTTCAAAAATATTTCTTTATATCTTATAAATTTAATTACTTGACATGATTATTCAACTTGAAATTATTTCTAATTTGAATTATTAGCTCCTAATTTTCAAAGGTCAAGTTGGGGCTGCAGTTCATGCATAAAAAATGGCAGGCAAAGCTAAACTTAAAATTAGGTTTCCGTGTATTCTTTTGAAGCCAAATATAAGTGGATATTTGACAATTTTGGAGTCTCTCTACCTTCATCAAACTGCTAAACTACAGGATTTCTTGTTTAAGTCAGATTCTTACTTCTTAATCATGCTATTTGATATTCTCTATTGAAAAAAATTTAATTTTTTTCCAAATTCCTCTGTGTTTCAACTGTGTAGACACACCACTGTGAATTTCAAAATAATTTTATCTGAGTAATTCTGTTATGAGTATACCATTGTAAAATGACTTAAAATGAAGCACCAGTCTCCTCCTTTTAATGAGAATTTTCTATAACAAGAGGCAAACATCCCTTTTTTAGTTTAAATGGAAGATAAATTCCTAAAAATTACAAGGTGTCACTCAACACATTGAGTACATGTGAGTACCTATAAACAACAGGATAATATTTTCATGGCTTAATCAACTGAAGGCATTCCTATCACTGATGATAAATACGCTTCTGTTAGTTATGGAAGGAAAGGTCAGTGGAACTATAATTCTCCTCTACTTTACATAACTTTTTGTAGAAAAAGTCTTGAAAGTCTTGGAAAGTACAGAAGTTAGCTTTCGTCAGTAGATCATCTATAAACATTATTTCACATTCTAGGTAATATTTCTAACAAAAAATATTTCATTCACTCAGTTTTATTTTTATTTTTTAATTTTTTAAAACCCTATTTATTTATTTATTTATTTATTTATTTATTTAATTCATTTTGAGAGACAGAGAGAGACAGAGCATGAGTAGGGAAGGGGCAGAGAGAGAGGGAGACACAGAATCTGAAGCAGGCTCCAGGCTCTGAGCTGTCAGCACAGAGCTCCATGCAGGGCTCGAACCCACAAACTATGAGATCATGACCAGAGCCTAGGTCAAACACTTAACCGACTGAGCCACCCAGGTGTCCCTCATTCACTCAGTTTTAAAGATTGAAGGAATTAAATATCTGTGTAGTCAGGTTGTCTTTTCAACTCTTGGTATTTTTCCTGTCCTGGAAACCTTAACCTTCATGCTGTTTCTCAAAAAAAAAAAAATTATCTCAGATATAGTTTACTTGAGGATTTCACAGTATAGAAAGAAATGACTATTTATAGTAGATACATGGAAGAACTATTAGAGGAAAAAGTATTATAATTAGATACTACTTCAACATGTTTATCACCAAGTTCAGATAGGAAAACAGAAAAATCATGTGTGTGTCTGTATGTGTGTGTGTCAGGAGGGAAAAATAGCTTTATATTTTAAACATTTTTAAGTCTTAAAACATTTTTTCCTATGAATGGTGATATAAGAAGAAAATTAAATGAAAACACATAAATGCAGTTTATCGGTTATATGATAGATTGTGTTTTTTAGAAGGCTGTCACCAGGGATCTAAAATGCATCCAGTATTTTAATAATAATTTATTGCATGTATAATACATTTAGGGCATCCTGCTAGGAACTGGGGTTCAGCCTGAAACAACCACAGTACAGTGTTATAAATAAAGACTGTGATGGAGGAAGCACAAGGTGTGGTACAAGCATATGTCAAGGACATCAAGCTTAGTTTTGGCAGAGCCACAGAGACTTCTCAGAGGAAAGGACATCCAAGCTGATGTGACAGCAAAGGTAGGTGGGATAGGGAAAGTTGATGGGACAAGGAAGTTAGATGAGGGGGGGAGAAGAGATTTTAACCAGAAGAGGCTATTTGTGGGGATATCCCGAGGTGTGAAAGAGCATGACAGTTTCTTAGGTATTGAACAAAACTCAAATATTTGGACTGTTGAATGATAGGAGTAGGTTCAGAGAGAACAGAGTGAAAACTTAAGAAGGAGCTAGATAATTTGGAGCTTTGTAATGATATTAAGAAGTTTGGTGTTCTTTCTAAAGTGATGAGAAACCACTGATGGGTTTTAACCAGGTGAAGGCATGATCAGATTTCCCTTGTAGAAAGATTATTCTGACAATTGTGTGGAGAATGGATTGCAGGGGTCCATCTTGGATATATAGCTAATTCAACTAGGACGGTATTTCAGTAATTCCCATGATGGAATATGATGATTTGAACAAGGTTAGAGAGATGTTTAAGAGAAAGAATGGACTGGACTTTGTGACTGACTGGATGTGGGAGGGGAGTGACAAAAGAGGAGAAGGAAGTCAAATATTATATCAATTTCTGGGTCATAATTGGAGTACTTATGGAATGTTGATTTTGAGGTACTTATTAATGTTTCAAGTGGGAAGAATTCAGAAATCATCTCTTGGAAGTGAAAGCAGAGCGAAGATACAGATCTGGGAGTCATCAGCATGTAGGTGGTCAGTGATGCCATGGGAAAGGATGACAGTGAGAGAGAGGGTGGAGAATTAGAGAAGCAGAGGGCCTACATGACAGCCCTAAAAACAAAGGGAAGAGGTAGGCTGGGGAAGACATGCCTATAAGACAAAGGAGCAGCCAAAGGGTAGATGGGGAAACTCCATTGGCAATGTATATGATTTAAGTCATTCTTCAGAGTGGACCTGAATTTGTCCTGGGTCACCCATTCCACTTTTAAACTTGTATGTGTAAACTGCTTACACAAAGCTTGCTGTCTAGATAATTTGTATTGTACTATATCTGGAATATATATAATAAAAATAGATACTATGTAGATCCTTTTCTTTTTGTGCATATTTTATGTTTGATTTCAGTATGAGTGGCATTGTAACAGGCAAATCAAATACTCTTTTGCCTGTTTTTAGTTTTAATTTAAAAAAACAGCATATTTGAGAAAGTTCAGTACAATAACTATATTTCAGACTCTGAGCAGGTTTGTCAGGAGGTTGGGGATATCATAAGACTTGTTGGAAATCAATTCTTGTAAAACAAAATGTTGGTGGTTTAAGAAAATAATTCAGGGACAGATGGATCAAATTTACTTCCACACACTTGAATTTGAATATGAAGTGGTTGACCAAATGCATTTTTCACTCATCTAAACATAACTCTATAAATACTGAATTTTTAAAATGCTGATTTGTGTGTTCTTTTGCTCTCCCAATAATTGGCCATCATCCTTTCCTAGTCAATTCCTTCTTTGATTTCTCTGGTGGCTCAATGTTTGGAGTTGCATACATAGTTTTAAAGGAAGGAAGTACAAATCAAAACTACAAAACTACAATGAGATATCACCTCACACCTGTTAAAATGGTTATCAAAAAGACAAGAAGGAACCAGTGCTGGTGAGGGCGTAAAGAAAAGGGGACCCTTTTGCACTGTTGGTGGGATTATAAATTGAGAGCAGTCACTATAGAACACTGTGTTGTACTTTGTCAAAAAATTATAAAAAAATTATATGATCAAAAAAATTTATCAAAAAATTATATGATCCAGCAATCCCAATGCTGGGTATATATCTGAAAGAAATGAAACCAACAATCTCAAAGAGGTATCTATACCCCCATGTTTATTGTAGCATTATTCATAATAGGTGTGACCTGGAAGCAACCTAAGTATCTGTGGATGGATGATTGGATTAAAAATGTGATTTTATACACACATGCATTAAAATATTATTCAGCCAAAAAAAAAAAAAAAAAAGAAGGAAGTTCTGCCTTTTGTGACAACACTGATGGACTTTTAGGGTATTATGTTTAAGGGAAGTAAGACATATGGAGAAAAACAAATACTATTTGATTACGCATATATGTAGAATCTAAAAAAAAAAAAAAAAACCTCAATTTATAGACACAGAGTAGAATGGTGGTTATTAGGGGTTAGGGGTGGAGGAAATAAGGAGATGTTAGTCAAATGGTACAAACTTCCAATTGTAACATGAATGAGTTCCAGGGATCTAATGTCCAGCCTAGTCATTATAGTTAATAATACTGTATTATATACTTGAAAATTTCTAGGATAGCACATATTCAGTATTCTCATCACACACACGCACAAGCACACACAAAAGATAATTATTGATCATTCTGCAGTATGTACATGAATCAAATCATTACATTCTATACCTTAAACTTACACAATGCCATATGTCAGTTATACTTTGATAAAGCTGGGAAAATAAAATCCTACTCAAAGCAAGAATCTTTTCTGTGAATCCTAACAGACTGTCTTTCAATATCAGCTTAAACAGTTTTAGTAAAAGGGAGTGAATTGAGGAATTTTTATGCAATCTGTTATAAAATTTAACCATTAGAATATTGTTTTCTGTTCTGAGCTAAAATCTACCCTCCTGGAGGTTCAGCCCACATCCACATTACTCTTTGTCAGTTGATGACCCTCTTAAAGCTGATTTTCAGAACTGAATACTGTATCCCAATGAGGTACATCATAGTTCTCTTAATGTTGCAAAATACTACATCAGTGGCCATATACAATAGGGTCACATAGCCTATTTTGTCTAAGTCTATGGATTTGATTCACATAAACCTTTCTTTCTTTTTCTTCCTTCCTTCCTTCCTTCCTTCCTTCCTCTTTCTTTCTTTCTTTCTTTCTTTCTTTCTTTCTTTCTTTCTTTCTTTCTTTCTTTCTTTCTTTCTTTCTCTTTCAGTAGTTAAACAAAGGATCTTATATTCTTCCCTGATGTATTTAATCTGGAAGGCTTTCAACCTTTGTCTTTGATTCTACCATCTGATATCTACATAAGTCTTTCCAGCTTTGGGGTTTTAGCAAGACTTCACTTAGAGTCATTAATAAAAATGTCAAACAAAATGGCTTAAGAAGAGGCAAATCATTTAGTTACTAGGCCCGTATATATCCACTGATCTTTAGGTAGGGTTACATGAAAAATAATGAACTAAGTGCATTATAATCCAGAGTTATTTTTCATCCTATATATATGACTATCAGGAGATATTTGCTAGGTATATTATTGGTATACATATGTTTTAAGCATTGCCTAGATCAATTAATATAGTATATCTGCTAAAAGAGTAAAAATAAAGTTGTGGGAACATGATTTGTTTTTAATGAACCTACTTGTGTCTAGGAATCAACATTTTAGATTACTGAGAAGTCTGGAATAGAGTTTGCTTCAAATTAAGGTCAAATTAATTGTTCACAGTTTCTAAACTCTGCTGTTCTCTCAGCTGTAAACATCAAGATTCCCTGCAGTCTTCTTCCAGTTCATTTATTTTACTTGTATCTTTAAATGTTGACAGCAATAGCTCTTTGGTCATAATTGCTATTTTTTTATGATCTTATGATATACTTTTTTTCTGAGCCTGGGAACCTGAACTTAAAGTAACAAGCAGTACTCTCTCTCTCTCTCTTTATTACTAAGCTTATCTTCAGGTCTGTTTTAACAATGCTCATAGCACATCTTCACTTAGAGGTAAATTCTCCTTACAGAAAGGGATGAAGGAAATATAAAAGTTGAAGACCTCTTTTTGTTTGTTTGCTCTTGTTTTTAAACTAAAATTACTGCATCTTAAGACAATTGGGAATGCCTTTTTTTTTTCTTGCTCCTAAAGGATCTAAAAGCTATTTTATATGTGTGTTTTATTTTCAAGCTTCAACTTGTTCTGGTATTTAGCCTCTCTGATAGAATTTTTACAGATCCACAAAAGTCTCTGAAATTTATGTGTTGCTAATATGTTGCCTCTTTCATCTTTGTGTTCTCAAAACTGAATGTATAAGACTTTATTCTTTTTAAAACTGCTAACTAGCATAACAGAAGGATAGGCTAAGAAATATAGGCCTTTAGTGAGTTTACCTTGAAAATGTGACTTACAATGTAAGTACTTATGAATGGATCATTTAATGTTTTGTATATATGTGTATATATATATATATATATACACACATATATTCACACATTGTATACACATATTTATATATACATGCACACACCCCTATAGTGATCTTTAAAACAATATTTTGATAAGATACATTATGGCTCTATATCAAATATTTTGTCAGGAAGTGCAAGTTATAATTATTACATTGTCTTTGTTCTCAATAAATTTAGAACTGTGGAATGTTGATATTGGAACTGCATAGAAATATCTTAGGAATCACCTTCTAAATGAACATATTCCAGTTGATTATTGCAGCTGTCCAAATACTAAAAATTATGCTGAAAATCAGAATTAAGTATTAGTATGCCTGTGTAGTAATTTCATGTTTAAAATGTCTGTTAATTTTATATATGCATATGGAAGTGAGCAGTAAATAATAATAAAATAATCTAATAACTGCTGTTTGAGTACTTACTTTGTATCAGGACTTGCTAAGTCCTTTACATATGTTATCCTATTTAAGCCTTTAAACAACATTATTGGGTAGTTTTCATTATTCTCAGTTTATAGGCGATGAAAGGGACACATCAAATAGTAAGTGGTAAAATCAGGATTTGAAAACAGATCTGAGCAGACCCACTGAATCATTGAGAGGAGAAACTTTGTAGAGTTACAGACTGTAAGAGGGAAAGGAGCTCTTGTTCTACCAAATAAATTTAAAAAATTTTTTAATGTTTATTTATTTTTGAGACAGAGAGAGACAGAGCATGAATGGGGAAGGGTCAGAGAGAGGGAGACACAGAATCTGAAGCAGGCTCCAGGCTGTCAGCACAGAGCCCTATGTGGGCCCGAACTCACGGACTGTGAGATCATGACCTGAGGTGAAGTCGGATGCTTAACTGACTGAGCCACCTAGGAGCCCCTCTACCAAATAAATTTAAACCCAGTTTGCATTGACTTTGTAGCTCCAGCCTTCTACCTCGTTTCATGGAAGGGGCTTGTTTTGGAGAATCTGCTCTCCCTTCCACCACTTAGTCAAACCCCTTGTCTATGAAGAAGCAAAATAAGTTGTGTTTAAAGCACAATGAAATTAATGAGGACAACATAGGTCTCTATAGTAAAGCCTTTGTTGGATGATTCAGAAACAAATTTAGCTTCTTTTATCCCCCTAGTGTATTTAGAGTTGGCAGTAAGAATGCCAAGAAGTAAACTGTATGTGGAAAAAATACGTACATAAATCCTCATGGCAATTATCTTTTATAACCGAGGCACTTACATGATTGGTTAGAGGTTTATTCTTCAAAAAATAAGTTGAGCAGTTGTTAAAAACTGATGAAACATTGTAAAAATGTTTTACTTAGGCATTTGATTTTAAAACCTAGCTTTGTATCATAACAACCATTTCTTCATTCATTCACTCATTCATTTATTCAGTAAACTTTCTTTGTGAATCAGGTCTCCTGCTCCATGTGGGGGTGAGAAGAAGCAACGTGATATAGTGATGGAGATTCCAGATTCTTAGACTGCTGAGATATTTAACAGATACGTACATGGGCACATAGTCACTTGTCATTCCCTCTCCAAGTAGTTATTGAGCAACAAGGTACCAGGCATTGGGCTAGGTACTAGGAATACAGAGTGAAATAAGATACAGTCCTTTCTTTCAAGAAGACACAGACCAAAAAATCACAGTGCAGCGAAATAAGTCGTATGTTAAAAGTGTGTAAGGGCTATGGGAGCGCAGTTCAATCCAACAAACTTTGCATTCCTAATATGTGCCAAGGACCATGGTGAGTGTTGTGAATCTTTGTTGATTGTGGTCAACACATGTTGATTCTAGTCATTTGTTGATTTATTGGCCTAGCATCTCATTTTCTGCCCAACAGCAACCTGATAGATTTTGAGGAATAATGATTTTCTTCTTGGGATGAATGTGGAGAGATTATAATTTGCTTTCTTGACCCCAGGATCTACTTGAATTCAACCTGTTGATCAGCATTCCCACCACGTCTATGACTTCCTTATATCTTCCAACTTAAACTTTTTATTTAAGTTGGCCCAAATTGGTTTAATAGGTATGAGTGACTAGAAGATCAGCTGGGCCAGTCCAGCCCTCAAAAAAGCTCATGGTGTATTGATGGAGAAATAGTTTCAATATAATATGGTAAACACTTCATCTCATGACACTTTTGCTGCACAACCTTTGCTCTTTAGTCTCAGTGGCCTTGTCGTTCCTCAGAAGCACTATTCTCTTTCCCAGTCAGGGCTTTTGCATATGTTCTTCCTTCTACATGAAAAAGTTTGTATTCTACCTTGGTCCCTTTTTACACATCACATATTAATTCCTGGAAGAAGACCTCTGATTCCTCAAACTAGGCTACATATATTTCTCATTATACAATCTGATGACACCTTTAAGTCTTTTTGATAGCATTTATCATGATTATCATAAATTAATCATTTGTGTACTGATTTATTTAATATTTGTCTTCCCTTCCTAAACACACACTCAGTAAGGGAAAGAACTTAGCCTTTATCCCAAGTAAGACAGTTTCCTAGCTATAGTAGGCGCTCAAAAATGTTTCATTGCATGAATAAATCAATGATGAAGTATATTATGTACACACAGATTTAAGGAAACCTGGAAAAGACACACACATTAGTCTAGAGTTAAAAAAAGAGCTTCCAGAATCCATACCTGAATCATGACAAAGAGGAAGAAGTAGATCACTAGAAGATTCAGAAAAGCTTGGCAGAAACAAACAGCATGAATAAAAGGATACATTTATAAAATAGTATCCTGTGCCCTGATACCTAGAAGCAGTTCAGATTGGTTTAGGGTAGGGATGAGAATAAAAAGAAGTCTTGTCATAGGGAGTCTTTAACATCATGCAGATGAACTTGGTTGGACCTTTTCTGCAACTTGGACCTTTTCTGCATTTCTTGGGGTCTGGTTTTAAAGTGTTTAAATAGGGCATGGATCTGGTTAGATGTTTATTTTAAGACTATCACTCTGTTAGAAAAGAGAAATATAAAATCAGAGTTGGCCTGAGTCATGCAAGGTTATTGCAGAACAAAGATGGTAAGGGCCTGACTTAAGAATTGGTGGTAGCAATGGAGATGTGGGGTACATTTGAGAAATAGAAGATAAAATTGGCAGTAATTGGGGATTGGTTGGATGTCAAAGAATACACGAGAAGTGGCAGTTGTGAGGAAGTGCAAGGAAGTGTTAAATTTACTTTCTTATATGTTAAGTTTGATATACCTCTGGGACACCCAAAATAAGATGTCTAGACAATTTTTAAACATAGACATCTAAAAATCATGCAATATTTTTGACTCAAGACACTGATTTGGAAGTCATTAGTATATGTTTGACAGTTTTCTAGTTTTAATAAATGCTCTAATATTTCTACAATGTAACAGGAGGAAAAGATACTGAGGTTGTAAAACTTAGAAGTTGGTAAAGTTCAGGGGTGCCTGGGTGGCTCAGTCGGTTGAGCGTCTGACTTTGGCTCAGGACATGATCTCACAGTTTGTAGGTTCGAGCCCCACATCAGGCTCTGTGCTGATCTCTTGCTCCGAGCCTGGAGCCTGCTTCAGATTCTGTGTCTCCTTCTGTCTCTGCCCCTCCCCTGCTCACACTTTGTCTCACTCTGTTCTTCAAAAATAAATGAATGTAAAAAAAAAGAAAAGAAATTTTAAAAAGAAGCTGGTAAAGTTCAATAATTTTTTTTTTCACCTAAGAGGTAATAGCTCTTTAAAGATCACTGTAACATTATGAAAAAAAAGTAATAGACACCATTATTTTAACTAATATTTCAAGTTATTATCAATTGTGACTATACAATGAAAAATGAAGAAATTAGAACTTCTGTCTTTCCTCGAGCTTCTTCTCTAAGCCCTGAACTTTTTCATTCAAATTCTTTTATTTCAGGATTTGTAATATTTACATTCTTTTTCAAAACACAGTTGTTTAACCTTAATGGTAAGAATAGATAGATGCTTGCAAACATAACAGTTTCTTCATCCTGAATATTTTTTGTTTTAATTACTCTTTGAGTTTGCTGGATATCATTATTGTTTTTTTTTTTTTCAGAAGACCTCAGAGAAGTTCAGAAAAACTCTTTCCTGAGTTCTTGCATGTTTGAGAATATCCATACTTTGATATACAAAGATAATTTGACTAGAGTAAATATGTTGAGTTACATTTTCCTTTAGAACTACATAAATGTTTCCCCTACCACCTTCTGTGAGAAGGAGCAATTTTTTTTTATATGCCTGCACATCAGAAAAATCATTTACTATTGAATTGTAATAATGTAATACTAATGTTATTTTATCTTAGTCACACTACACAATCTTTTATTGGATCATCAAATTCCCTTTCAATCTTCAGTTATTTCTTCCATTATTACAATAAAAAATTTGCTGCTATAACTTTGGGTTTCTTATTTCATTGTCCTTTGGTGGAGAGAGGAAGTTGAGACCAATTGTCCTTAAATTGGATTGGATTGTCTTTGCCCTCTCTATCTTTTTTCTAATTGTTTCCATCTGTAATTTCCCTTTGCATGAATCCAAAGTATCTCAAGCTTTTCTTCCATATTGGAAATTCTATTCTTGGCTTGCCTATTATGTTGCATTTCTGTTGGTAAGGTATTCATCAATCCTATAGTGGTGTCATGCTGGCCTATGGTCTCCTTTTTATTTTATTCTCTTTTCTCCTCATCTGAAGTTTTAGCTGTGGTACCATGATGTTCATGTTGTTAGTAAGCATTTTTGTATTAAGCATTGATGAGTATGTTTTCTTCTGTTCCTTGCATACTATGTTCTTCCATACTGGCTTCTTCATCTGTATTAGCAAGCTGCATTGTAGTGTTTATTTTTTTCTCTGTATTATGTTTACAAAATTGTCATCCTATTTCTTTTTTATTTCATATGATAAACTATATATCATTAGTCTTGATAGAATTCCCACTTTATATTTGACTTATTTACCTGCTTGCCAACTTACAGTGGAGGACTGAGAATTTTTATATAAATTTTAAATAACTTAAGGATTTAATAAGGGAGGAGTGGGGAGGGAGAACTCCATTGGTCTTGGCTCTGTTATTTCTTCAACATCTTATTAAATTCCCTACCTCAGGATTTACCCCACCAGTTAGTAATGTATGTTATTCATAAGGGTGATAACCTTATTCTTCCCATGATCTATGGAAGTGTGATTATGATGATCTCTAACGGATTTTCAAGCTTCTACTGAGACCTTGAGATTTTACAGTAGTGGATGACAACTTCCTACTCATCAGGGTTTTATTTTCTTCCCTGTGATTTTTATTGGATGCCCCAGAATAGAGGTCTTTCCAAATTGAAGTTTTTAAATAAAAATAAGGATGTATTATTGCACTTCTTATGGGGGTGGGGTTGAGGACAGAGGAGGAATGAGGAGCTACTCTGAGTTGAGATAGAATCATCTATTTCTTTTCTTGGCTGCCACGTTTTAAAATTCATGGCATGTGATTTTACTTTTTAACTCTTTTAGGTTCTGCTACTTTTTATCTTATTATTTTCTTGCTGGTTTTACTATTTAAAAAGAATATTTTGAAGAACTGAGAGGGTACAGAATGTAATGCAGCTTCATTAAACTTTCTTTACCCAGGTTTATGAGTTATGCTCTCTTAATCTCTGATTCCCCGCACCCACCTTGCACCCCCCCAAACCTAGCACAGTGGTTCAAAATACATTTTGAATTTCATTGAAAATGTAAATTGACTTGAGTGTAAAGACTGTATTAACCAAAAATTTTCATCTATTTGTTTTCTACAATGTATGGTGGGGACTTCTTTAATTAAACTATTCATTTCATTTAAATAATAGCATAAATTAAGCATTGGCTACTAATTCTGTTCAATATTTTTGAAGAAAACATACAGTTTAGGGGCACCTGGGTGACTCAGTGGGTTAAACATCTGACTTAGGCTCAAGTCATGGTCTCACAGTTCATGGCTTCCAGCTTCACCGCCCCACCTCCTGCTCTGCGCTGACAGCTCAGAGCCTGGAGCCTGCTTCAGGTGCTGTGTCTCTCTCTCACTCTCTGCCACTTCCCCACTTGTGCCCATGCTCTCTCTCTCAAAAATAAATAAGCGTTAAAAAAATACAGTTTAAAACAAGACTAGAAGAAACATCTACTCACAAGTTATTCATTGGCAACCAACCCACTGTAGAGTCTGTCTTATCATCTAACCCTGATTGTAAACCGTATGAACTTAGGCTTTTCAACTGTGGTCTCTCCTTTTCTTGCTGTTTCTGACTGTCTCATTTACAGATAATTATTGATCACTTACAGTATTACAGTGAGTAGCTCTGATACCTAAAATGTTGGTCCCTTTTTGTAATAATCACTTTCTTTTTTTTCTGGAAAGGGATAAATACTTTCTTTATACTTTGTAGAGTTTCCCAGATGCCCCTTTGTCTGACATTATTTTTCATCATTAGCTCCCTTCTGCCTAATTGTTTTTCTTTCTAGGAGAAGTTTAAAAAATGCAAAAAGAAATAGTTAATGACTGTTTTCCTATATTAGAGATTCTAACATCTTTTCTTTCTTTTCTTTTCTTTCTTTCTTTCTTTCTTTCTTTCTTTCTTTCTTTCTTTCTTTCTTTCTTTATTTCTTTCTTTCTTTCTTTCTTTCTTTTCTTCCAAAGTCCTTAATTGTTTGGGGAAGTCTGGGAGCTGCCCATGGATTGGTGTTCCAGTCCCAGTCTTCCAGCTTCACCAGTTTTCAAGTCTCTGGCACCCCTGCTTCTGTTCCTGGGTGGGGCAGGTGGTCTCTTCTGACAGGCTACTTGGTTGGCTCCTTCAGGTATTCCCAGCACTCCTTTTATTTAGTTGATAAGGTTAGATGACTTGAGTTTTAGTAATAGATTCTCACAGCTAGAAGAAACTTTTTAAGAGTCTACGCCCCAACTCCTCTTTAAATAATGGATGGCGCTTTTCTACCACATCTCTGAGAGACAGTCATCTGGATTCTGCTTGAGTTGCAGAAGATTCACTTCCATTCCAGCTCATATTTCCCATGGTGGAGACTTTGATTGTTATAATGTAATGCTTTATATTGCATTAAAATGTGTCCCTATAACCTCAGCCCATATGGTCTGCATCAAAATAATGTACTTTGCTTGGTCTATTATGTTATACATATTTTGGATTATTAGAAGGGCTCCCTTGACATTAAAAAAAATTTGGGGGGCACCTGGGTGACTCCATTGGTTAAACTTCCGACTTTGGCTCAGGTCATGATCTCCCAGATTGTGAGTTCAAGCCCTGCATTGGGTTCTGTGCTGACAGCTTGGAGCCTGCTTCAGATTCTGTGTCTCCCTCTCTCTCTCTGCCCTTCCCCCACTCACACTCTATCTCTCTCAAAAATAAATAAAACATTAAAAAAGTTTTTTTTTAGGGCGCCTGGGTGGCGCAGTCGGTTAAGCGTCCGACTTCAGCCAGGTCACGATCTCGCGGTCCGTGAGTTCGAGCCCTGCGTCAGGCTCTGGGCTGATGGCTCAGAGCCTGGAGCCTGTTTCCGATTCTGTGTCTCCCTCTCTTTCTGTCCCTCCCCCATTCATGCTCTGTCTCTCTCTGTCCCAAAAATAAATAAAAAATGAAAAAAAAATTTATTAAATAAAAAAAATTTAAAAAAAAAAGTTTTTTTTTAAATGTTTGTTTTCTCTGTTGAGGTCCACAGCTGGTTTCTACTGTGCTCTTTCCTTAAGACACTTGACTTTCACTAGTTGGAAAATTCTGAGATTGTACTGATATTATTAGAAAAAATCTTTACTGCCACTCTCAAGGAATTGTCAAAATATACAGTTATATTTTGTCTATGATGTAAATGTACTCAGGAGGCTATTTTTTAAAAAGTCATTTCAAAAATATTTTGTGACTATAAGTTTTGGGGCACCATTCAAGTTCAGGTATATCTCTCAGACAGATATATCCCAGAAAAATTTTAGAACAGAAACAATTAGAATGATAATTTTTCCATTTACAAAACTCTAAATTTGAAATACATTTGGAAAATTCAGATTTTTCAGTAACTATTTTAAAGTGGAAATATAATCAGCAAACATCGATTAACTCCCTACCATTTGTAGAACAATCTCACCCTGTAAATCTGTCAATTGGAGTATACAGAGCACATCATAGTTGTTTGCATTAAAGAAAATTGTTATTTAAATTGGTAAATGCTGAAGGGATACAAAATGCAGTGGGTAAACCATAAAGACTTAGCTGGAAGACATGCAGTTGGTGACGCTTATTCTGAAGCAGAGTAAAGAGTAAACATTTGAGTGGCATCTGGGTGGCTCAGTCAGTTAAGGGTCCGACTTCAGCTCAGGTCATGATCTCACAGTGCGTGAGCTCTAGCCCCAAGTCAGGCTCTGTGCTGACAGCTCAGGTTCCTGAGTTTGAGCCCCACATCGGGCTCTGCACTGAGAGTTCGCAGCCTGTTTCAGGTCCTCTGTCTCTCTTTGTCCCTCCCCCATGCTCGCTCTCTCACTCTCTCGCTCTCTCTCAAAAATAAACATTTTTTTTTTAAAGTAAACATTTGAGCCCTAGAAAATCACCATTTCTTGGAGGTGGTCAGGACAAAGAACCACCTGTCAACAATACAGAGAAAGAGAAGTTATCCTGGTCATGAGAAAAAAGGAGGGCATGGAATCACAAAAGCCAAAGGTGGAGAGAATTTCAAGAAGGAAATTGTTAATAGTTTCAAAAGTAGCTGAGAGATTGAGAAAGAGAAGCACAGAGAAAAGTCAAGTATGTTTGGATAAAATGATCTTAGATGATTTAGTGAAAGCCAAATGGAACTGGAATGAGTGATTAAAGAGAACCTAAAAGCAAGGAGAGGGAGGCTAACCTTTGAAAAGTTGAGTCATAACCGGCCAGAGAGAAATCAGGCAAGAAAGGGTGGTATAGAAAGGGGTGGCCAAGATCAGACAAGAGTTTTCATCTTCTTAAGGTATAGGCTCCTATTCGTGTTACAAGGCAGAAGAAAGGAAGAGGGTTAAGATGCCAGAGCCTGGGGGACTAAGAACTTTAATAAAAAGAGAGGAAAACAGTCTAAGAATAGAAGGAGAAACTACATGTTGAGAAGAGTTATGATTTCCTCTGAGGCTGTCAGGGGAAACATGCAAAACAGTGGTCAGGGTGGGAAAGACCTCAAGGGGCTACTTATTCGACTTTAGCTTTCTTCAAATGTCTACCTTTACCCTTAGATCCCTCATGGTCAAGAAACCTTCTGTGATTCTCAGAAAAAGAGCTAGGAAAGTACAGGTTGTATAGTCTTTTTGGGGTTCTTATACCCCAAATCTAGAATCTAACAGTTTTTATTATTTACGATATTACTTTTCTTTCCTCTAATTCTATGCAATCATAATGTGGAAATTAAAAAGTACAATCTATTTACCTCAGGTTTTCCTGTGAAGACTCATAGTATGAATATTTATGAATACATTAAAACAATTATCAATCAAATCAAAAATCAAAATAATGCTTCTTTTACTTAAATACCTATAGGGGATTGTAATCCTTTTCATCTTTCCTTCAGTTATCTGTAATCTCATGCTCTAAGCTGAGAACCAATGATATCGAATGCGTTTTCAATATTAAATGTCAAACAGACATTTAATTTTTTTAAAACCAGTTTCAACATGCTCATATTTTTGGGGAACTGATTTCTTAATTTTTTTAATGTTTATTTATTTTTGAAAGAGAGAGACAGAGTGTGAGTGGGGGAGGGGCAGAGAGAGAGGGAGACACAGAATCTGAAGCAGGCTTCAGGCTCCGAGCTGTCAGCACAGAGTCCGACGCGGGGCTTGAACCCGCAAACTGCGAGATCATGACCTGAACCGAAGTCAGATGCCCAACCAACTGAGCTATCCAGGTGCCCCTTAGGGAACTGATTTCTGAAGCTTCTCAATTATTTAATATATCTGATATATTAAGTTGCTGTTACAGACATGTATCTACATGTCATTGCCTACTTTGAAAAAAACTTCACCAAATTAGTTACTAAGCTTGGCTTCAGTTCAGGGATTTCTGTTTCTGTCTTGTTGATTTAATAAGGCCCTGGATATGATCCCCAGATCTTATTTCTATGCTGTCTTATGAGACTGAATGACATTCATAATTATTAAAAATTCTATGTTTAAGAGTACAGGGTTTACAGTCAGATCTGAGTTTGAATCCCACCTCTGCTACTGATTTGTCATATGGCATCTGCTACATTACTCAATTTCTTTGAACTCATTTCCTCACCCAAAAATGGGGAAAGCAGCTGTAAACAAACCCTGAAAGAGACACAACTCGTAAGTGTTTCAGAGCCGCACTAATGGGTTAATACCAAGAAGAGAGATGCGTATTTGACCAAACAAAGCACGGTGCCATTGAATAACATGGAGGCCCAGGGCAGAGGGTGGCTACTAACTGAAAAAAGATGTGCCTCGTGGTTGAAACAGCTGAAAGCAGTAGCAGCTGGGCCCAGTGAAGCAGTAAAAATAATGAGAAGTGGTACATATGTGATGCTTCACCCAAGGGATCCAAGAAAATATTTGATTAGGGAAAGCACTTTGCATGGGGCTGGAGGACTCACATTAGCAGGTAATGGCACAAGGGAACTTTAGGAATTATTATAAAGAAAGTAATATCTGTAGCCATAGACTGGCAAAATGTAGAGAACTTCAAGCTGCATCTATGAAAATACAAACCTCTACTTTTTAAAAGAATCTCATTTTTAGGGGTACCTGGGTGGCTCAGTCGGTTAAGTATCCCCCTCTTGATTTCAGCTCAGGTCATGATCTCATGGTTCTTGGGATCAAACCCTGCATCGAGCTTGCACTGACAGTGCAGAACTTGCTTGAGATTCTCTCTCCCTTTCTCTCTGCCCCTCTCCCTTCTCAAAATAAATAAACTTAAAAAAAAAGAATCTCATTTTTAAATAGATTCTATCATTTGCCTTCATTTTTGAAGTTGGATTTTTGTGTATAAGCATGTATATGTCATGACATAAATATGGTTATAACCATAATATATGTAAAATATCAGCAATGTGTGGGGCACCTGGGTTGCTCAGTTGATTAAGCATCTGACTTCTGCTCAGGTCATGATCTCATGGTTCTTAGGTTTGAGCCCTGCGTGGGGCTCTGTGCTGACAGCTCAGAGCCTGGAGCCTTTTTCAGATTCTGTGCCTCCCTCTGTCTCAGCTCCTCCCCTGCTTGTGCTCATTCTCTCTCTGTTTCTCAAAAATAAATGTTAAGGGGCGCCTGGGTGGCGCAGTCGGTTAAGCGTCCGACTTCAGCCAGGTCACGATCTCGCGGTCAGTGAGTTCGAGCCCCATGTCGGGCTCTGGGCTGATGGCTCAGAGCCTGGAGCCTGTTTCCGATTCTGTGTTTCCCTCTCTCTCTGCCCCTCCCCCGTTCATGCTCTGTCTCTCTCTGTCCCAAAAATAAATAAATGTTGAAAAATAAAATTAAAAAAAAAATAAAATTAAAAAAAAATGTTAAAAATTTAAAAAATATCAACAATGTGTATGTTACATATACTATATGAATTTGTTTAATGTGTCATTATGTAGCTACATAACCATTACTTTTGCACTTATGATTAACTTTAATTTTAATACAAAATTATTTCCCTCCTCTGGGTTTCCCAGTCTCCCCATTGGAACCCTGCTTTACTCTCTGAGCTTCCTTATTAAATGCCCATTCAGGCAGTCAAGGATTCAGGTGATAAATTGATTCATTTTCCTCAACGCCTCACAACTTAGTCTTTCACAATCCATTACTTTGCCATTGCCCGGTTTAGAACCTTACCACGAATTCCCAGACCACTATTGGTCTCCCAGCTGACCCTCCTCCTATTCCTCATTCCGCACCATGTGCTGTAAGACTGACCTTCATTTGATTACAACATGCACTAGTTCATACAATGCCAGTAATGTCCACTTTGCAAGACAAATTCAGAACTACTCATTTTAGCTTCCACACATTGGCTCCCACATACCTAAATTCTCATTAGTCTCCTGTGTGGACCATCTGCTGCAGTCCAATTGACCTGAGCAATCAACTTCACATGTTCTGCCTCTGAAAATTCCCACAAGACATGCCTGGAATGAAACTCCACCTGTTCTATAAGAGCAAATGAGGGTTCTCACTCCTCTGAACTCTTATAAGCATATACTGTTGACATCATTCATTAAATAATGAATCATTGGGGCACCTGGGTGGCTCAGTCGGTTGGGCGTCCAACTTTGTCTCAAGTCAGGATCTCGCGGTTTGTGAGTTCGAGCCCCGCGTCAGGCTCTGTGCTGACAGCTCAGAGCCTGGATCCTGCTTCAGATTCTGTGTCTCTCTTTCTCTGCCCCAGCAAGACTTGAGACATTCTATCTCTCAAAGATAATTAAACATTAAAGAGTTTTTTTAATTAATGAATCATCTGTCTTACTGCACCTACTTTATTACTGTTTCTCACTTCTATTATTTGTTCTAATTTCCATGTCATTTCCTAACACTAGTTTGTAAGCTCACAATCAGATCCTTGCAGTCTATTTTATCTAGCACACATAGCACAGAAACTGGTCTGTTACATTCTCAATATTTTTATTTTGGTTTAATTTAGATAGATCATTACAGCCAAAAGGTATACAGTGTGAAGTCATTTTTTTATATTACTGACCATTTTTTTTTTCTTTAAATATTTAAGAACCTAGGATCACAAAGACAAAAGTTGAGAGATAGCAATAGAAATGTTTATTATTGATTAAATGGATATAAAGTCTCAAAAAACTTGAACTATAACCATGTTCTTTTCACTGACATTAACTCAGAGTAACAGCCTTTCATCAATATAAACAGTACATAATTTTAAAGTACAAAACAAAAGAGCATGATTTTTCTTTTTGTTGACTTATCCCAGAAATCTAGAACTTAAGCATCACACATCTATTTTGAGACTACAGAGGGTTTGCAGTATGTTAGTTTTAATGACAACAATGCATTTGGTAGTAAAAACTGTGGGTGAATGACTGTATTTTGCCAAATATAGCACACAGGTCATACATTTTAGCTTATTTCTCTGATGTGACGAACACAATTCCACAGAAACTTCATACTGGAGATAAGGACTTAGTGACTAGACTCCTTCTCCCACTAGTTCTCACTGGAATGTGTGTATCAAAAGAATGCATCACTTTACCACTGCATCTTCAAATACCTAGAACATGTAGTCAATGCTGAAAGTCTATTAATTTATTGAATAAATGAATGAATGAAAAATTATTTCAATTTAATTCTGGAAGTCTTTAAATGTTAACATTCTAATGTGCAAGCAGGGCTGGAGTCCATGAAGAATAAATAAGATGAAAAAGACAGAACTGGTTTTCAGTAGTTTACAATCAAATTGAATTAACTGAGGTCTGTTCTAGAGTCATGAGATTTGAGCAATTATAAATACCCCTATCCAATCTCATTCTGACATCACTAATTTTTCATTTGTATGGAAACCTAAAGCTGTACGGGCAAGAACAGTGAACAAGGAGAAAGTAGTATGAATTTCGTAATAAGTAGGATAAAAAGTGAAATGAAAAATCTATTTTGATAATATTGAATTTAGCATTATGAAAAGGTAACTGGATAATGGTTTAAAGAGTCAAAATGTGTAGCTCTGTCAAAGATTAAAGAATACTTTGGCACAGCTCTGAGAGTTCTTTTAAAGAATTTCTACCATGGCATATTTACTTCACATTATGTAACCTTCATTTGTGTTTTTGTACAATTTTTTTTTCTCTCCACCTATAGCTAAGCACGACATTCACTAAGAAGAACTCCAATGAGGGGCACCTGGGTGGCTCAGTTGGTTAGGTGTCTAACTTTAGCTCAGGTCATGATCTCTCAGTTTGTGAGTTCAAGCCCCGCATCAGGCTCTGTGCTGTCAGCTGAGAGCCTGGAGCCTGTTCCAGATTCTGTCTCCCTTTCTCTCTGCCCCTCCCCCACTAACACTCTGTCTCTGTCTCTCTCAAAAATAGATAAACATTGAAAAAATTAAAACAAAAAAAAACCTCCAATGAAGCAGTAAGCAACCTCCATCTTAAGGATATACCTTAGCCTTCTGGAAACCTCCTCCTAGGTCCCCATAGTTTTCTTTTCTTTTCTTTATTTTTTTCCTCTATTGCCTTTTTTCATTTTCCCCCTAGCTTTATTGAGGTATAATTGGCAAGTAATATTTCTTTGCTCCCATACCCCCTCTCCTGAATATGAGTGATCACATGAGCATACACACACATGCACACACACAGGCGTGAACATGTTTGATTTGCACAACGATTTTGCTTTCTCTCCTGTCTTTGGTTATACCTCAAACCTGCTCTGTTGAACAAACTTCCAGTTTCACCCTCACTCTTGCCTAGCATCGAAACCCTAGCTGTACCATGATTTGGACTTAGCCTTGATTCTGAAAGCCTTCCCTGGTCTCATCTCATCAAGGAAAATAAATAAGACACACCTTCATTTTATATACAAGCAAACCAAATTCCTGGAAAAGTTTATTAACCTGCTAAGTACCATAACAAATTGGAAGCGGACCTAGACTAGAACTCTATTAACTGTATTATGCACAAAATGTAAATTATTAACTCTAAAATGTGTTGACATATCTTGGTTACATATATGTCCTTCCAGAAATGTAGCTTTTTTTCTTAATTTGTATATAAATAAATTCATATGAAATAAATAAACAAATGACCTAAAAGTAGAGTTGATCCACTTGGAGTGCTCACCGCTAGTGGAAACTTACAAAACCTGTTGGCCTGCCAAGTATTTGGCAAAGACTTCAAAGATGGCTGAACCTCTGCAAAGATGGATAAACTGTATACAGTCATGTATTTATGATGACAAAGAAAGATTCCTTTTGGATCATGGATGAAAGTGAGATTAAAACTTTAGTTCTATAATTGGAAATTTGGCTATGAATCACAGAAATTTAATATTTTAGGACCTGGCGTATAAAATGACACAAAAATTAAACAGATGTCTAATCACTTTTAAGCAGTTAATAGACGGATAAGTGTAATTGACCATATAATCAGGAACCTAGACTCATTGTTAGTTATCAGAAACAGAGACAAAATTAGATAGTCTGACTAAATGATGGTTTAAAGAAGCTGGAATGTTAACATGTTTTATCTATGAAGAATAGGAATCAGTTTCTCTTTCAAATATTTTATGTATATAATTATTTCTTTTAAAATGCCAAATCAAATTTTATGTTTGAAAAAGGAAACTAACATTTCATTAAGAAACTACATGTGCCAGTCACTATTATCTCATTTAATCTTCATGTAATAGTCACATGAGATGAATAACCCTGTACTGCTTTCCAGATGAAGAAACTGTGTTTCAAAAAAATTATGTTACTTTTGTAACATAACTACTTAACTACTCAGTGGTAAAACTGAGATGCAAACCTACAACCATCTTACTCCAAAACCCTTATGCTTTGCCCTACTACTTTCAAAGATAAAGTTATCACAAAATATTTTGTAAGTTTTCTTTGATTGCAAACCATCAATAATTACAATAACAGCACTTTAAAAAGTGAACATAATCCTTTGATTATGTTCTTTGAATGCATTGATTCTGTTCCCCTTTAGCAATGTGCCTTTACCAAAGGTATAAGCAGTGACTTGGAGGGGTCTCTCCTATATCTTATCAGGGATATCACATATACTCCACTCACATTAAATATAATTTGTTTATAACTACATTCTTTGAGTGCAGATAACTAGCTGATATTACACTTTATAGAAATTTACTCAAATACATTGATTTATATTGAAATATTTTAAAGGGTGCCTGGGTGGGCGCATTCAGTTAAACAACCAACTCGTGATTTTGGCTCAGGTCATGATCTCATGGTTTGTGAGTTTGAGCTCCATGTTGGGCTCTATACTAGTGCAGAGCCTGCTTGGGATTCTCTCTCTCCCTCTCTCTCTGCCCCTCCCCAGCTCATACCCCCCCCCCCTTTTCTCAAAATAAATAAATAAACTTTAAGAAAATAAGAAATATTTTAAAATACACTAAATCCATTTAAAAATTTTAGGCCCTACATTTTTCAAGATCGGTAGAACTCAGTCTCCAGGCATTATACCTTTATTGACTAATGGGGAAAAGCCAGCACTGAGAAAGACAAACTGCCTTACCAAACTTACTTGCTTAGTGGAAGTAAGGACGAGAACCCCTGTTGTCTAGTTTTATTTTACCATCATATGCCTCAATATGTCATTATTCTCAAAAGCATAGAATTCTGTACAAGGCATTATATATAAGACATAAAATAAATGGTCTCTCCTATGATGCCCAGGCTTTGAGCAGAATTTCAATTGAATATTTAATGGCATTTGGATTTTAAAAGAAATGTAACTAAGGTATTAGTAGTATAGGTATTTTCTAAAATCATACACCGTCAAAGGATGATGGAACATAATGAGCAATCAGTTATATCATATGCTAAAATATCTGTATAGGTGATAAATATCTGTGTGGATGTGTGTATATATACAATGATAATATAAAATTATTAAATTTCAATACAGGGAAAGTTAGAAGATGTCATCTCATCAAGTCTCTTCAATAGATACAGAAAATGACACTCAAAGGCATGAGGTGATTAACCCTTTAATGGCCAACTTGAAATTAAATCCCGATTTCCTGAATCCTAGTGTACAAGTCACTGGTTTTGCTTTTGTTTTTAATTATTCCCATGCTGTTGCTGCATAAATAAGGTAACAAAAAGCAAACAATTTCTGTAGATAAAACATGATAATATAGGCAAGGAAATTTGTACTCTACACCCTCATTTGATTTTTTAATTTTTAAATGTTTATTTTAAATACAGTGTGTGCATGTGCATGTGTGTGTGGATGTGTGGCAATGGGGGGAGGGGCAGAGGGAGAAGAAGAAAGAGAGAATCCCAAGTGGGCTTCATGCTGTCAGCACAGAGCCCAACGCGGGGCTCAGTCTCACCAACCTCGAGATCATGACCTGAGCCCAAATCAAGTATCAGACGCTTAACCGGCTGAGCAACCCAGGCACCCCCAACCCAGGCACCTCATTTTAAAGACTAATATGATGAGTACTCTGAAAATCATTAACAAGCAGTGAGACAAGCCAAATTAACCAGTTCAGATCCTGATATATCAGTGTTTCTTCAGCCCAAGGTTTTTACTTTGATCATTGCACACAACTTTAAGCTTCTTGCTTTTTTGTAATACCTCAAATATTTCAATACTGGCTTATGTGTAAGGTTGGATTTCAGTTTCTTTGTATTTCACTCATAATGTACATGGCCTCACATGCATGTTTTGGCACATCTGCCTTTCAAGAGTAAACTGCTTAAAACTCAAGGCCACTGTTAACAAAAGTAAAGATAAAACAGAAAAGATGTCAGGAAAGTTTAAAGACAATTTTGAAGTTAGTCCATGCGGTTTTATTCAAAATTGTAACCACATTCAACAATAACATATATCCTTCAATCTTGAGAACCTTCAATCTGTCACCATCAGATATAGACAAACTGGCTGAAGTATCACTTTTTTTTTTTTTAAGTCTTCTTGTTCTGTTCATGCTATAGATGATTTGTGAAGATCTGATTAACTTGAAGTCCACTTTTAGTCTCTCTCACCTAATCCTTCTTTTCTAAGAAATTACAGGCCGTATTTTTAAAGAATCTTGGGAAGGTTCCAGTGAAGATCAAAGTAAATGTCTTTGATCTTTCATAACCACAGCCTTACTTTCAAATACCATTGTTTTTGTTTTGTTCGGTGAAATCCTAGGCAGTAATAACAGATATTAGTCCAAATTCTCTTTCAATGATTTTTGAGTTACCAGCTCCTTAATTTCAACCAGTATTCTTTGGGGACACTTCATCCCCCAATTCCTAAAATCACCATTAAACACAACCAACAAGTGCCATGACTAGATTGACAGGATTTCCAGTTGAGGAAAGTGAAGTGCACATATTCTTTGCTTCAACAATCTAAAGTATTAATGTTTTATTCTTATTGCTATTGATTCTAATACTGTGATGACATGCCATTTTTATTCATTTTTATTTTCAAAACAACTCTGTAAGGTAGATATTATTAATTTATATTTTATATGTGAGCAAATTGAAGTTCAGAGAGGATGGGTGACTTACTTTAAAGCCACAGAACTAGTAAATGACAGAGCTGGGATTCAGGTCTAGGCCTTTCTGCTTCCAGACCTTACATCTTTTGATTATACCATGCTTCTAGACTTATAATTTTTCTAAGATTGAGATGAAATGGACTGAGAACAACAGAATGACAAAGTATATAGTGTAGTCAGGCATTTATTTGAGACTTGAAAATGATAGAATAAATAACACAAATGATAGAAAATATGTGTGTTTATATGGACTATAACAAATGCCCATAGTTACAGATTGAAATAATTTGCTGCTTCTGACTGCCCAAAATCCTTAAAACTTCCAAGATCCATACTTAGATAACTTGTTCAGTCACTCATACTCATTTTGTTAAATGTTGAAAATGAGAAGGACATAAAACTCATCAAAGAAGAATAGAAAATGTTGTTCTAATCGGGACTTTGAATTTAAGTAGATGTGTTGAACTGAGGTCATACTCTTTGGGATAAGTTATTCCTTGGAGCCTGTGCATATGGAACAGCTGTCAGAGGCAGGATAATAGCCATGCTCTAGATAGTCTGGCAGCATATTAGTGACTCAGCACATAAGTAGATGTGAGTAGTTAATGTTAATTGCTTGACTGGCGATGTATGTGTCTAATTGGAGTTTTTTAATGATTAAGAGCAATAATTGTTTTTCAGGTAGTTATACTGAGCCTATAGTAGATGTATTGCCAACATTATTAAGATAGTAATTACTAGGTAAACATTTCCTTCTCATAAGCACATTGTGCTTACTCTTAAGAGACTCTAGTAAATTGGTTTTTAATACCAGTGGCTCCATTATTGAGGTATTACTTCCAAGGATGTTATGAATATTTCATATGGAATTAGAATGAGAGCTATTTATTTTATCCACTATAACTGAAGTAATGTGTTCCACTGTGAAGTCATCACCTTTCTCCACTCCTCTGCAAATGTGCTCTGCCTTCTTAGGAAAGGCTCTGGCATCCATAGACTTAACTCAAACTTCTTTTTTATCACCATCTCCCTCTCTGCCATTCAATTAATCAAGTCCACTGACTCTCCATGCATTCAGACTTTCTCCCATGTACCCGTTCCTTGTCTGCAGCCTCAGAGACCTGAGCTGAGCATGTGAACCCTCCTGCTTAGTGGTTCCTAATCTTAACTCCTTACAAATGTTTACAATAACCCCCAACATAGTGTCTGCTTGATTTCCACCCCCTCCTGATGCCATTCCATGCTGCATCATACTGGACCCCTTTCAGTTCCGTGAATCTTCAGTGCCTTGCCCTGCTTATGAGTCTTTATCCTTGTTTTCCCTTTGTCTTAAATGATCAGTCTTCCCTGACTTTCTTTTTTTCCAAGTTTCTCCACAAACTTGTTTTCTCCATTAAACCTACTGACTGAGTTATGTCCTTTTACTGTGTGCTTCTAAAGTATCTCATGTTTCTGCTAGCACAAACTCCATTGCATTTCACTGTGAAGCCTCACATTGTAGCACACTACATGGCCTATGATAGATGATCAATAACTAACTGTTAAATGAGTAAAATTTTGGTCCTCCACTGAAAAATATGAGTATTACCATGGGGCTGAACAGTGAGATTTCTGAAAACCATATCATGATTGTAAAGCTAAATGTAAGTGAAAGTTTTAGAGAAGAGAGAACTGAGGGCAAAGGAGATATCTGTCCCCAAACACATGAAGGGTTCTCAGTTGGAAGAGGTATTAAACTTTTCCTGGTATCTTTTAGAAGGACATGCCAGTATCCAAGAAGGATATTTCAGCTAGATATAAGGCAGGACTTTATAACGATTAGAGCTATCCAGTCATAACCATGATGTTTCAAAAAGAGCTAAACTGTTCATCACTGAAAATGGTCAAGTAGATCAGACTAATCATCAGTTGGAATTCCTAGAGAAAGTAATCCTGCATAGAGTTGAAACCAAAGTAGAACCAATACCACAGTTTTTACCAGTTTTCCTTCATGGTTCCTTTGCTTGTCAAAATTAATGAAAAAGGATGGTTTTAGTGGAATATAGTGTGGCTATTGAGCATTCCTTTTTTTCAAAGATTATTTACACTATTCCAAGTCCAAATGGTAAGATTCATTTTTTTAGGTTTATTTATTTATTTCCAGAGAGAGAGAGGAGGGAGGGAATCGCAAGCAGTCTCTGCACTGTCAGCGCAGAACCCAGCACAGGGCTCAAACTCACAAACTGTGAGATAATGACCTGAGCTGAAATCAAAGACCCAGATGTTTAACCAACTGAGCCGCCCAGGTTGCCCCAGTAAGGCTTATTAAAACAAAAACAAAAACAAAAACAAAAAAAACCATGGTAATTTGACAAAAATCATAGAGATTATCACTGAGTTTATTAGGTTGGAGATGCCACAAGACTGAGTTAATGTCCACCTGTAATGAAATGTAGGAAACTTGTGAATTTAAGCCACTATAAAACTGCACTTACAGTATTTTTCAGCTCTGAGCTGCTAGAAGATATATTTCTGATAAATATCTATTTCTAGAAATGAGTGAAATGAAATAGAGCTGAGTATTTTAAAAACTGCAAATATTTGGTAAAATAGAGTCATAGTTGGGGGCATTCTAAGTAGGACATAATTTCTGTTCAGAGATTTTAGTGGAGATGAGATAGTGAGAGGTGAAAGGTAGCCTGTCTGACCAGAGATGCAGGCTCAAGTCTAGGAATAAAGTGGAGTTGGGGAATTTGGCTCCACCCAGACTGTCAAAGATTTGGATATTAGGCTAAGGAAAGAATCTAAGTATTCTTCTGTATGGAGCAGAAAGTGAGCCAAGGCAGTGAAATACAAGAGTACTAACTATCTGGAAAAGATGAGGCAAGAGTATCTAGAGTGGATCTCAAATATAAGCACAAATTACATATGCCTTTATCATAATAGTTTAAAAGTTTGACGATTTAGGTGTTCCTTTATAATTCCAACCATGTTGATAACAGTTGATGCTTGAACAATGTGGAAGTTAGAGGTGGCAACTGCTCCTGCACTCAAAAATCTGCATATAATTTTTGACTCCCCCCAAATTTAATTACTCATAGCATACTGTTGATTTGGAAGCCTTACTGGCAAAGTGACATGTAAACTATGATTCGTAACTTTTGTTAACCGATTTATGACTACCTTCTTTTCTGAATTTTTACTTTTCCAAACCTCCATATTTAAGTAACTTCTGATCGAATACAGTGTATCACAAAGCTGTCTGACTTGTATTTCACTTTCTACAGAGGCTATTTCCATGACAATGACAAGGAGTCTGTGAAATGTATGCACCCTGCATGTGGTCAGGGAATTGTATTTGTTTTTCTGCATGCACCTGTAATTATTTTTCAGTTGAGTGGAGATACTGTTGTACTTACAAAATATGGCATTTTCAAAAAAAAATTTTTTTTCAACGTTTATTTATTTTTGGGAAAGAGAGAGACAGAGCATGAACGGGGGAGGGACAGAAAGAGAGGGAGACACAGAATCGGAAACAGGCTCCAGGCTCTGAGCCATCAGCCCAGAGCCTGACGCGGGGCTCAAACTCACGGACCGTGAGATCGTGACCTGGCTGAAGTCGGACGCTTAACCGACTGCGTCACCCAGGCGCCCCAAAATATGGCATTTTCAAGCATTACTGGTTTTATTGTCACTTTTTGTCATTATGTATTATTTTCAGCTGTGAGTGCTAAAAATACAGCTGTATGTAAGTATTCTCAAAGTCATTTTCTGTTAAAAAGCCTTCATTTGGAAAATGCACTATAAGCAGATCTCACAATAAGTAAACTAGAGACAAGAAAATGTTATTTTTTTGACGTTTATTTATTTATTTATTTATCTATTTATCTATTTATTTATTTATTTATTTATTTTGAGAGAGAGTGTGTGTGTCTGCGAGTGCCATGTGCAAGCGTGTGCATCAGCAGGAGAGGCAGAGAGAGGGAGAGAGAGAATCCCAAGCAGGCTCCGTGCTGTCAGCAAAGAGTCTAACATGGGGCTCACACTCATGAGCCATGAGGGCATGACCTGAGCTGAAACCAACAGTCAGACGTTTAACTGACTGAGCCACCCAGGCTCCCCCAGGAAAATGTTATTAAGAAAATCATAAGGAAGAGAAAATAGATTTATAATACTGTACTGTATTTATAAAAAACAAAAAAAACCAAAAAACAAAAAACAAATCCATGTATAAGTGGACCCAAATAGTTCAAACCCATGTTGTTCAAGGGTCAACTGTAGTTGTCATGTTGTTAACCACCACCACCTTTCACCTGAGGAAGCTCCTTGCTCTGCTTGGTTATGGGAGAAAACACAGACCAATCCTGTCCCAACAGGATGGTTGATGGCAGTATTTTAGGTATTGCTTTTGTTTTTGTTTTCACCATGGCTCTGCATGGAATAGTTCTACAAGTTACAGAAGAAGAAAAAGAATTACAACATGCAAATACTTGGGACCAACTTATAAGCACATCTTTTCTCATGTGCACTTCCTACTACCAAAGGTTTGGTGGCAATTAATATGGGTATTACCATATTTGTAATCTGTATTTGAAGTGTCTAAAGCGTGTAAATCAGTGTAGATAATGGAGCATATTAATGAACAATGTTAAATGCCAATAATTTTATTTTCCAGTTTGGAAATATCATTGCAGTACCTTCTGTCTTAGTCATTTTCTTTTTTCTTTCATCAAAATGTTAAATTAAAGCTATTACTAAAAAGCAAACTCTGAGTATTCTATTTTAAGAAATCTTACTGATTGTTGCATTATTAAAAAATATAAATCTGATGGCATATATAAATTGTTTTAAGTTGTTTTATTTTTTGTTTTGTCTTGCTTTGTTGTAGTTTGCATATATTCATTAGTCTGTAAGATTTGTAGTAGGAAGTCATATTCTACTTCATCTTAATTTTTTTTAATGTTTGTTTTATTTTTTAGAGAAAGAGAGAGAGAGGGAGAGCAGGGGAGGGGTAAGGGGTAAGGAACACACAGAATCCAAAGCAGGCTCCAGGCTCTGAGCTATCAGCACAGAGCCCGATGCGGGGCTCAAAGTCAGGAACCCTAAGATCATGACCTGAGCCAAAGTTGGTGTTCAATCAACTGAACCACCAGGCACCCCTCATCTTAATTCTTTTATGTCAGAGTTTCAAATTTCTTTTACATCTAAGAAAGCTGTGTTCTCATAAGGAGCTTGATGCTGAAGTTTTTCAGATTTTTTTTTACTAAAGTGAACTGTAGACCTATAGCTCTAAAAACAATGAGAGCAGTTCCAAGTTCTAGCTGCTGCACAGAAAAACTTAATATTAAAAGGGAAAAAAAGAATCTCAGTAGAGAGTGGGTTGTGGTATGTCTGGAAAAATTGCCAAGAATGTCCAACTAAGTTAGAAATACGGAAATGGAGCTGATGCTTGCAATGAACTCATTTTTATGTAATATACCAACAGTATGCCCGTAATGATGGACATGTTAAGAAGTACCCAGATAACAGAAATACATAGACTACAATCTTATCTGACTCAGTCAGAAAATAATAAAGCAGCTGGAATGTTGTAATGTGAAACTATGTATCAGTATGCTTACAAATAATTCACTGGGGCCAATGTAAATTATTTCAATGGTTTCCTTGTGTAAAAAGTGAGGGAAAGGAAGAATATGGTACAAGGTCCACTCTGAAATTATTTTTCTTGTAGTTACTAAGTTTCGCTTACAAAGGAATCTTATATGCAAACCAGTTGAATGGATTTTTTAGGTAAAGTTGTGTAATTTTAAATGCTTTTGACAAGTAACGGACTGTTTGATTTTCAGTATTGGCTACAGGTTACTAACTATTTCCTGGTAGCTTATTGTTTAAAAAAGGAAATTGTTTAAGGGGAATTATTAGGTAAAATGTTTATTTCACAATTCAATGGAAATGAAAAGAAGACCTACCTCCTATTTATGGACTCATACATTAGTTAACATAGAAGGAAAGTACATAGCCATTCAGAGGGATAGATTGCTCCTATTTGAACTCTTGAACTCCCATGCTGTTAGAAGAAAGCAACCGAACTGATAATACTACATTTTCCACCATCACCATTTTACTGACATTTTAAAATCAGTTTCAGTAATTTGAAGACAGCTAAAGAATAAAATTGGTCATTAAACAAAACCTACTGAGGCTTTATATTATCCTATAAAACATAAGAAATCCCCAAAATATTATTATTATGCAAAATGATCTATGTATCCGCAGTCACTAGCTGCCTGTGGTGCTTAATTCAGAACATTTTCTATCTGAAAATAATGAAACAAGCAGCTCAAGTCTTCTATTAAAATTTACTTTCTTCAATCCTTAGAACCTTATTCTGCAGCCCTGCTACCCAGAAAGGACTTACTAAAGCTTGAGAACACATGGAAGGGCCTTGTGACTCAATCTTTCTTCCTCTGACTCACATTAAAATGTATTAATTCTATAATCCATTCCTTCAGTGCATTACTAGGTGACAGAAAGTCATTGACAATCGTTTGGAGCAAATGAGTTAATGGACCCACTGACTTGTTACTTTTACTGGAATAAAGCCTTTCAGCCGGAGTGGCTAGTGAAGGTTTCACAGAGAAAGGGGGATTTGATCTTAGTCTAGGAGGATAAGAAAAACTACAGTAGATACAGATAAGAAGGGAAGATGACATTCTAGTGTACAAATCAGTCATTTTCAGAGTTAACTAGAATCCAAATATAAACTGTTACCCTTCCAACTAAAGTTTTAAATCAAGACAGTGTTTTTTTTAAATAAGTGAATTCATATAGGTAGACAACCAGAAACATGAATAAATAACAGAATCCAACTGTAAGAGTGGAATAATGGGTGAGATTTATTTTTCTGTTTGGCTATCTTTCTGATTATATAATAAAAAAAATCTGATGTTAGTAACTCTAAGAACGCTTATCTAATAAATTATCAAAGAAAAGAAAAAAGTGTAGTATGTCCTCTCAAAAATGAACTCACTTACATTGGGATAGAAAGAAGTACATTCTGTTATTACATCAAACAGGATCTCACTTGGCTGAGCCACAATGAGGAATTTGCTTATAGTTACTTCCATGAGGAAGATAGAAATAAAATAGCAAGAGAATAATGTTGCTTATTTGTAGAAGGAAAAATATTATTGAAGTGAAAAGTGCATTAACCTGGGATAGATAACCTATGTTTAAATTTCAGACCTACTAACTTACTAGCTTCTTTAACCTTGAGCAGCTCACCTATCACCTTCCTTCTGTAAAATGAAGGTTATAATATTTATTTCACAGAGTTCTTGAGCATAAATATCATAGGTGAAAAATATGTTTTCAAAGTATAAAACTACCAAAAGGAAGATAAATTACTATTAATCTCTTTAAATTCCTTTGAGTTTGTACGGGTTTTTAAAATTATTTGTAGCTTAGAAGTATTTGTCTTTTATGTCCTAAAGATATTTCAAAATATATTTGAATATGTTTTTTATACTGTAAGTGTCCTTATAAACAGTACAGCTGGTTTTTGCCTTGACTCCAATGATGGCTGTGAACCATGGAGCTAGCATATGAAAATATCTTTGTCTCCAAGACCTTAAGCAAAAAGGTGCCCTTCATTGGCTGAGTAAAGCGGGAATTCTGGGCTATTCACCAAGTAAAATGACCTGTGGCAGAATTTGAGATGAGCCATTTTAGCTCAATCATTCATGACATTTTACTTCACTGAAATGTGATGGTGAGTGGGTCTCTGGCATTATTTCCTGAAAACCTTTTAATCATTGGGGGCAAGTGGGCAGTGCTTAAGATCCATGAAGGGAAAGTGGATAATCCTTAGAGTACTTTGGAAACCAAATCCAGTCTGAGTCTCTCCTGCTTGATCTGAAATTCCTCCACATATGGAAAAGTTATTTTCAGTAGGAAGGTACCTATGGCAAATGAGCAAGTTTCCTGTATTCAGTTTTAGAGCCCTCAGCCAAAAATAAAGGAGGCAATACAAAAGAAATTATAAAGCAGTAATGTTAACCATAATATAACACAATTTTCATTTTGTCTGTATATTTCTTTTCTTTAATTAAATGTCAGCCTTAGTACAATTATAAACAATTTAGGTAACAAAGATTCCATAGACTATGGAGGAAACAATTGACTTATTTAAGCAAGAAATAGGAATGATGTGTAAATGATATTTAAATATATGAGCTCCTCCTGAGAAGACCTCATGTGCCTTATCATAGCCAATTAAGAGCTTGGACAGGTAAATTATAGGATACAAATCAGAGCTCATAACAAATGAATTATGAAAAGTAAAGCCGCCCCAGTCCATCACCCGTTGTATAATTACATCTTCCAAAGCCTCTCACACAAGCCAGAGTGGAAAAAAAGCAAATTTACCACCAATAGTGTTGCTAGCATACATCATCTTACTTGATTCCAGCAGGAAAACTAGTTTTGGAGTTACCATGCATGATCTGTGCTTCGTGGAATTAGAAACTAAGACAGCGTTTCACAGTCATGCCACGATTTGATTTTAAGTCATGCCACGTTCACTTATTCTAACATTAGGGCTCAGCTCTACACAAACCACCTGCCAGTGTTAAAGTCATGGAAAAGTGGTTTGGAAGCTACTGTACTTTATTTTGGAATAAAGCAATAACTGTCCTAGCCTGAGCAGAGGCAGTAAAAACATGGGGGATAGAGTCAACCTTCACAATAGAATCAACAGAAAAGCCATGGCTAGATTTAGGGGGCAGGTGGGGAGAGAGAGGTGTCAGAGGTGATTCCTAGTTTGTTATGGTTCAGATTAGAGGAATGGGGATACCATTAACATAATTGCTGAGGTTAAGAGTTTAAATGTTGATTTTAAATTGGATGACACATTTCAGCTAGACATTGACTTTTAGGTGGTAGCAGGAGGATCTCACTTTTTATTTGTTATAATACTTCTTGTATTCACGAATTATGAAACTGGGAATACAAAATCCACCCAAATGAGAAGATAGTCTTAAAGCAATTAATATTCAATACATGTAACTTATTTTTAAATGCTCTTTTGATTTAAAAAATAGTCTCATCATTTAAATCCATAATTTCAATGTTTTTTTATTCATGGTTTTCCAAATATTATGATTAGTTTTTGATCTATTGGTTTTAAATCAAAGGATTAGGAATTTAAATAATTATTTTAAACTTTATTCCATTTATAAACTGAATTCACAAAGCTTTACTAGATACTTTATTAGGTCCTGGCCTTTTTGTAAGTCAGATCACTTAGTGGAGGTTGATTTTATTACATGAATAAATTGCCTGTGATATTTGTACACATAATTGGGTATTCAACTTATGTGTGTGTGTGTGTGTGTGTGTGTGTGTGTGTGTGTGCGTGTGCGCACATGTATATCTGTGGATGTGTTTCCTAATATTTTATTTTTTGTCAGATAGCAAAGAAAGCATAAAATGATACTGCATTGAACCAAATTATTCTAAAAATTGAATTCTAAAATAAACATTTTTTCAATTTTCATTTTGTGCATTCAGTTCCATTTTTACAAGCAAGTCAATATGTATTTATATGTAAAGAATGTGATTCTGAAAATTGTTTCCTATAAATGGTGGAAAATTACTCCCAGAGAATGAAAAAGGAAGGAAGGAAGGAAGGAAGGAAGGAAGGAAGGAAGGAAGGAAGGAAGGAGGAAGGCAGGTAGGAGGGAGGGAGGAGGAAGAAAAGCAACCCATTTCCTAGCTTTTCTTACTTTATATAGTACTTTTTCCTTAGCATTATTGCCAAGGTCAAACTGTAATTGTATTCTAACCAGACTGCCAATATATCTCCCTTTGATGATGCAGATTTGGCAACTTATTTGGCTTAACAAATTAGTTTTGTTAAGCACTATAATTGTCACTATATCAAATTACTCTGAGTGATACAAAGTCATTGAGTTAAATTCAAAAATAATCTTCTATCCACAGCACAGGGAAGACTCACAGATACAGACTTAACATTTCCCAGTATGGGCTTGGGGCTTCAGAAATACTGGGGAAGACCTGAAGGGAAGAAAGCAATGACCACAAACAGACTGGGAGTAGGAGATGACTCTGAGGTCCCTACTTTGCAGCTGGAATATTTGCTTCAGGATATTCCTCTCTCTCTACCTCAGGCTTTCACAGGTTCCTTCTGAGCTCCAGGTAGAGTGCTTTTCTAGTGTCAGGGACGATGTGTTACATCTGGTCAAGTTCTTACAGTATAGAAGATAGGGTATAGTGACAATAATAAGAACTTTGAAAGGTACAATTTTAGGTAGCGTGGAGACTGACCACTTGGGCTCCCCTATCGCTCACAATGTTGTTTTTGTTTTGTTTTGTTTTGTTTTGTTTTCTTTCTTTCTGCGTATTTCTGTATGTTTCATTTGAAAGACCTGAATGGAGCTTGTACCCTCCAAGTAGACCACAGTCCCCATCACAGTGTCCCACACAGAGCCTAGGTACTCATCTATGTCACCTGCCTGAGCCCTTGGGGCATTTCAATTCTGCTACCAAATTGTATCTGGAATTTCTGGAACAGTTTCAGATCACAGTTTGGTGGAACTCAAGAGTAGAAAATGATGGGAGAAAGGGGGGAAAACGTCCCAAAGCTTGAAGGCTTGTTCCTGAGCAGTTCTAAAATAAACATGGAAATAACTCCTCTCTATTCATTACACAGCTTGGCTAGACTTTTTCATTAGAGGGTGTCAAGTACTACTAATTTACTATTTGCCTTAAATGTGACTATGAACTAGAAACAATCAGAGCTGTTAGTGACTTTTTCAGTCTTAAATTTGAAACTGAACGTGCCCTTAAACTCTCCAGAACAGCTGACGATGACATATATAGCCCATATGTATTATTCTGCAGACACAAAAATGTACATCTACTTATTCAGTGGACTCAGAATAGCCTTATTTCTAATGAATGCATTTTATATTTAGTGAAATACGGTAGTGTTGAAAAAAGAAACATGCATTTCAGAGCCACTTGAACCCAGCTTCCTCACTTAATGGGCCTTGGGAGGATAAGCCACTTCCCTAGGGTAAAGACAGGGAGGGAGTAAACGGCCATCTGAGATCCATATCCAGACCTAAGTGATTCCAACATCTCTACTTCTAAGTGCTATGTGCCTGCCTCCCCAAAATAAGAGTTGCCATTTATCAAGCACCTAGTCTTTATACTGTACTGTCTAATATTATAATTGAATTTCCCAAAATGTCCATCAGTAGACATTTCTGTGCCGAATTGAAATATATTTTGTATTTTTGCCACATGCTGTTGATTCCACTATCAATATACATGTATCAAATTATAGATGTCTCAGGTAGTTTTCTCCATGAGGGCAGAGATAATGACTTAACCTGTTTTATCTCCGAGAGCAGCTAACACTGTGTCCTAATCAGAGTAAGTACCCAAAAAGTTTGATGCATTGCCATCGGATTTGAGGATCTGTTTTTTTTTTTTTAAATCCATTTAAATTTAATAGCTCACGGGTATGTAGTATCTACTCAACTATATATTCACTCTACTAGTTTAAGTAGATATAACTATTATACTAGTTTGAAATAAATAGTAGAATTTTAGTTCTGACCCTAGTCATTAAAAGGTTAAAGCCCTAAGATCAAAGTAAGTCATACAAATGCTTTGTAGATTAGTGAACATGAGAAATAAGTGCCTCTAGGTCTTGGCCAGAATTAATTTTACCCTGGTCTGAGCAGTTAGAATTTATATTATTACAATTGTATTCTGGTTCATGGAGATATATTATTTATTCTCTATTACCTAAATCGCATGTTCCTGGAGGATTTAGAATAAGGACTCAATAAATACTTATTGAATTGAATTGAATATATAATCCAATAAATAGCTTCAATAGTTGGAAGTGGGAAGAGAGTATTAGAATAAAAAGCCAAACAAGTCAGAGAAAATTTTTGAGATTTAAGTGAGTTTCATACAGTAATTTAAATAAAAGAAATTGTTGGAGAAGCTGGAGACTGATTTACACAAATGAGTCTGTCTAGACTAAGCGTTAAGATCTGGCAAAGGAACCAAAAGAAAGAACCAAAAAAAGAAAGCTTAGCCAAAATATGGCATTAGGATGGTGTATGGAAGGAAGTGAGAAGAAATGGAGTGGAAATAAATGTGAGCAATCAAATGAATGTTTGATAGATATCTCTGAAAGATTTTTATACTCAGTAATCAACCTTTCTGTCCACATACCATTAGAATATGAATTTCATTTTTGGTCAAATACAAATCTACTACGAGGATCTCCACTGCTTTTTGTAACTTTACAGACATCAGTACCTTGTTTTTTTTTAAGAAAATTCTAAAGGACTAATATTTCAGGAAATTATATTTGTAAGCAAGACAACTCAGTTGGACAAATATCACAGTATAAGATACATAACAATTCCCTAATTGTGTATTCTTATCCTGATGAATTAGGAGATGTGATACATCTTTCTCTTGTCAAGAACTCCAACTCTTGAGGACACTTTGACATGGCCTAATGCAGTCGAAATCAGAAAGGAGCTAAGCCATCTTCCAATAAGAAATACAGGTTTTAGGAGAACATGGTGTTTCTCAGCAGGGGTATAATAACGCAGGGGGGTTGCATGTCTTCAGTATCTGTCTGGTTGCAGGCACTGTGCTATGCATTTCATTTTACTGAGAAAGGAGGAAACTGAGCCCGTGGAGGTTGACAATACACACAATGTCTCACCACCAGTAACTAGCAAAATTGAGATTCGAACCCATGCCTTACTCCAGTCAGTGCTTTACCTACTACCAACGCTGCATCTTTACATCATGCAAAAGTACCTCAGAGTTATTTTCATCTGCAGTATCCCTCCACAAGTAGGCAGACAGAAAACCAGAAAAATGAAATGAATTGACCCTGCTATAATTCTCTCATATTTCACTAAGGTATTTCTAATTAAAATCAACATAAAAAGTAAGCAATATATGTTATTATTCAAAATAAGCAAAAGTAGTAATCTTGCTGAAATAAAATAGAACTATTTCGTAGTTTTATGATTTTCCCTTTAATTTTTTTCTTTAATTTAATTTGAAGATTATACTAGTTCCTTTGAATACTTAAAGTGTAGCAAACCTTGGCATTACTAAGAACTGGAACCTCATCCCTGGCTTATAGTTATTCTGACTGAATAGGCGATTTGGCTGCTGCACAGATTGAGTCTTTATGGGAAAACAAGTCAATCAGTTGTGCAGTACATGAATCTCTGAAAGCCACATGCATCACTTGTCTTTAAATCATTCAACATAGTTTGGCATTCAATAACTCATAGAAATAAATGCTGAGGAGAAAAAAAAAGGCAAAATAAATGTTGAGACTTTTCTGAAAATTCCTTAGAAATTAATACCAGTTAACTCTTAAATAACCTTCAAACTTGGGCTTTTCTGTGTTTCATATTGCCATTCACAGTGAGAAGGCAAAATAAATGCTGAATAATCAACAAGGATTGTGTATCAGAATGATTTAAAATGACATTCCCACAGAAGATGAGAAAACAGAATGAAACAAAACTGTATGGACTGTGAATCCCTTTCAGCTCTTATTTGAGTGCATTTGATTGAAGGTCCTTGGAGGTGACAGGCACCACCAGGTATGGGGTTGATGATGTCTTACCCATCCTTAAGTCCCAGGAAAACCCTCAGTGGTATTCTTGGAGCTTGCACTCAAGGTGCCCATTGCCTTTTGACTACAAATCATTTATTTGGTAAAATAGAGGGTCTCCATGATAAAAGATTGTTTGCATATGAATGCCCCAACAACTGGATATAAATTTCCACTTTAACTTTGTTGACCCTGAAAAACCTCTCATTGGTCAGAGATTCCTGGTGCCCCCTATGTTAAATAACTCAGTCTCAGTCCAGCAATACTCTCTAGCTATCTATCTATCATCCACTGTCTCAGCGTTATTAATCCAGAGCTTTCAAAACCTCATTAGGTATCTTAGTGTTGGAGTCTGAAAATGCAGGCTTCATTTAGAAAGTCATATGCTACATCCAGAATGGACTGTGGCTTCTTTCTCAGTCTGTGGAGCCAAAGAGCCTGATCAGTTGGCAACCCCAGTTCTCTCTACTGACTAGACTTACTGTCCTACTCTCTCAAGGTTGAAGAGAGATAGTGTGATATTTAATTCATGTGTCTCAATTAATTTTCAAGATCCTCACCTATGTGAAAATGCTTTTGTTTTATTCTTCATTTCTAAGAATGTTTAAAGCCAAAAGCATCAAAGAGAAAGTCAATCTCGGGGCGCCTGGGTGGCTCCATCAGTTAAGCGTCTGACTTCAGCTCAAGTCATGATCTTGCGGTTTGTGAAGTCAGTCTCTGTGCTGACAGCTCAGAGTCTGGAGTCTGCTTCAGATTCTGTGTCTCCCTCTCTCTCTGTCCCTCCCCCACTCATGCTCTGTCTCTCTAAAAAATAAATAAACATTAAAAGATTTAAAAATAAAAAAGAGATTCAATCTCTCCAAAATTCAGCTGTGATAGAAAGTTCAATAAATATCCCCAGAAAACTATTACACATTGTAATTCTGGTCCCACTTTTTAGATGTACAACAAACTTTTAAATGATGCCAAAACCCTTGGGTGCTTATCCAAACCTTCACTAAGCTCCAGACCTCTTATGGTTCACTCATGAATAATAGGCATCAGATCCGTTAAGTTTAATTGTATCTATATTGTCTCTGGTTAAAGTAAATGGGAGAGAATGAATGCCACAAACTTTATTTAATATTCAGAAGGCCTAGGATGGCTTTTTACTGGAAGACCATGTCCAGCTCTGGCTCCAAAGGCCAAAAGACAAGGAAAATTTGGGTAGAATTCGTTAAGGCCCTTATAGGGACTGAAAGTATTCAATTTAGGAAAGAAAATAATGAAGAATTCTTTTGTGCATTTATTTATTTTTTTTTTTTAATTTTTTTTTTCAACGTTTATTTATTTTTGGGACAGAGAGAGACAGAGCATGAACGGGGGAGGGGCAGAGCGAGAGGGAGACACAGAATGGGAAACAGGCTCCAGGCTCTGAGCCATCAGCCCAGAGCCTGACGCGGGGCTCAAACTCACGGACCGCGAGATCGTGACCTGGCTGAAGTCGGACGCTTAACCGACTGCGCCACCCAGGCGCCCCTCTTTTGTGTATTTAAAGAAGTGAGTAAATAAACTTTTATTGAAGAGCATGAACAAGGAGTTATTTTAGAATAAAGTGGGGGTATTACTCATGTTTGATGAAACTATTTTCTAACATCTAAAATTATTGGATCTGGAATTGAAAAGTAGGGGTAATTATAGATTTTTCTTTGACATATATAAAATAAAACAAGTCTCAGGGACTTGGGTTGATTTATGCATCTTTCACAAAGATGTGTGGTTAGATTAGGTATTTTCTGAAGTTCTTTTCAATTCTAGATTTCTGATTGTGGTAGCCAAATATACAGTTTTGTCATAGGTCTACTTAAAGTAGTGTTTAAGTAAATCTAGAAATGTGATGAAATAAATTGCAGAAAATGGCATTGCCATTTACTTCTAAATGGAGAGGATTTGTGTGTATTCCTTTAAGTAAAAACATAGAAACCAAACCAGTCAACTACAGATTATACAAGAGTAAAAGCAAACAGCACACAGTATAAGAGCAATGAAGCTCTGCTGTATAGCCTCTGAGAGCTCATCATAAATATTCCCTTAATCGGAAGGTGAGCTGAAAATAGAGAAAAATAAGCAGTTTGTTGCAAGGTCATTCACACTAGCAGCCCCAGAAAACATTTGGAAAAATGAAATTTGTCTTTGGTGCCTTTCTACTTTACATCTTAAGCTTCAAGTATCTTTTTACTGCCATCTGGCTCTTCAGAGTCATTCCTAGCAGCAAACGCATAGTTTCTGCTCCCTTTATCATAAAGACACACCCTTTGTTATTAATTGTTTCAGGCATGATGACTTCAACGCAGATTTTTTAGTGATATTTCCCATTATTTTGAGTTAAATTATGGTTTATGTATGCCCAAGGATGACATATCCTAAATAGGTTATGTGTCTGTTTCCATAGTGCTTCACTGCTGAGAATTCTGGGCCATTGGTTAGAAAAGGACTAAGGAGACATTTTGCTGTGCCTGAAATCCTACCGATCACATGCCTACCTCATCTATGTGTTTTGACCAGCATAGATGAACTAGCAAACCAACAATCTGGATTTACATGTTCAAATTTCTTTCTCTTCTATTTCCCCTTTATCAGATATAAACAATGCATATGTTTTTCTGAATCTAAAAGCAAATCAGGGACATTGAGTGGCTCAGTCAGTTAAGTGTCCTACTCTTGATTTTGGCTCAGGTCATGATCTCAAGGTTCGTGAAATTGAGCCCTGTGTTGGGCTCTATGCTGACAGTGTGGAGTCTACTTTGGATTCTTTCTCTCTCCCTCTCTCTCTGCCCTGCCTTGCTCATGCACTTTCTCTCTCTCTGTCTCTCTCTCTCAAAATAAATAAAATTTTTTTAAAAAGCAAATAATTGTGGGGCACCTGGGTGGCTCGGTCGGTTAAGTGTCCAACTTCGGCTCAGGTCATGATCTCACAGTCCGTGAGTTCGAGCCCCGTGTCGGGCTCTGTGCTGACAGCTCAAGGCCTGGAGCCTGTTTCAGATTCTGTGTCTGCCTCTCTGCCCCTCCCCTGTTCATGCTCTGTCTTTCTCTGTCTCAAAAATAAATAAACGTTTAAAAAAAAAAAAATCAAACAATTGTTTCAAATACTTTTTAACTATTTCTGCAAACTCCGGGAAAGATTAAAAAAAAAGGAAGTTATGTTTAATTCATTTAACAGTGATTATAATATACCTGTCTCATTATATGAATTGGGAGGGTTTGTTAATTATGTCTCTCTAATGGAAAATTTAATTTTCTTTGCTACATTAATTGGAAATAAAGATTTTTGGGGATTTTAATTTTAAACAGCATTAATGACAGATGATTCCAAGAACATTCAGTTACTTCCTGGGGAATCTCAGTAAAATTGAAGAGATTTGTTTATCTTACCAGGATTTAGTGCTGTGCACAATTTATATTTGTCACAGCACATATTGGTTTTTAGGGCTAAAAGAAACAATTGCTTTAGGAAGGTCATTTAACACTTGAGGTTTTTGTTGTTGCTGTTATTTTGCTTTGTTTTGTTTGATAGGGAATGGTCAGATAATATTTGGAACATAAAGAATTATTGGGTTGTGCAGAAATATTTAGCATAAAGGATATTATGAAAATTCTATTCTTAACTTTTAAATATCCCATGCAAAGGTTGTATCCCCAGAGCACATCAACTAATAACACCTAATATTTGTTGCACTTTGCAATTTTTAAGGTGTGTTCACAATAAGTCTTTCAATCATTACAACAACCTTGTAAAGTAGAAAGGATGAATATTATCTCTGTTTTATAGATGAGACCATAAAGTTTGGAGATGTTGTCCCTTACCCAACCAAGACCACACGGATAATAAAGATTAGTATCCAAGTTTGGTTTGGTTCAATGTGGTATTTGTTCCTTTGTTGCCATTGTTTTGTTAGGTCCTTAGATTTATTTCTTTAGTAATCATGGTTCTAGATCATTTTTACTGGGGAAGCTATATAAGTGATTTTTTTTTTTTCCTGCAGGAACCCAAGTCCAAAAATCTCTGCTTGCCATACACATTGCTATACACAGGCATAGGCTGATGGGTCTCTTCTAAACTGTTCTGATTTCCAAAAGGTTGAAGATGCAAGGAGATGACATTACTAAAATGACTTGGTTCTCGGTGCGATGCTATTTGCATCTAAGTTCTTTCCAATGCTGCTTAAAAACGTGGAGAAGTATGGAGTCAATAAGGGAAATAGGACAATGCCATCTCGTGATTAGGAGATCTGCTAAGAAAAAAATTTCTAGAGAAAATCTAAATATGATTCACAGGGATATTTAAGTATAATTCTAATCTGCTAAATGTAGTGGTCTAGACAGATTTGTTTAAAGTTTAGGTTCGCTTGTCAATAGGGCCTCAAGTCTGGTCCCATTTACAGAGAATTCATACTGAAATGCAAACTGAAATTTATAGGGCCAGCATCATGCAGTAGAAAATGCATGGGCTTTAGAATGACCTTTATCTGAGTTTGTCTGTATAATCTGACTCTTATAGTGGAGTAACTTCCGCAGAAATTACTTTACCTCTCTGGTACTTACTGTCCTCATCTGTAAATGGCACATATTTGGCTTTTAAAAAACATGAATTCCTATTCTGGGGGCTTGAATGAGAGCCACAAGTGTCGTTTACGTGGCTTCACTATGTTCAAACAGTAGCAATACCCGTAGCAGAACACTTAAAAATCAAGTTGGGCAGTACCTTTTAAGGATGACTAGGGAATTAAGTTCTAGGACATTGTGGAAAAATTGCCACTGTAAGCAAAGACAGTGGTGGAAACTTGCTGTAAAATTACCTTCAATCTGAGATTTTAGTATTATGTTGACTTCCTTGTATTTACTTATGAACTATAAATGCAAACTATTTGCACCTCTTATTAAACCAAAATAAGTTAACATTTATTAAGTGAGATAATATATTTGAAAATAATTTTTGTAAGTTTATTTATTTATTTTGAGAAATAGAGAGCAAGTGCGGGAGGGGCAGAGAGAGAGAGAGACAGAATCCCAAGCAGGCTCCGCACTGCCCATGCAGAGCCTGATGTGGAGCTTGAACACATGAAACTGTGAGATCCTGACCTGAGGCAAAACCAAGAGTTGGACACTTAACTGACTGAGCCACCCAGCCACCCCTGAAAATAATTTTTAAGTGCTATAGCACCTTAAGGAAGAAGAAATAGAAAAAAAAATCCTATTTTCATCAGTAATATTTTTGCTTTGGTTTCCCATTAGCTGAAGACCTTCTTGTATTTAGGCTCAATGATATATATTCTATTGCAGCTTCACTTTCATATGTATGCTTCTCTAATTAGAAAGGAATCTGAAAAAAATCAAAGACTGTTTTGCCTTGGTATTCTTAAATAACTGAGCTTAGACTTATTATGTTTCTACTCTTCAAACTCCGTTTGTCCACCTGTATTATTTAGACCTGCAAAAACCCAACACCAAGTCCTGCCTGTGTACAAATTAATGCCATGACCTCTGCTGTCTTGTTTGCATTTCTAGAAACAGCACTTAAATGTGTGATTAAAATCATGTCCGTTCAGTAAGTAACTAATAATGTTTGCATCTTGAAGATCACAGTCATTTATCAGGAATAAGGCAGCTTTACTTTTTTACAGGAAATAGAAAGCAAAACCTCAACAAATGGATGCAACCCTTCAGAATGGCTCTCAAATGGGCAGTGCTGAAAATTGATCTGGTTACTTGTCAATTGCATTATTCAGACATGACATCAGAAACAAAGCTGTAGCCAGTGCTAGCTCATTGCCCAGCCCATGACAACCTTTCATAAATAAAAAACCTACTCTGTAAAGATAGAAGCATCTCTTGGACTGTAAATTGAGCCTTGAAACCTAATTAAACAACTTTCCACTAGCCGCATTAATAAGCACTGAACCAGACTCTACATAAACAACAAAACACTTTATAGCATATCATCACAAATGTGTCATTATCTAGAGGAAAAGCAGACTGTTGACTGAGATAGTCCCTATATTTATTTCTGATTTTGCTTATGATCCATTTTATAGACTAGCTTGTTAGATTATAATTGGCTGAAATCCTAAATTGAAATCTTTTGGCAATGACACACTCTTTCATGTTCTTCAAACAATTCTGTTCTGTCCCATCAGTGCAAAAGACATCATGCTTCTTTACCTGGGGGATTATTTTCATTGAGAATCACAAGTGATGCTGGTGTAGGTCTTCTTTTTCTGATCTGTAAACAAAAAAGGCCCAGCTGAGGTCAGTGAGAATCAGACACTGCCCCTGGTTACTCTACAGCTTGCAAAGCTATTCCATCCTCATCTTTGCCCAATATATAAAAAAAAAAAAAAAAAAAAAGCAAACTTGGGGAGAGCACACAGTAGGTTCTCACTATTGGGAATTATAGAAAGACAGATAATAGAACCGTCAGGTTGTAGTATTACCTTCTTTGGTCTAAAAAGGTACCTTTCCACAGAAAAGAAATAGTTGTATATGATCCAGTGATGCCACTAGAATAGTATGCAGTGTAGGTAGGAGGATGACTTTCAGTGTCTCTCTTGGAGCCTCATAGTATTGATGATGCTTTCGAGATTCATTGTCCTTATTCTTAAGCAGAGTAAAGACACTTGCAAAACTTAAATTTCTAGCAGGTTAAATTTAACAGCATTCGTTCTTAATTTCAATTAATAAGGCTTTCTTATTTTCTAGTAAAATATTTAGGACAAATAAAGAATGAGTATGGATTTTATGAGAGTAATTAATTTAAAACTAATAGGTTTGATGTAGGTTTTTTTCTTAGTTAAGAGTTACAGAAGCATATTAAGATTAGAATTTCTAACGTGCTCTTGATTTCTTAAACATACAGGTAAACTCTTAAAGTCTATGTCAATAGAACAGAAGATAAAATTTACCAATGACATTTTGTCCAGGACGGAACCAATGTCCCATTCAACATAGTTACATGTTCAAGGTTATGTTTATCTGGGATGATCTACTTCAGGTTATCAAAATATCCTAGAAATTTATGAGCCCCAGATTCAGTAATCATTTTTAAGACTTTGTATAAAGTATTTGTAAAAGGATTCAGGGATAATTTAGACTTTAAGAAATTAATGAATTAGATTGATGATCCCATAAATTGTATCTGCTTTTGCCCCCCTACTGTTGTAATTTTACCACAAATGGTCTCATAAGTGGTTCCATTGCATCAAGAGTCTAAGTAAATCCGAATATGAAAGGTGATACATGTAAATCAATCTTACAGGAAAGAGAGAAACAGAGAAATATAGAAATATAGATACATAGATATATTAGACATAGAAAAGGAATCTGGTAAATGTTTGCTACTATTTAATATCTGAATAAAATGTGTTAAATTATACATACACCTACAAATCCTGTCTATCGTGTATTACATATAATTACTGCTTTGAATATATAATGAAAAGTCTTTAAAAAATATTAACCCTATAATCTGAAATTATTCCAAGGTTTAAGGTTTTCATTGTTAAATGAATCTTTTTTATTTTATAAATAATGAAATAAAAGATTGCTAATTCTGAGAATTTTTAAAGTTTCTCTGAATGTTAAACATGTTAATTTAGTAAGCAAAAGCAAACAGATTTCTGGATCCAAATCTGAAACACTAATATAAGCATTTTTCTCCTTAACTGGGGCTAATTTTTTATCACACGAAGTGCTGCATTTTAGCCAATAGGTCACCCAATGCAACTCAAATACAAGTGCCATATGGAAACCAACTTATTTCTCGTTCACATAGCGTGGAACGTCACAACAAGGCAGATTCAAGAAGCAGAAAAGCTTTCGGTTAATAAGAACCTATGTCCATGTTACCTTAGATACAGGAACTGGTCCCCACCCAACCCCACCTACCTGCTCTGCTGCTTCAGGAGCAATCTGACTCTGGAATAAAGGCACAGCAAATTGTATCTTTTTGGGACTGTTGGGCTCCATGATAATGATGAGAATTAGAGACGTGAAGGGCTCAGAAAGACTAACCCCAGGTGATGTCTGGGATGTCTTTCCTCAGGCACACTCCACCCAGCCACACAGGGCACTTCGTAATAAATAGCTGTAATTCCAGAGCGAGCAAGTGAAGATGCAGAGGTCTGAGTAAATCCCTTCTTCAACTCCGCAGTGATGGCTGGCTTGCCTGTTCCCCCACCAATCCCTTGGAACCTTTCAGCACAATACAGAAAGGAACAATAAGCTAATTGTGTGCTTCTTCACTAATACACATGCCAAGCATTCACTCAGCAGCTAATTGAAAATGTAATGCTAGCCTTGAAGGACCCGCTGCCCTGGGATTTGAAAGAAAGGCTCTATCCACTGTACATTACTAACCGGCTGCTCAAAAGTGCAATGTAAGCTCCCTCTGAGTATTGCAGGGATGGGCAATTCATTATTGATGAACATAAAGCAGGAAGTTTATACGGTTGGGGGAAGGGTTTGGGTATGAAATCATTTCATTTCTCTTGTAGCAACTTGTAAGTCAGACACCTTTGCCATTTCACATTCAGCCACCAAACTGATGAATGGTCACAGACAGTAAGCCACAACCAATAATATCAGGTATATTTACGCTGTGAGATCTGGTTAGGTAAGACTGACCATGGGAAGCAGACTATCTGTGGTATAGTAAGGACACTGTCGTCCCGGACTGAGCAGATTTTAGTTCAAGTTCCATCTCTATCATTAATAAGCTCTGTGCCCTGAGCAAATCACAGGCTATGTCTAGGCCCCCCAAACCTTCATCAGAAAAACGATGAGATGGGACTCGGTGACCTTTAAGCTCCTGTTCTGTTCCAGCATTCTATAATTGTAGTTCACAGTTTTCATTAGAGTGGAAAGTATTGGACAGCTAAATTTAGCAAATAGCTTGAAAGTCACTGCTGCTGTAATGACCTCTATTTCATTTCCTGGTGGAGCCACTTATATCCTCTGATTTGGAAGAATACAGAAGTGACTAGAAAACATTAGTGCAACCTAATGATCCATCATTGTGGTTTATTGTCAATAGTGGGGATATATGTAAAGAAAAGGACTTGAAAAAAAAAAGCATAAAAGAGGTTATCTCCAGAATGATAGAGGATAATGGTCATGGTGGGTAGTGGTGAAGGTAGAGGGAGACAGTGGCCTGATCTCCACATCTGTTAATATCTAAGGGGAGGCAGCAGCATAGCTAGATGGCCTTCCTGCGTTCAACTCTTTTTGTGAAGGTAGCCTGAAAACGAAGTTGTTTAAATGCAAGAGAGAACTTGAGTACTCTACTTTCTTATTTGAAAGATTTTGTTTGATGAACATTAGATTTTTAATATGTTTTTGCATTTATATAATACATTTAGACACTGAATATTATACCAGGCACTTACAAATGAGGTTTTCTTTCTTTTGCTTAAATTCTGAGTCCATACTAGGAATCCATCTTAATGATTGAAGTATGTGGTGTTCTGTTGAAGGAATATGGAAAGTAGTATGCATTATTCAAGTAGTTTTCTATACCCACTAGGGGAAAAAGCAAATGAAGATGTGGATGTGAAAGCACTTTCACTCAGAGAACAGTGCTGACCAGCAAGACATCTTGTGATGCACTCATCCTTGCAGTGTCAAAGGGAAACTTAGAAATTACATTTTGTGTTACCGTTTACAAAGTCCCAGAGTGGAACCTGAATCAATATCATTAATGAAGTAAATTTCTCTATTTCTTCAAATTATACAAAAGGAAAACAAGACAGTATTTCTAGTGAATAATCAATCCAGAACTTCACTTGGCATAGTAATTTCGAGCATGCACTTGGCAGCCTTGGGTTCAAACCCTGGCTCTGCTACTTACTCAGTTTATCAACTTGGCAGGAAGAGAACTTTCTTCTTGTGAGTTTTAGATGAATTAATTCTTTAGAAGAGCTCATTGTAAGGCCAGTACATGATAACTACTCAGAGAGCTATTATTTTTTTTAAACTAGACTTCAAAAGACTTGAAGATGTACGTTCTTAATCTGAATTTACTAGGCTCTCTGCCTATTGGAATATTTTGATACCAATCAGAACACTAGGTGATAAAGTAAAATTTATTTCTATCCACAGAGGGTCTAGACTCATCTTTGTGTTCCCAAAGCACTCAGCTTAACCACTACTTAGTATAATAATTACCAGTTTATCTTTTCTGTTTAGCATTTCACAATGTCACTTATTGACATAGTGCATATTTATTGAGTAGATAGTACATCTACTCCATGCCAGGCCTTTTGCTATGGCATTAGAAAAGAAACTGTGTTAAAAGATCCTTGGGGTCCTTTTCAAGCTAAATTGCTATTTCAAGTATCACTTAAAATGCAACTTAAATTTGAAATAATCAAAAACTTTAATATGTTTATATGGGCAGTATAGTTATACTAAATATTAGGTGTACATTTTTTTCTCCCTGTTAGAGATAATAGTAATAGCCTACCCTTATATAACACTTAGCACATGCCAGGTGCTATTTGAAGTGCTTTATCTGCACTAATTTATTTAATACTCATAATCCTTTCAGGCAAATATTATTGCTGTCTTCATTTTTAATTTAAAATGAAGAAACAGAATCAGAGAATTTAGGTAATTTGCCCAAAGTCATCTGGCAGAAACAGGATTCAAATGCCATCAATTTTGCCTAGAGCCTGGGCTTTAATCAGATGGCTGCTATTCTATAAGGGCCTACAGAGAGGGGGGTGGAAGGTACCAGAACCTACAATGGTTAGATGTTCTACCGGTTCAAGTTCCATGGTAAGAGATCTTAAGATGACATGGCATATGGATAAAAGGAAAGAAAGTAGCATGATTATAGGATCCTAGTAATCAAGAAGATCTTACATTTCATGTTAGATATCAGAATAAAATGGAAACTCTAGAGTTGGGGGTTTTGTCACCAAGCTGACTTAAAAGAAGCCAGTTTTACTTTCTCTCTCTCTCTCTTTTAAAGTAATGGGTTCTATCATTAAAGATTAAAAATGCCTCTAGAACAAGCAATAACTGTAGTCTCTCTTCAAGATAAGTGATACTGTGAATAAAGAAGGTAGTACATTAGGAGAATAGTCCATTAGGCCTTCCTAATTTTACTTTATAATCTCTGACCCTATTTTCCACAGCCCCTTCAGGCCGCACTTGACCCCACAGCCAGCTTTTCTGTGGCCTCCTCTACCTTCCTGAGAAGCTTTCCTGCCCTCCCTCATTTTCTCCAAATTGAATTCATCCTCTGACTGCACTTCTTTAGGATGTCACCCTCAGATTCTTCAGATAAGATGCACCACTCCTTTCATTCTTCTCCTAGTATTTACTTACATGTACTTTTATGTTATTCTACAACGTCCTATGTGTTCCTTCAGCCTCCCCTCCTACACTGCAAACCCTTTTCTGTTCTATCTTAAACATATCCAGAAAAGCATAAGGTTGGCCAGGAAGTAGTTACCAAATAATTCTACTTAGGAATCTCCTATCTGATATTGTCAGGAAATGAGATGTTTCAATATAGTGAATTTTCCCCAAGACTACAGTTCAACCTTTTAAGCACCACGCCAGGCTTTTATTTTGATATTTTAAGTGGACATTTAAAACATATTCAGGGGCTCCTGGGTGACTCAGTCGGGTAAGCATCCGACTTCAGCTCAGGTCACGATCTCATGGTTTGTGGGTCCAAGCCCCACATCAGGCTTCACGCTGCAGCTTGGGGCCCGGAGCCTGTTTCGGATTCTGTGTCTCCCTGTCTTTCTGTCCCTTCCCCACGCATCATCTGTCTGTCTCTCTCTTTCAAAAATAAACAAATATTAAAAAAAAACATATTCAGTATTTTCATGCCTTTTAAAAGAGTATATATCAACTGCAATTTGTCTTTTTTCGTTCATAGCATTCATATAAACCTCAGTTGTACTCGCATATACAAAGATGCCATCTGAAGATATTGGTATTCCTTGTTACCCTAACTGGTTCCAAATTCCATAGATATATAGTTCTATGACTGTTCTGGAGTTTTTCTTTATCTGATGATTTCCAGTAGACATTTATAAATTGTCATTTGTCTTAGTCTGTTCAGGCGGCTGTAAAAAATACTAGAGACAAGGTGCATTATAAATAACAAACATTTATTTCTCACAGTTCTGGAGTCTGGGAAGTCCAAGATCATGGGGCCAGCAGATTTGGTGACTGGTGAGGACCCACCTTCTAGACAGCTGTCTTTTCACTGCATCCTCACCTTGCTGAAAGGGCAAGGAATTTCTCCAGAGCCTCTTACATAAGGACAATAGTCCCATTAATAAGGGCTCTACCCTCATGACCTCACTTCTCAAAGGCCCCACTTCCTAATACCATCACCTTACCAATTAGGATTTCACCATATGGATTTGGAGGGAACATAAACATTCAGTCCATTGCATTCACCTGACATATAACAAATGCTTTATTTTTGGAAAGAGGAAAGAAAATGAAAGGGTAGGGAAGAGAAGGGAAGGGAGAGGAGAGGAGAGAAAAAGGTTTGCTAACAAAATCAAACAATTTTTAACATTTTTAATGTACTTCCTATTCAAAGTTCTGTTTCAGATGTCTTGATTTCACAAGTCTTGAGATATTTTATTTAACATTCAGATGGCTATCACCAAAAACAAAAGCAAATATTTATTGCACATGTTTATAAATATATAGGATTACATTAAATACTGAAAATACCATAATGAACAAAAGCAGACAACATATCAAAGTGTGTAGATACATATTAGTTGGTAAGGTTTATAGCCCTAATATAATGGTTTTCAACCTCTTGTGTTCAACACTTTGACGATGGCAGGCATATATGAGATGCGCTGCCTTCCCCCCTTCAGTTCTAGCTGTAACTTTATTCACTTCTTCCATTAAAGAAAGCCTATCATAATGCAAGCAAGAATGACATTATTAGTGGGATCGTGTAGAATAATCTTGATTGTTTTTAAAAAAAAATTTAACACTTATTCATATTTTGAGAGACAGAGCATGAGTGAGGGAGGGGCAGAGAGAGAGGGAGACAGAATCCAGAGAAGGCTCCAGGCTCTGAACTGACAGCACAGAGCCCAACACGGGCCTTGAAGTCACAGACCATGAGATCATGACCTGAGCTGAAGTTGTACGCTTAACCAACTGAGCCACCCAAGGGCCCCTCTTGATTATTTTTAATGAAAATAGATGGAGAATTCCCAAACTTTGAATATTGTTTTAACAAATTACTAGTAAAGCACCGATACCTAATAGAGACAAATATGTGCCTCTGTAAAATGTGGTCGATACCACTAATCTAAATGAAATGGACCACTGTCTCCCGATACCTATTTAAATTAAATTTCTCCCAGAGAAATCATTAATCATATTAATTCCTTCAGAACATCTTTTAAATTCATCCATGCCATTTTAAATATTATATTTTGGGGTGCCTGGGTAGCTCAGTAAGTTAAGCATCCAACTTCGGCTCAAGTCATGATCTCACAGTTCGTGAGTTTGAGCCCCGCATCGGGCTCTGTGCTGACAGCTCAGAACCTGGAGCCTCCTTTGGATTCTGTGTCTCCCTCTCTCTCTCCTTGCCCGCCCCCACCCCCCTGCCCCACTCTGCTTGTGCTCTATCTCTCTTTCAAAAATAAATAAACATGCAAAATTTTTCTTAAAATATTATATAATTTTTTTTTCAAATTCTACACTTAAAAGAAGACTCCTGAGATTAACCTCACTATATTGCAATCTTATAATAAAATCTGAGCTCCACGCTACTTAACTATAGAAATGTACTTGCAATCACTCTTGTGCTTAAAGGCTGACATCATTGATACATTCTTTCATTTATTTAGTGCCTGCCATATTCCTTAAAACTGTTCCTTAATTGCTTTATGTTTGCATGTTTTTATCTTCACTTCCTCTAACTTAAATTTTGATTTACTCTGGGATCCTCATATCAATTAATGCAGTTTTTACAATATGTGTTGAACTGAAGAATCACTACTGTGTTGTTTAATGTATAATATTTTCCTGATCATCACTCAATTGTTTCATCTCTATTCTTGTTGAGGCAGGTTCACTAAAGAAAATCAGAAGCTCATGAAGGGTTTTCAGCAAGTGCATAACATGAGGCTAGAGCAGTAAGTTCACCTGAGAGAAATGAACTCTAGGGATTTGTAGAGCTGGGGCCTCATCTGAAGGACTATGGGATTTTGTTCACGCCACTCTTAAGGAAGCAATTTCCTCAGGCAAAGGAACGGCATGCAAAGACAGAGTCAGTCACAGCTTGGTGTGGACCATGGGACCTCTGAAATGGCAGGCCAGGTGAAATATTAAGAAGATTTTTAGCTCAGGTCCAGGAAAGGCACAGGAGTAATGGGAAGAAGAGTTGGAATCTATTCTTGGTTCTCTTCATATCCATCCCCTTTTTCATTTGTTTTGGTAACTTTCACTTTGATTCATTTCCATGGCTTAATTTTATTCTTCCCCTGCCTTTTATTTGGAGGAGATGATTATTATATGAACTCTAGAAATTGTAATTCTTGAATTTACATAAAAATGTATTAATTTATAAAATATTTTCATAAATATTATTCATTCATCCAACAACTATGTATTGAGCATCCTATTCTATGCCAAACACTGGGACGTAAACATGAACAAGATAAAGTTTCAACCTTCAGAGAACTTATAGGTAAGAGAAGAAAGCAAAATCCTAAACAAGTGAGCAGCATAGAGCTAAAGATGCTATGATAGAAAGAGGTAATAGGAAATAGAAAAGAGACCTTGGTAGGAAGTTGATGGGTGACTCTGGGTCACAAACAGTTTTTATTTGCCTATGCATAATTTTTTTAATTGAGATGACATTTTAAGACAAACAAAAATAAAAGATATCCAGCTTCCCTTAATAAAATAGATAGAAAGCTGGGCTCTCATATCCACAAGGTTACAATCAACTCCAGTGACATAAAGCTACCTTCTGTAAGCATGGCGGTGATTTCTACACTGGTAATCACTCTAAAACAGTATATGGATGGTATTGCTACATAACCCAACTAGCTTCAGCTAACCTCTGAGCTGGAGAAGAGGAAGATAGGCATGACAACATTGCATACTATGCAAAGAAATGTGGGATTTACTGTGAAGGCAACAAGTATAACTAGAGAGATTTAAGTAGGAGGGTATTATGATCTGACTTGAGTCTTAGAATGGCCACTGTGATGTCTGTGTGGAGGATAGATTGGAAGGGTACAAGACCAAAGGTGAGAACATCTGAGGATATTACAGTATTCTACTCAAGGGATGACAAAAGCCTTATCTAAAGAAATAGTAGTGAAGATGGAGAGAGGGAGATATAGTTATTTAATGGAATTGGATGGTGACAAGGGAAAAGATAAATGGAAGAATGTGTCTAATAGTTTAGATTCAGCAGCTTTGCATATGGGGATATCACGACTAAAATGTGGATGGTTGCAGCATTCCACATATTTGTCTGCAATATGCCCTTACTGCTCCCTCATTAAGAAGTGAAGTCAAATGCCCCTGCCCTTGACTCTGCCTGGCTTTAGTGACTTGTCTGTAACCAATAGAATACAAAGGAAGTGATGCTGCATGACTGCAGAAGCTATACATAAAAGGCCATACTAATTTCTCTTAGTTCTGTTGCAACACTTACTTTGTAGAGACTCCCTCCATCTGGGAATGCTCCCTCTTAGAAACCAGCCATGGCACTATGAAGGTTGGGGGATTCACATGGAGGGTACATGTAAGCACTCTGGCTGACAGCCTCAGATGAACCTAACCTTCAAGTCATCCTTGTCAAGGTGCCAGACATGTGAGTTAAGAAGCCTCCAGAGCATTCTAGTCCCTAGCTACTCAAGTCATCCCAGCTGTTTGAGTCTTCAGAGCTGATGACATCAAAATGCAAAGAATGCATTCCTGCTCTGCCTTGTCTGTCTACACTGCAGATACTCCCTCTTATAACATTTTCTTTCAGAACCCAGTTGGTATGCGTGAGAAGCCCTAGCCATATGGAGAGGTCATGTGTTGACGCCAGTCAGTTGCCTCAGTGAAGACCAGCCTTTGAATCACTACAGCCATCCCATGAGACATTAAGTGAAGAAGCCTCCAGATGATTACAGCCTTTAACTGTGAGTCACCTCCAGCTGTTTGTGTGATCCAGCTGAAACCCCAGACATCATGGAACAGAGATAAGCTATCCTCACTTTACCCTACCTGAATTCTTGATCTATAGAATCTAGATGAAAATTGATTGTTATTTGTAGCACTAAGTTTGGAACAGGGATATAGAGGCAAAACTCAGTAATTGTTGGCTACTTTTAAAATCATTATTACTTCTTACAGCTGGCCATTTTATATGTGTGTTTATAACTCAGAAGCAAGGTCTGTCTTAATAAAGATATACATATAAATACATGAGTTATTATCAATTAAGCAATTAGGAACATGGAAGTAGATAAATTAATCCAAGCCGTATGTAGAATGCAGAGTAGGAAGTCAAAAATTTTAAGAATCCCAAAGGTTAAAGAGAAAAGGCAAGACAGAATGAAAAACAAAAATCTATAGAGGTAAGAAGATCAGGGAAGAATCATAACATAGAAATCAAAGTTGAAGATAGTTTATTTAGGAGCATTGTAATCAGCACTAAAAAATAATGGTAGAGGATGTAATTGTGATCATTAAAAAATATCTGTTGAATTTTAGTAGCTAGACTGAGGGAGAGAGTGAGAGATTATCTAAGTGAAAACAAAAATTGAAACTAGTCCTTCAAAACAAACAAAAAAATAAACAAACAAACAAAAAACACCATGGCAATTAAAAAAAAGCCTCCTTCAAACACAGGACCTAACAGTAGACAGCAAGAGTGAGAATGGGGATCTTTAGGTTTGTTTCATAGATGAACAAGACTCGAGTATATCCTGTGTTACAAGGAGGTGGCCAATAGAGAGGCTGAAAATAAAAAAGAGAGAGGGGAAAATTTCTAAAAAGAAATGTAAATATAATTTCAATTGAAGAGAATAAAATGTAGGCAATTTATTTCAGATTATGCGTCTATTTTCTGTTCTGGAATTACTACTCATGGTTCCTAAATAGTAGGCCAGTTTTCCTTCTAGGAGGTCATAGAAATTTTCCTCTTAAGACAAATAAGGAAATGAATGCATAAACAGTCCATTTGTAAAATTCTTCACATTTTACTAATTTTTGATGACACAGTGAGATAAAATCACACTCTTGGTTGTTGGTATGGCTTTCAGTAATTAAATATTTTTCATGGTGTATTGTTAACCACAGTTAAGTTAAAAAAAAGGTTCTTAAACAGTATGTCTAATGTAATTCCATTACATATTTATATGGGTATATACACACAAACACCTACACACACAAGTACAATGCATAAAACACATATTGATATATATATACATAGACACATATTTGTATTTTTGTGTGTGATGTGAGAAAAATGTTTGGGATAACCACTTCTGAAATGTTACTAGGAATTGTCTCAGATGATGGGATTATAGATCCTATCTTTGCTCTTTATGTTTCTGTATTTTATATAATGGGCAGGTATTAATTTTGTAGTAAAAATCAGCTTTCATAATAACAAAGATAATTTTTAAAATAATATTTTCTTTAAAAGGTCTTAATTTTCATGTATAAAGAGATTATTTTATACACTCCCTAAAATCAGAAAAATTAAACTAAAATAGTTTTTCAAAAAATGGTATTTTGCCTTTTAATTAAAGATAAACTGCTTTGGATGAGATCATTGTTTCCATAAGCATACTGAATTTACTTCACCTATTAAATGCAAAAGAACACAGTTTTTAACACTTTTGTATTGACCTATAAGAGCAATATTGCAAGAAAGACTGTAACTACACAAAAGCGTTTCTAATATACTTGCTGATGTATGCAGTATAATGCATATAAGCTACAATGAAATTAGGAAAACATCAGGAGCAATTTGTTTTCTTATAATCTCCTTGAAGACCACTATTATTTTCTTGTTTAGCTTTGTTGATTTCATTCTCTAAGCTATGCGTAACAAGTAAAACATATCCTTAATTTTATTGTTGCATAATTATGGTAGTATGAATGAATGAATGAAAGAGAATTAACACAGAAGAAAATGAAGCTCCTTAAATTTTAAGGAATTTCAAGTCTTCTACTCAAAAGAAATGTTCGAAATGTAAATGGTATTACACACATACAAAAATGTGATCAGGCAAAGTGTGAAATATATTCAGATAATACTTATCAGTCAGAGAAGCTTGAAGGAACAAGCTGTCTCAAAGTCCTTCCCAGTGTTACTTTTTAAGACGCCTTTCAAAAGAGAAATTTAAATGGACAATACATTCTGAAGAAAACAAAATAGGCAACAGATAACTCCCAGGTAAAATACTGTCTTCAATTTAGTTCCTTAAACATGTCATCAAATGCCAGCTAGAGAACAATCAATATCAATTACTGCCAAGATTTTAGATTCATAATTTTTCTAAGTAGGGTTTTGTGAGTCACCTAAGGTAAGTGTCTTGTAATTTAGTTTGATTGATGTCAGGCACAATCTTGATTGTCATAAAAATTTTGGTAGACTCTTAAATTCTTTCATTCATTTTACAGATACCAGGAAAAACATTTTGTGCCCTACCTTTATTGAGAGATTATTTTTAAATGATTGAAGAAGACAGGGAGAGACTGTACTCCTGAGATGGTGAGGCACTTTACTTTAAAATCTTTGTAATCTTTTCTGGGGCACCTGGGTGGCTCAGTTAAGCGTTCTATTTCGGCGCAGGCCATGATCTCACAGTTTGTGGGTTCAAGCCCTGTTTTGGGCTCTGTGCTGACAGCTCAGAGCCTGGAGCCTGCTTTGGATTCTGTGTCTCCCTCTCTCTGACCCTCTCCCACTCACTCTCTGTCTCTCTCAAAAATAAACATTTAAAAATAAATAAAATAAAATGTATTTAATCTTTTAAAGGGTATTCAGGTGTACCTAGTAGAATATCAGGTAGATCCCAGCCAGCTGCTGCTGCCAACCTAATTCTGGGAACCAGAGAGAGGGTTCTGATTTGTGCTTCTCAGTTTAGGGGATTCTGACACCCAAAACCCACCTTCCACTGTTGCTTCAGTTCATCTCCCCTCTCACCCCTTCATGCTTGGACTGTCTCAAAGTTTCTTCTAACCCAGGACACAGCTAGAAAACCTGAGTTCCCCAGAGGAATTCCAGGAAGGGCCCATCCTGTGTGTAAGGTTGTGATTGATATGCTTCAGATTTATCTTAATTCTAGAAAAATCACATCTCAGAGTGGATACTAAATCTTTGTAGAAGAGGCATGACCAAAGTTTCTTCCACTTACAATTTGTGACCAAAAATAGAACTTAAGTTCTGTAATGACATAAAAAAGCAGATAAGATTTTTTCATTGAATTTTTGGTGGTTCTGTCAAATGTTTTAACATCATCTTACCTGCAAATATACTCTGTGAAATCCAATTTGAAATGGATATAACAAGTAAGAAACAGTCTCACAGTATAATCTTCTGTATGTTACTTTAATTAATATGCACACCCATCTCAGATTCCTGTGGGATGAGTGACAAACAGCACATACATAATTCAAACCAACTCTAAATATTGGTTCCAATTTTCTTTCCATAATGATTTTTTAAACCTAAAACTCTCTCTATAACATGTATATATAAACCTTGTGTTAAGGAGTACTCCAAGGTGGCATAATTGACTGACTTAAGTCTCATCTCTTATCCCTAAATCTTCCTGCCTCGGGTAAAATGCTAATGCTTAGGAGATCGCTTAAAAGGCAGGATACAGGGAAGATAAGACTGGAGGCAAATGTCGGCATAAGCCACAAATTAATTCATCAATCTCCGGAAACAGAAAGCTGATGCTAATAGTAATTGAATTGACAAGTTTCTCAATTTTTTTTAAGAGAACAAGATGTAAGTTAAGTATATATGTGATTTGAAAGTTGCATGTAATATAGAAGTCAGTGAAGTCATGGTATTATATGAATGAATATTCGGTTCATATTGAGTATGTTTTCCCTTTTTAAAAAGTATATTTGATTAGAACATCTCTGTGGAAGGAAGCCAATTGTTTCCTGTGCTCTTAGTATCAGAGAAAGATCTGCTTTGGCAAAAATCCTTTTCTTCCAAAAAAAAACTAAATCAAGAAATGATTAATTAAGTTGGTACTTTAACACTTAACCATTTTGCCTCTTTTTATTATCAGTATAAAACTTGATACACATTCTCTTCTGTCTTACTTTTCTGCTCATCTATATTCCTACTACCTAAATATTACTTACACATCTGGTACTTTGTGTATGCTCTTTGTTCTAACTTCCATTTACAAAGTAAATTCTTTTTTAAGATGATTACAACTTTTGGCTTCATGTTGCAGTTTAGCGATCTTCTGGGTCTGAGTGGAATCTAAAAAGGCACATGATAGCTATTCTTGAGTGTTTGCTTGTGTTTCCACACATGACATAGGCTAATTCGTATCCACAAGTAATCTTAAGTAATGGAAATTAAAAAAATAGAATAATTCACTGATTAGGATGAGTCACTTCCAGTAAACGCAAACCTTTTAGTAAGAACATGAAACCTATATTAAACAGCTGAGGGCGTTTGCCATGGTTTCCTGGTCGTGTTGGACTGCAGTGACAGGAAATCAGTTGGTCTGTAAATCAGAATTGCTTATTGATCACATTTATTTCTTAGCAACCTATTATGGGGATGATCAGTGCTATCTCACAGTCTCTGTTTCTTGAGAGTTCAAAATGTTATAAACCTTTTTTTATGATTTTCTAACCACTTAGTTTTAAGAGAATATGACTCACTATACTGTTTGTATAATATATGCATAATGATTTTGGAAGCAAAGAGATATTCTTAATTCAGAAAGAACATGAAATATCTATCAGGTTGTAATGTGCTGAGCCTTATTTTCCAGTGCACATAATGAGTCATGGAACAAAATGGATGATAAGAGTAGATAATTAAGAAAGTATGATAAGGAAGTCAAACTTACATCATTACCTGGCAAATTAGAAAAACAAAAGGTTAAAAAACCTTATTTTCTAGACACATCTCAGGCCATGCATCCTACAGCCACCACTGAACTTCTTACTCTATCTCGAATAATCCAGGCCCTTGCACAGTGCTGCACCCTTTTTACATGGGGACACTTTGTTCAGAATATCCTTCTACCCCACCTTTGTTATTGAAATATACTTCTTCCTATAGAACCTTGTTCAAATGCCCCTCTTCTGAAATGTCTTCCCAGAATCCTCTGAGCTTTCACGAGTCTTTGTTCATACATTGTTTCCTTTTAAAAATTAATTATACTAATAATTAATGTAATAAATAATATTCATTCTCAACATCTACCCCCCCGGAAAAACAAGAAGCTTAGCATGCCCTTTTCCCCAGTCTTCACTCACCTGAGATGATAAAAGGATCTTTTATTTTAATTTCAGGGTGTCTTTTTTTTTTTCTTTATAGTATATTCTGGCGGTTTCATTTTATTGGTTTCTTTGCCCACATTGTTCCTATACCCTACTTCTTTAGATTCATTATCTGTTTTGCTGAGCTGTGTTCTTCAGTAATTTTTAAAAAAATGATTCATAGGTAGTAAATTCTCTGTCTTTGCATATTTAAAAAAGCAAATCTATATTTTGCTCTCCCACATGAGGGAGTTTGGCTGGGTAAAGAACTCCAGGTTAATTTTTTTTTTCTTTCAGAATTTTGATGATATTTCTCTTTTGTCAACCTGTATCCAAGATTGCTGATTTTAATTAGAACTCTTTCATAGGCAATCTGTTTTTTTCTCTTGAGAAACTTTTAGGATTTTGTCTTTAGATTTGGCATTCTGAAATTACATTGGGGTGTGTCAAAATGTAGATAGTATTTTTCTCTTCATGCTACTTTTTGGATCGTTTCAGTATTTTGAATGACTCACTTACATGGTTAAGTTTCTTCAATTAGTTTGTAGTTTGGGGTTGCTATTTATATTTGTGGTTGAGTATCTTTATCATAACAGGATATTTGAAATGTATTTTATCAGATCAAAGGAGAAGCGCTTTTGCGGTAGGTGCCATTAAATTCTGAATGTAGATGACTGCTTTGGATGTTTGGAAGGGGGGGGGGTCACACTGGGAAAAAGTGCAAATAACTTTTATTTAGGGTCTGAGGGCTTCTCGGCCCTGCTGGTTGTTACACCTTATCTGGGGGTATCCTGTGTCAGAACTCGCATTTCAGATTATCCCATTCCCAATTTGTTCCTGTGGACAAAGAGAATAAGTGGTTCTCCTTCCTTCCATCTTTGCTGTGGGTTCAAAAGTTCCAGGTTAGCTCAGACTCTGCTTTCCTTCATCTCCAGCCCCAACCTTCATACAAGGGACTCTCTCCTAAGGAAGTAACTCACTGTGTGTATGAAACAGTCCTCTAGGATTTATCCCAAGGCAAACACTACTATTGCCATCCGCTTTGGGGGGTTGGGGGGGGGCAGCCGGCTGGCCCAAGCTATTCAAATAAGTCTTTAATTAATTGCCCTAACTGTCCACAGGGGCCCCTCCCTCTCTGATTTGTTCAGTCTGAGCACATTTCTCCTAGTTTTCTTTAGGAAATGCTTAAATAATGTAGAGCTATCTCCAGTTATAGCCTTTATATTTTTTTCTCTTTTCTGCTTTCTCCAGCTAGATGATACTATTTATCTGTTCCTTACCATCAAAAAATTCCTCAAAATTTCTGGTCTGCTGAGTTTATCTTTTTTTATTTAGGCTGTGTTATGGATTTATTATCTAGTGAAACATTTTCTATAATGTCTATGTATTTCAGTAGAATCTCTGCAATTCCTATAGGTACAAAACAGTAGCTAGAGCATGTTTTCATTCATAACTTTCATGAATGTATTGCATTGTACACTAGAGTAATTGTTCTCTGCTCACATAAGTCTCATTTGCTGGAAAATCACTCCTGGATGACAGCATGGTAATCGTAGTGGTAATCTGTAAGTGGAGAGACTGCATGAACAGAGCACAGAAATAGAAAAACATGAGGCCTCATGGAAGAGAGAATTCTTATCTTTCTGTTAATGGAAAACAATAGAAACTGGTGAGAAGGATGGGAGGGAGAGGGGTGTATATGGAGAAAATAAAACTCTAGAATAATGGGAAACTTTTCATGTGGGATTTAGGTTGTTCTTTTTTTTTCTTCTTTTTTTAAGTTTTTATTTTATGTATTTTATTTTTTTAATTTTTATTTATTTTTGAGAGAGAGAGAGAGAGAGAGACAGAGACAGAGAGAGACCGAGAGAGAATCCAAAGCAGGCTCCAGGCTCTGAGCTGTCAGCACAGAGCCCAATGTGGGGCTCGAACCCATGAACCACGAGATCATGACCTGAGCCAAAGTTTGATGCTTAACCAATTGAGCCACCCAAGTGTCCCTTATTATTATTTTTTTAAGTAATCTCTACACCCAACAAGAGCTCGAACTCACAACCCTGTGATTAAGGGTCTCATGCTCCACTGACTGAGCCAGCCAGGTGCCCCTCATTCAGGTTGTTTGTAACCCTTTTCTGAGCCCCAATTCTCCCATTTGGGAAAGAGAACATAGCTACAAGACACCTATATTCTTTTCCTGTTTAAATCACTGTGTGATTGTATGAATTAGATATTAAAACTCAATAGAGTTTATCAGACCACTGATCTTCTCCCAAAACCCTCCAGATAGAAACCATATGATTTGCACTCATCCTAAAATGAGTAGGACCAGACTTCAGTAAAATGGGAGAACCTGCTCTTTTCTGTGATGTGTGAGCAGTTCTCTTTTCCCTCAGACACTTCTCCACTACTATTCTTGATTTTCCCTCTTTCAGGCACAATTTCCCAGTGATTTACTTTGTGGCTAATTCTACAAATTTCTGATAAGGCATTAACTGATAAGGAAAGTGTTAGCTAGTAAGGGCTGAGGGCAGATGCTTTATAGAGTTATATACAGTTTTTTGAGGCAGCATTTAATTAAAAGCATTCTTTTTAAATTTTTCAAGACCTTTTCAGTTGTTAAATTTTTTTTTAATGTTTATTTTTGAGAGAGAGAGAGAGAGAGAGAGAGACAGTGTGAGTGGGGGAGGAGCAAGAGAGAGGAAGACACAGAATCTGAAGCAGGCTCCAGACTCTGAGCTGTCAGCACAGAGCCCGATGTGGGGATCGAACTCATGAACCGTGAGGTCATGACCTGAGCCGAAGCCGGAAGCCTAACTGACTGAGCCACCCAGGTGCCCCCAAGACTTTTTCAGCTGTAAGGAGAAAGATCAACATATAAAAATGTGGTTGAACAAATTTGCCATCAAAGACACACACACACACACACACACACACACACACACACACCATTGGAGCCTCCTTCAATGACACGTGATTCTATAGCATGATTATCTAAACTAAAACATACTTAATGCAGAAGTCCTAAAATGCTAGTATAATGATATACAGTGACATTGATATTTGAGAACAGACATACTCCTGTAAACCTTTTCAAGTTCTAGTCCAGGGTCAAATAGACATTTCTCTCCTGCCTAACTATCAAGTTTCAGTCTATAGCAAATCACAGCTTTTTTTTTTAATAGTCTTATGCATCTTCATTGAAAGTGTGTTTTGTTTTGTTTTTTTCCTATTTGAGGCTAAATGACTTGTTTCTGATTCTTTGCATTCATACAGATATCAAAACATTTCCACATATTTCTGCCAGGATGCTATAGTCTTAAATTGGAGCTAGAAAGTTTTAGGGTGAAAGCTAGTCAACATGAAATATTTCTTATAAATTTTCTTAGTTGATAGCATTAAACTTTGCTCTACACAGACCAAATTCAAACAGATAAAACCCTTGATTTCTACAATGAACAATATAAGAGAGATCTTGTTGATTCACACCTAAATGACTTAAAAACTTAAAAAAATTTTCAGTTGAATGAAGAAATATTTAGCACCCGCAATTTTATTTGTGAGAAGACAAATTACTCACCAATATCAGCATTTATCAAAATGAGGTTGCTATCTTCAAAGGTTTCTACAAAATTTTTAACTGTGAGTTTTCAATTTAACCCCAGTTTAAAAAACAATCTACACACCCAGAATGGTTAGAAGCTACAGACCAAGACCACTAAGTGGGGCTGAGAATACAGAGCAACTGAAATTCTTATGCGGTGCTAATGAGAATTGAAAGGGCACAATGGCAGTATCTACCAAGGCTTAATAAATGCACAGTCCATGCAGGCAACTCTACTCTCAGGTACTTACCCACAGACCTCCCAGAAATGCACACATTTGGGCTTCAAAATACACTCCCAAGAAATTTATATCAGCATCACTTACAATAGCCCCAAATTGGAATGAAGCAGGGCAAACACAGGCCAGGTATGAATCATGAGATTGAGACATGTTTCAAAAAACCATGCAGCACGAATATTAAATTCATGAATCACGCTGTGTATTGTACAACTTTATCACACAAGTTAGTTACACAAGAAAGGTAGAAGAGGGAATTAACGAACTACTTGGAAGAGAATCTGGCAAGGAGGCATCAAATGCCAGGAGCGAGGCACATGTGTGGTCCTGTGACAAACATTGGCCAGAATAGTAGTCAGGCTGCCTGCTGGGCTGACAAAGCCTCTGGCAGTCCAGCTGGAACAGTATCTCCACAAGTACAGCATGGGTGGTCCTCCAGTCTTTGAGCCGCTACTAGTCAGCAACTTCTTCTAGGGAGTCTGTATAGCTGGGTGTAATGGTTACACCTGAGGGTCTTTGCCATGTCAGTTTGGTCCACTGGGCCTCACCAAAGTCTTTCCGAGGATGTTGGCAAACTACTCTAGCTTATCTCTAGGGATACTTTAAGTTCTACGCTGGGGGCTGACAAACTGCTAGAGAAGTTCACATTGGCTGCTGTAATTTCCTTTTGTCATATTGTTAGTTTATTCTCTATCTTCTAGGAGTATGTATCACATACAGGGTATGTGACATGGAAACAAACTAAATGCCCAGCAACAGTAAAATGAATTGTGAAACAGCCATATAATGGAATACTCCAAAGCAATGAAAAAGAATGAACTACCACTAGATGCTACAACATGGATGAATTTCACAATAAGTTGAATAAAAAAGCCAGGCACAGTAGAGTATATGCTGTAAGATTCATTTATAAAAGGGTAAAAAAAAAAAAAACATGCAAGCAAAACTATAATCAGAGAACTGGTTACCTTTTCAAAGGGTCTATTGATTGCGAGACAGTACCAGGAAGACTTCTGGGGTGCTTGTATTACTCCATATCCTGATCTGGAGTTGCAATTACCCCTGGGAAGAAGGCTCCACTGCTCAAGGTATGGCTGCATAGGCATTGCTCACCCACTGCGCTATAGCAGATATGGAAGGTGCTCCACCCATATCCTTTTAGATCTCCTCATAAGTCTTGTGCTTCCTTATGAGTCCCTCAGCTTCTATATGTTGCACTTTTGACAGCACACAGCTGTAATCTTCAGAAGACTACCCTTTGGCCAAACCTGCATAGAGCTGGAGGTGCCAGGGAACTTGTGTCTCTCAAAGGGCAGCCTACATCCAGTGACTGACCGGTGAGGAAGAGTGAAAGCCCAGCTCCTTTTCCTCAAGACAAGGTAATGTCCTCTGCATAGCTCCCTGTAAGATCAGGCTGAAGCTTGACCTAAAACTGCTCTCTTGCTTAACTTCTTTCCCTTCGTTGTTGGGCTTCCTGTATGCCTCTACTGGATTTTCTTGGAAGTACCGCCTTAACAAATCTCTTGCTCACAAATCCTCATGTCAAAGTCTTCCTTTGAGAATCAGACCTAATGAGAATCAGACCCCCTAATGGTCATATTGGAAATCCAGTATCATATGGATGTAGATTTCTTTCTCCTGCTACCCTTCCAAATACTTACTACTATTTTCTTATTGCCTAGAGTTTATACCCCAAACAGTTCCTTTTAGGGATCAAGGTCTTGAAAGGTTTCCATTAACTGAATGGGAACACAGTCTGGGAGGCATGATTTATGAAACATCTGTCAATGATTTGCAATTTAGCAAAATGCAGTATGATTAGCAACGCAGTCATCTGACAAGTCCCTCAGCCACCAGGAGACCCACCAAAGGCTGTGATGATGGGGGCAAGGAATGATGTTCAGGAAAGGTCTGAAGCACAAGCCTTGCCTGGAAAGGTGAGTTGAGTAGGGTAGGAGAGACACATTCCTCAGGCTATAAGCATCAGTGTCAGATTTTGATCACTTAGCCGCAGAAAGGGAAGAAAGAAGACCCAAAACGGAAACAGTTTTGAGCAGAAGATGATCCAACCTCATTTGTGATTTTTACGTAGGACTAGCCCTGAACTAAGTAATGTTTGTTAATTCTATGTATAACCAATGTAATGAATGCATTTTATGATTTAATAAGTCATAATATACTATATATTATACTATAATATTTTTCAGTGGTTGAGAATGGGTAAGTTACTACCTGTCCCACAGGAAACCCAGATGACTTCATGAATTGAGTGAGATTTCAGGAGCTTGCTTAGTAAGAGTTAGTACAGTTATCCAGTGGGAAAGTACGTCAGTACTACTTATTCCAATTAAAACAGCTGATCAAATATTTTTTGCCCAAAATCCATTTTAAGTTTTAACAACGTGAACAGCTGGTGGTGTGAGCTTTAGAATTAATTACAGAGTGAGTCAATAAACATTAAGTTATGTAACATTTCAGACAGCAATCTTTAAAATAATATATTTTAAATCTATATCTCTCAATTTCAACTTACTTGTATCCAAAATAATCTTTGATTGACCTTTTTAAATAGCTTGTGCAAAAAAATAAAGGTGTTAAATATTGCATGATTGCCTCAATTGGAGTAAATGGTAATAAACATTAACAAAAGAAACTGACACACAATGAAGTGAATAAAACAAAAAAAATGTGTATAACATAAATATGTGCCTAGAAAAAAGGCTAGACTGAAGCACACCAGCAATTCAGTAGTGTTTCTCTCTGTATCCTAAAATGATTGAGGATCGATTTATTTCCTTCATCATGAAAGTGTTGTTTATGAAAAAGATATCATAGAAGATCCTTTCTCCAAATCAAAGTTCCCTCAAATAATGGCTTAGTTATTTGATGAATGTCACCTGATCACAGGCATGTTTTATGAAAATATATTATTAGAAAGGCTTGTGCAAATTAAGTAGACTCACTTTGATCTCTTTCAATTACCATATACTGCCTAGGAAACATTCTAAAATAAAGGAGTGTTGCAGACCAAAATAGAACTGTTGGTAGTGGTGAGATTAAACAATCAGATATTTTTCTAACATCTGTTTCCTTGATGGACAAATACTGAAAAGGAAAGGATAAATATATCCAAACATACACACATGACCTTTACCTGGTGGAAAAGAAACTATATTTGTGCAGGGCTCCCTTAAGTAATTGCTCAATGACTCCCTTGCAGGTTATAAATGTCAATCAATTTGAAGGTATGGAAAAGGAGAGAGAAAAATGGAACAAATTTCAGAGAAGAGGCACAGCTGATGAGAACAGCATTCTTATCAATGAGGTTTTTAAATATCAAGTTTCCATCACACTGAAAGGGATCAGCTGTGAATCTGTGGGACGGTTTCTTTCATACTTGGCATTTCCTGTGAGTCACACCTTTCATCTGAGCATCTTAGAATATTTTATAAACACAAAACCTCAACAACATCTGCATTATTTTCTTTGTTTTATAAATGGATAATAAGTCATCAAAGAGCTTGTAAAGTTGACAAAGGTCACCTAGAATGAGATTGATTCCATATCAACACCTCCCTCCATCATGGTCTCTATTAGGATTCGAGAACTCCACAGCTTCCACATTCTGTAACGTGAAAGCTATGTCTTTAACCTTTTCGAAGTAATTTTTAAGAAGACATCTCTAGAAAAAAACTTCTCTATGTATCCATATACATAGACAAATAGCATCTAGCATCTAGTATCTAGTATCTAGGGCAAAAGAAATACCTAATAGTATACCACTCAACATCAAAAGAAACTGACACAGTGTCAAAAACAAATAATCCAGTTAAAAAGTGTGCAAAAGACATGAACAGACATTTCTCCAAAGAAGACATACAGATGGCAAACAGACACATGAAAGATACTCAACATCACTCATTACCAGGAAAACAAATCAGAACCACAGTGAGATATCACCTCACACCTGTCAGAATGACTAGACTCAAAAACACAAGAAGCAACAAGTGGTGGCAAGGATGTGGAGAAAAAGGAACCCCTGTGTTCTGTTGGTGGGAATACAAACTGGTATAGCCACTGTGAAAAATGGTATGGAGGGTCCTCAGAAAAATTAAAAATATAAACATCATATGTTCCAGTAATTGCACTACTGGGTATTTACCCAAAGAATATGAAAACACTAATTCAAAAGGATATATGTACCCCTGTGTTTATTGAAACATGTTTTTAGCCAAGTTATGGAAGCATCCTAAGTGTCCATCAACAGATGAATGGATAAAGAAGATGTGATGTGTGTGTGTGTATATATATATACACACACACACAGTGGAATATTATTGAGCCATTAAAAAGAAAGATTTTGCCATTTGTAACAATGTGGATGGAACTAGAGAGTGTAATACTAAGCAAAATAAGTCAGAGAAAGATAGATACCATATTATTCCATTCATATGTGGAATTTAAGAAACAAAACAAATGAACAAAGGAAAAAATAAAGAGATAAACCAAAAAACAGACTCTTAACCGTAGAGAACAAACTGATGGGGGAGGCAAGTCAAGGGATGAGTGCTCTTGACAAGCACTGAGTAATGTAGAGAATTGTTGAATCGCTATATTGTACACCTGAAATAAATGTGAACTGTGTTCAGTATACTGGAATTAAAAAAAAGAAAGAAAAAAAAGAAATACCTAACAGTTTTATTTACTAAATACAACTAGTTATGTTGGAACACTGTAATAATAGTAGTTGGTGTGATGTCCCAACAGATGGTGCTATGCTCATCCCTGACAATTTAAACTCCCGCAGGGCTCCTGACAGTTCCTTGTGAGTGACTACTGGACACCTGGGTTCCATTTGGGACCCAAGGCTTTACATCATCTGTGAACCAGGTGGAGTGAACAGCAGAGCTGGCGTTGGAGGAATTTGAGAATAGGTGAAAGAGACTCCACGGAGTTCTCATTCTCTCATTGTAGGAATTCTAGAAAGTTACCTGGTTGCAATAAAAATGCCTACTGCTGCCCTTTAAACTTAATTACTGCTGTGCTCTCCCTAGGAGAGAGGGGAACAGCTGGTCTCTCCTACCCAGTATGTATAGCCTATTGCTGTGTGAGGTTCAGCTATCTCCTCTTCAGACGAAAACCTCCAAAATTATAAACCTTCTAAGTTGGTTTGCTTTACTCGTTTTACTTTTGCATTGTCTATGACTCATTCTCCAACCCACATGACCTTTATACCTATACAAATAAAATCAGTTTCTATTTATATCTGAATCACACAAAAAGAACTAAACATGTTTTTGTAAATACTAGAAGTTTGTTTGGTTCAGCCAGATTTAAAATATAAGCATAAATGCAATTCGTTCCCAGGGACCCTGAAGGGACACCCCAAAGAACTAGGTAGTCCTCTGACCCAAAAACGAGCTTTGATAGCACATCTGTGTGCTTGCTAGTTGGATGAGAGGTGCTGGATGCAGTAAGATGCCCTGGACACAGGAAATGGTGGTTTTAATATTTTTTTAAATGTTTATTTATTTTTGCAAGAGACAGGGACAGAGCACAAGTGGGGGAGGGGCAGAGAGAAATGGAGATACAGAATCCGAAGCAGGCTCCAGGTTCTGAGCTGCCAGCACAGAGACAGGGCTTGAACCCATGGCAAGATCGTGACCTGAGCTGAAGTCAGATGCTTAACAGAGCCCCTAGGAAATGGTTTTAAAGGAAACTGCAGGTGAGCAGTCACAAGAGTGGGATGCATAAACTACAGGCATGGATTGGCCACGGAACAGTTTCTCACACAGGCAAGTCTGTGAAGCATGTATTTGGGAGAAGAGCATCAAGGATTTGTTTTCTTTGACCAGTGACCGGTGATTCTCCTAAGCCACACCAAGAATGGCAGAGAGTTTCTAATTAGGCTCTGGTGAGGACAGAATACTCTGTTCAGAGTGAAATACGGTCCTTTTTTCAAATAAGAACTATAGAAAGAATACCTGATAAGTGCCAGGCACCATGCAGGTTGAGCAGAAGATCAAGCCCCATGTTGGAAGATGAAAAGGAAAAGGACTTCTCGCCTATCAGAGTTGGGCCTGGAGGTTCAGAACAACAGGAGGTTCCTCATCACAACTCGGAAGAAATGGAGGAGATGTTAGGCATTTTCACTTTCCTCTCTGGCCTCAGTTTACCCTTTTTTAAATGAGGGGGTTGGACTTCATGATTTCTAAGCCCTAAGGTTCTGATTCTAGCACCACATAAAGTTCACTTCAAAGTCAGTGAAAGATTTGCAGCAACATAAATAGACCTCAGGGTATAAACACTATGTTATCCAAAGGGAAAATAAAGATGACAGACTACATGTTTTAAAATAAACTCACTGTGGTTTTTAATTCTCAACTCCAACCTTGAGTTTTATGAGTATTGATTTCCCAAGAAAAGAAAGCCTACAACTGCTACCTTCCCTAAGTACCTTTCTATTCATTTTAAGTAGAGCCATTAAAAGTTTTCAGGCCCAATTATACATAACTTTCAGTTTAAATGTCCTTCTTACCCTCACCAAAAGGACTTTTCTTATGTAACTAAAACAAATGGTTTGATTTTGTACACAAAAAGTCAGGCTTGACATTTATTGGACATTTATAAGAAAATGATACTGAAAAAAAAAAGCCATCTCAACTGTGCTTCAGACATTGACATGAAGTGTCACTGACAACACAATGGGCACATCAAGAGACCTAGACCTAAGCATTTGTGACTTACTGAAGGTCACACAATTATTTTATGGATCTGCCTCATTCTCATGTTATGTATCCCTGACAGTAGACCTATAGAAATTTCCCAGCTCTACAGACAAGGAAATTGAGTTTCAGAAATACTACGTTCTTGCAATAGTACTGTATTCAAAACAGATCTACCTATCTCAGAATCTCTTGCAGTTTTCCCCTCTACCTTGTGAGATTCTAGCATATAATCCCTACTTTCCAAATTGGACATTCTCACATGATCAAATGGGAAGAATACCTTCATTTTTTGTCAGAGAATGAGAAAGAGGCAGTTGTAGAGGAGGGACAAGACAAAAAGTGATGTTAAAGATCTGCCACATTACTCTAAAATGTTTTCAGACTTACTTATCCTCAGCCCTTCCAGACCTTCTAGACTGCTACAGCCTCACCAGCCTCTGCTTCTCCATTTCTTCATCTCTCAGAACTCCCTTTCTCTAATTTCCACTTACTAAAAAAGTGAACATCTTTTAAAGTCCATTTCATGAGTCGCTCCCCTTTCATGGGCTCCCCAATTACAGAGTGGAGAAAAGAATTCTTACTGACATAATAATACTCACCTGGCAGCATCATTAAAATGATTATATGACACCTCAGTCAGTAATCAAATGCAAAAAGAAAATAAATGTATTATTTCTCACTGTTAAAAATAAAACTTTAGTATGTCTGTCCATAGTTTTTATACTCACTCTTAGATAATGTTTTGGTATTGAAAGTTCCAGTCTAGTCTAATTATTACAAAACTGGCATCCAGTTCAATAAAGAATGAAAATATCTATAAACTCTTATTCAGTGCCAAGCTTTCCTCATTCCTCAGAGCAAGTTGAGGTGGTGGGTATGGTTGGCTGCTTAAGCAGTTCCTCCTCTGCTGCTTTCTCACTGTGCAAGCCACAGTTCTGGTCTCTCCAAAGTCAACCTAGGGAGAGAAGGACTAGAGGAAAGGGACCGGGTTCCATGCCTGGTGTACTGCAGTCTGACCTCAGTGCCCTCAGGACTGTAGAAGCATTGCTGACTTTTCCTCTGATGGACATTTTTGTTCTTGGAGATTCTCACTCAAGATCACCAATGAAATTCCTTTGCCCATGGCATGCCCTCCTCTGGGTAGCTCTGCTCTGAGCATTCAGCAACTCACCATTTCTTTATGTATCGTAACCCACTGAGGAGTCCTCTCAGAAGAGATTCTCTGTTAAGATGACCCGGGCCAGCTCACTTTTGGAAAGTGTCTCATTTTGTGCTCACAAGCCAATTTGAGTAGAAGTGCATACTACCCCAGTGGATTTGCTATACACTTCTTGACTTTAGACTTTTCAGACTTAAGTCAAACAGCATTGTCTATCTCCCTCAATCTCCAGGACACAGAAAAGAAAATTGCCTCAGAGTTTTCACTCATCGGCTAGTTGTGAAAGGAAAGCATCCTATTCTCATGAGGAGGGAGCAGAGAATATCACACCAAGTTCACACAAGGACATCTGTCTAATCATCTTTTTTCTGTCTTATGAGCTGCAGTGCATGATCAAGGTGGCAGGAGCATCTCGTTATCCCTCAGTACATTATGCACGGGTGGTCCAGCGCTTCACTTTAGTATCCAGGGCATTAGGTGGGGGAAGAGAAGTATTCTTTGGAATCTACTACATTGTTCTTTGTCTTTGGGTTCCATTTTAACAACGTGTTACATAAATAGTAGGCTTAAGTAGTAACTGGACCATGCATGTGAAGGTCATCAAGAACCAAGGAAGCTTTTCTCTAGTGTCAAACCTTAACTCTGCTTCTCCCTGCTCAGAATCTCTCTAAACTGTCTTTGTTTCTCTGTGCACATATAAAAAACAGCTACCCCACAGCTTCCAATGTTTTATGTGTGCTCCCACAGACCAGCAGAGAGACTAACTAGTTTGAATCCCACTTCAAAATTCCTAGAGAGGAAAGATAATTGGCCTAGTCTGGACCAGGTGTCTGTCCCTGATCCAGTCATCTTTGTTCAATGGGTGGGTTATCAGAGACTCTCCCTGAAGGCAGGGAAATTTGCAAAGAAAGGAGGTAATAGGCTGGGTAGACACTCCCCCAACAGTGTTAGAAATACATGTATTACCTGGCATGAGGCCTAGCATAAGTGAATACTTAGCGTGTTTTTCTCCCCTTTCAAGACATTTATTCTCTTCTGAGGAAATAGATATGCTGGGCATTGTGGTTAGCTTCCCAACATTACTCTCCCTTTTCCTTAGTCACGAATGAAATATTCATTCTCATATCTTCACCTCCGCTGGGTATCTCACAGTAGCAGTGGGAAGAGTGACTGAAGCTTAAACTAATGAACACAAGAGTCCCTCTCCTGGTCACAGTATTTGTTCCAGAATGACTCATCTCAGGCTGACCAAATCAAAGGACAGGTCCTCCCCCTCCTGAGAAGAACACTCTTGGAAACGATCCCTTCTATCTCCATAGATGTGCCTAGAGAAACACATTCCCCAAGGATGTTAACACAACCATCTTGTGACAATGAAGTAGAACCAGGCTTAAGAAGAAGCTGAACCTGCATGAGACAGAGAGGGGAGATAAAAAGAAACTGAACCTTGAAGACATGATTGAGCAGCTGACAAACCAACCCTAAAGCCAACTTATATGTCAAATTCCATTTATATGAGCCAAAAATCCTATCATTTTGATCAACTTCGATCGGATTCCAGAAAGATCTAATTTGTATGTTCACCCCAAATCCTAACATGTCAGGACAAACTGTCAGTAAGTATATTTGCAAACAATTCCTTTTTTTTTATTGTTTATTTATTTATTTATTTTGAGAGAGAGAGAGAAAGAGCAGAGAGAGGGAGAGAGAACATCCCAAGCAGGCTCTGTGCTGTCAGCAGAGCCCGACATGTGGCTTGATTTCATGAACGGTGAGATCATGACCCAAGCCAAAATCAAGAGTCAGATACTTAACCAACCCAGCAGCCACAGAGGTGCCCCTATTTGCAAGCAATTCTGATATTCCCTAAGGGGACATTATAAAAGGACTCTAGAAAAAAAGAATCCAAGAATTAAATCCCTCCAAACTGAGGATAAAAGCAATCTTAAAACCTCTTAGTGAATATAGCAGATATGCACAAAACTCAGGGAAAGGAATAGGAAGATGCTTGAATTGAATCATAGGAAACTGGCTGATTTTGTAGTAAAAGATGGTATTTCCAGGTGACCTTATGGGATCCCATATGGGTTGTCCTCTAACTCTGCCAATGAAGGTTATTGTTCTAAATCTAAATCTCTGAAGAAATTAAAGAGGATATCAAGAAATATGTCACATCTGGTAATACAAATAGGACCTGAAAAATAAAAAGTGTTTATTTTTTACATAGAAATTACATACAATAATAATATTGCTAAGGGGAGTACACTTTTTTTTTTTTTTTTAATTTTTTTTTTCAACGTTTATTTATTTTTGGGACAGAGAGAGACAGAGCATGAACGGGGGAGGGGCAGAGAGACAGGGAGACACAGAATCGGAAACAGGCTCCAGGCTCTGAGCCATCAGCCCAGAGCCTGACGCGGGGCTCGAACTCACGGACCGCGAGATCGTGACCTGGCTGAAGTCGGACGCTTAACCAACTGCGCCACCCAGGCGCCCCTAAGGGGAGTACACTTTTATCACCATTAGTAGGCTCATCTAAAGGAGCCCTTGCTCACCTGAACCCAGGACAAAGAGGAGACACGGAGACCTCAGCAAACCCTGTATCATACTCCAAGGTAAGATGTAGATAATGTCAGACAGGCGGCAATCCTGAGTCCATGTGGGGGCCATGCAGGTACTACCCATAAGAACTCTATACCAGAAAACCCTGCCAGAGAAGAGAACTTTATCATAGGAGTTCTAGCAATACCAAGGGATAGAGACAGGTAACAGAAGTAGCTTGGAAAAGAGTGCTGCTTTTTTTTTTTTTTAACCATTGTTGTTACTTAGTTCTTCTCTCTCTCTCTCTCTCTCTCTCTCTCTCTCTTTCTCTCTCTCTCTCTTTCAAAGAGAGAGCAGCAGAGTGAGAGGAGGGAATCTTAAGCAAACTCCATGCCCCAGAGCTGGTTCTCATGACCTTGAGATCATGACTGAACTGAAATGAGGGGTCAGATACTTAACAAACTGAGCCACCCAGGCGACCGTCTTCTCAATTATTTCTTATGCATGGGTAGTAAATCTGTATTACATTTGTGCAATGAAGTAATATTTTGAATTACATTACTATGCTTTTCTTTTTGGCACTTCCTTGTATTTGTTGTTGTTTTTATTGTGTAATCTTATCCTCATTCAACTAGGGCTGTTCATTGCCTTTGAGAGGATTAAGGTTGTTATGATTGAAAAGGAAAAAGAGTTGGTAATCAGAGTTTGGCTTTTGGCTTTCAGAATTAGGTTCCCAAAATCATATTCAGTAAGGACAGTCTTGAATTTGGTCTTCAATTTCAAGAGGCAAGCAAGAGATTGAGATAGAGAAAGTTTTTGTATTTGTTTTTGTTTTAATGTGGATTTCTTGCTTGTTTTTAACTCTATAATTTTTCCTTTAAATGTTAGGAAAAAATTTCTGGAAGACTGAGAAAAGCGTTTTTATCTGAAAACCTTTAAATATGAAAAAAATTTATGAGGTGTCAGGAAGGCAATTTTCTAGCCCAAAGAAAGGAAACAAAAAAATAACAAAACCTCCATTAGGTGTGATACCTTAGACTGCTTGGGCTGCTGTAACAAAATATCACAGACTGGGAGGCTAAACAATAAAAATTTGTTTCTCACAGTTCTGAGGGTGATAAGTCCAAGAACAAGGTGCCAGTCTATTGAGTTCCTGGTGAGGCTCCTCCTCCTAGCTTGTAAATTGTCACCTTCTCTCTGTACCCTCACTGGCAAAGAGATCAAGCATGTGGGTGTCTCCTCTTATAAAGACATTAATCCTGTTGGATGAAGGCTTTATTCTTATGGCCTCCTTCAACCTTAATTACTTCCTTACTCTAAATGCAGCCAGTCTGGGGGTTAGGGCTTTGATATATGAATTCGGGGGTGGGGGGCACAATTCAGTCCAGAGCATGTGGAAAGGATCCTCAGGGTGAGTAAAGCAAGTAAGTGAGTCATAGATGAGCTTCTAGAGAGCCCCCTGCCCTGCCTCTTCCCCAAGTGAAGAGGAGAGTGGATTAGACAAAGAATAAGGCAGAAAACTCTCAAATAGCTCAGTTCTATGTGCAAAAGGAACTTGCATTTGATTAGGGCCTGGAATTCTAATAGAGGCAGCCTCAAAGAATTTTCCATGCCAAACTGGCATGGGTGCCATAAATTAGAAAGCAATCAGGAATATTTAGACTGAGAAGACCTATGATAGCACCCTGCGTGCACCACTGTCCCTTCCATCCGCAGAAATTTCCACATTCTCAAGTTGGAGTTGCTGCAACCCTTAGCAGAAGACTGTAAGGAGTCCCCTAAACCAGGCACTGAATGGGAATAATGGACAATCTCACCAGATCTGAAACACTAACAAAGCTGAAATAGGCTCTAGTCAACAGTGGAAGGTGGTCTATTTCATTCAGACACAGTGGCTGCTACCATTTGTTGGCATTCTACTATTACAATATACCATGGTGTATTTATGTAAGGAAACACTTATTTTTGTTGGCATAGTGTTGTTCTTCTGGAATTTTTTTAAATTAATGTATCCTGTACCAAAGCACAACTGTGCACAGAACTTACCATCCTACTACAAACAATAGAAAACTGAACAAAATGGATGAAACAAGTGTTTTTATACATTGAATAACTGTGCTTTCTGAAAGAGAACTAACCAAGATGAACCCTATGATTGCTTTAGCAATTTCTGGACTGTCATCCAGGGAGGATAAACATAAGCAGATGCTGGCAGTCACAATCAGTTGAGAAGACAGAGCTTAAAGATGAGGGAATCTGAGGCAGCTAGAATTTGCAGGGAGGCTTACCAGAGAAGAGGGAGCTATGAAAAGAATGAGCTCTAGAAATCTGCATAGAGGTCTTTGGAGTGTAAGGTGAAATTCAACATGGCCAGACAAAAAACAACTGCTGGGAGAAGATAGTTACTAGGAAGTGTAAATCAAATTATCCTCAGAACTTATGTAAACCTGGGAATCATTGGAATTCACATCAGTCTGAATACACATGGCATTTCATTAGAGAAACCAGAAGATTCAGGGATAGCAGTGGATTTAAAGGCTACTGTCGACCTCTATGAAAAACTGAAAGGCAAACATTTTTTTTTTTAAGTTTATTTATTTTTAGAGAGTGTGTGTGTGAGAGCAGGGGAGAAAGAAAGAAAGAGAGAGAGAGAGAGAGAGAGAGAGAGAGAGAGAGGGAGAATGAATCCCAAGCAGGCTATGCACTGTCAGCGCAGAGCCCAACACAGGGCTCGCATTTGTGAAGTGTGAGATCATGACCTGAGCCTAAATCAAGAGTCAGAGTGCAGGCAAGGGGTAGAGAGAGAGAGGGAGACAGAATCCCAAGCAGGCTCTGCACTGTCAGCACAGAACCCAACACAGGGCTCAAATTCATGTACTTGAGATCATGACCTGAGCTGAAACCAAGAGTCGGATGCTTAACCAACTGAGCCACCCAGGCTCCCCAGAAGACAAGAACTTTAAAACAGTTATTATAAATATGTTTAAAGATTCAAAGAAAAACATAAACACAATGAGGAGAGCTATAAATGGAAGCTATAAAAAGAACCACCAAATGGAACCTCTAGAGATGAAAATATGACATTGCCAGTTAAAAGTTTCATTGAATTATATTAATGGCAGATTAGATAATATAGAAAAAAATCATGAATTTGAAGACATAGAAATTGAAATACCCAAAATGAAGCATAGAGGGATGCCGGGGGGTGGTGGTGGTGGTGGTGGTGGGGAGAACAGGAAGAACCTCAGTGACCTGAGAAGCAATATCAAAAGTTTAATGTACATGTAGTTGCAGTCCCAGAAGGAAAAGAGGGGTAGGAGAACAGAAAAAAAAAAAAAAAAAAAAAAAAAAGTTAAATGACTAAGAAATTCCCACATTTGATGAAAATATAAACCCACATATCCAAGAATCTCATCCAAGAAACTCAAACCACACCAAGGCAAATCATAATCAAATTGCTGAAAACTAGTATTGAGGGAAAATCTTAAAAGTAGCCAGTGTTGAGGAGTAAGGAATAGAATTGGTATCATTTATATGTTGAGATATTACCAGAGAATCACTATACACCTTTAAAATTTTGCATTAAACAACAGTGCCCTCATTTAGAAAGCATCCTCTTAGACCACCACAATGCTCATTGAAGTTACTTCATATTACCTTAAATAAAAGTCAAAAAAGACATTTTCAATATCTGCAACAATTTACACAAAAACAACCTTGTCATTTAACTATACCAGTATACAAAGGCACTTTTTTCCTTTAATTGTAATTAAAAATTGAATAATATTGTTTCTTATGATTAATTAAACTCTCAGAATTTTATGAACCTTTGATTTAATATTTTAATTTTTCTTCCGTCTTTATCTGTTAAGTTATAGTAGAGTGACAAAATTTTTGACATTTATATTTTTATGCATTGAGCTTTATTTTAAAACATTTATTTATTTATTTATTTATTTATTTATAATTGGAGTATAGTTGACATACAGTGCCACATTATTTTCAGGTATGCAGCTTAGTGATCCACAAGTTTATACTTTATGCTGTGTTCACCACAAGTGTAGCTACCATCTTTCACCAACGCTATTACAATATCATTGACTTTATGCTTTTGTGTTTATTTTCAAATTTATGATCTATAATTTTTCATGAAGTTTGTATTTAGACTCATAACCATTTAATTTCGTTAGCTATTTTGAACACATTGTCAAAATTTAAAAAAGTAACATTGATAGTGGTTTTTAATTTGCATAAAGTAAATGCCAACATATTTGTGTCATAATTTCATTCCCTTATTAGAATCACAACTTAGGGGAAAAAAATCTCTGCATTTCTCATTTTGAGAGAAAATATAATTAATTGCATCAGCACAGTAAAAAGAAAAATTCCAAAGGGGGAAGAGGAAAAAGATTGATTCTTTAAGGGTATATAGTTTTGTTTTGATGTACAATTTCCATTAATTAGGGTAAATTACAACTGTAAAAAAGTAAATGTTAACTTAGAAAAACTGATAGCAGGGGCGCCTGGGTGGCGCAGTCGGTTAAGCGTTCGACTTCAGCCAGGTCACGATCTCGCGGTCTGTGAGTTCGAGCCCCGCGTCGGGCTCTGGGCTGATGGCTCAGAGCCTGGAGCCTGTTTCCGATTCTGGATCTCCCTCTCTCTCTGCCCCTCCCCCGTTCATGCTCTGTCTCTCTCTGTCCCAAAAATAAAATAAAAAACGTTGAAAAAAAATTTAAAAAAAAAATTTATTAATAAAAAAAAAAAAAGAAAAACTGATAGCATTCAAATAATTTTTCCTTACTAGCATTGCAAATGAATTTGTCCTATAGGTATGTGAATGGTTTCTACATAGTAGAAAAAATTAAAACACAATTTTTTGAATTCAGTTTAACAATCTTATTCTATATTCTTTTTCCTTTTTTTTTTTTTCAATTACAGTATTTCTGCCTGTCCAGTACATTTTTCAATTAGCTTTATTATCCCTCTGGTTCCCTCAGTAATGAACTAAATCAACTTTGGCGGTTGTTAGTTTTATATTTATAGAACAGCCATGTTTTTTATTTTTTTGAAAATTAGATTTTGATGAGTATCAAATGCAGAGATGATGAGCAAGCTCCGTTTTAGAGAAGAAAAATCTGCAGTTCTGCACATTTAATTCACAATAAATGAATTAAAAACTCCTCTTATTTGGGAATTTCTATTTTCAATTTCTGTTTTCCACATTGTCCCTTGGATTTATCTCCCAAGAATATCTCCACACTGGGCACAATCTCACTAGCTGATCCCAGAACAAGTACACAGATAATTTTCAATTCATATGTTTCCCTGGTGTTCATTTTAGGAAAACAGATGATATAAAAAACAACTAAAACATGGGAAAATTACAAATTTAAGAACCACCGCCCTCCCCCCAACCTCAAATTGGTTTGGACATTATCCTTTGTCTGGAGTTCCTAACTTCCTTCTTACCTAGAGATAGAAAGTTCTATTAGATTATTTACTTCTGTAAGAACTTTGCAGTTCACAAAGTTTCTGAGAATAATCTTAAAAGGATGTTCGGGCTTCTTTCTAAAGAAGTCCTTCTCTGAAACCCTGTGTTCTACATGAGTCATAAGAGTTGAGCAGTGGATGTATCTGGTCTGAGAATATTCAGCCTACACCATTCCCACTTCTCCAGAGACCCTGTCTTGGAAGGGTTATGGTTGCTGTTTTGTGGTATTAGTGGGTTTTCTTCAAAACAGTCAAAAGATGAAAGCCAGAGTGGAATCCTCTTGAGTGCAGAATCCAGGACAGCAGGCTCTCCTCTAGTGTTGGAGAATCAGCCCCTGAATCACAACCCCGGAGCAAGGGATTATAAGTCTTGGCTGCTGTCTTCTAATTGGAGTGAGAAAAATACTAAGGAAATAAACATAAAGTAATATGAAAATATTATCCCATCAAAGTAAATCAGGAATAAAGATCTGACACATAATGACTCTGTTAAACTGTACAAACTGAAGTAATCAAATGACAACTAAAAAGTGAGGTTCCACCGTTACTCAACATTAAGTCTTGAATTAATCATTGGATCAAATTAGGCTTGTTTCTTTGTAAGTAAGTGACTTTGAATCCAGAAAAAGTAACTAGTTGTTCAAACAGTAGATCATGGTGTCTCTATGAAGCTTGGGAAACAAACAATGGAAACTCATTCACATTTTTAGGCTTTCATAAACAAGGATGACAGAGAAAAGGATGAGCTGCTGATGCTTTTCCATTTCATCTTGTGAACACTTCATTCTGGAAATTATCACCAGGGCTCAGGTCTTCAAGTTTGCCATAATTAGATTGCTTTACAAGGAATGTAGCTCAACTGGTACTTAGCTACTGTTGACATTGCAAATGCATGCTGCACAGGGAAGAACATACTTCACAGAGGGTCTGAGACAATTCCAAATATGTACCTGCTGTGACACTGGTTTCCAGTGCCAAAATGCCAAATGCAAAGGGAAGTATTTCAGATATATTTAAACTTGAATTCACTTTCTTAAACTAACATAGTTGAAGTGAATAAAAGGAAACACGTGGAATAATCTTTTCTCAGTATTTGAATAGGATTCTGGCAATATTTACTATTTCTACTGACCACAGTTGATATGATATTTGCTTGCTTCCTGCTTTAGCTCACATTATCCATGAACTGCTTCTAATAGAGCCTGTTAACTATGCGATCTTCTTGTGCTGGCATTTATGGCTAAAGGTATTTCTAAAAAATCTCTATTACATAAAATTTAGTAAGACAAATACTATCTCCATGATCAGCAAGAGTACTTTGGTAAACAAAAGACACAACCTTGCCTTGACCTTTGACAAAAACAGCACATCATAGTTAGGTTTCTTTTGAGACCGCTGTGGAAGAACACCCTGAAGAATCTTAGATGCCCTAGGAGTTAAGATGGCAGAGAAGTAGGGGGACCCTGGGCTCTTCTTGTCCCTCATACACAGCTATATTGAGGTAAGATCACTTGGAACACTGGGAAAAGGACACTGGGAGAAGGATCTCCATGGTTGGAGGGAGACAGCATGGCTGATGCAAGGTGCATGGAAGTGAATTGGGGAAGAGGAAAATAGTGGTGCCTCAGAGGGGAGGAAAACTTGTCCATGGAGAGACAAAAGGGAGAGAAAAGAGAGAGGTTGAGAGAGTGCAGTGTTGGGTTTGCACAAGAGGAAACCCTCTCAGGACCATGCACTGGGGAGAGAGAGGTACTAAATGTCACAGGTTTTTTGCAAAGAGCACATGTAGGTCAAATTTTGAGGTTTTGGAAGTGCATGACTTTCTCCAGAGTAGAGCTGTGGGAGTGTTCCTGGTGAGGAGGACCCTGGCCTCTGAGTGCAAGTGTGGCTTAGGGATCTCCTGAGTCACAATAGCAGAGAACATTTCCCTTCCTGGAGCACATTTGGAAGAGGGTATATTGCCTCTCCAAGGACAAAGGACCCTGTAGGCTCCAGCAAAAGGCCTTTCGTAGGTAGGGGGGTAGGAAGGGGGCAGAGGCACACACAGAGGGCATATAACCTTGTTACTGCTTTTAGCGGTGCTACACCATAGATTCCATGAACCATGCAGGTGTGGGACTATTTTTTCTGGGACAAAAGATGTCAGACACAACGTGGAGAGGCTCTACTCTAAAAGAGGAGGTGGGCCTGTGCTGTGCCGGGTCCTTTAAGATTTCGAGTTTTAAATGCCAGCTGTTCACCAAAGGAAATAAATAAATAAATAAATAAATTCAGTAGAGCTGTCATACAGGGCCAGCTGACTGCCCTCGCTATTCTGTGAGGGTTTCCTGAACAGTGTGGTGTGTGTGAGATCCCCTGTCTAGGGAAAAGAGAGTGGGGTGGCACCATTTCCCCCCCAACACCAACATGTTAGGACTTCAGAGAGCAACACAACAGCCCCCAGTGGAGGTGGGACCTGCTTACACCAAACCTCACACCAAATCCTTACACCAAACCCTTTGCTTACACCAAACCCTGCCTCTCTGTGGCTGGCAACTGCTTATTTACTGGGACAAGAATGACTCTCAGCCAAAGCAGCAGATCTCTCCTCCAGAAGACCCCCATGCTCCAAGTACACTGAAATTCAAATGCTTCAAAGCAGCGTCTGCAGTTCTGGTAGAAATAGGACCAGGCTTACCTTTTCTTCTTCTTCTTCTTCTTCTTCTTCTTCTTCTTCTTCTTCTTTCATTTGGAATCAGGGTCATAGTTTCTTGTTTGTTTTATTCATTTTCTTCCTCCTTTTTTTTTTTTTTTTTTTTTTTTTTTTTTTTTTGGAATCAGGCTTCTTCTTCTCCCTCCCACCAAGTCTTTTTCTTTGGAATCTGGCTTAATAGTTTTTTGACAGTCTGTTTGTTTTTTCATTTCTTTGCCTTTTCTTTCTCTCTTTTAATTTTGAGGGAGATGAGGCTTTTTTTTTTCCTTTTTTTTCCCAGGCTTATTTTAACAAACATTTCAAAGCACACCCAGTTAAAGTTCCAGAAACTCCCCACTGCAAGCAAGGAGGAGCTCTGTAGAGGACTGAGCAGTGGGAAAGCGCAGCCCAAATGCAAGAGCAGAGGGCACACTGCATACACCAGAAATACTTTCTGAAGTGCCAGACCCTGAACAGTGTATGACCTCTTTTTAATGTAGCATTACTCTCAGGTGCAGGAAACATAATAAGCTTTCAAAACATGCAAAAGACAGAACTTAGCCAAAATGACAAGATGGAAGAATTCTCCCCAAAAGAAAGGTCAAGAAGAAATCATAGCTCGGAACTTGCTCAAAACAGATATAAGCAATATATATGAATAAGAATTTAGAGCAACAGTCATAAGACTACTAGCTGGGCTTGAAAAAAGCATAGACAACACCAGAGAAAACTTGGCTACAGAAATCAAATCCCTAAAACTAGTCAGCTTAAAATAAAAGAAATGCTATAACTGAGATGCAAAATCAACATAACTGAGTTACAGTGAAGACTGAAGAAGTGAAGGAGAGAATAGATAATACAGAAGATAAAATAATGGAAAATAATGAAGCTGAAAAGAAGGAAAGAAAACTGTTAGATCACAAAGGGAGACTTGGGGAACTCAATGATTCCATCGAGTGAAACAATATCTGTATCATAGGAGTCTCAGAAGAAGAAAAGCAGGAAAAAGGGTAGAAAGTTTACTTGAACAAATTATAGCTGAGAACTTCCCTAATCTGGGTAAGGAAACAGACACAAGAAGAAACAAGAAGGCACAACAGAAACAAGTCCAACAGGCACACAGAATTCTCCTCAAAATCAACAAAACAGGTCAACACCACAACATATCATAGTGAAATTTACAAAACACAAAGATAGAGAATTCTGAAAGCAGCCATGGACAAAAGATCCTTAACCTACAAGGGTAGACACATAAGATTATCATCAGACCTATCCACTGAAACTTGGAAAGCCAGAAGGGAGTGGCAGGAAATATTCAATGTACTGAAATAGGAAAAAATATGCAGCCAAGAATGCTTTATCAAGCAAGGCTGTCATTCAGAATAGGAGAGATAAAGAGTTTCCCAGACAAAAACTAAAGGACTTTGTGATCATTAAATCAGCCCTGCTCTGGGGGCTCTTTGGGTGGAGACAGAAAGCCCCCCGCCCCCCGATAAAACCCCACAAAGCATTAAAGACTAGAAAGGATGAGAAAATATCACCAGAAATGCCAACTCTACAGGTAACATAATGGCACTAAATTCATATGTTTCAATAGTCACCTTGAATGTTAATGGACTGAATGCTCCAATCAAAATAGGTATGGTATCAGAATGGATAAAAAAGAAAGATCCATCTATATGCTGCCTACATGAGACACACATTAGACCTAAAGACCTGCTGATTGTAATTGAGAGGATGGAGACATCTATCATGCTAATGGACATAAAAAAAAAAAAGAAAAACACCAGAGTAGCCATTTTATATCTGACAAACTAGATTTTAAAACAAAGACTGTAGCAAGAGATGAAGAAGGGCATTATATCATAATTAAGGGATCTATCCATCGAGAAGATGTAACAATTCTAAATATTTATGCCCCCAACGTGGAGAAACCCAAATATATAAATCAATTAATAACAAACATAAACTCATTGATAATAATACAGTAATAGTAGGAGACTTTAACACCCCACTTGCAGTAATGGACAGATCATCTAAGCAGAAAACCAACAAGGAAATCAACACACTAGACTGAGGGACTTAACAGACATATTCAGAACTTACCATCCTAAAGCAGAATACACATTCTTCTCAAGTGTACATGAACATTCTCCAGAATATATCACATACTAGGTCACAAATCAACCCTTCAACAAGTACAAAAAGACCAAGATCATACCATCCAGATTTTCAGATCACAATGCAATGAAACTTGAAGTCAACCACAAGAAAAAATTTGGAAAGCCCTCAAATACATGGAGTTTAAAGAATATCCTTCTAGGGGCACCTGGGTGGCTCAGTTGGTTGAGCGTCTGACTTCAGCTCAGGTCATGATCTCACAGCTCATGACTTCAAGCGGCATATCGGGCTGTGTGCTGACAGTTCAGAGCCTGGAGCCTGCTTCAGGTTCTGTGCCTCCCTCTCTCTCTGCCCCTTCCCCCTTGTGCTCTGTCTCTCTCTCTCCCTCAAAAATAAACAGTAAAAAAAAACTAAAAATAATTTAAAGAACATCTTACTAAAAAATGTTAACCAGGAAATTAAAGAAGAAATAAGAAATACATGGAGGCAAATGGAAATGAAAACATGATAGTCCAAACCATTTGGGATGCAGCAAAGGCAGTCCTAAGAGGAAATTATATTGCAGTTCAAGCCTATCTCAAGAAGCAAGAAAGGTCCCAAATACACAACTTAACCTTATATTTAAAGGAGCAGCAAATAAAGCCTAAAGCCAGCAGAAAAAAGAGAAATAATAAAAATTAGAGCAGGAGTAAACAATATAGAATAAACATACAAACCAAAAACAGTAGAACAGATCAATAAAACTAAGAACCGATTCTTTGAAAGAATAAACAAAATTGATAACCCCCTAGCCAGATTTATCAAAAAGAAAATATAAAGGACCCAAATAGATAAAATCACAAATGAAAGAGGAGATATCACAACCAACATCACTGAAATACAAATTATAAGACAATACTATGAAAAATTATATGGTGGCAAATTGGACAACCTGGAAGAAATGGACAAATTCCTAGAAACTCACAAACTACCAAAGCTGAAACAGGAAAAAATAGAAAATTTGAGCAGACCCATAACCAACAAAGAAATTGAGTCAGTAATCAAAAATCTCCCCCCCAAAACAAGAGTCCTGGGCCTGATGGCTTCCCAGGGGAAATATATCAGACATTTAAAGAAGAGTTACTACCTATTCTTCTCAAACTGTTCCCAAAAGATAGAAATAGGAGGAAAACTTTCAAACTCATGCTTGAAGCCAGCATTACCTTGATTCCAAAACCAAAGACTCCACTAAAAAAGAATTATAGGCCAATATTCCTGATGAAATTTTATGCAAAAATTCCCAAGAAGATGCTAGCAAACTGAATTCTACAGTACATTAAAACAATTAGTCACCATGATCAAGTGGGATTTATTTCTGGGCTGCATGGCTGGTTCTATAGTCACAAATCAATCAGTGTGATACACCACATTAATAAAAGAAAGGATAAGAAGCATATGATCCTGTCAATTGATGCAGAAAAAACAGTTGACAAAACACAACATCTATTCTTGATTAAAAACCCTTGACAATTAGGGACAGATGGAAAACACCTCAACATCATAAAGGTCATATATGAAATCCCCACAGCTAATATCATCCCCAATGGGGAAAAACTGAGAGCCTTTCCCTTATAGTTAGAAACAAGACAACGATGGCCATTCTCATCATTACTATTTGACATAGGACTGGAAGTCTTAGCCTTAGCAATCAGACAACAAAAAGAAATAAAGGGCATATAAATCGGTAAGGAAGAAGTAAAACTTTCAGTATTTGCAGATGACATGATACTCTATGTAGAAAACCCAAAAGACTCCATCAAAAAATTGGATGGAGTCCAAAAAATACAACTAATACATGAATTCAGCAAAGTCACAGGATATAAAATCCATGTGCAGAAATCTGTTGCATTTCTATATACCAATAGCAAAGCATCAAAGAAATCAAGGAATCAATCCCATTTACAATTGTTCCAAAAACAAGATACCTAGGAATAAACCTAACTAATAAGGTAAAAGATCTGCACTCTGAAGACTATAAAAGACTTACAAAGCTAACTGAAGAGGGCACAAAGAAATGGAAAAACATTTCTTGCTCACAGATTGTAAGAACAAATAACTGTTAAAATGTCTATACTACCTAAAACAATCCACACATTTAATACAATCCCTATCAAAATACCACCAGCATACTTCACAGAGTTAGAACAAACAATCCTAAAATTTGTATGGAACCACAACAGTTCCCAAATAGCCAAAGCAATCCTGAAAAATAAAAACAAAACTGGAGGCATCACGATTCTGGATTTTAAGCGATATTACAAGACGGTAGTCACCAAGACAGTATGGCACTGGCACAAAAACAGACACATAGATCAATGGAACAGAATAGAAAACCCAGAAACGTACCCACAAGTATATGGCCAACTAATCTTCAACAAAGCAGGAAAGAATATACAATGGAAAAAAACCTCTTCAACAAATGGTGACGGGAAAACTGGACTGTGACATGCAGAAGAATTAAACTGGACCACTTTCTTACACCATACACAAAAATAAATTCAGTATAGATAAAAGACCTAAATGTGAGATAGGAAAGCATCAAAATCCTAAAGGAGAACACAGGCAGCAACCTCTTTGACCTTGGCCAGGCAATGTCTTACTAGACACATCACCAAAGCCAGGGAAACAAGCAAATATGAACTATTGGGACTTCATCAAGGTAAAAACCTTCTGCCCAACAAAGGAAACAATCAACAAAACTAAAAGGCAGCCTACAGAATGGGAGATATTTGGAAATGACACATCTGATAAATATGATAGGGTTAGTATCCAAAATCTATATATAAAAAAAAAACTTATCAAACTCCACACCCAAAAAAAAAAAATAGTCCAGTGAAGAAATGGGCAGAAGGAATGAGTAGACAATTTTCCAAAGAAGACATTCAGAGAGCTAACAGACACATGAAAAGATGTTCAACATCACTCATCATTAGGGAACTACAAATAAAAACCACGATGAGATATCACCTCACACCTGTCAGATTGGCTAAAATGAACAACACAAGAAACAATGGATCTTGATGAGGATTCAGAGAAAGGGGAAACTCTTGCGCTGCTGGTGGGAATGCAAACTGGTGCAGCTACTCTGGAGAATATTAAAGAGGTTCCTAAAGAATCCAGCAGTTGCACTATTTTTACCCAATGGGTACAAAAATACAAATTTGATGGGGTGCATGTACCCCAATGTTTACAGCAGCATTATCAACCACAGCCAAACTATGGAGAGAGTTCAAATGTCCTTTGCCTGATGAGTGGATAAAGAAGAAGTGGTATATATGTATATGTACAATGGAATGTTACTCAGCCATCAAGAAGAATGAAATCTTGCCATTTGCAATGATGTGGATGGAGCTAGAATGTATTATGCTAAGCAAAAAAAGTCAAATAGAGAAAGACAAATACCGTATGATTTCACTCAGATGTGGAATTTAAGAAACAAAACAGATGAACATATGGGAAAGTGGAGGGGAAAGAGAAGAGAGGGAAACAAACCACAAGAGTCTCATAATGAAAGAGAACAGAGGATCAATGGAGGCAGGTAGGTGGGTGATGGGCGAGATGGGTGGTGGGTACTGAGGAAGGCACTTGTGATGAGCACTCAGTGTTGTATGTAAATGATGAATCATGGGATTCTACTCCTGAAACCTATACTGTACTGTATGTTAACTAACTAAAATATAAATTAAAAAATAAAGGAAATCTTAGAAGCCCTATTAGCTGAAATGATGTGGCCAGGCAGGCATTAAGATCCTTAAAGGACCTTTCCTCTGTTTGAAATATTCTATGAGTAACTGTCCTAAATCCTTTTGAGATACTAACAAAGATCTTACAGACTTATAACTGGGTTTGATCTTTTCCAGAAGTCATTTTTTTAAGTTACTGTTTTTAGAGAATTTGGGTATAAGAAACAATTTTATTTCAAACCCAGTAAGTTCTAGATCTTTTATGTTTAATAGTTTATTCTTCAGCTCATCTCTCCTCACATTTTATTGTAGGCAATAAGAAAAAAAATGAGGTGACATTTTGAATATTCTGTCTGGAAATCATCTTAGCTAGATCTTTGAGTTTATTAAAGGTACATTTTCTCTTTGCCACATTCACAAATGACTATGTTGGCAAACTCTCTGTGATCACTTAACAAGAGTCCCCCTTCCTTCAGCTTCCAACATTTTCCTCTGTTTCCTTTAAGGTTTTTCTGACAGTCTTTTAGGCCTTTTAGGCTTCCACTAACAATCTACTTGAGACACTTTGGGTTTCACCAACAGCCTCCTCAACACCATTTCAACTTCTTCCCACAGTACAATTCCAAAGCCAGTGCCACATTTTAGGTTTCTGTTATGGCAGCATCCCATTTCTAGGCTCCAAAATTAGTAGCAGTTACATATTGAAGCATAAAAATTAGTGGCTTGAAGCAACATCTATTGTTTATTTTGTTCATCAATGTACAAATTGAACAGGCTTAGCAAGGACAGTTTTTCTCAGCTCTATATGGCAATATCTGGGGTGGCATGACTGACAACTGGAGAATCTATTTCAAGGAAACTCATTCTCATGGTTGGCAATTTGGTGCTGTCTGTTGGATAGGAGTTCATCCAAGGCCAGAGACCAAAGCTTCTGCTCTTAACAGAGGCCTCTTCTTCCTAGATATGTTGCCCTTCCTTATAGCATGGTGATTGGGTTTACAGATCAAGCACCCTGAGAGAACCAAATGTCAATGCATGGCATTTTTTTTAATGTTCTAACCTTGAAAATCATAGATCTTCACTTTTATTATAGTCCATTGTTCAAAGCAGTCTTAAAATTTCAGCCACTTACAAAGGAAAGAGATATAAACTCCAGCTCTTGATGGGGAAGTGGCAAAGGTTTAGAAGACTATGTGGGACAGGATGATATTGTTGAACCCATCTTCAGAAAATATAATCTACATCAAGTAAAAACTGATTGCATAAGGAAATTAATATTGGTGGGGGAGGTATGTTAACTAACATATAAATTAAAAAATAAAAGAATCTTATCAGTCCTGTCACTGATGCCAGAATTATGGAGAAGAATTAAACATTTTATAATATAGCTTTTGTTCCCCTGAAAGTGAACAATATCTGTTAAGATGGATTATAGATCTAAACCAGCTTGGGGATCTTTTTATGTCCTTCTAAAATAGACATATCCTTGTAAAATATAATTATCCTAAAAATCAAATAATTTTGCATATTTCAGTCAAAATAACTTACTGTTTTATGGTAATAATGAAAAAATGGTCAAGTTTTCCATCCAGTTAATTTCCATTTAACAAGTATTTATTGAACATCTACTACATGCCAAGCACCATTCTAGGTATACTAAGGTAAATAAGGCATGTTCCAGTCTTACTGTAGTTTGAAAGACATACACTATACAGTTAATTACACAGTAATAAAATAAATGAAAAAAACATTAAAGGTATGTACTATATCTCCATGAAAATTAATGAAGTTGGATCTCTACCTCATGCATATAAAAATTAAAACTCAAAATCCATAAAGATCTAAATGCAAGGGCTTCAAGTATAAAACTCTTGAAAGACAACATAACAGTAAATCTTCATGACCTTGGTTAGGCAATGATTTTATTCAAATTAAAAACTGTGCTTCAAGGACATCATCAAGAAAGTGGAAAGACAGGACACAGAATAGAGGGAAAATTTTGCAAATCAAATATAAATCATACATCTGATACAGGACTCATATAGAATATATGAAGAACTCTTACAACTCAATAATAGAAAGACAAATGACACAATTTTCAAAATGGCCAAAGGATATGAATAGACATTTCTTCAAAGAAGATCTACAAATGGTTAATAAACACATGAAAAGATGCTCAGTATCATTCAGAAAAATGCCCATCAAAACCACAATGAGATACTATCACCCATCCATTAGGATGTTAGAATAATAATAATAGCAACAACAATAATAATAATAATAATAAAAGATTTATGGAGAATGTGGAGAAATTGGGCTCTCTTACAGTGCTAGTAAGGATGTAAAATGGTTCATATAGTAACTCTATTTAATCTTTGGTAACTATGTTTATCCAGCTACTTTGGAAAACAGCATAGCAGTTCCTCAAAAAGTTAAACATACAGTTTTCCATATGTCCCAGAAAATCCACTTCTACCCTAGATAAATAAAAATATATGTCCATACAAAAACTTGCACATGAGGGGCACCTGGGTGGCTCAGTCAGTTGAGTGCTAACTCTTGATTTCAGTTTGGGTCATGATCCCAGGGTCATGGGATGGAGCCCTGCATCTTGCTCCCTGCTGAGCATGGAGCTTGCTTAAGATTCTCTCTCTCTTGGAGCACCTGGGTGGCTCAGTCGGTTAAGCATCTGACTTCAGTTCAGGTCATGATCTTGAGGTTCGTGAGATCGAGCCCCACATCTTGAGGTTCGTGAGATCGAGCCCCACGTCAGGCTCTGTGCTGACAGCTCAGAGCCGGGGCCTGCTTCGGATTCTGTGTCTCCCTCTCTCTCTGCCCCTCCCCTGCTCATGCTCTGTCTCTCTCTGTCAAAAATAAACATTAAAAATAAATTTAAGATTCTCGCTCTCTCTTTCTCTCTCCCCCTCTCCCTCTGCCCCTCTCTCCAGCTCTCTCTAAAAAAAAAAAAAAAAAAAAAATCTAAAAAAAAGCTTGCACATGAAAGTACTTAGCAACATTGTTCATAATAGACAAAAAAGTGAAAACAACCCAATGTCCATCAAATGATGAATGAATAAACAAAATGTGGTATATTCGTACAGTGGAATATCATTAACAATAAAATGTGAAGTGCTGATACATGCTGTGACATGGGTGAACTTTGAAAATATTGTTAAATGAAAGAAGCCAGTCACATAAGGTTATGTATTATTCCATTTATTTGAGATGTCTAGAATAAGCAAATCTATAGAGACAGAAAGTAAATTTCAGTTCCCTAGGATGGAGGTGGGTTGAGAAAGAATGGGGAGTGACTGCTAATGTATACTGGGTATTCTGGGGTAATAAAGTGTTCTAAAATTAACTGCGATGATTGTTGCACGACTTTGTGAATATATTAAAAACCATGGAATTTACACATGAAATGGGTGAAATGTAGTGTATGTGAATTATATTTTAATAAACCTGATACAAAGACACACACACACACGTGCATCCAACACACACACACACTAAAACATAAAGGTATGTACTTCGTAGAGTGGAGGCGTAGACAAAGAAGTGATGTCCATTTTGTAGACCACAGTGGGTTTCTCGGAGGAAGAAATGCTTACAATGGGTTACATTGGAGAAGAGGGAAAGGATTTCCAAACAGAAAGAACAGAACATGCAAATACAGGGAAGGATAGAGCAGCATAGTTGAGTATGGCCAAGGCACAGCTGCCTATATCAGGCTTTCCAAATACAGGCTTGGAGATGCAAAAAGGGGTGCATTTGGACTTTAACTCAAAAAGACTGGGACATCATTGGATGGCTTTGAGCAATAGGGGTTAAGGATGAGACCATATTTACATTTAGCGCACTTTCATAGTATGGAGGAATATGGACTGCAGGTGAACTACTGTAAGCAGAAAGGCCTAGTTGGCAAATAGTGCACTAAGTCAGGCAAGAAGCAAGAGGGCCTGAATTAAGGTATTAGGAGTGGAGATGATCAGATATGAAGGAGTTAGACACTCAGGACTTGTGAAGAAATAAGGTACCTGGCAAAGAAAGACAATTAGTATTTGGTAAGTGGAACTGGAAGTTGGTGGGACTTTTACTTAGTTGTTTCAAAAAGGGAAAAACATGAAAGGTAATCTGAGATGGTTCGTGCTTCAAATGATATGATATTTGCATATAATATTTACTTTATTTTTTATTTTTTTAATTTTTTTTTTAGAGAGAGAGAGAGAGAGAGAGAGAGCAAGCAGGGGGAGGGGCAGAGAGAAAGGAAGACAGAATCCGAAGCAGGCTCCAGGCTCTGAGCTGTTGGCACAGAGCCCGATGCGGGGCTCAAACTCATGAACCAGAGATCATGACCTGAACCGAAGTCGGATGCTCAATGGACTGGGTCACTCAGGTGCCTCTACATAAAATTTTTTCTAGAAGGGAAAGAAATGACATGGCACAATCTATAAATGTATTTTTATGTACTTAGAATCTATTAATGTGAGCTCAACTATATAAAACGTTTATACATTTCTTCCCAAGCAGCAGCCAAATATATATATCTTAATAACTATATAACCAGAGACTTGTAATAAATATTGTGAAGTTCTTTTCATAGTTATTTTTGTAGATCAGCATTATTGTTAATTAGAATTCCCATCATCTTTGAGAAATGATGATATTTTACACCAACAAGCATAAATATAGGTGGGCTGGGAAGAAACACCTGCTGCATACGGCATGTTTTTCTAGTATTATACCAGAATATTTTGGAGATCTCTAAATGTTCCTTGTTTAAAGAAGAAACCAGGAAGTTGACAGTAGCCAAACTTCTCAAAAGTGCCTCTTCTTTTTCTTGCCCGTAATGAGATATCAAGGTCATGAAATACTGATGTCCACACTTCCTGATTTTCAGTCTCTAAGATATACAAGTCATGGTTAAGTAATTATTACTCCCTTAGCAGTCCTTGTGACCCAGAGCTGTAAATTCTTCCCTCTAGATAGAAGATGCCGACTGTTCCATTGTAGTGACTTTAAAGAGTGTCAAAATTTGTAGTTTCTACGAGTTGAATATTGATTCAACCTTAAATTGTGTGTCCTTCAGAATTATATTAACTTGAAAATATCTTAGCAATTACAAACCAGTTAGAATTATAATATTGCAAATAGTAGAACCTTTCGAAAGTAAATTATAATGTGCTCTGTGTATTATAGTACATCTTATTTGTAATATTTCTAAATTGATACTAAATTGATTTGTTAGTTTTTCTCAACTTTTTAAAACCCATACTCTGCCAGTTCAGAAGATTTTAAAAAGTTGCGTTTTCTATATATTTCAAAAGAACATTTCTCCAAATACACAATTATAAAACTGAATAAAACAACATGCCATGCTTATGTGCATAAGTACACATACATACAAATTCACACACTACACATTCTGTAATGCTCTTGTCCAGCTGAGAATTTTTATGCTTAGATGGTTTTTAAAAGCTCAACTCAGTTGTTCATTGATTCTTTTTTAAAAATGGGAGATGGAAAAGAAACAGGAGAATTATGCTAAGAGAATGTTGTTACCAAGGGCATTTATATAAAAAACAACAAAGGTCTACAAATAGCTAAAACTAAGGATTCTAATTTTCTGAAGCCCTAAATCCTTTAAATAAATAAAACAGGGTAAAGTATCTCATCATTGACAATTATTCTAATTGGTCATTTATTGTGATGCCAGCTAAGTGTATTAAAAATAACAGAGAAGAGAGCGGCACCTGGGTGGCTCAGTGGGTTAAGCGTTCTTTTCTTTTTAGCCCAGGTCATGATCTCGCAGTTTGTGAAATCACAGATCTCTGAATCTGGTTCCTTGCTGACCGCTCAGAGCCTGCTTGGGATAGTCTCTCTCTCCCTTTCTCTCTGCCTCTCCCCTGCTTTCCCGCCCCCCCCCCCCCACCTCTCCTTCTCTCTCTCTTTCAAAATAAATAAACTTCAAAAAAATAACAGAACAGATAAGCTTCTGACAAATGTATCTAACATTGAGCTTTTCCTGAATTAAATAAAACTTAGGCAGGACAAATCACACGATTTTGATAGTTAATGGTTTGTTTAACATAAAGATGGAATAACTTCAGCTGTGTTTTCATTCAGTTGATTCCGATAATCAATACAGTATATCCTGATATTTTAATAGTCTGCTATGTTTGTGCTTTCTCTTCTCTATCATTACTACCTCTTGCTAATAGCTAATACTTATTGAGCTCTTACCATATGCTAGGCAGTATGCTAAGTATCCTTATGTTATTAGGCCTTGTTAATCTCCCCTCATAAACCAAAGAGGTATGTGCTGATGTTATTTTCAGGAGAGTGAGGCTAAAATGAGTAAGAAAGTGGCAGAGCTAAGCCTGGAACTGAGGCCTGTCTGCCTCTATATTGGGACATCTTAATGCTTACTTACGTTCTTCTACTCCCTTCAGTTATGTATATTTCTAGCAATATTTTCTTGAAAATAAACATAAATGTCTTTGATTTTTAGCAAACGCAGTACAGACTCAAACATGCAGCCCAGATCACATAAAAACCTAACTTGTTTTATAAAACCTGAAGTGTCAAATTTAGTGTTCAGACTAGAATGATATTGAAAGGGATATTTGTTGGCAAAATGTGATATTTAATCCAGTTCTATCAGATACTGTAATGCACAGATTTGAAGAATAAAACAATATTCTCGGAGCAGAAACGTGGAGTGCAAGAAATCCCTCAGTAAAGGGGCACCTGGGTGGCTTAGTTGGTTGAGCATTTGACTTGCGGTTCCTGAGTTCGATCCCTATATTGGGCTCTCTGGTGACAGATCCTCTGTCTCCCTCTCTCTACCCCTCCATCACTCACTCGCTCTCTCTCCTCAAAAATAAACACATTAAAAAAATCCCTCTGTAAGGAAATAATTTCTAAGTCTTGAAGAGAAAGAAGTGAAAAAAGAAGACAAAAGCAGAAAGGAAATACTGAAATTGAGAACATAGCGTAAAAGAAATCTGTATTGCTGAATAGGTACCTGTGGTTAAGATTTTTTCCATCATAGAAGTATTTCCTCACCAAATGGCTTAAATTCAGGCTATTACTGATTCCCCCAACTGTCTCTTCCTCTTCCCTTTTTTTTGTTATTAATTGGAGATTATAAAGAAATTTGCTTTGTTGCTAGATTTGCTATAATTCAGCTAATTCATAAACCAAAAGATAGTGTAAACGGACTATTATCAGTTTTGCTGATGTTCCTTATTGAGTTCTGGGTTGGTTTTTATGAAGCCAGGCATTCTGTTACATGGATTTCTAAACAAATGCATTACTTTACAAAATAATAAAAGATCACTTATCGAGGGGCAAATCCAAATCCAAAACCTTTGGGAGGTTCAACCTATTTTAGGAAACTGTCCCCAAAATCATGAGTGATAATTACAAGTGTGTTCTATAACTCACATAATGGATGAAGTTTCCTTCGCTGTTGTGCCTTTCTACAAATAATTTCTGTCAAATGTGTATCTAGAGTCTAAAAAAGTAGAACATTTCACAAGTGATGAGCTGTTTCATTCATTTCCCTTTCCCATTATGGGCATCACAGGTAGAATGGACCAAGTAAATACTTTTCTAGGAAATTAATTTTTTTTTTCAACGTTTATTTATTTTTGGGACAGAGAGAGACAGAGCACGAACGGGGGAGGGGCAGAGAGAGAGGGAGACACAGAATCGGAAACAGGCTCCAGGCTCTGAGCCATCAGCCCAGAGCCTGACGCGGGGCTCGAACTCACGGACCGCGAGATCGTGACCTGGCTGAAGTCGGTCGCTTAACCGACTGTGCCACCCAGGCGCCCCTAGGAAATTAATATCTATTCTAAAAAAATGATTAGGATTACACCTGACTGATCCGTGATATTATTTATGCTCTACTTTTGGCTTCTTCTACAGCACTTGAAAGATAACACGAACAATAAAAAATTGTACGAAAGTAAAAATTCTCCTTTGCGAATCTTGAGAAACTTGATTCAAATGCTAGCAAATTAGCAAACGGTAAATTAAGGCCATATAAAAACCAACTTTGGCATTAGCGCCTTGTACTCGACAGTTATTCACTCAATGTGTGTTCAACGAATTTGTGGTGAAATTTCAGAATTAAAGTATAATAAAAATAGGAATGTTCAGCATCTGTCATTAAATGCTTGTCTGTTTCCAGGAATAAAAAAGAACTAGTCTGTGCCTATGCACACTAATGTGTGTTCACGCTAAATATTTAGCCAGGCCAGCTTGGTGTTTTGGAAGACAGCAAGCGGGCTTGCTGGCACCGGAGGAGAACAGGGGATGGGAAGGACGGCAACGTGTCTAAGTGCTTTTCACCCATGGCCAAGCCCCTTGGAGATGGTCGTGAAAGCATAAGTGATCAAAGACACACTTGCAGGGGATTCACGTGAGAAGGCTGGGTGATCAGCAGTGCTGCTTTGCCGCCAGCGGAGTGAACAGTGAGACAGCAAGAGAAGTTCTCCACTTGCTAGGGCGCGGGAGCATCAGGACTTTGGCCGGTTGGGGACCCCAGGAGAAGAGCAGCGGAGCACTATCACCCCCGATAAAGAGAAGAGGAGATCACTATATGAAAAGTTCTTGAGCACTTTCCAGTATAAATGAATGAGATACAAGTAAACACTCTTCCCGGAAGAGGATATCCTTCAGCAGTCCTGAGGAGGGGATGGAAAAAGATTTAAAAAAAAAAAAAAAAAAAAAAAAGCCTATCATCGTTAATACAATTCCACGTGTCCTCATAGACTGAGGAGGCTTACATAATATATAATAAATATACTATACTATACTATACTATACTATACTATAATAATTGTAGTGCCTTTAGGGATTTTTACCTCAGGACTGGAGAAATAATAAAAGGAATTACTTGCGATGTGCCAAATAAAACCATGAATCACCTGAGGATGAATTTACTAAACAATTAATCAAAAACATTAATAACATATTCCAGTGTGTTAGACACAGGTGTAATTGTTTTTATTCACTAATCCCTTCCCAAAAGGAGTGGTAACCTTCTTCAATCACCAATGACTGGAACAAATTCCACACTCTAGAGATGATCTCCTCTTTCTGCAGCATCTCCAAAGCTAGTTCATTGCTTTTTAGATCTCATCCTGGTTCTTGAGTGGTTGACTCTCAAAACATTCAGACTGTCTGCATTTTCTTAATTTCCAATCAACACGGTATAAAGACTTATTACCTGTTATCATTAACAGCACGATAGCACTTAGGCTGCTGTTGTTGCCGACAGGCCTGTCTTGACAACTGTACATTTCCATGAGGTCTTAGGTACTTCCCCTCATAGCTTCCTCCTTATGTGCTGTGCTTACCTTTGTTCTCAATTTTGAATTTGGGGCTGTGATGAAAAGTTTCCTGAAGGGAGCCTCTTAGGTGACATCTCCTTGGAGATATAAAGTCCTTTTCCTGCTTAACCAATTTCTCTCTTCAAAGCATCTAGCATACATAGGTAATTAAGCCCACTAATCTAAATCCTTGCTACTAAAAGTACAATTCATAGCCTTGCAGGGTCAATCTCACCTGGAAGCTTCTAGAAACACAAAAATTTGGATCCCCAAAATAGGACCCACACCTACTTAAACAGAACCTTCATGTCTACACAATCTGAGGTGATTTGACTTCTGTGAATTTTAAGGTTTGCTCTAAGTGGTATTCCATGAGCAAAAATTTTTGTTCCAAAGAACTAAATGTCTTTTGTATTGTGTTTTGAATACAATAATGTTCACCTTTCACACAGTAGGAGAATCAGGGGTCTTTTGCCAATCTCTGGTCCTGTTGCTTGAAAGAACATGATGAAGATGAAAAATTCAGACCTGGATCTATAAATTCATGTTCTCTCTTCCAATTTGTCAAACCTCATATACCTAACACACTATTTCTACCCGTCATGACCACCATCACCACAAACCTTACTGAGCTGTGCCACGCATGGTACTAAGCGCATTCATGGTACTAAGTTACATTCATCTAACAATTCTATAAAAGAGGCACTGTTATCACCTTCCCAGATCTATGTAGCAGAAATTTGAAGGCAGCTTGAGCCTTAACTACTGGAAATGTGTACATCAAGTCAGTGATGTTCTTGCATCTCATATATACTAGCTCTCTTGCCTAAAACATTTTTACCCTTTCTAATAATCAGGTACCTTGTTTTCTGAGAAAACACTTTTAGAAATATAATGTTTAACCACTTTTATTTAACAAAAGCACTCCTTATGACTAGCTGTAAGCTTAATTACACTGGAGTAAATAGGTGTTTTATCAATATGTGCATTTGTGAACAAAAAAATAGCATTTACACTTCCTGTATTTTATGAAGCTAAAGATACAACATTTAACACTAAGGAATCTAAGAAAATTATAAAGAGGTTTACTTTATAAAGTGTGTTACAATGGCAAATTGCTTTCTTAGGAAAACTGTAAGATTTATGCACATTAGAATTAAGAACAGAAAATAACTTAGCATAAAACATTAATCTCTGCTTTAAAACATTCTTTCTTATTGATGTTATACATACCGTTTGAGTGTCCAAATTAAATACACTTGTCATTCGATAGTATTTTTGTTGATTTCATAAAAAATGTATGACATCAAGGTTGATTCAAGTGACATTTTTGTAAATCTAAATCAATATGGGCATCAAAACAACAGAATGCAGTTTTTCTAAAACCACAAGAACATACAAATATTTACAAAGTGCATGCTTTCTCTATAGTTGTATGGTCCTCATGTAAGCAGTATATTTAAAGTAACTTCTCAAGTTTCCTTTAATTATTTTCTCCTTAGCATACAGATAAATCAGTTGTTTTCCTTAGAATATTTTATCACTACTCGGGGCACCTGGGTGGCTCAGTCGGTTAAGCGTCCCACTTTAGCTCAGGTCACGATCTCACTGTTCCCAAGTTCAAGCTCCACGTTGGGCTCTGTGCTGACAGCTCAGAGCCTGGAACCTGCTTCTGATTCTCTTGTCTCCCTCTCTTTCCACCCCTCCCCTGCACGTGCACTCTCTCTCTCTCTCAAAAAATAAACATTAAAAAAGTAAAATATTTTATCACTACTTCAAATATTTTTATTTCTAAAATAAAGCAACATTCTTTTCTCAGTCCCACTTCTAAATCATTCTGAAGTCTACTTTTCAAAAGGTATTAGCTTTCAGGGGCTCCTGGGTGGCTCAGTCAGGCAAGCATTCAACTTCATTCGGCTCAGGTCATGATCTCACAGTTAGTGAGTTTGAGCCCCACATTGGGCTCTGTGCTGACAGCTCAGAGTCTGGAGCCTGCTTCGGATTCTGTGTCTCCCTGACCCTCCCCTGCTCGCACACTCTCTCTCTGTGTCAAGAATAAATAAACATTATCAGACAAAGCGCTAGTATCCAAAATCTATAAAGAACTCACCAAACTCCATACCCGAAAAACAAATAACCCAGTGAAGAAATGGGCAGAAAACATGAATAGACACTTAAGAAGACATCCAGAAGGCCAACAGACACATGAAAAGATGCTCAACGTCACTCCTCATCAGGGAAATACAAATCAAAACCACACTGAGATACCACCTCACGCCAGAGTGGCCAAAATGAACAAATCAGGAGATGCTGGAGAGGATGTGGAGAAGAGGATGTGGAGAACCCTCTTGCACTGTTGGTGGGAATGCAAACTGGTGCAGCCACTCTGGAAAACACTGTGGAGGTTCCTCAAAAAATTAAAAATAGATCTACCCTATGACCCAGCAATAGCACTGCTAGGAATTTACCCAAGGGATACAGGGGTTTTGATGCATAGGGGAACTTGTACCCCAATGTTTATAGCAGCACTTTCAACAATAGTCAAGTTATGGAAAGAGCCTAAATGTCCATCAACTGACGAGTGGATAAAGAAATTGTGGTTTATATACACAATTGAATACTACTTGGCAATGAGAAAGAATGAAATATGGCTTTTTGTAGCAACATGGATGGAACTTGAGAGTGTTATGCCAAGTGAAATAAGTCATACAGAGAAAGACAGATGCCATATATTTTCACTCTTATGTGGATCCTGAGAAACTTAACAGAAGAACATGGGGGAGGGGAAGGGAAAAAAAAGAGAGGGAGGGAGCCAAACCATAGGAGACTCTTGGAAACTGAGAATAAACTGAGGGTTGATGGGTGGTGGGAGGGAGGAGAAAGTGGGTGATGGGCATTGGGGAGGGCACCTGTTGGGATGAGCACTGGGTGTTGTATGGAAACCAATTTGACAATAAGTTTCACATTTTTTTTAAACAAAAGCAGAAATCAACTCTCTAGAAATACACATATAAACTGCTAACTAAAAATTTTAAACAATTGTAAGATTAAAGGTAAGACAAATTTTAAAAAAATAAACATTAAAAATTTTTTTAAAAGTTAAAAATGTATTAGCTTTCATATCATTACAACTTGCATTACCTACAATGTATTTAATATATTTTTTATCCAAAGAGCTCATTAGATTTTTAAAAAATGGACAAAAAAGAGATAATCTAATTCCTAAAATTAGATTTCTTCAAAGGTCTGAACAGTGTACTCGATTGCCTGTCCCTGGAGTGTGATCTTATTCCTTACAGATCCATCTTCATAAGCTCAGAGCCTTGTAAAGGGTGGCTGTCCAGCAAACTTTTGAGTGAACACAGTGAGCAAGTAAGCTAGTTAATCATTGTTCACAAGATTTAGTCTCCTTTGGGGAATGTAAAAAGACCCTTGTGAGGATATGGACACTGTTTGGTACGAATGTTTGAGTACATTTCTAATATATTGCTGAGCACACTGACATTCTGTATGCAAGCTATTATTTATTCAACGTGTAAAAGAGCATCAGTTGTGAAAATGAGAATAAAATGAATGAGGTAAAGAGCTCAATTTAACAGTAATAAACGGTAATAAAAAACCATATAGGAGAGGAGCTGTTAATGAGATATAACATCCTAACTTTCTACATTTAGAATGCAGCTAGAGTTAAGTGGTAATTAAATGATTTCAATATTTATAAAAGATTCTGAAAACCAGTCATACATAACTTACTGTAACTTAGATCCTCAGCTTTAATTAGAAGATACAATGTTTCCTCTTCTCACTACCTAGAAGCTACCAGTTCTTTTCCAGAAGAAAAAAGAACCTATGCATTGCTTTTTTATTATTTTTGTATTTTGTATTATTTGTACTATTCTTCCACAAGCACCACACGCCCATCTAGACAGGTGAGGAGCACCTCTTCAGGAATCCCTCAAACGTACTTTTTCTTTACATTATTTTACATGCACTTTACTACATTTTCATTGTCCTCTAAATAAGTTGAAGTGTGTTGTAAACCTAAAACTGCTCTGAAAATATGTATTTTGTTTTTTTTTTTTAAGTTGAAGATAGCCAGCTGAGCAAATAGTCTTAGCTGATGTAATGCATATTTTAAATGTTACTGAAATTCAACTGAATGTTCTTAGAGGAACAATATGTACTTCAAGTCTGAGAAGCTGCCCAATTTTGTCCATGGTATATTATTCACGGTAAGTCCCAACTTCCAAATCACCATTTTCAAGATTCTTTTTCTTCTATGCTTCCTTTGTTCAGGTTTTTAACAAAGTATGTGAAAGCTATAGACAACTTGGATTCTTAAAAACATTTCTTCATCGTGCACAGAGTAATTCAAACTCAGTTTATACATTCTGAATAACCTTTACTAGTACTGATTATTTTAACCCCTTCCTTTCCACCTCCCATTCTTAAGACTTTACACAAACCAGGGGCACCTGGGTGACTCAGTCGGTTGAGCATCCAACTTCGGCTCAGGTCATGATCTCGCGGTCCATGAATTCAAGCCCCACATTGGGCTCTGTGCTGACAGCTCAGAGGCTGGAGCCTGCTTCAGATTCTGTATCTCCCTCTCTGTTCCTCCCCTGCTCACAATCTGTCCCTCTCTCTCTCTCTCAAAAATAAAGATTAAAAAAAAAAAATTTTTTTTTTTAAAAGACTTTACACAAACCATTATCTTCTCGGTAAAGACTTCTTGGACCACCCAGGCTACACTCTGTCAAATTCCTTTCATGATTCTTCATATTTTTCATTTGGTACTTGTAAACTTACCTATATAAAAAAGATGCCCTGTTCTTCCATATAGTTTGTAGACCCTCTCTCATTCATTTCTACATAGCAGCGGCTAGCCTGGTGGCTTTTAAACACAAAGTTTTAAAATGGAGAGAAGAAAGATGAAACTCTAACAGTGAAGTTTATTTTATTTCATTTATATGCTATATAAAATGATTCGCCCATTGGCTCAGTCTATTACTGCAACTGTTATATCTCTAATTTTATCAGATTCTGGGTATCTTGTATTGTCAGAGAGGAACTGTAAGTGGCTACAAAGCTGAATAGTTAAAAGCATTTATGCCTATATTACTATCAATATGGGGTGTGTGGTTTATATGTATCATTATCAAAATCAACTAAATTGAATTAATTTGACCAAAGAACAAAATAATACTTTAATGTCTATTCTTTGGAGTTTAACAGTAATTTTTAAGGAAAGTTTTATTTGGCCTCAGATGGTAATCATTAGGACCACAAAACTAGATGAGACCAAGAGGCATCAGTACAAGCTCTTTCTCCAGGGTGGTCTAGTCTTAGCTGTATTTTTCAAAGCTTCATAGAAGCTTCTTCAGGAAATGAGAACATCAACCTATTACCTATATGCTCCAGTTCTTTTGGACCTTATTTGTTACTCATCAAATCTAATCCAAATTCTTCACATTATACTAGAAGAAAAGAAACTATTAAAAGACATTAGGCAAAATAAATACTTTATTGTTTTATTTTTAGAAATCAGCCTTTGTGTGATAATTCAAACATTTATAAACCTTCTAGATATTCTTTCAAAGAATATTGTTAACATCTCAACCACTTTTGATTAAAATTTCACACAAAGAAATAGAATAAGAATTGAAAATTATAAATGCTAAAGGAATAATTCCAATAAATTTTGTTGTTACTTTACACATTTATTTAATACATACAAAACCAACCAGGAAACCACTTTCCTTTTTTTGTCCCTAAAAACAAATAGTTCTCACTGGTTAAAACTGAATTAAAACCATCTATTTTGAGGAGAACAAATCTAAATTACTTTAATTTTGAAAAAAACAAAACAAAACCAGCTTATTCATTTCTATCCATTCAAGTCAAAGGCTCCATTATTTTGGCAATACTCTACTCAATTAGTCTAAAGGATAGAAGAAGAAACATCTCCTTATAGGAAGTCTGGACAATGCAAAAAGTATAGTGTTTAACATAAGGCATGTTTCCAAAAGAAAAATAGTACATAAGCTATAATAAAATTACATTTGTCTTGGTAAAGTAACAAGGCTTACAGTGTAAGAACATTAAGTAGTTGTAGGTAACCTCATACAATTCTATCCTACTGCTATTAGTAGCCTCCTCAAGAATTAAGAGCAATTTTTACAACAGAACAGTTTTTTCTTCTTGGAAGTGACACTAATTAACAGCAGTGGAGGGAAAATCATTGGTTGCTTCAAGCTCTCAAAAAATGAATCAGTTATTGCACAGTAAATACCTCATAGAGGTCAGTGTTTTAAGAAGCTAGTCTGAAGAAATAGGTCATTTATAAGTTGGTTAAATCTGGAAGTTTTCAAGTTTTAAAATTAATTCTACATAGGGAATCAGCTGGAAAATAGTGACATACAAATAAATATTAGGCTTTCCAAATGGCTATAATTTTGGTAGTTTAGAAAAGAAATAAAGTCAGCAAAGTGCCTAAGTTTCTATGTACGTTTTTAAAAAAGATATGCATAGAAGAAATAAACATTATACACTGTATACAGTAGCCCAGCTCAGCAGCAAGTATCTTCTGAAGCACAAGTAACACCTCCACCAGTGTCGGTCACTGATCACTCCAACATCACAGAGCTAGCATGATCCATGCCAACCTTGCAAAAGAAAGAGAAGTGAACGTTAATCATGTTTCAAGTATCGTTATTAAAAGGTTCTTCAAAAACAGGATGAGAATGTTCTATATACAGTATATGTATATAAACAGTATACACACATACACACATTTAGACAAAAAAATTAAGAATGATACTAAGAATTTGTGATTAATTCTCAAAATACTGGTCCATAAACTGTACACTGAAATAGCATTATAATCAATGCTATCAAAATAATACCCAGGTTTGAAAGTTCTGATTTTTTTTTCAAAAAATTTTTTTAACGTTTATTCATTTTTGAGAGCAAGAGACAGAATTTAAGTTGGGGAGGGGCAGAGATAGAAGGAGACAGAATTGGAAGCAGGCTCCTGGCTCTGAGCTGTCAGCACACAGCCTGATGCGGGGCCTGAACTTATGAACCGGGAGATTACAACCTGAGCTGAAGTCAGACACTTAACTGACTGAGCCACCCAGGAGCCCCTGAAAGTTCTGATTTCCTCAATTCCAGTACTAATTTAAGTACTATAATGAAGTTTCAGTAAGATAACACACTATCAATAATCCCCTAGAAGTTATTATTATCAGATTTCACTCGCTTGCATTTCCAATGCAAGGGGTTGTAGTTTTTCACACTGTAGGATACCATATTATATACATTAAAAGTTAAAATTTAGCCACAGAAACAGTCCTGGGTACTAAGAAAACAAAGCATTAAAAATAAGTAATAATTTATAATTGGCTAAACAAAAAATTTCAGAAAATGTTACCTATAAATTCCATTTAATGACTATCTTGCTTAGAATTAGATGCTTTACTTGAAGACACTGCTGCCAAAAGTCCACTTACAATTTCCCGTCTGATTTCCCCAACAATGGACTCTTTAATCTAGAATAGAAAAAGAGAAAAATGAGAACTCAACAATATGACCATAATCTACTTTTTTTGTTTTCAGAAAATCATAAACAGCACTTAATTCATACAGCCAGCTAAGCCACAGAGAAAACTATAGCCTTCATGTGAAACCCTCAGGAAATACAGAGATAGTGAGGAATCATGTCCATCTCTCCTCAAGCCCAGGTCAGACTGTGAGGTCACTATGCAGTCTAGCATAACTCAGATAACTCCACTATGAAACATCACAATTCTTAAGTTAAAAACATTAAAAGTGTTACTCCATAGATTAAAAAACTTTGCTTCATGACACAAAGTAACCCACAAGAACTGTTTAAACGTTAGATTCACTTTTATGTTTTTTATTAATGTCTATTTTTGTATGGTAATCAACAGTATACTCAAATGTTCTCATTGTTAAGAAAATTCATTAGTGGAAAAATAATATACAGGTATATTGCCTGTTTATACCAACTGAAGGCAAAGTATCTAAAGAAGTTAAATATTATTAGGATCTAACATCCACATCTGAAGTGGAAAGAAAAAATGAAAATTTAGTACAATTTATTTTAAAACATGAAAAACATCCTCTAAACAACCATAAACTAAAGAAATAAAAGTTTTCTTGGGGCACCTGGGTGGCTCAGTTGGTTGAGCATCCGACTTCAGCTCAGGTCACGATCTTGCAGCTTGTGGGTTCGAGCCCCGCATCAGGCTCTGTGCTGACAGCTCGGAGCCTGGAGCCTGCTTCAGATTTTGTGTCTTCCTCTCTCTCTGCCCCTAACCCACTCACATTCTGTCTCTGTCTCTCTCAAAAATAAACATTAAAAAAAAAATTTTTTTAAAGAAATAAAGTTTTCTTTACTTGTATGGTAAGTTTGTCACCTGTCTAAAAACTTTGTTTCAGATAAGGATATTAAATCTTATTTTATTGTTGGAAAAGGCACACAGACCTAGGGACAATGATAATTCCATCAAGATTTTCTTGTCCAGATGCTCAAACACTACACATGCCTATCCATGCCATTTTCTTTCTAATGATACAGCATCACCTCCAAATAGCTCTTTGTGAAGCCTTTAAATGTGGACTTCCTGAAATAAACTGATAATGTGTTCCCAAATTAGAACTTGAGACACTTTCAAACCAGCTTTTAAAAATTCTACATATCCACGGTTTCCTGTCAGCCTGATCTATTTCCTAAAATGTTCCTAAGTACATCCTGAACACATCTCAATTGAAGTCTTTCCAAGAATGGTTCTGTATTAATCTGTCATGCAAAACTGGTACATAATACATAGACTTATACAAAGTATTCACAGAAACAAATGCTCCTTAGTTACCAACCATCTGTATTGGAATATATTTAAATAAATACAAGATTCTTTTACCTCCTACCAATATTTCTAAACTTTAAAACATCATGAAAGTTTCTGACTTTCACAGTACTTGAGATTTATTTTTAAATGAGTACGTGTTGGATACAAATATTATGAAAACCAGAATCTCTTTGCTGCAATGTACTATATGCACAAACACAATGTGTTGAATCAGAACCTCTGCAAATGTATTTACAAAAGACAGTAAGTAGCACAGTCTTCCCAGTCCTGTTATTCCATGCAATATGGTAATTTTATTAACTTTCCTTGTTTTGTTTTTGTTTTGTTTTGTTTTTTTGAGAGAGCGAGGGAGAGCACGAGCAGGGGAGAGGGGCAGAGAGAGGACAGACAATCTTAAACAGGCTCCATGTTCAGCATGCAGCCCGATGCAGGGCTCAATCTCATGAACCTGAGATCATGATCTGAGCAAAAATCAAGGGTCGGACACTCAACCAACTGAGCCACCCAGATGCCCCCATTGTTCTTTATCATCCAAAAAAAAAAACAAAACAAAAGCCAAAAAGTATTCTTTTCAAACCAAAATGTGTGCCAACATTTTTTGAGTAATGTCCAGTGCGGACATTACTAGAATAAAGCATAACAAAAGTGTGTTATAATCTGAATGGGCACAAAATAGATACTGTTTCATAAAATATTAATATTAAATATTGTTTCAAATAATATTAAGAGGAAAAAATAAAAAGCGTTTAGAGAATAACAGACTTTAAAATACTAGGTCATGAAAAGTAAGGGCAATCTCAGATGATAGTGAGGACAGAAAACTGTAGCAAGAGCAGCTTGGATGAGAGGGGAGCAAGAAAGGAGTGCAGCTAACAGATGGTTCCTACCAGGGAGAAGGAGACTGGAACAGGAAGGGTGAGGCCAAATGGGGAGTGTCTGTGCTATGAGTGTTGTAATTCAGGGAGAGAACTGGGTCTCACTAATGTATCCCAGAATAAAGTAAGTGCTCCATAAATGAAAGCACCATTGAGAGAGAGAGAGGGACAGAGAGAGAAAGAAGTGAGAGAGCAGAGGCACGAGAGAGAGAGAGAGAGAGAGAGAGAGAGAGACATCTGACACTAAAGGGAACAGAAAGTAGAAAAACAAAGGATTAGAGAGAAACCAGCACCGAAAACAACAAAATGCACTTAATAATTTGCTGAAGGAAGAAGCATATGGACAAATAAATTAGCTGCAAAGTCTCGCATCCTACAAATTAGGAGTAAGAAAAGTCCACTGGGATGGGAAAATTGCCTTTAGGAGCACAATTTCCAGAAGAAGTGGCACAGGGGAGGACAGATGTGAGTGAGATTAAGAAAAGAATGCTCACTGGCAATATAAGCAGAATGAATGCCAGTGTGAAGTGTGGGGTACTAACTACATCCACTCAACAGGCATCTACTAAGTGACTACTTCGGGGCAGCCATCAGACCACGTGATCACTACAAGAAGTTACACTAAGAATACAGACAAGCTATGTATTTACCAAAATACACATTTCAAGTGTGTTAGATAGACTAAGAAACATATAGGCACGAACCAAACCTAGGAACTTCATTCAAAAAGAACTCTCTAAAGAGAAAAGCAATCTATGTTTATTCTTTGATATTTAATTTCTGTTGATCTGCTTCTATGGCACATGCTCATTTATTCTATTAAGTAATCTTTTTATTTTTTTTAAGTATCAGGCCACTGATTACATACATCACAGACCACCTGGGCAAATTCTAAGAGAGTGTAGTTTTCCCTCCAACAACATATACAATCTGAAAAATGGGTTACCTTTAACCTGACAAAAGCTTTGTTACTGAATGAGCATATTAAATATTTGTCTGAAAGGACTTTCAGAATTCTCTTTCAAAAGAATTCTGCTGTATTAACACATTATAATGAAAGCACACTTTTTAAAAACATCACAGATGGTGAAATGATGCAAACAAAAGCCTGACAGACATCATTGTTTTCATGCACCCATGAGTGCAGGAAGAAAACTTCCCTGTTAAGTGTCTCCCAAACATGCCTAATCCTCACCTGCAAAACTGTTCAACACAAGCTCAAATCCTGCTGTTCTGAAGAGCGGCTTTGTTAATGACGTCAGGGGCACAGAATTTACTGGAAAAGCAGAGTCTAATTTAATTTTCTTGGTGGCTGATACGATAGCTCTGACAAAAACTGGAATTCAGTACCATGTGTATTTAGGCAAAAAGATTATGGATTTGAAATGAATAGAACCAGGACTAATCTGAATTTTACATATTTTGTAAATAAAGTTGAACAGACCACCACTGTAACTGAGTTAAGATCGTATCAACGCAAATTACTTTTTTAAAATTATAAATGGGATTGGATTAACTATTTAATAACATGTTTTTAAGGCGCTTCAAAATAGCTTATTTTCGTAAGTACATCAATGTTCCTCTTCACACCATGTTTGATCTATATAGTTTGCTTGATAAATCCTTATTTGTAAATAGCAAAAGGATAAATGTTAAGGCCAACGTCCTACAGACTCTGCCAAATTTTGAATAGTAACAAATTCTGAAAAATTCCTCAAACATTTGCCTTGCATGCCAATTTAAATGTCTTCAAAATCAAAAGATCGTTCTTATTTTATGGGAAGTTCTTATACATGATTAAGTACTACTGTAGGACCAAGAAACAACCATCTTTTCTACATGCTGTGTTGTATCAGCCAAAGAATCAATGTTCTGGTCTAGGAATACCTTATTCCTAGGAAATTACTCACAGCACATATCAGGTCACCCGTTAACAAACAACTTTAAAAATGAGGACTCAAGTGTGCATTAAGGGAATATTTATGCCAAATGAGCAATATTAAGTTGAGTTTTCAAGGAAAACCTATTAGCTAAAGCAAGCTAAAAGGAACAAAAATACCACATTTCTAGAGAAAGAAAAAGTACCTTAAAACTTACTTCCTCAGTTAATTAATATAGTGTGAAGAAAAATAATTACTTAATTTTACTCGACAATTGATCTTTGATATTAAACATATAAATAAGAATGGATTATAATCATTTGCACCTAATGAGCAAGGTGGATGTACAGAGCTTGCTAAATGTTCACCAGGTACATACAATGAACTTGTAAGAATTAGGTTTACAGAACAAATCAATATCAAGAATTACAACCTTTTATATGTTTTTATTTGTTTGTTTTGTTTTGTTTTGTTTTGTTTTTAAGTAGGCCTCATGCCCAGCACAGACCCCAGTGCGGGTCTTGAACTCACAACCCTGAGATCAAGACCTGAGCTGAGATCAAGAGTCAGACACTTAACTGATTAAGCCACCCAGGCACCCCTAAGACCTTTTAAACTTGAAGTTGATAATTCATGTCATGAAAAGAAATTACAAACATGTAGTCTCTTCTGCTAGAATGCATATTTTTAAAATGTAAATTTGTCTCAACATGAGTTACTGAAATATTAGGAAACGAGTATAATATAAATTTCATGTCTGCTTATATGTAGTTTCATCCATAAGAAACACGGGACGAATGCAGAGAACTGCACTCAGCTGAATACAGGAACAGAACACACAAAGTGCACACACAGAAACATCTACGAGCTATCTCAGGTCACTGTGTTAGGAGCCACACCTACCCACATCTGCTATTAAAACTTTCCGTTGGATTTCATCTTACTCTCCTCTGCTACTTTGCAATACCTCACAAGCTGCAATCCTTCCAAACCCCAGTTCCACAAGCAAATTTCAGGTATTTTTCAAGGTCAAGTACCATACTTATTGTAGTACTTAAATATTTATTAACCATTTCACATGTATACTATTGTGCTATTTTTGCTAGATGTCTATCTTTTTTAAAATATGTCACGTACAAAGTTTTAGTTATGCTTCTATTTTCCAAATAAGCTCTGTGGTTTTTTACTGCACCAATGTGCACAGCCCAACAATTTTTAGGAATATATATATATATATATATATATATATATATATATATCATATCATAGCAAAAAAGACGGTATTTATTTTTAACATACTTCTCAAGCTACTATTATGCAGCTATGAATGATGGCACCCAATACACAGGAACTAATCTCTGGACCCAGGGGATCAATGGCCCATTTGAGGGAAGAGTCTGGTCTGCTGCCACCATTCTTGACCTATAACCACTAGAAATTTGTTCTTTCTTACTCACGAATTAATTCCAAAAATACATTAGGCTCATATTGCTGAATTTATTGGAAATATGCAAATTAAAAACAAGAAGCCACTGACCCTAATTTCTCTGGCCCATTTTGACCTTTTCCATTTCTAAATTCTTAGTTATTAAATACATTATACTACATGTTTTTCTGTGTAATTTTTGGATTGTTTCCTGAGTTAGTCTTGTTTGTCTTCCTACTAGTCTTTAAGCTTAAGAATTTCACATCATTCATTCATTTATTTGAAAGAGTGAGTGAGAGGACGAGAGCATAGGAGTGGAACAGAGGGGCAGAGAGTGAGTATCCCAAGCAGACTCCACACTCAGCACAGAGCCTGAAACAGGGCTTGATTCATTGACCCCAGGATCATGAGCCAAGTCAAAATCAAGAATCAGATGCTCAACTGACTGAGCTACCCAGGTGCCCCAAGAATTTCATATCTTATATGAAATCCCTTACAGAGCATATACTCATTAAGACTCTTATAAAATGATTTTTTTTAATGTATAGGCTATCTCCCCCTTTTAACTAATGGAAAGATCCTTTCTGATCATGTTTTTAATATATCAATGGTAAAAAAAATATATTCAACATGTGTTATTTTTATCCTGTGCATGCTACTGCATTTTGTTCCCAAGCACAGTGTAATGTGGGAAGGAAAGGAAAAAAAATAAAGCCATCAAAACTTTTGATCTGTAGTCTCATTTTTTAAATGATATAGGGGCGCCTGGGTGGCTCAGTCGCTTAAGTGTCCGACTTCAGCTCAGGTCACGATCTCGCGGTCTGTGAGTTCCAGCCCCGCGTTGGGCTCTGGGCTGATGGCTCAGAGCCTGGAGCCTGCTTCCCATTCTGTGTCTCCCTCTCTCTCTGCCCCTCCCCCGTTCATGCTCTGTCTCTGTCTCAAAAATAAATAAATGTTAAAAAAAAAGAAAAGATATATATATATTACTCCTTCTAATTGCCAGTTCCCAGTGCCTGAAACAGCTATTTTACTAATCTTCTCAATTAACTTTTGACCTCTGACTACTAATCTTCCTAATTTTTTACAGTCCTTGTAGTAACCTAGAACTATGGTTAAATGCTTCAGGTTTACACACTATCACCCAGGATAAACCTTTTCCTTCTGTATTTCTATCTTTGAACAACTCATGTATCTTCCACATATCTCCACCCACTAAGCCAAATCAAATTCTTTATACAAATCACAACACTATTTTCTCATGTCAATTGACATTACACAGTGATAGTTTTTAATCCTGGAAGAGATCTAAATCATAGTCCCTATTTTACAAATGTAGAAATAAGAGGTCTAAGAATTCTGTCACATGTTTAGATATTTTGAATCCTATAAACACTTTCTTCATCAGAGTGAATATAGAAAATTGCAATTATTTCACACTGGAGTATAAAATTTGTAGAAATGCCATTAAAACCCTATCTTAATAGACATGAGCTAGATCAATGGGAAAGTTCATTTAAAAGCTCAGAAAATTACTGAATACAGTGAATCAAAGCAGTATCTTATAATGTTCAAGTAACATTATTATCCAACTCATATCTCCAGATAAATTAGGCATAGATTTTACTCACCTCTCGTATGACTTGCTGCAACTCATCTTGCTCCACATTTTTATGCATTTCCTCAGCAGCTGGCATTAATGGGATTTTTCCATTCCCTTCTTCCACTACAGATTTAGGTCCTACAGCCTCTGACGCTTCTTCAGCTGCACCAACTTCCTCAGAACTTTCCACATCTGGAGGTGTCTGCACAGAGCCCATTCTAGAAGGAGCAGTGGGCGTCAGGGCCACTGACGCTCGGAATACTTTCTTGCTTGGTACCAAATGGGTCTTGGGTTTGCCCACTGAGTCACTACAAGGTACTCCAGTTCTTCTATTAGCATGAGAGGGACCAGAACATACAGAAGAGGACTCTGATGTTGCTTGGGAGAAAACGGATTCTGAGCTTTCTCCAGGAGGAATTTCAAATGCCATTTCTCCAAGTCCCATGCCTAATTCAGACTTCAGATAGGACTGTTCCCGCATCAGTTCAGTGACCTGGAAATCAGAAAAATTGCAATTCTTCTCTCTTGAAATTAAGACTGGTAGTTAAAAGAAGATTAAAATTCTAGCTGTGATGACTGCCAGAAATCACTTAGCTTGTAAAGACATGATTCTAATTCAATCATTTAGGAACTAATCAGTTGCATTTGCAACAATATAGGAAAATATAAATTCATGGTGAGATAAAACCATGAAGTATGTAACTGGACTATACAGGTGGATGAAATTTTACTTGTTACCACATGGTATCCAAATTACTTGTTAAGGAATAGTAAAGAAAAACAAAATAGCTACTCATAATGCTTCTGCCCTCAAATTAACCAATTTCTTTAAAAGATAATAAAAATTTGGGGCTCCTGAGCAGCTCACTTGGTTAAGTGTCTGACTCTGGCTAAGGTTGTGATCTCATGGTCTGTGAGTTCGAGCCCTGCATCGAGCTTTGTGCTGACAGTTCAGAGACTGGAGCCTGCTTCGGACTCTGTGTCTCCCTCTCTCTCTGACCCTCCCCTGCTCACGCTCTGTGTCTCTCTGTCTGTCTCTCAAAAATGAATAAACGTTAAACAAATTTTTTAAATATGATAAAAATCAGACTTTTGTTCACAAAGTAGTCATCTTACAGATCCAACTACCTAAAGGACCTGTAATCAGACTGTGAAAGCATATTTCCCCTGCAGCATAAACACTTTTTATACCACATTACTTCCTTTACACCATAAAGGTAAATCACTATTGCAATTAACTAGCTTTCTACTAGTGGCCTAATATGGCAATAGACTTTCACAAGTGCCAAACTCCCTTCCAATCAATTTAGATAATACCTATTTCTGTATGTAAAAACAAAAAACATTTCATATACACTAGGAAAATTGTGTGTTTATGAAATGTTTTATCATTCCCTTCCCCAGTGATTTGAAAGGAGAGAGGCTTACTGGTTCCATTACATTCAATGGAGAAGGGCATGACAAGTTATCAGCGCTTCTACTGCCACACATTCCCTGGAAAAATAAGAACAATATATATATATATGTGTGTGTGTGTATGAATAAATTGTTTTTTCAAATTGCAAGTGTTCCATAATAAAATGAATTGGCTAATTATTACCCTGAAACATTCCTTTATGTTGCAAAGGTCACTCTCAACATGGCACCCTATAAAATGTGTTATTATGACTAAGTGCATAAAAGATGTTCTGGTTCTCCACTGTCACCAACACACATTTCTCAGAATAATGGATTGAAACATTTTATGGAAAAAGATATTCATCAATGATAAATAATACTCTTATTCTATGCTACTCTTATTCTACATATACACATGTAATACACACACATTCTTATTCTACTCCATATGTGTGCATATGTATATGTATGTACAGAATCATTCACTGTTAACAAAAACAACTGTGTTGTTCAAATAACAAAGAGAAAAGCTCACAATTTCAACATTTCAAAACAACGCATTTTATGACTGCAAAGGTCATAACAAAAATAATCCAATGCTGAAGTTTAAATTTCATGGAAAGAAACATTAGAAATTTGAACAGTGATACAAAATAAAGAGTGTTTTATTTTCTTGGCTGTATACATGTTTTTTGCCTTTAAAAAGATCTCATTTGATTCCGTAAAAACCATAAAGACTGGAAAAAAATCCAAACTAAAGGAAAAATTTATAGGGAATAGTTATTTACTCAAAGGCAAAAAAAGCTGAGTGAAATATATGTTTATGTTCTTGGCAGTTAGTTACATGCAGTGATTAAAATCTAAATTAGTCATGTGTTAATCCACTATCATTTTTCTTCTAAAACTAAAAAATTTTGTATTGCTCCTTATTATTATTAAGAAAATATGATTAACAATTTTCAATATATTTCTAAATACACTCAATATTTAAGAGAAGAATCACAACTTGGACATTCAACTGATTTGTGGGAAAGGATCCTTAAACATTCCGTTTGCCTCACTGCCATTAAAATAAGTGGTTTCACATTAAGGCATTTGCCCTAAACTGTGCGGCCCATGGTAAGTCCTAAGTGAAATCCACTGGCAACCCCCACGGCACCTACCGCAAGAGCTGAGGCGCGGAAGGGAGAGGGCATGCGCACAGCGCGGAACTGCTCCTCCAGGCCCAGCAGGCGCTCCTCCAACTGCAGCTCCAGGTCCTGAAGCTCCATTCGGACTGAATTCCTCAGACTCTGAAGCTGATCAACTTCATACCTGTCGGTACAACGATAGGCACAAGGTTGAAAAGAGCAGTTTGGAGATTGACGTTCACAACTCTCTCACAAACTGCTAGAAGGTACTGAGATTGCAAGTTCTGAAAATTAGCACAACAGTGACTGCCACAGGTGGGACCAGGAGGACAAATGGTCTTTCTTCCTCTACCCTCTCTCCCAAACAGTGAACAAAGATCACAACCACCGTCTTCCTCAATACATGGAAAGCAGTTTCATTAGTAAGACACTCTGCCTAATTTCACTTACAGGGGTTCACAAAATAAACAGTACACAGCAGTAGGCATAAAATCCAGCTTAAAAAAAAAAGGCTGATGATGCTTTTTCAGAATTAAAAATATTTTGAGTTACATTAAGACAAAATGAACTTTTTACCTTTCCTCCTCGGTCATATGATGATAAACCATGGTTTGCTGACGTAGCATTGCCAACTCTAAATCCATCATTTGCGTCCTAAATAAATTCAGGCTCCGCCTCATTACCTGGAGCTCCTGAAAAGTATTCTAGAACACAATATGACAAAGTTATACTTCTAAATCAGACAAAAACTTTGTAACACAAAAATCTAAATAAGCACTTACTTCATACAGAGGTAGAACAGATGATTTCTGAGTACTATATGGAGCAGCAGCAAGATCGGGTCCTCTCGTCACAGGGTACTTCAAAAAAGTAAGAGTCTGATTACAAATCAGTGTTAAAGTGCTTACCTCCAAATTATCTAAGGTGTTAAAAAGGTGCAATTGGGGGTCTATATATAGTTCTCTTGGAGACAACAACAACAACAACAAAAAACCAAAACCCCACTTCATATTGTAAGGAGGAACCAAATACCTCAGTCCCCAATGCTACCTATATTACTCCTATCTGTGTCAGGTAGAAGTCTGTCTATATGGAACAAAGAAGAGGCAAAGAAACAGGTATATTTCAAATCTACATCTTACGGGACTTCCCTCTTGCCTTGAGAAAGAAGAAAACAAACAAAACTCAAAAATGTAGAAGCAATAGCAGATTCGGATTATAGGAAATTACTGAGTTGGCTGGCCAGAGTAGCAGGCAGTCATCATACTGCTCACAGACATTTGAGCATCTACTGTGTGTCATTATTTTAGACAGTGAAGAAAAAAGACAAAAGAAAGCACAAAAGGCATTCCCAGCCTTCAAATGTTTTCACAGTGCAAGGGAAAAAAAAAAAAAAGGGAAGTGGGAAAAAACTTACAATGTTGGGGTGGGGGAGGGGAGTGCAGTGATGGAAACAAACAAAAATCTAGATTAGGTGAATGATCCTGGCACTGATGACACCTGAACTGAGCCTTAACAGGAAACAGGCCTTGATCAGGCAGAGAAAGGCAAGGGCAAGGGACTCCAGGTTAAAACAAACAAACAAACAAACAAACAAACAAAAAACAGTGGCATTTGTAAAGACAGACACAGGAACGCACACCTATTTAAAGAACTGCACGCAGTCCAACACAGCTGGAGCACACGCATGAAGAACGAGACAGGACAGATAGTCAGAGACAAGTCATGAAGAGCATCTGTCTACTGGGGGGTGGGAGGTGGTGAGAAGATTATTTAGCTGAGTTACTGATGGGACACCCAAGAGGAGCAGACCACATGTAGAGCTGGTCTAGAAAGGTGCACCATCAAAGCGTAGGTGGGTTGAGCCCTGGAAACCCTGTGCTTCACGTAATTACAGCTGGAGAGTTAGGTATCTCACTCACAGATTTTTATAAGGAGGAAGAAAAAAATACCCACATTCTGGTCAGACCGGGAGAAAATCATTAGGTGACCATCCTCATGAGGATAAAATCTGTATTTAAAAGAAAGTATACTTTGCCACTTAATAAGTTGCAAATTTGATTTTGCCTTTCCTAGTGGCATCCTTCCTATGATGTCATCATAAGAGATCTATTATATACACTGTAAACCTCCTGACTCCTAGCTGAACTCTGTGATCAGGACATTACACGGTCATTTTCTTTATTTCCTCAAACTATCTAAACACAAGTAGTGTGGAGACAGATTTAGAAAGGCAAACCTAAAGACAATTTGTTTTCAAAGCTTTTTTGGAAAATTTTTTGCAGCCCACCAACATATCTGAGTGCAGTAATTTTAAAAGTGACAAGACAGACTATTTTTATTCAAATTCACACTTTACCTGATTTTTTTTCTTTTCTGGGGCAGTTCCAGTCTTTGAACCCAGTGGAAGCAGACTAATTCTGTGCCAGGAGACCAGCATCAGGAGTCAGTAGATGAAGGGGGAAGCTTAGACAGCTATGAGCAGAGCCAGGGGAACACACGGCGACACAGAGGTCGAGGGAAGGAAAGCTTAGAAAGGAAAGAGGCAGTAAACACGATCAAACGGCAGAGAAAGGGAGGCAGCATTTGAGAGGGAAGATTTTTTAGTAATAGGTACAACCTGACTTAAAAAAAAGACAATGGAGGATAGGCTAAAGAAGGGAGGTTACCTAATGAGCAAAATCTCTTCTCCAGAAGAGAGGGAGATTATGAGCAGAGAAATTAACCTTGTTCAGGATTAATTATAGCTTTTCCCTTAAGATAGGAGGGAAGAGTACAGGAGGAGGGCAGGTTCAGAGAAGTTTAGGCATGTAAGAAAATGAGGCTGAGGTGGTTCATGCCTGATGGGACTTTGCTTCTTAGCGAATTAAAAGGTGCTCAGATCGGTAAAAGAAAAAAAAAACATTTTTTTCCCCTCATACCTGTGAAAGATTCTGCAGTGAGTTTCTAATATCATGCAATACTCTTCGCAACTGCATTTCAATGGCGGAAGGGGGGTTCACAGAGCACGCTCGGTAAGGGTAGGCAGCATGTCGATGCGAGTTAGGACACCCGAAAGGGGTAGTGAAGGCACTACAGGTGGCGCCTGATATGTTGGGAACACTGTGAGTGCTCAGAGTTCTCATGTGCTCACACAGGGGCCTCTCCTGCCACTCCGAGTGGGCAGAGTGAAGAGAACAGGTGGACTGAGATACTGGTGCCGGAGCATAGAGCGAACAGGAAGGAGTCCTTCGATGATGGCATTCCTCCAACCGGTTCACCTCGCTCTGAGAGGCTTCTTCTTTCTTCACAGATGATGGAGAGATGAAAATAGTGGATTTAACTAAAGACTGACCATCGTGCTCAATCACCTCTTTTTCTAATTTCTGTTCCTCTTCAGGTGTGTACTTGTAAGTGAAGGACGGTGGACTGCACCTGGTCTCTTTTCCTGGGGACAACCGAACATTGACAGAGGATACGACTCTTACCGGGCTCAATAAGGTTGTTGGTAAAGACTGAGACCTTCTTAGAGGATAGCCAGCTTTTGCAAACAAGTACCTTTGTTTTAACAGATCTTTCGATTTTATCAAGCTACGCCCTACTCTCTGATTAGACAGACTGCAAACCTTCATTTGAGCTCTTTGCAAAGCGGTATTAACTCTGTCCACAGAAGAGGGAGGCCCAGTTGTATTTTCCGAGCTCTTCTCACTGCATCTAGCTTCAATGGAAGCCAGTGATTTGAGAATATGGTGTGTGGTATACTGGGCAAATTCACATTCACTGCTTTTATCCACATCACTTTCGGCACTTGCTTCCCCCAGCAGATCCACTGGCTGTGCTGGAGACAAACCCTCTTTCACTTCAGTAATTGCAGTAATGTGGTCCCCTCCCCCACAGGGGGACTCTGTGTTCCCTGCAGGCTCAACAGTCTCGCACTGGGGGAAATTCTGGCTATCTGACCTTCTATCAGCAATTGTTGCTGCCTTCTCTCTTCCCTTCTGAAGAGGGATCAGAGACTCCTCCTCTGACTCATGAAAATAAGGCTGGTCTTGTGCTGTTGGTGTGACAAGGTCTTCACCAAATGAGGTGACTGTTGTCTCACTGTCACAACTGTCGGCACTACTCCCCATAGCCTGCAAGGACTCATGAACCTGTGAAAGGAAATGGGCAGAAAAATGGAGAATTTGGATAAGAGGGATCACTAACAAAATGCCAAACTGATATGCCGTTTCTATACTTTCAGGGTCTCCCACCTTGGTGACGGCCCTGGTGCTGCTCAAAACTGTGTTTTACTGCCCCTAGTCAGCAACTCCTTCACTTTCCCACAAAGCTTATTCCAGACCTTTACTATTTACCTCAGGTCCCCTTTTCAGCACCCATTTCCTTTTCTTCCAACACATGACACTGAGTTACTGAGAAGATGGACCGAAATTTCTTAACTTTCTTCCCCAACACCTACAAATGTTCCCCTACCTCTCCCTACCATTCCTTCCTCTCCGTTCTGAAAGGAAATTTGCTTTTTTTCAAAGCAAATCCTCCAGTCTATATGTCTGATCACATCCTCTCCAGGACTGTGGTATTTCTGCACAATTTTATCCCAGATTTTTCTGCATCTGTCTTCTTAGAGCTCCTTCCCTTAGCCAAACAACTTTCCTGAGTCATCCCCCTTTGAAAAAGACACAAAGACCTATCACCCTTATTTGAAAAAAACAGTCAACATCCGTACCTTCTTTTCCTTATCATCACTTTACTCTGCCCTCATGCTTCTGCCTCATTTCTTACCTCAAAACCACTCACTCAACCACTCACCAAAAAGCTGAATTCTTATCTTTCTATGCTCACGTCCACAGATTTCCTTTTAAAAAACGCTCTCCTCCAACTCCCAGTTGTCCTGCCCACTGGATTATTCTTTCTGAGCCTCCTTAAACACTTCTGTTGTCTGTGTGCCCCTCAGGTACTATGTTCCTGGAGCCTCTTGTGGGTTCTCTTTTTCTCTTACCTCCAATTTTATTTAAAGTTTGCTCCTAGATATTTTAGACTAGACACTTTCAAAATGCTTCTGTACCTTCGCATACAAGGGCTCCATATGTTACACACACAGAGTATAAACTCCTTAAGGATAAAGATGTGCCTGTTACCTGGGTTATCTAACACACTCCACCATTAAAGTCATAGAATATCCAGAAAGCTATGTAACACAACATTAGCTATTAAATAAACAAACAAACTGAAGCAATAGTGGGAAAATAGAAGAAAAGTATCAGACAGAATAATGATCAAAATAACCTCTATTTACTGAAAGTCAAAAAATAAAGAAGGAGGAACTCTCTTTGTTTTTAAATGTTCAGTCAGAGAGGGGGCATCTGGGTGGCTCAGGTGGTGGAGTGTCTGACTCTTGATTTTGGTTCAGGTCATGATCTCACAGTTGGTGAGACTGAGCCCGCATCAGGTTCCATGCTGACAGCACAGAGCCTGCTTGGGATTCTCTCTCGCTCCCTCTTTCTCCGCCCCTCCCCTGCTTGCATCATAGACTCTAAGTAAATAAATAAACATTTTAAAAAATGTGTCAGTGCTTAGTCAGAAAGAGATGCAGAATTAGTGAAAACTAAAACCTGTAATCAAATGCTTAGATAACACCTACGTCCTGGAGTTTTATTCTTACTGTCATTTGAAAAATAAAGATTATACAGATTCAGTCTTGAAATATATAGGTAGTGAAAAATCACCTAAATAGGAAGAAGTTGATCAGAGTGCCTACTACAATGGAAATTTTTACCTGAAGATGACTGAGGGAGAGGCAGTCTGTCGAATCTTCAGCAAAGCCACTGCTGTCAGAGTGTTGACTTGCAGTACGTAACAAATGATCTATCAAAAGACATGCAGTTAGGGCAGAACTGCTAAATAGGACTTCACTGGAAAGAAGGTCTTACAGATATCTAATTCCTGATACATGTCTGATACGTATTGATTCCTTCTTAGAAAAATATGCATCACTTATGCAAAATGTGGCTTCAAAGCACAGAAGGAAGCTTGAGTTCAACCAAAAACTGAATCACATCTATCAGAAATTCTGTGTTCAGTTGCTAAGTTCCGGTTTTAATATATTTTGGTATAACCAATTAATTTCCTATCCTTGGAGGACAACCGGCTGAAAACAAGAACCACACTGATAAAAACAGGAATCCCAAAGGAAGCCACTTCCATTATGTAAATATGTAGATATTCAGCAGGTGAAATTAGAAGTTTAAATGTAGTGTGCAAAAAAGTTCTATTATCTTCCTAATAACAAAATAAGAATATACTTAAGGTGCCAATAAATTAAATAATTTGCAGGCAAGAGTACTTAAATGTTTCTGATGTTTCAAATGATGCAAACATTTGTAAGTCATGAAACAATGATTTCATAACAATTGCATGAAACTCAAATAGGTTCAACTGATACATAATGTTGTTAATCTTAAAGAAACCCTGTTTGCTTTTTGGCCTAAAAACTCGAATTCCTGGTTAGTATAACCTGAAAACACTCTTTAAAATAAAAAGGCCACCTAAGCACAGCAAGCATGATCACATGGCCATCCACACTGCAAGTTTGGGAGAAGCTTTATATCTATAACATTTACTAAGGGAGAAGCTTCATGACAAGATCAAGTTCTGCAGAACTTCAAAAGCATCAAGCTAGGGGCACCTGGGTGGCACAGTTGGTTAAGTGTCCAACTTTTAATTTTGTCTCAGGTCATGATCTCATGGTTTGTGGGATTGAGCCCCATGTCGGGCTCTACTGATAGCTTGGAGCCTACTTAGGATTCTCTCTCTCCCTCTCTCTGCCCTTTTTCAGCATGCATGCATGCTCTCTCTCTCTCTCTCTCTCTCTCTCAAAATAAATAAATAAATAAATAAATAAATAAATAAATAAATAAATAAGTAAGTAAATAAGCAAGCAAGCATTAAAAAATAAAAGCATCAAGCTAAACAAAGTGTGTTTTACCAGAAACCTGATAATATGTTTTAATAAAATCCAAAATCAATTAAACTTTGCCTCACTTTGAAAAATATCCCACTTGTAGCTTCAGGTTTAATCTAAGAGTATCACAGAATGGCATAATTTTTTCTCATCATAATTAGAAAAATTCTGTAATATTGCTTTGAAGTGAACAAAATTATATAATGACATATAAAAAATTGATCCATACCTTTGATAGGTCTAGGTAAACTGTAACAATTGTGAAACTGAACTGGAATGAGCTGTTACCATAGGTACTAATTATGCATTATATCAACTGAGAGAATGATTAACATCTTAACGTCACAGTAGTTATCACCATAATTATGTGTTTGCATGTCTTTTTTTAGACTATGAGTCTTCTGAAGACAGAAACCTCATTTATTCTATTTTGTATCCCAGTACCTAAAACAATTAAACAATAAATAAATGTATGCTGAATGAAACAATGATAACTTTCTTTTTATTTTTTTCTGTTATTTATTTACTTATTTATTTATTTATTTATTTATTTATTTATTATTTTTTAATATATGAAATTTTATTGTCAAATTGGTTTCCATACAACACCCAGTGCTCATCCCAAAAGATCCCCTCTTCAATGCCCATCACCTACCCTCCCCTCTCTCCCACCCCCATCAACCCTCAGTTTGTTCTCAGTTTTTAAGAGTCTCTTATGCTTTGGCTCTCTCCCACTCTAACGATAACTTTCTTTTTAAAGCAACAATAAAATTAAACAGTCCCTTAAAGGATTTAGAAGTGAAACTGCCTATCATGTTGGGCAAAGGGCAGCGGCTGGAGCCCAGGGAAGCCAGTGATTAGCTCCGCTCAGGTCAGTTTTATTTGCTGCGGAATACAGTCTATGCTGAGTTCACCTCTGTGGTTGTTAGCCTTGAGTTCACACAGACTAGGTCAGATTATAGCCTACTCAGCATTCACAGCAGGAGTTGGGCTGTGGAAAGAACAAGGAGGCCTGGGTTCAAGTTGCTACTTTATCATAATAAGCAGTGACTTCTCTCCTCCACAAAACAGAATAATCCTTCTATCTCACAGGACTACTTCAGGAACTAAGTAGGGTGTAGGCGAAACTATTCTGTAAATTGTAAATCACAACCTATGTTCTTTAGGCAGGTATTTCACAAAAAACACCGTTCTCCACAGAAAAATGTGGAATTAAAAACAATCAGACCTCTGTCCTAACTGAAGAGATTTAACACTATTTCTAATTAAAAACGAGGATGTTAGAGCAAAACATTAAATTGAGAACAAAACAAAACCTAGAATTTGTATTTGTCCAATATCATAAAGATAGAACAGAACACCTGTATACTCTGTAGGACTAAAGAAAATTTGTACCTCTTCTATAATAAGGAATAAGCTCTCAACATAGCTTAATGAATGTTAGTTGTGACAAGAGTTGAGTCACTAAACTTCTCTAGACTTAAATCCCAGGACTGGATAGGAGAATTAAGATCACTCTAACTTCAAAAGTCCTATCATTAAGGTGCAAGTATTTTTTTTTTTATATACATGTACTACTACATGCACTATAGTGCATATATGTATAGTGCACTATATGTACTAAACTTGTGAAATGAATATTTTACCAGTGATTCTAATTCTGTAATTATAATTAATCAAAGATACTTCCATATCACACTATCAAAACTTGATAGAAGCTATGCTTAAAAATGATGAAAACACTATATTGTTCCCTCTCCCTCTCATGTACACACGAAACGATTTTACTGTTAATTTATAAAAATGTGATTCATAAAAATGTTAACACTTTTACATATGCCACCAGAAATAAGAGACCTCTTATTGGTAAGAGGAAGAAACTCAGATGTGGATACAAACCACATTCTGTTTTTTTCTACCACAAGGAGCTTGCTCTTGAAAGATCTTGAAGTACTTCTACAGTTTTTAATCCCTTTTTTGACACAAGGCAAACTGCTTTTCTAATGTACCCCTTGTCAACCTATCCAAGGGAAAAAATTCTTGATGGCTGTGAAGCCTGCCTTACAGCTCAGAAACACATACATATATTTATAGACTTAAAAAGGGGACAAAGAACAGGAAAGCTCATTTTATGTCCGACCAGAAGTGTAGTGACCTAGTGAGAGAGGAGCACTTAGTACCACGATGCAATAAAAGAAAAATTATATGCAAATTCTTCTTATGAAGTCATTTCAGAGATCAGAAGAGAACAAACATGCAATTTCCTATTCCAGGAACATACATATGATCCTTTGTTTAAAAAAAAAAAAAAAAAAAACAGGGTGGTTCAGCATGTGTAAAGCTTTAAAAATAAACAGCCACCTTCAGTGGCCACTTTAACTTCTTTCCTTCCTTTCTCCTTTTCTCTAAATCTCAAAAGCTTTGTGATTTTAAACACCAGGCAAGTTTTTCTTGTTGCAAATTAAAAGTGAAAGAAATGAATTCAAAGGCTCTTTGGTCAATAATTAATAATTCAAGAGAAGAATGGTATCGGCAGACACTCACCTTTGATCCATAGTTTAAATTGAACTTAACTAGCTTTAACCACTACTGAAAGATGGGTATTTTTTTGCCAGAGGCATATGCATGTTTAGTAGCCATGTTTAAATTATGGAGCCATGTTTAAATTTAAACATTAGGAGCCATGTTTAAATAATGAAAAGCAGAGGTCGATAATACAAGTGTATATTTCAATCATAACCACGTTAAAAGCAGGCCTGAATCTGTTGCTCTATCACTTCCCATCTAGCCCTTATGCAGAGCTGAAGAACAATTAGAGTGCACAGAACTGCATTTCAGGATAAGCAAACAAAAATTATTTTATGGGCACAAAAGTCTTCAAGAAGATACAAAAAATTCTATAACCAAAGTATAATGAAGCATCCATACCTGGATGCTCAAGGTTAAGCATCATAACCTTCTTTTCCACTAATAGGTACTCAAATACTGATAGGTAAACCCCTTTTCCAAACCAATGAATGACACACTTTGGTAATGTGCTTGGGAACTAGTGGACATTAGTCAACTTACCTCTTTTTGACTTGGTGAGACCTAGCTGGTAAGCGGCTGGAACGTGAGGAGCTTCTCCCTCAGTACTCTGAACCTAAAAACAGTTTTAAGTAGTTACAACTTGAAAAATCTATGATGAAGAATACCTCTTGATAATTACTTATTAAACAAATCAACACAACTAAAAGAGTATCAAAACTTTGTACTTAAAAAAGGCAAAACATCTTATCTCAAAATTGTGATAGTGTCTCACATCTCAATTTTACAGTCTATTTTCCAGTTAACAATAGGACTGAATGTCTGTAGCTAGCAATGAAAAATGACTACATGTGTAAACTACTTCATTTAAAAAAATTGCTATTAAATAAAAAATTGACCCCTAAGAAAAAGTTTTTCTGTAAATGTTAAACTTCAAAGTGTAAGGCCAATCCTGGGAGAAATGCCAATAACTTTGCAGCAGACCATGACTGACATACAGCTGAGGCAACTACAAGTCTTGTATCTTCAAAAAAATGCATATTATGCTCCCATTAGAAAAGTTTGTAAGATCCCCCAAATTCTGAGTTATGGAAAACCACTCTTGTATACAACTGCTTTGTCCTAACATAAATGGTCTTTTAAGATATAAACTAGGAATTCCAAAAAAAAAAAAAAAAAGCATGTTTCATTACAGAACTAAACTGTTGAAAGATCTTCCATAAATCCTCCCTGAAAACTATATTCAGAAAAGATATAAACCAAAAAAGTTTTCTTTTTATGCTATCTCCCCCCCCCCAACCTGTACAATACATAATTTAGGAATTTTCAGACTCCTTATTCACCACATCTATCCCATTCTGCAAATACTCTATTTTATAAAAAAATGTTTTAATGTTTATTTATTTTTGAGAGAGAATGTGAGCGAGAAAGGGGCAGAGAGAGGGAGACAGAATCTGAAGCAGGCTCTAGGCTCTGAGCTGTCAGCACAGAGCCTGACATGGGGCTCGAACCCAGGCACCCATGGGATCATGACTTGAGCCAATGTCAGACACTTAAACAAATGAGCCGCCCAGGTGCCCCTGCAAATACTCTATTCTAATATAACTAACTCTATATTAAAAATAAACATCTGGGGAGGGTGCGACACTAATTTCTAACACTACTTTGCAATGATTAGTACTTGAAATAATAAATCACATCCTAGTAAAGTAGACAAACTAGCCAAACAAGGTTTTCAACCTTGAATAAATAAGAAAGCAATTAGCAAACAGGTTTTAGGTAGAATGCTGGTAGTTTTGAAGTATGAACTCCTTCAAGAATAAGAAATATTCCATAGGAATGAGAGTGGAATGACAAACATGGGGAAAAAATGCTCAAAGGCTAAAGATATTACCCAATTTAAAAACTGCTCTGATTTGTGATATTTTTGTTCTACACAGTTCCATGAACCCAAAGTTCATGAATCTTTTGAGAAATAAAACACACTGGTCATTTAAAACCATCACCTATAAATTATTATATAAAATAGTTTCTAACCTCCTTGTTATTACTCAGAAACTATGTATATATTCTTCAAAGCAGCAGACATAAGTTCAACAGGAAAACCATTGTTTTGTGTGCAAGGAGACAAAATGCATTTTCTTTTTAAATTCAACAAAAGCTCTATTATTAGTCTCTATTCAGGCCTACCCTACTTGAAAGAGTTTTCTGTTAAAGGAAATATCAAACAGACCAAAGAAGTATAACAGAAATCCAAATTCCTCTTTAATTTTATTCTAGGATTCTCAGTTAAGGCATGGCGTTGTGATATACCAAATTATACTCTCCCCTTTTAAAATGCAGAATTATCACATAGTCCATTCCTTAGATTTATAAAATTAGTCACAACCTTAGATTTATAAAATTAGTCACAAAACATGTCTTTAATGAATATGTATCTTCAATAATCTTTTAAGATGCTACTCAATGCCAAAACAAAGTAAAAATTTTAAAGTACAAAAACTACAAACTCCATTAATTAATTCAAAGAAAAGGGCCCTTTAAAAAGAACTGAGGGTCATTTTTTACTAATAAAACTACTAAAGTGAGGATTCTTCTTCCCACTTAACAAAAAATCATCAATCGCTTGTTGAAGACAGAAGAAGACATGCTAGGGACAAGTTACATTTCATAGCTTAAGCATGTGTTAGTACTGGTCACAGCTGTGCAAAGGAAAGTAGTCAAATCTGACATGGAGTACAGCACAGAAAATTATGAAGCAAACAAAACTTGGATCTATTTATGTGGCAGGATACTCAACAGTTTCAGATCCTCAGTGGAGTTCTGGTCATTCGTTACAGATTGCCTTTTATTCAATTAACTATAGCTGAATATTGATAACTGAATTGGGTAATGGAAAATGGGTATTCACTACACAATGTTTCTAATCTCTAGGTAAGTTGAAACTTTCCATAATAAAAATTACCCCCAAACCCCCATACCAAAATGATAAAATCGCTTGGTCTCAAATGTTTTGAGGTTTAGAACTGTATTGAAAGGGCACCCGGGTGGCTCGGTCAGTTGAGCATATGACTCTTTAAAAAATTTTTTCTTGTAATGTTTATTTTTAAAAAATTTTTTAAAATGTCTATTTATTTGTGACACGAGAGACAGAGCATGAGCCGGGGAGGGGCAGAGAGAGAGGGAGACACAGAATCTGAAGCAGCTCCAGGCTCTGAGCTGTCAGCACAGAGACCGATGTGGGGCTCGAACTCATGAACCACGAGACCATGACCTGAGCCGAAGTCAAACACTTAACCGACTGAACCACCCAGGTGCCCCAAATGTTTATTTATTTTTGAGAGAGACAGACAGACTGAGAGTGGGGGGAGGGACAGAGAGACAGGGAGAGATAGAATCTAAAGCAGGTTCCAGGCTCTGAGCTGTCAGCCCAGAGCCTGACATAAGGCTTGAACTCACGAACCACAAGATAATGACCTGAGCTGAACTCGGAGGCTCAACCACCTGAGCCACCTGAGCCACCCAGGTGCCAGAGCACAACTCCTGATTTTGGCTCAGATCATCATCTCACGGTTTGTGGGACTGAGCCCCATCGGGCTATGTGTTGTGTGTGTGCTCTCAAGATAAATAAACTTTTAAAAAGATATAGTTTTAATAAATGTTTTATTAAAACTTTCTGAGAGAGAGAGGAGAAGAGAGCAACATGCACACATAAGTGGAGAAGGGGCAGAGAAAGAGAGGGAGAGAGAGAGAGAATCCCAAGTAGGCTTCATGAGGGCAGTGCTGACCCCAATGGAGGGTATGAACCCACAATTATGATCTGAGCCAAAATCAACAATCAGCCACTTAACCAAATGAGCCACCCAGGCACCCTTAAAACTGTATCCTTCTGAATCAATGTCCTGCTACCATGGCAGGCACCTGCTTTGGGTTTTTTTGTGGTTGTTGTTTTCTGTGTGTGTGTGTGTTGTTGTTGTTGTTGTTGTTGTTTTAACATCTGTCACATTTATTCTGACTAATATACATCTTCTGGGCACAACACAACACTACTGTACTGTGTTCTACAAAGCAGCAATATGTGGAATGTTCTAACTCAAATAACCCTTCCTCTAAGGTTTAAGGAGACATTTATAGCAGTTTAAAAAAAAAAATAAGAACTCAAAACTGGAGCTTTAGGAATTATAAATCTAATTTTTAATGACATGTCAAAAAATTTAAATGAAAGAATTACTTTCCTGAAGTAGTAGTATGAGGCTGTGCACCAGAGGACTTGAGTTCTTGTCCAATGTCTGACACTTTATCAACCAGTCTGACCTTTACCAAGTGGTACTGTGTAGTCTAAAGTGGCATGTGTGTACAAAGACCCAAATTCAAGTCTTATTCATGTCGCATAGTGGCTAAATGGCTTCAGATAGTTATCAGAATTGTCTGTGACAATTATGTCAGTTTTCAAAACTGAAAAATAAAGACTAAAACTCCTACTTCACAGGTCCTTGGGATAATCAAATATCTTGAAAGAATAAAGTGGTAACAATTTACAACAGATCTCTCTGATATGACCCAGGGATTCCTTACATTGACACACCCTCAGGCCTCCCCAAAGTAAGGCACTGACATAGACGGGAACATTACATCCCTCAGAATGATGAGGAAGAATCCCTGCTATCAAGTAATATCCAATGTTAGAGGAGGAAAAATGCTTCCTCATCTGTAAAAGGAGAAAACTGGAGAATGAATTCAAAGATCTCTTTCTGTGCTAGTTTATTATTCTATATTTGTTGCAAAATTTTTTTTTTAAATTTTTTTTTTCAACATTTTTTATTTATTTTTGGGACAGAGAGAGACAGAGCATGAACGGGGGAGGGGCAGAGAGAGAGGGAGACACAGAATTGGAAACAGGCTCCAGGCTCCGAGCCATCAGCCCAGAGCCTGACGCGGGGCTCGAACTCACGGACCGCGAGATCGTGACCTGGCTGAAGTCAGACGCTTAACCGACTGCGCCACCCAGGCGCCCCTATTTGTTGCAAATTTTTACGTAAAACAAACTTTCAGGTTTTACTTGCAAGGTTTACTTTTCACTGTCACATAAATACTTCTTTAAAAAGTTACCATAAGTCTTTTAGATAAATGTCAAATAAAATTTAGTGGTTAATTGGGCTTCAAAGTAACAGACACTGGTCCATGTATCATGCGGGAGAGTTCATATTCTATTGCAAACACAATGCTTGTCTTCAAAACACAGTCAAATTTGAAAGGCCAAAAGAACAATTTAACTATCGATCAAGTATCTGATGGATTTCGGATTATTTTAACTCAGGCCAATAAATAAAACGGGAGAAAATCCTGAAACCTAACAACTAAAAACAAAGAGACGTAGTACTTAACTCAACAATCAGTGCAGAGACACTACGAAACTTCAGTAGCTTAAAAAATTATATATACTTCCAGTAATCCCTCTATTTGAATGTAAATTCATTTGTTGAGTCAGAAGACACAGAACAACCCATTTACAAAAATACACAGCTAAAAGTTCTCCTTCCTCTAACATGTAAGTGTGAGAAAGTTTTCCTTGACATAAAAGATGAACACTTGCTTACTGAGTAGGATCCTTTTGGTTCAACTGTGAATCATTCATCCACAAGTCTACGACTCTAGGCAGTTACCACGATGTATTTATTAAAAATAAACCATTTTGAGAACCCAAGCATTATTTAGGGAAGTCATTAAAAATCTGAAAACTCAAGAATATAGTTTTACAACTTTTAGACACACTAGAATACTTTAAATAGTCTACAAAACATCTGGTAGTCTACAAAAACATTTTCTCATAAGGCAAACTGACTTTTAATTGAAAGTAGTCTCCGGCCTTTTATTATTTTTTTGCTTAACATGAGAAATAGTCACTCTCACGCTCCAAGGCCTGAGTCAGTCTTGTCATCTACTTAACTCCCTTTACACTTAAATATTTCCTCTCTTCACTTCTGGTGGCTGTCAGATCTTACCTTAGCCTCAGGAGTAGGCAGCTTCACGCACAGAGCGCAACATTTTCTCCTCCACCCAGCTACCCAAAGCAGCTGGCATTCAGTTAATCTGTTTGAGAACTGGTTTACTGAGACAAAGGGAGTGTCCTCTAACTTACATTTATTTGCTGTTTTTACAGGAAGAAAGTTCCCAACAGGAATTAAACCTCAAGGGAAAGGAGTCCAAAAGAAAAACAGCAACAATCTACTTTGAATGGGATCTAAAAGTTTGCTTCGGTAAGATTGTTCTCTTCATTTGTCAGTATAATTCAAGTCACACTTGGGAGAAGAGGAAATTAAAGAAACACATTATTTCCTTTCTTTATCCATTGTTCTACAACTCTCTTTAAAGTTCCCAAAGGGATAAAAACACAGTTCCAGGAGGTTTTTATCCATGTTTTAAATATACCTGAAGAACAAGGATTCATTACCCTTAAAATTCTCCATATATACAATGCAGCTATGGTTGACTATATCCATATATCCTTTTTTTGAAAACAAAAATCTTCTATTATTCTTCAACCACCAATGCCTGGAATTGTGTACTGAAAACAAAAAAAAAAAGTCAGGGGCGCCTGGGTGGCTGAGTCAGTTAAGCATCTGACTCTTGGTTTCGGCTCAGGTCATGATCTGCTGGTTTGTGTGATTTCAAGCCCACATCGGGCTCTATGCTGACAGTGTGGAGCCTGCTTGAGATTCTCTCTCTCCCTCTCTTTCTGACCCTCCCCTGCTCACTCTTTCTCTCTCCCAAAAATAAATAAACTTAAAAAAAAAATTTTTTTTTTTAAAGTTCACTTCCTTGTGACATTACTTTCTTCATTAATTGCTTTTGCCAGCAGAGGGAGCAAAGAAAAAAAAAAAAAAACACCTGTAAAATCATTAAATGAAAACTTGCTACCAAAGCATATCTATTTAGCACTTTATGTTTTTTAAAGACCTTCTGTGTAGGGTACCAACAATTTAAAAAAATATATAGTTCAAAATTCAGGAACTCTAGAAATTAGAAAGCAACACATAAGAGTGACTTCTCATCTGAGCTGCCAACATCAGATTTGCAAGTATCTAACATATTTTGTTTAAATTTTCATATTCTGCTGTTAAATTAACACCAGGAAACTGACTCTCATATCTGTCATAGAAGAGGGGCCCCAATGGATGGCAGGAAGTTACACTTTATTGGTGGTAGGACAAGTTCAGACCAAAACAAACTATTTGATAATAGTGAAATAGAACAGAGAGGTTTTAATTTAGCCAAGTACTCAACTTATGAACTCATTATAATGAGAAATGTATTAGGGATTAAACAGGAAAAATATAAAAAAATATAAAGAAACAAGGGAAGGGGCGTCTGGGTGGTTCAGTCAGTTGAGTGTCCGACTTCGGCTCAGGTCATGATCTCATGGTTCATGGGTTCAAGCCCTGCATCAGGCTCTGTACTGACAGCTCAGAGCCTGGAGCCTGCTTCAGATTCTGTGTCTCCCTCTCTCTCTCTGCCCCTCCCCCACAAGCACTCTATCTCTCAAAAATAAAATAAAAACATAAAAAAAAAAAAGAAACAAGGGAAAAAAAAAAAAGAAACAAGGGAAAAAAAAAGCCTACAAATAACGTAGATTATTTCAAAGGGCTACATCTCTCCCTTTTCAATTCACTTTTTAGCTACAATTAAAGTAACAAAAGATACATTCAAAGACCACAAGGTAAATAGCTATTATCAGCAATCAAAATTGTGTGATAAATGCCTGATATTCATTAATGTGAGAGATACATACTCACCTAACAGGACACTTATGGGCAAAATCAATTATCCCATTTGCCAACTCCCTAAAATAATGGCATGTGATTCTAAAATTACTCAGTTGCTACTATATTACTAACACCATTCTGTAATAAATTTTAAAAAGAAAATTGTACATTATAAAACTCACGGCCACAGCTCTTCAGCAGTACACAGATGTCTGTTTTCTAATGTGTAAAACAAGACCAGCACTGCCTGCCTCATAGACTTAAAAAGAAAAGTACCTGAAGGGCCTAGTACAGTGCCTGCCACAAGGTAGGTGCTTGATAAACTTCAGTTTCCTGTCTCAGGTCATACAGTACCAATGCATAAGCATTAGCTTTGGCCATTCAAAAGGTGTTTTAGTTGACCTCATCAAAATGAATCTCTTTATTTTGCCAATTTGAAACTTCTGTAAATATAGTAATACCTCCAGGTAGAAATGAAAAGTAAGCAAACATTGGTCTTCTAGGCTTGCAGAATTCATGTTCCCTGACCTGGTGTTTCAAACTTTATTCCTTGAGGTTCCTATCCTTCCCTTCAGATACACAGTATCTTCAGGTTCTTTCCAATCCCACTATAAAAATCTATCCTTCTCGAAGCCTTATTCACACTTCACTTATCCTTTCCACTAAGATACTTAGTGGAAAGTAAAAGTTTGCCCAAAGATACGTAGCAATTTAGCAGCAAAAAAAAGAACTCAAACTCCTGTTTGCTTTCAGAGCCTATGTTTTTAACTATTATGCAACACTGACTGTAATTTAAATATATTCTCAAGGGTTTTCTCAAGGCATCTAAATCTTAAACTGAGAGAGAAAGGGGATAAAAGTTCAAGTATCAGCAGTAAATGACAAGAGGATGCAGAGGAGCTGATGAAGTAACTGTCTCATTACCCTGGCAATGGACGGTCCTGTGACCAATTCTTAGTTTATGAAGCATAGAACCAAAATTTGAAAACTCAAAATCAGAATGATTTTTTTTCTAGTATAAATCTATTAGCCACCACTCATCTTATAGACATGTTTTGCATTTTCTTTCCTAATTCATTATTTGAAACAGGTCTCAGTAATATTTTACCTACCTCTTCCATTTCAAAGGAGTCCTTCTGCTGTGCCATTATATTTCTTATGGATGGTATCGTCAGTGGTGCACATGGCTCTTTTTCAGGTGTGGACACATGGACACCCTTCAGCTCACTGCCATTTTCCAGCTCACTGTGGCTGGACATGCTGAAATCATTACCTAAGTCAGATTCTAGAATACCAGATTCCTCACCCAGTTTATTCTCATGGCTTTGGGTTTCTCCATTTTGTTCACTTTCAGTTTTTTGGTTAAAATTGCTATTTGCTACATCAGAAAGTCTATCAATGTCAGAATTCTCCATAACAGTTGCTGAACTACCTGATACTTCTTCTTTAACTGTAGCCAACATAGAAGATGAGTCTTTCTTTTTTACAATTTTTTGACATTTTTGATCATTTTTATTGCCACTTTCTTCCATCACCGAAACATTCGGAATCTTTCCTTTATCAGTTGCTGGGGAAGGACTACTACTTTCTCCTTTCTCTGTTTTATCAACACATAAATTTAGTTTCGATAGTGTTTTCATTAAACGATTTGCAGTGTTACTTCGGGTTAAAGGTGGAGGTGAGTCTGTCTCCTTGTTAGAAGTCACTGAGGACATACTTCCAATTCTCTGCAGGGGAGTCCCAGAGACTTGGGAATATAAAGAAGAAAATGCATTGGCCACAGTAGTAAGCACTTCGATTTGACGAAAACGGCCTACAAAAAGAAAAGGATGTTGATTTTATAGATGTTTATATATGTATACATATATTAAACTATTACTACTTTTTAGTATGCCAAAAATCGAACTTAAATCACAAAGATTATAAAACCAAAACTTCTTTCCTTATCCAACACTTAAAGTTTCTCTACATTTACCAGGGAAAGGGAAGATTTTTCACTCTCAACAGCAGACGTTATGTTTTAAGAATTTAAAATTTTATCTTTTATGATTTAAAACCCAAAAAAGCACGAAGTGTGACAATACTGAAGAGAAAAGAACAGCTATTGTTCCATAGCTTGATTCTATTTTTATGTCTGACTTAATTAAGACTCTTCCAAATGTTTTCCTATGGAGGGAGGATGGTAGGATTGGATTTACAGATCTCTTAAAGCTGTTCCAAGGACCATCTGAGGATTCCTATTTTGGAACTTCTGTTCAACAGAGAAAAATAAGCAAAGATATACTATAAATAAAAATTATCAAGTTAGCTATGCTATTTTAGATTTATAGAAAATGCCTAAAATTGACTGACTTCAGTTAACAGTAACAAGCCTCTGCCCTATTTCTTTCCTTTTTGAACATCAGCAATCTGGAGGGAAGTTTAAGAAAAGTACAAGGTTTCATACGTCAGTTATGGTAACATGTAAGTCAAGAATGAAGAGAGGGAAAAGTTAACTTTTAGTAAAACAGCTATTGTGTTAACCTCAATAATTAAGTTCCCAGTGCTATTCCTAAAACTTAGCAAGGTTTTAAAAAAATAAGGCCATTTCACTGTGGATGCTAATATTTAAAAACCTTACTTGTTAAAGCGTAATTTGGATTTTCTACTTCCATCCGTTGCATTTGAGCACTCAAAAATACTTTAATATCTATCCCTCTGGCAAATGATGATGAATTAAAAAATCTGGAGGGGATTTTGGAAGCAATATCTGGTTCATCTCGTCCAAATCCAAGATTATAAAGAATTTCTTCAGGATCTTCTTCATAAAGTTCCAACAATTCTGAAACACTACAAGAAAAAAAAAGAAACATCAAGATATAAAATAAGTTTATAGTCCACATCACATTATAAAAAAGAGCTTCTGCTCTTTACACCATTATTATTTATTTCTTCATACATTGTGTACTAAATGTGATATATTACTCTTAAAAACAGTCCATTCTTTCAAACTGTTAGTATTGGAAAAAAGAGCTAATCCCCAAGAAGACACTCAATAAGACTCCCTAAATGATTTCTCACCTTATACTTTTTGTCATTTTAAGAGAGTCCTAGCAAAGCAGCTAAAACAATTAGAGAACAGGTGAGGGAGAACAAGGAATAAACAAATGAAGGAAAAGATGGAAAGGGAAAATACACTGGGAAGTTGGTAGCACAGGACATTCTGCAGAACTCGAGCTTTTCTGCTCTCTTTGGCTGTCACTGAAGATGCAACACAGGTAACAAGCTGAACTCAGAAAAGTGAGGGAGGAGCTTACTTTCAAATTTTCTCTAACCACTTTCACTCAGGAAGTAGGAGGAGTAAGGTATGGAGAGAATGGGTTACTCAAAGGAAAATCTTGTTCTCATTCGATTGGGAATTAAACATTTCTTATCTCTTCTTCCTCATACTAGTGATAATCCACCTTCTGAGACTCACTGAGGAAAACAGGAATGTTAGAGATGAAGCTTGAACAGAAGAAAATTTCAATTTGTTTCAGAGAAAATGCTCAGGTTCCAATACAATAAATTGGGTAACAATTTAAACTGGTTCCATGGGCACATGTACTTGCCTATTTCAATATATATTTTGAAGATCTTTGATTTAATATGTTGAAGATACATCTATGCTTAAATATCAAGCTTTAAATTAGAAAGGTTTATTCTGATTGTTATGTAAGAATAATTTAAGACCACGCCCTCCCCCAAAATGGGAGAATTCTGGAAGAAGTTATTCCACTATGGAGTTCCGATTTCAAGTTGTTGATAGGGCTCAAAATACTCATTATAACAAGAATTCCAGCAGCGTTATAAACACATCTGTTGCTTTTTATTTAATCTTAATTTAAAAAAAAGAAAAAAGCAATGAATGAAACATTTTGTATTCTTTTGATTTCATACTATCAAGCCAAATCCAAGACTGAAAAAACAGTAAAGAGTAGATTGCCTATAACACAATGTAACTGTAGTATAATTTCAGAATAAGTCACCTTGAGACTGTGCCACTACTTTTCCCAGATCCAGTGGAATTCATACTTCTCCCTTTCTGATGAAACTGCAGTCTTCTCTCTTTGGCCAAGATATTATTGCTATAAACAAAATTAGATTATATGAGACCTTATTTTCATAAATGTTCTTCATTTTTGAAAAGGAAGAGAATAAACACCACAGCTACCTACCAGTTTTCAATTTGAGTATCCGTTTCATGGAGGTGGTTGGCTACATGTATAAAGAATAAATGCAGAGCATAATTGTTAGTAGGACAGTAACTACTGTGATATAATCATCAAGAAAGCATATTAGCCAAATATTACAGCTAAATGCCTAATATCCCAAACTCATGTCTTGGTTCATTAAATCTAGATCATTAAAAGTAATATACAGATCGATATGAAGAGAATCAGTAGCTTCTAGATGGTGTTTTTGTTTGTTAGCAATGTAAAATTAACTACTTCCTTCATTGAATGTTTAAAATAAAAGCTATACAGATAACCAATTAAATTTCTATGTTTAACAATTAAAAATAAATAGTAAGAAGACATACAGCATCTGTAGTAAATGTGTTTCTAATTATTAAATTTAAAAGCTATTACTAAAGACCTTTCAAGAGCAAAAACATGACTTAACATTATTTAAGTGTGGCAACAGTATATATAAGTTTCTAAGGTGCTTTTTTAAAGGCTGAAAATTCATCCCAGTTACAACCAATTTTTCATGCATGTATTTTGAAAATTTCTACTCGTTTCAAAGTAAATTTTCTTTAAAAAATTGTTTTTAAACTTTATCCTAGATTTACAAGTCTTAAACAGGTAAGTATTGTTAAGTGTAGAGTCAGTTAAATTTACTGCACTGAACCTTTATAGGCAAATATAAAGAAGGAAAATAATTATAAACATATCTATTTCAGCACACCAGATTTTTTCTCACTTCTGATTTACAAAGTCATGGCAACTTGTTAGTTTGTTTGTACATCCACTCAGAAAGATGCCTAACACGTAATATTCAATAAATATTTACTGAATGAATGTAAATAATCTTGAAATAATTTTCAGTAAAACAACATAATAGTTCCATTCTTCTCTGAAACTTCCTTTTAGGTTCTGGTTTCCAGAAAAATCATTCAATATGGATGAACAAGCAGACGGAGGCAGTTTTTAGGGCAGTGAAAATACATTTATGGTATGATAATGATAGATACATGGTATCATACATTTGTCCAAACCTACAGAATGTGCACATGCAAGAGTGAAACCTAATGTAAACTGTGAACTTTGGGTAATTATGCCTCATTATGGGTTCATCAGCTGTAACAAAAGTACCACTCTGGTAGGGGGCGTTGATTATTGGGAGGGCTATGCATATATGGATGCAGGAAGTACAGGGATAATCTCTATACCTTCCTCTAAATTTTTCTGTAAACCTAAACCTGCTTTAAAAAAAAAAAAAGTCTTAAAAAAATTCCATATTGTGAAATTAAGGCAGATATCAAAAGTGCTATTTACTGTAACATTGAAATGCATTTTCAGTAAGAGGTTGGCAACATGCTCAACTGTACTAATTAGGAAGCAGTAAGTCTAAGCTCTTTACAGAGTTTATTCCTTGAAAGCACATTAACTTCAATAATAAAAACTAACATATTCACATATTCTAGAGTCTTAAATGTTAGAAGTAATATACATACAGATTGATTTAAAATAGCAAAAGATCAAAGTTATTACATTCAGTGGATAAATTCACCATTCATCAACTTATAATCTAAAAAGATTTAATAAAATCCTTAATTTCTTTTTGATAAAAAAGTACACATTAATAACCCAGCTGTACAACTACCAATAATCTTCAAATACCTGTAAAATAATAAAAATGTTTAATTCTACATTGTGGAAAATTTTACTATAAATCCACTGGAAAAGATGATACAATCTGTGAAAATTTAAACATGGTACGACACGCTTTTAAAATGTTAATGCAGTCTGGAATAGACATCAGCATAATGTTTTCTAATTAAATTCTAATAATTCTAATTTTGTTTTTGTTCTTCAGTGTTCTAACAATCTGGAAAGAGAGTAAGGGGTGGGGGGGGGGAAGATGGGAGACGCAAGGAGATAGACAAGCCACAGCTGTAAGTCTGACATAAGGCTACCTCACACTAAAAATAAGCTTCAATTTAGTCTTCTCATGTATAAATATTTAAGTTTCCTTCCTTCTGCGGGACAATTCTTCCCTCAGTTCTATGACCATTGTTTGCCCCCAAACAGTTCCTTTAAGCAATTAAGTCCAAGGAAGACAAGGACATTCCACAACGATTTTTAGAGCCATTCCTACAGGTATCCTACAAGCTCTGACTAGATTACTAACATGTCAAAGGTTCTGTAAAATGTGTCTCAGCCATTTTCAAGACCTTTAACTTTGGCTGAGGACTGTAAACCTGAAAGCACTCAACCTTTTTTTTTTTTTTTTTTTAATTTTAAACCTGTATGAAAATGCATTTCTTCCAAAAAAAACTTACCTTCAGCTCCCAATGACAAATCATCTTCAAAACTGCCTCCATTTCTCACAAGCACACCTGAAAGAAACGTAAGATTCATTCTGGTGTTCTGTTCTTTTGGACTCACATATAAAATCGTAGTTTTAGCTAAAATTGACCAAACAAAATGTAAGCTACAATAAGGTATTTCAAACCTGAATATACTCATACATTATTCTGATTATATAATTTCAAAAAGCAAGTCTAAGCTTTACTTTATCGCAAAGAAACCATGATCTGCATCAAGGTAAAATTGTTATAAGCCCGGATAGAAGTTATTCTATACTCACTATGTCTTCGAAGATACTCATTTAGCTAACATCGTATCCAAGAGTTTCAAGGAAAATCAGATCCCGGAGCAATCACTCCTTTTAACCTTCCTTAATAGTCAGAAGCTCAAGCTAGATTTTTCTAATACTGTAAGTGTTTTGTTTTGTTTTTTTTATATATATGCCTTGCCACTACCTGTACATTCTTGTTGTACTTTGAACTTTAGAACTGTGTCTCACACAGGTGGTAAAATTTCAGGTGTGGCAATTTCGGTTAATGTAATGTAAGCAAAGAAATGCTGTACTAAAGCTGACCCAGTTCACTCAATATTTTCCTTAAGTTTACATATTCTATTTCTGTATTTAATTAGTTTTCATAATATCTAACTGGATAATAAAATATGAGTTTCACACTGTGTAAAGGTTTAGTGATTTTCTTAAAACTATTCACTGTTTTACGGTTCATGACAAGGTTTCTTTCTTTTGGCTTTTCTCTCAGAATGGTATAGCTTATAAAATGAACATCACTTTTATAATTTACATATGTATACTTTCACTCAAAGCAGTGAAATAAAGCAGGACCTTCACATAAAGAACAGATTTAGAAAGGCAACTTTCTCTTACCCTTGAGTGTATTACTGCTTTGCTCATCCAGTGAGGCTCCCAAAGGGGTACTGAAACCACATAAACATATAAACCTCAGTCTTGAAAAGCTGTCTGGAGAGTTGTCACTGCACAACTTTACACTTAAAAGGTCATAGCCAGCAAGCTTCTAATCACATTTAACTATCCTCCCCAAACACAAAAGGAATGCAAGAGTATTACATAAGTAATATCCTCCTAACTAAGCAAATACCTATCCTCAAGTCAGTTCACCAGGAATGATTTAATCACACATCTGATCTGCCAGCAATTAAGAACAAGAATTATAATTACAAATGATATGAATTAGCATTTTCTTTACAAAAACAGAAAAAGAGAATGTCAACACGCATTAAAAAAATGTCTGCTCCCCTCAATTCCTTCCCTAGAAACAGGAAACAGAATTAAAAGAAAACAAATCTTTATCTAAATAAAATGTAAAAGTCAGAGTCTAGTGAGAAGTAAGATTCAACAGTTTTTTAAACCTCATCTGTTAAATCTATCACCAGCATTTTAGAGCATCAATTAGTGCCTCCCTTAACCCCAACTACTATCTTTTTTGGTGTAACGGAGAAACTTGAGATTATTTTTTTCTGCTTTGAAACTGTAAAATACATATATCTTCATTCAACTCTGTAAACTAAAAAGCTGGCTTGAGAATCAACCTTAAGAACCAGCCATTGCTAAAATTCCTACACATTCTTCCCGTTCAAATGCAGATAACTTAGAAATCTTTTTTTCAATGTGAAAATGTTTTTCACTTCTGTCTAAAAACTGAATTATATTAAGAAATGTTTTATTTTGAACGTTCTGTTTTATGATATAAACCTTTCATCAGTAACAATTTATACCTCTTACAAATTCACATCAGTCATGGAATCAATCATAAAAATATCAGTCTAAAAAACGTATTATTGAAATGGCAATTTAATGTTAAAACTTTCTGCAAGCAAATACACAGGCAATGGTAGTTCTTCGAGAATTAGTGCTTTTGAAATGTTAAAGAATCACAACTACCATGAAAACAATAAAAAACTGAGCCAAGTTTTTACATATATTTTAATGAAACTTGAATTTATGCCTCTATAAAGTCCTTCTTTCTTGATGGCTACTTTCTTAGGATAAAACACTGTATTACTCCTGCAGATGTCTCTGCTGGTCTATGCACTAACAGAAAATGGCAAATAAAGAGACTGTAACTGCCATTCTCCTTCAGAAACAAGTTTCTCACTCTTATAACTGCTTTCTTCTAAATTCGTTCAAAAACTATCCTTTCTTAGATGTTAATCCAAGCAATTATTTCCACTTAGCAAAAAAAAAAAAAAAAAAAAAAAAAAAAAAAAAAAGATTATCAAAGACCCCTACACACTTTAAGGAACAACAAATGGAATCTTTATTCAGAATATGGACAGCAATACAAAAATAAATAAATAAATAAATAAGAATGTATCCAGGGGAAAAAGCTAGCTTTAGATCATTTGTAAATACTGTATACAAAGTAGGTAAATGCCCAACTTTGAAAAACCTGTTAGAGAAAAAAACCCTAGAGTTGCATATGTCCTAGCAGTCAAATCTGCAATAATACAGCTAGCATTACAAGACTATTTGTTCCAGCTTTCCCAGGTACAAATGAATGTCCCTTTTGTACAGAATAGATGCAACTGTAGGGAACAAGAAGGAAACCTATGCAGGAAACCTAAGAGGGAAGGAGCAGCAGACCAAAGAATCTGCCTACATAAGACCAGCAAAAAACTTGAAATTTTCGAAGATGGTATGTCTGATGAATAACATTTGCCTACCGCATTTACCTTACAAGATAAACTTACTTATTTACTGTCTACTTGATGTGATCTTTTATATAATCTTAATTCCTATACATCATAAAATAATGTGATTTTTCACTTGCCATTAAACTTTCTTTTTTCCTTTTTCGGTGTATCTTTAGAAAGACAGACCATATATTTCACCGTATCTCAAAGAGTCAATGATACTCCTAAATAAGAGTATTTATTCATCATTACTCAAAAATCCAGGTAATTCATTAAAACAGGATATCAACAGAGTAGTGGCCAATATTTTATCTGTGCTTAGGGAAGAAAAATAAACTGGCATATATGAAAATCGCTTCTCCTTCCCCCCCAAAACACTTCCCTACCTCTGGTATACTTGAACAAAAGATTAAGAAAAGCCCAAAATGAGATGGCAGAAATATGTGCAGAAGCAAACACCTTAACCAAAGTTAAAAAGCAACATTCTTCATATGATATTCTACAAGTAGAAAATAGAAAAAAATTAAAATAGGTAACAAGCTTTTTTACTGTACTAAGATTTACTTGCAAAATGATCTATCTCCCCTTGTACTTTATCAACCAGATTGGTACCAGTTGCCAAAGTATGCAATTAAACAGATTTATGCCGTTTGAATGCCTTCAAAGCTCTCTATGTCCCTTCAGTGCATTCCAGTGCCTGTCTGACAAATGCGTGCCCAAGGAGTAAACTACAAGAAAAAAAGTTAGCTGGTTTTATAGCTATCCAAATAGAATTAAGGCACAGAAATAAAATTAAGGCCAGTTAAGTTGTTAAGTAAATTAAATTCATCTAAAACACATTTGAAAGGGAAATCATTTCATGCCAGATATACAGATGTCAAAACAAAAGCAAAGTAAAATACCGTGTGAAATGTGAAAATCCTTTCGAATAAAAACAAGGCAAGCATATAACGAGGCAAGGCATGATTATTTGTTTTAGGTCTCTGCTCTCTGATGCTAACATCACGCAAGGGGGGCTGAAGTCCTAACAACTGTAAAGTCAACACGGTCACCAAATAATCAGCGGTCACAGTACTTCCATTTCTAATCTTTCAAAGGAGGAAGCTATCCGCCGGCTCACTTTCCGGTTTATAGCTCACACCGCCATGGGACCCACAGGGACTGCGGCCCGGGTGACTCTGCTCCACTCGGGAGGGCCATCTCCGCGGATCTCCCTCTGGGACGCGAGAGGCGAAAGCGAGGACTCACCGGCAGTCCTTGAGCCATATCGCGATCTTCTCGTTGGGCACGTTTCCTGCGGGGCAGAGTGAGGGGACAGCGTGGTTACCGACCCCTGGGGGACTCCGACGTCGGGGTCAACCTGGACGCTCCCATGTAGGAAAATCTACTGGGGGTAATATGTAGCCTAAGCAACACGTCCCAGTGTCCATCTAAAGGAAAACGAGATGGCACCGGGGTGTCTATGCGGACTCTGGAGACGCCTTGTCAAGGGCGCGCATTTAAAGGTCGCAAGTGTCCCCTCTCCCCCGGCCGGCCCGCAGGATCTGCCAGAACTTAGAGCAGTTGCCCAGAGCGCACGAGACTTTCCCCCGCCCGCCAGCCTGCACTTCCCCGAGTCCCCCGCCCGCCGCGGCACGGCCGGGCGCACAGACCTCTCCCCGGGGCCGCCGGCAGCTTCGCACCCGGGAGGTCCTCCTCCTCGTCCTCGTCCTCGTCCTGCGTCGTCGCTTCTGTGGACAGGTCCTCCGTTTCCGACGCCTGCCAGGAGCCGCGGCACTTGGCCCAGGCCTTCCTCCTGCGACTCGCCACTTGCCACTCCAGTTCCTCCTCCGCCTCCGCCGACGCCACCAGGGGCCGGTCCATGGCCGCACCGGGAGCTCCGCTGCCCTAGTCGGAGCCTGCTTGAGACACGGTGGCGGCGGGACCCCCGCCCCTGCTGTCAGCGCCCAGCCGGGCTGGGGGGGGCCCCCGGGAAGCGGGAGCGGGCGCGGGAGGGGGCGGAGGAGGAGAAGAAGGAGAAGGAGGAGGAGGAGGAGGAGGAGGAGGAGGAGGAGGGGACGGGAGGGAGGGAGGGAAGGAAGGGGAGGGAGGGGGCAGAGGGCCGGCGCTTCACATGAAGCCGGCCCGGCGCGGCGCGGGAGCGCTAGTGGCCCGAGCGAGCGCGGCAGAGAACGAGCGCCGGCCGGCCCCCTGGCCCCGCTCCCCGCCTCCAGTCCTCCGCCCTCCGCCTCCCGCCTCCCGCCTCCCGTCTCCGCCCGACGCGCCGGAGGCCCGGCCGGCCGCGGCGTGTCTGCGCGCCCCTCCCTCGGCGGCGTCCCACGCCCCCTTCCGGCCGGGGGCGCGCGGGGCGGAGCGCGGGGCGGTGGCGCGGACTAGGGCGTTGGGTTCCCCTGAGGTGGCCCGCGGAGTGGGCGAGATTTGTTTGCTTGTTTGTTTGGTAGCAATCTTTGTTTCCTGTCAACTTCTCTCACAGAAAAAATGTGGAAAGGCCAACTGCCCGTCTTCACCGCGTCAAAACAAATGTCTGGTTGGGCTCGCCGAGTTACTATTGTTGGCGAAGTCCAAGGAATTGAGGATGAAGATGAAAGAAAAGAGCCTCCTAATTGGTATTTGTCAAAATGTCAAACCTGGAAAAGACCAAACTTCGTGAAGTGCTACTTTCGTGCCTTAAGAAAGTTACTTATCGTGGTTGTGTTATGTATGAAAACGAATTGAGAAAGAATGTTTAATCTGGAGATTCCACATTGACGTTGGACGTGGACAGATGAAAAGATAGAGGTTGATGTCAAGATTCAGAACTATTTTAAAAATGCATTTGGGCATTCTCCCCCTTTTAAAATCTCATTAGCATAAAGACTCTAAACTCCTGTTGAAATCACAAACTTCTGATGGTTTATCAATACCTACAAAATCCTATCCAAAATCCAGACTAAGTTTCCAGAACCACCATTATATTCTGGGTCTAGGTAGAGGTACTGTGAAAATACAAGGGGAGCTAGAACAGTGATACTAGAATCTCACCGGCTTGAAATTTCATTATTATTCGTTCCCTGAATCTTAAAGACTTTTCAGCCTTCAAGAGTCCTATATAGCAAAATGCAGCTAACAGTTTAATGGCCCTTCAGAATAGGCTAGGGCCTAGCTGCCTGTAGGAAAGAAAGGTAAGCAAGAGAGAGAGAGGGAAGTAGCTGGAGAAGAGACACTGAAAGGGGTGGTCAAAAGCCACACAGAACAAAATCTACTGTCTTTACAGTTCCATGCAGGGCCCTAACAGATCCCACCCTACTCATCTGGGGCTTCCAGCTTCAACTCCATTATCTCCACGTGCTGTTTGCTGACTCTATGTCCTTGCCTCTCAATTTACTCCTGTTCTTTTCTCTCCAATACCTTTATGAACTTCAAGATCCACCTGAGCCAGAACTTTTCCTCAACTGTATCTTTCCACCACTTCTGGTCACATCTCTCCCATGATGCCCTGATTCACAACTGAATGTCTGGATCACTTATTTTAAGACTGAATTGTGCAGTAATATGACTGGCCTTTGAGGGTATGTTTGACTTCCCAGCCAGATTGGAGTGTAAACCGTGAGAGATTAAAGAACATTCTGTATTCCTCTTGTACCCCTTTACACTTTTAGTACAGAGGACTGATGACTTTTCTTGAGGTAAATTTTTCTGTTCTTTATGTTCTTCAGCATGGACAGACAAATGGATAAAGTATTTGCTTTACATTGTTTCTCTAAGGCCTATTATTTTTTATTTAGTTTTGTTTTTTAATACTTTTAAACAACAAAGAACTTTTGAGAAAGGCAATAGTGAAGTATATTTTATATTTAAAAACCAGGGGCACCTGGGTGGCTCAGTCAGTTAAGTTTTGGTCTCTTGATTTTGACTCAGGTCATCTCGCAGTTGATGAGTTCCGGGAGCCGAGCCCCACATTGGGATTCTCTCTCTGTCTCTGTCTCTCTGTTTCTGTTTCTCTCTCTCTCTGCCCCTCAAATACATAAACATTAAAAAATAAATAAATAAATAAAAGCCAACCACCAGAATCAAGCTATAAAGAAAGGAGGGGGAAATGCCAGCAGGTAGCATTAGAATAGAATACAGAAATTGCTTAAAATCTAATAGCGCAATTGTATGTTTTCTTCTACATGACCATTTTTAATGTAATATGTTGAGGGTACAGAAGTAGTAGGGAAGGAAATCCTTGAAACAGCAAGCTGTTTTGAACTGTGAAGGGTTTTAATTGTATTCTCAACTTTGAGATATTAAAAAATGCCCAAGGTGTTTCCTTTATTCAGTGAGGAATGCCGTGTTACACACAAGGAGAATCTATTTGCTTCTTCAAGGATTTTTTTTCCCAACAAGTACTATATTGTTGACCAACTGCATATCCCCATTACAGAAGCTCTCCATAAGGAGTAATGTCTGATTCACCGATACTTGCAAGGTAGAGAAATAAACAAATTTAAGTTAGATGTGGATAATTCCATCCAGCAAGTTGTAGTGGAAACAGTAGGGTCTTGAGTGTCAGATTGAAGTTTGAAATCTGCTTATCTTTCTAGTTTTATGGCCTAAGGCAAAACAGATAATATCTTTGGCCATCACATTCCTCATCTGTGAAATAGCAATCATGATAACTGCCTTCCCAAACTGATGTGAGCATCACATGGAATCACATGGAAGTAGGCGCTCAGGGTAGCTGCTGGAATTGTTATATTGCAGAAGGCAAAAATCAATGTTATAATAGAAGGATTATTCTTATACCGTTAAGTGACATCTATCCTCATGTGTATGCAGATGAATTTTAAAAATCGCATAAATTCAGGCTAGGACAGAAAACCTATTCTGGTTAGACACTTTTAAATGGAAAAGCTTATCTCTAGAAATGAAACATCGTGCTCAGTTTAATTACTTTAGTTATTTTTTACTCTTCCAGACCTTAACACATGCCTTAAAATTACTAAGCAAGATTTACTATTGAGTAAGCTAAAGCATCTTGTTCTAGTTATTGTTTGTTCAAGAATATTTATGTAATCAATATTTTATTTTATGCCTCAAAATCTTGATACAGAGTCTGATCAGAAAGTGGTAGCATTGCAGTTTACCAAATTTTCACCCCTTATTAAGACAAAAGGAAGTTGGGAGGTGTAAGCTAAGTAGAATCGCAGGTTAAATAAACAAAGCAGCATTATATATTTCAAAGGAGTGCATGGAGAACAGAATTCTGTATGAAATAAGTTTAGAAAACACTGTATATTGTATTCTCACCTCTCCCACCCAACCCAGTCACAATGAATGTAAGAGACTTGAGAAGTAAGTTCTCAAGGCTTATTAAGGAAAAAAAAAAAAAAAAAACAAACCTGTTTAACTTTGTTTAACCCAGTATTTCTAAAATTCATTTCAACATGAAATATTTTGGGCTCACTCAGTATAGCTACTAACATTTCCAGGGATACTTAGTGGGATAATTTACACTAAGGTAAAAGAGGGTGAAAGGAAAATATTACTCAACAAATGAATTCTTTGAAAATTTTCAAAGTATTATTTACAAACCATACAAATGAACTATGAGGAAAGGTGGTTAGTCTGATTTAAGATTTTTTTTTATATATTTGAGTCATTATTAATCATTACAGTATTTCTAGTTGTGTGTATTTTAAAGTGATAAAATTCATTTATATAGTCTATAACTTGAACCTATTATTCTTAGGGTTTTTCCACATTAGCAAAAATTGAGGGATTATTATGCTAGTTCATTGTCCTCATAAATAAGCATTAATATAGCGTAACAATCTGCTATTTTTATTTCCCTTATTTTCTCAAGTACACACCAGAGAGAGAAGCAGGTGTTTATAGCACTGGAACTTTGCCTTGCAGATTATTTACAAAATCTTGGTAAGTTTACATACTTTCTGATTTTGTGCATGTTGAAGACTTGTCATTTTATCATCCATTTCACTGTCCTCAGATCACCATTTCTTTTTGCCACATACTGCTAAATTTACCCTCTCCATGGTAAAACCTTGTAGATAGCTTGTTTTCTTTTCAGTGGCTCAATTCTTTGGTGTTTCTGAGCAACAGGTAAAAATAGCTCATCTATTCTTCATTAACAATTGACTGAAGCAAGATTATATAACAGAATGAACTTTATTTGGTCTGTTTCATGAATTCATGAAAGTTTAGATCAGTTCCTTTTTTTTTCTTTTCAGTCCTGCCCTAAAATATTGTTTTTAAAGGTCCCTGACATTTTGAATCATAAAAGCTTTTCAAGAGGTACATCTATTGATGTTGAATAATCAGTGCCACTTGGTATTAAACATTTTTATGCAGTACACAAGAGGATGTCATTATTGCACTTCCCAGTTTTAACACTGCCCTATTATGTGACCAATGTATTGATAGACATTTTCTTCCTATTTTAAGATTAATTCTAGCTTGTGTTATATATATGATTATTTCCTATTTGAAGCCATTTAGCACTTTAAAAAGTTTCACAATGCATGTATTTGGAATTATATATTCACAGATAAATCTTCCTTTCACATTTTATGAGAATCAAAAGAAAGAGGTTGGTGGCTAGATGAACCGGATTTAATACTGATGTATCTTTAAGAACTTTAAATGGTACAGACCTCATAGACAACTGTCTTTCACACACACACACAATGTATTTTTTAAAAATAATTCTGACGTGTGCCTGAACTGCACTGCCTCTCCCACCACATTTCCCTTCTCTAATCTCCTTTCTGCAGCTCCTTCATGCCCATCTCAGAACAAACACAATCTGCATTCAGAACAGGACCGTTTACAAGTTCAATGGAGTTATTTTGGGTGAGTCATTGAAAACACAGTACAAAACCTTTCCTCACTCACCAGAAATGCATTTTTAAAATAAAGCCAAAGTGAACAAGGCTTGGCAAGTTTGAGGGTGGACAAAATGGGGAGAGAGCAGGGTTTCTGCCAGACTCAGACAGGATTTTGCTAAACCATTTTTGTCTATTCCTTACATTCAACTTTACCAATTTCTCTTACCATCACTAACCAAAAAGTAGAAGATTGAGCAGGTAGGACATCAAAACAAGGACACTTCATATCAACCACCATTGTGATATAGAGCAGAACTGGCAGATCCCTCTATCTTGGCATCAGTTTTAAGTTGCCCTTTTTGTCATTCTTCAATTCAGAAGCTATAAGATGTATCTACTGAATAATCTCTTTATTCTAATTAAATCAATTTTGACAAATTGATAATAATTGTAGGCAATTTTTAGAAAGTTGTATATAAATTCAGTGTATAGTCCTTTAAAATTGCTTTTAAAATAAGTGAAGTTCCATGAGAGTTAATTAAGCAATGAAATGTTAAAGGAAATAGAGCTACAGAGACAGAAAATAATAAGCTAGTTCCTAAGAAACTTTTGAAATTTAATTCATGTAATGAAAGTCTATTCAACGGCTTGATACATTTTAGATATTTAACAATCAGGTATTCAAGATTTATGAATCAGAGTAGATTCTTTATATATTACTCACCCTTTATCCTGCAGAGAACTTTCTAGCAGAAATACAAGTAACTATTCTTCCACAACTTGGTACAAATCAGTTGAGGCTCACATCTCATGAATGAGGAGAAACCTGGAATCAAAAAAAATTCTTAAACATATAATGATAATTCAAAATTCCTTTGCTATAAAATTTGATAGTCCATAAAAGCCACCTTTAACGCAGATTGATCCAGCAAGTAACTCTGTGGTAATTGACACACCCCATAGGTAGCCCTACAGTTAGAATTGTTCACAAAGGGTCTATCTGCAAGCTGTGGGGACAAGCCAGGTCCTACCAGATGGAATTATGCAAATGTTCTCCTTGAACTCCCTGCAAAAATTATCGGTTTCCACAAGTCGGGTGACAGTTGTTGGTTAACAGAATGAAAACTCTGTGTTTGAAAGTTCATCTGGCCTGTGAAAGCACTAGGGTCATAATAAACAAACACATATTTCCTGCTGTAGTTTAAGAACATCGCCAAGAACTCTGCTTTCCCACATTTGGGGAATTTTTTCCTTTTATTTTATGGTGAGGCGATTGTTTTTAAATTAAAAGATAAGTACTTATACAGCCTTCAAAGCTTACCTCAACCATCTAAGAATGATTTTATCACATTTAGTTGCATTTAAATATAATCTACAAATGATCAAAAGTTAAAGTGACTACATATCTACTGATGGGGACCCAAAACTAAGAACTTCCCACAATCTTATTTCAAATCAAACAGAAACATGAACCAAACTTCCATTAAAATTTCTTTGGAGCAGACAAAAAAGGTAGCATATTTGGCCTGGATTACATTAGCACTAAATCAAACAGCTTAAAGTTATATTTATTAATAGACTGTTATTAAATAAAAGAACTACAGGGTAAAGTTCAACACACAGGTTGTTTTGGTTAATTTTTTAAAAATCCCCTGAGCCTGTATCTTTCCAATTTTTTTTTACTAGTCAGCCAAGTTGGCACCTTAAAACCTTTAAATACTGTAATTATAATAGTGCTGATATTCAATTTGGAGAAATGCTATTAAAAGAACAATTATTTCAGTGGACCCAAGGAAATAACAATGTGACAAATAGATACTTTTGATTGAGTACTTGCCTTGTGCCAGACACTTTACTTAGGGTTAGATTTATAGTGTCTCATTTAATACAACAACTATAAAAGCATTTGTATTATTCTCACTTTATAGTTAGGGAAACTGAGCTTCAGAGAGATTAATACTTGCCCCAGGCTGTGTACTAGTAAGTGGCAGAGTGGAACCAGGATTTTCCCCGGCAAAGCCCATGCTCTCACCTAAGATATGTGACTGTCTCCTAGTACTCCAGGTCCACTGTTAAAGAAACATTAGTAATCACTTACTTTCCTCTGACTGAGGAGGTTCTTCACCTATAGAAGTGGGCAGAGGGGTCAGTATGACTCATAACTGGAAGGAATTCTACAGAGGCAGTTACCCTACAACAGCTCCCTCATTTTACAAAGGGAGAGAAAATGAGCTTGGAAACTTAAGAAGCCTGCCCAAGGTCAGCCATTTGGTTAGTGACAGAATTAATTAGGACAAGAATCCATATCTCAAAAGCCCTACAAACATTGATAAAGGCAAAGGTAGAAAAACTGCTTTTATCTTATCAAATGTTCTGAAAAACTTGGAGAATATAAAAACAAAGATTTTAGTATGTAGGCTTCTTAAATTATCAGTAAATTTTTGAGTCCTTCTAGGATAACATCATATTCCCTGTTACATAAAAAAGCCCAAGACTATAGCATCCCTGGACCAGCCACATTCTTGTACTCAGAGAACTTTCTCAAGAGGAATCACACAGATGATCAAGAAGAATTTTTGCTTCTCAACCTAAAATCTGGCCTTCCAAGTAAGCTTTAATTTTCCAATAGGAGACCTGAAGTTTTTAAGATTTCACTTTTCACCTAAGAACTATTTAAAATTCTATTTTGAAGAGAAACAATATTCAGAAAGATTTTCTGAAGGGTAAAATTCAATCACTTCTGGGGCACCTGGGTGGCTCAGTAGTTGAACATCTGACTTCAGCTCAGGTCATGATCTCATGGTGAGTTCAAGCCCCACATTGGGCTGACTCCTGTCAGCAGGGAGCCTGCTTCAGATCCTCTGTTCCTCTCTTTCCACCTCTCCCCTATGTGCCTGCAGGCACATGCTTTCTCTCTCTCTCTCTCTCAAAAATAAATAAACATTAAAAAAATTCAACCACTACTGTGACTAATATATACTACATATGAGCATTTCAATATGTTAATATTTAGCCATGATTTAAAGCAGATCAGCAAAGAGCTGGGTGCTTTGATAATATCAAATGATTTCCAAAAAGTTGGTTTTCACAAAATCACTCTGATTTGTAAAATAGCATCTGCCTATATTGATTCTCAATATGAACAATGATGTGAAATGAGATGTCCTACTTCTAATAAGGAGTCTTCCCAGAACTTGTTAAGTACATCACCCTGCCTTCTCTTTAGGAGAACCTCAGAAGAAGTCTTTTTATAATATTTGTTCCAAGATGAGTTGAAATTACTGGGACATTTTATTTTAATCTCATGGGCACTGGGACTTGGATAACTAACAAAGTTTCTGTTTTTAACATTGGTTAGTAGAGAATTGAGAGCCAAATGTGTGGCTTACTCATGGTAGATGAGTAGGTCATCATGGTATGCATCCTAAACCTTATTCATACCTCTAACTTGTCCCCACCTTTTTTCTTCTTTTACTTCCATTTTTTTCTCAAAATAATATTTTATAACTTTTATATTCCTTTTCTTCACCATGACAAGGAATAGCTAAATATGTAAGAATATTATGCAAAATTATGTTTACTATACAAATATGTATATCCATAGGGGAATGTTAGGAGTGAAACAAAGATGTTCCATGACCATGACAATATTATAGCTAACTTTTTTCCTTTATTTTCCAAACATTTTGAAATTGTATTTACAACTTAGGGAGGAAAACATTATTTGAACTTTGAAATGGTAAGTTTCAAATGGCTGGTAAGTGACAGCCAAATTTCAAAGGCCTCAGAGTGCTATTCTAAGACTATCTTACTGAAATCTTAGAATAGAAGTTAAAAGCAACTTCCAGTTTTTAACTAAAGTGCTTTATTGAAAGATAACTAGTAACTATATCGCAGAAAGAGTCAGGCATGGAAGTTGTTAGGCAAGGAAGCCAATTAGGAGGCTTATATGTATGGGGCCTGGGGATAGGGAGGTTAATAAAAATTCAAGTTAGACTGAGGGAAATACAGAATGCAATCAGATTTGACAAACTACGAAATGGGTGGGAAGGAAGAAACAGAATGATCTTCAAGGTTTGTTTTCCACTGCAGGTGCATGGATAGGTATTGGTGTCATTCAACCTAATAAAGAATTTAGGAGAATCGGGTATTTGGTACTAATTTGTTTAGAAGTGAGAGAAAAAGAGGAAAGGAAATGAGTTCATTATAGGACATGTTAGATATGAGGTACTTCCAAATCATACTGATGGAAATGTAACCCCAAGCATTCAGAAATACAGCACAGAACTGGAACTCTGGATGAAAGTTTGGTTAAATATTGTAGGGTGTGTTGTGTGTGTATTGAATCCTTAATACTAGACAGCCTTCTTTCTATTTCCCAAGTAAACTATTTAAAACCTACCAAAGCAGTAGTCATCAGTGACTTCAAAAATGCCAAATCTGCTGGATCCTTTCAGCTCTCATTTTATAGTTATCCTTATGGTTTTTGCAGGATTGACTATTCCTCTCATTTATTTCTTGATCTTATATTTTCCTATTCTCCTACTTCTCAATCTCCTTTACTGGCTTTTATTCTTTTACCAGCTTTATTGTTGTGTTCTTGAGAATTCCCCTCTATTAAGTTTACACACTCTCCCTGACTGAGATGGAGAAGTCTAAGAGTGGAGGAGCTTAGGGAGAAATGAAAGTTTGTTGAATATATTGTTTGAAAAGCCTGTTAGACTTCCAAGAGAGTATGTTGAGTAGGCATTTAGATATATGAATATAGACTTCAACGGGAAAATCTGGACTGGAATATAAATTTAAAAGTCGTCAGCATATAAATAGTATCCAAAGCTAAAAAACTAGTTGGGGCCACCAAGGGGGAATTGGTGAAGAATTGTTAGAAGAGATGTCCAAGGATAGTGCTTGGGGTACTTCACATTTTCAAGGCAAATAAAGGAGAAGAATCCAGCAAAGGAGGCTAAGAAAGATCATCTAGCACAACTAGCAAAGTAGAAAGAGAACTAAGAGAAGTGGTATCTTGAAGGCCACTGAAACAAAAAGGTTTTAAAGAAGAGGAAATGATTAAGTCTACCAACTTTCTGAGAAGTTGATTAAGATGAAAACTGAAAATCGATCCCTGGATTTTGCAGTACAGATGTTATTGCTGCCCTTGACAATAATTGTGGTGGAATGGCGGAGAGTGAAACCCTGATTGTAGTGCGACTATGTGGGGCTGATTCCTTTTAGAAGATGGAAACAGGAAATAGCAGGGGTAGTCAAACTAAAACAATTAATTGTTTGGTAAAGATAGAACAAAAGAGCAAGAAAGCCATTATATAAATATATGGTCATTCCAAATCATGATTACCTATGTCTGGACTTAGTTGGGGAAAGCCAAGTTCTAAAATTTTGACTCTTCTGAGTTTATTTCCACTTAATTTTATTATTAGACCTTCTTACAATTATTATCGTTTCTCAAGAATAGTCTTGAGAGATGTAAAGATAGAAACAGTAAATGTAGACATCTGATGAAGAAAAGGATGAAGCTAGGAAATAGATAAAAGGAAATACAGAGTTGAAGAAGGATTTCTGGTTATTCTTTTGAGGAATAAAACATGTTTACTGGTTAAAAACAATAACAAGTAGACAGAGAAAGATTAGATATACACAGAAAAGGCTAGGTATTTGAAGGGATGTGATCTTGAGAAAGGGAGGAAAATTTATTTTAGAAGGTCATTTCTTTCTTTTAGATCAGAAAGAAATACAACGTACCAATGTAGTTAATTTTAAGGGGAAGATTATTTAAAGGAGTTAACGCCTAATGTCCTTTTTGTACTCGGAGAATTAGCCAGATCATCTGCTGAAGTAATGGATCATGAGCTGTTTGGAAAATTTACAAGAGCAAAGGTTTGGGATAACTGTTATTAAAAATGGAAACAAGAGTATAGGGGAGAAATAAAATATTTATTTAACCATTATATATTCCTCTAACACCTTATAAATATCAGCTCATTTATTCATCATAATATGTCTATGAGATATGCTTGATTATTATTCCCTTTTTTCAGATGAAGAAAATGAGGCACAAAGTGGTTATGCTATTTTTCTAAGGGTACCTACCTAGCTAGTAAGTAGAGGAGCCTAGAACTGAGTTTCCATGTTCTGGCTCCAGGGTCCATGCTCTTAACCACTTTACAATGCTGATTGATGGCAATGGCATGACTTTATTTATCAGGTTTAGGTACATAGGTCTTAAATTTCAAAAAACAAAATTTTAGACACATCAAGAATAGGAGCTCAGAGGTTGTGTGTGATGGAAGTTGAGGGATTAGTTGATGAGATGAGCCACAGCAGGCAGGGTTAGTTGGAAGACATAGGGCAGGAGGGAAAGAAGCAAGGTTGTATAGGGGTTCAGAGACTTGAATCTTTGCTATATTCTTAAGGTTGAGGTTCCTTTGAAGTCAAATAATTAGATAGAAACAAGGAAAAGGGATCACTGAAAAGAGCAGGAACTCAAATTAAGACAGTAAGATTGTGAAGTGTAATTAAGGGGGGTAAAGAGTCGCTGGGAATGAATAGGTAGCACTGGGGAATGGCACTGGTAGTAGATCACTGAAGTCCAAAGAGGTTAAAGGCCTGTGCAGCAGGAGAGGTCAAGAAATGATGAGTCTAGGGTGTTGGGTGGGGCACATCTATAAATATTGAAGTCACTTATGAATCATTCAAGATGAGACAGGAAATGGGGTGGAGAAAACGGCTGCAGAAACCAGTGGATTGCAATGTGAGTGTGATGTGGGAATGAAAGATGGCATAAGTGAGACCAAACAGCCATAATGAACATACTCCAAGCGGCAGAGTCATATAGGCCAAACTTTCTTGTAGCCACCTGCCTCTGGAAGTGTGATAGGGAAGCCAAAAGTGCCATGTCACTAAGATGCCTAAACTGGCTGCATTTCTGAAGAGCTTTTTAAAGAGGTTGAACTGTTGAAATGATTAAGGACTTAAATTACCTCAGAGGTCCAACACATTAGTAAAGTAAATATTAACACAGCTTGGTTTATCTAGCCCGCATAAAACCATTATCACTTAAGTACAAATATGGCCTCATGGATATTTTAAGTTTTCAAAGGTGGGAGAGTGGAAAGAGGAGGAGAACATAGGAAATTGAGATGTAATTTGGCCGTGCATAATGTGAACAACCAGCATAAAGGAGGAAGAAAGAACCGGCCACCGTGAACATGGAGAAGCTCGTATATGCACCCTAGGAATAAAGTGGGAAGGAGAAATGTGCAAATGAGCCATATTTTTCCCTTGGTTCAGGATACTCAATAAATATTATTTGTTATTTTACATGTGGTGATTGGGGCTTTCCCGGTTCCAACAAAGGAACTAAAAAAGAAAGAACATTTTTTTATAGAAAAAAAAAATTCCTATCCCTGAATCAGAAGGCAGGCTGAATTACATAGTAGGATATAATTACTTAATATTAGAGGAAACTATGTTTTGATCAACAAAAATTCAGATTTGCCTTGGAGACCTATAATGTTAGTTGCCTACCAAAACACCACTCCTCCACCTTCTTCCTTACCAACAGAATCCTTATTATGCCACTGGATGTTGGCATCTACATATGACACTAAGAGATAAGGCAGCCATCTTGTGACCATAAGTGGAGCTAGCTTAGAAAGAAAAACCAAGATGCTGATAAGCATCCCAGATTTAGGAAACAGTAATGCAGGGACCTAGTTAAATTTGAAATTTCAAATAATGAGTAACATCACAAGAGACATGTATAATTTAACTAAAATTCAAATTTAACTTGATGTCCTGTATTTAATGACAACCCTAGATTCTCAGGATGACAAATGCAAAGTTAAATATATCCTAAGTCATTGATGAAGTAATTGAGCTGTTGAGTTAGCCACCTCTGGGACCACCTCAACTCAAAACATTTTAGTATCAAGTAAATCTTCCTTAATATTAAGCCAGTTCTTATTGCATTTTCTGTTATTTACAGCCAAAGGCATCCTAACTAATGCAGTTTTGTTAGCCTTGTCTTTGAGCAAGTCAATGCACATATTGTTCATCCCTAAGTATCAACTTACAAATTCTAATTGGTATTTTCAAAAGGTTTCTTTGTGAAAATCCCTTAGTATGAAATACATCTATGTTTTCAGAATTCATAGTTTTACATCTTTATGTAGTACTCCATAAAAATTACTTTCATGAAATATGTAACATGTGATGTCTTTCTCTGCACAGTTTAGCTAGATTGGATGATCTCTAAGATATATTCTAGTTTAGGAAATATTAGTTATTATAGAACAAATGTAGATATGAAATAAATATAGGCAGATATTTTCTTACTTGATAAAGCACATAACAATAAAGCTATACAACAGAAATTATCCAGTGTTAAAATTAATTATGTAACAAAGGATTTCTTTTGACAGTAGTTATTTGTTTTAAGAATTAGCAGAATTAGATTCATAATAACACCACCATGAAAAACAGTAATACAACTTTGATGTGATGTTTCTTGAGTTACAAATAGAAGTTAGAATGAAGTCCTTTATCCGTATAGATACATAGCTTTTATTCTTAATATCCTCAAAGTACAAAGTAAATTTGGGCAAAAGAAAGGAAGATAAATAATGGAAATTTTCTAAATGATTATAGTCACAAACTGTGTGGTCCTGTAAGCACCAAAAGTTGGCATTTTCCATCTGTTTCCAGTGGCTTATCAGATGGCCAAGTCAATTTGTGAATGCTGTTAAAATTCTATTTTTTTACTATAAGTATAACCACAGTGATTCAAGTAATCTTTACATGAACTGGTCTCCCCTAGTCAATGGAGAAATGGCTTAAGCTGACAGGAACCTTTTTGTATGATGATATACACTTGTGTGCATGTGTGCACAGGTCTGCAAGTGTGTGCACATGTATATAAGTGTATGCACACTTATGCTTGTGAGTGATCCAGAGGTTATTTGATCAAGAAGCCTCTGCTTTTTCCCCCATACCCCTGGTCAAGGCAGATCCAGCTGCACAAAACCAAAGCAGGTGAAGTCAGTTTTCAGAGCTGGGAAATGGAGTGAGTTTAGCAAATTTATAATTGAGATTATCTGGTATATCAGTACTCTTCAAAATTATGTTCTGATCTAAAACTATCCTTATTGCCACTCTTCTCTCCTTCCTTTCATAACAGTCTTATTTAAATGCAATTCAGCTCTTTTTCCAAGCTTGCATTCTAAGAAAAACAGACACTACAGTTATAAAAGCCATTCATTGAAAAATACTGCCCAACTACCACTATTCTCACTCAAGCACACTTCGTGACAGAATTCTATGCACACCCCTAAGCAAGCATATCACAGTATTTATTCAGCAAACTAGGTAACTCCCAAGATGGAAAAAAAATTGCTGCTTAAAAAAATATTCTCTGTACCAGATTTTAGAAAGGAGAACCATGGCATGTACATGCACGTATAGCCACAGACTTCAACAATGAACTTGGGAAAAGAAAAAGACAGGAGGGGGGGAAACATGTAACATTTTGAGTTGGATGTTCTGAAAACATTGCAGATTGGAAAATTATATTTAGGAGTTTAAAAATCTTATTTGTGAGATAATTTTCATTTGAGACCTATTTTATGTATATACAGGATGTATTACTTTTAAAAAATAATGGTTTATGTTTTCCTCTAAAAATTAAGTATCATATGATACACTCTTTCTAAAGACCATTCATTGATTTGACCTTGGAAGGATATTCCCAGTCCATTGATTACCTTTTCATATTACTTATTTTTTTATACTAGGTAAAATTTTTTCTCCATGTGTTGCACAGTGAAGAAGCAGAAATAAAAATATAAATGGAAAAGAACACTTCTCCAGGGTCATTTAATCCAAATTTTTCTAGGGAAAGTTCTTTCCTCAATTTTAATTGTCTAATAATATCCATTATTTTTCTAATGTATCCAAATATTTCTACACCACCCTAGGAGAGACTATTTTATTTCAAATATTTCTCAAACCTGAAGCACTTACTTTTAAACAAAATTTCTCGTTTTCCAAATGCTTTAAAAGGGGATGATAAAAATTAAAAATGATATGTAATATGTAAATCTGATGTGAAAGAGATAGATTAGGTAATGGCATATGCCTCCTAAGCTTTTTTTTTTTTTTTTTGCCAGCACAAGTGTGAAAGAGTATAAAATATCCATCCGTGTGATCCATTATTGCATATGTGATTTTAAATCCATGAAAATGATCTAGCATCTTTTGAAGTATCACCTAAATTTTTTCCACCACCAGTAATTTAATACAATAAAAGAAAAGTGCCTTGATAATTCAGAACACACTGCCAGGTTGCTAGCACTAAAATACTTCTTTTGTTGAGTATCAAAGGTAGTACCATATTGCCCCTTACGTATACCTTAAATTAAATGCCTTCCTCTATTGCCTTAAAAGGGTTTCTTCAGTATAACCCCATTTTACCAATTCAAGCTTATATATCACTGACACAAACACTCCTCTCCATTTGGATCTATCTTTCTCTTCAGTAAATATGCTTCCACCTGCCCCCCTCCTTCAGCCCTGTTCACTCCACCAGGAATGTAATTTCCTTTACCTCTACTCTTACTTGAGCACCTCTTTTCCAGAAAGCTTTTCCTGACTGTTTTGCCCATTTAGTTGGTTCTCTTACTGTCAACATGTCCATTTAGCATTCCATTGTTCTGATTTCTGTTAATTAGTTTATTCTTGTGCTTTTCTGTATGCTCCACCTGTCCTTGTATTCTGAAACATTGGAAGTTCCTCTACTAAACTTTGTTTATTCACTGTTCATTTCTGTGTGATTCAAATTTCTAGAAACACTAGGTCAGTAATTAAAGTACAAGAAAAAAGAAAAAACTAGGGCACCTGGCCGGCTCAGTTGGTTAAGCATCTGACTTCGCCTCAGGTCATGATCTAGTAGTGGTTTGTGAGTTTGAGCCCGCATCAGGCTCTGTGCTGACAGGTCAGAATCTGGAGCCTGCTTCAGATTCTGTGTCTCCCTCACTCTCTGCCCTTCCCCCCACTCACACTCTATCTCTCTCTTTCAAAAATAAACATTAAAAAAATTAAAGAAAAAATAAATAATAAAGGTTTTACTTGTACAAAATCTACATTCATGACCTCTTTTACCTTATTTTGAAATACAGTTTCTAGGTGTTTCTCATGGTAGATATTAACAGTGACATCATTTCAAATTTGAGTCCCCATGATATTCCCCCTTTTTTCTTACCAGGGTGCACGGCGTAATGCAGTGGTTTTCAAATTTATTTTTGAGGAACAGAATTGGTTTTTTTTTTCTTTTCAAACTCATTCTTACCCAGAATTTCAAATATGTTAACGAGATGCAAGCTGAGCACCTCTTGCTAAAGACAGTGCAGTGTGTGAGGGGGAACATAAGGTGTCCAGACCACCTAGCCCTTCCACAGTTGCACCCCCACCCCCTGCCCCTGCGGTGGCTCCTGTGGCTCCTTGGAGGAATTCTGGAGGCCTGATGTAGAAACTTCAGAAACCCTGGCCTTGGCTCTGCTGTCTTCTCTTTGTTCAGGCTGGAGCAAGTCTCTTTCCTCAAGCATAAAAACAATGAACTTGATCTTCAAAGAGCATTCATAGAAATTATAAAGCTTCAAAATGTAAGCAGTATTTAAAACCAATGAAAAAAAAATCATGCCTATTTTGGTGTTCTGTTGTTGTATTGTATCATTATTTTTAGACACTTTCTTAGGAAAAACATTGGTAGATGTTTGATAAAAATTAGTATTGAGGGTTGATTATAGATTTAAACAATTTTTTTTCTTTGGTTTATCTAGATTCTGGTTTATGAGTGCCTTTTATTATCAGTAAATTTCAGTTTTGAAAACTCTAGTTTGAGGTGGCATTTCAAAAAAAAGAAACCAAAGTTTGTATTCAACATTCACAGCTTCTAATCTTTTGTATTCCTTCGAGAAAACAAACAGTGTAATATAATGTTCTTACATAGAAACTGGTATAAATATCATTAAAGTATTTGTTTTGGTTGGTGTTCATTTACAGAATGTGTGAAGAAATACATAAACCCAGTATCAGACAAATACCATTAAAGAGAACTATCATTCTAGTTAATAAAATATATTAGTGAACTTGGGACTTTTCATTTTAACTATATTTTAAAGCTATTTCTATTGGGCACTGATTCATTTGTAAATGGAAAAAGTCAGGCAAAATACCAAAACAGTAAGTACTACTTGGTTCTCAGCAACCTGTTAAATAAACTGTTGCTGCTTTTAACTGCAGAGTACTTAAATGTAACTGCTGTCTATAATTTTTTTTAGAATTTCTGGTTTCCCCATCAGATAAACTTGACTCAGCTATCAATATAAAAATCCCTTACCTGTCAGTTTGGCTTAATCAAAACAATTAAAAAAAATTTTTTTTAAGTATTTATTTATTTTTAAGAGAGAGAGATAGTGTGAGCAGGGGAGGAGCAGAGAGAGAGAGAGGGAGACACAGAATCGAAGCAGGCTCCAGGCTCTGAGCTGTCAGCACAGAGCCCAATGCAGGGCTCAAAGTCACTAATGGTGAGATCATGACCTGAGCCAAAGTTGGATGCTTAACCGACTGAGCCACCCAGGCGCCCCAATCAAAGCAATTTTTGATGCCACTAGTCTTCTACCAAAATGTTTTACTTTCCAAAATATGTTTATAATGTGAAAATTTCAATAAAAAACCCAGTTAACCTATGTGTATATATGTATGTATGTATGTATGTGTATATACATAAAATTTTAGAAATACTTATTGTTAAATAAAGTTACTTCTGGTGAATTAACCTTTGTAAATCAAAGTAGGATATTTAGATAGGATATTTAGGTAGGATATTTAGGTAAAATTTGTTTTTACCATAGTACCCTCATTACTAAAAGGTTACATAAAAATTTAAATACATTTAACTTAAGAGTCATTTAGTCCACACACATTTTTACTCATTAAATAAATAGTTGTATTGTGCTTTTGTACAAGATTTACTTGACTCAGATAGGAATTGAGTGCTAAGATTTTGTTTCTGATACCCAGGAACGTGCACACTAATGAGGACTATAATGTGGAACTGCAGTTTAAGTTCATTATCATTTTAGTGGTACAGGCAAGTGCTTTAATGTACCACTTTAAAAAATGGCAAAAACCAAATGAGGTCTGAAATGAATCAAAGGAGAACTTTTTTGTCTGGAGAAGCTGTGAGAGATTCCTAGTCACATTTTCTTTCCCTCGTCCTATGGAACCAACATCAATCAGCTTAAAAAGCACGATTATTGGGGGCTTAAAAAGTCTGTCAATGGTGAGAATAGTGACTTTGAGATTTGAGGAAACCTGTAGTAGAAGGGAAGGATAAAGAAGTAAGATAAGAAAAAAAAAGAATCTAACATTTATAGAATACTTAACAATTGACCTTTTATGTTGGTTATGACATTGTGTTTCGTCTTAAAGGGAAATCATTACAAAGCAGCTGAAATCACTGAGGTGAAAGCAGGAGAAGAAATTGTACAAACAGACTAAAATTTTTTTATCTTGGCTCTCTTCAACCTTGTCCCTATTGACTAGTCTTTGAGGGAAAAATATCTAGCACCAAACTAATGGAGAATGTCAAGTAAGATTTTCTTTCATACTGTATTCATGCCTTGATTTAGGAGATCATCAATATTTTTACTTGGTTTAACAAAGCTGTAAGATACAAGGAAAAATGAGTAAACCTAGGTAATGCAAAAAATAAATAAAAGTAATGCTCAGAAGATACAGGAATATGTTTTTGGGCTGGATGCTACCCATAAGCACTTGCTGTTGATAAGGCCAACAAGAAGTATAGCATAGCCATCAAAAGACACTCGATGGAGTCTATCGGATTTTCCATGTATAGTATCATGTCATCTGCAAAAAGTGAAAGCTTGACTTCATCTTTGCCAATTTTGATGCCTTCGATTTCCTTTTGTTGTCTGATTGCTGATGCTAGCACTTCCAACACTATGTTAAGCAACAGCGGTGAGAGTGGGCATCCCTGTCGTGTTCCTGATCTCAGAGAAAAAGCTCTCAGTTTTTCCCCATTGAGGATGATGTTAGCTGTGGGCTTTTCATAAATGGCTTTTATGATGTTTAAGTATGTTCCTTCTATCCCAACTTTCTCAAGGGTTTTTATTAAGAAAGGGTGCTGAATTTTGTCAAAGGCCTTTTCTGTATCGATTGACAGGATCATATGGTTCTTTTCTTTTATTAATGTGATGTATCACGTTGATTGATTTGCCCAAGAATGAATCCCACTTGATCATGGTGAATAATTCTTTTTATATGCTGTTGAATTTGATTTGCTAGTATCTTATTGAGAATTTTTGCATCCATATTCATCAGGGATATTGGCCTGTAGTTCTCTTTTTTTACTGGGTCTCTGTCTGGTTTAGGAATCAAAGTAATACTGGCTTCATAGAATGAGTCTGGAAGTTTTCCTTCCCTTTCTATTTCTTGGAATAGCTTGAGAAGGATAGGTATTATCTCTGCTTTAAACGTCTGGTAGAACTCCCCTGGGAAGCCATCTGGTCCTGGACTCTTATTTGTTGGGAGATTTTTGATAACCGATTCAATTTCTTCGCTGGTTATGGGTCTGTTCAAGCTTTCTATTTCCTCCTGATTGAGTTTTGGAAGAGTGTGGGTGTTCAGGAATTTGTCCATCTCTTCCAGGTTGTCCAATTTGTTGGCATATAATTTTTCATAGTATTCCCTGATAAGTGTTTGTATCTCTGAGGGATTGGTTGTAATCATTCCATTTTCATTCATGATTTTATCTATTTGGGTCATCTCCCTTTTCTTTTTGAGAAGCCTGGCTAGAGGTTTGTCAATTTTGTTTATTTTTTCAAAAAACCAACTCTTGGTTTCATTGATCTGCTCTACATGAGTTCAGCAAAGTTGCAGGATACAAAATCAATGTACAGAAATCAGTTGCATTCTTATACACTAACAATGAAGCAACAGAAAGACAAATAAAGAAACTGATCCCATTCACAATTGCACCAAGAAGCATAAAATACCTAAGAATAAATCTAACCAAAGATGTAAAAGATCTGTATGCTGAAAACTATAGAAAGCTTATGAAGGTAATTGAAGAAGATATAAAGAAATGGAAAGACATTCCCTGCTCATGGATTGGAAGAATAAATATTGTCAAAATGTCAATACTACCCAAAGCTATCTACACATTCAATGCAATCCCAATCAAAATTGCACCAGCATTCTTCTCGAAACTAGAACAAGCAATCCTAAAATTCATATGGAACCACAAAAGGCCCCGAATAGCCAAAGGAATTTTGAAGAAGAAGACCAAAGCAGGAGGCATCACAATCCCAGACTTTAGCCTCTACTACAAAGCTGTAATCATCAAGACAGCATGGTATTGGCACAAAAACAGACACATAGACCAATGGAATAGAATAGAAACCCAGAACTAGACCCACAAACGTATGGCCAACTCATCTTTGACAAAGCAGGAAAGAACATCCAATGGAAAAAAGACACTCTCTTTAACAAATGGTGCTGGGAGAACTGGACAGCAACATGCAGAAGGTTGAAACTAGACCACTTTCTCACACCATTCACAAAAATAAACTCAAAATGGAAAAAGGACCTGAATGTGAGACAGGAAACCATCAAAACCCTAGAGGAGAAAGCAGCAAAAGACCGCTCTGACCTCAGCCGTAGCAATCTCTTACTCGACACATCCCCAAAGGCAAGGAAATTAAAAGCAAAAATGAATTACTGGGACCTTATGAAGATAAAAAGCTTCTGCACAGCAAAGGAAACAACCAACAAAACTAAAAGGCAACCAACAGAATGGGAAAAGATATTTGCAAATGACATATCAGACAAAGGGCTAGTATCCAAAATCTATAAAGAGCTCACCAAACTCCACACCTGAAAAACAAATAACCCAGTGAAGAAATGGGCAGAAAACATGAATAGACACTTCTCTAAAGAAGACATCCAGATGGCCAACAGGCACATGCAAAGATGCTCAACGTCACTCCTCATCAGGGAAATGCAAATCAAAACCACACTCAGATATGACCTCACACCAGTCAGAGTGGCCAAAATGAACAAATCAGGAGACTATAGATGCTGGAGAGGATGTGGAGAAACGGGAACCCTCTTGCACTGTTGGTGGGAATGCAAATTGGTGCAGCCACTCTGGTAAACAGTGTGGAGGTTCCTCAGAAAATTAAAAATAGACCTACCCTATGAGCCAGCAATAGCACTGCTAGGAATTTACCCAATGGATATAGGAGTTCTGATGCATAGGGGCACTTGTACCCCAATGTTTATAGCAGCACTGTCAACAATAGCCAAATTATGGAAAGAGCCTAAATGTCCATCAACTGATGAATGGATAAAGAAATTGTGGTTTATATACACAATGGAATACTACGTGGCAATGAGAAAGAATGAAATATGGCCCTTTGTAGCAACATGGATGGAACTGGAGAGTGTGATGCTAAGTGAAATAAGCCATACAGAGAAAGACAGATACCATATGGTTTCACTCTTATGTGGATCCTGAGAAACTTAACAGAAACCCATGGGGGAGGGGAAGGAAAAAAAAAAGAGGTTAGAGTGGGAGAGAGCCAAAGCGTAAGAGACTCTTAAAACTGAGAACAAACTGAGGGTTGATGGGGGGTGGGAGGGAGGGGAGGGTGGGTGATGGGTATTGAGGAGGGCACCTTTTGGGATGAGCACTGGGTGTTTTATGGAAACCAATTTGACAATGAATTTCGTATATTGAAAAAAAAGACACTTGAACGTTGCATATGTCTTTTTAGAAAAATGTTGAGTTTGGGGTCTTTGAGGAAAAGATCTCATTATTTTTCAGTAGCTCAAATATATCAAAATAAAAACAAAATGCCTAGCATCCTGATAGTTAAAATGTAGTTACATTAAAAGAAAAATCTCTAACTTTACTATATATTTGTGTTTCATTTATCCACATCAGTTATTTTATTCTCCAAATTAAATTTCTCTGAAATTTCTAGCAATAATAAAGGTGAGTCTGGATTTTACAGTTTCACTAAAGTTAAATATCTTAAGAGTAGAAAATCAAGGGGCAGGCAATAGTTGGAAGTTATGCATGCCTTCCAGAAAAATCCACATTTAATTCATTTGTACATTCAACTGGTGAGAATCTATTATCATTGGTATAATTTTATATTACAAATAATAGAATTATAGCACATCTTGTCTGAAGATGTTTCTAAAGAAAAGAGCCAAATATTTGTACTCAAGTGTAAAACTCCCTAATAGGGAATAATGTTCAAAAGTAAGGTGAAATAAACCTTACTGCACATTTTAAGGCTGTAAGAATTATTTAGTATTTGCTTCTGTTAAGAGCTAAGTACAAGCTAATCTTATTGTTGGCAGGAATGGAATTGCATGCTATACTAAATTAGAACTTAGTTCCACTTTAAGAGGAGACATTTTTGTACCTCTCTGAATACATGGTAGTCACATAATTATCAAGAAATAAAAACTTCCCCAATTATTTTACTGCCAGCATGAATATTTTGATATGCTCCTTCCTATATTATAAAATATTAACATTAAATGCTGGGAAATTCTATATTTCATCTCTCATGCTATACAGATTTCTCATGGAAAATGTACCACATACTATAAATTTGACATCATGAAGTAAGAAAAACAGTTTTAAAGTAGTTATTTAAATATGATTTTTAAGGACAAATTGCTATAAAACAGGGTCAGACTTGTTAAGGGCTCAGCAAGTAAATGGTTTAGGCTTTGCGAGTCTTTGTCACTACTGAATTCTGCCATGTATCACAAAAGCAGCCATAGGCAATATGTAAATGAAAGAGTAGTGCTGTCTTCTTTTTTTTTTTTAATTTTTTATACATTTATTTATTTATTTTTGAGAGACAGAGAGAGACAGAGCACAAGTGGGGGATGGGGAGAGAGAGAAGGAGACAAAGAATCTGAAGCAGGCTCCAGACCCCGAGCTGTCAGCACAGAGCCCGACGCAGGGCTCAAACTCACAAATCGCGGTATCATGACCTGAGCCAAAGTTGGACACTCAACAGACTGAGCCACCCAGGCACCCCTAGAGTAGTGCTGTCTTCTAATAAAACTTTATTTTCAAAAACAGGTGGTGGGTAGGATTTGGCCTCTTGGCCATCGTTTGCTGACTGGATATAGATGATAAAAACTTTTCACATTTTGTCTGTTTAACAAAGACGATTTTTAGGAAGCCTTGGTAGCTCAGTTGGGCGTCAGACTCTTGATATTGGCTCAGGTCATGATCCCAGGGTCATAGGATCAAGCCCCACATCAGGCTCCTCACTTAGCATAGAGCCTGCTTGAGATTCTTTCTCTCTCTCTCTCTCTCTACCTCTGCACCTCTCACTCCTCTCTAAAATATAAATAAATATATACATACATAAATACATAAATACATAAATACATAAATACATAAATAAATAGATTCCCTCCCTCTACCTTCTACCACCCCCACTTGCCCATGCATGTACTCTCTCAAAAAAATAATAATTAAAAAAAGAGATGATTTTGAACCATATTTCCCACTCTCTCTAGTTGTTATGTATTTTATATGTATAATATATAACATTATATATAGGATATGTTTATTAATATATATGTTATGTATTATAAATAATATATGTTTATATATTGAGATTTTTGAAGATCAAACACATGGGAAAGCACTTTAAAAACTAGAAGTATTGGTCAAAGGGTACAAACTTCCAGTTAAAGATGGATAAATTCTGGAAATCCGTTTTATAGCATGGTGATTACAGCTTATGATCTGTATTATACTTGTAAACTGCTGAGTAAATCTTAAATGTTTTCACCACAAAAAAGAAATAGTTATTATGTGATGTGATAGAGGTGTTAACTAACGCTATAGGTGGTTATCATTTTGCAGTGTATAAATGTATCAAATCAACATGCTGTACACAGTAAACTTACACAGTGTTAAATGCCAGTTATAGCTCAATAAGCCTGGGGGGGGGGAACTAGAAGTATTTCTGTCTATAAGTGAAAGGCAGTATGATAATAAAATGAGATGTTCAAATATTCATAGCTAAAATGGGTATTATCTACATTCAACCAATCAGGATGCCTTTCTAATATTATAGTTGGTGAAAATTATTTCATGTTTCTAACATGTGAGGAGATTTGACATATCTTCTTTTTAATTTTTTTAATGTTTATTTTTGAGAGAGAGAGAGAGAGAGAGAAAGAGAGAGCTAGCTGGGGAGGGGGCAGAGAGAGAGGGAGACACAGAATCTGAAGCAAGCTCCAGGCTCCAAGCCATCAGCACAGAGCTGACATAGGGCTGGAACTCACAAACTGCGAGATCATGACCTGAGCCAAAGTCAGATGCTTAACCAACCTGAGCCACCCAGGTGCCCCTGAAATATCTTAATATTATAATATATATAATAAATGTAATAAGTATATAATACAAATATATAAAGTGGTATTATTTATGACCTTCTGTATAATTAATTCTGTCATAAATGGGAAATTTGTTTGAACCTAATTTGGGATGTTTTAACATATTTGACATACATGGAACCAGTATCATTTCTTTTCCTCTACACGTGAAAAAATAGGAAGATACTAACTTTTTTTTTTTTTTTTTCAACGTTTATTTATTTTTGGGACAGAGAGAGACAGAGCATGAACGGGGGAGGGGCAGAGAGAGAGGGAGACACAGAATCGGAAACTGGCTCCAGGCTCTGAGCCATCAGCCCAGAGCCCGACGCGGGGCTCGAACTCCCGGACCGGGAGATCGTGACCTGGCTGAAATCGGACGCTTAACCGACTGCGCCACCCAGGCGCCCCAAAGATACTAACTTTTTACATAAAATATAATTCCCATAGCCAACAATGTCACTAGTTTACTGTAAAATCAGTGTCACTGCCATATTATTAATGGAGTTGACGAAGTTAGGAAAGAAAAAATGAGGTAAAGAAGTGGTAGTGACAACATGGCTGACAGTGAAGCTGATGTTCTCCTCACATGAAAAAGTCAAGAAAATGCTAAACCTGAAATTCTCCATGTAAACTGGGAAATGTGAGTTCTAACACAGACTAGTCAAATGACATTCCTTTACATTATTCCAATGTAAAGACTGTTCAGATTAAGAATTGTGATTTATCCATAATGGATTAAATAATTCAAATTAAACTGATTAATAGCTCACAGATTCACATTAAAACTTTTCTGCTTCAAAGATAACAAAATATTGCTTCCGAGTTTTAAAGAAATATTTTTTGTAGCTTTCCGAGTCTCAAAATCTTATTCTATATAAGTTGTGATAGCCACATTAAGTATTCTTAGAAATACTATCACCTTTAGGCAGTGACTTGGCTTTAAAATTATTTTATGATATATTACATAACAGAGGGAAATAATTCTAGTTAAGCAGGTACATATCACATAATTTACATTTTTAGAACACTTACAAGGGAGACCAAGGTGTTTTAAAAGATAAGGGAACTAGCGATTCCAGTAACATTATCACTCGTTTGAATTATGAACACTAGACAAGTTAGTGCTAATCAGATGTTTTTCTGACCTATATAAAATGATTCAACCTTCCCACATCCAGCTTTGAGAGAAAAATAAAAATATTACCAAATTGGTTTATCTTTTTCTCCAGGTCCAGGGATCGTCTCTCTTGATTCTCAAGTCTGATATGGATATGATGCATACTTCTAAATTAGTGCTTATCATATTACATCATGGAAACTTTATATTTTTATATGTATAAAATGAGCTTTAAGAACAGAGCTAGATCTTACAGCATTCCTAGTGCATAACACGGTACCTGGTACTCCCTCATACTTGATTGGTTAAATTGAATTAAAGACTATACCACAAGGAGCTCCACTGTCACTGATTTAACCTTGTTAAGATATATGGTTTCTCATCGTAGTAGCACCATACAAATAACTTTTCTAGAAACTATTCGGGGAGGCATGAGATGGACGAAGTTGTCTTTCAGAGTAAGGAAGGTACTGTGCTGAAATTTCCTAAGGTGCTCAATGAGCTTATATTTCAATTACTTCTTAATAAATGTTTTTAAGGAATAAGCTTGCACTACTGAAACCCACTATTATCTTGAGATAATCTATTGTTAGGAATACAGTTTAAGGAGGCCCTTAAACCCATACTTCTCTGTAGTGCACCCATAGGGCATTGAATGTAACCTATGCTACAGATTATCTTCTGCTATGAAAATAGATTAATACACCACACATATTTTTTAAGCAGGATGTTGGGAAGATGGTTTCCCACTAGAAACAAAGGAATTTGAACACATAATTCTAATATAGATTAAGTTTCCTTGAGAAAGAATACCTGGAAGAAGGAAGTAGGGGTGATTTCTCTCAATTGTTAATGAGGTTATTTTCCTTAGAAGTATACACTACCTATAGGCAAATATGACTTCCCCAGGCCGGAGGCATACATTATATTTAAAAGGATTTGGACCTATGCCTCACAATTAACAAGTACCAGCTTGTACATCTAAGGGGATACTAGTGGTTTGGGGCCAGTGTGTACATCATTGTGTATAAGCATTTGTGCTGCCTCTTCTTGACTTGTGACTTTCATAACTAGTAGAGAAGAACTGCTTCAACATTATACCCTTAAAATCAGGCCCCTGCCCTACCCCAAATTCTGCATTCCAGCCTAGCTGACCTCTCGTAAATACTGAATGTTCTGTGTCCTCCCTCACAGCCTGTACCTTTGCATGCAGAACATCCTCTCCACTCTTCTGCCTGCTATTTCCTTTGCTGAGGACACTCTCCACCACACCCAAGCCTCCTTCTAATTTCTACCCATACTTCAAGACCTGGTTTAGCTGTCAACTTCTGAGTAAGGCATCCCCAGCCCTTCCAGGCTCGGGTAAATACCCTTTTAACCATGCTCCAGAGCACCTTTATAGAACTGTCCATTCACTTTTGTTTTTCTGTCTATTCAAAGTACTATCTTGAAGACGGGGCCAGTTTCTATTATTATATCTCCAGCAATACAAAAACAAGGAGGCAGTATGGATATAGAGTGAAAATTTTGGACTTGCTAAGGCTGTATGGCTTGGTGGCAGTGTTACCTTCATCAACTATCAATCTTCCTATGGCTCCGTTTCATCATCTATAAAATACATGTAATACTTTGCAATACTTGCTGTTAATGAGTACTCAGATATGTATTTTTATAGTTAAAGAAACTGAAACATAAAAAGATTAAGTAACTTGCCCAAAGAAACTCAGAATAAGAGCATAACCAGGATTTGAACCCTGGCAGTCTGACCCCAGAGCACTCATTGATTCTATACTGCATTTCACTGTGTTTCCTAACTCCTAGAATTAAGTTGTCAGTTCTACTACATAAGGATGTTGTATTTGATGATCTTCGTTTTTATGTATTTTCACCTTTCAGCACGTTCATGAGACACTTGTGTTTTCTGTTTAGAGTAAACTTAAAAGAAATTTATGCAGATTCAGAAAGGATTTTAATAACAATTCCTTCTTCAAATATGTATTTTATTCCAATTTGTGGAGCACTATCAAATATTTAGAAGAATTACAATTTTCTTAACTCACGAGTCTTTATCATAAGCCTTAATACATACATGCACTAAATTCTTGCTTCCCTTCTAGTTGGACCTTGATACTAAATGCTCTCATTTAAATTATTACCTCCTCAGACTCCCAAACTATCCTAGTGTGTCTGGGAGGCTCCAGGCTCACTCATGCAGGAAGCCAAATCCCTCTGCTTTCTGCCCTTATTATTCCTTTTGTCAGTGTATTTATTCTAAAAAATCTATTTCCATAATTGTTGATTCTTATTTCTGTTTTCAGAGAAAGATCATCTCCCAAAAAACCTATAGATAGGAGATGAAACAAACATACAAACTATGCTAAGAATCAAAACTCCCTTTATGCTAAAATTCTCAATTCTAAATAACCCCTCTTCCTTTCAAAAGTGGTTTAACTTTCCTTGAAGAGATCAGATAGTTGTTGTGGTCTTGCATGTGAAGGGTTTAGACTTCATGTTGTAGTCATTGGAGAGCTACTGATGATGTGAAAGTATGGTGTAAAACACTTCACAAAGATTCAGCTGACCAGGGACAGCAGAGACTTGGAAGGGAACCAGGGATTGAGATAAAACTTAAGACTGTTGCAGATGCAGGTGTTCTCGCTTGGGGAGGGACCAAGAGAATGAAGAGGGATGCTTTTGAAAAATAGGGTGAAGCAAGGATCCACGTACTGCCTGACAGGATACCGGAGGCCAGGGAAGAGGGAAGGGGAAAAGCCATATTTTATCTGCTTTCAGACTGAGTGACCAAAAGATGACATACACAGAGATGAGAAGAGCTGATTTGGGCAGCAGGCACGGAAACTGGTTCAGGGTGCTGAACAAGGAAAGGAGAGAAAGTGAGTAATGCGACTACAGACATGTTTTATATAAGGCACTACATCTGCATCTTATATTTTTCAAACAAAAGCAAGCTTGAGTTGAAAATTAATATAGCCTAAAAGCCTATTATTAAAAATTCTGTTTCTCCTAATTTCTAAATCATAAAAAACATGAGTTATTAACTCTTTAAAAATAAGATACCTAATTTAGTCCTGTAAAAAACTGAAGATGCTTTTAAAAATATCCAGCAAGTATTGAGACATGTCATATAACATTTCTTTCTAGAAATGATGTATTGAGAAAACAACTTCTCAACTTCTCCACTGGCCCTAAAACAGTCCTTTCATTGTATGTACTCTGTCCAGTAAATGAATGAATGAGAATACAGTCAGTGGGCAGTTAGTTTTAAACTGTACAAAAGTGACAAAAAAAATCAAGAGGCTAATTTTGGAGCTGTCCACATATTAATGACAATTTGTCAAGAACATGCTAAGGGAGCAAGACCCAATACAGAAAAGCAAAGGGTCTGGGAATATATCTTGTGCTATACCTATTTTTAAAGTGTGGAGAGAGCAGTGAGACCCAAGATATAAGGTAGAGTAATGTCACAGAAATGGAAAAGTATAAAGAATAAAGGGAGGACTGTGGTGGTAAATGCAATAGGAGACTAGGAAGGTGGGGGGACTAGAAAAAGTTGCTTAATGTGTGTATATTCTAGTAGAAAAGCCAATGAGTAGGAGAGTGGAAACTGCTAAAATAACAAAACTGAATATATGCATAAAGAAACCATGTTATACACCCATGATTTACGTTGGTTTGCTTCACAAATGCAGGTAATTGCAGATCAGCTCTTTCCTGCATTCTGCACCCTGACAATATATAGGGTTTGCTTAAATTCTCAGTGCAGCTAACCATGTATCATTGTGCCAATCACAATCCAAGAACCTTTCTTTATTTGCCAGGTATTGTTTGAACATTAAAAAATAAAACCAAGTGACGCAAGTAGCTTTTCTGTGGCTATATTGTTTGCCGAAGCTGTGATTGGATAAGATCCAGTAATACCTTTAGGATGGGCCCAGAAATAAGTAAAAAAGCAATGTGTATTTTGATAGAGACCTCTAAACAAATCACATGAGTTCATAGCTTTAATCAATCTTAGGAATCAGAGCCCAGCTCATTTCCAGTGAAAAACATTTAAAGCCACAGGAGGTCAAATGACTTGCCCAAGTTCACCAAACTAGTCATTGGCAAAGCTAGAACCAGAAATCAAGTGTAATTCTTGTTCCCTGCTTGTTTTATAAGCCATACTGCCTTCAACTGAATTCATAAAACTCCCAAATGCCATTTCAGCTGTGACATGTTCTAAAGCTCTTTTTTTTTTCTATGTAAACCAATCTGGTCACAACATGCAAGTAGTGTCCAAGGCATTCTGAAATTAACATTTTTTTCTCTTCCAAACTAACTCTTGGTAAGCAAAATTTTAATCAAATATTTAATATCAGGTGTTTAAAACAAATTAGTTCAGTTGAACAGTTTCTCAGATTTTATCTGCCTGTTGTTTAGATTCACAGGTTAAGAACTAGAAAATGTTTTACCTTTCCATGAGGACTTTGGCATGGTTTCAATGACTAATACAATTCACATTTAAGAATGAGTATTTTTTTGAGTACATATCCTTTTACAGTAAAACAGTCGAGATAACATTAACTCAAGTTTTTGTTAGGGAAAGCCTGTTAATATTTTCTCCCTCTCCCTCTCTGTCCTTGACAAATAAAACAAGGCTTTAAAGATATTAAAAACATGTGATTTTGTTTTTAAAACTGTGCTTTTTAAACTGTAGCCATCACTGTCATCCCACGTAAAGATGCTTGTTGTTAATAGTAGGAACAATATCTGACTTGGGTTCATTTGGTTTTCATCAGTGTTTACAGTTCAGATTTTATTTTGTTTTTCACAAGACCATTTTGTATCACTTCAAACTAACATTTAACAACACCTTAGCAAAACAACCCAAAGTTGATCCAGTACCCATTACATGTGTACACACACACAAACACACATATACACCTTTTGCAAATGTAGGGTATCAGTAGATAAAAGAAAATGGTCGCCTGATACTCTTCTTGAAAGTTCATCTCTCAGGCCTATCTAAACAGAGGGAAGACCCATGTAAGTATTATAAAGCAATAACAAAGAAGACCATTTAGAATAAGAGCTAATTTATTTCTTTTTAAATTTTTTTTTTTTTTTTTTTTTTTTAAATTTTTTTTTCAACGTTTATTTATTTTTGGGACAGAGAGAGACAGAGCATGAACGGGGGAGGGGCAGAGAGAGAGGGAGACACAGAATCGGAAACAGGCTCCAGGCTCTGAGCCATCAGCCCAGAGCCTGACGCGGGGCTCGAACTCACGGACCGCGAGATCGTGACCTGGCTGAAGTCGGACGCTTAACCGACTGCGCCACCCAGGCGCCCCTCTTTTTAAATTTTTTTAATGTTTATTTTTGAGAGAGAGAAAAAGCACGCACGTAAGCATGAGTGGGGGAGGGGCAGAGAGAGGGAGACACAGAATCCAAAACAGACTTCAGGCTCTGAACTCAGCCCAGAGCCTGACACAGGGCTCGAACTCATGAACTGTGAAATCATGACCTAAGCCGAAGTCAGATGCTTAACCAACTGAGCTGCCCAGGTGCCCTGCCCTTAGAGATAATTTACTTCCTAATTTTTCTTTAGAATTCCTAAGGTTTTCTGCAGTTCATTGCTTATGTGGTTATGAAGTTATGCAAGCCAAGAGAACACACAGAGGAGTCTAACTAGCCAGGTAGATTTTGGCAGATACCATAGTTTTAGAGCTTCAGGAGACCATGGGAGGTAGATACAAGGCTGGGAGGGGCACAACGTTATTATACTTTAGGCTAGAGTCCAGGGAAGTCATATAAGGCCAAGCACAGTTGCCAAAAGCCATCATTCTAGGTAACCAAGGCCCAGAGTCCAGGAAGTTAGAGCGAATTGGAAAGAAGGATTCTGGAGAACAGGTGACACTTTGTTCTTTCTGATCTGTGTGGCCATTACAGGCTCCTGTTGTTGATTGTTACCAGAAAGAGGTCAGAAGTCAGCCTGGGAATTCTGCCTCTCACTGAAGCAGAGAAATCAGGATCACTTGGTGTAGATTTTTGCCATTTTAGATCACTAATGACTGACTTTTCTATTTCAAACTATGCTGGTAACCTTGAAAGGAGGCTACTGACTATATATCTATCATATTCTTGATATGCCTATTAAAGCTAACAAGATTTAAATTTGAAATAATAAAATGTCAGTAGTTTGTAGTAAGTCCATCATTTCACAATCTGTGCTATCTTGGGTAGGTCATATAACCTCGTTGATTCTCATTTTGTCTGCTTATAACAGAAGGTTTAATGCCATTCAATTTACAAAACACTGATCAAACTAAAACACTAATCCCTGGACCAGAGTCAGTACTTGATATAAATTACTTCCCTTAATTCACTTACTCTTTTGTTAGCCAACAAATACTTACTGAGGACACTACTATGGGCCATTGTAGATTCTAGGTTCTGGAAACAGGGTGGTGAGCCAGCAAGATGTTCTTTTCCCCAAGGATCTGGCATTTCTGCTTGCTTCCTTTGTTTGTGTACATATGCCAATTACCCACTTTCTTCTTCACAAAGTAATAATATGTTTGAGAACATGGTTAGGTAATAAGGAAACCCATATATAGTTACAATGATCATGGTCCAGTGTGTGGATCACTTAAAATATCAGTAAAATATCTTGACTCGTTACAGATTCTGGAAAACCCGATAATGACAAATTAAATTTACTACTTCAAGTTATCCAAGATTATTAAATATAGTATAGAACTGGGTAGTTCAAATACATGTATTTGTAATATCTGCTCAAACACCGGGTTCATTTTACTAAACAATTCTTAACTGCACATTGTATTTCTTGATGTCTTCCTCTATTACCTACACTCCAGTCTGTCACTTCTCTACTTCCAAAATACAGTAGCTGGAACATTACCTCTTAAAAATTAAAAGCCACAATCACACGTAAAAATTATTTTTTTCTTATTTGCATGTTTCATTTTCTTGATTATCTCCTTTCAATATCACTGTGTCAAAAAAGTAAATACAGTTAAATACTCTATGTTCAAAAGACTTAAACTCTCTCATTGCCAAAGATAGTTGGCAGTTCACAGATTAAAGGGTTATAAAGTTTTAAGAAAATCCTTCCAAAATGCATACAAGAGCAGCAAGGAGACTCCAGGGAAGACATGTGAAACCACCAATGAAGGTAGGAGACACAAAACTGAAGGAAGCATCCCCATGTCAGCCCCCTGCTAGGCTCTGCTCAGCAGGAGATAATGTTCTTCATTTTTCCACAATACACAGCAATATAGTAGGAGGTGAAATGAAGTTGATTCTTCAGTACGTAAGGAAACTTGACAGCTTCCCAGGCCTTTCCTGAGAGGAACTTCAATCTCATTAATTTATAGTTATCATTATGTATTTGAAGAATGTAGATATCTACGGTCAACTAATCGTTGAAGTACACCCAGTGACAAATATGGTATATTGCTCATCCTTTTCGATTATCCATAAGGTTATACCTCTTTCTTAGATAATAGTTACAGGATTGCATATTAAATTTTCCATATCTTTAAAATATACGTAGGCAACAGTGCTTGGTGCACACGTACACACACACACACACACACACACACACACACACACAGGCAAGATGGGCCTCTGATCTCTGGGCCTTAGGCATCAGAGAATCTCTCTGCACATCCTCTAACTATAGCTCATTGCACAAGACAAAGAATTCAGGAACTCAAGGATTGTGCCCATCCAGAGCCTGAGCCATGCCCCCTTCTATGCCTTCTCTGGTTACCTAATATCCCAGAATTCCCCACCCAAATGGCCATGGAGCCTACTTCAGCTTTTTCCCCAGGACTGTTTCTAAGCATGGATTGTTCTATCTATGTGGAACTCCCCTAGGTTTGAGGGATGCCCAAGCAGCAGCTGTTTGCAGGGGATCAGATATGTGGGTTGATGTGGCCACCTGTATAATCTTGAGGTCTCTCACCTTGTCTTTAGACCTCTCACCTTGTGGGATAGAGCTGGGAATGGGAAGAGAAGGGGGGCTGGGCTGTGTAGTTTTGAGTAGGCTCTCCCAGGATTTCCACTTTTTAAACATGAAACTCCAAGGTATCAAACAATTTTAACTTTGAATTTTGCCTGAAGATAACTTTAAGGTAGGAAGACAGAATACACTTCATTTACAGATACTTACCACAATTTATAACTAGATATATTGTATGTGGTCTCTCTTTGTACTGTTTTTCAGATCCCACAAATGTTAGCGAAGGGGCTGTATGTATATACATATATATATATATATATATATGTATATATATATATAAGTTAATTTTCCCTATTATTTCTGATAAATGAATTTCCAAGAGGATGTCAAAAGATCTCTAAATTTATAAGGTGTGCTTCAGAGTGATTTCATACTAAGTCCACATTACTTTGGATTGCTTTTCCCAACATGTCTCAGCAAAACATTATACAACCTGATTAAACAAAGCCTCATTCCCACACAGCTCCACCTTCCTTACTTGGCAGATTTAATCTGGTGACACCCTTTAAAGACCATTATTCCAGCCACATTTAAAAGAAATAGCCATTACAACTCAATATAACTTTCTTTTCAAGGTTATATTCTATTTCTGACCACAGGGCAGGTAAAACCAAAGAAAAAATATCCCTAAAGGAATAATACACTTTAAACTTTTCTTCCCACTCTTCCTCTCCTTTTTTTAAATTTTTTTCTTTTTAACATTTATTTTTGAGAGAGAGAGAGACAGAGACAGAGAGAGACAGAGTGCGAGCAGGGATGGGGCAGAAAGAGGGAGACACAGAATCTGAAGCAGGTTTCAGGCTCTGAGCTGTCAGCACAGAGCCCATTGTGGGGCTCAGACTCACGAACTATAAGATCATGACCTGAGCCGGAGTCGGACGCTTAACTGACTGAGCCACCCAGGCACCTCTCCTTTTTTTTTTTTTTTTTTAAATCAAAGCCACACAAATTAACCAAACAAGACTAAAAAAAAAAAAAAAAAAAAAAAAAAAAAAAGCAAAATAGAAACAAAGTTGAATACCATTGAATACCATGGGATCATTCTGAATATTTATCTCCCTAATACTTCTAAGTCATAATAATGCAATAATACATGAGTAAATATTTATTAACAATTCTCTACAACCCTAGCATTTGCTCCTAGATAATAGCAGTCAAAGGATGTATGTATAATACAGCGTGGAAAATAAGACACAAGAAATGCTAGGCAAGGCAAGATAAAAGGTTTTAATGTGAGTTCAGGGGCAAGAAGGATTATTTTACTTTAGGCAGTGGGTAGGAGTTGAATATATTTTGCGAAAAGACATCAGGGCATTCCCTGATTACTTTTTAATTTAGTTTAGGGCCGTCTGGAATATTACAAGTTTAAATATTGAAGGTATTAAAGTACCTTGCTTTCGTATATCCAGGCCACTTAAGATTTGCCAACTGCCTAAGGCAATCTGCAACAGAGATCACAAAAATGGGCAAGGAGGAATAGAGAAAGGTCAGGCATTGATTTTCAGGGCATTAGTCCGGAAAACTGATGACTTTTTAAGAAAAATAATGGACTGCAAAATGCATTGAAATTTTCATAGTAAATATATCTTCTCTTTGAATATTGATATTTAGTGGGAACATAATATATAGGCAATAGCAACTGATTTTCTAACATTAATTCCAATGAGTCATTGAATTTTCCATGTTATATGTGGCATAACTGATGAACTGACCCATGATACACACCCAGTGTGTCATAGCCAATGATGCTCAAGGTAGGCTGTTCATAAGCCATACACATTCCTGAACATACAGCTCCTTGAAATTGAGTCAGAATGCAAACACATTACCATAAATTTTTGAGACCTGACTATCTTTAACTGCTTAAACCATTGTCAAGTCCCTAGTGAAAGCTCTGAACCACAAATATGGCCTAACAAATTATGATTTGGGAAATATCACCACAGACATTCAGTTTAATTTGTTGAATTGAAATGAAGTTGCAACATTAGAAAGGGTGCTTCAGCAGAATGCAAAATGCAATGTAGGAAAATGTTTTTTTTCTTTGTTGTTTTTGTCTTAGTCTTAAATTTATCTAATTTTGAACATTATTCAGACTGAATCTTCCTAGGTATGGTAAAATGTACACTCCTTTATGGCAAATTAGTTGTAGAAAAGAAACTATGGTGAAAGTGGAATTTGTACAGAAATTATGCTGTTTGTTTTAGAAATACAGAGGGAGTGGGAAAATTGGAGCTGAGCCAGGTATGTACCCTCTCAGGTCACTTGCCCTTGTTCCCACTGCATGGAACACTCTTGCTTAGTATATCTGCATAGATACTTTCCTACAACCTTCCAGTTTCAGACTAAATGTTGCCTTAATCAAAGAGACCTCTGACCACTCTTTATAAACTAATAACCTCTTTGTGCGTCACTCTCTCCCTCTAACTCTACTTATGCTTTTAATTTATTTAATGTTTATGTATTTTTGAGAGAGAGAAAGAGCACAAGTTGGGGAGAGGCAGAGAGAGAGGGAGACACAGAAACCAAAGCACACTCCATCCAGGCTTCGTGCTGTCAACACAAAGCCCAAAGTGGGGCTTGAACTCACAAACCGTGAGATCATGACTTGAATGGAAATCAGTTGCTTAACCAACCTAGCCACCCAGATGCCAGCTTTTAATTTTTTTTAATATGCTTTTAATTTAATGTTCTTCTAAACATGTATCAAAACCTTGCAAATTCTATATCTACCTGGGTATTTTTTTTTTTAATTTTTGCTTCTTCTCCCTAAAATATGTTTCTTGAGGACAAGGGCTGTTTAGTTCATCATTATATTTCCAGTATTATGTCCACAACACATAGTACAGTAAGTACTCAATACATTTTTCTTGATGAAATGAATGGATAATTGCTAGCTCTTTGTAGGTCAAGATTAATTACTTGTAACAGTTCTCACCCATTTTAACTTTAAATATGTAAATGATATATTTACTTTGGGTAAGAGAAATTCATCCAAACACCTGAAATATTCAACAGAACAACACTCACAAATTATTCAGAAACAAGAAGAGAAGTACAGTGTATACAAATCTATAGAACCAAATACTAGTACCTGAAGCCTCTCAGGGTGGAATTTGCTTACTAGAAACTCAGTGATGGATAGCTAATATAACTGCTAACTTAATAGCTTCATAGGTATGGTTTAAAAGCATATGTAATTTTGACAAATGGTGCTGGAATAACTGGTATCTATGTGAAAAAGAATAAAGTTAGACACTGACCTCACACATGTACAAAAATTAATGCAAAATGGATGCTAGACCTATAGTTAAAAGCTAAAATTATAAAATTCTTAGAAGAAAACATAAGAGTAAACCTTTGTGACCTTGGGTTAGACAATATTATCTCAGATACAACTCCAAAACAATGAGCAATTTAGACTTCCTCAAAATTAAAAACAATTGTGCTTCAAAAGAAACCACAAAAAAGTGAATAGACAACAAATAGAATGGGAAAAATATATGTAAATCATATATCTGGCAAATAACTTATATCAAGACTATATAAAGAACTCTTACAACTGAATAATAAAAAGACAAGTAACACAATTAAAAATGGGCAAAGGATGTGAATAGATATTTCTCCAGAGAATGCAAACAATGGCCAATAACAATGGAATAAACAATGGCACATGAAAAGGTGATCAATATCATTAGTGATTAGGGAAAAGAAAGTCAAACCCATGATGAGATAACACTTCACATCCACTAGGATGGCAATAACAAGTGTTGGTGAAGATGTAGAAAAATTGGGATTCCAACACATTACTAATGGGAATAAAAACTGGTATAGCCACTTTGGAAACAGTTTGGCAGTTCCTCAAAATGTTAGACATAAAATTACCATGTGATTCAGCAATTCTACAACAAAATATATACCCAAGAAAACTGAAAACATATATCCACACAAAAACCTGTCCAGCAATATTCATAGTAGCATTATTTGTGATAGACAAAAAGTAGATATGACCCAAATGTCCATCAACTGATGAATAGATAAACAGTGGTGGTACATCCATATAATAAATTGTTATTTGGCAGTAAATGGGAATGAAGTACTACAAGATTCATACTACAACATGGATGAATCTTGAAAATATAATACTAGGTGAAAGAAGCCAGTCACAAAAGGTCACATAGTATATGATTCCATGTATATGAAAAGTCCAGAATAGACAAATCTGTAAAGCCAGAAAGTAGATTATGTATTATTACCTAGTGTTGGATTGGGGTTATAGGAATGGGGAATGACTGCTGATGTGTACTGGGTTTCTTTTCAGATGATGAGAATGCTTGAAAATTAGATACTAGTGATGACTGCACAACTGAGAATAACTAAAAATTACCCAACCGTACACCTTAAATACGTGAATTTTATGGCATGTAAATTACATTTAAATAAAGCTATTTAAAAAAAAAACATAAGTATGAAGCACAGCTGTATAGCAAAGTATCACCTTAAGTTGTGCTACTTAATTGGGTTCCATGGAGAAGCATGAAACCCACTCCTGAAGGATGCAGTTTATACAAAGGCAATGGAATTCTTCCCTTCAGGGCCACTTCTATTCAGAGGCAGAGCAAGAGCCTGAAGTTAAGAGGTGTTCAAAAGCCCATTTGCTCAAGTTTTCTCCTCAGCTTGTTGTTTCAGGGTTTGAAATGCCTTTTATAGGTCATCTTGTGGAATAAGTCATGAAGGACCTTATTAAAATAGCAACACTGAAGGTGGAAATGCATAGTACATTAACTTGTAAACACTCATAAGAATAAGCTTATGAACTTACTTAGCCAAGCATTTCAGTAAGGCCCTACAGGAGTGAATTAATTAAAACTGAAGGGAAGAGAAAAAGATTTGGAACCTGGAACATTGCCTGAAGCACTGATTTTAGAAATAAAATCTGAGAAACATCGACATAAAATGTAGGGTGGAACTAAAGATTAGTTTTAGTATGTCATAATTTACCTTTTCTACCATGTAAATAAACTCTAGCCACATATATTAGACTCATACCTTTTGTTCTTTAAGCTTTAGTAGGCAAGTGGTAAATCTAGGGTTATAAATCATAATCCTTGGCAGTGGAAAGCCACTGAAGTGTTTTGAAGAAAGGGAGTGTCATGATCTGGTGTTGTAGAAATATCTTCTGGCTACAGTGTGGAGAAAAGATTTGTGGGAACGAGATTGACTGTAGGGAGATGGTGGAGGGACCAACAACCCACAAAGATGGTATGAAGATGACTTCAAAGAGAAAACATCTGCAGAAAGAAATCTTATCTGTGCTACCCTTACATGATTAAAGCAGGGCTTTATGAGCATGGTTATCACAAACCTCCTCTCCAGGGAAGTCTCGACTCAGGGAGGCAACTGGCCTTGGGCACTAGGACATTCTAAAAAATTGTGTAAAGAAGTCTCATCAGAACCTTCCATCTTTTGAAGGCCTAAATTCACACTCCTTTATTAAGCTGGTATATAAACCCTTACTCCTACTTGTTCAGGGAGTCAGTTCTTATGGGGTGTTCTCACAGGCATGTGAAAATAATTTTTTCTATTAATCTACTGTCAGTTAATTCACAGGCCCCCAATCACATTGACCTAAATTGGTAGAGGATAAATGTTTCCTCCCAACAGTAGGTTAGGAAGCCATTACACTAAGCTAGTAAAAAGACCATGCTGGTTTGGATTAGGGTAGCAGCAGAGCGAAGAGAGGTGTTTCAAATAGAATCAACAGGGTTTGGGATGTGGATATAGTCAGGACGGAATAGGGAGAATGTGGGAATGAATCCTAGGTCTCTTCCCAAGGCCCTTCAAACTTAATACTCTGCAGGCTGAATAGACTTCAAAATATAGAATGTGGTATAACACCTGTATGTGTGTGGGCAGATAACTCAAAAGCAGATGGCACAATTCCTCATGGAAAAACTGCCTTGTTAAGCAGAAACACTTTGATGAGCCATCATTGGCTCTGCACTTGGAGCTTGTCAAAAATGAGCTTAAAATTGGACAAAGAGGGGCGCTTGGGTGGCTCAGTCGGTTAAGCGTCGACTTCGTCTCAGGTCATGATTTCACGGTTTGTGAGTTTGAGCCCCCTCTGTGCTGACAGCTCGGAGCCTGGAGCCTGCTTCAGATTCTGTGTCTCCTTCTCTCTCTGGTCTTTCCCCTCTTGAGCTCTGTTTGTGTGTCTCTCTCTCAAAAATAAATAAACATTAAAAAAAAAATTTTTTAATTGGACAAAGGAAAAATTGCCCACATAACAAAGTGAGAAGAATATTTTGCTTCAACAAGAGATGGATGAATCAAGTGTTTCAAAACCAGGAAAATCAGTGGGAGATTACAGGAAATAGGGAAGATGGCCCAGCAAGACATCAGGAGCTAGATCCTGAGCAAAAGTGCTGGCTACTAGGGATCACTGCCAGTGAACAGGGATGTCTGCTGTTCAGTGTAACATTATTTGCTGTGCTGTGGTATAATGTCCTCATATCTTAAGATATAACCCAAATCTTTAACCCAACTGCCTGGTATGAAAACCCATGTGTTTCACATTTGGGTCCATGCAGAATGGATAGAAGAGGATAGCTAGGAAAGGAAGGATGTAAAAGGCATAATTTAGCAATAGTAGAAACTGAGAACAAGGAGTAAAGCAGTGAGGATGTACCCCTTGACATTCACCACATCTGATGGGAAGTGGGGGAGGAGGTGGGGGATGGCAGCAGGGGAAACCAGAAAATTATATGTGAAACTCATGGTCGGAGCAAAAGCTGGGCCATTTCCAGTCAACTATTGTATAACAAGGCAACTCTCAGAAAACTGAATGACTAGAACCATCAGGCAGCTATTCACATGAGTGAATACCTAAATGAGAATATTTTACATTCTTTTCAGAAATCTAACTTCTGAATTTCTTTATCCTTCATATCTGTGCAAAACTGAATGTATTCCTCTATTTGTGAATGTAGGTTACATGGGACACACATCTAATGGCTCAGAGTATTAAAAGACCTGTTATTTGTATCATGTGCCAATTAGGTGAAAGCTGAGTGTTGAAACACAAAAAAATAATTTCTGGGGTAAACAATACTGGATCATTTTCAGTCTGCAGATCATATTCATTCATCTTATGACTCTTCTTAGTAGTTCATCAAGGTATAGGTTTTTCTTAATTAAGACTTCTGGGGACACCTGGGTGGCTGTCAGTTAATCATGTCTGACTCTTAATCTCGGCTCAGGTCATGATCTTGCCATTCATGAGATTGAGCCCTGTATTGGACTCTGTGCTAACAGAGCTGAGCCTGCTTGGGATCCTCTGTCTCCCTCTCTCTGCCCCTCCCCTGCTTGCATGCACTCTCTCGCTCTCAAATAAATGTATTTTTAAGAGACTTCTGAACTAATTAAAATGTCTAAATTCCAATTATAAAACTAATGGCTTCTTACTTGGAATATATACTAAGTCAGTGAAATAGATTTTGGAAAAAATATATTGAATGTCTTATCTAATGTTTTAAAATTTGTTTTCTTATTGCTTGAATTATTCTCCAGAGAGGTCTCCTTGAAGCACAGCAATTTAGAAAATAAATGATATACCTGGAAATCTTGCAAAAAAATATGTTCTTCATTCAAGATTTCCACAGAGACATTACTATATTCACCAAGTTACTGGCTTTTACTGTGGTTACCACCGTGAATCCAATGAAAAATAGACTGTTTTCTCTTCCTATTGAGTTCAATATTATCTGAAGTATATTCTTAATTTTCAAATAAGAACTAACAGAACATACCATGAAAACAAACTAGAAGATTGAAATTGAAGGGTTTTTGAAGTTGCAAGCCACAGATGCTGTTTCAGAATGTCCTCTGAATTTGTGTATTCCACGCATAAAAGGCATAGAACTATTTATATTATTTTGGTTCTATAATATGGATAAATTTTTTAACTTGGCATAATCAGGTTTTATAGATACTGTGGAAATTTTTAAATTAAATTTATCTTTTCAGAGTGATAGAAAAATATACACATAAGCATTATAATTGGTTACCAGCTATTCCTGGAGCTATTATCTGTCCATGTACAATTATTTACAATGGTTAATAATGCTCAATGGTGTCACTGAGCTAACCTAAACTTCATCAGCCTGACATAATAAGTAGATGAGAGTTAAAATAAAGTGGTGTCTTTGAAAGATTTAATGTGTCACCAAGACTGATTCTTAACATCATCTAATAGAAAAGATATGCTCCTAGATCATTCACATGAACCAAGTCTACATTGGCATAAATTTAGTAGGCTTTCCACATACAGCTTTTAAGTAAAACTCACTATCTCTCAGATTTGTGATGGCAGGAAATTTCTGCAATAGCTCCACAAAATGGGAAGTGGACAGAATGTTTCTGTTTTTAGACATAAAAATTCAGGAAATGAAACATAACTAGATCTTTTATATGCGCTCCTTTCTCAGTCTGTTAATAATACTGTCTAACCAAAACTGGATATTTTATTAATATTGGAACTTTCCAATAGTTTCCAATAGCTATAGGTGTGTCTGCCATTTGAGGAAAGCTCAAAAATAGCAGGAGGTTTATCAATAAAATATTCTCTTATTTTCCCCATACTCAAAGCCATTAATAAAAAGAGAAAATATTCTATTTGTACATATGGAATAAAATCATTAAAAGTAAATGTGTAGGGGTGCCTGGGTGGCTCAGTCAGTTGAGCATCCGACTTCGTCTCAGGTCATGATCTCGTGGTTGACGAGTTCAAACCCTGCGTTGGGCTCTGTGCTGACAGCTCAGAACCTGGAGCCTGCTTGGGTCTCTGTGTTTCCCTCTTTCTCTGCCTTCCCACTCATGCTCTGTCTCTTTATCAAAAATCAATAAATATTAAAAAAAATTTTAAGTAAATTTTTAGCAATATTTTCTTCCTGGAGTATATTTTCAACTTTGTGTGTGTGTGTGTGTGTGTGTGTGTGTGTGTGTGTGCGCGCGCGCGCGTGTGTTTTGAGGATTTTAACAAAGGAGTGTTAGGAAAAAATACCTGGCATTTGCAGAAGTAATCACATTTATCCCCCAAATATGAGGAAAAGTAAAAAGGTATAATTCAATTCCAATGTTAACTACTAACTTCAGTTAGCTGTTGTTTCTTAAGAAACTAACACATGATATGTTATTCAGTATTCTATTTTAAAATAGAGCAGGTTTTGGGGTGCCTGGGTGGCTTAGTTGGTTAGGCATCCAGTCAGGTCGCTTTAGCTCAGGTCATGATCTCACAGATCATGGGTTTGAGCCCCACGTTGGGCTCTGTGCAGAACAGCTCAGAGCCTGGAGCCTGCTTCGGATTCTGTATTTCCCTCTCTCTCTGCCCCTCCCCTGCTCGTGGTCTGTCTCTCTCTCTCTCTCTCTCTCTCTCTAGGTTTTTTTTTAAATAGAACAGGTTTCGAGTCATGAAACTGGTCAAAAGTGGGAAAAATAAAAGATTATAGCTTAGAATTTCTCTCCCTTTCAGCTTTAAAAACATAAGTTTTGGGTGAAACTTTACCCAAGTTAATATACCTACTAAAGTTCTGAGTCACTGATGTTAGCCATTTGCAGCATTTGTGGAGTGGGAGAAATGAGAAAAATTCCTAACATGTTTCTCTCCCACTGCCCTTTCTTCATGCTAAAGGTCACAATTTTGCTTTATGATAGATTGCATTATAGATTGTTGGAGCTAAAAGAGACTCTTTCAGTAATCTAGGCTCATATTCTTATTCAATACAGAAGAAGAAACTGAGGCCCAGAGAGTTTAAATGACTTGCCCAGGACCACAAACTAAAAATAATGGGATAGGAGCTAAAAAAAATATAGAGCAGGAAAGAGTTTTCTCTTTTAATTGTTTTTTTGTTTGTTTGTTTCTGGTTCTTAGTTCAAATAGGTTAGCCCTATAAGAGATTAATTCAGGTAAGCCAGCTAAAAATACTTGTACTTGTTGTTTCTGAATAAAACAAGAAGGGGAAAAAAAATCATAGGAATGAAAGCATAGGAATGAAGAGAGAAATGGCCCACAGAACAAATGAGACACAGCATATGTGCTTTGGTTTTTAAGCCTCTGGGCCAAAATCACACTTACGATCTTGGTAACCAAAAAGAATCTTGTTCCTGGAATGCTTGTAGAGACCTGAATTAGTCATAAGCTTCTTAGAAAAGAATTTATCCTTTGTTTGATATTGCAATGATTCTTGATCAGAAAGGCAAGCAAGCCTCTTTTATTGTTATAGGCCTAGTCATACTCCAGTTGCTGGTGTAACAAATCCCTGGGAAACCTGTGACTAAAGAACCATGTATTTTGAATGATTTTAGTATGGATTAGATGATCTCATAAGGTCCCTCGCAGCTCTGTCATTCTTTCTCTATTGGTGCCAGCACAACAAACCTCATATGCATGTTTCAGGGAATTAGGCTAGCCAGCAATGATAGAATTTCTAATTATAGACTTATTCAACTGGGGAAATAACTATAGAAAGTTTATTTCAGAGTGTTGCTAGAATCATTATTCTGAAAGGTTTAAATGAGGAGGACTCAAATGCCCACATCCAGGACAAAACAATTCAAATGAAGTCATTGCCTTTGCACCAAATATTTGGACCATTTGATAACTTAAGTGATAAGTCTAGCTTCTGGTTTTCCTTCTGCTCCATTACTTCCTCCACCCTGACACGTAAATCTGTTCCTGCCTGTAGCCAAAGGCTAAAAATTCCTTTCTAATCTACTTTCACAGGTAGGAGACTGACCAAAAGAACTATTTGGTCCTTAATTAAAGCTTTCCATTTTGCTAAAAGATAAGAAAGAAGCACCCTACCTTTATCTCTGAAGTCTCTAGGAACAACTTTAGCTTCATATTATATTAAAATACAACATTCAAAATAATATCTGGCATCTTCTTGACATTCCACAGGCATTCTTGAAATAAATGATGCCAACAGTAGCTAAAAATGGTGAAGGAAATTACAGAAGTATTTGACTATCATCCAAAAGATTCCAACAGAGGAAAATTTCCCTCCACCCCGCAAGCATCTTAAGGCTTGGTACCAAAGAATGCTAAAGATTTTAACTGGCTGGCAAAATACATAGCAGGTGGCAAAATATTTTTTGACTTGGTAGCTGGACAGTTTCTTTTTCTTTTCTTTCTTTCTTTCTTTCTTTCTTTCTTTCTTTCTTTCTTTCTTTCTTTCTTTTATACTTGACTGTATTATAAGCAAAAATAGTAATTAGAAAACAACAAAAATCAGGAATAATTTATGTATGATAGAGTCCATTCTATTTGAAAACAGCAAGTTTCTTCAATCTTTCATAGTAAATAGAAACTCTTAAATGCTCAAACATTTGATTCTCTGCTCTCCCCTTGTGCTTCCCTGCCCGTTGAAATACGCAAACAACCTTTCATGCTTACTCTTATGAATCAACATGAAATTTGACAACACTTTCCCTTCCTCATTTCAGATATGACTCATTGCTCTTGGTGTAATCCCCAAGGACCAGAGAAGCTCTACTTTAAAGTAAGGAAACAAAAGAAGCACCTTTAATTCAAGCTGGTTTACCCAGAGAACTCTAATAGTTATTATTCACCAACTTCTTAAGTACAACATTATAAAGCTAAGTGCTTGAAGAGTCCTCTCTTCATCTTTCCCAGGGGAAACCACTGTAGAAAAGCTGGAGAGGTAGCCTGACTGATAAGTCTTGGACTTGAAGTTTATCAGCAGTTCTACTTAAACCATCTATTATCTCTAGGATGCTATTGGATTTTAGCTTTGGGAACATTTTCTTTTACTTCCAAGATTTTGGATCATCTTCCCTCCAGACCCTTCTGACTTTGCATACAAGTAATAGATCTGAGCTATTTGTTAAGAGTCTTTCTATTTTAAAACTTGACCCTTTTTCTGCTGTGGTTTACCCCACCTCCCAGTCTCTCTCAGAAAGGGCTGCAAAGCTCAATTCACTACAGAAATCTTAAATCATCTAGAAAAGCCTGTGGTCTTTCAAACAATATTTAAATAGAAAGGAAAGAAGAACATGGCACTCTGAGTAAAATTCTACTTACCCTTACTTGAAAATAGGAAAAAGTAAATAAAAAGCTGAGGTCCCTTTACTTTTCCATATCTCAGAAACATCTAGTCCCAAGAGAAACTGTTTCTTAGTTGAGAAGATGAGAAGAGTTGAAGTTAAACAATGATCTTTTTTTCCATTTCTTAAAAAAAAAAAAAAAAAAAAAAGGCCAGCAGAGGCAAATGCTCAGTTGGACAAATTGTTTCAGCAGATGTTCATTGTCCCAGGGAGAAAACAGCTTCTACTTTGCAGCTTAACACTTGCAAATTTAGAAACTTACATATTTTTAACTTGAGATGGTCCATGCGGTAGGAGATGTAAATATTACAATCATTTGTATGAGTAAGTGGTTACAATCTACTGTTAAAGTCTACAGAATGCTGGTGACTTGTTTTATCCTGATATGGTTGATGCAACAATTATCACCCATCTGAGCTTTTCAAGCATCTGTAAGTTTTTATTCCCATTTACAATGGCACTCTGAAAGAATATTAATATTTATAGTAACATTTATAGAGTATTTATGATGTACCAAGCACTTATAATTGTTCTATGAAGTCAAGTACTATTAGTGTGCCTATTTAAAAATGTGTAAGCTAAGGTTCATACAAGTTAAGTAACTTACCTAGAAGTATTGGCATTGGCATGCAAATACAGGCAGTTTGACTCTACAACAGGGGTCATCAAACCTTTTCTGTAAACGGCCAGGTAATAAATAATATTTTAGGCTTTAGAAGCCATAAAGTCCATTGCAACAACTCAACTTTGTCTTTGCAGAACAAAAGTAGCCTGAGACAATATATAAACAAATGAGTTGTTCCCACTCATAAAAAAATTTTTATGGTCATTGAAATTTGAATTTCATCTAATTTCCATGTGTCACAAAGTATTATCCTTCTTTTGATTTTTTTCAACTGTTTGAACATGTAAAAACAATTCTTACCCCATGGGTTCTACAAAAACACATAGCAGGCTGGATTTGGCCCACAGATTAGTTTGTCAACCCCTGCTCAAGGCTTTTCTTGATTATATTATTTTTCTAATTGTGTCTTTTTATAATTTTTTCAAACAGCTAATGGAACTGCATTTACATTCTAGCATTATCAAATTATGGCAGACTTATCATATGAAATTTTTTTGGGAAATAAGATTTGTTTTTTATATCTCTATATATAGAAAGCTGAATCATATGAAATTGGCCAATATGTAACTGTTTGACCTATAAAAGTGGCAACTTTGTATGTTTCAACATAACATTTATAAATGTCCATTGCCTTAGGAGGTTAACACTTCATTAGCATGAGGAAAGCATAGGCTAGTGGTTAAGAGAACATCACGAAAACAAGCATCAGATGTATAAGGCACTAGTTGATCTTTACAGTTCCCAGGGCACCTGGGTGGTTCAGTCAGTTAAGCATCTGACTTTAGCTCAGGTCATGACCTCACATTTTGTGGGTTCGAGCCCCGCATTGGGCTCTGTGCTGACAGCTCAGAGCCTGGAGCCTGCTTCGGATTCTATGTCTCTCTCTCTGTCTGTCTGTCTCTGTCTCTGTCTCTCTCTCTCTCTCAAAAATGAATAAACATTTTTTTTAAAAAAAGTTAAAGTTCACGTAGAGGGGTGCCTGAGTGGCTCAGTTGGTTAAGTGCCAACTTTGGATCAGGTAATGATCTCACCGTTTGTGGGTTCAAGTCCCGCATCGGGCTCTGTGCTGACAGCTCAGAGCCTGAGCCTGCTTCAAGTTCTGTGTCTCCCTCTCTCTCTGTCCCTCCCCCACTCATGCTCTGTCTCTTTCTCAAAAATAAATAATAAACATTAAAAAATTTTTAAGAAAATAAAGTTCCTTTAGATTCTTTCTATGAAATGAATTAGGATAGCCTATGACTGACTGAGTGAGAAGGGGGAACACTTACTATTATGTAATTTCTCTGTGACAAGTACTAAACTGTGCCATCTCATTTCGTTTCTGTAATGACACTGTGAGATCAGTATTTTTACTCAATCCATTAAGAAATTTGCTTGCATTCAGACCACTAGATAGATGGCAAAGTCTGTACTTAAACAAAAAAGAAAATACTTCTCTTTGTTTTGCTCACACAACAAAGGCAATTACACTGCTGTCAGTACCACTAAGACTTCTGAGATGAAATTCAACCTTTTCTTCAAATTCATTGCTAGAAAACCAGTTATAAGCCATAGTATTAGAATTTCTCTCATTTTTCAGTAAACTCCAGGAAATATACTTACATAATTTAAAACCACTTTTTGTAGCCACATTTATATTGTTCCTTTGGAATTTCTTACACAAATAACTCCCTAGTTGGGTAAGATCTCAACTTATGTTTAAATGAAAAAGAAGAGGGAGGATAAATCTCAGCTTTTGGTAAACACCATCTTAATAAGTTAAATGATTACTTAAAAACTGGTAGGTTCACAGAGCCTGAGAATTTTAGAGCATCAAATCCTTTTATTTACATTTTAACATATTAGTACAACATTTAACTCCTGCACATCCTAATAAAATAATTTTGCATATACTAAGAAAACAAGCATTAGGAAAGGAAAGAAACTATAAAGAAAAATCAAAAGACATATTGAGACCAGAACATTAAAATTGTATTATATTGCTTCATTTATGTTTCTCATTTTCTATCTAAAGAAGAAACCAATAATCTCATCAATGACTACAGAGAAATAAAGTATAAAACAGATAAGGAATTCTGAATAATTCACCAGAGACAGAGCTATGTACCAGAAGAAAAGAATTATTCCAAGTTACACTTATACTGGAAAGGTACATTACTGCTCTTTTTCTTTTCTCCTTTTTTTTTTCTTTTCCTTTTCTTTTCTTTCCTGTTACCATTTTTCTTGGCATAGAAAATAAAATAAACTTCAGGCATGACTGGCCTCTTTCCTCTCACAAGTTTCCATCTTTATTTTTATGTCTTTTCCCCCGTAAATGCCAGATTGACTATTCTTATTAACATTATTTCAACTCATCAAATATTCTATTTCCTTTCATTCAAAATTTACTTCAAAGTCAGTGTTCTCTGGAATGCACACCAAGCAAGTTGAAAATAGAGACATTCGCCAGAAAGTGAAGCTCAGAAATTAATGAAAAGGTTCTTGGCAGTCCCCAAGAAACAGAGTTTACATGCAAAAAAAGTATCAACTTCTGCAACCATTTATATGCACCAGATTCTGTTGTTGTTTTGTTTTGTTTTGTTTTTGGTATATTATAGACCAAAATCAAAGATGGTTGACAGAAAGGGGGATTTGAGATCTTCCCATCCTCTATAACATAATCACTACAAAATTAAGGTTCATGTATTATTCACTGCTGAATTTCCAACATAAAACTATTTCTGGAAAATGATAGGTGCTCAATAAATATCTATAGAATTGTGAATGTTTGTTGAAGAGTTGACTTTACACATGAAATCAGGAACACAGCAATTAAATAGATGATATTAGTATCTTGCCTTAATGAATCCTTCCTTATCCACGAATTGAAGCAATGAGGGAAATATTCTACAAATCATGAAAACATAGCACTGTTTAGTAATATGGACATAACACGGGCTTAACGATAATGTGACCATTGTCATTTTGCTACTAGTCATAATGAAGAAAGGGAAAAGTGGATAATCCAGTCAGATCATGATTCCTAGGCATTCCATAGGCAGTTTTCAGAAAGTTCAATTAAAAATTAGGTGTGATCCTGTAGGCCAATATTTATAAGCAAGTGGAATAAAGAAGAAACATGAGATTTCAGGATGTTTGAAAACAAAAATTCTAACCCATAATCATGCATTTAGCCACAATAAAGTATCTGAGACCTGTAAAGCGGGGTTTCTCAGTTTCGGCTTTATTGACATTTGGCATCCCATACTTCTTTGTTGTAGGGAATGTGCTGGGCAGGATGTTCAGCAGCATCCTTGTCCTCTACCCCCTAGATGCTGAGTACTCCACCCCCTTTGTTGCTGAGACCAAAAAATATCTTCAGACATTGCCAAATTGAGGACAGCTGCTCAAAAAAAGAAGGAAAAGAGAGACAGCATTCTCAGGGTTTAGAAATACTTTTAAGCAAAAAAAAAGGAACTTCTAAGAGTGATTCAAAAATATCATTGTAGTTGAGGAGTTAAAAATCTCAGTTTAACAACAACTTTAAGGACAAAAGAAAGAAATATCCCCAGTGCCTTATCAGAGCAAGGTAAAGTTTGATGCTGATTATGTATCAACAGTAGGACAAATAATATTACTAAAATATGTTGCATATGTCTTCTCCATTTTGAAAATAATTTTCTAATATTAGAGATCATTTTAGGTAAGAAGAGAATAAGAAAACACTTTAGTACTTTATATATTATTCTGAATTTTGAAAGTTAGGTAATTTCATATCAAAAGTGCGTGGGAAAATTAGTTATCAAAAGCACAATGTTTTTAGGAATCTTTGAAATGATGTTTATGAGTAGTACCATGAAATAAATAATCCCATTTTTCAAAAAATAAAAAAAATAGATGATGTTAAAAAATTGATATGCTGATTAGTAAAGATCCCTAACATACTTGTAGAAGATGAAAGAAATGTTAAGAGCCTACAGTAGAAGAAATGATTGTCAAAAACCTTGAGTTCACTATAAATGAGATATGTCAAATTAATTTCATACTTGACTGGGTTTTTTGAATCATACATCAGGGTAATGCGATAAATACAGTGTATCCTGATTTCCATTTGCCAAGTAGTCTTAGGATGTTCATATTCTTGCAGACAAACAGGAAAAACATGCTCTCGTTACCAATACGGTTTATTTCCCCCACACCATCAGCTAGCCATTCTCCCCACCTTCACACATTCACCCACTCTCTCAAAATAAAGGGTCAAAGCTGTTAGAATCACATATCAGTAAATGCCCTTAAAAGTCTATCATTTTGTAGTATTTCAGTTACTGTGACCCACAAACTACTAATGAATTCAGTGTCTTCTCAATTAAGGTTGAACAAAATTTTATAGACTGATTTCCATCCCAGCCTAGATGGACATCATTTTTTTTTTGCAAAACTCCTAATTCACAGAGAAGCAAATCAACATCAGTTAATATTTGTTTAATTAAAAAAATACCATTTAGAAATAAAGTCAAGACTTTTTGTTATACTATTAAATATTTTCTTTATAGCTGTTTTATTAATATCACAATTGCTGTTATACTGATAAAAAAGTTGTGTGCTAGATATGAGAAGTCTGCTTATAAGACACTGTATCAGTATTTCACTCCACTCTACCCATCCCATATATTCACCTGTCACCTTGCTCCAATAATTGCAAAAATGAGCAAAGTCTTTAGAGTACAGATATTTGAAGCACCATGGTACCAGTAATATCAAAAGTGTATTTTCAGGGCAACCAGCACTTTTTGACAAGGTAAATAAAGGAATGTAAACTAGAAAAGAATTGTTTAATTAAATTACATCTTACCTGAAAACAAATGCAGCTCCAACAAAAAATAGGAACACATTACACCAAGTATACATAACCACAAACCATGCATTTATTTAAATGGCTGCTTCAATTTCACTACTACATAAATAAAGAATAGAGCGTAATGAAAATTTGTGAGAACTAATAACACTGTGATTCTTTATTTTAGTTAATTAAAAAAGGCAGAGGAATTCAAAAAAGAAGACTCCCGTTTGGCACGTTAAAAATAAATGGATTTAACTATCACTTCATCAATATCATTCCACATAATAGTTTCATTGCCAGGGTATTGGTTCACTTGTGGAAAACCCAAATCATGTTATCAGGTAAAGGCATGCTGCAATGATTTCTTTCCAGCATCAACTGGGGTTCATATTACACAGGTCATATTTATACTCGAATGTCTTCAAACTCTGAACAAATGGAAACTTCCCTAACGAGACAACAAATATTTGACCTGACTTGTATCCATTTTGATGATTTTTCTTGTAAAGGAACTATATTCCCAGGAAACCGAGAGCCATGGAAGAGATGAAGTAAAATATGACTTTGAAAAAAAGATTAATAACAGCATTCAAATTTGCAATTCAAATCAATTTGTTTTCAACGTATAATACACATGAACTCTGTGATGTTTTAAGTGTAAGTTCATGGGATTGTAGAGTTCAACCTAAATCTATGAAAATATGAATTCCTTAAGAATGGAAGGATAATTTGAACCAACAAACTTGACTCACAGAGTCCCTTTCCAGTACTTGTACCCACCATGAGCACTGTATTAAGTAAGCCTGGGAACAAGTTACTTTAAATCAAGGAATGAGGTTTTCCTTCCTGAGGAAGAAAGGGGACTTTTTTGTTTGGATCAAACATGTTAGTAGTATTAGTGTTAAGTACAAGGACCCTGATTTTAACTTCAAGACAAAATTATGAAGAAAACAGCCAACAGAAAACGGATAATGAAAATATGTGTGGTTTTAAGAGATGAGTAACCAAGTTATAAATAAAATCAACAAGACTTCCTATTGAAGTTAACAAATATAAAGCCCCTTTCTCAGTTGGAACAAGTCAAACAAGATTTGAAATCTTTTCTCCAAACAGAAATAGTGATATTCTCTTCCATAGCAATGATTTTAATATTTCAACTCTACACACACTGACAACTTCTTGGTTTACATGTATTTGCTACTCTGAAATCAAGAAGAAACAAACTCTAGAGCTGGTCTCACAAGTCTATTATTATCTCTACCTCTTTTTTTTTTTTTCTCTCAGAATCTTCAGCTGGAAGAAAATCAACTTAACATGATTTTACATGAAACCACCCTAAGTATTTAAAGTCATCATTTTTGATCCCCTCATTCACTCAACATAAAAGCATTTAAATGATTTAGGAAAAGTTAAGCATTAGGAAGGTAGCACTTTCAAATCCAAATCTTACCTGGTCAATTGAAATGGAACAACACCCCTGAAAGCCTTCTTGATTTGTGCTCCTCCTCAAGGGACAACTAAATCAGGCAGCCTATATTCTTAAACCCTCAAAGAAAAATCAGGAAGCTTGATCTGTGCACATAATGGCCTGCATAATGTAAGAAAGCGCCGTTTCTTGGCAACTAGAAAACAATCCTTTTCAATTAACTCACAGCAATTGGCCCACGTTTGTTGTTAAACACAGAGTAAAGAAAATGTTTTAAGAACTCAAAAGAACTTGGTAATAGCTCACCAAGAAAGTCAGATCAGTTTGTTCATTTTGAAAAGCATTTTTAATTAATTGACTGCCCATTCCAATTGCCTAACCCTTTCCTAAGAGCTTTCATTGACACACCTGTCTCACTTCCTTGTTGTATATTATTTACTTAAAACCCAGTCCTGAATAGTTGCATCTGTTGCTGCAGAAACACAGCGAAAGCAGGAACAATGGTTCTAGCAAAGCAGAGGCATGTAATGTTACTCTGCTTTTGGTCATTTTGTATGCCATATTTCACTTTCTAAAATGTCAGCTTCAGTGTGGCCCTGGATGCTCATTAGGATACATAATTCAAAGCAGTTGTATGTTATGGTCTTGTAGCCGCTAAAGACCACCTTCAGCAGGCACACATTTAGGTGATATATAAGAAGTGCAGCTGGGCTAAATTGATTTTCTGCTATATCAACTGTTTTGAAAGGGCTCATATATACTTATGAGAATCTGGCCTTCTTCTTACGGTGCTGTGCATTCTTACATATAGATTGGAAATTTCACGTTTCAGAAGGGATCCTGTATTGGAGCCCTATTTAAGAATCTCTGTTCCAAAAGGCAAGTGGTGAGGAAAATAAAAGTTATACACAAATAATTTTTGCTGTTACACTTTACCATTTTAAATAGAAAAGATTTAACTATCTGTATGGTTACATCTCCCAAATGAGAAGATAGCTTAAAATGGATAATTTCCATATCCAACCAAAGCCAAATTGCTTGAAGTTTGTCTTTATCACCCCTTCACTTTGCCAGAATTGACTAAGAGTGTATATTATGGTGTTGAACTTCAACAGCTCTTTTATTTTCTTTTTTTCTCCTTTTATCATCCAAATTTCTATAAAATGCATCTGCCTCATCTTGCTATCATTAACAGGCAATTTTTCTTAGGTATTATTTTAAAAACATATCCTTTGGGGGGCATTATGTTTTCATAAAGCACTTTCTCTGTTGGTGGGAATTGGAGGCAGTGTTGTATAGTGTTGAAGGTGATGTATTTAGGCAGACCTTCTGGCACCTTCAAATCATACTCTTGACGGCTGTGTCCCCATGGGAAGTGTCTATCCACTTCCCATGGATAGAACAGCCTGGCATAATTTTACAAGTGTTTCTTCAGCTTTAGTGCTAACCCTTACCCTTGCTAGCTCTATGTCCTTAGGCAGATTAGTTAAACATTTTGCGTCTCAGTTCCCTTATGTGTCAAATGGATTTAATAATATTTACATTATAGGGTTGTTGTGACGATTGACCGAGATTACATATGCAAAATTTCTTAAAACAGTGGCCAGAAGATGGTAAGGGCCTGAAGGTTAGCTGTGGTTTTAACATCATTGTTGTTGTTATTAATATTCCTAAACTAAATAACTTTCAAGGTCCTTTTCAGATTTAGGATTTCAAAGATTCTATAGAATTCTTAGGTAAAAATCTAAAATAACATAAAGAAAGTCTCTAGAGGCATATAATATAAAATTATCTTTTCTTTTTAATAGTTAATCCTCATTTACTGTCTAATATGTCTAACATTTAGAACTTTTGTATAGCTTTTCAGTAATAAAAGAAAATGCACACTTATTCTGAAAAGTGGGGAGTTTCTTTACTTTATGAAAAATGCCCTCATATTAAATACTTTGCCTTAGTTTAACCAAAGGGATAGAGAAACAGAAATTCTGTAAGAATTTTTTTTCAAGACATTTTATTTCATGCAATACAATTATTAAAAGGTTCACAAGCTTTTGCTTCAGCTTTTGGCATTCATTTGGATGTATTTTTAGCCAGCAGCTGCAAATCCTAATTTTTAAGGAGAACTGTATGCTTTTGAGTATTTGCTATAAACATAGTCCTGCCAGAGTGGGCCATAAAGACTCCATCGGATCCTCTCCAGCTTGAAAGGCAAGTTTAACCTGAGGTCTCTGCTGAATCCGTTATGCAGCTCCCTCAATCAAAATACTCACCTTCTCTCTGCTAGGAAAAAAATTCAAAATTAGTAAGAGGCCAAATGAACCAGTCTTCCTCAGAGAGATTGGATTCAGCTACTTAGGTAGATATTTACTATTATCTGCTTGGTATATGACAGTTGCATCCCTTGGTCTTTATTTCTGACAGTCTTGTTTGCCTCAGTATCCTGAAATAGCAAATTTTGGCACAGGGCAAATTAACCTATGAAATCTTAAAAAAAAAAACAAAAAACCTGAAAGGACAATATTTGTGTAAAAGTGCTGAACTCCGGAGGTTGTAACAGAAATACTCTGTAAAATATCAATCTAGTGTCTCTCTTCACGGAAGAGTGCATGTAATATGAAAGCAGTGCTGTATATGCTGCTGGGAAATGTGAACTCCTCCCCACAAATTCTGTGGTAATCTAAGTCACTGAGTGAATTTCTTTCCATATAACTCTGAAAAAAGTCTTCAAAGTTCAGTGCTACCAACTTGAACAGCACAAAAACATAGCATAACATATGGTATTTAGTAGTAACGTTTGGGTATCCTTATTTCTGATTCAAGTATGATGTTGAAAAATGATTCAGATGGGAAATATTAGCACTTAAACAAAAATAAAGTCAGTGCTGTTGTACAAAAACATGTAGAGGTCATGGATAATCCCCACAAGTTATCAATTTGCAAACAAGACATTGTCTCACATGACACAAATTGATAAGGACAGTGCAAAACAATTCTTATGGGTAGTATTTAATGATGAAATATTTTGCAAAATAAAATATTTTATAAGCATTGGCTAAAAATACAAATAAAATTTTAGTAGGGTATACTCAGTCAAAATATAATAGAGCCCAACCAAATTTTCTAAGTTCTCCCTTTTGGAGCAAGGAAAATTCAGGTGTGAAAATTCAGGTATGAGAAGTTGCTTGGATGCCCATCAGAAAGGTGCTGTTTCTATAAATTAGAATTCTAATCTGCAAGCCTCACAGTAAGAAAGAACTGACCTTGGGAAACTTATCAACATGCAGATTCTTTGGCCACAAACCCAGAGATACTTATTGAACATCTTCAGTGAGGCCAAGGAATCTGTATTTCAGTAGGTTTTCCTCACATGGATGCAGGTGAGTTTAAGGGCACAGTTGAGAACTATCCATCCAGAGAAACACAGTTTGGCTCAATCTCTGCTTCTCTGACAGAGGGAACACTTGGACAATTGAAAGAGGAGGAAGGTGGCCCGAAGGAAGAAATGCAATTGGTCATGAAGAAGAGTACAAAAACACAGCTCAGCTTCCCTGGGCCAGAGACAAGGATGGAAAAGGATAGAGCATGAATCTTGAGAGACAAAGGGAAGATACCTTTAATGATGTCCTATTTCATACTTATAGTGACATTTAATGTAATGGTATAAAAGTTAACATCCTTAAAATAGACTACCAGGCTGCTTCTCTTATCTCTCATTTCTTACTATTTCCCTAGCTGACTCCACTTGCCCTGCTAACTATTCCTTAAAACAGGTTATCTTTTTCTACTTCCTTTACATCTTTCTTTAAATGTCAAAAGTCCTTCTGTCACCACACTACCTAAAACCACAACCACTGCCAACCTCATTGACACTCCCTAATCTCTTCCTGTCTTAATTTTCCCTTTATCATTTATTACCATATTCATGTTGTTCATTTTCTGTCTAGACTGTAATCTCTGTGATGGCAGGGATTTTGACCTGTTTTGTTTACAGATATATCCCCAGCATCTACATGTTACCTGATAAATGATAACTAGTACTACACAGGATTAAAGAGGTTTCCCAGTAAAAGGAAAAGGATTTCATTCAGCACTAGAAGTAGAGAAAAATTTCATTTAAAATATTTGATTTTTAAAAAATTCTCTGTGTTTCAGAGAAGAAGACGGGTGCCAGGGTGGTTCAGTCAGTAAAGCGTCTGACTTCAGCTCAGGTCATGATCTCACCGTTCATGGGTTCAAACCCAGTGTTCGGTTCTGTGCTGACAGCTCAGAGCCTGGAGCTTGCTCTGAATTCTGTATCCTTTTTCTCTTCCTCCACCATTCTCTCTCTCTGTGTCTCTCTCTGTCTCTCTGTCTCTCTCTGTCTCTCTGTCTCTCTGTCTCTCTCTCTCAAAAATAAACATTAAAAATTTTTTGAAAAAAGAAAAAAGAACTGAAGTATGGGAATCTTTTCAACTGTTACAGTGCTCGAAGGTATATTTGTTTTCCCTTCTTTAACAAAAGTAAGCATGGGTAGTTATTGTTTAACCCTATCGAAAGCTAATAATTGTGTCACTTTAGCCTTGGGGAAATGAAAAACAGGAAACATTTTATTGAGGTGCGTAGATTCATGAGTAATATTTTAAAAGGTTATTTGAAGGTTGTTAACAGAATTGTTTTTGAACAGAGCTGTGGTAAGGTAAAATAAAAATCTGTATTTTTGAAAAACCATTAAAAATTAGAAATTGGCCACTGATATTCTGTTTCTTAACATACATGGCTAAACTTGAATATTATTTTTTGAATAAAACCATTACAGAAATAATCCTTAAGCAATGGAAATTATTATTCTAATTAATAATGGCAAGATTACTGTATTATATTGCAGAATGTGTTTCTTCCAAATAGTCTGACATACAAAGATTAAAGATAGGAATGACCTCACCAGTTCACTGAAAAGGGAGCAAAGGCCTTGTCTACCTCAAAATCTTTTCTTTACTCCTTTCCCAATTCTTGTTCCTTAGAAAAGTCCACTTTTATTTGTATATCACAGGGAACTTTCCTCCCATAATAGCAGAAAAGACCTCTAAGTTGTTTGTAGTGACACGGTAATGGCTTGGTGGCTTTCCAATTGTCTTACCTAGTGGACAGCTGAGTCCTGTTCAATGGACAGACCTCTGACACTGGGTACATAGAAGTGCCAGGGCAGGTGCAAAAGTATACTGTGTCTCCAACAGTGTTCTTTATATGTGTATTCCAAAATATTGTCTATGTCTTTTTCTTTCTTTCTTTCTTTTTTTTCTTTCTTTCTTTCTTTCTTTCTTTCTTTCTTTCTTTCTTTCTTTCTTTCTTTCTTTCTTTCTTTCTTTCTTTCTTTCCCCCATCTCTCTTCGCCCCCTTTCTCCTGTCTCATACACACCACACACCCACAACCACACACACACACACACACACACACACACACCCCACACACACACAAAATACCTATTGAAAGTGTTTACTCTTATCTGCCTTGTTAACTGTGCATCTACTCTGTGCCAAGCACTGGTGAGTAAATGACATGTGTTATCTCATTTAACCAATAAACCAATCCTAGAAGGTGAATACTTTTATCTCCATGTTACAGATATGGAAAATGAGCCACAGAGAGCGTAAGTAAATTTCCCAGTCACATTTATTAGTCAGAGAAGCTAAAACCAGATCTGACTGACACCAGAACTTATGCTTTTAGCCATCACACTATATGGCCTCTCCTTAGCCTCCCACCACATCCAACATGTGAGTGTACTTGGAAGACCCCTGACCTTTGTGTGTTTAATAAATAATAACATAAAACAGAATGCCTGGCAGATCCACTGCTTGTAGCTCTCAGAATGGATTTCTTTAGTGCAATTAGGTTTTTTTTTTTTTGTTTTTTTTTTTGCTATTTATAAAACACCATGAATTTCTTTTAAGGACAAAAGAAGCAAACGTTTTCATGCAGTCTTATGTAATAATGTGCAATTTAGAACTAATCCTTTCAGTCCAGGGATGGAAGACTGACACTCTTAACAAAACTCATTGTGTTCTTTGGTGCTGCCATAACAAGGTATGTTTCAAGGATGAAATTCTGGCTGGCAGATAGATTTCTTGGCATCACTATACATGCATCACAGAAATTATTTTGTTTCAGAGGATTCAAACAAGATGTCTGACATTTTTTGGAAGATATTTCCACTTATAAATGTGGTAATTTGTTAGATAGTGGTGTTAATGGACAATAACAAAGGTTTTAATGGCTTGTGTCCTGTTTATAATTTTGTATGATGGGTAAAATGCATCTATTGAAACTCATCCTAATTCAGGTCTTGGTATATAATATTCTTGTAGCTCCCCTCATCCACATGTAGAATTGCTCTGTATCCCATGGCACAATAAATGGAAACACTTTACTACATACTTAAGCTAACATGGAGCAGAGAGGAATATTCAGCTGCATATCTGTGTGGCCAGAGTTGCTCCCTATAATAGACCACTTGAAGAGCATCCATAGTTCTTCCACATCATTTCCTTGCCATTTGTTATTCAAGGCTGCTACAGGGTTATCAAAATGCCACATATTATTGGAGTATGGGAACCTGACTGTCATTCTGAAATGCAAGTAAAATCTCTGATAATGTAGGAATCTCCCTCAGGCCTAGAATAATCAAAAACTGAAAAGGGTCAAGAGAAGAACATAAGGGTCAGCCCTCTGCTTTTAGACAAATGACTGCTTACATCACCCAAGGTAGCCAGTAATGGTGTCCCCTCTTCTTAAAGATAGAGGTAGAGAACTCTCATGGTGCCTCACCAGTTTTAACCTAAACCACAGAACTCCCTTTCTTTTCCTATCAAAATTCATTATTTCAACAGACACTTAAGGAGCATCCCCTATGTGTCTGGCATTATTATAAGGGTGATACAAAAGAAAGCAAGACAGCAAAGCCCTTTTGGTGGGTTTTAAAAAATGACTGCAAAATTCTTAGATATTCCTCACATTGAGAGGTGAGTATACATTCCTTCATTTTGAATGTGGGTGGGTTTATAACTACTTTGACTATAGACTAAGGAGAAATGATGCTATGTGATTTCTGAGACCAAGTCATAAAAGATGAAACGGCATTTACCTTGCACATGAGAACACTTACACTCGGAGTCCCGAGTTCTAACTTAAGAAGTTCAACTACCCAAAGCTACCAAGGTGTGAGGAAGCTAAGCCACATGAACATGCCCCAGTTGATAATCAAGCTGAGCTCCCAGTCAACAGCTAGCTTTCAACTGCCAGACATGAGAATGAGCGCTCCTGGATATTCAGCCCAGTTGAACCTTCACATGACCATATAGTTCTGGACCACATTTGACAATGACTGCATGAGTAGCTCCAGGTAGGATCTTCCCCAAATTACTGGAAACAAAATCCTGAGAAGAATAAAATGAATGTAGATTTTTGTATGGATTTGCTATCTAGCAAGAGTAGCAGATTTTGTTACCTGGACGTGGGTTTTACCAGCACCGGTGAGCCTCATGGTGACTGTCAGTGAAGACTTGAAGGAGAGTGAATGGAATAGTATTGGGAGCTAGAAGATGGAAGATCTTTGATATATAGTGGTAGAAAGTTTGGGAAAACTGTCACCTGCAGAAAATAGAAATGTATCTAGTGAACTAATTGATCTGGCTAGGGGTATTTCTGAGCTAAATGTTGAAAGTGACAACTAATTCCTTTTAGCTGCATAAGATAAAGAGATAGGAGCTAAAGAAGAAATTATTCCATTTTTAAGCAGAATGTAGGACAAATAAAAGTGGCCCCTGATTTGTTAGTTTCAAAGATAAAAATTTTTCTCATCCCCAGTTTCTTCCTGAAGAAGACACTCAAAAAGTGACACAGAGCCTCTAGGCAAAGATCAAATCCAGGGTGCTGTCAGAAAATGTGGTCTCAAACACTATGAAGCAAAATGTATGGCTGTAAAGCCTTTTCTTAAGAATTGAATTATTTGAGGTGATTTCTCATAGACCCTTTCAAAAAGCCTTTTATGGGTTTTCAGGATATGCCTATTAATTTTCAATTAATAATAGCTCTTCTAAGAATCTTAAAGGAATGGGTCCCCAATAGTCTCAAAAGGAACCCAAGGTAGCAGTCTATTCTGAGGTCAGCTTTCCAGTTTTTGCATAGGGACACACTGTTTAAGATTGAATATTTTAAGCAAAAATCAAGGTATCGTATCACTATATAAAGCCAAAATCATGCCAAGTTACAGGTGAGATATATTTTTAAGAGGTTTCCCCAACAGATTCTAAAATACAACTTTTTTTTATGGGAAGTATATACATGGCTATTGTGCTTTTGCCTGATCAAAGGCTCCTACAAAGGTATGTTTGTGGAGTCCTTAAGATGCAAGGACAACTACTGTTGTAGCAGGCATCAGGCATGCATTGGGATCCCCACTAGAGGCTGCTAACCTGTTAGCCATACACTGCATATATTCTCAGACAGTCCGATTTCAGGGAACAGGCAGGATTTCGAGTTTGAAGAGAGCAGGCTGTGTTGCAGTAGTGGCAGCTTTCAGAGTCAGAGATGTGAAGATTAAAAGGAATTTTATGGACTTGGCATTAGGAGGTACACATGATCTCAGTCCTGCCAGAGCTTCACATCTGTGACGAAATACTTGACAGCATCGAGTAGTGCACTTGATAATGGGGAGAGTTGCTGGGACTCGTAAATCCACTTCCCCACCATGCATCAACAGGAAGGAGAAGAGTTCTCTGGAAATGTGTTAATAGAGAGTCTTTTGCAATGAGCCATATGACAAGGTGTTATTGAACAGTTTGGAAAATCGGATTCAGTCAAAGCATGTTATTACAAGAGCAACATACAGCAAGGCATTATTAGAGAAGCTTTAGAATTCATGGGAGATCTAAATTCTCCTTGTTAGCAAGGCTTTATTCAAGAAGAAAAGAAAGGAGGGGTAACAGATGCTGTCTTTGTGGCACTCAACCAAATGGCAGAGTTGAACCGGAGGCCTTAGTTGAAACGTGGGGAGTTGCAGTTGATGATGCTGGTTCATTAGCCTTCCTAGTAAGTTGACTGTCCTGCAAGTAAGGTCCCATAGAGTGGCTTACAATCTCCAGCTCTGATCAGAAATCCAGACTAAAATGGGAACCCTGGTGAGAGACTCCATTAATTTAGTTTTAGCGTATGACACCTGAGTTCAGAGAGAGAACAGCTGGGATCATCCAGGCACAAACCACCTCTAACTACCCATTTGTATGGTGCTTATTCAATGCATAGTGTTGCCTGGTGAAAGAAAAGTATCTTCCTTTCCATTTTTGAAAAAAAAAAACTTGGGTATAGAAAAGATGGGTATTTTTTAGCAAACAACACTTTCCATGGGAGACTTTCCTTAGCCATGTAGAAATTAAGATCAGAAGGCAAGGAGGAAGCAAGGAGGTGAGTCGTCCCTGCAAGCAAAATTGCCCAATAAATATTCTGGCTCCTTCTGTAGGACGCAGGGATCATACATGCAGGGCCTGAAAAGAACAGAAGCTGATGCTTTTTCCTGTATGTAGGAGTCATTAACTTAGAAGTAAGCCTTGATCCTGAGTGGAAACGATGATAGAAGGCACTGGTGAGAATTTTATTTTTTTCAGGCCCATATTTTATAATGCTGTGATCTGCAAGCTAGGGACAGCTGCATAGCCCCTAGAGAGCCACATGCCACAGAGGTGTTTGCTGGTGCAGGGAGACCCTGCTCAATTGGTCTGGGGCAGTGGCACAATTGGCATGGGTGACGAGCATTGTGGAGGTGAGTGTGAGAAACTTCTCCAGTATCCCAGTGACAGGGCTGAGCCAGAAAGAAATGCCTCCAGTGCCAGTTCAAATCCTCAAAGAGAAAAAGAAGTTGTTTGGTGCTCAAAGGAAGAGTTGGAGGCTTGGGCGTTAAAAGTAAATTCCCTCTTGTTTTCTCAGCCATACCTTAAGAAGAAGATTTTTATGGAAGGTGAGAAAGAGGCTGCATTTTCACCTCAGGGAAGGCTGTATAGATGCTGCCACATACCACCTAGATGTCTTTTAGAATCAAGGTAGGCACTCCCCTTATTGGCTGGGATCTGGATGCTGAAGGGTCACAGCTGCGTCCTCCTTCAGGCATTGACCTTGGCTCAAGGAAGCTGCCTCACCCAAGGTTATGCCCTCTTCCTGTGACACAGCACAGATCCAATGCCTGGGCAATGCAGGATACAAAGGCTTGCCCCCCTTGCCTTAATTTGGGACATATCTAAAGGGCCACTCCACCTTCAGAGATCCTCATGGGATTCACTGAGGCCATGAAGCTGTTCCTGTAATTACATCGTGGGTCAACTTCTCACATGTCTTGGATTCTCACTAATTCCCTTAACAAGTTAATTTAAATATTTGTTCGTAACTTGATGTTAAGACACTTCATCAGATTCTGTGAGAATAAAAATTATGATCTGGTTGGTCTCTGCCTTCAGGGAGATTTTAACTTACAGAAATGATAAATGACTATAATAAAATGTAATACAAGGCTGGGTGGCCTAAGTGTAAGGTGCTAAGGCATTCATTCAGCACACCTACCATGTGCTTTGTGTAGCAGTGTGAGGATAAGTAAAATAGCCCCTGTTGTTAAGGTTTCAGTGTGTTCAGGGGAAGGGAAATCCATTATTGACAGGAGTTTCTTCACGGAGCCTCAATTTGTTTGCTTATTTAAGTCCCCACACACATACAATTTTGAGTTGGATCATAAAAAGTAATTAAGCATTTCATGGAGGGTTGAGGTGTGATGGAGTGGGAGGAAAATTCTAGGTCGAAGTAGTAACATGAAGGCAGTAAATGGAAGACTCTTTTCTCACAGTAGTTTCTGATAGGATCTTTCAATGTGTAGCTGTTAATAGAATGTTTACCGTGCAACTGGGGTCCTATGTGGGGGAGAGGCCTGAAAACAAAGGTAAGGAATAATGCCTTTGTTTAGTATAAAGCATAAAGATTTTTTCTAGCTTATCTCCTATATTTATTTATAACTTCATTGTCTATCTCACAGTCTCTCTATCTCATATCCTTTCATTGTTTATTGATGGTGATATCACAGTCCCTATTCTTCACATCCTCGTTTTTTGACTTTCATTTTCATTCCACCTCATGTGCCTTCATCCTGGACCATGTTTGTCATCTCTTTTCCAGAAACAATACACTGCTGTTTTAAACCACTTAGTTTTGAGGCGGTGTGATACACAACAGGAGACAACCCATATGTCCTTTGGACTCTTTCACAATAGCCTCACTCACAGGTGGCCTGGAGAAAGGGCAGAGGGGGCAGTCTTCCCAATTGGCAGAGGTTTGGGTGGTGTGGATCATCATCTATTTCGCGTCAAAAGACAAGTATGTTGGGGCGCCTGGTGGCTCAGTCGGTTAAGCGTCCGACTTCAGCTCAGGTCATGATCTCGCGGTCCATGAGTTTGAGCCCAGCGTCGGGCTCTGTGCTGACTGCTCAGAGCCTGGAGCCTATTTCAGATTCTGTGTCTCCCTCTCTCTCTGACCCTCCCCCGTTCATGCTCTGTCTCTGTCTCAAAAATAAACATTAAAAAAAATTAAAAAAAAACAAGTATGTTGATATAAGATTAAATATATATGGGGCACCTGGGTGGCTTAGTCGGTTGAGTGTCCAACTTCGGCCCGGGTCATGATCTCACAGTTTGTGAGTTCAAGCCCCACGTGGGGCTCTGTGCTGACAGCTCAGAGCCTGGAGCCTGCTTCAGATTTTGTGTCTCCCTTTCTCTCTGCCCCTCCCCTGCTTGCTCCCTCCTTCTCTCAAAAATAAATACACAATTAAAATTTTTTTAAAGAAGATTAGATATATAGACTCAATAACAGTGACAAATGTTTGGGCTTGTTTTCAAGGGCTTGGAAGGAGAAATGTTAAAAAAATGAGACAGAGGGGTCTGAGGAAGGAACATGCAAATTGACATGTCACCATGGGTGTGAAATATGATAACTCTGATCCACCTAAACATGTAGCCCGGAGAGAATCTACTATTGAAGGTTATAGAAACAATCTTATAGAATAACTTAGCTAGTTGATACTAGTCAGTCTTTGTCAAAAGCCACCCCAGTGTTGTACAAAGGGCTTATATGGGAGAAGCTATGTAGGCTGTGTACGGGCCCAACAACGTGAATTACCACTCACCAAGGTGGACCTAGTACTGCTGCTGCCAATTACCTAACCTGAGAGCAGTGATACTAATACTAATAGAGCACCCTCTAATAAAGCACCATCCCTTGAGGGGACCAACTAACCAAAGTTGATTACATTGTGGCCATTCCATCTTGGAAGGCAGAAATTTATTTTGAGTAGAGTTCTCTATGTGATTGCCTTTTCTGCCCATTAGGCACACAGGCAGCACCATTACTCAAGGGCAAATAGAATTTTTGATTTACCAACATGTGATCCTACATAGATTACATTGGAACAAGCAGTGCACTTTATGACAAATAAGACGTGACAATAGGCACCTGACAATGAGATTCACTGGTCCTATCACATATCCTATCACTCGATTCTGCCAGCCTGATGGAGTGATGGAATGGCTTTTTTAAGGTACATCTAAGGTGGCAACTTGGAAATTATACTCTACAAGGATATGATGCCCATCTTTATTCTCCAGGATAAAGAGCACACCCTAAATCATCAACCGTCAACCATACATCGATCTGGGAACTAGGGAGAAGGGACTCCACTTATTATCACTCCCAGTGACCCATTTGGAAAATCTGTACTTTCTATCCCCACAACTCTAGGTTCTGTAAGTCTAGTGGTTGTGATTCTCAGAGGGAGGATGGTTCTGCAGGAGCCCCAGTAAACTTTAGCTATGACTACCACGAGGTTACTTTAGGTTCTTTGTGCCAGGGATCCAGTAGGCCAAAGAAAAGATCCACATCCTGGCAAGAGTAATTGTCTCTGATCATCAGAAGAGGATAGGGCTGCTTTTATGTAATAGAAACAGAGAAAAATACACTTGACACCCAGGTGATGTGCTAGAGAAAGGGTAGGGTAGAAGGGGGTTCTTGGTATTCCCTAGACTAACTTTTCTGGTAAACAGACATGTGCAGAAGCCACATCCTAAAAAGGTTCTCAGGGCCTGGGGTGAGCCTGGGTCATCCCACCAAGTAAGTGAGTGAGACAAACTGATGTGATAGTTGAAAGTAAGCAGAATCTAACAGATGATTTAATAGATGAGGGAGACTACAAATATCAGATGCATCCTGGAGAATATATGCAAGGGGCACCTTAAACTTGTCCCATTAAACTCCTCACAATGTTTTCCTAGGAAAGGATATCAGTATTAATCCTGGAGTTGTTCCCTTTGTGGAGACAATATGCTATATGAAGCAAGTAGAACTGAATGGTATACGGATGGATTATAGTGGATGCATTTGGACACTGCCCAGATTCTCCTTCATGGTCAAGGCTTCATGGTCTCGGATACTAGTAGTGTTTGCTAATGATCCACAGTTACCGGCAACTCTGGGATTTGCCCTTATGTGAAGGAAGCTGCCTTGAGCAAGTCTATGCACCTGTCCCCAGTTGCAGCTGTATCCAATGATTGTAGGGTATGTTTGCTAATGTGGGACATCTTTGTAGGATCATCTCAGCCTTGAGAGACCTCTGTGGGGTTGACTGAGACTACTATTTCAACTGAATCTCATTTTAACTTCTCTCTCTGCCTTGTCTTGTCTTCCTTGCTTCTTCACATATACTGATTCTAAGAGCACTTCCAGTAAACCTCCTGCATGCAAATCCTGGGGAGACTACCTGCAACAGTGGGGTAAATTCATAAACCTAAATGGCTGGGAAGGGGAAATCCTGAGGCTTTCTTTATTCTAATAACCTCCTTAAGGGGTTTTGTTTATATAATGCTGAGTGTAGGAGACAGTTAAACTCCACATAAAATAAGAATTCAGAATTCACAGGGAGCAAGTTCATAAGGAGGGAACAAAAACTACCTGAAGGAGTTTTATTTTATTTTTTTTTAATTTTTTTTAACGTTTATTTATTTTTGAGACAGAGAGAGACAGGGCATGAACGGGGGAGGGGCAGAAAGAGAGGGAGACACAGAATCGGAAGCAGGCTCCAGGCTCTGAGCCATCAGCCCAGAGCCTGACGTGGGTCTCAAACTCACGGACCGCGAGATTGTGACCTGAGCTGAAGTCGGACACTTAACCGACTGAGCCACCCAGGCGCCCCATGAAGGAGTTTTAAAAAAAGAAAAAATCAAAAAAGAAAAGAAGAAACTTGATAAACATGAGAGGGAAAGATTTCTTGTTGAAACCAATGAAGGGACTGAGTTTTGCATCCAGGTTGATGAGAGGAGGTAGGCGTATGTAGATACAAGAGTCAGACAGACTTGATACTCCTGCCCTGACCCTGGGACTTCTAAGAGGTATTTAAAATTGGGGCTTTGAGGGGAAGAAAAATACATGGCAAATAAGTAAATTACAAAATACATTTGGTGTCTCAAGTAGTATTTTTCTGGAGTTGTGTTTTCTTTTTTACACTAGTATCTCTTCCTTCCTAAATATGTTCCTTTGTATTCAGTTATTTTCTGTTGTCACTGATTAATCAGCAGTTTTATTATAAACCTAGGGGTTATCTTTGACTTGCTTTCTCTCAAAGGCAACATCAATACCTCTGGAAATTTTATTGGCTCTGCCTTCAAAATATATTCAGAATTTAGGAAGTTCTTCAGGCAAAAGGAATATAAGACCAACCATAAAACTTGGATCTACATCAAGAAATGAAGAGCATTGGAAATGGAATCAAGCAAGGTAACATAAAATTAATTTTTATTCTTTTAATTGCTTCAAAAGGTAACTGGATGTCTAAAGCAAAAATAATGGTAACTATTTTATATTTATCCAAAATGTAAATGTAGGGGCGCCTGGGTGGCGCAGTCGGTTAAGCGTCCGACTTCAGCCAGGTCACGATCTCGCGGTCCGTGAGTTCGAGCCCCGCGTCAGGCTCTGGGCTGATGGCTCAGAGCCTGGAGCCTGTTTCCCATTCTGTGTCTCCCTCTCTCTCTGCCCCTCCCCCGTTCATGCTCTGTCTCTCTCTGTCCCAAAAATAAATAAACGTTGAAAAAAAAATCAAAATGTAAATGTAAAATGTATGACAACAACAGCATATGGAAGGGAGGAATTGGATGGATAGTATGTTAAGGTCTTTCTACTACATATGAAATTATCGATACATTATTTTAAGGTAGATCATGACTAACTAAATTGTATATTTAAAAACCTACAGCAACTACCAGAAGTTGTATAAAAAGACATATATTTCTATAGTAGAAATAAAGTAAAATTAAAAAAAAATACTCAGTGAATTCAACAGTAGGCAGAAAAAGAGGACAAAAGAGATGAAGAACAGATAAAACATTAGAAAACAGCAATAAAGGGGCACCTGGGTGGCTCAGTTGGTTAAGTAGCCAACTTAGGCTCAGGTCATGATCTCACAGTTTGTGAGTTTGAGTCCCACATTGGGCTCTGTACTGACAGCTCAGATCCTGGAGCCTGCTTTGGATTCTGTGTCTCCCTCTCTCTCTGCCCTTCCCCTGCTCATGGTCTGTTTCTCATTCTCTCAAAAATAAATAAACATTTAAAAAATTTAAAAAAACAGCAAGATGATAGAGTTTGACCTACCTATAGACTACTTATGTTAAATATAAATAGTATAAACACACTAAAAGGCTCAGGTTGTCAAAATGGATAAGAAAGCAAGACCGAACAATATGCTTCTACAAAAAAGCCATTTTAAATGTAGGACATAAATAAGTTCAATATAGATATGTCAGTCTCTCCTTCTCTCCCTACCCCTCCCTGCTCCCTACTTCTTTCTCTCAAAAATAAACTGTAAAAAAAAAGTAGATATGGAAAAAGAGGACAGTGATTTTTGTATATTTTAAACATCCAAAATAGTGCCTAGCGTATAATATGCACTAAATAATCTGAGGGGTTAAAGGGAGGAAGGAGACAAGGGAGGGGGAAATGGGAGGGAGAAGGGAAAAAATCAAGGGGAAAATAAATCTTTTATAATTTCATTTTGCTAATATTTAAGAAGAGATGTTATGTTTGAAGCTTTGGTGCAGTAAACTCCAAACTACTTGTTACAGAACATATAATTGCTCTAAAATATTGTGCCAAACCTTCTCTCTTTTTTTTAACCAAGTGAATTGTATTCACAGGTGAGCCATAAAGGTACAAACGTATTTTTTTCTCTCAATGCTTGTTTATTTCTATGGTAAAGCCTTTAGAAATCTACTTACTGTAATTTTCATATTTCTTCCCATATCTCTACATGATTTGTAGATTTTTCTGGTTCTTTTTAAAAACATTTTTTTTATTAGTTTTCTTTATTTTTGAGAGGCAGAGAGAGACAGACCACGTGTGGGGGAGGGGCAGAGAGAGGGGGAAAAACAGAATCAGAAGCAGGCTCCAGTCTCTGAGCTGTCCACACAGAGCCTGATGCAGGGCCCGAACTCACAAACCACGAGACCATGACCTGAGCTGAAACTGGACGTTCAACCAACTGAGCCGCCCAGGCGCCCCAGATTTTTCTGGTTCTTAAGTATGGTGTTTTTGTGAGTAAACATGGGATTCATACTAAGGGCAGGAGTTGGCTATGTGTATGTCTATCTACATGCCTTGGAAATAACATTTCAATGTACATATGTATATTTAGTCACAGGGGGATCTACATTAATTTGTATGTCTCAAAAAAGTTTGAAATATTCACTGATTGTGTTCATGTTGCAATTTAGAGGTTAAGAATGTGAGCCTTGGAATCAGACTCCCCGACTGTGATGACATACATTTGAATGTATGACTTACCGTTCTGAGCTTCTGTTTCTGGTATAAAATGGGGATGCTAATACTGACCCCATTGGTTCTTTGTGTGTACAAAAAGAATTAATACATATATAAGACTTAGCAGCATATATAAAATTTAGTATTCAAATGACAATTATTATAATCATTAATATTTGTAAAATCCTATTTTTAAATAAGTTATTTAAAATTTGAAATAGTTGGCCTTTACAATGTTATCCGTAGTGCATAAATTCCCAGACTACATAAGAGAGGACACAGAAAGTCAATAAATACAAATAAATTTCATTGTGTATCTGGGTTGACTATATAAAACTGTCCTGTTCATTAACTTACTCATTCACTGAACTAACAATTTTTAGCACCTTTGTTTTGGTAGGTGTGTATCAATGATAATTTTCTTCAGAAAAATAGATTCTGGGTTATGAAATCCTCTTGCACAGAAGCTCTATGAGTGATACCAAGACATTCTCCTTCACAGGGCTCATTCTCTAACCCGTCAGGGCCTTTTAGCATTGGAAATAGTTCCATGGCATTAGCAAGGCCTATATTCAAGTTTATTTCTCAGATTCAGGCTGATTGACCCTGATTGATCCACATAAGACAAACTAGTTTCAATTTCTCCCCAAACGTAAATGTTCCCAAAGAACATATTTTTTATTGACATCAAGGAGGTGTTAGGCAAGGGCCAGTAATAACAGATTGCTACTCAAAATATTCTCTCTACCCCCCCCCCCAAAAAACCCTCAAAAATAAATTATCCTGGTAGTATAAATCAATCTAGGTCCTGATATTTACAGTTTTTCACAGTTTTTCACAGCTGAACTTGTGTTCTTGAAACTCGTCTGCAGTGTAAATGACAGATTCCATTTCTTGAGGTTTGTGCACAAAATGGTTTTAGTTGTTAAAATTAGTTGTTAAACCTAAGAAAAATGATTGACTTTGAGACCAGATTAGGTTTTTATTTCTTTAAAAGGGCCAGATTGGCAGTTTTTCATTGGCCTCACTTTCCAGACAATAATAAACTAACATACTATTTAAGTCTGCCTCAAAGATGGAATGCTATATACAAGTATGTGTTTATCAGTGTGGGAAGGGATTTTGCTTATTCTAAGAGTCTAGAACCAGTTGAAACTACACTAGAATGTTGTTGGGATGCCCATCAGCATTTCATAATCTCTCAATTACTCTGCATTTTTCTGTCTACAGCATAGTACATTTTCATCTTTCAGATTGTGAAAATCAGACTCAGAATCACTTCACTGGCTCTGTAAGTAGTTAAACAAAGCTGCATTTAGCCTTTCATTATCTTTCAATTAACTATGATCCCTAGAACAATCTGGGCATGAGAATTTAAACTGTCAAATTTGCCTTCTGTGATGCTTTTCTTCCACAAATTAGTGTTTCTCAAAAGCCTCCCATAAAAATAATGACCCTGACATTCTAGACAAACGAAGTGGCTGTTTTTCTTGCGACAGTTCTCTTTGAGCTAGAAGATACAATTTTACATCTATAATTACATAAGAAGCTATTTCAAATACACTTCTAAAAACTGGCATCCTTTGTCCTTCAGAGGATGAAACCTAGGCTCTATTACTGAGGAATAGGCTCTGTATATTGAGAAACATATACTTTGTGAGTGATTTTTTTAAAAATTCAGAGAAACTTGGTCAATGGCCAGATATAAGTGATGAATTTTTAGGCAGTTATTAAAATGTTTGCCTTTCAAAGCACTTCTTTGGAAAAAGAAGCCATGCCACTCAGAACCACCTATCAAAGCTCTTTTTATTATCTGCTGACACAGCTATCATTGATAACATGTGAATAGAACTTCAGCTTTATATAACAGCTGGAAAATCAACAGATAGTGTTCATTCACCAGAAATTTTATGAATATCTGTGTGTGCAAAGCTCTGTACTGTCTTATATAGGTAGAAAATATGACACATGACTTCTGCAAGGAGTTTATAAGTAAATAAGGGAAAAGAGACATTGATGTAAGTAATTATGTCATAAGGAAGAAAGGTCCTCTTAAAGATCCATTTTATTTTAATGTAAAAAACAGAAGTATAATCTAGGGTAATGTTTAAGAGATTCACATAAGTGGGGTGCCTGGGTGGCTCACTTGGTTAAGCGTCTGACTTGATTTCAGCGCAGGTCATGGCCACACGTTTCCTGGGTTCCAGCCCCACATCAGGCTCTGCACTGATAGTGCAGAGCCTGCTTAGGATTCTCTCTCTCTGCCCCTACCCCGCTCATGTGCACTCCCTTCCCCCACAATCTCTCTAAACAAACAAACAAACAAACAAACAAACAAACAATCTTAAAAAGAGAGAGATACAGAGACTCAGATAAGAAGAATCCTTGGTCTTCTTCACTGTCATTTCACTGGGTCCCTTTCCCATATCCTGCTCTTCTCCCTATTGCCCCAAACCTCCTGCAAATAAATATGGGCGTAGAACCTTAAGATTTACTTTTCTCATGGTATATAATTCAGAATTTATACACAGCTACACACAGCTACCTTGGCTGAGGCTTTTTCCACACTAAGCATAAAATAAATTCTATAATTCAAATATAAACCTTGGGCCTCATTCTTCTCAAAGTCTTGCATATATTTGTTGTCCTTTAATCTTAACAGCAGGACATCAGTAGAGATTGACTTATTAAAAGAGGCCATTGAGATGTACACAGACTGTTACCTAATATTTCACATATCCCATTAGTTATAAGGCTGCCATTTGAAGCATGTTTTCCAAAGGCTCTGCCCAAAGGAATTCTTTATTAGGCTTTATTGATAGTTTATAACAATAATTAGCAATCCCCAGTTATTCTAGAACAGCTAACTTTACCACAGAAGGGGCCCCTCTACTCTCCTAGGGATCCTAAAAAAGCAAGTGAGCAAAGAGTTTAGAGCTACACAGTATCAGGAGATAGTCACTACTTCACATCCTCAGAATTCTAGCTACCACACAATGAGTAATGATTGGGTGCCCTCTTCTTATTCATAAACTGGGAACACGGAGCTGATATTGGAGAAGCCAGTTATGTGTACAATTTGGATCCAAGCCCTAAATTCCGGTTCTACTTTTCTGTCATCTTTCTTTTTTTCTTTTTCTTTTTTTTTTTGGTCCCATGGATTGTACCACTTACCCCCAAGTAGTTAACTGACAAAGCACGCTTTTGCTTCCAACTCTGAGCCCCACCCCCACTTCAGATCTCATCTTTTCTCTTTTCCCATGTTCAGATGTCCCATTATTTCCTCCTCTTGATGCTTGACCATACTATAGGTATTTATAAAACAGACTGGGGTGGGGAATGGTGCTAACAGAGAAAGAATATTAAATTCTCTAGCACAAGTTGTTCTTTCAGACTTTATTTACTTTTCACATCCTATGTTTACTTCTGACTGTGAAGGGCAACCATGTCCTTAGTGTATCAGTTAACCAAAAACAATACATCAAAGCTCTAGCCATGTACCAGGAACTGTCTAACATATCATCTCTTTAATGTCTAGAGAAAACATCCACAGATTCTTTTCCCCCACTTAAACATGTAGACATCCTTCTCCCTTGATATATTGCTCTGATCTTTGTAGTCTTATACTTTTCAACACAGAATTGTCTGCTTAAGAAAAGAAAATGCGAGGACGCCTGGGTGGCACAGTCAGTTGAGCATCCAACTTCAGATCAGGTCAGGATCTTATAGTTAGTGAGTTCAAGCCCCATGTCGGGTTCTGTGCTGAAAGTTTGGAACCTGGAGCCTGCTTCGGATTCTGTGTCTTCCTCACTCTGCCCCTCCCTGACTTGCTCTCTGTCTCTGTCTCTCAAAAATGAACAAACATTAAAAAAAAACAAAGAAAATGAAAAAAATAAATTTCAAGTATGCTTGAATTTTCATAAAATATAAATATTTGTAAAATACCCAGCTATTAGCTATGCTAATACTTTTTATGGATTCATACAACAATGTTTTCTTCAAAGTATCCTGAAGAACACTAGTGAATAAGATCTTAAATTCTCAAGTGAGCATTAAAGGAATACATATTTTCAAAGCAGGAACTGGTGGGGTACTGGTGGGGTACCAACTAGCTGGCTCAGTTGATAGAGTGCATGACTTTTGATCTCAGGGTTGTGAGTTCAATACCCTCATTGGGTGTAGGGATTACTTAAAAATGAAATCTTAAAAAAAAATCAAGAACTGGTGAAAGACTATTTGTTTCCATAAAATTCCAAGTCCCAGCAAATTATGTAAATAATACCAAAGCGTTCATAATAAAAAAAAAATTCTTATACAACACATTTTCACTAAGGAAAAAAACCTAAATAACAAGTAGAACAACAATAGCATCATGCCTCATTTACCTCCAAGGTTAAAATTGTAGATGACTCCCTATTAGCTAGTAATTTATTTTCAATCCAATTGTGTTCTTGTTGTAGACTTCATTACACTGTAAGATTCTTCATTCCACTGAATCCAGAGGTTTTCCAAAATTCTACACTAAACAGTAAAATAAAAATCAAAATTGAGAAGAGCTGGATTTGCTTCTTGTAATTTTCACTCCATTTTTCAAGTCAATTTTGTTTTTAAATAAATAAGGGTAGGTTCCTCTAATGACAGTGTTGGTAATGACTTCTCCAAGAGAAAAATAAGGCTGTTTGAGTTATTGGGAATGGGTCTAAGTTCTCTAAATCCTTTAGTTCTTATTCTTTTGAAATACTGCTTCTAATGAATTGAGTTGTTTCACATTGAAAACTCTGGTTGTGTTGTAACATAAATGCCATTGGCAGGTATCTGTGAAATGTTTTGAATAATAGAGTTGGCCTTTACTCCTTAAAGAAGTATTTCTTCAGGATTCAAAAAAGCCAAACTTAGGATTTCCCACATCCTTTTACCATCTCTTAGATTTGACTCACTAAACTTTCCGCCAAGATTCATTCAGGAAGTTTGAGAAGAAATAGGAAGTTTGAGAAGAGAAGGGTGAGGAACAAAGAAGAAGTCAGTGAAAACACAGGTGCTTCAGCATAGGACAGTCCTTTTCAACCATCTTAAAAGAATGTGCCAATGATATTTCTACTATCAATATTTCCTTAAGTTACAATATTATAATTATCTATAGGGCAAGAACAGAGCTCATGGGGTTCTATTAATTCAGTCTTCAGTACCATTCCAACATTGGTACTTAATAGATGCTTGTAGATCACATCTGCTATAACTCAGTGGAGTCAAACATCATGAATTAGGAGAGTAACAAGTAAATTCCATTTGACTTTTTTTTTTACATAAATAGAAATTGAATTATAGATGTTTTGTGTGAGGCATGGTTTTTCACATGGACTCCACATCTCCCATTTTAAGATGTCCCCATCTTAAAGCCAAATGTGCTTAAAAATATTTTTGCCTAATCTTTTGGTAATTCCTTCCATAGAACCCCCTCTGTCAGTGGGGTGGGCTGCCAACCCATCTCCTTCTGTGACCACTCTCCATCTTCTCTTTATTTATTTATTTATGTATTTATTTATTTATTTTCAATATATGAAGTTTATTGTCAAATTGGTTTCCATACAACACCCAGTGCTCATCCCATCTTCTCTTTAAATTGTCATTGTTGTGTCGAGAGAATGCAGTTAGTAATCCTAATGAATTTAATGTCTTTGAACTCTTCATAGTCTTACCCATACAAAACATAATTACATACAGTGTTCTACCTGGGTTGTGGGCTTGATCTCCATCCACAGTGAGATGGGAAGTGATTTACAAGCAGAGCCTATGTCTTATCATTTTATCATTCCCTCGGTGCTTGCCCCATTGTTTGACGCATGGGGAGACAAATAATGTCTTCTAAGTTTCCCATATCCTGTGGAACTCAGACCTCTCTAGCATGGTGCCCTCCTGTGTTCTGTCACTAGAGAGATCTCACCCCTGAGATGTTCTTTTCTTACTTCCTTACTTGTTTCCTTGTAGCATGGTGAATATCCTGTCCTTAGAGCCCAACTTGACAAGTAATTTTTCTAACAATAATTATTTATGATTATGTTTTTGTTTTGTTTTGTTTTTTGTTTTTTGTCTGTTCTGTTTTGTTTTGTTTTGTTTTAGCAATGGCCAAGTAAAGATAAGGTCCTACCTCTTCAAACTGATGATGAACAAGGATCATGGCAAATCAGTATTTGAAAATCTGGAGACCCGTGGGGTTTTCAAATCCCTAAAATTACATAAAGTAGGTGGCCAAGTACTCCAGTTGGGAATCAGGCTAGGTTTAGTCGCCACATCCTGATCATTTAGCATGTTGTTTGTTCTAGTTATTTCCTTTTGTTTCAGGGAAAGCTGTTATAGCAAATGTTGATCATGAATGAAAAAGGCCACACTGATTTTCAAAAGTATAAAGTACAATGTAGAAAAGAGAAAGAAGAGGTGAAACGTTTTAAAAAAAATGGAGCTACTATGTTTGACAGACTTAAAGATAGAAAACAGGACTCTGGAAATAGCATAGGAGACATACGGGAAAAAGGCCCCAGAAAAGAGCTTCAATGAACTAAGCAAATCAAAAAGAGAAATAACTAGAAATGAGTTGACAATAATGGAGAAAACTTGAATTTTTTACGAACATTGTAACTCAGACATTAGTCACACTACAAATTAATGTTAACCTCATGATTTCAAAAACATGATGTCAAGTGTGTGAATAGAAAAGCAGGGGAGTTAGAGTGAGGGAAATAACTTTTTAAAAGTTGATTATCTTCTTGTCATGTTTGTATTCATAGTAAAAGTACCATCTTTAAGGGTCTCTGGAAGAAGGCGGATTTAAAAAAAATTTATTTTTTTAAATATTGAATTAGGTAAGTGTTGTTTCTTGAAAAATTTTACATTCCATCCAAGAGAACAGAGTTAGAACGCAGGCTTCTTGACAGTAGCTTATGGAAGGGGTAGGACTGATTTGTGATTTGCAATTATTGGTCTATTGAATTGTTTTTATGGTTTTGTGAAAAGTCTAGTTTCCTAATTAAAAACAATTTTTTTAAGTTTATTTGAGAGAGAGAAAGAGAGAGTGCACACATGTGCACAAACGAGTGAGCATGTGAGCAGGAGCAGGACAGAGAGAGAGAATGAGAGAGAGAGAGAGAGAGAGAGAGAGAGAGAGAGAGAGAATCCCAAGCAAGCTCCCAGCTGTCAGTGCAGAGCCTGAGGACGATGCAGGGCTCAATCTCAGGAACTGTGAGATCACGAGCTGAGCCAAAATCAAGTCTGACACTCAACCCACTGAGCCACCCAGGAGCCCCTAGTGTCTTAATTTTAACATTTAATTTCACCATATTCATTTCCTTGGTAAATCTAACTAAAGATTTATAGCAGTGTAATTAGTACTTAATAGAACAGGATCACTACTCATCAGACCTTAGTTCACTTTGGTCCATTAGATCTTACTAGCTATATAAACTTGAGTAAATTATTTTCTGTGCATAATTTTCTCATCATTAAATGAAGTTACTAATAATTTCTCTCCCATGGGATTGTTGTAAGGATTCATTAAAGAAAACATGTAAAATACTAAGTATGAATGCTATAAAGCAAGTATTTGATTAATATTATTCTTTATTCCAGTGGTGATACGGGTACTAAATCTTAAACCATGATTTGTAGAAAATGTCTTAGGGGATATTTCAAAATCCAGCCATTGGTGTAGGGAGTCATTATTTTCAGAGATTCTGTCTGTGGCATATATACATTTTAGAAATTCACTTTGAGCCTTTAACAAAAACATAGTAGATTTTCATAGATAAAAATATACATAGTAAAATGTTCATTGTCATTAAGGAATTTTCAAACTTTATAATATTTTGCTCATAATGTATTTCCAAGAACATTAGTTTTTTGGATGTATCAGGGCTTACCATGGTTTTGGCCACTTTTCTCTTAAAATAATACTTTAATGCTCTGATGTCTGATCACCAGACTTATTGTTTCTCTCATACTAATTTTAACATTTTCACCAAATAAGCTGGTATACATTCTTAATTCTTCCTCTTCAATTACCTTATTGTCAATATTAATTGTAAGTTAAATACACAGAAAATGTAATGTTAGGGGGAAAGAGGTTGTTAGAATGAAGTGGTAAAAAAGAATATTAGACTGAGTTTTTACATATATGGATTCTAGTCTTGGCTTTGCCCATGAATAAACCATGTGCATTTGGCAAGTGTAGCTATATATTGATATTAACAACCAATATTTACTCAGTCTTTAGTCTTTATGTGCCAGATACTCTTTCAGGCTTTTTATGTTTACTTGCTTTACTCCATTCTTATAGAACTGTATTGTCAAGAATTGTTAAGGGTCTAAGATTTTATACTACTTGGAAACTAATGTGTTAGCCTGACACAATTATATGGCTATTGGCAGAAGATGTGAGCCTCCTGAGTCACAGATGCAGGCCTTTATTAATTATTAACATAAATATTAATAGCTAGAGTGTCAGCATCTGCATCGGTTCTCTGAGGTCCAGGCGATGCCTCCAGGTGATGGGTTGTAGTGTGGGAGAAGAATCCTGAAATAAGGGAACCCAAATCTTTTATAATGGGAAGGAAACATACCTCCAGAGGGAGTCATCTTTATTTTGTTGGATAGTAAGCAAGCTTGCTCTTTGTCCTGAGGTAGACACCATAACTTTCAAGGCTGTTGTCTATACAAACATTTTTAAAGAGGTAGTCCAGAACATGGGGTGCCTGGGTGGCTCAGTCTGTTAAGCATCTGACTTCGGGTCAAGTCATGATCTCGCAGTTCGTGGGTTCGAGCCCCTTTGTCAGACTCTGTGCTGACAGTTCAGAGCGTAGAACCTGCTTCAGATTCTGTGTCTCCCTCTCTCTCTGCCCTCCCCTGGTCATTCTCTTTCTCTCTGTCTCTCAAAAATAAATAAACGTTAAAAAAAATGTAGTCCAGAACAAAGGTAGTCAGCATGTCTGCTCAAAAGACAGCCAGAATCACAAGAAACCTATGGATAATTGTCTACCAATGCCCATGAGTAGATACTATAAAAGGTGACTTCGTAGATGCAGAAACAAAAGAACTGAGGGACTAAGTAATTTGCCCAAAGCTCGTTTGATTGTCAGACCCAGACAATCAGTTCCAAGAGCCTGGGATCTTCACCAGTGTAATATATAATATTCCCTTGAATGTAAACACTATTGTTTAAATATATAGCAACACGTAAATGGGAGTTCTAGGTGCCATCATCCCTGCACAGCAGTTTCCTCATCTAGAAGTGGGCACAGGACCAGGGGAGAGAGGGCTGAGTGAGAGGTTCTCTTTGAGCTCCTTTCAGATTTAAGATGCTGTGAATCTAAGATCTATCTCTTAGAATGAACACATGTACAAGTGGATGTGATGCAGACTAGAAACACAAGGAAATAGAAGCATGCATTTCATCATCAGTGTACATTTTAAAATTTTTGTCAGGACCTTTGCATTCATTAATTAAGTTTTATGAGATTCTTGAGAAAAGTGAGTATTGAATTGCTACTTATAGTATTTTGGACCTTTCTAATTATAGTTCATGGCCAGAGTAAACATATACTTTATTTCCCAACCACTCCTATCATAAAACTTCCTTTTTCTATAATCTGAGTGAGAATATTATCTAAGAATAAAGTGGGGGCAGTCTTCAAGCTGCTTATGCCTGGCATGTTACCAAGGAAGCATGTCCTAGATAGAGCATTACCAAAGAAGGGAAGGAAAAGCAAAGAAACTGTAATAACATTAGTGAGATAGTCAGGCTGTGAGTCTTCTTCACATCCAGAGAAGCCCAAGAGATGTTTTCTTGAGTTGGAATCTAACCCAGAACACAATATCAGATACTTTATCTTATCATCACTTGTGGGTCATATGCTGCCTGTTTCCTGGAGCCTTTTGAAAAAACTCATTTTCCTGCCAGAGAAATGCAAGAGCAGCCTTCCTCCTCTTTTACATGTTGATGTAATGAGAGGAGTCTATTTTTGACCCTCATATTCTCTCATTCTACCCACTTTCTTCAGGGTGTCTCATCTACTCCCAGAGCTTCAAAGGCCATTTATATGCTAATGAATCCAAAATCTCTAAATATGGTTCACAATGCTCTCTGAGCTCCTGACCTAGGCAATCAACTCTGTGTTTGACATCTTCACTTGAATATATCAAGGATATTTCAAACTCAAACTCAACTTGTCAAAAATGGAATGCAGTATCACCACCCTGCAAACCCACTTCTCCTTAAATATTCTGTCTATATACATTTAAAGGCATCACCATTCAATCAGGTTTCTAAGCCAAAACCTAGGCATCTTTTACTTCACTCTCTGTGTCCAGTTAATCAGCAAATCCTGTTAATACTCCTTTCTAAATTTCTCCATTTCCACTGACAACATCTTTGTAGAAACTGCTATTAATTTTGATCATGACCATTGTATAATTCTCCAACTGTTCTCTTGCAGCCAGAATTTATCTATATAAAATGCATATCTGAGTGTTAGCCTTCTACATAAAACCTTTCAATGGCTTCCCAACTACCTACTGGATAAAGTTTGAACTCCTAATATACAAAGCCTCTGTAATTTGGCCCCTGCTCACCTCTCCAGCATATTGACTATCTTTATTCTAGCTGTAGTAGTCTATCACTAGATCCTTATACCAACCTCTCTCTTATCTCTCACAGATTGTCCCTCCTGCCTTGGACATCATTTCCATTATAAAATGGTTGTTCATACTCACCCTGCTCAGCTTAACAGATTCCATACTCAGAGACCTTTCCATGTTCCCTGGAACACTATAGTTTTCCACAGTGCCTTGAGTTTCCCTCTATCATTAATACTGGGTTTCATTTTATAGTGATTACTTATAGCATTGCTATCTGCCTCACTGGACTTCACCCTGGGATGGCAGTGACCATGCTTGAATCTTCAGTATCTGGCCTTGAACATGGCACTTACTAGCAACATAATAAATTCTTATGAATGAATGAACAAGCTAACAAATAAAATATCTTCCCAGATGTACTTTTGTGACCAGGAAATTTGCCAGGTGTCCATGAAGCAGTGCTCAGCCTATTGGCATTGCCGGTCTGGATTTAACTTCTTCAATACCTCTTTCCTAATATGTAGATGGTAGAACCTACATGGTAAACAATTTCTTGGATAAGGCTCAAAGTACCTGCCTTTAGTTTATTAGAAAAGTTAAGATTTAACAGTAAAAGTTAATATAGTTCAGAATCAGTGTTCAAAGTAAAAAATAGGTAATGTCAGATTTTTCATGCATGTATTTTACACACCATATGCCTTCTGTGTTTAAAAATTGAAGTTTTATAAAATGTAAAAAGTATTTAAAATTTTCACTTTTTATTCTCTTTTTTATTCTCAGTTTAAACAGTCTTTCACCAGGTATGTAGCAAGATTATCTATTCCCTCTCAAATCGGAATTTAAAGCAGGGTGTATAACCACATTCCCCTGCCACCAAATTTAGTCAGTGTCTTGAATGCCATCTAGTATGTCATCAAAATATATTTTGGATTAAATAGAAACAGAAAGGAAGAGATACTTTCCAGATCATGGCAATTGTTAATTATAGGATTCCAAAGCAAAATTTATGAAAGATTTCTTCCCACTCTTAACCCACCAAATCCAGGGATATTTCTGTGATGTTGGGGGGGCGGGGGCGGGATGGGTGGGTGCTATTCTTGTGGTTCTAAGCATTTCAGTGGCTACTTGGGCAAGAAGTAGAGCTGGGTTTTCTTCAGCTGAGGGGGAAAGTGGGTAGAATAGGGGAAGGAGAAAACTGGGTCTTACCCTTTCTTTTTTCTACTACACCACTTACCACAGACGATGTTGTTTTCGTGATCCAATGATGAATATTATGGTTATTACCATGAAGTGTCTGAGAGGAATCTTGGGCCTTTCGTGCCAACAACAATACAAAATGTAAATGATTGCAAAGTTATATCAAGAGATAAGGAGTTCTGACTCCTCCCTTTAGCCCTATCAACAAAGCAACATGATTGTAATTGGAGTGAGCACACCTTCAGATTTGCTCAAGACAGTCTTTGTTTGGCTTGCCATCCTGGGCTAATTATTAATAGTGACCCTTTCACTCTGGAAAAAATGTCCTTGGACTATAAATTACGTAATATGGTTGTCTTAAATAAAATAGACATTTAGCATAGCACCAACTCGCTAAGTTTTTTATTTTTTTATTTTTTTGAGAGACCACTATGTGCCAGCTGTGATGACTCTTTTTTTCATTTGCAATCTAACTTATTACTATTATTTTTTTTTACAACAAATCCACTAGGGAGGTAATATCACTCTTTTAAAAGACAGAAAACTTATGGTATAGAAAAATTAAGGCATTGCCCAAGGCACACAACAAGTATTTGACAGCCACAACTTGAACCCTTTCTGGGCAACTGGAAAACCATTCTCTTTCATTTATATTATAGGCAGGTTCAAAGTTGAGCCTTAGAAACACAGTCTCTCCTTCCCGCCTCCAAAATAAACAAAACATGTAGACAGAAGCAGCAAGCACTCCAAAGTGACTAGATGCAAGACAGTCTGGTTTACTTCTGGGTGATGAGGCGTGACAGACTTAACCACAGACTTGAATAGATTATAAATTCCAGCACAGTTCCATTATCCTGAATGTTTTCAGACCACTGTATACGCATCCTGGGGGCTCCCTTGAATCAGAAAAAAAACTACAGAAGGAGAACTTTCACTATGTTCTTCTCACTCACTTTGTGACCCTGGAAACAGAACGGAACTCCTCCCCTGCGTGCTGCCCACTGCTACCAGTCTTTCCCACACCCCAGATATGAAGAAAGATAATAAGGCCCTCAAATAGAAGTTTCCTGATTGTGACTCATGGCTTACTCAGCCTTTGTTACAGAGAGCCTGAAAGCCTTTGAAATTCACTGTTGATTTTGGCAGTCATAACTCTCTGTGCTGTTATCAAGAAATAAGTTACACGACTAATTTGCTTCAGAAATTGCCTCTGTAATGAGAATATTAAGAACAGTCTATGCTAAAGGGGTTAGAGTTTAATATATGGTGTTTAATGTTTGTATTTATGAATATATACTCATTTCCTTGAACAGCACTTCACAGCTTAGAGTTCCTAATAAAAATCTGTTAAATTAAATAAAAGTACCAAATAACAGCTAACATTATTATGGGGTATTTAATGTGAGCATGAGCCAGGCATTATATTAACAGCTTTATGGATATTATCTCCTCTCCTTCCCTCACTCCCCCACCTCTCTCTTTCATAGATATACTATTTGTATTTTTTATACATGATGTCTTGTGCATAATAAACACTTAAATATACAGTTAAATTTAATTAAGTTAGATATGAAAACAACTACATACATCAGCATATCTCCCTTAACTTTAATTATTGCTTTTGATAGGTACTTTACAGAGGTAGTTTTTAAAACAAATAAGTAATATATATTATATAGAGGAATGCATTGTATAGTTTTCAAGAAAAATGCATCATTATATTCATTTCAGTTAGAGTAGACAATATGTATTGTTATATAATACTGTAGTATAAGCACTATATAATCCTTATCTGCAAAACACAGATAATAATAGTATCTATTATTAAGGTTGCCAAGTAGATAAAATTAGATAATGCATGTGAAATATAGTTTTTGGCATATCCCAGATACCCTATAGATTAATGACATCCTCTTCATAACTACAATGAGACTTGAAACATAGACAGCTACCTATTTTATTCAGGAAAAAAAAATCTCATTCAGTATTATGTGTTAAAGGTACTGTTTAAAAATACATACACATGTTCTACAATTGTTATATTGTTATATTATTTTTCTAATTTTAAGAGATTATTAGCAACCTTTGTTTGTTTTAAATATTTTTTAAGTGTTTGTTTATTTTTGAGACAGAGACAGACAGAGCACAAATCAGGGAGGGACAGAGAGGGAGACACAGATTCCAAAGCAGGCTCTGGGCTCTGAGCTGTCAGCACAGAGCCCCACATGGGGCTTGAGTTCACAAACCATGAGATCATGACCTAAGCCAAAGTCGGATGGATGCCTGACCAACTGAGCCACCCAGGCACCCCTTGTTATATTATTATTAATATGTGAACATAAAATATTAGCTTTAAAGTTGACTTTGGAATGCAAAATTTTATAGTCTACAATTTTCCAAAGATAGATTCTGAAGATTTCTCCTAAAAGAAAACTTCTTTGTCTTTTTAAATTTTGATAATGTTTATTTATTTTTGAAAGAGAGAAAGAAAGAGAGAGAGCACAAGTTGGGGAGAGGCAGAGAGAGACACAGAATGTGAAGCAGGCTCCAGGATCTGAGCTGTCAGCACAGAGCCGGATGCGGGGCTCAAACTCACAGACTGAGAGAATGACCTGAGCTGAAGTTGGATGCTTAACCCACTGAGCCACCCAGGTGCCCCTTTAAGTGTCTTTTTTAATGTGCTTTGAACCAAAACAATAGAAAATAAGGTAAAATAACAAAGTTCTCTTCCTCCATCTAAAGACTACAATTCCCGATGTTCCAGGGTAGTTCTTAAATGATCTTACAGGCAGGCCATGCTTGTTGACTGTGATTAGTTCAGGAACACACTCCTAAGCCAATCAGCAAACAGTGCTCCCCTGACCAGTAGAATTTGTTCAAGAATAAAGAGGTGATCTAATTTAGGTCAGGACCCCAAGAAATTTTCTATAGGCTTTGGTAAAGAAATATCCTTGTTCTTAAAAAAAAAAAAAAAAATTGCTGGAAGAGTAGAGTTCTTTTTTCTCATATATTTTGTTTAAAATTTTTAAAATGTTTTTATTTATTTTTGAGACAGAGAGAGACAGAGCATGAGCAGGGGAGGGGCAGAGAGAGAGAGAGAGAGGGAGACACAGAATCTGAAGCAGGCTCCAGGCTCTGAGCTGTCAGCACAGAGCCCGACGTGGGGCTCGAACTCACAGACTGTGAGATCATGACCTGAGCCAAAGTCGGATGCTTAACCCATTGAGCCACCCAGGCACCCCTCTCAGATATTTTTATACACAGATTCAAGAATTAAAATGGCTGCAGTCATCTTGCTACTGTCTGAAAATTAGGCAGAGACACAGAGGAGGTAACACCTAAGAAAGATGCTGAGAAATTGGATTAAGCCAACTTAACACCTGAATCTTGACTTCTATAGCCAATAAATTTTCTCAAAGTATGGTCCCACACCACAAGCATCAGCCTCACCTGGGAACTTAGAAATGCAAATTCTAGAGCTCTATGTCAGACCCATGGAATCAGAAACTTGGGGTGGGCTCAGCAACGTGTGTGTTCAGAAGTCCCTCAGATGATTTCCAATGCAGGCTGAAGTTTGAGACTACTGGCTTAAGCCAGTTTGAGTGATATTTTCTGTTACTTGCAGTTAAAAATATATTAAATATAAAACATAGACTTGTAAATATATACCAATCATTACTTATTGAAAAAAGTTGCTTGAAAGTATACTCAAGTTGACTAATGATTGATTAAAATGAAAAATTCAAAAAGGGAAATCATGCTATAATCGGAATTAAAGATTGCCTTCTTTAAGACTAATAGTAAAACTCAAAGGCTTTGGACCCAGACTGGCTGGGTCTATATCCCAGGTCTAGTACTTATTAACTGTTTGACCAAGGGGAAACTACTCTAATTTCTTCCTCTAATTCCTCGGTAGAATTGTGCTATTCTCGTGAGTGTTAAATGAGTTAATAAATGAGGAGCAATTAGAACTTTTTCCTAACACAACTAAGCACTCAGCAAATGTCGGCAGTTATTATTGTTCTTACCATCAACAGGCAAAGTATTTACCACTTCAGAGAAGCCCTAAGGAATAAAGCGTACCTAACCAAATTGACCACATTAATATTCTTTCAATAATGTGGAGTTGGTGCCAAATTACTCTTAAGATGGCATTTGGATTCAAAGTCAATACTTTTATTATGAAATTTACATCTTATTGTGGGGATAAAACTATATTTGTTCATTGAAAAAATTCCTCTTAAAAATAACTCTCAGAATTTAATTGAATGTTTTATTCAACAAATATTAAGGGCTGAGTTATATGGCACAAATATTAATATTTGGTTATGTAAAATACACACACACACACACACACACACACACACACACCCCTCTCTAGTAAAACTAGAAAAATTTTGAATGATAGTAGATTTGTTGCAGTTTTTGTCTTTGGTAATAGAATGTGATTTGTATTTTTCTTTTCATTTATTCTTAATTAATTCTTTATTTGGGTTACTGTCAAATGAAAGTTAAAAAGCACTGCTGAAAAGCACTTTTCATTAATTACTTTTAATGGAATACAGAGGCCTAAATAATCTCAGGGTACCCAGTTTGCATTTCCCACTTGTGATATAGTGGCCAATTAGCATTCAGTTCCCAAACTGTAGATTTGTTTTTGTTCCTACAGCCAAATTGGGTCAGAGTTCACCACCTAAGTTCAGTACCAACTCATGTCTTCATGATCTCAGACTTCAGGGTATAAAATCAGTTATGGATATTTTAGGGCAGAGCATAAGCACCAAACCTACAGTCAGTGGGCAGATGTTAATCAACTAGTCCATTCAGTGTAACAGTCCTGAGGCCTTCAGACGGGAAATACATAGTAACGAAGTTGACCAAGGGAATGAGGTTACATATCTCAAGGTGATTCTTGAGCCAGAAACCAGTCTGCGGTCTTTATCTCACACTTTGATTCATCAAAAACATGTTCTCCTGGCTTGATTTAGCAATGTTAGTAATTACACACACATGAACCATGGTAGTGAGTTGTCACAACATAGGACTCTAGAAAATAGCAATTTACAGCCAAAGTAAAGGTACATGCATTCTAATCATTTTTTAGGTTAAAAAAAATTTTTTTTTACTTTTATTCATTTTTGAGAGACAGAGAGAGACAGAGAGAGATAGAGCACAGGCAGGGGAGGGGCAGAAAGAGAGGGAGACACAGAATCCGAAGTAGGCTCCAGGCTCTGAGCTGTCAGCACAGAGCCCAACGTGGGACTTGAACCCACAAACTGTGAGATCATGCCCTGAGCCGAAGTTGGACGCTCAACCAACTGAGCCACCCAGGTGCCCCTCATTTCTTAGTTTTGCTGATCTGTAAGCATTCATTTTCCTCCCATGCTTCTACCTCCATCCCAAACTGAACAACAGAGGCAAAGCATGGCAGCCAATAAAGCACAGTTGTTAAGAACTGGACTCTAATCAGACAGTTCTAGGTTTGAATCCTGTTCTACCACTAAAGAATTGTGTGACCTAGCAGACACCTAAACCTCTCAAAATTACCTCCTCAGGTTGTTGTGTAACTAAAATAATACACATACAATGCTTAATTCAATGTCTAGTACAGAGGAAACACTCAGTAAAGGCTAATACCTAATAATATTGGTTGTTCTCTTTCTTGATATTTTCTTCTGTCTATATTCTCTGCTATTACAACATATGGGGTCTAAGCAGCAAATGCTATGGAGGTAAAACCCTCCAAATGCATTTGGTTTCTTGTCCCTATAAGGTAAAGGAAACAAAAATAGAAATGTGTGTAATAGTTTCCAGATTGTGAAGTTTTAGTGATTTCAGAAATTCTGAGTTCCTAAAGGACTAATAGCTGAAGGGAAATTAGTATATTTGCAAACTGTTGTCTGGTGGCCTATAACTCAGGCCTTCCTTGGGCAAGCTGACAACACAAGGAAAGCGTACTCAGACTTATTGCCAAATGTAAGGGCCCTGTGCTTGACAGTTCCCTGGTATAATAGTGAAACTCCTAAGGGCCACCAAATCCTTGCTTCCCCTCTGACACACATGATTCAAGTTAACTTGCAACTCCATTTATTTCATCTCAAAATGTAAAGGGAACACTCTGAGCAGATGCTTTGGCAAAATTCAGGCTCTCCTGTCTCCATCTTTGAAGTCTGTATCTGAAGCAGGTAAATGCCAGTGTCTTGTTGGACCTCCAATGGAGTAGGTCAGCTAAGGTTCCTCCAAACTTTGGGCAGCTAAGGTCAGACCAGACATCATATGCCCTTTCCAGGTATTACTGTACCTCATTTCTCTCCTTTCTTTGTTTGACCCTCAGCCTCTCAACCGTGCAAAACCCAGGAAATGGGAAGTGTAGGCCACATTGTGGGATACCATTTTATTTCACACCGCCATCCCATATTCAGAACCTCCAAAGGGAAATGTAGCATTGATGGACAATCCTTTAGTATATATTATTAAAAGATAAACCTGAAATACTAAGTCATTTCCTATGAAAAAGTAGACAGAAGTGATTTTCAGGGAATAAATTACTTTCCACAATGTTGTTTGGTTTCTTCTCCACTAGGCTCATTTAGAGGATAAATAAGTAAGGCCTTGAAACCATTGTTGGGAATACATTAAGTCATAGAACTGAAATGATGTAAACAAATGATGTGCATCTATTAAAAAATCTCACAGGATCCAAAGGACAGTACTTTAAAGGTTAACAAGGGTACTTTGCTAATTAGGGTCTTCTCTCTCCTGCCAGAATACCTTGTCATAAAACCTCAACTATGCCAAAAGTCTAAGGCTTAGAATTATCACTGAATCTGTTCTGGGATCTGGAAAATATCAGTGTTCTCAGATTCTTTTTGTTAGTGAGGTAAAAGACAGAATTCTGGGTTTCTTGTGAAGTTTAAAAAAATAAAAAGCATATTCACTTCCTATTCAGGTTCTATTTTCTTAAAAAAGTAACAGTTGAACCCTTTTGCCCAGCCCTTACTTTTTCTTTATTGTTTGCTACATTCTATTGTTAATTAACAACAAGAATGTTCACTAGGGAAACCTTTGATGAATTCATTTTTCAGAATAAAAATAACTTACTATTAAAACTTGTATATAATCAGGGATTTGGAGTCTGCTAAAACTTGTGTATAATCAGACATCTGGAGTCTGTTAGGTGTGGTGGCAGCTCTCGAACATCTAATTCAATGCAGAATTAATTCTGAAATGTTCTTACACCAAACAACTAAATTATTTTTACCCAAGTTTCAAGAAATGCAGAAATTCAGCAAGGATTAAAGCATCAAAGAAAAATAAGATAAGTCACTCCTAAATACATTTACCAATTATAAAATTACTACACACATAGTCTCTTCTATTGAACCCTTTTCAAAGATTTCACCAGGCTAGAGAGAAAATCAGGATGGAGAATTATTTGGGAAGCATTTTGGAAGTACATGAAAAGAAATGATAAGCACTTCAATTGAAGTAAGAATGATGAGCATTTTGATAAACAAATGAGTTATCTCTAAAAAGGCAATTTACTTTTTGAAAATATTTACAATTAATGCAGTCCAAATCCATACCATTGTTATGATTTCCACATGTCCTGGGCCAGAAGACCAGTTCAATTATTTCACAAGTCAAAGAGGGAAGGCTTTTAGTACAGAGACCGTCAACTATAAGAACAGCCATTTTCATGACAATTGTCAAGTCCCTGTATATGGTTTTATGTTGTTATGAGTTGAATGGTGCCCCCTTCCAATTTATATGTTGGAATCCTAATTCGTAGTTCCTCAGAAGGAATTGGAAACAAGATTATTGCAGATTAATTAGTTAAAATTAGGTCATACTGGACTGGGGTGGGTCCCTAATCCGATAGGACTGATGCCCTTATAAAAAGGGGGAATTTGGACACACAGACAAGGGAACAGCATGTGAAGATTGGAGTTCTACTACCAAAAGCCAAGGAACTACCAGAAGTTAGGAGAGAGGCCTGGATCAGATGCTTCCCTAGGGCCCTCACAGGGAACATGGCCCTGTTGACACATTGATTTCAGACTTCTGGCCCCCACAGTTGTGAGACAATGTTTCTTTTATTCTAAGCCATCTTATTTGTTATGCTTTGTTATGGCAGCCCAAGCAAAATAATATAGACATCAATTTTTTCTATCTTACTCTTCCAAATTTTCCTTTTCCTTTCAAGTAACACAAAGATGTTAAACCAAGTAAAGAAGCATGAAGCAGAAGCATGACCATGAACACATCCCATTCACTCCAGTCTCCTTACTCTCTTACCCTCTAACATACCCAGATTTCCATCCATCATGGAGATGATTTCCACAAGTAAAACTACTTGATGCCTTTCTCAGCCCATGCTCTCTATGGAGGGAAAGCAGAGTCAATCTTCTATGTGAGCCCCATTGGGTATCTGGCTATAATAATTCCACCCTTCATCATAACTTTTCCTGTCTTATTAGGTGTGTCATTTCAGATGGAAATAAGTCCTTTCCCCTAGCAACTGCCCCCACCTTTAACCAAAAGGTCTGAAATTATGTCAACAAAATAAGAATCATTTCTGAAATAAACTGTTCCCTGTCAACACACACACATACACACAAGTAAACTTGCCAATGGCATCCGAGTGTGATTGGTGGTCTAGTAGGATGTTGAAAAGTGATATATGAACAGGCTAGCACAAGTTTTTGAATAATAGTTTGTTTGAAAGACTGACGTATAGCATATGCATACATAAATACAGAGAGAGAACAGAAAGTAAAAGATAATTGTGTTGTGTTGTACATTCAGCCGGGACTCTGTTGCTTGTTAGTTGAGAATATTGGAACTTTGGGATAATCAGTATGTGTACCGTCTAGTTGAGGTCTCCTGGAATTTGACCAGAACTGCTGCTACAGATAGGCCAACTTTTGTAAAAACCTCTTTGTTTCTCTTGCTCTCAAACACACTGTAAATTCATTAAATGGCCCAAGGCTTTGCCACTGATTCTCACACTCTTGTAAAAGCTTATAAATGGAGTGTTTGAGGCCAAAGCCTTTAAGCAAGCTCTAGGTTTGGAAGGAAATGTACTGATGATTCATCCTCTTCTAAGGTGATAGAGTATTTTATTAGATACCAGCAATCTAATGACCAGGTCACAGTGGAAGTCAGTCTCAGTTCTGAGCACACAGTTAAGGCAGATCTTTGGGGATGCCTACAAATCCAAGGCCACCAGCAAAGCTTGTGACTCAGTTAAAATGAAACACAGGACAGGAGACCCCTGACCACACTGTCTACTTGCCAGGACTGCTTTCTGTCACAGTCTTTATTCTTCTCCATCCTGTACATCTGGAAACATGTAATATGGCCAGGTGACACTGCATTAAGTAGGAAACAAAAATCAAGTCTACAGATAATTCAGAAAAGCACATTTTGGATAATCTTTTGATAGTCTTTGATTTTTTTCTTTCCCCTTATAAAAATAATCTTTTACTGTCTAAAGAGAGATTGGCAGAGAGAATGAGGGGAAGAGAAACGTAAAGAATAAAGAATTTGAAAACTGGATGACTTGGCCCTGAACAACAGAATGTATTGAAAAATGTATGCATTTCAGAAAGTTTTTGTTTGGAAAAATACCAAAGACGGAAATCCTATCTTTAGTATTTGGCATTTTAGAAAGTGTTAAGAGATCTCTGCTGTAAACTGGTACTTGGTTGACAGCTAGTTACCAACGTGAAGTGGAAACATGGAACAGTTTAAAGTGTGTATTAAAAATATATTACTTTTTAATTATATAAATGTCTTCCAAAAATTAAAGTAAAATAGTGTCTTGCAATTCCATTTTTTAAAAAAGCAGTGTGTTCCTATTGAAACAATGTCTATCCTTCCATCTCTAAAAAATTATTTAAAGACTTTTGGCAAGGTCAACATGGTCAGTCCTGTGATTCTGGGCATTGTTGAATACATATCTCACTATTTCTCATGAAAACATGTGTGAAACTCACTCCATTCTGAAACTCTGCTCAACACAGTTTGAAAACAAACCTTTGAATCAGTTTTAGAACAATTTTAAAGAAAAATTTCAAAGAGTAAAAGGGAGTTTCTATATACCCCACACCCACTTTCCTCTGCTATTAACATCTTACATCAGTGTAGCTCATTTGTTACAATTAATGAACCAATATTGACATATTTGTATTAACTAAAGTTTACACATTATTGAGAATTCTTTAGTTTTTACCTCATGTCCTTTTTTCTGTTTCAGGAAGCCATCCAAGATACCATATTTCAGTCATGATATCTCCTTAGACTCATCTTGACTGTGGTAGTTTCTCAGACCTGTTTTTGCTGTATTTTTGAGGCATATGGTCAGGAATTTTATAGAATGTCCCTCAATTAGGAATTGACTGATGTTTTTATTATGATTAGCCTGGGATTATGTTTTTGGAAGGAAGACTGTCAAGGTGCAATGCTATTTTCATCACATCATATCAAGGGTTTATGTTATCAACATGACATATGTTGAAATCACTGTTGATGTTAACTGTTGACTCCTAGTTGAGATGGTGTTTGTCAGGTGTCTTCACTGTGAAGTTAATCTCTTCTGCCTCACCTTTTATCATATCCTCTTTGGAAGGAGGTCCCTATGCATAGAGCACATGAGGGGAGTTTTGCTCTACCTTCTTGAAGGCAGAATATCTATGTAAATTATTTGGAGTTTCTCTCTTTCATTTACTTATTTATTCGATCATTTATTTGTATCTATATTGACTCATGGATATTACTTTATAGTTTGGATTATAATCCAACATTATTTTTTTGCTCAGATTGTCCTAGTTTTTACCACTGGGAACTCTTTCAGTTGGCTCCTGTGTCCCTTTGACATACCTATATAATTATATCATTGTGCTTTGTTTTGATTTGTTTGTTTCCTGAATAGTTCCATGATTTCTGGCACTGAAAGATGTTCTAGACTTATATATATTTCTAGTCCTAGAATTAGATATTTCTCCAGAAAGCTCCCATTCCTTTTATTTGTGAATGGCATGAGAAACCAAGGTCTGGGTATTTGGTGTCCAGCTATTGGGGTGTCCTTGCTTCTAGCCCTCCAGGCTGATGGAGTAAGGAGACATTACTGTAAATAATAGCCCATGTATATACACATATCTAGGAATATTTGTATATATAACCATCTGCAGCTATATTACACTATGAGTTCATACTAATATTCCCAACTCTAATCTATTACTACATAGATTATTCTAACCCCTTCCCCTTGCTTGTCTGTAACCTCTCATTTCAACAGTGAGAAATCTGGGTTCTGTTACCCATCATCCATTTACTCCATTGTTCAATTCCAGCACACATATATAATGGTATTAAAATTGTTAACTTGTACTGCTGTAGGAAACAACTTCATCGACTAGAGTACAGTGCTTATATACAGTTTCCTTTGCTTTTTTAAGTCTTAACAGACCCACTCATTTCCAAAGTTACATAGGTCAGTAACTTTTCTCCTCCCCCCTTCAGTGATATTTGCAATACGCATTTGTTGTGTTGTTACACATTTGTGTGATACAGTTACATTCTTTTGTCACATCACATATTCCATCCTGGGATCCCCCTGACCCCCGAGATGATTTTCTTTAATTGGCATACATTAAGGTTCACTCTCTATACTGTACATTGTGATGGATTTTGACATTTGTATGATGACATGAACCTATTATAGTATCATGCAGAGGAGTTTCATCACTCTAAAATATCCCCTGTGCTTCACTTGTTCAGTGCTCTCCTTCTCTCCCTTAACCCCTGGCAATCACTGATCTTTTTAACTGTCTCTATAATTCTGCCTTTTCCAGAATATCATAATTGGAATCATAAAGTATTTAGCCTTTCATACTGACTTCTTTGATATAGTATGTACTTAAGATTCATCCATGTCTTTTTGTTGCTTGATAGATCATTTATTTTTATTATTGAATAACATTCCATTGTATGGATGTTCACTGTTTGGTTTATACATTCACCTATTAAAGAATATCTTGGTTTCTTCCAGGTTTGGATGATTATGAATAAAGCTGTTCCATATATTCACATGCATTATTTTTTGGTGGACATACATATTTTAATCAGTTGGGTAAATACCTAGGAGTAAAATTGCTGGATTCTGTGGTAAGACTATGTTTAGCATTGTAAGAAATTGCCTTCTGAAATGGCCAAACTGTTTTGCATCTCTACCAGCGATCAATAAGAGCTTGTTTGTTTTCCTACATCCTCAACAGCAATACGTTGTCATGTTTTGTGTCTTTGGACAAGTCACCTAAGTGTGTGAGACCTATTCCCTTATCTGTGTATAATGGGATGATTGTAGATCACCGAGACTTTCTTCTAATGCTCAGGTTTTATTCTTTACTTCCCTCCACAGTCTTAGACACTGACCCAGAAGCTCATTAACACAGTATTCTTTTCTTTGGCCACCTTTCCTCCTACATTACCACACTGAATTTCCTTTGTTTAGCTGTCAGTGATCTTTCCAGACCACTCCTTTAAGTACAACATGTAATTTTCCTGGCTTTTATTATCTGGAGATCACTTTCCTTTGTTAATATGCTGTGTTTTAATTTTTTCACATCAAATCTAATTAGAAAGAGCTTGCTTTGTCTGAGAGTAATTAAATTTTATCAGGTCAAGTTAAATACAAGTTGATGGCCTTACAGTTCTTCTAAAAATTATCCTAGACTGCTTACCAAAATCTAAATTAAATTCCTTTTCATCCCTTCACCAGGAAGACTTCATGAACAGAATTTGAGGTCTTGATCAATTTCAGCGTTTGGACTACTCTCTTTCTACAGGACAGATCTCAGAAGTTAGGAAACTGAGCCTGAAAAACAACAAACCACCAGAGGGTCTCACTCAGGATATATTTGATAAACTCTCTTTTCTTTGATACTAAATGTATCCTGTTGCCTTGAAAGAAATGAATACACCTAACTTATACAGTGAGCAATTTTCTCTCCAGGGAGTATTTTACTCATTCAAGTTCACCATAGGTCAGCCTAAGAGCAGTCCTAGTGCAATTCATATTTCTTCCCACAGACATCCTTAACTGCTTCAGGATGTATGACTAATTAGAAAAAATATACACAACAGGCACAGTATATGACACACAATAACCACCTACACAGGTTGCCATTGTGTTTAAGTCACACAGATTACCCTATGAGTCATTAACTTTTATTAAAAAAAAGTTTTTAAAATCAATGTACTAGCAGAGAATGTATATAAATGCTTTCAAAAGTTCAGGTGAGTCAAGTGAGAGCTAACAGGAAAACAGCATTTCCTTCTTAAAGGGAGTGATTGACAAACCTAAGAATTATATATTCAAAATCCAAAAAATAAAATCGTCTTTAATGGACAACTGTACTTATTTTTCCATCTCACACAGATCTTCAGGCAAAGGTATTAATTCAGGGGCCTGAAGGCATTCATTGCTCCCCACAACACTTTTGCCATTTCATTTACGAGTATAAAGTTACTCTGGCTGGGCAGACACTTATTCTTGTCCTTGTAGGTATTTGAAGTTCAGTAAATGTTTATTGTTCAATTAGAAAAAGGGGAACTAAATGGATTTTGAATAAGGGCTTAGAAGAGCTCATCTCTGAATATATGACTCATTGTATGACTGTACTATAAGCATGCCCCAACAAGCATCTTAAGGCAGCTTTATATGAGGTGGCCTGCTTATCTGATCTGCCCACTCCAGGTGGGCCCTAGAACTTGAACAGCTGTAGTTATGTCCATCCAGATATTATCAGGTATAATAATACCTGAAAGAGTCTTAAACTGGAATTTTATACCATGACAAATGTAAAACTAAACGATAACTGCGTATGCAGATTACCCAGATTTTACTTAAACATGGTATCAACTACAAAAGGTCTTCAATAGGATTGAGTTCCTTTGTCTACTAAGGAATTGATCCTTTTAAATAAACAAAACGTTCTTACATGCTCCTTGGTTCTAAATTTCTAGGTTTCAAAATTGTTATACACATTCTTCAAACTGTCTATATCAGGTTTGACTGATATTCTTTGGCGTGTCCAAGTTCTTTTCCTAGAACAATAATAATAAAAACTAACTTTCATTAAAAATCTCCCACATTTGCAGAATTGGTCTAAACTCCTTATGTGTATGAGCTCACATTTCTTTCTCCTCTCAGGACCTCTATTGCTGTTTCCCAGGACATTTTCTATCAGTCTACAACTGCTCAATTTTAGACTCTAAAAGCTGTCTTATCAGGAAGGAGTTCGCTTTCCTTCAGTGTTCTCTACTGACATGGGCAGGGATTGAGTGATTGTGAATAGCTTCTCTGCCTTTGTGGCCTTGAAATCTGTGTATCTCTGTGTGTTTTTTACATGATGACTGGCAGAATGAACTTCTACAATGTAATTTCTATAATAAGACCAAATTGGGGTATCTTTGCCCATTGCACATGAGCATGGATAATATAACCCTCCCTCTGAAAGTTCAATAATAGAGCTACCTGTGAAAAATCATGATTACCATGGTAGAATATTATAATAATATGTTGTCAATTGCTCATCATCTATTTTGTGCCCATAATACTTGTACAGGGTATATATGTACTTTGTGATGCCTAATTTAGCTGCACTGGTTCATTTTTCACTTCTCATCTCCCAGATATATTCTGCATAGATGGGATTGTGGATAACAGAGTTCCCTGTCTCTTACTGTGAACCACATTATTCATGTATAGTTTACTCCTTTTATTTTTTTTAATTTTTAAATTTTATTTATTTTGTGTGTGTGTGTGCGTGTGTGTGTGTGTGTGTGTGTGTGTGTGTGAGAGAGAGAGAGAGAGAGAGAGAGAGAGAGAGAGAAAGCAGGAGAGGAGCAGAGAGAGAGGGAGAGTGAATATCCCAAGCAGGCTCTGTGTTGTCAGTGCAGAGCCTGCGATGGGGCTTGATCCCACCAACCATGAGATCACAATCTGAGCCGAAATCAAGAGTTGGATGCTCAACCAACTGACCACCCAGGTGCCCCTAGTTTGCTCCTTTTAGAAGGATTCTATACTTAGCATTAGGGTCTCATTTTACAGTCTGTGTTTCCTTTAATACCTAGTTCAGAAATAACGTAGTTACTCTTTTTAAATGATTCACATTTGAATCTACTATCCTAAGGGCTTTATATTCATTATCCTTTTTAATCCTCATAGCACTCCTTTGAGATAGGTACTTTTCTTAGTCCAATTTGACATATGATCAAGGTCTGGGTTAATGATGCTGTTAAGAATTTGAGGGGCGCCTGGGTGGCTCAGTCGGTTGAGCGTCCAACTTCGGCTCAGGTCATAATCTCATAGTTCATGGATTCGAGCCCCGCATCAGGCTCTGTGGCTGACCGCTGGCTCAGAGCCTGGAGCCTGGATTCTGTGTTTCCTTCTCTCTCTGCCCCTCCCCCACTCACACTTTGTCTCACTCTGTTTCTCCAAAATAAATATGTGTAAAAAAAAAAAAAGAATTTGAAAGCAGGTCCACTGATTCTGTAATCTAGTCTTTACCATTATAGCTGTGCCTTACACCTAGTGTTCATGTAACAAAACAAAGCAATTCACTTGTTAGATGAAGGCAGATTCTAACATTCTCCTGGGTCATGTACACTAATGAAGGAGGAAGATAGAGAAGAACAAAAGAAATCCTTGGTTTTCAGCAGCAGCAACAGAGCTCTGACTTATTTTTTAGACTAGGTGTTATAAATGTAGCTAAGCAGTTGAACTGAAAATGTTGCTTTGGGCCAAGGTCTGAGTTTCAATGCCTATCATACTGACTTGTGCATAGGAGAAATTCAATGAAACATCGAATTGAATTCAAATATGTTCTCCAAAACAGCTAGCTTCAGTACGAAAGGAAAGGTTATAGAATTACCTAGCTTTTGGATTACCATTTTATGGTTTGCAATCTGCTTTTGAAACCAACACATACAGTTTGTGAAGTAGCTAACAGAAATGTCACTGAGCTCCTCCTACTTCATGGTGCTACTGTATTACCCTAACATACCATCCTTTTTTTCTTTCAATCATCCCAGTAGTCCATGATACAGACAGGACAGATACTATTATTCACTTTAGTAATGAATACCAATGTTTTTAGTAGTAAACACATTTAATAATGTATGGTAGAGATTTTATTCTACTGATTTTGAAATTTGAAAATTGTCAAGCAGAGAGAGGTAGCAGGTGATTTATACCACATACCTCATTTTGTTCTGGGAGAATTCACTTTGGTGAGCCTTTTAAATTTTGCAGATATAGATACAGATGAAGGCCCGTATTTTCAGAAAGCCCTGGATTATAAGGATTTAACCAAGTGCTGCGACTTCCAACTGATAAACTGAATTCTTTTTAATTCTATAGTTGAGAATATTAGCAGGACTTTGCCCCTAGAGGGTAGAGAAGTCCCCTCCGCCCAGTCTTGATTTAGACTGCCTTAAAATCAAGGATGTCTTGTTCTTGGAAAATATGTAATTTTTTTTTGTCTAGATAGTTATTCACAGGATTCTGGGAGCTGAGGCCAGGCTATGACAGGAGGGACTTGCAAGTCTCACACTTTTTCACACCCTCCTTCTATTACAGGTGAGGCCATGATGGGGAGTTGACCTGAGGCATATGCTCTGCTTCCCGGACTGCTCTTTCAGTAGTGCAAACATGTGCTAGTTAAGACAGAGCGATCAGTATTTTGGGAAATGGAGAGAACAATTTTGATGATCTATAATTTGGGATCAAATTATACACAAGTGGGGGTGGGATGGGTAGGTGGGATCTTATCTCAAGAAAGCAGATAGCCTCACTGTCAATCATTCTGGTTTCAATAAAACAAGTCTGACTTCACTTAAAACAAGAACAAGAATAACAATAATAAAGAGTTGAGCTTAGACTGGAGTTTGGAAATGTGGAGAGATTCTCATTGGTGGAATTGAGCTGGTCTTCACAATACCAGACACTGCAGGAGCTTGTCAGGGACTCTACAATCCAGTTGGGTCTGCTGGTCTTAAAGTAATCATTGCTGACTACAGCTGTTGGTTATTTTGTGTTAGACTTTGGTTATTTTTAGGTGTTCGGTGAAATCTTATTAAAATCTGGATTGGTGTCACTTGTCCTAAGAGGAATTACCAAGGGCAGAGCCCTCCCTAGAGTTGAAGAGGTGGTAATTGTGGTGACCACCTCACTTATTTGGGCCTACCCAATGTCCACAGGCCTGGACAGGAGTATGAAGAAAACATGTACGCCCATGCCCAAATATTTAAACATTGTGAATCAAACTACCTAATTGTCTAGAATATGTCCCAACCTCCTACCTTGCCTCCTGTCTTCATAATGGCCTGGGAGGCCAGTTAAAATTTAAAATCCTCTTCTCTCTTTTTCATCTTTTGCCCCAAACCATTCCCTTTTTCTTCCCATGCTGGCTCTGTCCCATATGAGGAGTGTTCTTGTTCACCCATGCATAGATATCCCAGGCCACGTTTCCAAACTCCATATATAAGCTCACAGCAAATGGCTACCATTGCTGCCCCTTGAGCCTATAGGGTATACACATTCACGTGCTGTAGCTTCAGAATGAAGGGCCCAGGGTTGAAGCCTGAAGTCTCTCTGGACAGATGATTCTGGAGTCCTGGGTACCCAGACCATGAACTAGAAGGGGGCAGGTAGGCCCAGTGAATGCCTTACTGCATAGGATGGAACATGGCTAGAAGAAAGTCAGAGCAAACACCTTGCCCACTTCTAAGAGCAGCAATGCCAATAGAGGGTAGTTTTCTCAGATGACTACCTCCTAAGAGTAAGCAGCAGCAAAATCAATGGTGGCCTGGAAAAAAAAAATATATAAGAATAGAAGAAGCTAAAAGGATTTTGCCAGGGATCATAAAATCTCTAAGTAACTCTTAGATATAGCTGGGGCGGACACTGAGAGGGGCTTACTTTAAGGAAATCAGCCATTGGAAGGTTAAACTGTAAAATTATAATTTAGGAATAAAGGGTTGTATTTTTTTTAGTTAGATTACACAGGAGCAGGTCACATTGCATAATTCTTCATTACAGTGCTTCCTCAGGTAGGAAAGCATAGACTCTAAAGGCTCAGAGATGCATCCAGCAGAGTGAGCTTTTGGATTACAAGTTCAGTATTCTCTTGTGTGAAAACATAGTGAGGGGAAGCAGCCAAAGGAGGTAAAGTAAGTTCATGGCAGGTCTGTTAATGAGAGTTCTGCACAGCCTCTTGCTTGCGTCTGGATGCAAGAAAGAATTCTCGCTTCATTAATTTTTCTCAATTGCTCTTCCCACCTCCCTGGGTTTTGCTGTTGAGTGAATTAGCTTCCTGGTTTTTGGAGGTGCTTTTACTTCCTTTTGATTCATTTTACTTAATTTTCTAAACTGTTATTTTTTTTTTTTTAATGCTAACCACAGTGTATTTCAACTTTGAGTCAATATCATTAGCCTGCTTCCCCAGTATGGGATTACTGACCTTATTGAGAAACTCCTTGCCTCATTCTCATGATCTGGCCACTTGTAATGTTTCTTTTCTCATACCATGTGACTAGTCTTATACCTCTAGACTTCTGTATATATTCAAGAATAGTCTTACACCTCTAGACTTCTGCATTTATTCAAGAATGGGTAGTGTCTATTGAGCACCTAAATTGTACTGGATCCCTTTTCACTCATGGCAGTCCTCTCTGACAAAGATGACAAAAATAATGACTAACCTCTGTTGAGAACTTATCTTGTCTGTCACTATGCTAAGCTCTGTGCATCTATTTGGTTATTTGCTGTCATAGCCACATCAAGGGGGAATGGCCACCCCCATTTTATAAGTGAGGAAACTTCCAGAGAGCATTAAATGAACTGCTTAAAGCCATGAATGGTGAAGCTAAGATCAGAACCCCAGTCTGACTCACATGTCCTTTTCATTGTATTATACTCCTACCTTACTTTATATTAATTTAGTGTGCATGCTTTTTTTCTGAAATAAAAAATCATAATTTATAGTTATTATTGTCTGCCCCATAAAGTGGTTGTCCTGGGAATAGTAGAGCTAGACAGGGCATTAGAAGGAACATCTAGTCTGATATTTTCACTGTGTAGGCAGGAAAACAGAAGTTCAGAGACATTAAGTGATCTGCTGAAGGTCTTACAGTGAGTTGTATATGACCCTAAGCCCTTGTTTTTAAATTCTTATTTTTGTTTTTGTTTGTTTGTTTCCAGTGACATTTTAGGGGCCTATAAGAACCCAATTTGCCAATCCTGAAAATTTATAATGTTCTCTGCATCACCATTTTTTAACTTCCCTTAGTTTAATAATTAAAACCAACATTCTCTAAATGATAATGTAAAAACTGAATTATAAGACCTTAGCTAAAAATTCAGGAACTGAAAAAAAATCTATATGCAGATGGAGTATAACTTTTCAAAAGGTAAATGAAAGTAACTTTGTTATCATCAAAAGACTAATGAAATATAGAATATCTTTAAGTGAACAGCACTTGGGTTTTAACAGAAAATCTTTCTTACTACTACATGTAGAGCCAGACAATTGCCCTATGAATACATTACTGAAATGAATTATGGTACATGCTGTGATTTATAAAGCAAGAGATAAAGTGTGGCAAATTTTACTAAAATTCACTGAGCCTATCTCCAACAGTAATGAGCTTGAATAGAGTGGCTTATTAACCATAGATCAGATGGCTCACACATATAGCAACAAAACAAATCTACTAGATTAAATAATCAATTAACATTTATTAGTAGTTCAGTCTTGATTTCCAAGTATGCTGGCTATTTCTACCACACCATTATCAGGCAGTAATTGCTATGTCAAAGAAAATGGGCGGGGATGTTCTGTACTTTTTCCTGTTCCTGAGGGTGAATATGCCATAAGGAATTTAATAAGGGACTAAAAGGATTAGTTTGGGAGAAAAATAGCTCATAAAAAAAAGGACCACACACATTTTCAAAGTAGTATCTGGTTTATTATTCAGTGTTGCTCAGGCATGATATTAGAATTCTCACATGCCAGGGGCCAGAAAACGCAAAGGGTAAATCAATAGCCAGCATCTAAATTCAGCTTATCCTATGCCTGGTAACAGGAACAGTAGAAAAGATATTAAGTAGTCTCACTGCCTACCTACCAACCAAATCACTTCTCCACACCTATCTACTTTCTGTGCATTGTGTGCAATTAGATGAACAACCCACCTTCCAGTATTTACTCAATTTACTTTGAGGATAATTACAAAACAGCAGTTATGACTGCTTACGTTTCTAAAAGTTCAGTTGAATCCATTAGGAAGTCCCCAAAGCAATTTTTTCCATGAATATGCATATTGTTTTTCTTTTGGAAAGTATTATAATTTGTCTCAGGAAAGTAGTAAAATATATTTCTATGGATATGTGTGCTATTTTCTAGAGATAATTAATAACCAAAATTACAAGACTTGTTATTTTATTAGAACAGTATAGTGCACTGACACTTTTGTCAAATACAGAGCTATGCAGTCTGAAGTTTTAGAGAAACCACAATCCTAAAATATCATCTACTTAGGTTAATTTGTAGGCATTGAGGAGGATATCAGTATGTAGTAGTGTGGAGAATGAACTAGAAAAAAACTAAGGCATAGCCTTTTAACTTTCTGGAAAAAGACATACATTAGAGGGTAACTCACTTCCCTTCACAAAATCTGTACCTGACATCCACAGTTACTCCCACCTGTCATCATTTTCCTGCAGTCACGGTGGAGGAAACGTCCCTCCTCCTATCTAAGGCCACCTTCCTCCGTGTGTCCTGAGAATCCACTTCCAATCACCTTCTGTGCAACTTTGCACTATTGATTATTTCATCTCTCTCCCTACTACTGTTTCGTGAAACTAATTCCCTTCAAACATTTGTCCCTCTCACATTTCCCTTTCAACAGAATTTAAATATGTCCAAGTCCTTTACATCTTGAGACACACACACACACACACACACACACACACACACACACGTGCATTCTCTTATCCCACTCTCCTTCACAGCCAAGATTTGTGAACTTTCACTTCCTTCCTTTTAGAAAACATATTAAAATATTTCAAATATGTATATACTTCTCAAGCTACTCCAATATGAATCCCACTCTGCTGAAACCACTCTTACTGAGGCCACCAGGAATCTTCATGTTGCTAATGCCAATGGCCATGTTCAATCTGTTTCATATTTGACATCTCAGCCCTCAACACAGGCAAGTAGTCTCTCCCCTGGCTGAAGTGCCACCCTCCTCCCTTGGCATTTCTCTGCCTTCTCTACTGTTTCCTTCCAGTCTCCTTTAGCATCTCTTCATTTCCCACCCATGTTTAAATGATAGAGCTCCCTGGTGAACCTTTCTCTTTTGCAAAACTTACTTCCTAGGCAATCAGAACCACTCCTATGGGTCACATACCACTTGTGCACAGAAAACTCCCAGCATATTTAGGCTGTCTAGACCAAGGTGCTACAGTACAATATATCCAGTTGACACTTTAACATCTCTACTTAGATAAGACACAGGAAACTGAAACTCATCGTGTCTAAGTCTGAATTCATTTTCCCATTCAAGTCTTCTCTCTGCCAGTGTATCTTACTGAAAAGTGTATCACATACTCCCTGTTGCTTCTGCCAGAAACCAGGAAACAAGGTTGGACCAAACCACAGACAATAGCAAACCATTTGTTCAACATTTATTTAGTGGGTGTATTAGTTTCCTATGGCTGCCATAACAAATTACCACAAACTTTGTGGCTTAAAACAACAGATATTCTCTTAAGATTCTAGAGGCTTAGCCATCTAAAATCAAGGTGCCAGCCCAGCCATTGTCCCTTTGAAGGCTCCAGGGTAGAAACCTTTCTTGCTTATTCCAGTTTCTGGTGGCCACAAGCATTCTTTGGCTTGTGGCTGTGTAATGAATCTCTGCCTCTGTCTTCATATGGTCTTCTCCTTTGTCTCTGTATTCTCCACTCTTCTTTTAAGGACACCAGTCATTGGATTAAAATCCACATTAAGGTCCACAATGATTTTATCTTGAGATCCTTAATTAATTACATTTGCAAAGACCTTGTTTTTAAATAAGGTTAAATTCTGAAGTTTGGGTGAAAATGAATCTTTGTGAGTGCGATTCAACTTACTATAGGGGGAAAGGAGAGGGATGAGTTTCAAAATTAAAAACATGTAGATAGAAACATATTCATTTATTAATTCACTTCTACTGGCCAAAGCAAGAAAATGTTCTCAGTGAAAATAACAAACCTCTTTTAACTTTTCTGCAATTTTTGTTCTCCCAGCTATTTTATTTTTTTCTCTCCAAACTTAATAATTTATTACTTGGTAAATGGCAGGATATTTAAATTCTGATAATTAAATACACACACACACACACACACACACACACACACACACACACTAGTAGAGAGGACATTTTTGTTTTTCAGTTTCCACTCATGGCCATTGTATACTTTAGCACTGTACACAGTAGGCTGTATTTATAGTTCACTAAGTTACCCAGTGGAGTTATAATCCCTCTGAAAGATCATCATTCTAACAGCTGTCTTGCTGGTCCTCCAGGAACCTTGTTTGAGGTCATTCTTGACATCCGCTTCCCCCTCACTACCCAAATCCAGTTAAGTCTACTGATTCTACCTTTTAAAGATTTCTCCAATCAATCCACTTCTCTCCGTCCTCACTTGCCACAACCCTAGCCTAAACCACCATCTTTGCCTGTTCGAACAACCTCAAGAGATTCCAAACTGATCTCCCTAGGTAAATATTTCACAAAGAAGTAGAAGAAACTTTCTAAATTCAAGTCTGATAATTTTGTTTGTCTGCTATAATATCCCATTCCCTTATTTAAATTTCTTTTTTTTAGTGTTTATTTATTTTTGAGACAGAGAGAGACAGAGCCTGAGTGGGGGAGGGGCAGAAAGAGAGGGAGATATAGAATCTGAAGCAGGCTCCAGGCTCTAAGCTGTCAGCACAGAGCCTGATGTGGGGCTTGAACTCAAGAACCCGCGAGCTCATGACCTGAGCTGAAGTTGGACGCTTAAGCGACTGAGGCACCCAGGTGCCCCTCATTCCCTTCTTTTAGAGGCCAAACTCTAACAAGACTCTTATGGCACACTGCCTTCTGCATCCCACAAAACTCTGTGGCTTAATTTCTCATCACATTATACTAACCTGTTTGTTCCTTGACAATGTTAAGCTCTCTAAACTACCTCAGGGCTTTTACACATGCTATTCCCTTTGTTTTTATGTTTCTTAAGAATTTAAAAGTTCAGGCTCTGAAGTTGAGCAGATCTACATTTGAGATCCTACTCTGTCCTTTATGAGCTGGGTGGCCTTTTGCCTTTCTGCATCAACAAAATATGATTGAGAGTAACATCTCAAGATTAATGTAAATTTTAAGTAAGTGGATCTAAAATTTTTCCCAAGTCATATAGCAGTACATAAATCCTAGTTATAATCTTTACAGTTATTCTAATAGAACAATTCAGTTGAAGGCCTTGAATCTCACTGTAAAGTACAACTTGAGAATGATGCTAAATTGATAGACCTAATCCATATGTAAGTCCTTATGGGAAACATTTTATTTCTCTTAAATTTATTGTATTCTACCTATAAGCCTATAATACAATTGGTCAAGCATGAGTTTATCAGCTTCTTTGTGAATTAAAATTTCAAGTTCCAAATTAAATTTTTATTGAATATATGGAAAACGAGATGACTCCCTATACATTTTGCAACTGGATCACCAGTTCCTCTTGGTTTACCCAGGGCTTTCCCACTTTGGACACTAATAGTTCTATATGCTGAGGGTCTCCTCTGTCAATCACCGCAGTGTATAACTGATGACCTCAGTGTGCCTTCGACTTGTAAGAAGAGTTTTTTTCTGTGCCTCATCTAAGGCTCCCATTTCTTCCTGATTATATATCCAAGGATTCCCTAACGTTTATGGAAATTATGGAGTCAGGAGAAGGGGAATATTGCCTAGCTTCATCTCTCTCAAAGGAGAGCAGTGATGCTAGTGACTTAGGAACCTGGCCTTGGAAAGTTGGAGTAAATGATACAAGGTGAGAGCAAACCCCAGCTTCTGTAGCAACCACAGGGGTCAAGATGGTATCCAACTCCATGGATGCAAATATTCGGGATGAGGAATAGGAAGTACTTTCATGCCCTAGTGATATGTGGGGTCATCCCAGTAGATTTCCTCCAGCTGAGCAAGCGAGGCCTGTGAGGTATAACTCTTTTGAGCCTTGGCCACCCCACAGATGTAAAGCAGTACAAATTAAGTTTATATTGTTTATATTGTACTTGCCCTGCTGGGCACTGCTATGCTGCACACTAACCTTGGGATGTCTTCTGAATGCTAGGTGCTGGGCATCTCACCAGGGGGAACATAGGCTTAAGTAAGGGGAAGTACTTCGCATGCCACAAAATCTCCATCCTTAAAATCTGGCCCAGACAAGACAGAGGCAAGGCCCACTATTCCAATGACCACTGCTAGAGCCAGGGCAGAGCCTGCCATGGAGGTTCATAGGGGAAAGGCAGCCCTTCCACAAGTGTCATGGGTTTTCATGCTCTGCCTGGTCAAAGACCAAAAGATTTATAGCTCTGGGGCTCAGCTTTCTGAGTTCCCACATACAGCCATCTCCTGGGCAGTTACTATCATCTCATAGAACCAGAGTCACGGTCTTTCTAACTCCTCTTTTCCCCATGTCTTTCTTCTCCTGGGTGGCATCTCCCCTTGGAAAAGTGAGGTGTCTTCCCTTACATTTGCCCTTTTGAGGGAAGCCACCCAGTGATTGGCTTGTAATTTTTCTGTCTCCATTTATATTATGATTTATTGTTAATTTCCTGAAGAAAAGAAAGCAAGCCTTCACAGTTTAATATCTGGCTATGCACCCCTTTTGCTAGGACTCATGTTGTATCTTAAGTAAATTATTGATAGAAAAACTGGGAGCATGGCTACAAGGAAAACATCAAGATGAGATCCCAGGCTTTTCTAACAGAGTGTCCATTCTGTTGTCATGATATTTTGTAGTAAAGACATAGGATTCTTCTGCTCCTTCTGGTCATATGCAAGTTGGGTTGGGGTTCAAGTACTGATTTCCCTTATATTGAAATACCCTAAGATTGAGTAGTGTCCTGGCAGGGCTGTGGGGTGGTTGACTTAAACAGTACTATGCCATTGTCGTAGTTTTTTTTTGCATTTTGTCGGATATCAGCAGCAATTAATCTGATGCTATCTGTGGCTGTTGATTGCTTGTTTGTCTTAGTTCACAGCTTGAGCCATCCCTTTGTTTATTTTGGTTCTTTTTACAAGGCCCTCTTTGTGGTCTTAGGCACTGTAAGTAGATGGAGTGGAACCAGGAGTTAATGTGTAAAGTTTTTCATCTTCAGAGAGTTTCATTTCAAGCTAGCTTTGGGTCACATGTGCACCAAGTTCAGTTTTTGTTTGGATAGAATGCTTCAGCTTGGAGAGAAAGAACAGGAAGTAGTACATTCCAACCCCCAGGCAGCAGCTTCTTCTTGTCAAGACTTTCTTGACAATAAGGTCACAGACATTTAGTAAGGGCGGCTCTGGGAAGTAATTTACAAATTGTGTTAAGAGCAACAACAAAAAAGGTTTATTATTAAACTAGGAACTATATGAGCAGACTAGCAGAAACCAGTTGTAAAATGAGTTTACCTCCAGTCCAAGTATCAGGAGACTGTGCCAGTTAGAGACACTTCAGGTTGAAGGGAAACCAAGGCCAGAATTGGAATCATCCTCTCTGCAAAGCAACTCCTTGAACAAGAACATGGAGGAGAAATAACAACTGCTGCCCAGTTTGGCAACCAGAAAACAGAAAGGAAGAGTTGCTTTTAATTACACAGTTAAGGGGCGCCTGGGTGGCGCAGTCGGTTAAGCGTCCGACTTCAGCCAGGTCACGATCTCGCAGTCCGTGAGTTCGAGCCCCGCGTCAGGCTCTGGGCTGATGGCTCAGAGCCTGGAGCCTGTTTCCGATTCTGTGTCTCCCTCTCTCTCTGCCCCTCCCCCATTCATGCTCTGTCTCTCTCTGTCCCAAAAATAAATAAACGTTGAAAAAAAAATTAAAAAAAAAATTATACAGTTAAACACATTCACATTTCAGCCATGAAGCAGCCATGGAGGGTAAGAACAGCTTGTCAACACCAGGTTGGTGCTTTTGGAATAGGAACCAAATAAAGAGGCCAAAAAGCATGGCTGCAGCTCAGCTGTTATAGATATATCCTGATAAGTGTATACATTCAAGTTAGAGAAAAATAACTTATCACCTTCTGGTCTTTCCTCAAGTCTGGGATTAACAATTTCATGGAATTAAGAAACTATTGCCTGTTTCTTTCCTTCCATCTCTGAAGAGGTCTCAGCATACAGAGTGTATCATTGCTCTACTGGAGAGGGGACCCTGTATGGGCCTAGCTGAACCATGCATTGCCATTCTCATGAGCCTTGACCCCTTTCCTGAAATCAGAAGAGGTAGCCAGCGCTGGGGAGGAGATGCAAATACCATCTAGTGTCATGATGACGAGTTTGTGGTTAATTTAGCATGGCCCAGTTTCTCAATTAGGCCAGAGGATAGCCAGACTGTCAACATCTTCAAAGAACAAAGATGGTGGATAATGTACTCTCTCGTTGTAAGCATACTTCATCATCCTAAAACTCCACAAAGAATCTGCATGTACCTGAATCATACATTCTAACCAGGATAAGAAATCATTCACAGAGTAAAAATGGAAACTGTCAAGTTCAAGAAAGCACAGCTGCCTGGGAAGTTAGTGAAGTCTTATTGATGTTCTTTTTTTTTTTTTTTTAGACAAGAAGGATAGTCTGTCAAATGAGATCATTTATGGTCTCAAAGTTACCAGGTCACCCTTTAGTTATGCTCAAAAGATGGTAGCCTATTCTTAAAGGCACATAATCTCCATCTAGCCTCCTAGCATGTTGCTTTGTTGTTAGTAATGCCATTTGTGTTTGAGCTAGGAGGAAATCCAATGTCAAATGAAAGGGGTTTCTCCTTTTCATGAATTAGCCTTTCTTTTGCCATGCCATCAAAAAAGTGCGGACACTGCTAATTTCCAAAATCTTTTCCAGGCTGGCAATGAATGATTCAAGTAAATCACTGGATGCCTTTATCTCTGGGTGACTCACGCTATTGAGAGCCAGCTTTATGGGTTTGAAACCCAGCTAAGTTCTCAGTGCCTCCTTTGTCTTTTTATATAGTACAACTAGGTTTAAGTGAACTCAAAAGTTGTTCTTGAATTATACCACTTGTTATCAGATGTATCCCATAAAATTTTATCTGCTTATTTGATTGAATCTAAGTATTATACCAATATGATATTCTCTTTGCAATCTGAAATATATCTTGACACAATTCTGGAAAGTTATGACTCTATGGTATGGCCTCATAATGAAGAATGTCTGTTCTATTTTTTATGTGTTCACAAAAAGAGAATTTGAATAAATGAATTATTTTTGTTACCTATGTATTTCTTCTCCCAGTAGTTGACAGGTGGAATATTGGTTTTGTTTCTAAGTGGCAAAAGACATAAGCTAATTTCTCATCTCTAGCTAATGTTTTTAAAGATGATAATGTGCAGGAAAGTATAATTAATCACAGTTTAATATTTTAGAAGATAATCCTCTATATGTAGATGAACTTGAAAAAGTGGCAAAGATGGTATTTAGTCAGGTCTTTTTATTAAAGTAAAATGACTAAAATCCCAAACATTTTCTCAAACAAGGTAAAATCATCTCTGCCCTTAAAAAGAAAAAAAAATTCAATTTCATATTAAGAATGTGTTCTCCCCTATTATGACGGTTAAACAATTTGGAACCTTCAGGTTGGAGTTCCCAGTTAACGATTTTTTTCTTCTAATTCAAGACCTGCTTCCTCTGAGTGAGTTTCTGAAGAAGTAAGCATCTTGCAGATTTGAAATCAAACAGAATTTTCAAATGATCTTAAAGATCAGTGTCATCTTTTCTTTAAGTACCATTCCTCATGTGTTTGATAAAATCATGTTTTGTTTTTTTTTGTTTTTTTTTTTTTTTTTGACAGTCACAACAAAGTTTATTGCAATGAGAGGCAAGGCCAACCGATCGGGACTGACACTCTTGATCAGAGTGCAGCCCTAAAATCATGTTTCATGAGTAAACAAGCAATATGAAGTTAGTACTCCTCCAATCCTTTCATTTCATAGATCAATATCAAGTTCAACTGAAGAGCCATAAAGATAAGCACTATCAACTTGGTAAGCTGTCGTCACAAACATAGGGACTAACTTACCCAAACAGGTTTTATGATCCATGAAAGCAAAAGGTACTTCTTATTCTTCCTTGTGAATAAAAATACTGTTGTTATTATCTTAAATATCAAATAATAACATTTAATTATTGCTGACATTTTCCAAATTTTTGCATTTGAGACTCTGATGGCAATAAATGTATCATTCATTTCGAAAATTTGAAATAACACATCTAACACTTTGAATGTATAGCTTATTTAAGCTAAAAACGTCCAAGGTTCCCATTAAGAGTCAAATTAAACAAGTGTTATTTTAGCAAAAAGAACAAAGGAATTTTAGAGTACTTAAGCTTAGACAAAAACAGACTTACATTTCATCTAAGTTCCAGTACTTACCAACTGCATAACCTTAAGAAAGTTATTTATGCCCTCTGAACCTTGGTTTCCACATATTAAAAATGGAATAATGAACCTTACTTCAGAATGTTATTTTGTAGTTTAAGTAAAAGAACATTTATAAACTAATTACCACATAATTAACACAGAGTTGGCATTCAAGTTGCTAGTAGAACTTTTTATTTTATTTTTATAGAATAACAATATTGTTATTAATGAGAATTCACCTGGTTGATGTTCTCAAACTAAATATCTTTCTAAAGAAAGAAACTATTTCTAGAAATAAATTGACTCTGGTAATACAGTAATTCAGATAGGAGGGCTTATGAAAAGTCAGCAAGTTTGGCATCACACCATTCAAAGATCTCCAGAAACCAGAAGATGGTGCTTGTGAGATCTAGGACATTTTTGTGTGCTTCCATTACCTCTTAGGCTGTCAGACGAGGAATTCACTTAAACTTCCCTGCTTTTTACCTCTTAGGCTGTGAGACAAGGAATTCACTTAAACTGCCGTGCTTTTCTTATGCTCTAGCTTCTTTGCATAACCTGGATTTTAGTTACCTATGTCAACCATGTAGTTTTGGGGGTAGAATAAGATGAAACACATGCAAAAATAAGAAAAAAAATAACGTGAGATGACAGCACTTCAGTCACTGAAGTTCTGGAAAACAGGATGTTCTTTCCACACCACCTCTTCCTCTCATTCACTGGGGATGATGAGTTACAGTACTTTGGTGCTTGGCAGCTTATCATCTCAGAAGAAACTTGGCATGTCCATGAACCAGAGGTGTGTGTTGAGCTAGCTTTCTCTTTTCTTCCTTTTCTTTCTGTATTCCCTTTCTTTCTTTCCTTTCTTTCTCCTTATTTCTTTTCTTCTTTCCTCCTTCCCTCTCCCTTTCTTTCTTTCTTTCTTTCTTTCTTTCTTTCTTTCTTTCTTTCTTTCTTTCTTTTTCTTTCTTTCCTTCTTTCTTTCTCTTCTTTCTTTCTTTCTTTTTCTTCTTTCTTTCCTTTCCTTTCCTTTCTTCCTTCTTTCCTCCCTTCTGCTCTCTCCCCCCCTTCTCTCTTCCTTCCTTCTTTCCTTCCTTCCTTCCTTCTTTGTAAACAGGGGTTTTCAGGGTGCTAGCAGAGAATGTATAACTTTCTATAAAAGTATAACATAAAGCCCTTGAAAGAACTATGTAGGAAGGAAAACTAAATGCTTATAAGAACTATTAGTATCAAAGGTTTTTAAGAGCTATAATTGTTAATGAATCTTAAATAGATAGCACTTGGAAAGAAATCATAAAGATCTAAAAGATGTAGCAATGATAAATCAAAAGATACTGGTATTCAAGAGCCTTGAATAAGGCACACTTCAATAGCCAATCAACACTTGACCTTCATGCAGTCAACAAACAAAGTAAACTTCTGGATTTTTAATTTAGGTATTTGGCAGTTTGGTGCAGACACTAAAGGAAAGAGAGTCCTCAAAGAGTGACCAATGGAAGAGGAGAGACCAAAGTTCAACATGGTCAGTTCTGTTTGAGAGGCCAGTAAAATATACAGGTAACAGTGACCAACAGGAAACTGGATATGGAAATCTATAACTCGAGAGCTGAGCCTGGATAAATATGTGGGGGTCATTAGCAAATAGGTATCAGTTCGATCAAAATGGGCAGTTTTACTCAGGTGAAGCATCTAGTCTGAGAAGTGCAGCATATGGAAGACATAATCTAGGGTTATGGCAACATTTGTGTGGGTGGAAGAAGAGGTGCTAGGAAGAGAAGGATCAGAATAATACAAGAGGAGCTGGATGGATATAGTCTTATGGATTTTATAGAAAAAGAGAGCTTCAAGAACTAAAGAATGAGTCGTAGCAGAGGCTTAGCGAGATCAGACTGAAAGCTTTCGTTGGATTTAGCAATTATTAAGACTTGGTGACCCCCAGGAAAGCTGAGGAATCAATAGGATGGCAGCAAGTAGAGAAAATCTTCCTTGAAGAAGTGTAAATCAGAGATAGTAATATAAGAAAACCGGGGAAAGGTGGATATTTGCCTCCTGGTTGTAAAAAATGGGATTCACTGGCGCACATTACTAGGTTGAGAGGAACACAGAAAGATCTATTTTCTTTCATAAATAAGATTCAAAGACATTATTGGTTAATAAAACCTGAAAACATTTTAAAAACTCATTTAAAACTATAATTCCTTTTTCCCCAGATCTTTCATCTATATGCCTAGTGGCCTTCAGTTTGGACTGATTGTGCTTTTCCTGACTTTTTCAGCCAACATTTCTGCTGGCACCACTAATAAGCCATGAATGCAATCAACATAATGGAGAAGGAAATAGGAGGGGGATACCAAGGCCCTGAAAAATTCAGACTGGAAAATCACCTTCTGAAGGGGTCCTGGTTGGCTGGTCAGGCTCTGAGTAATGCCACATTGGCTGTGCTTCTTTGATATGTATCCAAACTGCAATCTCAAAAGCTAAACACTGCAGAATCCTAAAAAGTCATATGCTATAAAGTATGAGCTTGGTCCACTTGAAGGGTTATTATTTTCTAGAGAGAGGCCATAGTATCCATAAGTGGTAGCTTGAAAACAATTATTTAATTATCTTATTTCCCAGCAGAAGATGACATCTAACAATTGCTGTTTGGCTGCATACCTTTGAGTGTCATCCCTTCTCTGTGAACACCCAGGGGTGGTGAAATCCAGGGCGTTGTGACAACACCCCTGGGTGTGTTGTACTGACTTTGGCTAGCCCAGTAGCTCTGCCCAGTTTCAGGTGGCACACTCCTGATTATTACCTATGATGATAATACTAGTGCAAAATCAGCACAGAAAGTAAAATTTAGTTTTGCTGCTTATCTGTCACTTCAGGTTATCTCACATGTTCTGCATCATTATTTAAAGATAAATCTAGGGACACCTGGGTGGCTCAGTCAGTTAAGCGTCTGACTTCGGCTCAGGCCATGATTTTGCAGTTCGTGAGTTCAAGACCTACATTGGGCTCTGTGCTGACAGCTCAGAGCCTGGAGCCTGCTTCACATTCTGTGTCTCCTTCTCTCTCTGCCCCTCCGCTCCTCACACTCTGTCTCTGTCTCTTTCTCAAAAATAAACATTAAAAAAAAGTTTTTAAATAAATCTAAAGACTTCTTGCATTTGGGACACAGCCTTGAAGTAGAAAAACTTTACTTTATAAGCTGCCTTAAATTCTTTGGGGGAAAAGGTAAAATATCCATAAACTTTAATAATCCCAATGCTCAGATGTGGATTCAGAAGTCATTCCATGACAAATTCAGTGATGAAATACAATGAGCAAACTGAAGTGAATATACAAACTGAAACTGGAAAAGTTGTTTTCCTGGTGATTTCTAGAAATAAGTGGGAGTACTTAGATCTCTCCTCTGCTTTTGAAAGATAGTTCTAAAAATTAAAGATCCTAGCTGGAGTGGTGAAGATTAATTTAAATCAAGTGAAGACCCACACTAAATGAGTACTTGTATCAACACATCAACAGGGAACCTCTTGGTAGTTTCCTTACCTGTCTAAAATATCCAGTTATACTAGAGGGGTGCGTGGTGGCTCAGTCACTTAAGCATCCCACTCTTGGTTTCTGCTCAGGTTATGATCTCACAGTTCATGGGTTTGAGTCCTGCATCAGGCTCCGTGCTGGCAGCACAGAGCCTGCTTAGGATTCTCTGTCTCCTCTCTCTCTGGCCCTCCCCCACTTGTGCTGTCTCTGTCTCTCTCAAAACAAGTAAATAAACTTAGAATAGAATAGAATAGAATAGAATAGAATAGAATAGAATAGAATAGAATAGAATAGAATAGAATAAAACTCTCCAGTTATATTAGGGAATTTCACCATGTGTCCCAGTCACCTTACCACTTCTCCTGCTAAGCCCACTCAGCTGCTGTCCAGACATCCTAACAGAACCTGAAATTAACCATGTTTTCTAGGAAATCATGATTTACACATAAATCAACAAATTCTCTTTACTCAGATCTCTCAAGGTGACTGAGAAAAGCCTCCAGGTGTATGTGCTGAGAAACACTGCAGTTGCTTCCTAAACTCTGGTGGTATGGTTCAGTTGAGAATGGGAGCTACGTCGTTCTTGGGGTTCTGAACACTGGTTTCATAGCTGACAGGAGTAACTGAGGTCCAGAAGAGCTCAATGAAATATTGGATGCTTGTTACAGGTTTCAAAACCTCATTCCTGGGCATTTAATCTTCTCTGTTTCCACGTTCTGGGAGAGTACTTCAGCTTCTTGTGTTTACTTTTGGAGCCAATTTGTTAAAAACCACAGGTATTAAAACAGTGAGTTTCACAAAAAGTCACATTTACTTTTGTTCATAGCCCAGGAAAAACTAATCAATACCTAATAACTAAGAAAAGAGAATTATACAAACACTATATTTGTCTACTGACAAAATAAGAAATGGGAGCACAGAATTCCTCAGACCTCACATATCCCTCACTTTATCCTCACCAAATTTTTCTAGAAAACTATAAAATATGTCCAAGATAACAAAAGATTTAACTCTAATATTTATAACACTTAAGATTAAATTTTAAATATGATCAAGAGTATTAGAAACAAACTACCTTTTCCAATACTGAGATGGTAACTTTCTGCATTCAGGAGACATTTTTCTCTGTTTCCATAATCTAATTATACATTGTTTGGTACACAGTGGATACTAAAGTAAAACATTTTTAAATTACAAAATTAAAATAGATAAGCTCTTCCCTAAAGTCAGAGAGAACTAGAAAATAAAAGACGATTATTCTTAAAAGTTTTCTTTGGGAAGGTAAGAGAAGACTGGAGCATTTTTTTGATGGTCCTTCCTTTGAAGTGGGGGAAAGAATAAATCTTTAGTTGTCTACCTGGGGAAAAAAGAACTTTATTTAAAAAAAAATCTAAGTTGGGATTCCTAACTTTTATTAATAACCTATATTATACTGGGGCACCAGGTGGCTCAGTCAGTTAAGCGTCCGACTTCAGCTCAGGTCATGATTTCATGCCTTGTGGATTTGAACCCCGTGTCAGGCTCTGTGCTGACAGCCCAGATCCTGGAGCCTGCTTTGTTTTTTGTTTCTCCCTCTTTCTCTTCCCCTCCCCTTCTCGTGCTCTTTCTCTCTCTCTCTCTCTCCATCAAAAATAAATAAACATAAAAATTATTTTAAAAAGAGCCTATATTGTACTAAACACACTGCCTTTACCAGTGTACCAGTACCTATAGCCTTCATGCTAAAGAATTGGTAGGCCATATGGCATGTGCACACACACACACACACACACACACACACACAGCTAGCTGTGGCATGTTATAGACCTGCCAAATCATTCTAATTAGTTATCTGCTCCGAAGCTGATGAACACCCCAGTCCTTTCTGTTTCCTAAGTACTAGCCCATCCTTATTCCCCCTTATTTCAGGACAATTCTTCTCCCCACCCCCAAAGTCCTTAAATGTTAGTCAGGAATGTCATATCCAAAAATTGAGCTAGATTGAACTAGTATAGGAGAGAATATGTAGTTGGCTGAATATACAGTGTGTTTTTTTTTTTTAATTTGAGAGAGTGAGCAAGAGAGCCAGTGAGTGCGAGTGGGGGAGGGGCAGAGACAGAGGGGGAGAGAGAATCCCAAGAAGGCTCCATACTGTCAGTGCAGAGCCTGATGTGGGGCTTGATTCCATGAATCATGGCATCTTGACCTGGGCCAAAATCAAGAGCTGGACACTAAACTGACTGAGCCACCCAGGCACCCCTATAGTGGTTTTTGTTTTGTTTTATTTTGTTTTTATTAAGAACTCAGGGCAAACTGATAATAGAAAGAAAATTCTGGTCTTAGTTCACACTATTATTTGTAATAAGGTGAAATTTCACTATGGTGGCAAAACATGTGATGACCAACCAATGAGAAGCCAATAAAACAGAGCAGACCCTATGAGATCAGGTAGCAGTGAAGGCCTCAGGTCTGGTTAGGTATGCACCTCAAGGCCTCTTGCTCTCAATCCCCTATGCCTGTTATTATTAAAGACCATCACAGATGCAACATTGAAGATTTCTTTTTAAGGAATTTATTATTTAAGAAATATTACTATCTTCCTCCAGGTTGAAATATAAAAGGAGCTGTAAAAACAAAAACCAAGATATTCGGTTTTTCCCCTCAAAATTCCAATTATTTAATATTTGTATAGAGCAGTTTTTAATACAAGAGGCCTGTTTGATGCCTTGAAGAAATAGGATGCCTGCAACCACCTTCTAATTGTCTGTTTGAACTACGAGACTTTGGTTTTGAGCACAAAAACTTCACTGTATCTAGAGGGGTAAGAAAACCTACTGGTTTCAAAAAACCAGGTAGGAACGTATTTTTATGTTGCTGCCTAGAAACTACTGATACAGGGGAAGTCTTAGAGTATGGAAAATGACATTCTGTTTTTTGCCTTCTCCTAGAACTTAAGACTAGTTATTTAACTCTATTAGTTCTTAATTATCTCATCCTCTGAATACAGACATTTATATCTTCTCCCTCTGCTAACCAGCTTAGAGGTCAATGAGATAGCCACATGAAAAGGTGTCATGATGTATCTTTTACAGACATAGAGCATATGGTCCATTTCTAAGAGGCTTCTCTTCTTCCTCCTTCTGGGTGGGCCTGGCTTCATTTGAAGTGTCAGGAGAGGCATTAGTTATGAAGGCAACATAAAAACGCTTTCATTCTTGCCCTTCTCCATTAGATTGTGACTCATTCTCCAGTGTGGTATAGTTGTTTCCTCCAAAATTTTAGTGTCACATGTGACTACTCCCTTAGGTAGCAGATCCAGTATCTTGGACAACATGATTGTATAAATAGCATAATTATAACATTCTTTATGCCACACGGAAAGGTGCAATAAAATTATTCATAAACTGATGCTAGTATTAGTTATAATTGGAAGAATAAGACTAACTCTGGTTTAAAATATATCCTGGTAGCAGGCTCCAGGCTCTGAGCTGTCAGCACAGAGCCTGATGTGGGGCTCGAATTCATGAACCATGAGACCATGACCTGAGCCAAAGCCAGATGCTTAAATTGTGCTCTTTCTCTCTCTCTCTCAAAATAAATAAATAAGTAAACATTAAAAAAAACATTAAGAAAAGTAAAAAATATGTCCTGGTATATCTAAGCTTTTTTTATTAGGAGAAAGAGATAAAAAGAAAAAGGAGATGAGTTTGAGAAGAAAACTAACAAGGTTGTCACCTATTAAACCCTTTGGAAGGGACATTTTCTTAAGTCCTAACACTCAAATACATAGATCTGGCTAGATCCAAATTTTAAGTCCCTTCCCATCCCTTATTATCTATGGCCTTAATTCTTCTTGCCTCCTTTTCCTCACCTCTAAAGTGAGATAGTAATAGCACCCAACCTCACAGTTGTAAGAAAGGAGAGAATGCTTGGCACATTAACCATTAGCAGTAACTAAAGGCACTGATAAGGGGATTTCATTTTATGTTTATGGTGCTGTGTTTAATGAGCACATAGTAAGTGCTCCTTAGTTATGGTAGATAAGGCATGACCATTGTGTTGTTTAGAAGTGCTGTAACTTCAGAAGTTTTTTAACTTCTACAACAGTTATTTTACTCTCACCTTGGATGTGAAGTGTTAAGGAGTTGAGGCCAGCAAAGAGGAAGTACAAAGATGCAAAGGGAAAAATAAGATTAAAAGTGATAATAAATAAGTCCTTATGAAAGGTACAAATTAATCCTTGGCCTCAAGGGACTCTCAGAAGTGGGTGGGATCTTAATAGCACTGTGAATTAACTCTTCCCTTAACCCTGATACTAAACAGTAGATTACACTTAACTAGAGATCAAGGAAAATGCTAGGCCTTCAACTCTCAAATGGCTGTTCTTCTAAATCCATACTTGTGAGAATGCACTTCTCTGGAAAAACTACACGATTCTCACCTATCTTGACCTTTTATTGCTTTCTTTCAACAAAGCACTTGAAATAGATACAGCATGTGAAATCGCCTTCACTATGGCCTTGAGTGGTAGTGGTTAAATTAAAGGCGACCCTTAGGTTGGGCAATATCATCATAACCCTTTCAGAAACACTTCCTGTTAATTACCGTTCATTCATTTCCAATTAATGTTTGCCTGGCAAAAGTCCCACTCAGGCATGCCTTCTTGTACAACATTTTGATGAACCATTCGCTGACATATCTGAACGCCAGACTCCCCGTGTGATTTCCTACCCTGCATCACAACTCCGTCTGCCATGGGACCCGCCGAGTCATTACTCCTCCTCGGGAGACACCCAGAGAAGGCTTGTGGATCCCCTGCAGGGGCACCTGCGCCTCTCCGCTCCGGGGTGGCGCCCCTGCAGGCGAGTCCGCACGGTGCCTCCTACTCCCCCAGAAACTTGGGAGTCAAGTGAACAACTAGGAAGGATAAAGGTTTCAAAGTGCCGGGCCTGTCTCCGTCCTTTCCTCCCACGCGGTCGGGGAGCCGGGAAACAGAAGCCGGTGCCAGGAGACGCGACAAGCGGGTCTCGCGGTTGCCAGGAAGGCCGCCTCATGTGACATAGATGTACGTCAGACCCGGCTTTGCAGACCCTGGGTTTCCAGCCTGAGCTCTGCGGCTTCAGACCCTTTTCTTCACGACCCCCGGCATGCAGGGACCAGGAAGCCAGGCGGCTAGTGCTGGGAAACGACAGAGATCACTATTGAAGGGAGTTTGCCTGGTCAGCGGCTCTAACGTTTATTAGCTTTCAAGGGGCTTAGCTTTCGAATTCGCCTTTGTCCCTCTGGCTGGAGGGGATAATGCTGTGATTCTTCTCCTTACAATGGCAAGGCCGCGCGCTGCTGCGTTCCCCTTTGATCAGCCACACTTGGTACGCACTGAACTTTCTCCTCTGTCTGCCCTCAGACTCTCAAGTTGCCAAACCAATGCCTGCAAGTAGTAGAGGGGATGCAGTTTTAGCCACTAAAGACATAGAAAGAGACTATCATCTGTGTCTAGGCATATTTTTCAGTGTCTTCCCCACCCCTTCCAAGGGCTTCCTGAGGCACAGCTGCCCATTATTTTCTTAAGTTCTTCTTTACTTTAGGAAATGGCATCCCCTGACCCCCAACCCTATCCTTTTATCAGCTGTCACCCTCCAGGTTAGGAAGCTCCATCCCCAAAGCCAAATTTCTGACATGAAGTTGTTTAAGACTTTGATTCACATACAATAAAAATACTTGAGGAAAGATGAAAGAATGTTACGAAAATGTCATTCTTTCAAAGTTTATAGATTTTTCTCCCTGCAAACTTGCCCTCTGTCAGTTTATAAATACCAGGTGAAATCCTTGCTTGCCTGAAAAAGCTTCTAATCTACTTCATAATCTTCTGGAAGGCCATACTGAAACCCTAATCCCTGAGGGCTCTCAACATTGTTCTTTACCTCCAGCCCATCAGCCTTTGAGAGAGGAGCCAAACAGAAAATAGGGAAAAAGCGTAAAACTACTCTACCTAAATCAAACAAATGGGGTCTTGAGGTAGCTCTTCTTCTTCTTCTTCTTCTTCTTCTTTTTTTTTTTTTTTCATTTGCGTGACTGCAGTACTCTCCTGATTCCCTTTGCCAGTGGAGACTTGGCTGCTAGCCCTGAAAATTGCCTTCATATAAATCTGAAAGTCAAGAGCTAAAGCATGTTGCTCCAATTAGCCTAAAATTCAACCTAATTCACTGTCAGACCAAGAAAGGACTTTGTAAAGACAAATAAAATCTGTGCCTACCACTTTAGTATCCAATCCCTAAAGAAAAGTTTGGTTTCCCGACCTCCCAGTGGATACAGAAATGAAGCCCTTAACATTCTCATTCAAGGTCCTATCTGTGTTGTCCTCTTGTGGTAGTTGCAAAATAGAGTGGGGTGGGAGCAGGTGGTGAAAGACAAGGGGAACAAAGATTCATCACCATTACCTAGTCAGCCCCTGCCCACCGACTGGAGGTCAAGAGAGTCCAGAGAAGCAAAAGTCACCTCCACCAGGGAAAGGACGGAGGTGGTGGAGAAAGGTCCACTGTAACAGAGAGGTGTATATATTGGCCGAGGAACACACGCTCTGTTGTCTGTCAGCGATTGCTCAATTTGTTTACATGGCAACTCACTTATGCTGCTGTTCTTTGTTCTTTCGTGAAGATAAACTCTCCAGCAGAGCAAATCTTTGTTCCTTATGAGCTCATCCGCTCCTGCAGTCTGCGCCACACCTGTAATTATAATGATGGCCTACTGCTTGGGATGCTGTAATCCTTTCTAGTGAAACCATTTGTGAGTTCACCAACAGAGTTACTTAGCAGAGAGAGAATGCTTGGATTGATAGAATCAGCTTCATTAGTCCCTTTCATTGGTTATTCTGGCTGTGCTTAGCCTTCTGTTACGATTCAGGTGATTAACATTTTTCAGTAATATGGAAGCATCCTTGCATTTTCGACAGAACTGTGATATTAACTGTGAGACACTCTGGACAAACATAACGAGGCAAGGCTTTCTGGGAGAAAAAAGAAAACAGCCAATACCAAGAAATAGAAGAATTAGTGATGTTGCACCTCGGCTATTACATTAAAGAAAATGAATTCACATAGAATGGTGTCAGCAAATCATTACATGGTGTTGGTAAATCATTACATGTAGACTGTTCTCACCCTATCTTTCTTATGAGATGGGTCTGTGTTTCAGCACTAATACACTCGGTGTGCAGCTAAACTATTTCTGTGGGATGAATAGTCTACCATTAGGTAGGAGCAGCCTGGTGGCTTTACAAATTCATTGTCCTTTAGATGAAAAACTTAAACACAGAATTTTTTGTTTCAATTATACTGAGACATAGGGACATGCAGGCCTTGTTCTAGAGTAACAGTGTTCTTTTTTTTCTCCCTGAAGAGGCATTGTTTTTCTTTGATATAGTGTTTTTTTCCTAGATACTTGATAAGGAAAGGAATTTGTGATTATGGGTTTGTATGCAGTTTGCAGTTATAACTTTTCTTTCCGCTGGTTTTAAAATAGGAGGAATGGGTTTTTTAAACCACATACAGCAGATAAGACTTTTTTTTTCTCTACAAGGTTTCATTTCTAAAATCTGAGCCCAAATATTACAGCCTTCAATCGGTCTGTTGTATTTCAGGCAGACAAAGGATTTACTCAGCTGCAGTGGCATTTCAGCATTTTAATCCTGTTGCAAATTACTGGATGCACCATGGGACTTTCCTGCAGTGTATCAAATAAAATTCAACTTGAGAAAATAGAGGAAACAAAATGGAAACAAATAAGAATGGTCAAGGACAATGATGATGAATCTGATTTATCTGTAGGTCCATACTCATCTCATGAAAAATGCTTTTGAATACAATGAGTGTGTTTCACAAAAATCTATATTCATTAAAGAAAAACTGCTTTTTAATAAGGAAGAATGCCAGAATTTTACAATTAGAAATGAATATCGCCTCAAACAGTGGTTCTCAGAGTGTGCTCCTCAGACGAGCAGTATCAGCATCACTTGATGGCTTGTTAGAAATGAACATTCTCAAGTCACACTCAAGACTTCCTCATTCAGAAACTCTGGGGCTGGAGCCCCACAATTTTGAGGCGATTCTATTGCGCACTTGAATTTGAGAACCACAGGCTTAGATCGGTATAACAGCCTCCTGTCAAACCTGCTTGCCTCAGGGGTTTGCTTCCCACAAATTATTCTCCACACTGTCTCCAGAATGCTCTTTATAAGTATTCATGTAATTATGCCAGCCCCTTCCTTAAAACTTTCTCCTAGTTCCCCATTGCTGTTCCGTCTGGATATTCATGTTCAAGTTTCTTCACCCTCTGGTTGCTAACTAGTTCTGCAGTTCATCTCTCCCCACTTCCCTTGATCCACTCCACCCTCACCCTCACCTGCCAGCCCACATGCACACACACAAACCCACACACTCACAATTTGTACACCCACAAGCTCTAGCCATTATGTGCTCCTTCCAGTTCTGCATGTACACATTGTCTTCTCATTACTAGGCTCTGTACATTGTTCCTCCTGAAATACCCTTACCCTTTCTTTCTCCCCCACTCCTTTATCTAGATAACTTGTTCTCAGTCTTCTAGGGCTTGTGTTGGTTCTCACTTATCTCCTCTAGAGTGCTTTACTGGGACATTCCTGCCCACCAATGCCTAGGCTAGATTTCTTTCCTAGTGTTGCCACAGGGCATGCTGTATGTTTCTGTCACTGCACTCACCACTCAGAATTACAGATTTATGATTACTTTTTTCCCCTGACTAAACTATATCCTTCTAGATAGCAATGACTATCTCTTAAAGTCTTGATATCCCAACGTATAGCACAGAGTTTAGTTCATAACAAGCGTTGAACAAATTCGTATTGAGTGAATGAATGAGTCCCTTGGTACTGCAGAGGAACCGAGAGGAAAGGTGGCCTGATGATCCACTTTGTGGGGATTAACACGCTAACCCACCATTGCTCAATCCAGTGTTTTCACCATTAAATCATGCTGTTTTTCAGACCAAAGGAAAAAGTTCAGATCTGAAGAGTTTGACTTCAACAACATAGTAGTGCTTCCCTGCGCACCCCCCCGCCGCCCCCAGATTTATTGAAGTTTAATTGAAAAGTAAAATGTGTGTTGCCTGGGTGGCTCAGCTGGTTAAGCGTCTGACTTCAGCTCAGGTCATGATCTTACAGGTGAGTTCCAGCCCCACATAGGGCTCTGTGCTAACAGCTCAGAGCCTGGAGCCTGCTTTGGATTCTGTCTCTCTCTCTCTCTCTCAAAAATACATAAACATTAAAAAAAAAAAAGTAAAATGTAATCTTTCTCTCTCCCAAAGTAAACTTAACAAAGTGGGGGAGGGTGCCTGGGTGGCTCAGCTGGTTAAGTGTCCCACTTTTGATTTTGGCCCAGGTCATGATCTCACAGTTTGTGGGTTCAAGCTCCTATCAGGCTCTGTGCTGACAGTGCACAGCCTGCTTAGGATTCTCTCTCTTTCTCTCTCTCTCTCTCTTTCTCTCTCTCCCTCTTCCCTGCTCATGAGTGCATGTACTCTATCTTTCAGAATAAACAAACTTAAAAAAAAGTAATATGTAAGAAATTTAAGCATATATTGTGGTGATTTGATACACATATACATTGTGAAAGGATTCTCCCATCTCATTAATTAACACATCTATCACCTCACATACTTATCTTTTTGTGTGTGAGAACATTTAAGTTCTTAGCAAATTTTAATTATGCAATACATGTAATCAAGTGGTGTCACTATGTTTTACATTAGCTCCTCAGACCTTATACATCTTATAGCTGAAAGTTCATACTCTTTTCCCAAACTCTCCTTATTTTCTCCACTCCTGGCCTTCACTCCATGCAGCTCCAGCAACCAGTTTTTACTCTCTGTTGCCATGAGTTTGGCTTTTTAGAAATTCCACAAATGGGGGCGCCTGGGTGGCGCAGTCGGTTAAGCGTCCGACTTCAGCCAGGTCATGATCTCACAGTCTGTGAGTTCGAGCCCCGCGTCAGGCTCTGGGCTGATGGCTCAGAGCCTGGAGCCTGTTTCCGATTCTGTGTCTCCCTCTCTATCTGCCCCTCCCCCGTTCATGCTCTGTCTCTCTCTGTCCCAAAAATAAATAAACGTTGAAAAAAAAATTAAAAAAAAAAAAGAAATTCCACAAATGAGTGGTACCATGCAGTATTTGTCTGTCTATGGCTCGCCTATTTCATTTAGTGCCCTCATAGTAGCACTGTACCGTAAGTCATTTGTGAAGGCCAAACATTTAGGGATTTAAAAAATTCCCTCTCTCTTTTTCCTTTGCAAAGATTGAACACACTATTACCATGATAGATTTAAAACATCCACAGGATTTTTTTCAGTGTGTAAGTGCTATGCATAGGTTTGAGTGTGAGAGAATATGGCAGGCTTTTCCAATTCAGATTCAAACACTTCCTGCTTATTGAATCATATTCAGCTCATAATCTTACTCTGCACTGTTTGGAATAATCTAAGCATTAAGCTGTCTTGAATTCAATGGGAGCACTATGCCCAGTCGGACTGCATGAAGCAGAGTGAGAAAAAGGACAGTCCTACAATGAAGAATGGAGTTTTCAATTGTCCTTAGATGATGCCATTAGAGATGTTATTAAAAGGAAGGATTCAATAAACTAGGCCTGTATGTATGGGTTTCAATTGGCCCTTTTAGACAGAGGCCCTTGTTAGAGATGACACTACTTCTTTGATTGTCCAATGACTTCTAAAAGACAGTGCAAATTCTGCTTAACAAGGGTCAGGAAATCCACTGGTTTTATTAAGACGTTAATGTATCAGTAGACATAGTCACTGCATAATTAAAAAGAATACAAACCACTTTCTAACAATGAACAGATGGCCAGTTAGGTTACAAAATCATCAGACATTTGTTAACCATACATCTTGATGCTGTTCCAGGACCTAGAGAGAAATCAGTCAAATACATACTCTTTATGGAGTCTGCATTTTGATGCAAATGATACAAAAATCTGGCTCCAGAACTCACTAACTGGGAAATGTGACTTCATGTCTCTAAGCCTCAGTTTCCTGGTCTATAGGATGGAGGTCTGTAAACATTTATATCTTCCTTAGGGTCTGAAGATTGAATAAGATCATCGCTGTGAAAGGGTTGCATAGTACCAAGCTCATCAAGCTCAGTAAATATTAGCTATTAGAGTCCACACCCAGTGCACCCAATATATCATTGGAGGATATTTTGTGGGAGACTTTGATGGTTCCTATTCCACTGTATGGCTCTGAAATAGTTAAAAATGTGACACACACACACACACACACACACACACACACACACACACACACCCTCACCTGTCCTTGTTAAAACTCCAGTGGAAGCTCAGAGCAAAAGGCTGCCATGACAGGGACTGTATAGTTCTCCTCATCCAGGAAGTTCTGTGACACATTTGGTGACAAATTCCTCTGAAAACACCTGAGATGGTGCAAAATTAGTACTATGCAACTTACACTCAGCACTTGAGGGAAGAATGACTGAAAATACTTGTCTGTGTTTTTTCTCTCCTTTCACTCACAGCCATAAAGAATGCAGGTTGGTCCTTCATCTCCCCACTTCCCTGATTTTTGACTTCCTGTACCTTTCTTTCTCTGCCACACACCTGCCTCTGCTTGCTGCTCTCACCAGACCTGTGATGCTGCTCTTCTCCCACCCAGCTCTCCACACCCTTCCTTCCCCTCTCCTTCTCATGTTTTACTTTCTATGTCCCTCTCTTTCCACTCTTAGTACCTCCTTATCACTAGCAATATCTATAGCATTTTTTAAAGTTTATTTATTTAGGGGCACCTGGGTGGCTCAGTTGGTTAAGTGTCCTTCAACTCAGGTCATGATCTCACTGTCATGATCTCAGGGTCTGTGGTTTTGAGCCCTGTGTTTGGATCTGTGTTGACAGCTCAGAGCCTGGAGCCTGCTTTGGATTCTGTGTCTCCCTCTCTGTCTGCCCCTCTCCCACTCACTCACATGCACACTCTCTCTCTCTCCAAAAATAAACATTAAAAAAATTTTTTTAAGTTTATTTATTTATTTTTAGTCTGGGGGCAGAGAGAGAGAGAGAGAGAGAGAGAGAGAGAGAGAAAGCAGACTCCACACTGCCAGCATGGAGCTTGAAGCAGGGCTTGAACTCGCAAACCAGACATCATGGGCTGAGCAGAGATCTGGTCCAATGCTTAACCAACCGAGCCACCCAGGTGCCCTGAGTACTTTTGAGTAAAGCTAAGTTCAATGTACTTCATGTTTTGCATACATTGAACTGATGTGACTGATTCAGTGGTCAATAGCGTAGTGCTTTGGGTTGACACAGAGCCAAGGAGGAGCCAAAGAGTGGCTAACTCAACTCTCAGTGGAGTAGGAGACTCTCAGAGGGACTATTTAGAACAAAAATATGAACTTAAAATGAGACTGTTGAAGTCTCTGAAATAATGAAGGATAACAACAGATTGAAATATACCTGTTCATTCTATCCTAGAATTTGAGAATTAATGAGTCTTCCTTGGTGCCTGAAGGGGATAGTCTTAATAAAACTAAAAGAGGTATAACATTGTACACTTATGCAACAAATTCCCCTGCAGGGTTTTACAGACTGGAAATGAAAATCATTTCAGAAGGGATTGGATATGCTATGACTGGTAGATCATATTAAATTCACCTTCTTTGACCAACCTCCATGCTGTTCTCAGGGTCAAATTACATGAATTGCTTTTTCTTGAGAGCCATATTATCTGCTCTGGGTATACAGGGAATCCTGAATTTTTTATTTCCTACATCTCCCTGGAAATGTAAACTGCTGTGAGTGTAGAGTTATGGAGTGAAAATGTGACTTAAGACTTAATAGTGAAAGGGTCGAGCATGAAGCCTGAGGTGTTGTCATCATGATGACTCTGTAGAAGTCCTCTGACCTGTCTCATCATGCCAGAATGTTGCACGCTTCACTTTCTGCCTCTGAGAGTCATGGTTGCTGGGTTGTTTGGTTACATTCTCTTAAGAAAGGTCTCCATTCTGTAATGTAGGGATGACCGTAAAATGATATATACGCCAATGTAATGAGTACAAGGCATGGCCCTTAATTTGCCAGCAGTTACAGATAACAGCAGTTTCATAGTTGGCATACCCAACAGGTAAATATGTCTTCATGTGTGGCCTCTGATGACTTCTTTCTCTTATATACATGTGCCTTCAGGCACACAGGTCAGAAGAGGAACGCACAGTGTCTTTTATTTTTTAATCATCAATTTTAAAATCAGCATATGCAAGCTTATATACAGACTTAAAGAAGAATACCAGAGGCACTAGAGACAATATTAGGAAGTTAGGTGAGGTCCTGATCGTTTGCTTCTATTTTCTTCCCCAAGCCCCATTACACGAGACAAAAATGTTCGTGGATACACAGAGAAGCTGAATTAGGAATTTAGCAGATTAGTAAAATTAGTTGCTGTTTTAAATGATGTATATATTTATTAGACTTCAGAAATTTGCATTTATTAATTGTGATTACCCCCTTTAAATTATCAAATTTGGCATGTATTGTTGTTGTTTTCTTTTTTTAACCACAAATGCGTTATTTGAGCTTCTGGCTTTTCCCTCAAGAATGAATTGACTGTAGTTTTTTGGATATTTTGTGGGGGGAGGTTGAATTTTACAGTGAGAACAGACTATCAGAAATATTTAAAGTTCCTTTACAAACCCTGGATAAAATAGATATGATAAGGTACTTTACGCTTTATTGGGTTTATTTAGTAGCTTTTCTCCAAAGAGCTAGAATGCAGTTGTGACTATGTTTATTTGAAAGGACAATTACGAGTTACATAGCCAGAAGTCACAGACTTAGATGTGATTGTTTTCCTTATATGTGTTTAATTGAGACTACTGTAATTTCTATCTGTAGAAGGTTAAAATAAAATTTGCAAAGTGTAACAGGAAAAATGGGATTTATAACTTGTGCCTAGGAAAAAAAGATTGACCCTCCCTCTCAGGAAAAAGCAACTTCAACTGAAATATGAGCCATGCCGTGGTCAACAGATTAGACCTGTATCTAGAAAGGAGGCAAAGCAAGATAAAGGCTAATGGCAGCACTCCATTTTTGCCTCCACACGTTTTCCTGCCTCAGAAGCCTATACAAAAGTATCAATCTACCCAGAGATATGTTAAGGCTTCAGAGAGTTCCAACAACCCACTTTAGGGACTTATCAGTTCCGCTCAGCATTTGAATTCAGAGTCATGGTGTGCGGTACACCTCTGTATCTGTCTTGCAAGTTTGACCAATACCTTTGAGTAAAGGCAGAAAGACAGGAAAAGACAATTATCTTAAACATAGCTGTAATTTTGGTAGATGTTTCCAAAGTTTGATTAGAGCCTAAATTCTATATTAAAACATTTGTTTGACAAGTGCCTAGGGTAGTGGCATCAAAAAACCTCCTCAGAAAAATGATGAGGTTCATTGTTCCCATAATTCCTCAACAACCAGATTACTAAGGTGCTTATAAGATTTCACCTTAAAGTTGGTGGGACATAGAAGCCATTTTAGCACTATTGAAAAACATCAGTTAGCATTATGTCTGAGGTTCCACAACCCAGTCTAGGGATTGTGCTATCTCTCTTCAGATTCTTCTCTCCAAATTATTATAGTGTCAATTTCCTTCCCAGAAACTATGTCCTCACCTGCTTCCTGGCTTGGGTGCATCTGGGGTGCCCCAGTTCCTTCTGCTTCAAGACTGTTCTCAATATTAGTGCTACCCTAAGGAGAAGTGGAATAAGTTTCTAAGCAGTGAAAGTAACCTGCTCTGTTACATGTTTCTTCCCTGGCTTCCAAAATGACAAATGAGGCCAATGAATTACACAAAAAACTAAAGCCAAGCCAAACCCAAAACAACACATTGATATGCTGATTACTAATAAGGTTTGATGTAAGAGGGCAAGGCCTGATTCCTTCTTTTTTCTGTCAACATGTTTTAGTGGGAACCTCTTGTACTAACCTTCTGGAGACTATAACTTAACCCAAAGAAATGTCTCAAAGGCTGGAAATTCCAGGCCCTCTTCAGCAGGTAATAAAGGAGGCATTTCAGAGCAGCTGGGTCTTGTGTCAGCTTCCATATGGAAACATTCAGGTAGCTCTTTATCCACCCATAATTCCATCCATTGTCTGGTATTCTACAAAACCATGGGGGAAGATCTCTACACAGAGATTTTATAAAATCTGATACAAAGTGACTGGTTTGCCAAGGTTAAGAGTAAAAGGTACCTCTGACGTTTTATAGAATTATGATCCCTGGTCAAATTCTGAAGAAGTTGGTACCCTTGCCAGTACGTTTTGTGTCCATTTTATCTTTGCTGAGCTGCACAAGAAACAAATGCATTTCCCTGCATCAGAAGCATCGACCAATACTTTCAGGCCTGTTTCATTCCTATCATTTCAATACGTGTATTTGAAACTCAGTGGCCTGCCAAGATTGAGAACAATTAGTTCTCTGATACTTTTATCTGATGTAACACATCATTAAAGAAAATGTATTCTATCATTTATCTTTGTTTTTGTACCAATTCCTTCTCAACACCCCAAAGAGAAATAAGGCTGAGTTCTCAATAGTAGTACTGAACTTAAGAACATAGTATTTGAGGTTCTTTACATGCTATGAAGCATGGTCTTTGGGAATTCTCAGCCCGAGTACTATACAAACTTTCTGAACAAACTGGGTCTTGACCCTGTATGGTTTTTCACAATGCTTCCATTGATAACCTAAGATGTCAACTATCAAAGTGAATGTGGTGGTGATGTCATTGCTGATATGGTTCCACCAAATCACACACTTTAGTGAAGCAAGAAAAATCAGAGTTGCAACATCCTGGTGGAAGAAAGCATTGCAGCAGTAATTAGACCAAAGAAGGCATTTAGATGCCAGCTTCTGATCAGGAAGATACAGAAAATTATACAAACTACACTAGTTTCTTGTTAAGACCAGCAAAAATATGACTGCATCTTTTGGGGTAAGAAATACAATTTTTACACTCTTTATAAGGCAGAAATGCTAAAGAATGACACTCCAAAGTCTACCATGCAACTTAGTAGGAAAAAGAAAGGTATTATATCATATTCATCCCATAATGCACAAAACTTAAATTTGAGACATTCTCAATGTATCGGCAATAAGGTATAAGACAGCACACATAGCCCAGGGAAGTTTCCCTTATTAAGGAACAGGCCCTCCATCCTATACATCTGCCTGAAATAGGTCTCAGAGTCTCAGACAGGTAGAGAGGTTTCCAGAAGTACAAGTCTCTGAATATAAGAATTTCTTCTTATTCTAACGCTTAGGTTCCTGAGCACAGGGCGGGGACAGCCTATGGTAATTTAATCTGAAGTTAGCAGAAAATCCTAAAAGCTATAAGGAATAGCAACTGCAGAGGTGCCAGTGAGACCAGCACAGGAACAGGGCAACTCCCAAGAGCACCAAGTACCTAGGGCCCCATGCTTAAGACACCTCTTCTTACCTTGGCAGTGGGCAGTCATCACAGTGATACCCAGGGTGTATACAAAATCTGAAGACTTTAAAAAGTCATCTATCCAACAAATATTACTTGTCTACAACACCATGATAAAGAATACATAGTTCTTGCTCTCAAGTTGCTCATTTGTAGTTGGGGAGGCTTATAAGTGGACAGGCAATTACAGAATACAGAGCAATGACTAAAGTGGGGTCATAGGGCACAAAGGATGGACACCTCCCTGAGGAAAGGCTTCCTGAATAAGATGAGGCCTCAACCAGAGCTGGACTATGTGTTTAAGTTAGGCAAAGGAGGAAGAGGGCAGGGCATTTCAGGCAGAGGTAGAGTAATCTGGACAAAGGCATAGAAGCAGAAGAGACTTAGCACCTTTGGGGGAAATGCAACCAGTTCAGAACAACAGGAGTGTAGGGGGCATCAGGAGAGTACAAGAAAGGTAAGACTAGAGATGTAGGCAGGAACCAGTCCATGAAATCTTTTCCCATCTTCCTTTGCATCTATATAGATTTGCTTGGGCTTGGAAGAACTGAATGTCTTAAAAATCAAACTTTTGTTTGGTACATGGGTAGTTTTCTTCCTTTTAACATAAAAATAAAAACAGTAAAGTTCTACAACTGATTATGAGTTTTCATAGCGGTCTCACCATTTCTCTATAATTCACTTATTTTTCAATAATTTACCAGGGGCGCCTGGGTGGCGCAGTCGGTTAAGCGTCCGACTTCAGCCAGGTCACGATCTCGCGGTCCGTGGGTTCGAGCCCCGCGTTGGGCTCTGGGCTGATGGCTCAGAGCCTGGAGCCTGTTTCCGATTCTGTGTCTCCCTCTCTCTCTGCCCCTCCCCCGTTCATGCTCTGTCTCTCTCTGTCCCAAAAATAAATAAAAAACGTTGAAAAAAAAATTAAAAAAAATTTTACCACCTAAAACCCCAAAACAGTAACAAAAAATGGCAGTGCTTTAATCATGGGCAGTAATTTGATCCTATGAGCAGGTGTGATTAAGGTTGAGTTAGGAAATCTGTTAGTTCAGAAATCTGCCACATCCTTACCAACCCCCTATTATTATAGAACCTGAAACTGTCACTAGAGAGTTATTCTTCTCATTCTTGTAAGAGGGAGTAAAACTGTGGGCCAGGTAGGGCGCCTGAGTGGCTCAGTTGGTTAAACGTCTGACTTTGGCTCATGTCATGATTTCACAGTCTGTGGGTTCAAGCCCCATGTCGGGCTCTGTGGTGTCAGCTCAGAGCCTGGAGCCTGTTTCAGATTCTGTGTCTCCCTCTCTTTCTGCCCCTGCCCTACTCATGCTCTGTTTCTCTCTGTCTCAAAAATAAAAATAAACACACAAAATTTTTTTAAAACTGTGTGCCAGGTAAACCCTTTGAAAAATTTTGGCAATATATACAATGCAGATGATATGTGTAACTTATTGACCCAGTTATTCCAATCCTAGGTATATACTTACAGAAATTAGTGTATGTGTTCACTAAAGGAAATGTTCAAAGATACTCATAACAACACTATTTGCAATAGCTGCAAACTGGAAACCATCTAAATGCTCATCAACAGTAAAATGGATATATAAAATGTGGTATCTTCATATAAAGAAATGTTACACAGTTATGAAGAATGAACTGCAATTGCAAGCAACAATTTGGATGACTCTTACAAATGGATTTTTTTTTTAATTTTTTTTTCAACGTTTATTTATTTTTTGGGACAGAGAGAGACAGAGCATGAACGGGGGAGGGGCAGAGAGAGAGGGAGACACAGAATCGGAAACAGGCTCCAGGCTCTGAGCCATCAGCCCAGAGCCTGACGCGGGGCTCGAACTCACGGACCGTGAGATCGTGACCTGGCTGAAGTCGGATGCTTAACCGACTGCGCCACCCAGGCGCCCCACAAATGGATTTTTGAACAAAAAAAAACCCCAGTCAGATTTTAAAGAGTACATACACTATGATTTCATTTTTCTAAGTTTCAAAATTAGCAAATGTAATGTGTGGTATTAGAAATGAAGATATTGGAATCATTTAACAATATATACATATATCAAATAAAAAAAGAAATCAGGATATTAGTTACTTTAGGGATTAGTAGTGTTTGGGAGAGGGCAAAGGCTGGGGGGGCTTCTGGGGTGCTTAGTAAATGGTCTGTTTCTTGATCTAGGTGTTGATTACATAGATGTGTTCACTTCATAAAAATTGAGCATTATACTTATGATTTTACACTCTTTCATATGTAATATGGAAAAAGAAAAGTTTAAAATTCTTGTTCTGTACTTACATACTAGGAAGAGTTAAAAAATGCTTTCTTTCTAGGGGTGCCTGGTGGTTCGGTTGGTTGAACATCTGACTTTGGCTCAGGTCATGATCTCAAGGTCCATGAGTTCAAGTCCCGTATCGAGCTCTGTGCTGACAGCTCAGAGCCGGGAGCCTGCTTCAGATTCTGTGTCTCCCTCTTTCTGCCCCTCCCTGACTTGTTTTCTCTCTCTCTCTGTGTGTCTTTCTCTCTCTCTCTGTCTCTCTCAGAAATAAAATAAAACATTAAAAATGCTTTTTTAAAAAATACCATTTATATAATATATACCATATACAAAAATTAACACAGAATAGATTAAAGATCTAAACATTAGAACTAGGGGTGCCTGGGTGGCACAGTCGGTTAAGCATCTGACTCTTGATCTCGGCTCAGGTCATGATGATCTCACAGTTTGTGAATTCAAGCCCCATGTCAGGCTCTGTGCTGATGGTGTGGAGCCTGCCCAGATTCTGTCTCTCCCTCTCTCTCTGCCTCTCCCCTGCTTGTGTGCATGCTCTGTCTCTCTCAAAATAAATAAATAAACATTAGAAAAAATCAATTCCAAATGGATTAAGGACTTAGAAGTAAAAGTAAAAACTTTAAACTTTAAAGAAAATAGAATTTATTGTAAAATCCCAGTTAAGGGAAAATTTTCTAAGGATGACAGAAAATATACAAATTATAAAGGATCTGATTGATAATTTTGACTGCATTAAAATTAACAACATCTATCCATAATGTATACCACTTTAAAAAAGGCAAAATACAAGTCACAAACTGGCAGAAAATATTCATAAACACATAACCCAGAGAAGAATAGAATCTAGAATATTTAAAGAAATCTAAAATTAATAGAAAAAGATGAATAATGCAGTAGGAAAGTGGGCAAAAAATGGGTAACTTTGTTAGAAATCAAAGACATGCAAATTAAAACCACAAGGAAATACCATTTTTTTACTTTTTGGCCAAATTTTTTGAAAGTTGGAAAATATCAAGTCTTGACAAGTTTGGAACAGCAGAGCTCTTTCCCGTTGCTTGTGGTGAGTAATTGCTACTAGTTTGGAAAAAATACCTCTGACCCAGCAATTTCATTCTTAGGTATATAACCTAGAAAAACCGTGGCACGTGTGCATCTGGAAACATGTGTAAGAATGCTCTCTAGAAGCTTGGTCGACCACAACAACTTAAATATGCATTAATCATAGAGTGGAAAATGAATTTTCCTGGAGTTATATAATGGAAAATTATACTACAATGGAAAGGGAAGACCCGCATGTGTCTACATGGATGAACCTAGAAACATAATGCTGAGTGAATGAAGCAAATCACAGAAAAGAATATGTGAATCCATTTATATAATGTTTAAATCCAGGCAAACTTAAGTAGTAATTTCCCTAGTGATGCAGCAAAGTAAGCAAGAAAAGCAAAGAACTGTTAAAAGAAAAATGAGTGAATAAACATAACAATTTAGCTGTTAGCCCTGGCTGAGGGAAGTAGTATAGCTATAAAGACAAGGGTTGACCTTCTTATTGTTTGGGGATTAAAAAAATATTCTCAAATACTCTTCCCTTGGCAAAATTTCTCTTTATAAAATACCAAAACAAAACAAAAACATGTTTTAATTTCTGAGTTTTCTGAGGGTTTTTTTTTTGTGAGATACATGCCACAATGTTGGATGCTCCAAACTCTTCAAAATTAAACTTTCCAAACACAGTAGATGATATTATTTCTTCCCCGTGGAAGGACGCAGTGAACTCATTGTATCAGTGTGTTTAGAGTCTAAAATGACTTTGCTTTCCTTCAAAATTGTAATTGTGTAATAGTTGCTTGTAAAGGAAATTGATGTGATCATGTCTGGCTAGCAGGAAATTAAGCAGATAAGTGATCAGACCATTACACACAAGCTTTAATGGACTGGCAGCTGGATACCTGTCTCCGTGTCTCATGATCCTCCATTTTGCTGTACAGATTCTGGATTTTGTCTTCCTACCGTTGTCATATTATCTTCATATGTTGTTTTAATTATTTTTACATAATTAAGTTATTTTGAAATGTTAAAATAATTATTAAAAATACCTGAACAAGCAAGGAAAGAAATGTGGGACTTGTAAACTTTTATTGGCCAAAAGGTGCTAAATAACTAGACCAGAGAATTTTCAAATGACAGCAGCACCAAACAGAGCACTTTTTAGAAATTTTATTAGGGATAATAAATCTGTAACTACAGGATAAATTTTTAGTCATTAATTTTTATACAAGGATGTATTGTCTCCCTTTCTGTCTTTGAAAAGGGAGAAATTTCAGTCCATAAAAGCATTAGAGTCATCACTGAAGCTCCATAAAACCTAGGGAGCACAATTGTCATATCTTTAAGTCACATAAAATTTTACTGGATATTTGTATTGAGATGGACATTAAAACAAACATAAATCACTATTATATTCTACTATGTTATCCCTCAAAAAAAATCTATCTCAGCACACACTTATTGTATATAGGTTTGGAGAATTAAAATTACTATTTCAGGTATACGAAGGAGATGTTTAAAAGGTCTTTGGGAAGCTGTATAATGGGATGAACTCCAAGAAGCTTGTATTCAGTTTCTCTTTGCTACGGTCTAGCTGTGAGATCTTTGATAAGGAATTTTACTTTTCTGGGTCTCAGTTTTTTTGCATAGATTCTCTCTTATAGTTGCTTCCATTCTAATATGCTGTGCTAAATTCTGTATTTTGTCTTTACCCTTAACAAAAAGATGTGTTATTTAAGGAGATGATACAAGTATATGGGAGATGAATTGCAGTACTGTGAATCATTAGTGTCCACTCTGAAAATCCTAACTTTCTAGGGTGCCTGACATCTAGCATCTTCTGTAGAGTAGGTAATCCATAGCTATTCTAAATAAATAGATGAATTAATTAATTAAGTAATAGCTTAAGCTGAGGAAAGCTACCAAAGCTTGTAATTTAACTAAAATTTTGTAATTTTTACTTCATTAAAATATTGTAGTGAATTCTATGTATGAATTTTAAATTGTCTGATTTTCCTTGGGGAAATTAACTTCTTACCTACCTTCTAAACCTTAGCCTACCTAAAGACTAACATTCTAAAGAACTGGAGTTTAGAAACTAATTGGAGAGCAAGTATTTACTTTTCACATTAGCATTATATTGGCCAATTGACATGCCTTCAACCCACTCATTTAACAATCATGGGCATGTTAATTCTCCATCTTGGATCTTTAGCTCTTTGAAAAATGAGAATAACAACATTGACCTGTTTTGAGGAGCAAACAACTAACATTGCCAGTGAGCCTGTGGAAGGCTAATCTCTAATATTAATCAGTGAGAGATATTAACTTGGTTGCTTCCTTTGGGGGAAACTTCTGGAAATGAAACAGTAACCATTAAGAAATATGGTTTTTTTCCTTCCAAAACTTTTTTGCCAAAGTTTGTTTTGGGTAGTTATTGTTTGCTGTGTTTTTTTCCTTTTCTAATTTTTTTTAAGTTGTGGAAGATTATTATCCTTGTGGAGTATCTATTGGGTAGTGTACCCTTCAATGTCAAGATTTTGTTCATGATTCACTAAAAGAAATAGCAAGATGAGAAAATTTAAAGTCCAGAGGCAGGTTCTTTGTGGAAAAATATTTAGCACTGAATCTTTTTTGTTTCTTTTGTCAGTAGAGACAATATTTCTGGAGAGTTACTACTAAATTTTAGATTAGACACATTTTAAAGGCATTTTTACAAAGTTAGGAAGATATTGTATCAAAAAAGATCTGATTATTATAAATGTATCTAGTTTTAATAAAAATGAGTCATAAAACCAGAACGTTTCCCCTTCCCTACAGGTTTTACTGACCATGGTAATTAATCTTAACATCTGTTAAGGTCATTGCCTTGTGAAATAATAAATTATCAAATAGCAGGGCCATAAAAGAGTGATGATTGCCTGTACCTGGTGCACCATATGGCCCAATTCAGTACCAATATAGGGAACGCCACGTGCTTGGTAAACAATAGGCATAATATGACCTGTGTTAACAAGAGTGAGTTTCTATCAAGCAGTGGAAGTACAAAGTCATATAATGATAAATTTTGACCTCACAGAGATGAAGCTAATATCATTAGCCATTTATTGCAAAGGAACTTAAATCTTTTCAAATTAAACTCATGATGGATTTTAATCACTTGGTTAATGTTGGTAAACGATTATGCCTGCAGCCATTACGATAATGATCATTATTAGCAAGAGTCTGTTTTTACAATGTTTCTAATGTTTAAAATTAATCTAGAAGTCAAGAGCCATTAAATCATTTCACCTGCAGCTGAATTTAAAAGATGCACATATTTCATGTATCTGTAATTTAAAAACAAAGCTAAGGCAATGGAAAAATACACAAGAAAAGCTATTAGCTACAGCGCCACCATGTGACCAACCTCAAAATTCCATGCAGAAGCAAAAGGAAATACACCAAGGAAAACAGGAATGTGCAGAAAAGAGACCACAGTAAGAACTTCTGATGAATGCTGGTTATTGGCCTACAGTGGGTCTCAAAACTCTAAGAAGTCAGCTTCTAACTCTCTAACTCTCTAAAATTATAAGCTTCACGCTTCTGGGAAACCTCAGGAGTCAGCAGTGAGTTGCCAGAGTCTGCAATTTGCAGAATTTGAGCCACAGATGAGATTAGCCCTTTGAACAGGAGCCACATTTCCAAATGTAAGACAAAAATGTATGCTGAGTGAAAGAATTGTGTGTGAAAGAATTGACCAATACACTTGCCATGGGGTCATCTTCCATCACAAGAATCAAGTGTGAGCAAAAGAGAAAATTATATTATAAAACTTTTGAATCATAATCATATCTCCTGTAATCTGAGAAGTCTATTATCTTCTCTAGGTGTCAGGTTTCATGTCTATAAAGTGTTGATACCAGGCCATAAATCCTATGGTAAGAATCACTTCAAGACATGTGGCTCAACATTTGTTATGCAAAAATATTCACATAAATTCTGTACATGATTAAATTATTCTGTAATAGTCTAATGACATATATAAATTGAAGCAAAACACGAAGAGGTGTTAGAGAAGAAAAAAAAAGGAGAAAAATGGAAATATTTTATAAATCCAGAAAAAATTAATTCAGAAATTTCCATTGCCTTCAGAAATAATTCTTACCAGCAGTGTTTAAAACATTTATTTATTCATTCATTTATCAAGTGTATCTTGATTTCAAGTAATATGCCAGGCATAGTGCTAAGTTTTAGGCATAAAAACATATAGAAACTCTTCTCGCAGATAGGAAGGTGTCATTGATAGAAGGAACTCAAAACTAATTATACAAGACTAAAGGAGATACGGCTTGAAAAACAAAAGAAAAATTAGATTAGTTTCCAAGGAATAAGTAGACTCTTTTTAGGCTATAGACTAAAGTTTCTGATCCCACCCTTATGAGCTGTCCCTGAAAATCCTGTTTTAATTCTTAGGCCAAGGATCTTAAAAACCAACCAACCAGCCATCCAACCAACAAACAAAAATGACTAAGGGAATGACTAGTTTTAGTGACTAATAGAAGAAACTTAAGAGGAGCTAAATATAAACCATCTGACTATATAGACTAAACTGAGTCTAAAAATAGAAACTAATGAGGGGGAGGTTATTGTTTTTCAGTGTACAAAGTGATAACCATGGGAGTGAACAGTAAGAGGAATTAGGAAGTGGAAAATTTAGACAGTATCAGGAAAAAAGCTTCCTGTCAGAGCACATCATTAGCTTAGTACCATCACTCAGGGGAAGTGTTAGAAATTCCACTTGTTGATCTGTTGGGAACCCACCAGGGTAGCTCTGGGGCATGTATCTTGTTAGGGCCCCAGTAGAACAATGGGCTGGCATGCCTCTCAGTCTCTGCAAATGCTAAAGATAGGAGTGGAAAATCATGAAGAGGGAGGGGCCAAGGAAAAGCAAGTGTGTTCTTAGGGTAATAAGGACATGCATTACAGAGTTTTTCAAAATTATAAACCACCCGATTAAACTATTTTTCCCCTTCACCTATTGTTTCTCTTATTGGTTTGAATCAAAGACATAGATTCCCACGCTCTACTTCCCTGAGGAGAGAACTGGTTAGTTCACAGTCCTTAATGCCACTAACTAGGCATAATACAGGAAATGTTATTTAAAAGAAGTCAACAACACTTGCCATGCATAACAATTCAAATTCCTGGTTGTCTTTCTCCTGTCCTGAAATAAGGAACTCATGCAAAAAAAATCACCTGGCCAAGGTGAGTTAGTTCAAGAGCATTCAGTCTGATTTCTCCTGACTTGTCTACATTCTCACCTTGCAGGCAATCAGAATGTCTCCAGATCTTGTTGGACAGGTGCAAATTCTCAATCAGACTATACTTTCCTCCAATTTGATCATGCCAGAGAGGCACAGACATTAATTATCTTCTATTGCCTTTTTAAAAGGGCAGGAAACAAAAAAGCTCTGTTGTTTCAGCAACTGCCCTTTGGGTTCTGTGACGAGGCACCTCTGCTTGGCTTCCATTCCCAGCTTGGAGGTTGGAGCCCAGTTGTGTTTTTCTCATAACTTCTGCCTTGTGGTTTGGGCCTTGGCTCTTTTAGCTACTTACGTGACTTCTGACTTTAACCATCTGCCATGTTCCTAGACTGACAACTGGCTGCACTGTTTTTGATTCCCTGGTATGTTTTTTTTCCCTCTCCTAGACCTAGGCTATGACCCTGATGTTGATTCACAGAAATTCATCCTAATCTTTGCTTTGATTTATGGGGTAATTTAAAAAAAATTGTTTCAGGCTTAATCTGCTCAGTTCTCCTGGGACAGAAACTCTTTCTAGTTTTCAGACCTGTGCTAAAAGTACTTGTCATATAAAAACAAAGCCATTTTTCTTTTGTCTTTCCAAGTATAGAAGAATCGTTACAAAACAGTGATAACTCTGCTGAAGTAATAGAATATAATTTAAATGATCATTTAAGCCATAAACCATTAGTTATTATTAGTCACTTTTATTAAGGGATTTTTTTTTAACGTTTATTTATTTTTGAGACAGAGAGAGACAAAGCATGAACGGCGGAGGGTCAGAGAGAGGGAGATACAGAATTCGAAACAGGCTCCAGGCTCTGAGCTGTCAGCACAGAGCCCGACGAGGGGCTCGAACTCACGGACCATGAGATCATGACCTGAGCCGAAGTCGGACGTTCAACCGACTGAGCCACCCAGGCGCCCCTAAGGGATTTTTTTTTTATTTATGCTTTTTTTTACCCAAAGAATTGAGGTAGTAGGAATTTTTTGGGGGGGTTGTTTGTTTTAATATAAGTGGTTAGAAATAGAAGTTCTAGAATAATCATATAACTAATATATCCAATTGGTTTACTAGAGCATTATCCACCATAGCTTATTATGTGTACTCTATAATTTTCTTGCATAGGTAAATTATTGTTATTTCTTTTAAGTATAGCTGGCATTCACTTTTTCCTCTCTCCATAATTTAGAAATTTTGATCAACAGACAGGTAAATAGATGGTCTTTCTTGATGAGTTATAATTAAAGTACCAAACACTTACTTATGTCAGGAAATAGAGTGTCTTAAAATACACCTATGTGTATGTCTCGAGTGGACCCATGTGACTTCAGTAGTAGAAAGTACTTATGATAGAAAATTACAATTCTAAACAATGGCAGAGTACAAATTCCAAACTCCAACATTTGCTAAAACTATTCCACAGTTTATAGGGATTCTCTGATTTACAGAAATATCAATTAATTCCCCCCTTATTCTTAGCTGTTTTCAGAGAGCAAGGTGACAACAACAGCATCAGTTAACATGATTGCCTAATTTCTCCTTGACAGTCTGCTTTAACTGTCAGAGCATATGGCTGGGGTATGGAAGATATAATGGCTTCTCTACCCATACATGCTCTCCCAACCATAAGTATCTGACATGGGCTTCCAGGCCACATGAGTTTTAGAATCCTGTCTAATCCAGCAATTTTGTACCCATGGTATAAGCCATAGATCAGAGGTCAACCTAATCATTTGGAACTACATGGAACCAGAAAGGAGACTTTTCCCCTCTAAATCATCATGCTATACTTCTGTTGTTGTTGTTGCTGCTGCTGTAGCTTTATTTATCTATTCTTCATTAAGTACTGGATAATTACTGAATTATTGATGCTTTATAAGTGTAGCTATTTGCCAATGTAAGATTCCCCACTTTATTCTTTTTCAAGATTGTTCTTTCTACTCTTGGTCTTTTGCTTGTCCATATATAATGTATCATTTTTTAAATGTTTATTTAATTTTGAGAGAGAGACAGAGTGTGAGTGGGTGAGGGGCAGAGAGTGGGTGAGTGGGTGAGGGGCAGATTTGAAGCAGGCTCCAGGCTCTGAGCTGTCAGCACAGAGCCTGATGTGGGGCTCGAACTCATGAACCATGAGATCATGACCTGAGCTGAAGTCAGACACGTAACCACTGATCCACCCAGACAACCCCATATATAATTTAGATGCAGCACCAAAACAAAAATGACATTTTTATTTGAATTCCATTAAATGGATAGATCAATTAAGGTACATCTTATATCATTACAATATTAGATCTTCCAGAAAGAAACTTCTCCATCTAAATCATCATGCTATGCTTTACACACACACACACGCACACACACACACACACACATATACACACACACATATACACACACACACGTATATACTATCAGATCCTAAATCTAAATCTTAGACTCTTAGACATTTCAGGAATTAGAATTTAATTATATCTAGATTTGTTAATAATATCAGATTAAATCATGTGTAATTATCATTTTTATAGATAAAAAGGTCAAATGTTGATAGCTTCAAAAGGCGTAACTACCTAAAATCAGAGCATCATAAAAAATTTCATTCAACACGGCTATGTGCTAGACATTTTATTAGACACATATTTTTATTATATTAGAGCTTCACAAAGCCCTGCAAGGTATGTAGTTTGTTACTCCTATTTATAGAGGAGAAATGATGTAATTTGGCAAAGCTGGCATTGCCATTAGGTTTTGGTTTAAACCTATGTTCCTCTCATTGTGCAGTGCTTTTATCTTAGATTACTTCAGAGTTGATCTCTCTACTTCTTACTACCTAGCACAGGAATTCTCTTTAAGATATTTCTAAAATTTAGTCACGTAACCTCGTGTTAGACACATCAATGTGCAATTCTCCATTGAACACTCACTGCCTTCCACATCTTGGAATACAATATGTTTTTGTCCCGTTTATTGATTAGAATATATGATTCTAGTTGTTGAGGCATCAAATGCAAAAGATGAGGTTAAGAACAGAAAATATATAACTTGTACAGCATAAGCAATATCATTTTCATCTTTTTTTAAATGTTTATCTATTCTCGAGGGGGGGGGTCACACAAGTCGGGGAGGACAGAGAGAGAGAGGGAAATGCAGAATCTGAAGCAGATTCCAGGCTCCATGCCATCAGCACACAACCTGATGTGGGGCTCGAACTCACCAACTGTGAGATCATGACCTGAGCCAAAGTTGGACACTTAACAGACTGATCCACCCAGGTGCCTCAACAACATCATCTTGAAAAGGCTTTTTAAGACATGTTTCATATTTAGGGACTATGGTATAGATAGGCCTAGGAATGAGGGAACCATATAACTTGGGGCCAAATTATGGCATAGTTTGATATGCAAACTACTGAAAATGGACAATGACAAGGGTGGTCTTAAAAGATAGTACAGAGGAAAAATTTTCCCAATGGGCAGAGCTGAAAGTAGTACACCTTACCATCCTTTTGATGTACAAGAGGAAGTGGCCCAAGGTATGATTCATTAGATTCCTGGGTGGTGGCCAATTGTCAGTGGCTTGGAAGGAAAAGGACTAGAAAATTAGAGGCAAGCAAGTGTGAGGAGTGGCATGTGAATGCACATAAAAAAGTGGGCAAAAGTGTGAAATTCTTGTATTACATGTTAATGGCCACCAGAAAATATCTGCCACAGAAGAGGCATTGAACAACCAAATGAATAAAATTACTTGCCTTGTTGATATTAGACCAACATTTGTCATTGGCCACTCCAACACCAACATGTGAGTCCATAAATGCAGGGGCCACAGTGGTAGTGATAGAGGCCGTACTAGTATAGACTCCCATATAAAAGGCCAATGTGAAAAAATGAAAAATAAATAAAAATAATACACACATACATGTGTACATACATACATAGCAGACCAATATGACTACTGCTTGGCCACACTAGGCCTTTTTCTATTCTAGAAAGGTCAGTGGTTTCATTGTAATAAGGATAGATATCTATTCCAAATATAGGTTTGCCTTTTCTGCCTGCAGAGTCTCAGCTAGCACTGCTAAGTGGGGACTTATGGTGTGCCTTGATTCACAGGCATGGGTCCTAGACAACATAGCATCCAAACAGGGGAGCCACTTCAAAGCAAAAGTACAGGACATGACCATGGGATCTACTGCTCTTATCATATACTGCACTACCTAGAAGCATCCAGCCTTAGAGAGAGCTGGAACAGTTGAGGTTTCAGCTCAGAGGCCATTCTCTGAAAGGATAGGTTTCCATCCTTCAGGATGCAATGTGTGCATTAATTCGGAAACTTCTACATGGTTCTCTGTTCCCAATAGGAAGAATGCATAGATTTGGAAACCAAGACCAAGAACTATGATTGGCTTACCATCCCTCCCAGTGACACACTGGGGGATTTTGTGCTTCCAACAACTGTAAACTCTGCAAGGTTAGAGATAATGGTCCCCAAAGAGAGAATGCTCTTTTCAGAGGACAAAGAAAGAGACATGAACTAAACTTACGGCTGCTACCAGGGCACTCTGGACTAGCAGGCTAGAAGAGTGACCATGGCAGGTCACTGATAGGGTAATTTATCTTGATCAACAGGGTTGCTTTTACACAATAGAGTCAGGAAGGAATATGTGTGGAACACTAACACCTTCTTGCCCCACTGTAATAGTTAACAGACATGTGCAGTAACCTAGTCTGAAAAACATATGACTGCCAAAGGCCAGGACATTTAAGGAATAAAAATTTACATAACACCACTAGGTAAGGCACTAAGATATTACAAGGTGGTAGCTGAGAGTGAGGGGAAGTTAGAACGCATAATGGAGGGGTAGGAAAATGAGTATCAGTTACAGCCTTGAGATCAACTGCCATCATGAGAACACTGATTTATCCCATTAACTTCCTGTGTTTCTCCAAATGCAGAGAGGACCATAGGAAACATGGAGGAGTTTTTCCCCAAACCTAAATGGAGAAGTAGATCTGTGCAGTACCAGGTGTCCTGGCACAGATCTCCTGCTATTGGCAGCATAGTTGACTGCTGGCCCCATTTCTTGCTCCTCTGGATCTACTACTGTGTTCACACTGAGGCCATGCCTCCCACAGTCACCCTTGGCCAATGAATGCCTGAGGAGAATGAGGGAACTATTCCTAACCCATTCCTACTAGGCACAGAATTCCTATGACTAGCCATTTTGGTTTGAGAATTCCCCAGGGCCTCAAATGTGGCTAAAACTTTCCTGGAACTACACTATAATCTGAGACTCTTTATACCCCATCCTCCTTCTTTCTCCCATCCCCCTTCACAGGTGTAAGACCAGCCTCATAGTCTAATGCTCTCCCTGTTTACCCTCTACCCCTCATACGTTTTTCACCAAATAAATCTTTTCCATATAAAGTCTCACCTTGGTGACTGCTTCTCAGAAGACCTGAACTAACACAAGGCCAAACCCATCACAACATCCCTCACTGTTATCTTGGACCAAAGTAGGCAGCATCACAGCATTCCTCAACCATGCAGCCATACTCTGCCTCTTTCTACCAGTGATAAGAACCCTAAGATCTTTCTTGGAAGAGAGCCAAGAATTCATTTCTACTTAATGTCCTCCTAGTCCAAGGGAGTTGAGTGTACAGGAGATGGAAAATAAGATTAAGTAGTAAAGATGGTTTTACATCTAACTTTTAAGCCCAAGTAAGTTCTTTTATATCCATAGTCTGTTATCAGCAATGTCCTACCTCTTCTATCTTCTAGCTGGTAGGTCATCAGCAAATATTTGAGTAAACACTTGTATTTCTTTCTATATCACCAGTTAAGGTCTTCAAGATACTCAAGGTGGTATATGCCAGACCACTCCACTTACTTCATTTTCTCTCAAAGGAGAACCACCCCCCTCCAACGCCCGCCCCGATAGATTCCTACATTGTGCTCAGACTACCTGCTTCCAGTCAATCCCTGAATTTGGGAGCCTCTCCCAAGGTACTTTTTCTCACTTGTCCTTTCATCATGTAAAGCATATAATATATAAAATTAGAACCTATTGCTTAAATCCTGGTTCTGACACTTATTCTGAAAACATAGACCAATAATTTCACTTAAGCCTCAGTGTCCTCATCGCTAAGTGGAAATGATGATGTCTCCTTCAAGTGGTTGCTAAAGTATTAAATAAAATAACAGTTATAAATTGTAAAAGGACACACAAATATTAGTTATTATTTATCACTTTCCCCCTCTCACCCCTCATTCAAAGAGATATTTATACCATACAAACTTTTTTCAGTTTGACTAGAGAGAGATCAAGTTCTTCAGTTCTTTGTTCTCCACTCTGAACATGAATTTACTCTCATTCTCTATAAGATTTATGAGCACAATACTGCATACCTATCTGAAAACATCCAGAACTGCTAGTATTCTCATTGTTTTCTATTTGTCTGAAATAGTGTTTTCTATCATGTTTTATAATCTCTCAAAGGGTAAATATCCTAAATGAATAACTATTTTAACACATCTGAGTAATCTGCACAATTAGGCACATAATACATGCTTAAAATGATAATTTTGATAAGTCATACTGAAGTAAAAATATTCACTGCCCTTCCCTGCTGGGTCCCTCTCAGTGGAGTCTTTTCTAGTGACAGGATTATATTTCCTACCCAGAGATACTGGGCTCAACCACATTACTCACTCTTTCCAATGAAGTGACATGGGCCTCTTCCAAGCAGAAGCTTTAAGAATCCATATGTGATCCACCTTTGCTTGTTTCCCCCTTTGCCATAAGAAAGCCAATATTCCAGATAGGGACCTCTCCTTCAACTTGGATACCCAGTAGAGAGGACCCATGGCAGACGTATAATGTGAGATATAAATAACCCTTCGCTGTTGGCAGGAGAGTTTGTATTTGATTGTTCCTAAAGTACACTGAAGCCCACCTAAGCTGACTAATACAATCATGGTAGCATAGTATCTGGTGTACTATTCAATTTCAGTGTTTGTATTATTCCACAAACTTAGGTGTGCAAGAAAGAGTGCATGTCTTCATTTTCTGCATATTGACTGACTCCTTGAAGCTTAAACTTTTGGAAACCAGATTTAGAAAGCCTTAGGGCTGTTAGGGCTGTGCTTTTTGCTCTCATATGCATCCACTCTTTGCTAATGACCCACAGAGCCCACTGCTGGCATATATACGGGAAGCGGGGGGGGGGGTGGGGACTAGAAAATATAAGGAAAAAACAAACCTCAAATTATTCTTTAGCCACACTACTAAAGCATGGAGTAATATAAAATGAGAAAAGAATTCAGAGTTACTGAAATCAGATCAGTGTGATGTTTTGTTTATCATGAACAATTCCTTTTATTTAAAACTCTAAGAATTCTCAGATTCCTAATGCAGACATACTGAAAAGAAACATAAAAATAGTATTCCTGCATTTTGCTCTGCTTTGATTTTTAAAAACTAAAGTGTGCTTATAACTTCCATTATTCTACAATTTTATATAAGATTAAGCTAGAATGAAACATGGATGAAAATTTTTTTATTTGTTGCCAAATATCTTCTCTACATGACATCTGGATATTTAGAACATCTGCACAACTGACAATCTTTCAACTTTTCATCTGGATGTTTGGAAAATACAGAGAAAACATTTCCTTTATAAATCTAATTGTTATTCTTATTAAGTGCTATTCTAATGACATATTTGTTAATATTAGTATTATTCTACTCTTTTATTAAATAAAATATGGATATAATTTTGGAGCGAAACAATAAATTGCTTAATGTTATGGTGCATGCCCACATGCAAGCTCTGACAGTTAAAAGGGAACATTTTTGGTGAATTCTTTCTTCACAGCAATCAATGTATTTCAAGAGAGATTAACAATAGAATGTATCAAAGCACTCACTCCACGTTCAATGGTCTCTATTGTGTATGCCCTTTATGTGAGATGAGAGAGTTCTATTCTTTGGCCAGATGCTGATATAGTCCTATAACATCTGCATTGATGTCTGCTTGGCACTTAGGGTAAGGGGGGAAATTTGATTGCACTCTTGAGGTTGTGGAACATGGAGACAAGCATCATAATCATCCTTTGCAAAAACTCCAAGGGCCTTAGTTACATGTTTTTCCCTTGTCAACATCTGTCAAGAACCACATGTCAATTACTACTCCATCTTTTCTCAGGTAATAAAGGAACAGAGAACTCCCAAATGAACAGTCTTTATCTTTCCCACAATATGCCCCAGGCCTTTGCTTTTGGATGTAACCCTCATAAATTTTTGTCATTTTCTACTTAGAGGGATCTTGGCAAAGAAAGAAGCCTGAATGGAAGACAACGGTGATACTTTTAGTACAGCAAACCACATACAAATGTTTGTTTTAGGACATCTAATACAAAGAAAGTCAGAGTAAATTTTACTGAACTATTTCACTTTCCCTAGAGCCATCCCTGTGTATTACTGATAAGATCACCTAACAGCAGATTTATATTTAGTCTCATTTTTTATGTTTGTACTATTTTATCTTCTTTTATTTTTCATCTTGTTTACTGGCTTGTACAGGAGTGTGTGTTCGTGCATGTGTGTATTCACCATACCTAGCAGAAAACACTTTTAAGTAGTGAACAGGGGCAGAGTGTGGCCCCACTGTATGCCTAAGGTGAGACCTCTAGTTACCTATCCTTCAAAATAGGTAGTATGAGAATCAAGATACTTTTAAAATTTTTTTTAATATTTGTTTATTTTTGAGAGAGAGAGAGAGAGAGAGAGAGAGAGAGAAAGAGAGAGAATGAGAGTATGAGCAAGGGAGGAGCAGAGAGAGGGAGACACACAGAATCTGAAACAGGCTCCAGGCTCTGAGCTGTCAGCACAGAGCCCGACACAAGGCTCGATCCCATGGACCATGAGATTATGACCTTGAGCCAAAGTGGTACACTTCACCGACCGAGCCACCCGCTCTCCCCAAGAACCAAGATACTTTATAATGTATGCTTTAGGAAATTTCATTCTCTTCTAAGAGATAGCCAAAAGCAATGGCTAGAGATCTTATTTTAGCAGAATCTTTTTATATGGTTGTTAATTCATTGGACAGTGTTAAATCATAATTCGCCCTAACTTCCAAATGTACCATTTGTCATGACTTTCAGACTCAAATCAACAGAAAGTCTCCATATTTCAGCACATATAGGTAGATGACCATCTGAAATTAGATGATCCCAGAAGTAGAGAACTTATAAAGAGATGTCAGTGTATTGCCACAATTGCTCTGGTAAGAAAGTAGTTGGAAAGAGTTCTTAACCAAATTTCATAAGTGAGGAGTCTAAGATGTTCTGAAGGCCTGTGTTCTGTTGTGTGTGCCAGGTTGCTTTTTCTCCCACCTAAGTTTTATAGGTTATGGCTTTTCGATAGTTGCTCAATGGACTTTATTGAGACCCACTAGTCCTAGACGCTAAAAAATAATTGCAAAACCAGAAAGACCCATAGATCTTGCTTTTAGGAGTTTAGTTGGGATGACAGTGCCAGGTACACAAAGAATGCTATGTGGTGGATTGAAGATGGCCACAAATTCTTTGTTGTTCATCCTCCCAAGGTGTGAAGTCTCTTTATTCTCTTAAAAAAATTGTTTTTTTTTAATTTATTTTTGAAAGAAAGAGAGAGAGCACAAGCAGGGAAGGGGCAGAGAATGGGAGAGACACAATTCAAAGCAGACTCCAGACATGGGGTTCGAACCCACCAACCACTAGATCATGGCCTGAGCCAAAATCAGATGTTTAACCAACTGAGTCACTCAGGCACCCTGTCTTTCCTTTCTTTAATCCAAGATGGCCTCATGGCCTTTGACCAATAGAATGTGGCAGAAGTGATGCTGAGCTGGTTCCAGGCTAGATCTTAAGAGGACTGAGAGCCTGTGCTTTCTCCCTTTTGAAAGAGGGCTACCATGCTATAAAGAAGTCCAGGCTATCCCTGTGGAAAGAGGCCATGTGGAGAGGTTCTGGAGGAGGAAAAGCCATACAGAGTGAGCCCACACAAAGAATTGCAGGACCACAGCTGACAGCACCAGGGCCCCAGGCATATAAGAGAAGACTTCTTGGACTTTCTGGCCAGGGCCACCACCAGTTAGGGGCAGCTTCCTGAGTGACTACAGCTAATACCAAGTGGAACAGAAGAAACGTCCAGTCAACCTACAGAATCATGAGAAATAACAAGTTATTCTTGTTGTAAGCCCCTACATTTGGGTAGTGTTTGTCACATGGAAGTGATTAACTGAGGGGCGCCTGGGTGGCTCAGTCAGTTAAGCGTCCAACTTCGGCTCAGGTCATGATCTTGTGGTCTGTGAGTTTGAGCCCTGTGTCAGGCTCTGTGTTGACAGCTCAGAGCCTGGAGCCTGCTTCAGATTCTGTGTCTCCCTCTCTCTCTGCCCCTCCCTGCTCATGCTCTCTCTCCCTTTCTCTTTCTCTCTCTCAAAAATAAAGGTTTTAAAAATATTATAGAGAAGAAATAATTAACTGATACAGCTTGCAGATCAATATACACACCAAAATTTGCAGAGACCCATATGGGAGCATCAAATGAGTATATGCAAGGAATTCTGAATTGAGGAGTGATCAGAAGTCATAGGGGACAGTAGAGTCTGACAGCTTTGGTAGTGAAATCTGTTTGAATCTCTCTACCCCACCACTTACTGTCCTTATAATTTGGGCAAATCAGGACCTTTCTTGGGATTCAGTTTATTAACCTATAAAATAAAAATAATAATTCTTACTTTCAGTAATATAGTAAAAGCCAATAAATTGGATAGTATATATAAAGCTCTTAGCACAGTGCCTCACACAGATTAAGAACTCATTACTAGCCATTGTTCTTATAAAGTAATTAAGGAAGGACTTTCTGGAGGAGATAACTTTGATTTGCATAACAACTAATCCATAAATTTTTATTTTGTACTAAGGATATAGATTCAGTTCATTTGTCCTTGAATCTCCAGGTACAATTCCATTTTTCTGTTGTTCCTAGTTAGATTATGAATTTGTATTTGTTTGTATTAAGAAAAGTGACACAGTCTTTTTGCCTAAAAGAGTCTGAGGCAGAGGCTGTGATAAGTTTCAAAACCCATGTCCTTCCCTTTTGAGCATATAGTTAGATGTAGGTATGGCCACGAGACTGAATTCTGTCTAGTGGAATGTGGGCCAAAATAAGCCCCACTTCCAGGCCTGGCCCATTAAAAACTGTCCTCCTCCAGTGTGGCTGGTTAGCTCAGTTGGTTAGAGTGTAGTGCTAATAACACCAAGGTCGCAGGTTAGATCCCCTTAAGGGCCAGTGATGCTTTTGGGACGCCTGGGTATCTCAGTCAGTTGGGCGTCCAGCTTCAGCTCAGGTCAGGATCTCACCGTTCATGGGTTTGGGTCCTGCTTCGGGCTCTGTGCTGACAGCTCTGAGCCTGGAGCCTGCTTTGGATTCTGTGTCTCCCCTCTCTTTCTGCCCCTCCCCCCACTCGCTCTCTCGCTCGCTCTCTCTCTCTCTCTCAAAAATAGACATTAAAAAAAAAAACCTGTCCTTCTCCAAAATTCCAAACGATTTCCTCTTCCTGTTGGTTGGAATATAAGTCCCCACAAAGTGACCCATAGGATCTATGTGTTGAGGACAGTGCCACAGACGGGAGGGGCTTGGATCCTAAAACACCACTAGGAGCGGGGCGCCTGGGTGGCGCAGTCGGTTAAGCGTCCGACTTCAGCCAGGTCACGATCTCGCGGTCCGTGAGTTCGAGCCCCGCGTCAGGCTCTGGGCTGATGGCTCAGAGCCTGGAGCCTGTTTCCGATTCTGTGTCTCCCTCTCTCTCTGCCCCTCCCCCATTCATGCTCTGTCTCTCTCTGTCCCAAAAATAAATAAAAACGTTGAAAAAAAAATTAAAAAAAAAACAAACAAACACCACTAGGAGACAGCTGCCCAACCAGGAATCATTTCACTCAACTGTGACATGAGCAAGAAATACTTCGTTGGTGTGAGGCCACTGATAGTTCAGCATTTTTGCTTCATGGCTAGTGTTGTCATAATGTACAGTGCTCTGATAGCCTATAATCATCTTTCTTACTATTTTCCTCCCCTCACTATCCATCCTTCTTTTCCACAGAAGTAAACCTACTCACCCCTTGTTTCATTTATTACTTCCCTTCTCATCTGCCCATTCTTCTCTCTCCCTACCTTGCCTCCATCAAGTCACCAAGTTATATACCTTCTCTCCTTAAGAGCTACAGAGATTCCCCCAGTGAGCTTCCTTCAACTAAATGGAAGTTGAAACTTGTTTTTTTCCTCCTTTTTTATTGCCATTTCCATTCATTTGTAAACATATGATTGAACACTCCTAGAAAGGTCTCTGCACATATGTGATGTTTACTTTTCTGTAAAACGGTAGAATGTTTTTAAATGGTCAAAAATAAACGAAAGTTTAAAATAATTAATAGCTATACTTTATTGAATACTTATTATACACAAGACACGGTAAGTATTTTGTGTTGATTAAATTATACAGGTCCCATAGCAAACCTGTGCTACATATCATTATCTCCATGTACAGATAAGAAAACCAAAAGTCAGAGCATTTGGCAACCTGCTGGTTTGTGGAAGAGCCAGAAAATCTGAAGCCAAAGCTTGTACTCTTGGCTACACCTCCATGGCTTCTCAATGTGTGGTCATAGACATCGTGCCCTTTTATGGTGAACTGCATGAGCATGTACAAAAAATAGACAGGTGATAGAAAAAAGGATATAAGAATGCTTGTTCATGAGACAGAGCCAAAGTCACTGTATATTAGACATTGGTCTACTGCATTAATTGCATTATTCCTTATGTTCTCTTTGACAGAAATTCTCACTCAGAAGTGTATAGCATCCTCTTGTCCATAGGGCCAGACACTCTGCATCAGAGAAGAAGTAGCCAACCAGTTATGGTGATCAGTTTGCCTTTTTCAGTGTGACTGATTACCTCAGGTCTGACTCCAGTGGTGATAGTATTTCTATGCTTTTTTAGCTGGGAGCTTCTTTGCAATGTTAACTATTTTACTGTCGTGATTTCACTTATAATTTGGGGGGAAAAAAGATAATCAGAAAACATCATGAGGGCTAATGTGTGTCAATCACTTATATGCTAGGCACTAAGCTAATTACTTTATATATATTACATTTAACCCTACCAGTAACCCCATATAATTGAAATTATTTTATCCCTACTTTTAGTTTTTTTAATGTTTTATTTACTTTTGAGAGAGAGAGAGAGAGAGAGAGAGAGAGAGGATGAGACAGAGTATGAGTGGGGGAGGGGCAGAAAGAGAGGGAGACAGAATCTGAAGCAGGCTCCAAGCTCTGAGCTGACAGCATAGGGCCCGATGTGGGGCTCAAACTCATGAGCCACAAGATCATGACCTGAGCCAAAGTCGGATGCTCAGCCGACTGAGCCACCCAGGCACCCCCTACCCCTACTTTTAAAAGGAGAAAATTGAGGTAAAGATACTAAGTAGTTTACCAAAGTCACACAGCAAGGACATAATAGAAACCTAGCTTTGAACCCAGACAGTATGGCACCAGAGTCTGCCTTCCCAGCAATATAATAACATAGAGCACAATCTCCAAACACCTGATCTACAGTTGGCACTTGGGCCAGTGGATACCAACCTGGAAAACATTTTGCATCAAGCTGTGAGTGTGTCTTGTCCTTTCCTGTTTATCACTGGGCAGCACTCGTGCATTCTACTGGCAGTGAGAAACCCCAAATTTTATGGCATGCAGTGAAAAGTGTAACTCAAATCAATGTACATATAGGTTAAGAGATGTAATTTATTATATCTTGCTTTGAAAAACACTTTAAGGGTATACTAAATTAAGGCACGTATGTGTGAATTGATCTTTATACTCTCTGCAAACACACAGATGGGGAACAAGTTCTCCATAAGAACTGCTTGGTAGCAGACTTCTGTTACCTGGTAGAGAAGTACTCTAACTCCACGGACATGTTACCCATGAACACTTTTCCTACATAGATCCGAAGGGGCATCATCTTGGGTCAAAAGAGAAGCCTGCTAGATGGGGATAGGAAGAAATGTGCCATGTTCTTCAGGTTTTTTAAAACCTAAAGAACACGCATACCAAAATCTCAAAGAAATTACGTATATGGTTTATATAGACCCATGCACATTTATTCTCTCTAATAGAGACAGAACTATATCTTTGGTCTAGGTGTTTGGCCAAAGTACACACTTTCCTTTGTCTTTTGCCTAGGTCTACGAAATATCAAATAACCACCTTCTCTGTCATTTCTGGCATCCCAGGACTGGATGAGACCAGTGATTGTCATGGCGTTACCATTATATATAATTGGCTTAGCAAAATCAGTAATACAAATAAAGTAACAAAGCATATTGTTTGGAATATTGTCCATGTGTGAATATTCACCTTCCAACATAAGTAGTCCTTCTAGATGTAGTCTGGAGTCTCCTTGTGAGTTTTTGTTCTTGTTGTTTTTGCTAGTCTCTCATTCAGTTGAAGAGCCAATGTACAGGTGTTTTTGCCTTAATACAACATGTATATTTCTTAAAGAAAAAGAAAAGCCAACTCAAATCTACAAAATCACGTATCAAAAAATAATAGGGGTTATGGGGAAAATAGTATCAGGGTCAAGCCACGCAAATTATATTCAATTTCCACTCAAAACATGTAAAACTCTATAATGATGTGTTAACAAAAACAATAATATTCCTAATAAAAATACACAACAGTTTAAAAACTATTGTGTGACTAATAAAGAAAGAAATACTACTGTATAAATAGGACCTTGCATTGGAAAAACACTTGCATTAAAAAAAAATCAACCAAAGCAGCTTGTAGAAGGGCTGGGGGCTGCTGAGTTATGGAGACTAGGGCACAGAGCACAAAGACGAGGGAGTACCTCTCCACAGGCACCTCCTGGAGAGCATGTGGCCAGATGGAGCCAGGAAGGGAACTAGGAGGAGCCGACACAGTGTAACTGGCCTGAGATATTCATCTGTCTTCCTGCACTTTGCATTCAGCTGCTGTTACACAGGGGTGCAAAACATTAACATGCTGGGAAAAATCACATGTGAACCAATGCGACCTCCAAGACAAAATCACTGCCTGATCTCGGTTCCACATGAGCTGATTCACACTGCGGAAACACATAGCCATATGAAAGCGGGGCAAACGGTCAGAGTAAAGTGCAACAAGAAAAATGATGACTCTGGAAGGTAGTCATTATGTACAAAAACGATTATTAAAAATTTTAAATAAAGGGGAAAATGGATTATAATTAATCTGATACTTTAAGAAAGAATGTATTAGCTAGTTAACATTTTAAGTTTATTTATTTTGAGTGAGAGTGAGAGCGTGCATGCACAGAGCTGGGGAGGGGCAGAGAGGGAGAGAGGGAGAATCCCAAACAGGCCCCGCACTGTCTGCATGGAGCCTGATGTGGGGCTCAAACCCACAAACTGTGAGATCATTCCCTGAGCCAATATCAAGAGTCAGACACTTAACCGACAGAGCCACCCAGGTGCCCCAGCTAGTTAACTTGGAAAAGTATGCTATAAAGAATTTGAGTCCATAAATGTTTTCAGACATTTAAATACTAACATGAGATATACTTACTAAGAAATGAAGAAAAAAATTATAAAGAAAAACCGTGTACCCCAAAATATTTTGTTCCTCTACCAACTTTAGTCCACTCATGCATTTAGAACCATCAGTATGAGCTACAGCTAGCTGCTGAGACATTATTATTTCTGTACTATTCAGTGCTGTTTGAAATTTTACCACTAATTTTTTTGTAATACATCTTTATAACAAATGGTCAAACTTCATGTGTATGGCCATGTCCCAGAAGTTGCTAGTAGGATGGCGATATTCGGTTGTGACTCAGTTCCAACTTAATACGGTTTTAACACTCAGTCATATAACAGATTTCATTTACCTCAATCCCTAATGAAGAAAATTATTAGGATGACTTCTGAACAATTTCTTATGAATAATACAACACAATGTAACTATTCTAAAGGTAATGTTGTCTAATATGGTAGCCACTAGCCACACGTGATTATTCAAATTAATTAACATGAAATAAAAGTGCCATTCCTCAGTCACACTCACCACATGTCAGGTGCTCAACAGCCACATGTGACCAGTGGCCACTGCACTAAGCAGTGCAGATATACATTTTTATGATCACAGAAAGTTCAACAGTGAGGCAATAGTTCTATTGACCTTCATAGCTTCTGCCAAATTTCTGAAAAAGCTTAATAGTGCCTGAGTCAATGCGGCCTTTAGAAAGTGTTAGCATACCTTTAGCCTCCTTATCGCCTTCCTTTACAGTAACAAGAATGGAAAGATTCATCTCCCTTGCTTTTGCCTTGGGTGCTTGAAAAGAGTGAGCCCACCCAGGCACCCTTGGATACAATGGACCACCTCTTACAGATGCTGTCACTGCCCTGCCCATATTTTTGGCTCTTATGACTTCATTGTGCTCCATCCATCCCGTACATGCCGGTATCTTCATTGCTTTGCCGAAGGCCTTTTTCTGAAACTGCTAGGAGACTTTCTGCCTGTATTGTTGGCAGGGCAGAAGTGCCAGGAAATTTGCACCCAGTAAAAGAAATCTTCAACCAATAATTGATAAAAGTTGCTGTGAAAATACTGTAGGTCCTTCTTTCCTTGGGTGGGAAATCTCTTGAGCTGTATGTTTTGCAGCACTTTCCAGAGTGGCGCAAGGTAGTAGCTGGCTCAATAGGCACCCTATATTGGTGATCTGGCTTCTCCTAAATCACTTTCCACACCTCACCCTGTGTTTCCTTGCACATCCAAATAAACCCTTTGCATCCAAATCCTTGTATCAGGATCTGCTTCTGAGGAAACCCAAACTAAGACAGTATCCAAATGGTGGGATGAGAGGGATAATTAGAAAGAAAGGGGGATTCATAATACTAAAGAAAACCAACATTTGTGTCTCTTTAGGTTGTGAACTCCTGAACAGCAAGATTATATCTGAATTTTCTATTCCCAATGTCTAGCCCACATAAGGGGCTCGAGAAGTATTATAGCTTACAGTGTTTTTTCACACAGAACTGTTTCTTTGCTATCCCAACAATTCTGTTCAGTAGCTATCACCATCATGGTTTTAGCTGAGTAAATTAAAGAACAAATTATTTATTTATTTGTTTCCTAATGTTTATTTTTCAGACAGAGAGAGAAAGAGACAGAGTGCGAGTAGGGGAGGGGCAGAGAGAGAGGGAGACACAGATCCAAAGCAGGCTCCAGCACAGATCCCAACGCGGGACTCGAACTCACAAACTGTGAGATAGTGACCTGAGCCGAAGTCGGATGCTTAACCGACTGAGCCTCCGAGGCACCCTAGAGATCAAATAAATTAAGTGAATTCCCCAAAGTCATACAGTAAGTCACAGTGCTCGGCCTGGAACCAGAGCACTGGTCACCCCGCTAACTTGGCTGCTGGCCTCTTTAATGGGCCTCGGCTATACCCATGCCACGCTCTGTGCTCCAACCTCTGCCTGACTGAATAGAGCAAAGTATGTTATTTGTTTCTGCTCCTGTTTCAGTGTTCTAGGTATGTGCTGTTAACCTCATTTTCAGGGACCATGGCTCCTTATCTCTACACTTGAACCTAGAACAAAATGGGAAGAAAACGACAGTGAATTCCTTTGTGCCATACCCTCCCATCTCTGCAAGTCACAATCTCTCCGACACTCGCCCTCAGGAGTCTCGAGGACTGTATTCCACCCAGGACTTCCCCACACAGGCAGTGCCAAGACTTGGGAACTATCAAGAAGTGACAAGAACTTCTGCATCTCGGGGGATCACTCCAGGTTCTGCCCCTTCCCTCAGTTCGGAAACTTCTGCTCTGTGAATCTTTTGCTCGGACTATTAGCTTTGTTCTTGATTAGTGCTACTTTCCCTTTGGGGATATGTTTTCCCTTTAAGGGGTTATAGGGAGTTTTCATCAAGCTGGCTGGTTCTGGAGTGAGGCTGCCTGGGTTAGCATTCATTTCCACAGCTTTATGAGACAGGGAGTGTGAGCCTTAAGCAAATTATTTTAAATTCTCTAAGCTTTGGTTTCCCAATCTGTAGAATACAGATGATAGTGAAAGTATCCACCTATTTAAAAAATGTGCCCATAGGTTCAGGATGAAATGAGATAATCCATGTAAAGCACTCAGCACATAATGGACAGGTAGTGACCATCAGACACTACAATTGGCCATAAGTTCTATGTGTCCCACCCTTACCCTCACTCCCCATAATTTGGACCCCAAGACACCCACGTCTATCACTGATGGGGTGGCCTGGGCCCCCCTTTATTTAGAAATGGAATTTAGATTAACATGTTACCTCTTTCAAAATTAACTCTGGGAACTTACAATTCTTCAACTGAAAGACATGCATTTTTAATGAGAGCAGTCTAGGAAGAAAGCCCATTTGCAAGCAGGGTGCCACAAGATGGTAGAAACCATTTGCCTCCACATAAAAGCCAAGCTGTTTATATCTCCCAGTTATTCACAAGACTGTGCTAAATGATCAGTGTAGGTTCAACAGTGAGCCCTGTACACGAAGGTGGCAGATACATTCTGGTAAACACATATATGTGCCTGTTTTTACATCCAAACCCTGAAAAAAAAAAAAGAAGAAGAAGAAGAAGAGGTGGAACTTCTTCAAATAGAATAAGTAAAGGTTGAGAGGGTTTTTTAAATAAAAGTGGTCTTTTGAGCTATGTTATTCCTCTTTATGTGCGTGGCTACGGGTACACTATTGATTCCTTATTTATAAACTTTAATTAATTAATTAATTAATTAATTTAATGTTTTAATTTATTTTTGAGAGAGAGAGGGAGACACAAAATCTGAAGTAGGCTCCAGGCTCCGAGCTATCAGCATAGAGCCTGATACGGGGCTCGAACTCAATGACTGCAACATCATGACCTAAGCCAAAGTTGGACACAACCGACTGAGCCACCCAGGCGCCTCATGTAACCTTTTATTTTTAAATTAGAGATCCTATAAATCTGTGATACTGTGTATCCTGAACCAAAAATTTGGGTACAAAATCTGACCAATGATTTTTAGAAATTTCTATATTCATGCAAACTGTCGCTGTTACAAATACATAAGAATTAAATTCCACGTGGCTACATTTAATGAAGCACCTAGTGAAGAGCACAAATATATGAAATCAGAAAAGCCCCAGAGAATCTGGGCACCACGATAGAAAATCAAGTGACACTGCCTTAATTTCCTTTTCCAGGCTTTTCCACAGCAAAGCTCATTGTCCTGCTCACAGACTTTCAAGCTGGATTGATTAGCTAGGCCATCATCTTTACTATATCCAGTGAAAAACTATAGTTTTCAGGAAGACAAGGATTTGGTCACACAATGGAGTTGGCACTACTCGGTTTCTTATTGTAAAACAAGATGGAGTCATATACTCACTCCGTAGAAAAGTGTTCTTGTCAGAAGCTTACCTTGGAGTCTGGTTGGTTTATAACCTTTTAACAAGCTGTCCTGAAGATGGCGCCACGTGCTTAGCTATGTTACAACCTGTATCATTCGTGATTTCCTTCTGAAACCAACTCCCTAATGGCGGCACCGATTTACAGAAAGATCTGTAGGAAATGCTACCTTGAAGTGATATTCCTGTATTAAAGAATAAAGATTAAACTAAGTCACCCAAGCACTAATCTAATTAGATCACCTCTAAATTTTCAGTTAGAAAAAGGAATTTAGAGGAAAAAATACAGCAAATGCTGTTTGAGTAAGACCCGTGGCATGTTCTGAAAGTCAAAGTCCATCTCTGACCTTGTTCCTTCTCCTTTGTTTCCTATTTGCAGTCAGTGGTACTATCATTGATCAGATTGCTAGAGCCAGACACTGGAGTGACGTCTTTGATCCTTTTCTCTACTTTAAATTTCCCCTACCAGTGATGCTCCTTCCAATCACCCAGTCCCATGTATTCTAGTTGGTAAGTGTCCACATCCTTCTGTTCCCTCTGTACCAGTGAAGTCTCAGAGCACAGTCACTTCCTCCCCACACTACTGAAGAGTGCGTTAACCATTTCCCCTTTATCCTAGTTTGTCCCTCTCAGTCTGCTCTCTTCATCTAGAGTGATGTTTCAAAAGACAGACCCAATTATGTAATCCCTTGGTTTACAATCTCCCATGGCTCCCTAGTGCTCTACATGCAGTCAGAACTCTCCTTTTTTTTTTTAATGTTTTATTTTATCTTTTGAGAGACAGAGAGAAACAGAGTGCAAGCAGGGGAGGGGCAGTGAGAGAGGGAGACACAGAATCCAAAGCAAGTTCCAGGCTCTGAGCTGTCAGCACAGAGCTCAATGCAGGGCTCTAACCAACGAACTCGAAATCATGACCTAAGCCAGAGTTGGACACTCAACCTACTGAACCACCCAGGCACCCCCATTCGGAACTCTTAGATAGCCTACAAGGTTGTTTATAATCTAGCTGCCCTTCACCCCCATTTGTCCAGTTTCATCTTGCAACACTGTCACAGTTATTCTTTTGCCTTAGTCATAAGAGACTCCTTTTCACTTCCTGGTATGTTCACCTCAGGGCTATTTATTTTCATTGCTTCTGCTTGTGCCTCCAGCAACAGCTCCATCTCATGCCTCCCCACACCCTGAGCCATCCCCCCTCCATCCAATTCATGCTTCTCTGGTGGGCCTCAGCACACACACCATTTCTTCATGGAAGAGACCCCTATAGTACATCAGGACCCGGCACTCCATATCATCCTATTCTTTTCTATTTCTTTTTAAAAATAATTTTTATTTATTTTTTATTTTTTTACTTTTTAGAGAGGGAGAGAATGCGCATGTACATGCACACGAGTTGGAGATGGGCAGAGGGAGAGAGAATCTCAAGCAGGCCCCGTGCCCAGCTCAGAGTACAACGTGGGACTTCATCTCACAACCCTGAAATCATGACCAGAGCTGAAATTAAAGTAAGATGCTTAACCAACACAGCCCCCAGGCACCCCTATACTTTTCTACTTTCAGTAGTTATTTTATTTTATAATAATTAATCATGTATTTTTCCCTTGCTAGAGTACAAGCCCTTGAAAGCGAAGACAGTGTCTTTCCCTCTGTAACATTCTTACAGTGACCGATAAGGCCTTGCATCATCTGCCGCCATCACCTTTCCTGCTCTCATTACCTAAATTCTCCCTCATTTCTTCGTTTCAACTTCCTTACTTGTCTCTCTAACTTGCTTTCTCCAGCTTGGCCTCTTTGCTGCTTGTCTAACTTTCCAGGCATGATCCTGCCTTAAGGCCTTCATATGTGCTATCCCCTCTACCTAGAATGTGTTTCCTCCAGTTTTCTGTGTGGCTCTCTCCTTCATCTGCTTTGGATTTTTATTCAAAGGCCACATTGTCAGTGGGGATTTCTCTGACCATCCAATCTCTTACCTCCCACTAACATTCCTATCCCTCTCCCTGCTTTATTTTTTACTTTAGCTTTACCACTGTCTAATATACTTTTATGGTTTAATATCATTCTCCCTACACTAGAATGTGAACTCCATAAGGGCAAGGACTTCTGTCTTTTTGGTTCAACTGTCTCCCCAGTACCTGGAGTTATGATCTAACACAAAAGAGTCAGTGGAACTGTTCCCGCTACTCTGACCCTAGTCATTTTATAAAATAAGCCGTTCATCTTTTTAGGCACTAAATTATTCTAATCACCTGGGAAGTCTTTCATCTTCCTGATTGCTTTAACCTGTTATTTCCAGAATAAGTATGTCTTTGGAGGGGATGGAGAAACCAGAACTAAAAATCAATCTTCTCATGAGAATCTGAAAGCAAAAATTTACTGAGGTCCTTTAAGTTTCAGTTGTATCTGAATAATAAATATCCTGAAAACTAAGAGAACATTTGATGTGAGGCCAGAGCTACTGGTCTTATTAAACATGCCTCCTCCTCCTGGACAGCTCCTAGGGTAACGGTTCCTTATCTTTCTGTGAAGGGAGTAGATGCTCAGGGAAAAACTGATTCTCTCAAGTCACTGATGCCCTTTTTATGTTGAAACCCATGGATTGGCCTGGCAGTACAATCAGCCTGGTCATTTGGGTAGAAATGTGAGGTTTCTAAAGCCAAACCAGCTGTGCAGTTAGATGGAGACCCATTTCCTGAGCAGGAAATGGCAAAGAAGAATCATATTAAATGACCACAATATGGGTATCTAGTCATTTTGTAAAATTCCAACACCTTGCAATGATCAACAACTCTAGGGGAAAACAACATCCAGTCTCACAATATGTAAGCCTGATTCATGACTAATGATTCATCACAGATGTTTGATTCAACTTCCATTTCCAGAGTTATAAGATGAGCAAACAGATGCTCACCACCCTGTAATTTCAAGGGAATATCTTACTGCAACTACAACTAAGCACAGTTTCTATAGGAACATGTGAAAAATTGTTACAGAGAAAACTGGGAATGATCATTTATAACACAAAATAGAAGTGAAAGTAAATACAGCAAAATTTGAATTTTTGACCCCCCAAGGTAAAGATCCTAGTTAGTTAAAGCCAAAAGAAAGGAGAAAATGGAATGCCATATTTGATTGGGTGTTCTAAACACAAGATTTGCAAAAACAGCTCATGCCATGTCACCATTACAAAATAACAGAAGACTTGCCAACAAAAAGGAAATCATGTGGGTACAATGAGAAAACAGAGTTGAAGAAGCTGTTATTTAGTTAAACGTTCCAACAGTGCAGAGGATTTGGGTAACAATTAGGCTGCAAATGATCAAGATAAAGTTTGGGAGAAGAGGAAGATAGCAGCCATCAATTGTGTGTTGCTGGAGTGAAGTTCAACGGGAACCAAACTGAAATGTTTGGAACCAGAATGAAAGTCTACATGATAATTTAATTAAAACAGACGTCCAGACCAGCAGAGAAGGAAGGAAAAGAGAGAGATGTAGAACTAGAAAAGATAACTTCTGGAAGAATTTCCTGTAATTGGGAGCGATTAGGTGAAATGGTGAAGTATGGTTGTAGTTCAGAAGAAAGGATTAAAAAAAATAGCTGAGATATGAATGAAATTATGTAAACTAAGCTATATATTTATCTCCTTCGTTCCAAAGGACTAATCTTTGGAAGTTGTTAAAGGGATTATATTCTCAAAGATTCTTCAGCTTACCAGGGGAAGGAAAACCAGACAGAAGAGAATAGACCTGGAAAAAAGAAAAAAAAGAAAAAAGAAAAAAAAAATTTCTTAAAATTCCAGAGGACATTTTGTTACAACAGAAACCTAAATGATAAAATGAGGACTACAATTACTGATAGCCATTCCTATTTGGTTTCGGAAATGATTACCCTCTATCCTGATCAGAAAAAAAAAAAAAAATTAGCATATGTAAGTCCTAGACTTGGTTCAAAGACAAACTGACTGGAAGGAAGAGCTAAATCCTGGGGAGAAAAAAAAAAAAACAACAAAACAACACAAAACGAAACAAAACAAAAGTATGCTTGCTTGGTCCCATGTTGGAAAAAACCCTCCCTTATATTGACACTATTAAAAATAAATAAATAAAAACCCATGGAGGGACCTAAAATGAAACATTTTACCCAGTTCCACCGTGAGGGGTCTAAAAGCATGAACAAATAGAAATCAACTTTCTCAAAATATGTTCCACTGAATGCTATTGTCTGGTGAAGCACGCTGGGAATTTCTGGGTCAAACAATATTTGTTAGAGTTAGGAGAAATAATCCACAGTGGTTCCTGATCATCCCCACACATTCTTGCTGGCTATGCTGACATTGCAAGCCCCTGATCATTCCCTTCCTGGATCGTTTCTCGTGTCTCGTGATGTGTTGCAGGGAGCAACTTCAAGTACAAGTTAAGTAACAGTAACTTCAAGGGATCTCTAGGAAGGAGTTGAAGTCTCCCTCTGGGACAGGAAAAGACTTGTTAGAGATGAGGTGGGCTCCCCAAGCTCAGAGTGGAAAGACCTGCCTTCACACATACATCTGTTTCCATGGCCTGCTATGCGCCTCACAATTCCCACCATTTCAATTGTTCCTTGGGTAAAATGCCTTCTTTCCAGAAGGCTCCTCCTAAAATGCAAACATATTACCTGGGCTTATGAATATATATGAATATATTTATGCTTTAATGGATATTTATTTGTGCTTTAATGTCGATTAACACCTTAACATAGAAGAAATTTGGAGAAAAGAGCTGGGCTCTGAAGGAACATGGAGGGTGGCCTGTAAATTAGGAAAGGTCCTGGGATTGAATTTCTATGTGGCTAGAAGAGGCAAAATAAAAAAACTGGAGTGATGCATCATCCTTTTTCCTTCTACCTTCTCCCCAAATACAGTATCTTGGGCCAGGATTTATGATTAAGATGAACTATAAAGATGTTTATCTTGCCCCTTTCTTTTCCCTTTTAAAATCATCTCTTTTTCCTTTTGAACTAGAATGTAAGTTTGTCAGACTCACCAAATGTATAGGTAAGAATTTGAATATTAGGTTTTTATTTTTTTTATTTTTTATTTTTTTTTTAATTTTTTTTTCAACATTTATTTATTTTTGGGACAGAGAGAGACAGAGCATGAACGAGGGAGGGGCAGAGAGAGAGGGAGACACAGAATCGGAAACAGGCTCCAGGCTCTGAGCCATCAGCCCAGAGCCCGACGCGGGGCTCGAACTCAACGGACCGCGAGATCGTGACCTGGCTGAAGTCGGACGCTTAACCGACTGCGCCACCCAGGCGCCCCAAATATTAGGTTTTTAAAAGGAGGCTTGAGTCAGCATCATTTTGGGGAGCAGGGGAAGAACTCACAGGCAAATATTTCAAACAATATTTTTGAAATATTTAATATTTATTACTGAAACAATATTTCAAACAATATTTTCAAATATTTTCAAAACAAGCTTTTCATTTCTTTGAGGACATTTTTGGAGGGACCCAAAAAGGGTAAGCAAGGGTCTGGGGCTTCAGGCTCACGTTATCCTGACTCTGCCAAATGCCAGCCTTGTTGGTCTGGCATTTTTATTTATGTCTTTGCTTTGTTTGTTTTATATGGGTGTTTTTAAAGCAGGAAACTGGGAGGTTTACAGTAGATATGGCTCAATAATTCTTTCAATTATGATGATTTCTGCTTGAAAACAATGCATATTCTAGCACTCTTACTTGACTCACAACTTTCTAGAAGCTGTTTATCACAGTTACTTAACTTGTACATGATTTTGCTATGTTCTCACCACCATTTGGGGGAAAGTTATTCAGAGAGAATAAATTAAGAGTTTTGTATTTGCTCTTAAAAAAAAAAAAAGTTGTGTGTACTCAGCACTCAGGGCATTGTGCTGCAAAGAACTGAGATTTTCCATAAAAAAAAAAAAAAAAAAGAAGTTTTCCCTGCAGTGTTTACAATGTGTTCCACACATATCAGGTTTTGTGCCAGAGCAAGGACCAGCACAGTGTCATCATGCAATGGCATTTCAAACATCACCATGCCAGATGGGCTATTACAAGAAATATGTAAAATGATCCAAAACAGCCAATTAAATTTCTTTGTGTTTTATAACCAGATCTAACATAACGTATTCTCTCTGGAAGAAAGTATTTCTAGATCAACCAACTCTCATTCTTATGTTATATTCAGGGTCATTTTCATTCATGGAAAGCCTTTGAAAAGTCAGCCTAAAAGCTTGACCTTTGGGATAGGCATTGTATAAAGTGCTGGGTCATGTGGACCTGAGTATTCCCAGTCACCAGGGCACATGAACCCCCACTTTAACATTGTTCTCCTCTGGATTCCTACATGGTGAAAGTCCAGACACAATGAGAACTCTCTGGTTCTCAAAAACAAATTCACAAGCAATTTGTGAAAGATAAGACTGACTGCAAGGTATTTTCATTTCTGATTACAAAATTAGGACACTCCTTTGATCATTATAATTCACATCACATTGTACTACTCCTTCCAGAGATTTAACAGCTTTTTCTGGCATGGGAAGATCATTTAAACATTCAGGATCATCAGTGTATTGGCACCGAACCTAAAAGAAGTCACCCGCTGACAAATTAACACCAAAAAATACGAATTTTCATTTTACTTTCCAAAGTCTCAAGAGAATTTTTATTGAAAATCTTCCTTCCACTGAAACAGAGGGAGCAAAATATTTTTAGCAGTGGACAGTTTTTGTCATGTTGTTTTATTTTCTCTCAAGGATTATTATTTTTTTCAGAGGAGAAAATGCAATTTCAGTCTACTCAGAATTAAGAGTTAGTAGTAAAAACAGGAGTTGCTCTTCAAATGCAACTAAGTTGCAGTTCTATGGTATAGTGTCTGTTATGTTTAGGGCAGGCTACCTCTTTTAATAAGTGCTTCTTTTTTTAAAGATATTTTTTAAAAGTTTATTTATTTTGAGAGAGAGAGGGAGGGAGAGAGAGAGAGAAAGAGCACACACGTGCAGGTGAGTGGCAGAGAGAGAAGGAGAGAGAAAATCCCAAGCAGGCTTCCCCCTGTCATCAGGGAGCCCAGGAAGCCCATTGTGGGGCTTGAACTCACAAACCTCAAGATCATGACCTGAGCCGAAATCAAGAGTCAGTTGCTTAACTGAGTGAACCACCCAGATGCCTCTTAATAACCACTTCTTGCTGGTGCCCAAGCCTGCTGGAATGCTCTGTCACTGTAGATACCTTCTTCAGAAATTTCTCTTAGATTCTATCTCCTTTCTTGTTTCAACTCATGTTGCTTCTATCTGGCTGTCCCCGTTGGTATCCCACTGCCCTCCTGACTTTGATTATGCTCCATCTCGGATGCTGTTGTCGTCCTGCCCATAGCCCCCAAGACCTTGCCAGTGTAGTGCATGTTGGCCAGACTTCTAGCTGCCAGCATCCGCATCTCACTGCAAAGCTTGCTCTGCCCATGTGCCTGGGAGCGGCTCCCACCGATGACTGATAAAATGTTAAAGTCTTACCATTTTGTCATTCCTCAGTAAAGCTGGGAGTTTGGGGGGTGGAATTGGTGTATACATACCCCAGCTCTCTCAAACCCAGGTAGAATAGTTCTGAGGCATATGTTCTACAATGGCTCCATGATTTCTCCAGCAGTATTAAGCTTCAGTTACTTACAGTAGTAATTGCTGATAATGCATTCTTTATTAACTTTCTTAATTTTTTTTGTATCACATTTCCATTCCCCTGCCTATGTTTCCTAGTATAACCTCCCAAATAACTACCTGGGTTTTATCTCAAGGCCTGCTTTTAGGGAACCTTAATCAAAATACTTTCCCTGGATTTCCTTCTTTGCTTACATGCTTTCTGTCTCCATTCAAGTGATGTCATACTCCATGTCCCAAGTAGGCAGACAGATAATATCCCAGTGCCAGCACCCTATATATCTTGGGGCAAGGTTGACAATTAGATGCCCTATTTGTACTCAAAAGGCATGATTTTATATGCAATATCTTTTTCTTTTATTATATCTTTATCTGCCTCAGTGAATTGATCTATATTGTACTACTGTACTAATGATTCAGAAATCTGAGTCTCCAGGCCAGAGCTCTGTCTCATATTTTGAACATGTATATCAGACAGCCTTGGATATGCTCACACCCATTACACTTACCATAAGCCGTCTTTAGCCCAACAAACTTCCTTTTAATCATTTTTTTGCTCCCAGGCTCCCCTACACCATTCACCCAATTGCTTAAGTCAGAAACCGGAAAAAAGCTTTGACAGTTCTCATTTAATCTGATATCAAAGACGCACATGGTCAGCTCCATGGTAGACAAGTCAATTTATACATCCTTGATTAAGAGCAGCTTAAATGACATTGCTTTATTTTTCTCACATAACAAGTAGGTTCAAGGGAGATGACTGTGGTATTGATTCAGTAGCTTAACAACACCCAGCATTACTTCTGCTGTTCACTTGGTGTTCCCCAATGAGATCAAGATAGAGTTGCATTATTTCTTCTTTGAGGAAAACAGAAGTAGAAAGACACAGCAGCAGGCATGAGTCTCTTCCACCAGGAGACAAAGCTTTCCCTGAAGAACCTCCCAGCAGATTTCTCTTTGGCTTATTTGTCAGAACAGAGCAGATGACTACCCCAGCTCCAAGGCAGACTGAGAAAGCTGACAACAGGATTGCTACCATTGGATTACCTCAGTCAAGTTCCATTGCCTCAAGATGGGCATGTTTCCACCTGAGAGTACCAAGAGAAAAGAGAAAATAGATATTCATTAAGTAATTTGCAGCATCTGCAACAAACTCCATCCTTCTTCCAACCAAGGATCAAGCTGGGTGTATTGTATCCCTTAAATATCAATGAAATGTGTTTACTTCACCACCGCCTCCACTTTAGTGTAAACTGTCATCCTGCTCAGGACAACAGCAACAGACTCTTGCTAGGTGTTTCTGTGCTTTAAGTCATAGTTCCTTCCCCCGGTCTCTTCTCCAACCCTATCCAGAGTGATCTTTCATGGAGATAAATCTGAACTTGTTATCCATCTGAATTAAACCGCTTCAGCAGCAAATGCCAGGGTACTTAGGTCCTATGCTCATCTTGTCCCCACTGCTTAGAACTTGTTTCACCAACCACTTCCACTTACTGCATTTAGCTAACTCCTAATCATTCTTTAAGATTTTCTCCCTCTTCCCATCCCATCCCTCATCTCCCAGATGAGGTGGGTGCATTTTTATGGGTTCTCAATAGTATATTGATATTGTATACTTGTTCTATATCATATCATATCATATCATATATCATATTTTATTGTTATCATCACTGTTAGACTTTCTTTCAAAGAAAGGTATTTGTTGCATTCACATCCAGGTCTCCACCAACCAGAAAATATTTGACATATAGGGTTCAATTAATGCTTTTTGAAAAAACAGACTGATTGATTAAAGAAGAATATTTGCATATTGTTAATTGAAAAAGTTGGAAAGTAATTATTTCTCTAGACAGCTGTAGTAAAAGGATGAGCAAGAGACACCATAGTGAAGTTATTGAGAATATGGATTCTGGATTCCTACAGACTAGCTCCACAAGGTCAGCTCTGTGACCTTCTGTTAGTTAAGTTCATCTCTTTGTGTGAATTTCCTCACGTGTAAAATGTGGATAACAGTAATACTTAAAAGGTTGTTATAAGGATTTTAAAAGTTAATGCTTGCATTTGTAAGTAATTCATAGAATGATACCTGATAAATGGTGAATATTACAAAAGTTTTTGAAATAAGTGAATAAGACAGTTGTGATTCCTGATCTCATAGAACTCATAGTAGAGGCCAGTGCAATCCAATAGAAATATAAGGTGAGCCACATATATAATTTAAAAAGGTCTAGTAGCTACATTAAAAGTAATTGGATTACAGGTAAAATTAATTTTAAAAATTCATTTAAACCTATATATCAAAATATTACCATTTTAACATGCAATCAATCTAAAAAGTCATTAATAAGATATTTTGCATTCTTTATTTTGTAGCAAATCTTCGAAATACAAAGAATATTTTATGCTGATAGTATATCTCAATTCAGCTGTTTAATTTTAATCTACATTTAGATTTAGTTTACTTACAGTTGTAAGTAAAGTTATATTTAGATTTAATAAACTTACAGTTGAATAAGTAGACTCACATATCCAAGTAGTTCCAAATATACCTAATTTTACAATAACTGTTTTGAATATAATTTTTAAAATTGAAATTTACTGGGACACCTGGGTGGCTCAGTTGGTTGAACGTCTGACTTTGGCTCAGGTCATGATCTCTTAGTTGGTGAGTTCAAGCCCCGCGTCAGGCTCTGTGCTGACAGCTCAGAGCCTGGAGCCTGCTTTGGATTCTGTGTCTCCCTCTCTCTACCCCTTCCCTGCTCATGCTCTGTCTCTCTCTGTCTCTCAAAGATGAATAAATGTTAAAAAAAGTTTTTTAATTGAAATTTACTAAAATTAAATAAAGTTAGGGATTCATTTTCTCAGTCACACTAATTTACATTTTAGTGTTCAAGAGCCACATATTGAACAGCAGAAGACTAGAGAAAAATATGATAAGTAAGCAGGTGATTGTAGAATGTGGTGAAATGCTATGTTAGGGCAAGGATAGAGTGCTCTGGGAGTACATATAAGGGTGTTGACATAGTGTGAGCAGAAGGAATTTATCAAAGAATTTCCTGGAAAAAATGCTGTCTGTTCTGAGACCTCAACAATAAGCAAGAGCCGGCCAGCTGACAAGGAGGAAAGAGTGGCTGACAGAAGAAATGGTATTAGAAATGAGAGGATGAGGTCCCAATAATTCATTTTTGCTCTTATTTCTCATCTTTGGAGACACATCAAGTAAGAAGTTGCTGTGGCCGAGGTCAGATATGTTGTTGCCTGTTTTCTCCTCTAGAATTTTGATGGTTTCCTATCTCACATTTAGGTCTTCCATCCATTTTGAATTTATTTTTGTATATGGTATAAGAAAGTGGTCCAGGTCCATTCTTCTGCATGTTGCTGTCCAGTTCTCCCAGCACCATTTGCTAAAGAGACTCTTTTTTTCCATTGTATATTCTTTCTTGCTTTGTCAGAGATTAGTTGGCCATACATTTGTTGGTCCATTTCTAGGTTCTCTATTCTATTCTATTCATCTATGTATCCGTTTTTGTGCCAATACCATACTATCTTGATTATACCATTGTAGTAAAGGCTAGAGTCTGGGATTGTGATGCCTCCAGCTTTGGTTTTCTTTTTCAACATTACTTTGGCTATTCAGGGTCTTTTGTGATTCCATACAAATTTTAAGATTGTTTGCTCTAGCTCTGAGAAGAATGTTGATGCTATTTTGATTGGGATTGCATTGAATGTGTAGACTGCTTTGGGTAGTATTGACATTTTAACAATATTTCTTCTTCCAATCCATGAGCATGGAATGTTTTTCCTTTTCTTTGTGTCTTCTTCAATTTCTTTCATAAAATTTCTATAGCTTTCAGGGTACAGCTCTTTAACCTCTTTGGTTAGGTTTATTCCTGGGTATTTTATGGTTCTTGGTGCAATTGTAAATGGAATCAATTCCTTGATATCTCTTTCTGTTTCTTCATTAGTGGTGTATATAAATGCAATCAATTCCCATACATTGATTTTGTATCCTACAACTTTGCTGGATTCATGTATCAGTTCTAGTAGTTTTTGGTGGAGTCTTTTAGGTTTTCTTTTTTTTTTTTTAATTTTTTTCAATGTTTTATTTATTTTTGGGACAGAGAGAGACAGAGCATGAACAGGGGAGGGGCAGAGAGAGAGGGAGACACAGAATCGGAAACAGGCTCCAGGCTCTGAGCCATCAGCCAGGAGCCTGACGCGGGGCTCGAACTCACGGACCGCGAGATCATGACCTGGCTGAAGTCAGACGCTTAACCGACTGCGCCACCCAGGCACCCCTAGGTTTTCTATGTAGAGTATCATGTTATCTGTGAAAAGTGAAAGTTTGACTTCTTTGCCTATTTATATGCCTTTTATTTCATTTTGTTGTCTGATTGGTGAGGCTAGGACTTCCAACACTATATTAAACAACAGTGGTGAGAGTGGACATCCCTGTCATGTTTCGTATCTCAGGAGGAAAGCTCCCAATTTTTCCCCACTGAAGATAATATTAGCTATGGACCTTTCATATATAGCTTTTATGATGTTAAGGTATGTTCTTTTCATCCTGACTTTATTGGTTTTTTTTTTAATTAAGAAAGGATGCTGTATTTTGTAGATGTTTTTTATGCGTTGACTGACAAGATCATATGGTTCTTATCCTTTTTTCTATTAATGTGATGTATCACATTAATTGATTTGTGGATATTGAACTCTTGGGACTTCATCAAGATAAAAGGCTTCTGCACAGCAAAGGAAACAGTCAACAAAACTAAAAGGCAACCAACGGAATGGGAGAAGATATTTGCAAATGAAATATCTGATAAAAGGTTAGTATCCAAAATCTATAAAGAACTTACCAAACTCAACACCCAAAAAACAAATAATCCAGTGAAGAAATGGGCAGGAGACATGAAAAGACACTTTTCCAAAGGAGACATCCAGATGGCTAACAGATACATTAAAAGATGCTCAATATCACCCATCATCAGGGAAATACAACTCAAAACCACAATGAGACACCACCTCATACCAGTCAGAATGTCTAAAATTAACAACTCAAGAAACAACAGATGTTGGCAAGGATGTGGAGAAAGGGGAAACCTCTTGCACTGCTGATGGTAATACAAACTGGTGCAGCCACTCTGGAAAACAGTGTGGAGGTTCCTAAAAAAATTAAAAATATAATTTCTCTATGACCCAGCAATAGCACTACTAGGAATTCATCCAAAGATACAGGAGTGCTGATTCATAGGAGCACGTATACCCCAATGTTTATAGCAGAGCTATCAACAATAGCCAAATTATGGAAAGAGCTCAAATGTCCATCAACTAATGAATGGATACAGAAGATTTATATAAGATACAATGGAATACTACTTGGTGATCAAAAAGAATGGAACCATATGGATGGAACTTGAGGGTATTATGCTAAGCTAAATAAGTCAGTCAGAAAAAGACAGATATCTTATGTTTTCATGCATATGTGGAATTTGAGAAACTTAACAGAAGACCATAGGGGAAGGGAAGGAAAAATAGGTTACAAACAGAGAGAAAGGCAAACCATAAGAGACTCTTGAATACAGAGAACAAACTGGGGGTTGGTGGGAGTGGGGGGCAGGGAGGCTGGAAAAATGAGAGATGGGCATTGAGGAGGGCATTTGTTGGGATGAGTACTCAATGTTGTATGTAAGTGATGAATCATGGGAATCTACTCCAAAGTGAAGACTAAACTATATACACTATATGTTAACTAACTTAACAATAAATTATTTAAAAAAAAAAGAAATGAGGGGAAATATAACATTTTCACAGACCTGAACATATTTCAGAGTGACAAATTCAGAGTGTACATGTGTGTGTAATAAGTGGAGAGCAGGTTAGGAAGGAGGATCTGGAAAAGGGACCAGGTGAGAGGGGAGGCTGGGAAAGGAAGCAAGGGAGGAAGACAAGCCAGCGTTCCTGAGATATATGAGGAGGCCGGACGAGCCTGAAGGCAATGAGGAGCCACTAAAGGATTTAACAGGGTAGTGACATGATCATCTTGTGTTTATTAAAGATCATTCTGACTACCTTATGAAAAACATTTGGACAATGAAACTGATGGCTGGCATGTCACACCCATTAGAATGGATACTATTAAAAAAACAAAACAAAACAAGATAGAAAATAACAAGTGTTGGCAAAAAGCTGAAAAATTCGATCATGGGAATCCTTATGCTCTGTTGGTGGGAATGTTAAAATGTTGCAGCCACTATGGAAAACAGTATGGAGTTTCCTTAGAAAATTAAATTAGAAGTACCATATGATTCAGCAATTCCACTTCTGGGTATACACTCAAAAGAACCGAAATACCTCTTTGAAGAGGTATTTGTGCACTCATGTTCATAGCAGCACTACACACAAGAGCTAAAATGTGGAAACAATCCAAGTGTCCATTGACAGATGAATGAATAAGCAAAATGTGGGGTATATACAATGGGATATTATTCTTCCTTAAGAAGGAAGAAAATTATGACACATGCTACAGCATAGATGAAGCTCAAGGCCATTGTGCTAAGTGAAATAATCCAGCCACAGAAAGATAAATACTGTATGATTCCACTTACACTAGGTATCTAAGGTAGTCAAAATCATTAACACAGAAAGTAGAATGATGGTTGTCAGGGCCTGGGGTGGGGGAAGAAGAATGGGGAGTTATTGTTTAATGGGTATGGAATTTCAATTTTGTAAGATGAATAGAGTTCTGGAAAAGGATGTTGGTGATTGTTGCCTAACAGTATGAATGTACTGAATGCCACTGAATTGTACACTTAAATATGGTTAGGATGTAAATCTTATGTTGTCTGTATTTTACCACAATAAAAAATGTGTAGGTATCAAGTTAAAAGAGGTTATCACTGGGGGAATGGTTTGCCTTTCTCTCTGTTTATAACTTATTTTTCCTTCCCTTCCTGTATGGTCTTCTGTTAAGTTTCTCAAATTCCACATATGCATGAAAACATAAGACATCTGTCTTTTTCTGACTGACTTATTTAGCTTAGCATAATATCCTCCAGTTCCATCCATGTGATTGCAAATGGCAAGATTTCATTCTTTTTGATCACCAAGTAGTATTCCATTGTATCTTATATATCTTCTGTATCCAGCGCTCAGTCGGTTAAGCCTCTAACTCTTGGTTTAGGCTCAGGTCATAATCTCATGGTTTCATGAGTTTGAGCCCTGCATCCGGCTCCGTGCTGACAGTGCAGAGCCTGCTTGGGATTCTCCCTCTCCCTCTCTGTCTCTGTCCCTCCCCCACGTACACTGTCTCTGTCTGTCTCAAAATAAATAAACTTAAAAAAAATAAAAAAAATAAAAGAGGTTATCATTGTGATATAGTCAATAAAGAGAGGAGCTGAAATGGGGTAAGAGAAATATGGATGGAAAGAAATGGGTTGATTTCAAGGATATTAGGGGTACAGATAACAAGAACTTGTTGGTGATTGATTTTAGTCAAGTATGAGGAGAATCAGAAATCAAGCTACGTCCTAGGTTTCTAGTGGTGAGGGAAATAAACCGTTCACCTTCAAACACACTGATTTTCAGGTGCTTGCAGTGAATCCAAGGGAAATTGTCTAGCAAGGAATTGTAGATATAGGTCATAATTTCTGGAGACAGATCCTGGAGCCACTTTCATACAGAGGGTAATTAAAGCTGTAAGAGTTGATGATTAACAATGAGTATGCCATAGGCATTTATGGTTTGTCTGCCAGCATGTTTCCCTTGGTTTTCTTTTGAGTATTTTACACATTCTCACCAACAGTCTATGTGATTTGGGTGGCAGGGGACGTGGTGGGGAGGAATCCCTTCTGGCCTTAAGGATAGAATATAAGACCCAGGTTGAGGTCAAGTAGAAAATCACATGCACCTAGAAGATCAAATACCCATAACGACTAGGGTAGAGGAGTGGCAGCTTAAGCTAGTTTTTAAAGTAGGAGTCTAAGGACTTGTACTGGAACTACTGGTTAAAAAAAAAAAAAAAAAGGCTTCTATTCTCAATCCCATTAGTCTAGAACCTAGAGAGAGATGAAACTAGAGCTATTGCAGCCATCCTTGCTACCATGAGAATGAGAATCACTTAGAGCCTGAGAAGGAAACAAACACATAGATTCGAGGTGAAGAAAAACCTGAATTCTTTTTATGTCATTTCAGCCTGAATCCAGCCGTGCCTTAAAGAATACCTAGCCTTGCACATTTAAATTATGTGAGCTAAAAAAATTGCCTTTCTTCTTAAGCCAGTTTGAGTTGAGTTTTTAAGATATCTGTATTATAACGAATACAAGCAGTCCTCACTTTGCATGGTACTGCAGGACCATAAAAATGCTCTTTCGGGGCGCCTGGGTGGCGCAGTCGGTTGAGCGTCCGACTTCAGCCAGGTCACGATCTCGCGGTCTGTGAGTTCGAGCCCCGCGTCGGGCTCTGGGTTGATGGCTCAGAGCCTGGAGCCTGTTTCCGATTCTGTGTCTCTCTCTCTCTCTCTCTGCCCCTCCCCTGTTCATGCTCTGTCTCTCTCTGTCCCAAAAATAAATAAACGTTGAAAAAAAAATAAAAAAAATAAAAAAATAAATGCTCTTTCAAGCAGAAACCATGCAGTGATCTTAAAAACCAATAGGAAAAAAAAAAATACAATTCGTCTGCGACCTTTAAAATGTTCTTTTCAAAACATTAAAAGACTCTTTAATTGTTGGAAAACAAAAATAATCATAAAACTAATATTTATGTAGTACACAGAAATTTAAAACATTAGAAACATTGAGAATTAAAGTGTTCTTTTTCTTTGTGCAAAACTCATCAAAAAGAATTTGAATAGTTTTTGCCTTCTTCTCACGATGTAACCTAAGATATAGAGAATCTTTTCTAGGCTTTGGTGAGCTCTCATATTCCTTTCTAAGTTTGGATCAGCTTCCAATATTTTATCTTTTGTACCTAAATGTCATGAGATTCTCCATGATTTCCTTTCCTTTGGGCATTTTTGCCAGTGTCACTTCCTCTGGGACATCATCCTTGGTGTCCCAACCACTTTCCATACTTATGTTGGTACATTTTCTTTCCAGAAGTTCCTGTGGCTGCACGTCTAGAGTCATGGACAGCAATAGTGTCAACACTCCCACAGTGAGCTATTTCTTTTGTAACTCCATTTACATTCACTTCAAATTCTTCAAAAATCATGCCAATTTCTGAAACAATGAAGTAAGCTTTTACCTGCAGTAAAAGGATCTTATTCAGTCTTATAATTACTGTTTTCTTTCAATGTAGCACCCAACTTCAGCACTTGGCCTAAATGCTCGTTAAACTGATTAGGTATGTGTTTTCCTCATAATCTTCAATCCAAAGTAGAAGTAAAATTTCTGTTTCCACCACTTAGTGGCTTTCTGTTCTGAGTGCAACTTAAACAGTCTTGAAGCCACTTTACCTTGTTTTTGTTCGATTCATCACACTTTTTCAGTATTGTTAATTCAGTGGCTTCATGCGGTCCGGGTCTTGTCCTATCTTCGGTCTGCTGTCCCCATTTTCAAATCTCCTAATCACATCCAAGTTTACTTCCAGAATTAGCATTTTAAATTTCATTGCTGAACTTTCAGCTTATTCCATTATTCGTTTTTGTAAAATATCACACAGGTTTATCACTGAGAGACAAGGAGATGACTCAGCTCCAGACTTTGCTGCGCAAAAACTGAATAACTGGTATGCAATGGCCAACCATCAACAGACTTTGAAAGAAGGAGTTCGGTTGGTCACTGATCCCTATGTGGGTCTGTTATTTATGCAGGGATCTGTGGGACTAGCTGTGAAGTTTATGTTTTATGCAATTGTAGTTAATGTACAGTGTAACTAAAATTTGAACCCTTGTTATTGGAGGACTTGTGTTATTTAACTAAACCATGGTAATTAAAATTTGCACACATCAGAACTGTTCAAAGCAATGACTGACTGCCTTACTACCTAATGCAGAGATTATGTAAGGAGAAAACAGAAGAAAACCTAGAAGAGAACCCTGAAGAAAACCAAGATTTAAGGAATGGCATAAGAAGAGAAGCCTGCACAATAACTTATAAAAAGTGGCCAAAGAGGTAGGAGGAAAACCAGAAGCTTGTGGTATCACACAAAGCAAGGAATGAGATATTGAAATTGCATTTTCTACTTCTTTAAATCAAAATATCATTTTCATCTCATAAAATATGCCATTTTAAAGTGTACAAGTATACTCACAAGTATACAAGTATATTCACAATATATAAGTATATTCACAAGTTGTGCAACCATCACCACTATCTAATACCAGAATATTTTCATCATCCCCAAAAGAAACCCTGTACCCATTTGTAGACCTCCCATTTCCCCTCTTCTTAAACCCTGGAAACTATTAATCAACTTTTTTTTCTTACAGATTTGCCTACTTAGGACATTTTACATAAATAGAATTATACAACATATGCCCCTTTGAATCTGACATCTTTCACTTAGTATAATGTCTTCAAGGTTTATCCATATCAGAGCATCTATCTATACTTACTACTTTTTATGGCTGAATAATATTCTATTGTGTGGATATACAAAACTTATTTATCTATTTATCCAGTGATGGACATTTGAATTATTTCTATTTTTTTGCAAATGTGGCAATGATCATTTGCGTAAAGTTTTTATGTGAACATATGTTTTCAATTTTTGGGGGGGATATACCTACGAGTAGAATTGCTGGGACATATGATAACTCTAACTTTTTGAAAAACCACTAGACTATTCCTGCAGTGGCTTTACCATTTTATATTCCTATAAGCAAAGTATGAGGGTTCCTTCATTTTTTTCAAAATCTTTAAACAATCTTTTAAAAATATGTGGATATTTCCTCTTATTTTATTCTGTTTGTCTATTTTTTCATTTTATTTTACCAATCATATTTTCTTCTTGTATCTTTGACTTCCATATCCCACATTTGGTGAAGTTACTTCTACCTGTGCAAATAATAAATTTTCTTCATACTGCAAATCATTTATGGTTTTCCTATCCCACAGTGTATACAATTTATTTAAACTATGCAGAGCATAAGGTCTCTCATATGTCTCAAGTCATTTGTCCAAGCTGTTTATAACCACCAAAAACATTTCCCAAGTTGGTTAAATATAGATAAGAACCCTGACTGTATTTACCTTCCTTTCCTCTTCAATTCAATTTATTTAATTCAATTTAATAACTTTGGATTTAAAACCTGCCTAATAATCTTAGTGGTAGGTGATGCAAAGTGAAGAAAATCACCTTTTACTTTAAAAGAAATATCTGTGTGTCCCCCACCATTGGACCCTCAGAACCTTCACTGAGGGATCAGCCTCCTAAATTTTCCTTGGATTTACTTTCCATCCTCTGGCATGTGTGAACCTTCTTAATGCATCTATAGTATCTGTTGCTTCCTACATTCCACACCTATCGACATAATGCCGTTGATGTAGTAGACCAAAATGACGTTCTATAGAGCAGTGAGGTGATCAGAGTCCTCAAAGACTAAATTACTGAATATGCCTCAAATAGAATATATCAAGGCAAGTTGTTTCTGGTGTTCTCTGCTTATTGGGATAAAGAAAAAAAATTGTCAGAACAGTAACTGGATACCAGGAATCAGGACTGTGTTGACTTACTCAACTATAGAGATCCTGTGGCCTAGCACCTACATTTAAAATCATCACTTGTTTAAATTTAATGTAACTTGCTGACATTCTCCAAGACCCATCTGTCACCTGCATAAACTAAAGAAGAGGTTTTTTGGTTTTGTATGGGGATAGCACAGGAATCATTACCTGCATTTGTTAGCATATGAATTCATTTGCTGGAAAGAGATCCAAGGTTATACAGGCATTAACAAGATGAAAATTTGTTTCTCACTAAAGTCCTTGTATAAGCAGACTAGAGCTGGTGTGGTGGTACTATCAGTGACCCAGTTCTTTCTGTCTTATTCTCACACTGTCTCTAGGGATATACGTTGGTCTGCCTTCCAGCTGGCACAAAGGGGAAAAGGAGAAGGGGTAGACACATCACTTCATTATGATGGCAAGATCCAGAAATTGCTGTCATCACTCTCACTCATGTACCATTGTCCAAAACTTAGTCACATTGCCATACATAGCTATAATATGGCAGGAAAATGTAGACATTTCTCCAGAGAGGCTATTTTTCTAGCTAACACCTGGAGATGTTACTTCTATAAGAGAAAAGGGGAGCACCATTGGGGGACAACTGGTAGCTTCTGCCATATCACCTTACATCTCTCAAACTGGTGATGCTGGTCTAATCTCTGCGATCCCCTCAGTGTGCAGCTTTGCCCTGGGTAAGGTTAGTAAGCTCAAGATGCTTTATTTGACCCTTTGTTCCATAATAACCCTCGGTGGGTGGGGGGAGGGGGGTTAGGGAGCCAACCTGGATATTCAGTCATCTGTATATGCAGGAAATATGGAAACAACCACAGTGTGGGTTGCAGACCCACAGGTACCACTAAAACAGAATTAAGCCCCCAAATCCCAATGTCATGTCACTTTCATACATCCCCATTCTGCTAGGTAGATCATAGTGACATCCTAGACTGTGTTACTTCAGAGTCAGGGACCAATAATCCCCGAAAGATCCAGCTATTTCCCTTTTCCAAATACCCAGTTACCTTGGTAAATAGTCAAAGATCCTTTTGGAGAAGGCTGAAAGATTTATAGGATGTGCTTGTGATAATGTTACAAGGTCTTCCTTCAAGGTTGGCTGATTTCCTCTAGATTCAAAGAGCTGTGGGTTTGGAGTGGATTCAAGTGTGGGAATTAGGTGAGCAGCCATGATGATATTTGGCAACTTATGATAAGCCTCTATTAGGTTTTATCATTTATTATTATTGTTATTATTATTCTGACCTAATTCATTCCTAGGAAATCCCATGGAAGTTTAAGATACCACCAAGGAATTCTCTTTTAAATTACCCCATTCACCCTCCAGCTCTGCTACACATTATGGTAAAAATTGCACTTTGCTTCTGATTTTTCTATGAGGCTCCCTGGCCTGTTGCTCTAGAACCTGTCATCACAATTGCTAGCAGCAATTGCCGCTCAACAGTAAATCACCCTCTTTCCTTCCCACCTGAAGGGGGGCTTTTAAAAAGATATTGTTGGTCCCAAAACAGTGTACACAGTGCTTCTGGTCCTAGTCAGACAGAATGAAGAGGTAATCAAGAAGGTTCCAGATAATGATGAATTCACTCTGACCTTTTCTGCTTAAAACTTTGGATTGCTTTTTCTTATATCACTGCAACAAATGTTTTGCATCTCAGCTTCATGCCATGTAGGTCATTTTTGAATGTATATTTTAGTCACCCTCTTAACAAACATTGAGAACTATTCCCGGGGACTTCACTAGCACTTTGGATCCAGAATGACTAATAATTACAACAATATCCATAAATTCAGTCTGATCTGAAGTGGCATTCTATCCTCCCTAGACTAGTATGTTCAGAATCTGTTTCCACACATTTGCCAGTCATTTAGGAAAATAACAAACAAAACCTTGCAATTATTTACTGGCCTTCTGGGCATGCCATTACTCTTGTCTCACCTGAACCCTGCTGGGGTCTGACACAGTCATCAATGAGAGGCAATGAGAAGTGGGAGGAGTGGGACAAGAACAGAATTTCTACTCTCTTGCACGCTGAGTACTTCAGGCAAGCTTATACGCAAACCCAGACCAGCCTCACTGGGTATGTCAGGAGGAGGTGCTATAAGTTGGACATAAGTCGGACATAGGAAGGGTCTCAGTATAATTTGAGTATTCAGAGTAGTTGGAACCATCTCAGTCCTCCCCAAAGTTGCCATTACAGTTTTCAGTTTTTGCTCTTTTATGAAAAAAAGATCTGCAGATGGTTGTGGTGAAATATTGAGAACCTATAGTGGTTCTCAAATATTAGCATGAGTCGAAATCACATTGAGGTCTCCTTAAAACCTAGATTTCTGGGTTTCTCTGTCAGTAATTCTAGAATGAAGCCCAAGAACTTCCTTTTCTAATGAGTTCTGGCTTGGCTCTTATGCTGCTGATCCAGGGACCACATCTTGGGCACTACTGCACCATCTTGTAATTCAACAACCTACATTTGATATCTGGTTGTATCAGTTCTGTAGTTACAGATGATTGGAGTTTCGTACAGAGAAATCAGAAATCCCTAGCTTTTGATCGTCTTTTAAGTTAGTCATGTTCTTTCCTAAAGTTATTCAGTGTACTTAATGGCAGACAGCCCACCTCCATGCTCTTCTTTTCCTGAACTCCCATAATGGTTCACTGCAGTAGCTACTCAGTGTGGCATTATTCCCGGTGATCACAGGTGAAAAGTTAACTAATCTTTTGCTGGGTGCCATGGATTACTGTCATCTCTTCTTTTAAAAGCTCTAACCCAACCACATATATTTAAAAAAAATTTGGATCACGTATTCCCATCTTCTTAACGTTCTGTTGCCCGTAAACCATTCTGGTACCAATTACTATACAGGGAAGAGTTTTTAATTACAGACAATATGATCAACTCTACCTGGAGTCTGTGCAAATGGATTTCATAGTGGTTATAGAAAATTCACAGAAATGATACGAGGCCTGACGAAAAACTGGAGCTGAGATTCTAGGTGTGAGATCCCAAAGTATATCACAGAAGAAAAATACTGCCTCTCTAGAGTCAGAAAGCTGACAAATCAAAAAGCCACCACCGCATCTGCTGGCTTCACTACATTGCACCAGAATTTGTGCCAACTGAATAAATCCCCTGTCTTCTGACTCCTCCCCATGTAACTTTGCTCTAAACTCAAGCCTAGTGCATATGATTAGCAAAAACACATCTGGGGAGTGTAGAAAACATTTTTAATGTATTCCTTTGTTGTGGCTCTCCAGCCTTCTCACTCTACAAAAGCATGCAGAAAGGGAGTGAGATTAGGTGCTGAGTGAACCAATCCATAGTATCTGTTCCAGGTAGAAAGTGCTGTGTGTAATTTGTATGACTGTGCTTGGCTGGCTAAAAGAGAATAGGCACTGAGAGGATCATAATGCTGACGGGAAAGTGGAACCAGAACATGGTGGGCCACAAAGTTTTCCAAAACGTCATACTTAATTAAATTGGTAATCGACTAATCTGAATAAAAGTAAAGGGTAAAAAGTAAGAGAGCTTCACCCTTTTCTAGATATGTAACTTTGAACCAGATACTTAACTTCTCTGTTTCCTCGTCTATAGAATGCCAATAATAATGAAAATAATAATACCTATTCATAGAGCTGTTAAAGATAAATGACATAACTTTTCTATATCATTTGGCACAACCCCGAACACATACATACTAGTTTAATACTTATTATGAGGTATAGAATCAGTTTCAAAATTCTTGAAATACTTATAAGTGTAGGCTATTGATGGAAAGTCTCACCTGAACACATATTTTTAATTAATCAAAACATTGAAATCCCTACTCAATTTGGAAGAAATTGAATTTTTTCATAGTAGTGTATCATTTAACTATTGCTGTCTGGAAAACTAACCCAAAATGTAGTAAATTAAAGAAACAAACTATTATTTCTCATGTATCTATGAGTCAGCTGAATGCTTTTGTTGATCTGGGTTGTATTTGTCAGGATTCTTAAGTAGCCCTCCTTTCTATTCTCATGGACTCTGTTATGCCTCAGATTACATTGTCTCAAAACTAATAGTTTATAGGATTCCCTTCTCTATGTACTAATATTGATGCTTGATTATACACAGTAGTTTTTAGATATTAATATAACAAAAAATAAGAAATTAAGGAAGCCACAACTCTCAAAATCTAATTGCTAAAACTAATGTTGAATTATTTATACACATAGGGTTTATCATCTTCAAATAGAAAAATAACATACCTGGTTATTTTCAATGAAAGAATTCTATTGCATTCAGAACATAAACAATTTGCCAGTTCAATGCTACATATTAAAAAACAGTAAGTTCCCAAAGACTATATACTATAATTAGGCAACATTTTCCCTCAAGTGGTGGTTTGTCCAGACACGCAAGAATAACCAGAAAAGTTATCCATGAACTGGGGGAAAGCAAGGCTTTACTGACCAGATCAGGGACTAAATGGGAAAAAGAGTTCAAGAAGACACACACACACACATATATGTGGAGAAGGGAGCAAATGGAGGATATGAGTGAGTATATGTGTGTATGTAAAAGTAGGAAACACTAACATTTAATGTATAAATAACCCTGAAAACCACATCCAGTGTGTTTTCTGAAATAGACAACTTTTACAGCATGGTTTCCATGAAACTAACAATGACTTTCTTCAGCGAAGGAAAAATGGAACTTTATTTTTCTGCTTTCCAGCCATGCATTTGATGTATCTGCTTATTAGCTGCCCAAATTGAAACACATGTATTATTGACTTTCTGAATCTTTTCATGTTTAGAAACTAAGAAGATCATCAATAAACTAATTACATTAACAAGCGATGCCAGGTACAAGGTTTCCCTTTGCTCTCCCCCCATCTCCTTGTGAAAGTATACTCCTTTAGGCAATGTGTTTGCTAAGGAACAAGGGCTGAGTTACAACTAAATAAGATTGTTTTTCTGAATGAAAAAGAAATCTTCAATTCTTTATTAAAGGCTAAAGTAGAAGCATATTAAGTAAGGATTTCTTATTTTGAACTAGGTAGGTCCAGAGCCAAAACAATTTGAACTCTTTAAGGAAAACAAATTTTAGTGTAATTCTCAAATAATGGGCTTTCAATGACAATGATTATTCCTATGATGTGGAACAATTTATCTGTATGATTTCCTCCAACTTGATACATTTTATCAGTTAGTTTGCCTACAAAACTTGGATGCATAAAACTGACGAAATTACTGGCTACCATTCCACCATTCTTATTTCTAGAAAGACTCAGCAATTTATAGTACAGTTGTATTTATTAATGTTATTTTTAGATTAAAGGATTAAACTGAAGCTTAAAACTGTTTGAAACAAAATTAAAGTGTGTGTGTGTTTATAAAACATAGCTTATAAATAAATCTTGGTAATATCCTTTTTTTTTGGTACAATGTAGTAGCTAAAAGGTACAAGCTTTAGAGTCAAGTAGACCTGACATTGGGCATATTACCTGACGTATATAAGCCCAATTTTTCTCAGCTGTCAAATGAGAATTATCATTGTTGTTAACTCAGTGCACTTGGAATGTCTTAAGTACTCAATAAATGTGTGCTGTTGTTCTATTACCTGCTTTGCAAAGTAGGCAGTACTATTAGATTGTAATTTTTTAATGGGTTCATAAGTTCTTATTGAACTAAATTAAAGTCAGTATGTTACTTCTGAGGAAACCAACAATATTCATCCAAAGTTGTAAAGAATCATGGTTTTTGGTGGCCATTGGGTAATTCGTGTGAAACTAGGTTGTGGTTTTAGGGTAATCTTTCTAACTCTATCGAAATATGTCCACTAACTTCCTCTGCAACCAGCCTGGTTCAAGTACATCATCTCTTGCAAGGAAAGCTGCAACAGCCTCCCTTTGTTTGACTCACCCTTTATGTAATCAGATTTCTATACTGCGATTAAAATGATTGTCTAAAGGGGCACCTGGGTGGCTCAGTCGGTTCGGCTCAGGTCATGATCTCGTGGTTCAGGAGTTCGAGCCCTATATCGGGCTCCATGCTCACAGCTTGGAGCCTGGAGCCTGCTTTGGATTCTGTGTTCCCCCCTCTGTCTGCACTCTCCCTGCTTGCACTCTGTCTCTGTCTCTCTTTCAAAAATAAATAAACATTTTTTTAAAAAACTTAAAAAAGTGATTGTCTAAAAATGTAAGTCCTACTCAAGTTTCATTCAACTGCTCCCAACAGCTCAAAGCTCTTCAATGGAAAGCAGGCTCTGGGACCTGTCTTCCTTTTTGCTACCTCACTTCTTACAATTATCCCTCCTCTCCTTAGTTCTGCACTGTATATTTTTAGGTTCTTAAACTTCCTATGCTACTCTTGCCTCAAGCGCTTTACATATATTCTTTCCCTTGCTTGGAAGACTGCCCCCCAGATCAGCCCCCTTCACTGGGTAACATATTTCTCATTGCCTCAGCTCTGCTAATGTGGGGAGCCCTCCCACATCAGTCTTTACCAGGTTCTTTTGTCCTCAGGTTTATGGACTAGTGAGTTTTGTTTTCCTTTCCTGTGCTTTATTTCAAGTCTGATGGGAACACACTCACTTGTGAGTCAATCTTATTAAAGTCCTATTTCTTTCACTAAATAGAAAGCTTTGAGAAAGCAGAGACTAATGTCTGTTTCCATGTGCTCTGTATGCCTAACACGTAATGGTAGCACAGTGCCTGCCACATAGTGGCACTCAATATAGATTTGCAGGATACATGTATTAGTGAAGCAGGCAGTTTCTGGAAGGAAAGTAATGAAGAGACAAGCTCTCCAAAAAATAAACTGAAGCAACTTTAGAGCCTTTGCATATGTCCAGCTCTGGCTCTGTACATAGCCTCTATACCCCAGCATTGTGAACCAACATGAAAAGATAGGACTTTTTTGCCCCATCAGAGATGATCAATCTTTTCCACATCAAGCCACATGAGGTGGGATCCAGGAGTGAATGTAAAAGAGAAAAAAAACCACATTTGGTTTAATGGAGGACTGCTTTAAATTATATCTCCTTCTCTCTACTTATTATTATTATTATTTTTAGTTCCTTGAAAAATAAAGTTCTCCGCATCCAAAATAAATAGATAAAAGACCACAAGATTTGTGACTTTCTCCTTGTGCCATCAAAGCATTTGAAAGTTTCAGTAAATGATGGCCAGAGACAGAGCATCCCAAGAGGCTGGACCCTCTTCAGTCCCTAGCCACATATACCACCACCTTAGGACCAGTCTCAACAGTAGTCAGAGAGACTGTAACCTGCATAATACAACTGCAGCAGGACATGGTTCTCCAGCCTCCATCCAAAATATACTTCCCTTAGGCTTATTCATCTATGAATGCCAATACCAAGTACTCCTTTTCTTTCACTGTACCTTGTTACTTTGCAAGTGCTCAAGGTAGAGGCATAAAATTAAGTAGCATCTCTCTCTTTTAACCTCTTAAGAAGTATGAACTTACAGATTCCTTTCACCAATAAGCATGGACCAGAAAGAGTATAAAGGTGTTTCGAGCACCTGAGGGGACTTGGAAAGGTGTCACCAGTATCAAGAAAACAAGAACATGTAAAGGGTTAGTGTGGGGCAAAGCAGATGCCAGGGTCTAATTTATAATCTTGGCAATATCGGCTGTAATCTGCCTCATCAAATTAAACCATAATCAAGGAAAAGAAAAAGAATTATGTAGAAGCACATATAGTTACAAATGGGTAGAGGAAAATGTGTCTTGCATCAAGCAACTGTGGATGCCTCACCTCACAGCTTCTCACCATATGTTAGGATCACCGGGGTGGCCAATTCCCTTCAAGATAACTCTCAGCATTCATACTCTTCCCCATGATGCTTTTTTTTTTAATGATGCCTATTTTTCTTACAAACTAGCTTGCCTGCTTAGGAAAGGAACCAGCCAATGAGTATGAGTGATAAAAGTCTCAGATCAGACCATCTCACTAAGGAGCAAAGATCTCACAGGAGGAAAATAGACTGAGGTGTTTATCCATAACCTAGGAAGTCGTTTTTAAAATCAACTCCCATGACAAGTAGATCCTTTTATGACATCATTGTAAAATGCCTAGAGCTTAGGCACATTTGTGTCATTTGGGTATGTATATATGTGTTTAACTATTTATCGGTTTATTTATTATTAGAGCCCAACTTCATAATCAGATCCTCCTGGTTGGGCCCCAAAAGTGGCTTGTCACTGAATGAAAGTAATTTCCCATGGCAGGTGCTCCCAGCAGGTGGCTGCTCACAGTACCTGCATCAAAAAGGTAGATTTAGTCAGAGATTTTATTTTAATATGAAATCTGTATTGCAGCCTGAGCCACTACTGGGTGATGTGCCAAAATTCATGTCTGCAGCATGATTTATTATGTGAAAATACCACAGAACTAATCAGTGGAGTTACTAATTAATACAAATCTGCATTTTTTGCATAAGCAATTAGTGCAAGGAGAGAGCAGTGAAAGAGGAAGTTTGACTCCTTTAATCTCAGTGCCTACTCAAGCAGAAAGACCCACCAGGGCCAAACTCCAAGATCTACATTTGGAATTTCCCCCTTTTGATTAGTTAGAGACATAAAAGGTCAAATTATCAATATTTAATTCATATGAAAATGTATTTGTTAAAGAAAAAAGGAAACATTTCATTTAAAGAAAGTGAGACTCTAGGTGTAAATTCTTGGATCAAAAATAATGTATTTTCCATTTCAATAAAGTCTGAATATTTTATAAGGATTTTGATTGCTAATAATAATGACATTTTAAAATTACATCAATAATGGGGGAGGGGTTTGTGGCATATGTTTCTAAGATGTTTAAACCACCAAGGTGCTTGTTCTTCTGAGTTGTATCTCTACTAGACTTTTCCCAGTATATTTTGGATATCATGTGTATTAAGACACAACATTCTAAATCCAGTATTTAGATAACGTGGCTCACCAAATCTGAGTAAATAATGCCATTTAACTTCAGTTGGTTTATTCCCCCATTAATTTAATAGAAATTGTTTATAATATGAAATAAGTTGAGAGTTGAAAGGGTGATGGTGATGGGAAAAGATTTATATCATCAATAAAATGTACACTCCATACAATAAAAGCAAAATTAAAAAAATAATTTTAGATGCTCTATTATTTCTGTGCACAGCAAATTTAAGAGTTCACTTTGATTTTCATGCTGTGTGGCAAATAAGCACAACTATCTTTCTCAAAGTTACTCAGTCTATCATTTCTTTGTTTCAGACTCCCTAGCTCAAATGATAATTTAAGCCCTTCTCTCGCCTCCCTGGATTTCTAGTTTTCCAGGAAACTTATTCTGAAAAGAAGGTGGCTAATTAAACGCAGATTTACAGGGCTCTCTCATTAAAAGTTCAGATGTGGTGGTCAATGTTTTTGCGAAAGAAGGCAAATAGGAAAAAGCAAAAGCTGCTGAAAGGGTTTTTGTTTTTTTGTTTTTTTGTTTTTTGTTTTTGTTTTGTTTTGTTTTGTTGTTTTTGTTTTTGTTTTTGTTTTTTGAATCTTAGTACCGCGAATTTCAAGGCCAACGAAGTGGGAGTTGTCCACGGTGCTGATACCTTAAGGAAACTATTTTTCCTACAAGCTGCCTGGGGCTCTAAACCTGGCTTGCCTGGCTTCTGTGCAATCCAGGAACTTGCTCGGTCTCCTCCCCCAACCCCGAAGCAGCCATTGTTCAGGGCGTCGTCGGTGTTTCTCTGCTCTCCGTACCCGCAGCAACACCCACTTACCCGGGATTGTTTGCTTGTTGCTTTCTTTTAAGGCAAAAGTAGGCGCTTGTCAGCTACCCAGCCCTGTGGTCCCCTTTAGACCTCAAGCTGTTCCTCAAGTCTCACAAAACAGACACGCACCCTCCTTTTACCCTCCCCACCTGAGAACAGAAGCTCCCACAAACACACACTCATGCACACACTCACCCACATTTACGCTCACATAACTCAGACACACTCCCTGACACATCACATATACATTCACACACTCAATTCACATACATACAATCGCACACGCTCATTCACACAATCTCATACACTCATACTCAGATCCACACACACTTGTACGCTTAAGCACACTCACACGCATAGCTTATCTAACCCACCAGGCCTTGAGCATTCGTGTGGGTGACCTACGCTTGCCACAATGCTCAGAGTTGCATTGATTTCGCATTGTGGATGTGGGCGTTGGATGGTTTAAGGAAAGCCCCTCACTTCTGACGGAAAATCAGAGACGAAGTCCCTTGGAGCCCTACAGGCGCCAGGAGGGGAGCTACCCAGGCCCCGGCGGGACAAGGAGAACGTAAATAATAAATAAAAGAGCCCAGGCAGGCCGAGCTGGGGAAGCCCGGTACTAAATCACTTCCCAAATCACAGCCGCGTTGTGCTCCATCCAATAGCTCTAAGCGATTTGAGGGGTTGGGGGTTGGAATCAATTTTTTTTCCGTTCTCGCAGGTGCAATATGAATCAATTATCTTAATTAAGATTATGCCGCAAGCCCAGGAGATTTGGGGAGGACGGGTTTTGCGCTCGGGGCGACGGCGAGGCATTTTAATAGCTTCTCTCTTGCTCCCGGCTTTCCCCCGCCGCCTGCCTGTCGAGCCCGGGCAGCTCCAGCCTCTGGCCAGGACGTAGGCGCCCAGTGGCCTCCCTGGAGGCATAGGCGCAAACCTGGCGCCGCGCCGGCGATCTGGAAGGAGCCCGTAACATTGTCCTCTGGCTTCCCAAGGGCCTCTGAGCTGCCGGGCCTTTGAAAGACCTACGTACAGCTCTCTGCCCTAGGGCTTCTTCGGCCCCAGCGCCCTATGGTCTCGCCCGTCTCTCAGTCTCCCACCACCTCCCACCTCTGGAACAGGCTCAGGCCAGAACACCCCTTTCCTGGGAGGGGAAGGGAGAGGACGCTAGGGCCACTCGAGGTCGGTGGGGCCACCCGAGCCACACTTGAGTCTTTCATGGAACGCAAGCCTCCCTTTGCAAGCAGCAAGCATCTGTTTCCGCGAGAAACAGGTCACCGCCGGGATCGGCGGTCCTGCCCCTGCTCTTTATCTAGGCCCCGCGAAAGCGTTGAACACCCCACCCCCACCCTCCGCCGCCCGCTACACGCTTCTCACTCCCCTCATCCCGACCACAGGCCTCCTTCTATCCCCCTCCCGTACACGGTGGCACACGCCTCCCTCCCCCCATTGTCCCCGCCCAGGCCACAGCCCCCTCTCCCCGACCCCAGCCACAAGCATCCTCCCGCCCTCCTTCCCGCCGGCGCTCCTGCTGCCGCTTTAACGGCCGGGACCGCCCGGCCCGCGCCGCGCGCTCCAAGCGGGGACCCGGGGGGCGACAGATTTGGGGCATTGCTCGAGGGCAGTGAGTCATGAAAGCGGCTTTTGTTACCCGCGCGTGCGGTTCGCGTGCCGCTCAGCAGCCTGCAGCGCCCAGTGGGGACCGGAGCTGGAGGAGTACCGCTAACGGCAGCGCGGGCAGAGAAGAGAGACGGGGCGAGAATTTAGGGAATCCGGAGGGGAAAAGTGTGCAACTGTCGAAACAAAGTCCAAAGAAGGAGAGGAAAATAAGGAGGCGGGGTCGGTGACTGTGCCTCAGTCCGTCCTTTTCCAGCGTTACCGCCACCACCGTTCTTCTCTGCCCCCACTCTCTCGCGCTGTCCCCTCTCAACAAAAAGCACCTTAATCTAGGTCTAATCTGCACTCCTCCCTTCCCCGCTTGACTACTCGGCTGCCGCCTGGGGGAGGTCCAGCCACACTCTCTGGGCGCCAAAAATTCCCTCGCTGGGGGATCGACGTTCCCCGCGCAGAGGAGGGTGTTTGCACCCAAGCTCTGTGGGCAGGGAAGCTCAATGAGAGCCACCGTGAGACCGAACCTCGCCAGGATTCTGGAACATCCCGGAGTAGCCTTTTCTTTGTACACATTCCCAGGCCTGGGGAGACGACGGGCAGTGGGATTAGGGGTGAATTTATTAGAAGGAGAGGGAAGGAACGCGTCTAATAATTCCTGCACTTTGCGAATTTGAGTCCAGGCTGGCGAAACACCCGGGTTCTTTCCCGCCTGGAACATCTGGTTCCACCAAGAATCTCCTGCATTCCACAGGAAGTCGCAAAGTGAGGAAGTTTCTGCTACCCAGAGGGAAGAGGGATCCCCTAGGTCATCCCCAAGTCTTCTGACAGCTGGAGCCATCTCTTGCATCCTCCCCCAACATTTCCCCTGAAGCTCCTCTAAGACAGAGGAGTAAGAGCTAGGGCTCGAGTTCCACATCCCAGCAGCACGGTGGGCTAGCCCGTGGGGCGGCTGCCAGGATTGCAGGGAGCACTTGGTCCAGCCTGGCCGCCAGTGTCGTGGACCCGCCTCTTCAGGCGGGTAACTTCGATGCCCCTTGAGTTTTAGCCCATCACTGATGATACAGACGGCGCAGGGGTAAATAATGAGACTAGGCTCTTAGGTGCATTCTTTTATCTTCCTCTGTGCTCTTCGTACACTGACGAGTGAACGCAGAAAAGCAAGACTCTCTACAGCTCTTCTCTTGGAAACTCAGTACAATTCACGTCACGCTTTCCGCAGCGGGTCAGGGAGCACACACACACCCCCCCTTTTTCCCCTTTTCAGATTTGTGCTGGATGGGGAAGGGTGCATACACCGTCTTCCAGACACCGGTGATTTCGATAGAACCCTTTTCCCCTCTCCACAGCGTCCCCCCTCTGGTTCCCAGAGGCACCTAGCTTCAGCCTCTCAACCCTGACACTGTTTGCAAACTCAAGGGGCTTTTAAAGCAACTGCCTTTAAATAAGCAATCCAAGTTCGACAAATTCATTTCAGGGGGCTACAGGTCTGGGAAGGATAGGGGTTTAGTTAAGGGAGGATTAGAGATGAAGCTGGTGGTGAAGGAATGGAAAAGATGTAATATATAATGTATGATTCTAAAACATGCCTTGGTGGGAACAGTAAATAAAGAATCGCTATTTAAACACAAATATGGCTCCTTCAGAATTAGTCTGGAATCTCTGGTCTTTGCCTGACATGCAAGGTGGAGGTGAAGACTCATCAAGTCAGAGTCTTTGAGGTCTGGAGGAGTCATGGCCATTAACCCTTTCCAAAAAGAAGAGAGAGAAGAAATATTTAACATAGGCCCATTGCATCCTCCCATTGAAAAGGCTTGTCTGAACCAAGTACCTATTTACAGGCCTAAGAGTGGGGAGTGCCAGCCTGTGGCACGGAACAAGAGGCATCCGATGAGGGCATCCTTTGCAACAATCCAATGGCCTTGGTTAAAAGGCAGAATCCAAGCATCAGAGGAATACCCCAGCTTTCACATCGAGAGCTCTAAGGCCAAAGGAGCCAAGGCCTGAGAGCGTGGACTAGCTTGCGCCGAGGACAAGGACCTCTGTGGGGACGGAGGTTGATGTGTTGAGGGGTCTCCAGGGACAGAGGCAGCTGAAGGTGAGGGCACGCCAGGTTGCATGTATGGTGAGGTAGAGTGACAGGTACTGTAGAGGCTGGGAGTGAGTGATCCAGGTAGAGGCTAGAGGACTAGCATCAAAGCCGAGTGCACAGATTAGGCCGTTTTATATGGCGTACGTTTTCTTAAGGGTTTGATGGAGAAGAGGAGTAGCCACCCTTTGGCGCCAATAAGCAAAGCGTCTGCCAAGCGGGGGAAACCAAGAGATGGACAACTCAGAGAGGGCAGAAAGTCTTGGTGCTCAGAAAGCCAATGTCTGGGCGCGGCATCCTACGGAGTCAGGACGCTTCACTGAGCGCCTCAGTCTCCAGGCTTCGGCCTCTTTCACCTCCGCCCTACTTTCCGCCCCTACGCAGGCCACTCACTCCGGTCTAAACCCAGTCTACGTTAGCTTTCCCGCTCCCTTCCCTCAATTCCCCTCCCCCCCTTGCCCCCTCTCCCTTCTGCCGCCTGAAAGGGTTAATCTCTCCTGCGGGTAAAAACAGGTCCGCGGAGTCTCTAACTGGCGACAGATGGGCCACTTTCTTCTGGCCACAAAGGGGCCGGAATGGAGCGCTCCGCGGCATACAAATGGGCAGGTCACGTGGTTCCCGGCTCCTGGCTGGACCGGGAAGACCATATGGCGCATGCCGGGGAGGAAGGAGATGGGGCGGGGGTAGGGGTGGGGAGAGGGGAGCTGGAGTTGGAGGAGGGTGGGAGAGGAGCGAGGCTGAAGGGGCGGGCGGAAGAGAGCGCTCAGCCTGGACGCGTGCGCAGACGCGGGACGCAGGGACCTGCTAGCCGCTCGGCTCCCGGGCCCCGCCTGCGCTCAGCATCACCAACCCGGCTATATAACCTGAGCGCCCGCGCGGCGGAGACACGAGGAATTCGCCCCACGCAGAAGGCACGGCATCCGGAGGCCCCAGGGTTATGAGACCATCACTCAGGACCTACTAACAACTGCAGGTAATTACAACCCTTTCGTTTTTGTTTGAGAATAAAAGCAGTAATTGAAGACCGGATGTACCTACACATATTCTGAATGTGTGCGTTTGTGAGAGCGTGTATGTGTATTGAAGCGGGCATTCCTTCCCTTGATTGCCCGCAAGTACTAACACATTTCGACTTGCCTTACTCAAATACCCACCGCAGGCTTTCTAAAAAAAAAAAAAAAAGAAGAAGAAGAAAGAAAGAAAGAAAGAAAGAAAAAAAGAAAAGAAAAAGAAAAAATGTGTTAGTGTTTTGGTTTTGAAGGGAAATTATAGGAGCTATTTGAATTTAAAAAAAAATAACGCACAGTAACTCTGATTATTTGCTAGTAGTGATTTCAAAGTCCTGAAAGCAAATAACTACTTCACTTTCTCACTTCTTCCAATAAGTAAAAAGAAAAAAAGAAAAGCCCTTGTTACCAGATGTGTTTTGTGTGCATGTATTTTGTGCGCATTGGAAATGCCAAGTTATTTTTTTAGTGCATAAAAGGGACGCGGATACCTTGGTACACACATCCTGAGAAATAATTGTGTTGAGAGATAGTTTAGTTAAGAAAGTGAAAAAAGGTGGAGAAAGGGAGAGGAACCAACTCCTGCTACCTGTTACTGCTCCAGAGGCAGCCAAGTCCCTAGCAGCCACTGCAGAAGCCAGAAATTCAGTTGTCTCACTAAAGGCTTTTTATTTTCTTTATCAGAAGCGGCAACTTCACTATTGCCAATCGCTGACCATTATAATTACCCAATCTTTTAAAAAGAGGTTTGAGGCGAACTTTGAAAAGCCCCAATAAAGAGCGGGCGGCTATTTCAATGGGCTGTTTATTAGAGAAGAGCCTTCCGCACCTGATCCCAAGCGCATGGAAGGGTGCTCTGTGCGGTGCCCCCAGCCCTGGCCATATAGCTAGTGCTTTTGTACAAGGTGGAAATTCAGCAGAGGGGTAGTGTTGGGAGGCGAGAAAAGAAAGGCGAGGGTGGCATGCAAGACCCCTGCCCACTTTTGTTGCCAAATGTTTCGTTGATGGTGAAATAATTTGATGGAAACTACTTTTTCTCCCCCATGAATTTGCTCTTCAATCTCCGGTTAGTATAATCGTCTTAAAAATCACTGCCACTGTGAATAAATTACGTAATGTCTCTTAACTGTAATCGCTAAATGCCAAGAAGCCAGGGAAGAGAAGGGAACAAACAGAATTGCAATTTTCAAAGTCATCATTTTTTGTGTGTGGATTGTGACTTTGAACTCATGCAGATAACCATGAAGTAGTGAAACGTTTGCTCCTTTTCGTGCATATCATCCTGCTACATAATCACCATAAACACACTTTTGCCAATCATTAGAAAACATACACACAGGAGTGCACATACACATATATTTACTCTCTCCCCCACCTCCATCCCTGCCCTGTCTCCTGTATGCCAGTGGGGCACACACACGCCATTATAAAACAAGCCATTTAACTTTTCCTTAGGGGCATCCATTTTGTAATGAGCTGGTACTTCTCTTCACATGGATTTCTACAAAGTTAGGTAGTGAGTGGTAGCTGAAGGCACAGGTAGTTCGTAAATGTAGCATTTTTCTCCTTTTCTTTCTGTTCCTCTCCCCCCCCCCCCCCGTTGAATGTAGGAAATTGAAACATGACCAAATCTTACAGCGAGAGTGGGCTGATGGGGGAGCCTCAGCCCCAGGGTCCTCCCAGCTGGACAGACGAATGTCTCAGTTCTCAGGACGAGGAGCACGAGGCAGACAAGAAGGAGGACGACCTCGAAGCCATGAACGCGGAAGAGGACTCACTTAGGAACGGGGGAGAGGAGGAGGACGAAGACGAAGATCTGGAAGAAGAGGAAGAAGAGGAAGAGGAGGACGACGATCAAAAGCCCAAGAGACGGGGCCCCAAAAAGAAGAAGATGACCAAGGCACGCCTGGAGCGTTTTAAGCTAAGGCGCATGAAGGCCAACGCCCGGGAGCGGAACCGCATGCACGGGCTAAACGCGGCTCTGGACAACCTGCGCAAGGTGGTGCCCTGCTATTCCAAGACGCAGAAGCTGTCCAAAATCGAGACGCTGCGCCTGGCCAAGAACTACATCTGGGCTCTGTCGGAGATCCTGCGTTCGGGCAAAAGCCCTGATCTGGTCTCCTTCGTACAGACTCTCTGCAAGGGCTTATCTCAGCCCACCACCAACCTGGTTGCCGGCTGCCTGCAGCTTAATCCTCGGACTTTTCTGCCTGAGCAGAACCAGGACATGCCTCCGCACCTGCCTACCGCCAGCGCTTCCTTCCCTGTGCACCCCTACTCTTACCAGTCGCCGGGGCTGCCCAGCCCGCCCTATGGTACCATGGACAGCTCCCATGTCTTCCACGTTAAGCCACCGCCGCACGCCTACAGCGCTGCTCTGGAGCCCTTCTTTGAAAGCCCCCTGACTGATTGCACCAGCCCTTCCTTTGACGGACCCCTCAGCCCGCCGCTCAGTATCAATGGCAACTTCTCTTTCAAACACGAACCGTCCGCCGAGTTTGAGAAAAATTATGCCTTTACCATGCACTATCCTGCAGCGACCTTGGCAGGGGCCCAAAGCCACGGATCAATCTTCTCGGGCGCCGCTGCCCCTCGCTGCGAGATCCCTATAGACAATATCATGTCTTTTGATAGCCATTCACATCATGAGCGAGTCATGAGTGCCCAACTCAATGCCATCTTTCACGATTAGAGGCACGTCAGTTTCACCATCCCCGGGAAACGTACCCACTGTGCTTACAGTGACTGTGGTGTTTACAAAAGGCAGCCCTTTGGGTACTATTGCTGCAAAGTGCAAATACTCCAAGCTTCAAGTGATATATGTATTTATTGTCGTTACTGCCTTTGGAAGAAACAGGGGATCAAAGTTCCTGTTCACCTTATGTATTATTTTCTATAGCTCTTCTATTTTAAAAAAGTAATATGGTTAAAAAAAAAACACCACAAATTTGGTGTAGCTGTTTTCAGATCATATTAATTATCTGATCGGGATAACAAAATCACAAGCAATAATTAGGATCTATGCAATTTTTAAACTAGTAACGGGCCAATTAAAATATATATAAATATATATTTTTCAACCAGCATTTTACTACTTGTTACCTTTCCCATGCTGAATTATTTTGTTGTGATTTTGTACAGAATTTTTAATGACTTTTTATAATGTGGATTTCCTATTTTAAAACCATGCAGCTTCATCAATTTTTATACATATCAGAAAGGTAGAATTATATCTAATTTATACAAAATAATTTAACTAATTTAAACCAGCAGAAAAGTGCTTAGAAAGTTATTGTGTTGCCTTAGCACTTCTTTCCTCTCTAATTGTAAAAAAAAAAAAAATTGCACAATTTGAGCAATTCATTTCACTTTAAAGTCTTTCCCTCTCCTTAAATCAAAAACCAGATCCACAACTCTTAAGAGGATGAAAAAAAAAAGAGATTTAGTCCCTATCAAAACATATCAATTCAATACATTACTTGCACAAGCTTGTATATACATATTATAAACAAATGCCAACATACCCTTCTTTAAATCAAAAGCTGCTTGACTATCACATACAATTTGCACTGTTTATTTTTAGTCTTTTACTCCTTTGCATTCCATGATTTTACAAAGAATCTGAAGCTATTGATGTTTCCAGAAAATATAAATGCATGATTTTATACATAGTCACACAAATGGTGGTTTGTCATATATTCATGTAATAAATCTGAGCCTAAATCTAATCAGGTTGTTAATGTTGGGATTTATACCTATTGTAGTCAATTAGTACAGTAGCTTAAATAAATTCAAACCATTTAATTCATAATTAGAACAATAGCTATTGCATGTAAAATGCAGTCCAGAATAAGTGCTGTTTGAGATGTGATACTGGTACCACTGGAATCGATCTGTACTGTAATCTTGTTTGTAATCCTGTATATTATGGTGTAATGCACAATTTAGAAAACACTCATCCAGTTGCAATAAACTAGTATTGAAAATCTGACCAATTGTTGCATTCCTTCTTAAAGTGATTTTTTAAAGTATAAATAATTCCTAAGCATAATAGATGCTTTATTCACTGAATTAAAACTAAATGCTATTTGTAGAATAAAATAAAAGTTTACTTTAGCATAGTCTCCAGTCTGTTGATCTTGTTTAGGGAGTCACCAGCTTTTGTAGATAATGAAAGAACCAACTCATATTTCATTACATGGAATATGAGGCTGGGGGGTGGGGTGGAGAGACAAACAGTTGGGTTTTCATTTTTCTTTGTTTTAAGTATCTTCACTTTTAGCTTTTTGGGTTTTATTCTTTTAAATGATTGTATTATGATTTTTCCTATTTTTTAAAAAGGGGTATTTAGTTAATTATAACAAGGAGACGCAAACAAGCGCCCTAACTTAGTTTGTCTATATATTTAAAAATACATAAGAAAACTTTACCATTTTCTTAGTGCTTTATTATCTGTATATTTTCCTGAACTGAATTGAAAATCAGTACTATCACAGTACCATTGTACTTTGCAAACCAGCACTATACAATAGCAGCATGCAATATAGTACTGGATTGCAAACCAGTAATAACCCAAAAGAAAGTTAAATACCTTTAGAAAATGCCAGGAGGAAATGATTTAATTAATTTAAAGAATCCAAGAAGAAGTGGCACTTTGTAATTTTTTAATGAGCATCTTGTGATGATTTCAAAAATTTTTTTTTTCCAGGAGAAAATGATAGTAAGTTATTTGTGTTCAAGAACATACTATTTGTAGTATAATATATTATAGGATGATACAATTGTGTCCCTTCCCTTTTTTGGAACACTAAATACAACTCAGTGGAAAAACTTACAGATGACTCTGTCCATTGTTAAGTCCACTAAAAAAAAAAAAGTTTGGCATTTCTCTTCCTCTGGATGTACTGACTGACAGGAATGCTTCCTAGGGAATAACGTTTTGGCACTTGTGCCCTGGCTCTACCATGGTGCTCTGATTACTGTCATTAGTAACTCCATTGTTCCTCCTCTGATTCGGATGCCACATTGGATGACTACCTCTCTTCCCAAGCTTGTTCCTTTAATCTCCTTCTCATTGGTGATTTAGGGGTTCCAGAAAGCTGACCTCATTTAGCAAACTGCTCCAGAAAAATGTGAGTAATCTAATGGACGGGAACAATTAGCCATACTAATAACATTGCCAATGGGGCTATGTCAAGCTGTGACAGTAGCAGTAACGAATATTTCAACATTAAAAAATGTTTGAGTTCAATTTAAAATATATCATTTTAACATGTTTTCCATCAGCCTTCATCACATGACAGAAATACTTTTAAGTTAGTCTCAACTTTATCCAAAATGCAATAATCTCATTCCAAGTGAATCAGAGTTGTTATTTTGAAATCAAGCTGTTGCTTCTAGGATTGCTCTCACTGTTCTTACTTTATGAGACATAATACTGATACGATATCTGAACATTGTCAGCCTTCCAGCCTAGGAGACCATGAAGTGAACATTCAGATCTGATGTGATCTATTCAGCAGCTCAGTTTCACCTATAATTAAAATTATACATCTTCATGCAAACCAAAATCTGTTGCCTTAGTAAACAGAAGAAATAGAGAATGCATTTTAAAGATTCCAGCTTTTAAGACTACAAGCAAGGAAATCTATACTGTGGATATATATATATATATGTACATATTTGTATGTAAGGTAGAAATTCGGACTGTAAGCTGGGTTTTTTTTCCCTTCAATTTTTCCTATATAACTTCATTCTAAAACATAAGGATTCTTTCAGTCAGTCAAGGAGTAACTCACATGCCACCATCTTTTATTCAAAGGCAGGCACAGATGTTCCTTCTGCAGGGGAGGTTTTAATTTATGAAAATGATATTGTTTATGCATGAATGAACTGAATGCACTCTGCATAACACACAGCACTTCCATCTGATCAGAGAAATACCACAGAACCAGTGCCAATGTCAGAAACATATTCTACAAATTTACTCACTTAAATGTTTAATGAATATTTGGAAGGCATTTTCAAACCACAAGAAACCTTTTCAATTATCTTTTTCTTTTCTTTTTGAATTGCTACCAATGTTTAAAAGAGACACGGTTTTTATAATTGGCTAATGCCTATATCTAGCTTATAAGAAAAGAAAATATTTTACTAAGTGTAAAACCAGCCAAAAAGAAGAAACACTGGTGACTTTGGCTTCGTGGAAAAAAAAATATTTTTTAGTGTTGCTGTATATTGCTTGTTATGAGTAGCATTTAGGGTTTTATGTGTTCCTTCGTCTTGGGCAATTACTATTCCTATCAAATAAGATGCTTAGATCTACTTACTTAATGTGAAAATGTTCTAAAGAGTTATTTCCAGAAAAAAAATGGTATTTAAAATCAGTAGACAATTTCATAGTGGGAAATGAAATTTAGCTAAATATTTTAACCAATGCATAATTCCTTTTGAATAGAACACGCGCATAACTTAGATTTCATTTACATTACCAACTGCATTCATAGAGTATGATCTATCTACTTTTAATCCAAAAAATACAGTTAAATGAAAATTAAAATGAAGGATCATAGTATCTTAAGAATATTTTGGTAAGTTTAGGTTTCTAATATGGTACAGTAAAGTAACACTTGAAACAAATTGTAAATGTTCTAATGTATTAATCTTAAAAAACTCCCCATGTTTTTACACTCGAAAGTCTATAATTCTTACAAAATTAATGCATTTCTGAAAGAAGCTAGCAATTACTAAAATGATATATGGATCATTAGCTAACAGTTTGAACTAAGCTATTTTAGTTCTATAATTAAACAAGAGATTCAAAGTGAAAATATCTATTAAACAGTTAATAAAACTAGGCTTCCAACATAAGCCGATTTTGTCCTAATGGGGATTGTAAAACAGTAAAGCTCTTCTTAAAGTACACTACAACCTCCTCTCTTCCCTTTTCATCTCCCTCCACCATTCATTTCCTAAAAACCATCTAAATAAAATCTCTAATTCCAGGGTCTGATAAAGAATAAAGGAGCCAATATAACATCTTGTGGAACACCAGGACTGAGAACTCTTGTTGCTACCATTGCACAGAGGCATTCTGGCGTCAGATACACAGTGATTTGTATGGTGGCATAATCATTGGCTCCTCGCCAGGCATTATGTTTCAGAGGACACTATTGTCAAGAACCATTCAACTAGAAATTTGTGCTGTATGCACTGAAAAGTTGAGATCATCTGCCTTCCCATGTCAGGAAGAATTTTGTGCTGGCAATTGACTCATAGACTCTTCACACACACTAACACTTGGTTCAATGACTCTGATGGAATTAGCTGGGTAACCAAACTAGTGGCATTGACAAGACAAGACCACAGCCTCTGGGGGACTTCTGTTTAAATTGCTGATTTTAAAATATCTTAAAATGCAGAGTATTATGTTAATGTTGGACTAAGCCTTCAGATACATTAAATGTGGATGTGGCCATCGAAACATTACTGTGCTATTTGCCTTGCTAATATAGAGGTAAGTAAGTGGGGAGTGACAATAATCATTTTTATAGATCCTCAGGTATAGAGCAATCCAAAGGGATGGATTCATTTGTAAAATAACATGTAGAGATAAGAGAATAAATTTTATCTCATATTGATGAGGCAACTTGGTAACTCATTTTGCTGTTAACAAGATTAAAAGCTAACCCTGCTTTAGGCTTTGATGTCTTAAAGACACATCTACAGAGGATGGCCTCACAGGCTTGCTGGGTCAGTACTCTCTGCTCTTTATTAATTTACACATTTCATAACCAAAGCAGCCATATGCCTTATTTTACAGATGAATGACTGCAAGAACCTGGGATACCTAGATCCTTACATTACTGGTTTCCTTTCTTCATTTGGGTTCTAGCGCAAATGCCGCTTCCCCAAATCCCCAGCTGAAGTATTCAACCACTTTCACTCTCACCAAAATCAAAATTATATTGCCCATTCCCTTTTCCAGAGCATTTATCTGATGTTATCTTGCTTCCTTATTTGTTTTGTTTTTGTTAAATCATCTCTCTCCTGGTAGAACGTGGGCTTCATAAGGACAGAAGCCTTGTCCCTTGTTTGTTGTTTCGCTGGTGCTTAGAAGACCTAGGAGATCCTCCATACGTATTAACATTACAAGAAAATCAAACCACACTAACTCTAATGCCAAACGTATGTTATAAATCAGGTCAGTTGAGAATGGGAGAGGACCACAAATGATGCTCAACTCAGTGAAAGTTATAAGCATTAATTCTAGAAAAAGAGAACAATTGAAATGAATTTCGTACGACATAGCAAGCACCAAACAGCCCTACCCCCACTCCGCTTTACGATAAAAGTCATGACTTAGCAGTACTTTCTTTTTGTTAACATCAATTTGTTAAGTATGATTTTGGAACTGTAATAAAAGAGGAACTAAAATGTTGTAGGCTCTTTCCAGACCCTGCTTTTTAAAAAAAATTCTTTAAGAGCTTGCATGCTACCTTTTTCTGTTGTGTTCATCATTCTTCCAGCAATTGTTCTTGTTCTTGTTGGTGTTACATAAAATTGTCCTGAACTTCCTTACCATCATTGAAGAATTTAGATGACAGCAGACCAGAATCTAACCCATAAGTACTTTGTAGTCTAGCAATGAGTTTGAGAATTTGAGTAACGTTCAACAAATAAAAAGTAAAATAGGTTACCCATAGGTAGATGATAGCACGGAAGTAGAAATACACAATATAAAAGAGAGTACTGTGTCATCACAATAGTTTCTTGTTAAATTTATCTTCTTTCAAAGTATCAGAACAGAAAAGTGGTTAAGTTTATGGGGAAAGTAATCGTCTTTGTCAATACAACACAAATGAAAGAAGAACACAGAGTAGTTGTTTTTAGCAACATCAGGTATTCATCTTAGCACTGCGCATAAATTATTAGGAGAGGTGCTCAGGGACCAGAAACATCAAAGGATCAGTATTCTTGGGAGGTGATTTTGTTTAAAATCACTGAAAATGAAAGGACAGCTAATGTTCTTTATAATCATTGTATTAATACACATCTTCGTATTAATACACAGTGTGTGTTCCTGGTTGAGGTAAATGCTGCTGAATTACCTAACCTATAATTTCTACTTCAAAATGTTCACTGTGTAAACCTAGCACATCACTATTATTTCTTTAGTGTTCTTTCTAAATGATGTCAGTTAGAAGATCATCCCCACTTTCGGTGACGTCAATGAAGGGGTATTACAATGCTTAAGAGACTGTTAATTCCTTACCGCTCGTGTCACTAACAATGGTAGGGCTAGTCTCCTCATAGTAGGGCATTATAAATTTATAATCTGTGGTAGGTTGCAGGTATGTGACCAAGAAATGTTCACATCCAAGACTAGAGAGGGTAATAAAGCATTTTAAAAAGGAGAGTTGGGCTAACATCACTTGTCATTGTTAGGTAACTGAATCAGCTTTACTCCAGACGATGACTAAATACACAGCAAACAATAGTAACAAATGCATGCAAATTATAACTAGAAGATAAGTAGGGTTATTTATCAAAATGTTTCTTTACTGGAAGAATTTCCTAGTTAAGAGAGGCAAGGCTGCTTATTATATACTTTTAAATTCCAACATGAGATTTTTGGTTATAGAAACTCTATTTTAATGTTTCCTTTACTCTGGCTAGCATGTTAAAAATATTGAGGAAAGGGATCTTTTGCTTCCCAAGGTTTCATTTTTGCCTAATTAACAATAACACACTTATCTTAAAATATATTGCCAAGGAAAAAACACACATATATAAAATATGCATGCATTTGTTATATATATATATATACATAAACATGTATATATACACAAACATGCATTTGTTATATATATATATATATATATATACACACACACACACACACACACACACATATATAGTACTGAGTTAAAGAGTCCCATCCCCCAATTCCCAAAAATTCATGTCCAGCCAGAAATTCAGAGTGTGATCTTATTTGGAAACAGTATCCAAGTAACACATCCTAATGTATAAGATGTAAATTGAGATGAGGTCATACTGGATTCAAGTGGTCGTTATAAGAAGAGGACTGATGTCTTTATTAGAAGAGGATGGAACATGCAGACAGAACACACAGGGAGAATGGAGATATAGGCAGAGATTGGACTGACATATCTATTCACCAAGATCTGCAAGAATTGTCAGCAATCACCAGAAGCTAGAAGAGCAGCATGAAACAGATTTTCCCTCTGACTCCCCAAGAAGGAACCAACTCTGCAGACTCTTTAATTCTGGACCTTGGTCTTCAAAACTGTGAGCAATACATTTCTGTTATTTTAAAGCTCCCCAGTTTGTGGTCATTTGGTATAGCCATCCTAGGAAGCCAATACATATGCTAAAGTCTACAATAAACTCATGTTAAAAATGCATAAATATGGGAGAGTTCATTTGAATTCTTGTGAGAATATTACCATGAAGTTTTAGTGACACAATACATAACTACTAGCTTATTTCAGTTAATACTAGGTTTGATATTTGAACAAGCTGACAAATAATAGCTATTTCATAAGCATCTGAATTATGTTAAAGTTTATTGGTTTTTATTCATGTGAATTATTAAACTGACATCTAGATTTAGATGAAGTGTGAATGGGCCTACTTAATAATCTAAGGATGATTTTGTTTAAAATTCTTAGCCTAGAATTTATAAATATATCTATATTTATAGAATTTAAAAATACAAACTGCCATTTATTCTTCATGTGAAAAATGCCATATTTATTCTATATGTGGGGGCAGCATGTATACTAATAGATGGACCTCTCAAAAGAAAAATATAACATTTTCCCTGTTTTACAAACATTTAACATACAATTCTATGACATGCAAAATTACATAAAATATATTTTTTTTAACGTTTATTTATTTTTGAGAGACAGAGAGAGACCGAGGGCAAGCAGGGGAGGGGCAGAAAGAGGAGGCACAGAATCTGAAACAGGCTCCAGGCTCTGAGCTGTCAGCACAGAGCCTGATGCGGGGCTTGAATCCACAAACGGCTAGATCATAACCTGAGCTGAAGCTGGACACTTAACCAACTGAGCAACCCAGGTGCCCCATATAAAATATCTTTAATAATATGGTCCAAGTGAATTTAACTGCCATGACCTCTAAAAGTTCTATCTACCTATTCCAGGTTATTTAGGGCCTGAGCCAATACTCACCTTGTAAGCTTAAAACCCAAGGATAGGGGTACCTGGGCGGCTCAGTCGGTTAAGCAACTGACCTCAGCTCAGGTCATGATCTCATAGTTTGTGAGTTCAAGCCACTCCAACCTTAGTTGCGTAGGGCAACACATCTCATTAGTTGACTATTTTGATTGATCAAAATACCAGTTACTGATTATATCTTCTGAAGGTATTCAATTAATCATAAGTTTTAGTTTATATAAATCTGGGATGCTATCTTGTTTTTAATCTTTTTTTATTTTCTTTTCTTTGGAAGAATATTATTTGGCTTCTTTTAGGGTCTTATCAAAAAGTGACAAACAAGCATAATTCAGAGGAGCTACAGAAGGCCCAGGACAGACAGTCTGGCTTAAAAAATATTCAAAGAGCAAGAAGTGGCCTCAAATCAAAGATGAAATTCGGGCTGCTTCCAGTTAAATAAGTCTTCAGGTCAAGCCTCAATCAAAGGTATGGTTGGAAGACACAGTTTCCCTAGACAAAAGTAATTCTAAAAATATTAGAAGAATTATACCCCAATATTCTGACTTGGAGTCCAAAGTATAGAGGGACTAATATCAAAGAGATTTGTGGAAATATCTCCTGTATAATATTATAGAATATGAATTATATATATATATGCACAAATATCATATATCATATATACATATATATGAACAACATAAAGCTTACAAAATTTCTAAAGGAGTTATACACATTTGGACTAACACTTCAAAATTAAAAGAAGCCTCTTGACCTCCAACTTTTTACGGATAAAAAAAGGCTTAAAAACGACTCAGCTGTCATCGTGGGCAATTTCTTGTCAAAAAGAAGAATGGTATAAAGGGCAGAACCAAAATCGCAGAGGTTGGAGGTAAGAGCTGTGGAGAACAGTGAATTAGAGAACCTCTCCTAGGGAGCAGAGCTGAACGTGAGATAAGGAACATGTGATCTAGCAACCCATGCCTGCTTGAATCTCAGAATTGCTCTGAACAAGTGATTGTGATGTGCTTTCTGCCCCACCCTTACCCCCACCCTCGGTTTTCCAGTGGGAGCATTTACTGTGGTTATTCTCTGCACCTCTCCCCATTGTATGTTGATGTGGGGGGCCGATAACTTATATTTGTAGTTCACAGTTTCCCAGAATACAAGGAGCACAAAAAACCTATGTGATCTGGACTTTGAATCTGATTCTGTAATTTTTGCAGAGACATTTTGCCCTCTACCTTTTAGGCAGCAGAGGCCAGAACAGCAGGAACATTCTGACAAAATGTCCACTCAGGATGAGAGGGAGGCTCCCTTGGCAAGGTTCCCATTTTGCATTACAAACACCTGAGAGGGGCCCCTGAGTGGCTCAGTCTGTTAAGCGCCTGACTCCAGCTCAGGTCATGATCTAGTGGTTGGTGAGTTCGAGTTCCATGTTGGGCTCTGCTCTGAAAGCACAGAGCCTGCTTAGAATTTTCTCTCTCTCTCTCTCTCTCTCTCTCTCTCTCTCTCTCTCTCTCAAAAAAAAAAATAAACATTAAAAAATTAGAAAAGAAAAAAAAAAGAAATTACTGAGAGCTGGACACAATTAAAGCTCACTTCACCTACAATGTATGTTGATATGGAGAAATTAAATATGTCCTGAATTTTTCTTTTTTCCTTACCCATGAGATACAATATGTTCAGTGATACCAACAATTAATGCAGGAACTCAATTTATTCCTTTATGGATTCAATGAACATTTATTGAACATTTATTCTTCTCAAGGCACTCTTTAGGCATGAGATAGAGCCATAAGCAAGCATACCAGGTCACTGCTATCATTGAGGTACCCATCTGATGGGAAAGGGGAGACAGACAGAAAAGAAGTGAACAAAAAAAACAATGACATACACTCAGATAGTGGGAAGTACAATGAGGAAAATAACGTTGAATAGGGGTAAACTTTTAACTGGCCAGGGAAGAGCCTCTGAGAAGGTGACACGAAGTTGACCTGGGCACCATGCAAAGCCATGCCATAATAAAGATTGTTCCACACAGAATAAATAACAACAGCAGAGGCCCTGCATGAGGACTAAATTTGGTTTAATTGAATAATGGAAAGAAGGCCAGTGTAGTTGGACACAAGTATAGAAAGAATGGAAGAAAAATGATAGGAGATGGGGTTTGAGTGGGTGGGCAGGAGTCAGATCATAAGGAGTCTCCTACGCCATGGTGGGAGTTTGTATTTTATTCTACCTGCATGGAGCAGTCCTTAATAAAAACTGTTCTCTAAAGTAAACTGGAGTTTGCAAAAGACGATGTTGATGGTAATTTGATAACACCAGTACTCATTATTGCTCACACAAACTCCAAACTTTGAAGCCAACAGAGACTGTGCGAGATTAAAGGGAATGATCTAAGATTATCCACTGGCCAAAGCTCAGGCGTCAGAATTCTTTGCCCCTACCCTTAATGCAGTAGATCTTGATGTCTCAGCGGGCTGTAACTTCACCGGCCTCCATCTGTGGAACTAAGGTGTCCCTGACTTCAGGAGGCTGTCCCATTAGGTCTAACTCTCCTGGATTTGCCCAGATATTTAATGATATCCTGAAAACAATGTTAATAGCAGAGAATTTTTCAAAGTCTTTTGCTCAGACATGAATTTCTAAAAAAAAAAAACAACAACAGGGGTGGAGATTGTATTTCCAGATCTAGCCAAATATCTTCCAAACATACAGCAACCATGTGCCTGTTATATTAGGACTCTTAATGTTTAGTGCTCTGAAAACTAATCCCCAAGTTTCATCCAAAGCAGGGAAAGCGATGTTCAGGAAGCTGCCTGAAAATTTTCAGAGAGCAATGTTCATGCATTAGTGGATCATATATATGCACCACTTATGGGACAACTGATCCTTAAGAACTAGGGAGAAAACTATTGAGGTACTTTAACACTATTATTACAAATAAGTGTTAAAGGAATTCATTCATTCTTTCATATATTTCTTGAGCACATACTACATGCTAAGCCCTGTGCCAGTACTTGAGAATTTAATGAAGAACAAGATAAATTCTCTGACATCAAGGAACTTTTATTCTAGCAACAATAATAACACTTAACATTTATTGTTTCTTGTATTCCGGCACTGTTACTAAGTGCATTAACTCATTCAATGGGAAATCTAGACAATAAACAAATAAGTAAACATACAGCAAGAGGTAATAAGGGATGTAAAGGAAAATAAAGCAGGAGATAGTAGATGAATGGTGGCCTGCAAATATCTATGTCCTAGTCCCCACAACCTGTGAATGTGTTACCTTCCACAGCAAAACGGACTTTGAAGTTGCAGTTAATGATTGTCCAGATGGGTCCAATGTAACCACAAGGATCCTTATAATAGGGAGGGAAGAAGGTCAGAGTCAGAAACAGAAGATGGAAGGATGGAAGCAGAGAGAAGATGCTTGGCTGCGGCTTTGAAGATGGAAGAAGGGGCCATGAACCAAGAAATCCAGGGCACCTCTAGAAACTGGAAAAGACAAGGAAACAAATTCTCCCCTGGAGCCTTCAGGAGGAACTCAAGCCTGTTGATGCCTTGATTTTAGTCCAGTGAAACCAAATTTGGATTTCTGACCCCCGGCAATGTCAGATAAAACATTTGTGTTGTTTTAAGCCACTGAGTTAATGGTAATTTGTTGCAGCTGCAATAGAAAACATACACACAGTTAAGGGAAGGTGAATGATGGAGGAGGGTCAGCAGTGGTCTCTCAGAGATGGTGATCTTTCAGCAGAAGGAGGGAGCCATCTGGTTGGCTGGCTGGAAAAGCATTCCAGCGAGAGGAAGCAGCAAGTCAAATGCCCTGAGAAGGGACTAGTCTCAGTGTGTCCGAGGACTAGTATGGAGGCTTGTGTGAGTGAGCAAGGTGGAGGGTATGAGTAAGTGACCTCAGAAAGGTAACCAGAGCCCAGATTATGTAGGGCCTTGTGCACTTGCCAAGAATTTTGAGTTTGTTCCAAGAGTGATGGGAGATCAGAAGAAGGTTGTGAGCAGGAAATGATATGATTTTGTTACTTTTAAAAAGGAGCAATGTGATTGCCAGGTGGAAAATAGACTCTGAGCTGGAGGAGGCAGTATAGGCAAAAGGGAAAGCAAAGAGCTGGGAGGTTGTTGATGTTGTCCAGGTGAGAGGTATAGAGGCACAGACTGGGAAAGCAATAGGCTGAAAGGAGTGTCTTTTGCAGATGGAATTGACAAGATCTGCCAGCGGATTGGATGTGAGGCCTGAGACAATAAGAAATAAGAATGACATCAAGGATTTTGATGAACCTATTTGCTGAGATTTGGAAAGTTCTGGGAAGGATAGATTTATAATGGAAAATCGTAGGTTTGGTTTTAGATATGTTTCCAATGGTTATTGGACAGCCAAGTGGTGATGTCAGGTAGGCAGTTGGACATAGAGCCTCAAGTTCAGGGGAATGATTAGAGCTGGTGACATCTCTCAAGGAGCCCTGAGGAGGATGGGAAGCCATGGTGCTGATGCCCGTGTGGCTAATCCTGAGGACAGAGACCATGGGCACTGCAACCTTCAGAGCCCTGGGAGGGGACAGCTCATCAAGGGGAAAGACCAGAACACAGCCATTACTTTCATCCTCAACAAACATAAAGCCAGTGTTTCTGACTCTGACCTACTGAAGCAGGAGAAAGGGCAACTTGTAAAGGTCCTAAGAAGTAGCCACTGCCTTGGCCTATTTGCCCTGGCTCTCAGCTTTGAAAATGCCAGTGAGCTCTGTGTTGAGGGTCCAACAGCTGTGAATACAAGATGCTGACTCCAGAGCAGCAACTCCTTCCGCAAGGGCACCAGCCTCCCCAGGAGTGACTGCTGGGCTGAGCCACCTGAAGCCTGCGTGGGTTCAGCAGCAGCTGCACTTCTGCTCCAAGAAACAGCTCTCTGCCATCAGATCAAACAGCGGCTCTTCCCTGCTTCGCTTGGAAGCTTGGGGATTTGTTTTCAGAGCATTAAGCGGTGAGAGTCCCAGCTTAACTGGCACACAGGCGCTTCGGCTCTGAAAGGGATTTGGCTAGGCCTCCAGTCTCCCTCCCTGGTTGTTTGAAATCCAAGTTTGAGCAGAGAACCTTGAGACACTCCTGCTGCCATGCGCTCTTCTGTCTGGCTTTGCGGTGTGAGCAGGACAAGAGAATGAGAGGAGCTTGCGTAGCTGAAGTCACTGGTTCGGCACCAGCACCCTGGAGCTGTATCCACGAGTCTTCAAACTCAGTTTGCTCTTTACCTCCCTCACCCATCACGTTTTCTTGATACAATTATTCTGACTTTCTAAAAAGGCTGCGGACTGACCTCCCACGATGCTCCTCTTCCAGAGAACTCCGTTTCTCTGTTTCATTGTCACAATTTGTCAGCTCCCTGTGAATACACTGCTTTCAGCAGTGATTCTCCGGCCTAGCTGAACATTGGAATCACCTGGAGGGCTTTAAAAACTCCTGAAGTCTGGGTCCCATCCCCAGAGATTCCAATTTAATTGTCTTCAAGTGTAGCCTGGGCCTCTGGATTTTTTTTTTCAACTCCCCAGGGGTAACTCCAACGTGCAGCCACAGTTGAGAACCGATGCCTCCAGACTCTGTGCTAACAAATTATCAGCTAATTTCATGAATCTCTACTATCAGAAGAAAGGGAAGGATAAACCCACCCCCCAGGGCTCTCTCCATTTGCAGGTAACACTACACTGTAGCAACAGCCTTCCAGAGAACAAGCCTGGCTGCTTGTAATCTCCCTCCAGAGAGTGCCAGATCCAGGCAAAGACGAGTTTGCAAAGGAGAAATCTTCCGGGGAAATTAGGACCCTCAACACTGACAGCACAAAGTCACCTTTTATTCATTAAGGTGTTTTTTTTTTCCTATTCCAGTATAGTTATCATCCAATATATTAGTTTCAGGAGGACAATATAACGATTCAACAATTCTAAACATTACTCAGTGCTCATTATGATAAGGCACCTTCTGTTTGTCAGGTGAGAATCTGTGAATGTAAACCAGAGACTTTGGCTTCCTCTCGGGGCTTTTGGGAAATGAGCTCTCTCTACCAGGTGCATAAGATCAGCTAACTACCGGGGGTGTGCCAGCACGGTTATATAGCATGGCCTCTGCCTTCTGAGGGAGCCCACTGGGAAGCAGGTGGGGAAACGAGAAGCCCTTGCCACTCAAAGTGTGTCCCGAGGACCATTGGCATGGGCGTCGCCGTCATCCCGGGCTTCTTAGCAATACAGCCTTTTGGATCTCCTCTCAGACCTCAACAGTAAGAAACTGCATTTTAACAAGATGCCCAGGGGGTAAGTTTGAGAAGGGAGGGCGTATAGAACTGTGGGAAACTCAGTGCACTAAATCCTACTGAACAGGGAGGGCTAGGCGGAGGGAGCCACTTCTTCGTCTGCCAGCATGGGGGACCTTTGGTAGTGAGCGGCAGCGACCCGAAGCCGGCGGCCCAAGATGCCGGACTAGGTCCGGGCGGCCCCGCCTGCCTGCCCCGCCTCCCTCCTGGGTCTCTGCCCTGCGCGCGGTTGCTGTGGCAGCGCCGGACGCAGATCGAGCCGAGGCTGCCGCGGCCTCCACCTCCGCCTCCAAAGGCCTCCCCAGACCCCAGGGTGCCGCTCAGCTAGCGTCTCCGCCATGCCTCGGGGGAGGCGCGGCGGCCGGGTGAGCGCCCTGGAGGGCGGCCCGGAGGAGGAAGCGCCCCCGGCGGCGGCCGCGGTGCCCTCGGCGCTGTGGGCGTCCCAGCTGCAGCCGGAGGCGGCGGCCGGGCAGGTCCTGCTGCGTGGCATCTTCGAGATCGGGAGGAGCAGCTGTGACGTGGTGCTGAGCGAGCGGGCCCTCAGGTGGCGGCCCATCCAACCCGAGCGCCCCGCGGGTGAGTGTCCCGGCACCTTAACCTCCAGCCTCGCCTCCTCCCTGCAACTTCGCCCGCGCCTCCTCTCCGCCCTCCCCAGGCTCCTCCCCCCCCCCCCCCCCCCCGCGTCGCGAAGCCCCCGCCCGCTCCTTCCGAACTGGGGAGAGCAGCCTAGTCTCCTCGCGGCCCCGGGGGCCTCAGGCTACCCGCCCCGCCCGCCTGGCTCCCCGCCTCTGGGTGCATTCCCTGGAGCAAAGTCACGGCTAGCTTCTGCTCTAGGAGGCCGAAAAAAGAATTGAGCCCCAAAGGGCCGGTGTTTTCCAAACTGCGGGAAGGTCCTCTCCTTCGCTCCAAACTGGAGTTTGAATCCATCAACCTCTGCCCGTCCCCTGAAAGTATAACCACTTTACAGAGTACATCTACACGTGGGTTCTGAATCGAACTCTCACTTTGTTGACTTCCGAAACTTTAATCCCCTTTTGGGCTCTCTGGACTTCTCCATCCCTCACATTCCTTGCCTTGTCTAGGATCAAGCCCTCTACCTACGTAGAAACCCTTGATTTTTTTTTTTTTTTTTTTTTTAAGTGTTGACTTTTAAGTCCTCATGCTGCTTATCGCACTCGCCTTTTATTGACTTGACTTCAGTTATTTGGAAATGTTACAGTGCTGTATTTACAACAACTATTTCAAGTCTTCGTCGAGAGAAAATTGCTCAAAAAACCTTCGGATGTGACACTGTCTCTCCTGGCTAAATACAAACTTAAGAAATTATTTTTAAAACATTGCCTTCCGTTGCAAAACCAGGCGCCCTGTACTACTTCTAGTAAAGTATAGAAACATGCCACTGTTCTAAAGTTTCCCGTGCAAAAAAAGCTTACAAATGCACTGAGTAGGCTTAGCTAAAATTACCTTCTACCTTAATTAAAATGTTTTTAGGTGTCATGAAAACCAAGGTAGAGTGTTTTATTGAATCTCTGAGTTAAAACCGAGGGATATGGATGTAGAATTATTCCGTGAAGTTTTTAAGTCCGTTTGAATTTGGGAGATCTAGAAGTTTCTAAGTTATATGAAGTTTAGGTGAGCCTACAAGAGCCAGCTTAACCTACAATGAAGGTGAAATACTACAGAATTTAAAACGAGACCTTGCTCAGTGAGAGCTCCTATAAATAAGTGTTGCGGTACTGGGACACAAAAAGGCAAATAATGACACGGAAAAAAAAATGCTGTTGTAAATTAAGTGGTGATGGAGGAAAAGCAGGCTTGCTCTGTGTTCATGGAAGTAGAATTTAAAAACTATACAGGTTGAAAGTTTTGATTGTTTTTTTTTAAACTTTGCTTGAAACCCCTTACTTTTCTTTCACCTAGGTGTATTTTTTTCTTAATGAAGGCCTAGTGTGCAAACTTCTTCAGGCCTTTAAAATTGGAAATACAGAATCCTAGCACCTTAGTAAGAACCTGTATTTATAAACAGATGTTTTACCTAGTAAAAGGAGTGGGGGAAAGAAAAGGGAGTAAGAGGTATACTTAAATGAAATGATCTCTGATGTAGAATTAGTTTAGATATGAATGCTGAAAGACCAATGAGATTGTCCAGATAATAGAGGATAAGTTGTGTCAAGGTTACCATGCTTGGGAGGACAGGGTATAGGAGGATGTAGTAGGGGAGACCATGGGTGTATTGGCCCCAGGCCGTGACTGGAGGCTCCAGGAAGGGTGGGGGTGGAGTGTGGGATCCACCGGGCTTTATTAGATCATACATAGGAAATATTTGCAACACCACTCAGTTTTTGAATCTGAGTAACTTAGTTGCTGCTTTTAAAAGTAGACTTCGTTTTTTAGAGCAGTTTTAGGTTCACTGCAACATTGAGCAAAAGGTACAGAGATCTCCCATATGTTCTCTGCCCCCTACACATGCACGGCCTCCTCCATTATCCACATTCCTCATCAGAGTGGTACATTTGTTACGATTCATGAACCTACGTGAACACCTCATCACCCGCGTCCATAGTTGATGTTACCGTTCGCTCTTGGTGTCTTACATTCTGTGGGTTTTGACAAACTTGTAATGATGTGTGTCTTGGGGTTCCCCAGGGAAACAGAAGCTTGGCTGTATGTTTGAGGAGATCTACCATGGGGTTACGGAGGCTGAGCTCTACCACTGTATGCCATTTGCAAACTGGAGAACCAGGAAAGTCAGTGGTATAATTCAGACCAAATCTGAAGGTCTGAGAAGCAGGAGAGCTGATGGTTTAACTGTCAGACTGGATCTAGATGGGGAAAAGGAAAGCTGTTCGGAACCTGTTTTGTTTGCTGTCAGTACCTGGAAGAGTACCTGACACGAAAACCATTGTTGAATGAATTTGTTAACTGGCCTCGTGAACCTTACTTTTGCCTACTGCGTTGTACTACTGACTACACAGCTACTTGTGACTTTTCATCACCTGCAAGAGTATCCTCTCCCCTTTTGTTAAGGTATTGGAATTCTTTTCTATAAAAACTTTCTTAAGCTAATGTTGGCCTACTTCTCCACTGTGGGTATCCTGGCCAGAAGGTTCCATCGTGCTAAGCTGCAAGGTGGTAAGCACTGACCTGGACATAGATTGACCAGGATGCCACCACTATGATACAAAATGTGTACACAAAAGGGCATCATCTGTTCAGAAAATGTTAACCACAAACTGCTTAATGATCTTTCTATTGGAATCTTAAAATTTGACCATTTGTGAAATCACGAGTTTATGCACGTGAGTATAAAGTAATTACCGAGTTAGCTGTGACCTAGAAAGGAACAGAATCCAGAAGAAATAGAGGGATCAGGTGAGTTCTTTGAGGCTTCGTGAGAAAAGGCAGGCAAGTCTGGGGCATGGAACCCAGACCAGGCAAAGCAGATCAAGGGTAGTACCACAGTGTGGGTAGCCCCCAACGGTCTCTGAAATTGGGGAATAAGGTGTCAAAAATTAAGGGCGCACAGAAAGGGGACATGGGCAGATGTATTAGACAATTTTGCATATTTTACAGCGTAGCCCTTCACTTGTGCTGTTACTGGATCAAATACATTCCGAGTTCAATATTTTCAAAAATATCACAGATTGCCTGTTGGCATTGTTCTAAATCTCAGCCAAGGACAAATTTCTAGGCATGTTTGCTTAGCAAGTAGTAAGCTTCTATTTGAAATGTTAGATGGAAGCAGAAGGTAGAAGCATTTTTGTGCATCCCCAAATCGGGATCTGCTTACTGTACTGTGTGACTGGGTAATAATGCTTTCCCATAAAGGAAAAGCTACGGGTGAGGAGAGTTCGTAATGGGTAGGATTACACTGTATTAAGCTCAAATTTTAGTACAGTTAAGAATGATCAATTTAGGAATTTCTGTGACACGAATGCCAAATGCCCACAAATGTGTCTGCCATTTCACAGTGGGAACTTCACCATTTACTAATGGATAGCACCTTGACATAGGAAAAACACGATGGGATCTTTTATAGGCTCCCTGCTCCAGCTGTCTGTACTCTCCTGTCTGTGATGTAGGAACATTTTCAGGAGTGGGCACCAAAGGATATGAGGTCTTGTCTGCAACTAACAGGACCATAACTGACTTTGGGCAAGTAATTTAATTCCACTTTTTCATCTGCAGAATGAGGCATTTATATTACAGTTGACTCTTGAACAACTTGGGTTGGAACTGTATAGGTCTACTTACACACGAGTTTTTCTTTCTTTCTTTCTTTTTTTTTTTTTTTTTGATGCAGTACAGCACTACAAATCTTTTAAGATTTTCTTGACTTTTTTGTAGCTTTATTGCAAGAATACAGTATACAATACATTTAGCATACAAAGTATGTCTTAACCATATCATGGATAAGGCTTCTGGTCAACAGTAGGCTATTAGTAAGTTTTGGGGGAGTCCAGAGGTAGACGTGGACTTTTGACTGTATGTGGGTCACCACCCCTAACCCTTGCATTGTTCAAGGATCAGCTGTATATAATCATTGAAAACCAACTCTCAAGTTGTGTTTTAGAGAAAATACCTATTTTTATAGACTTCAGATGTTAGGACATCGTAGGTAAGTCTCTGGTTTGAATGCTCAAGGGTCAACAGTGTGATGTGTGGGAGGAGGTGTTGTATTTTCCAGCAGGAGCTTCTCCACCCTAATGAACTTCTAATTAGAAGAAACATGGGAAATACGGGCCCCTTGCTCCCCTTCCCCAGCTTCAGCGCATAGTGATGAGAGGTGGAGGGTCATCTCAGCACAGGGCCTGCCTTGAGAGAGGAAGAAACCATTTTCTGATAGAAAATTATTGGTCAAGCTAGTCATCAGACTTTTTTTTTTTTTTTTTATGGGCAAAAGGACTAGTTTAGCTTCAATATCATTTCCTCTACCTTAAAAAAAATTGTTTTTTAATGTTTATTTCAGAGAGCAAGAGAGAGACAGCATGTGAGCAGGGGAGGGGCAGAGAGAGAGAGGGAGACACAGAATCTGAAGCAGGCTCTAGGCTCTGAGTGGTCAGCACAGAGCCCGACACGGGACTCAAACCCATGAACTGTGAGATCGTGACCTGAGCTGAAGTTGGATGCTTAGCCGACTGAGCCACCCAGGTGCCCCTCATTTCCTCTACCTTTTAATCAAAGTTCAGGGCAAGGATTTTACAGTACGTCCGGTTAGCATCTGAAAATTATGTTTTAAATATTAAAAACAAAGAGTTTCAAATCTTAGGGCTTAAAAATCTCTATTTTTCATGGACTTACTACTGCAGGTTACACAATTTCATGTTAGGTTTTTCCAAAGGGTTGTTTGTAACTCAGCTCTTAGCTGAGTTGAAGGAGAGCAGTAACCAGAAAATCTGAGAAAGCTGGGCTACAAATTAAGGTCTCTTTTGTGAGAGCTAAAATGATTTGCTTTATATTTGCTGGAAACTTACCAATGTGAAAGGTAGTGTGGGAAAATGTGAAAATGAGAAAATAATTTAAAAACAAGAGTAAATGGTTGTTTGGGACTTAGCAGGGCTGGGTACATTCTAAGTATTAATCTGCCTAAGCTGTTTGGGAACAGATGTACGTGAAACAGATCCCAGTCTTCTGTTGTGTACATCCAAAGTGAGACATCTGTCGGTGGACCTTGTGGTCAGAAATAATGGAAGCAGGGGTTAAACCCCAAAATGACCTGTTACGTGAATTATTGAAGGATTAATTACTCAGTAAAACCTGATGCTTTGATTCATCAGTGTACATGTTAAGAAAATACTTCTTTAAAAAAATTGACAATCTGTTCCTACACTGTCAAATTTGAAGGAATTTTTAAAAGATGGGTGTGAAAAATCAAGCTCACCCTGTAACTGCATGTACTGTTAATGAAGTTTTTAAATGGTTTGGAAGGTCTGTTAACCTATTATATAAATATTAGGTAGTTATATTGTATAAATATTAGCTTTTCATTAAAGTAAATTGGTCCACACAGAGAAACAAATGCAGAATGGATCTCTAAAGCATGACCGTGCAGTTAAAATTTCTGTGGTGATGGAATGTTCTGTATCTGAACTGTCCAGATTGCACCATCCATGTGTGGCTATTCTACCTGAAATGTGGCTAGTGTGACTGAATAACTGAATTTTTATTTAATTTTAATTTGATAGCTGCATATGGCTAGTGGTGATCACATTGGACACCCTGACTTTAATGCATGCAGAGTTGAAATCGTTTATTTCCTTTATTCCTAGGTATTGGTTTTAATCTTTATAGGAAGGCAAAATTTCAAATCTTAATGTACAATTGATATGGTTATACCACCTGAGCTACCTATTTAAGGATAAATCCACTTAATCCAGAAATGTCAAAGTGGCAAAGTCCTTTCACGTATTTTGTGAATACAAAAAATACTTTGTTTATTGCAAATCATTTGATAGTAAAGTTGAAGTCTTGTCTATAAAAATTGTTATTCCTCATAGTTATTATTTGAACTGAAATTCAGCAAACTAATATCTTTCTTACTATAAAAATAGTATGTACAAAATAACTGCCCTGGCCTGTGTACCCTGACCCCCGAGGAGTCTGCATATTGTTATTCCTTAACCATGTGGCACTATCTGAAGGCAAGTACTTTGAAAAACTTGATCTATTATTTCCCCCTTCTTTTTGCCCTCTCCTACATGGGATCTTTGGGGCTACAATTGGCACATAAATACCTTCCTAGGAGTGGGGAACAGTACATGTGCTGAAGCCAAGGGACTTAAAAATTGAGGGTCCAATGGCTGGATCAAGGTCAGTAAACCAGAGAGGTAAATCCAGATGGGATTGTCTGAAGTGGGAAGATCTGAAGTGACTTGCAGAAGTCTAAACGTAAAGCTAAAGAATCAAAGAGCCATGGCAGTACTTTGGGTACTCAGGATAGTATTGCCTCGACTAGGCATTTTTGTGCTCTCTGCAATTTGGGAGAACGGACCATCGTTGTTTAAAGACTAGGGATACAGCTGTTAAAGACTAGGGATACAGCTAGGGATCCCTGTTAAAGACTAGGGATAAATTGTTAAAGACTAGGGATACAGCTGGGTGGCTCAGTAGATTAAGTGTCTGACTTCAGCTCAGGTCATGATCTCCCGGTTTGTGAGTTTGAGCCCCGTGTCAGGCTTTGTGCTGACTGCTTGGAGCCTGCTTTGGATTCTGTGTCTCCCTGTCTCTCGGCCCCTCCCCTGCTTACGCTCTGTCTCTCTCTGTCTCTCCTGTAGGAATAGGAGATGTCTACTGGGGGCAAATGTCTGGGAAAGATAAAAGGTCGGGGGAGACAGATTGGGAGGGATGCCCTTGTGACTCTGAGACCTATAAAAGGAGGATAAGGCAGGCAGGGGCAGGGAGAACCTTGGCCCATGATGCATATCTGGTCAGGTCTCTGCTTACCTATGGTGAGATTTTGGGGGAAAAGACTGCCCATTAAAAGTCCTGCCTTGAGCATAAATAGCCAAACCTCAGCTGTGTTTGTCCTGGGAACAGTGTGACCTCAGCAACAAAGCTTAGGAGAAGCCTTGAAGGGACCAACAGCTGGAGGCTGGCTGTTAGCTAACTGCACTCTTTGCAGCAGAAAGGAAAGTTCTTCCTCAAAGGGACAGGACGGCAGCCTCAGTGACCAGTGAGGTTTACTGTCATCGTTATGAACTCAGGTATTCAAATGTATTAAATAGGCTTCAATTTGCAGAATGCCAGTTCTTACTGATTCTCAAGTTGTCCTAATTTCTGGCATTTTGGATGAACGGGAACCCCTCCAAGTTGACTTCTAAGTTTTTTTTGACATTCCCTTGGCTGTCTCTGATAGCTTTCTTGCTTTCTTGAATGGCAAGATATTCCAGGCTAATCTACATGTCATGCCCCAGACATAGCATCAACCTGATCATTAAAAGGAAGCTTAGTTCCTTTGAGTAGGGGTATTTAGAGACCACAATTTGAGCTCCAGTTGTGCTCATTGCTAATATTTTCCGTTTTCCAGTTTTTTCAGAAACAGCAAGGAAGTATGTATTTTTCTTCCAAAAAGAAAACACATCACGGAATTATGCTGATACTTCCAGTTTAAATTCAGGACTAAAAGGTGTTTACTTTGTCTCCTTTCTGCTCTCCTTAAAATCTTGATTTCTAAGTGCAACAGTATCATTGCCATCCATATCATTGCTCATTTGCTTTATCTTGTAACATGTGTAAATCACAGAATAACAACACCAATGCTACCATTAACAGTACAACTTCTGAAAGTCATTTAAGATCATTCTGTAATTTTTTATTGTTGTGTATAGAGTACATACCAGGGTATGTGCTGTGTGTAGTCAAATTACTGGGGTTTAAAAAAATGTTTTTAATGTTTTATTTATTTTTGAGAGATACAGAGTACAAGCAGGGGAGGGGCAGAGACAGAGGGAGACATGGAATGTGAAGCAGGCTCCAAGCTCTGAGCTGTCAGCATAGAGGCCAATGCAGGGCTCGAACCCACGAACTGTGAGATCTTGACCTGAGCCGAAGTTGGACGCTTAACCGACTGAGCCACCCAGGTGTTCCAAATTACTGTGTTTTAAAGACGCTTACAGTCCTCCCTATCTTTGATGTTCTATCCTCAACCCAGTATGCAGAATTGTCTATTTACATTTGTTTTTGATTTTTGGCATTACTTCTTTAAAATTCAATTTTATTTTGTAATTATATAAACTATTTATAGGGTTCCAGACTCAAACTTACTAAACAAACTATATTCTGGGAAATATAACTTTTTATCTGGGTCCTTTCTACCCTTTTCTTCCTTCCTATTACAGGTAAGCTTATTTGTCTTTTCAAATTTTGGGGTTGTTCTTTTGTAAATATAAGCAATCGTGTATATGTATATACTTATATGCATATGTATATATATTCTCCTTACCCGACTCCTACCCCACTTCCTTAAATGCATGGTAGCATACCATATTTTTTTTCCACCTTACTTTCTTTTTAAATTAACAGTATATCTGGCATATCACTCTAGGGTGAGAGTCTACGTTTCCTTTTATATCTGCACAAAAATCTATTGTGTACTATAGTTTATGGAAAGATTGGGGGGTTTCTAGCCTTTTATTGCTATGGAAAATAGTGGTGTAATGAAAAACCTTATGTGTCCATTTGATTTTTTTTTTCAATATATTTTCGGAATAGATTCCTAGAAGTGGGATTGTTGACTAAAAGAATAAATGCGTATGTAATTTTTATTCGATTTTATTTTTTAGAATTACGTTTTAGGTTCACAGCAAAGTTGAGTAGAACATGCAAAGATCTTCCATGCACTCCATGCCTGCCTGTATACCTTGCTCAGTATTTCCAAATTACCTCATAAGAATCATACTATTTTGCCTTTGTATCATTGTTGTATCAGGGCACCTGTTTCTGTGAAGTTTCTTCTAAAGAGTATATTGTGAAACTTCTAAAAAACCTATCTGATGAGAAAGGGTATCTCAGCATAGTTTTAATTTGTTTTTCTCATTAAATCATTCATACTTTTAGCTTCTTTCTTCCCCAGTTAGGGAGCACCTACTATGTGCTGAGTTTTCTGATAGGTTCCAGAGATGCTATAATCAATTCGACATAGTTTTTGCTTCCAAGTGTTCATAATCTGCAGGAAGATTTACCAGAAAAATTACTGATGGTCTATTTTATGTGCAATTGAGATATTATAGGGCATTATACACATACATGGAAATGTAACTAAAGGAGAAAATCATTTTGTTGGGAGGTGGAGGAAGAGGTCAGGTAAAGGTACAGAGGAATGTGAGGGTAAACTTGAATATGGGCCTTGAAGCATGGCTAGGGATTGGCAACACAAAAGAGTAAGGAAACCAATTCTAGGAAAATGATAACTTTTTTGGCAGGGGGAATATCAGGAGAGCATGCTTTGACCCATTTGGAAAATAAGACCATAGTCTGTGAAGAGAGTGTTAATGGAAGAGATGACAGTGCTTGGTGATAAGTCAGTGGTTTGTATAAGGCCCTGAATAACAGGCTAGGAAGTTGGTGTCTAAACCTAAGGGTTGAGTAAGGGGTAGCAAAATCTGAAGGTTTTTGTTCTTTTTTTTTTTTATAATTTTTTTTCAACATTTATTTATTTTTGGGACAGAGAGAGACAGAGCATGAACGGGGGAGGGGCAGAGAGAGAGGGAGACACAGAATCGGAAACAGGCTCCAGGCTCTGAGCCATCAGCCCAGAGCCCGACGCGGGGCTCGAACCCACGGACCGCGAGATCGTGACCTGGCTGAAGTCGGACGCTTAACCGACTGTGCCACCCAGGCGCCCCATGAAGGTTTTTGTTCTTTAAGTGAGTTTGGGTTTCGAGAAGACCATCATGGAACCAGGATGGATTTTAAATGGGCAGTACACTGGAGAGCCTATTTCAGTGACTAGTATACCAGAAGATCCAGGAATAGTGTGTATGTGGCAGGGAGAATGGAAATGTGAGGCTAAGTGAACGAATATTGTCAGAGAATTTGGAGGATGTGGAACTTGAGGGAAGGGGAGGAAACCATGGTGATGCCGAGATTTTTAACTTGAATGATGGAATGGATACTGAACACTGCTAAAATTCTCAGATCAGCAAAATGAGAAAGTATCTTACTTGACATGTATTGTACCATGCATCAACTATGCTGATGACTAGCAAAATGTCCAAACATAAAGGAAATTGAAAGCTTAAAATTGAATGCATAAGCTGGAGAAATGGCTCCTGAAGGGACTGTACGTTGAACTCTATCAAGCCTAAGGTCTGTGTTTTTCGTGAGCCTTGGGATGTCTCTTGTGTCCTGTTTCTTATTCGGTTGAGGCTACTTAAAATTTAAAGGTATTTTTGGAAAACATTGTTCATTAAATATTGGAAATAAGGTTATGATCTTTATGCAGCCATAATATTTAGGTATTACTGAAATGAAAAAAATGAACACATCAATTTTTATATGTAGAAAAGAACTTCTATATCATTTTAAACTCCGAAAAAATTCATTTCGTAAGATCAGTTTTTTGTCTAGTACAAATATTCTATGTTAGACTTTTAAGTGTACTGAATGTTACACATAATTCAAAGTACTTTCTATGTCCATCTGTGCAGGAGGAATAAGATCAATAAAACTGAACAACTGTTAGCGTATATTGGTTTCCTTATGTTTTAGCCATGTTTTCATGTATTGAAAGTGTAAAGGAAGACAGTGTATGTTTTGTTGTTGTTTTCATTCTATAGGTAGATGCTTATTATAGTTAAAATCTCAGATATAATGCATTTTTAAAATCCCATCCATAACCCAGTTACTTTAGATAATTTATTTAAATACTTAGGGTATACTAAAAAAATATAGATAGACTTTTGTCATGGGATTTGATCGATAATCTTATTTTAGAAGTAGAAATAAAGTTTTCTCTAAAAATCATATTTCCATTTCTTAGAATTAGCATTTTTCACATTTGGGGAAAAATATCTTGGTATTCTAGCTTTTGCATTAGAGACAAATCTATCATTTTCCAGGTTACTTGGATGTTTTACAGGACTAAGCCTACTCTGTCACAGGGCTTCATGCCATGGAAACATCTTATGGGTGAGCCTAATATTACTCCAATTTTCTTGATACTTGAACACTTTGTTAGGTGTATGCCAGATTCATTCTTCCATGCAGAAGCATTAGATGCAAACTATGTCATTGAAATTCTAAGAGCCTTTTCAAATGTAACTTTGCTACGGTATAACGTGAGTCCCAACAATTAGTGTAAAAAGTTATGCAATGCCTTTTGGCTTTGACTTTTGAAAGATCTTTAGTCTATAACAATTAGCATCGGTTGTGTGCATTGTATACTTTGGGGCGATAGGACTAGTTCCAAAGAAATACCATAGAAGGTCTCAGACTTCTGAGGTTGAGGTTGATAATACACTTAATAAATTATTTGCAGTTTTACATTACAATAGTGACCTAGCAGTTACCAATTGCTTAAATACAGTGTATAGGACACCAGGTTGAATGCATTGATTTTGAACTGAAGAATTCCTGTTCATGTCCCAGACTTATCAAGTATTATCATTAGGTTTGAAAATAAGAGCTGTCTTCACCATTATTCTTGGTAGCCTGAAGAAATCAGAAAACCCATCTTAGAGGCTCCTATAAAACCTTTAGGGTTCTTATTTGGTTAATATTCTGCCTTGATAAGAGTCTCAATAAAATCAGTTAAATGCGAACTCTGAAAATTCAACCTACTGTCTGTCATGTTCAGTTTACCATTAAACAATAGCATGCCGTGGATATAACACACTAATTTTATTTTTTCACCTTAATGAAAGCACTGGTCATTATTGCTGCCACTGATGCTCTTTTGTCTGCACATACTGTTGCAACATAATGTGTTGTGCATTTGATACGGATATTACCATATTGCCATAAGGAGCTGCTATTATTTTAGACACCAACTGATTCCATGATAGTGTCAGATTTCTTTAACATATGCTTATGTTTTTGTACAAATGACCTCAAGAAACATCTGCTAGTTTTGTGGTGGTATCTACTGTTTCTTTTTTAGAATTTGACCTGTCAGTCACTTTTTAATGTGACTATACAGTATTTCATTATAGTAGGCTGTCTGGTTTCTTATGCTGTTGATATTAATTAATAACATTCATGGCATAATTCAGAAAGAAACTGAAGTCGCCCATGCACGTTATTTTAAAAATATCTTTTCATGGTTGCTGTTTTAACTTTTTTGTCATTGATACTTTAAAATAGAAAAGAGCCCTTTTAGTGGATCCTTTAGCATCCAAAATTTTACGTCCAAAATTGCTTTCTAATGGTTCTGAAATTATTTTGAGTTTTATAAAAATGTGTACTAGTTGTGGCATATCATTAATTCATATCCTGTGCTCATTGCTAATCTTTCTTAGTATCTTTGATGGGTTTAGAAGGGCAGGCAAAGGAAAAGAAAATTTTCTATGACGTTGTGAAATCCTTGCTTTAAGATACTGGAAAAACTTGTAGAGAATATGAGCTATTGATTCTATTATAGGTGGGATCCCTTCTTTTACTTTGGTATGACCCTGACCAGAAAGCAAAGATCACACATTTCCATTATCTGGAATTTTCTTTTCTGCTTCCTCTTTGTTTATTCTACTTTTTTTCCCCAAGACCTAGCTATTGATTCAAAGAAAGCAATACGGCTGTATATTTATGGTACTTAAAGCATCCAAATGAAAGAACTGTCTCTGAATAGCAATATTGGTTCATGTTTTCCAGTGGAAAACATATAAACAGAATTTTTTTCAAATTCCCTTTATTTTATTAGATGACGCTGTGTATAAAAATTTCTTACCTAGACATTTTACACCAAATCTAAACCCAACAGAGTAAATATATATGAGGTAATAGTCTTAACCATAGTTGATGTCTATGTTCAAATAGTAACTAGAACAGCTTACTTTTATTTTCTCCTCTTTTCCATGCATCAGCTGTTGGACTCCTTTAGACTCTAAACATGTCCTCATTTACATCTCTGTGCTCATTCAGTCACCCTTGCTGCTTTTAGGCTCTCTTTGTCCCTTGGGTGACTTATGTCATTAGGACAACCTTCTGTCCCCTGTTTGCCATCCCTTGGCTGAAACTGAGTGGAGGTCCTTGCCAGTTACCTGAGGTGCTGGCCCTGCTGTGGCTCATCTTTGGCCTTGGTGATGTCTGTGTGCTTTTTATGCCAAAACTTGGTTCTGTGATGGGTGAAAGGGTTACTGAAAGCTTTACTTTCAGTGGTAATACCAAGCGAGGCTATGTTGAGTGCCTAAGCAGCTTTCTTTTAGGCCTGAAATAGGAGAGGCAGGGGCCTCAATGTCCCTTGAGAAAGAGGGATTTCCCTCAGCCTTCTGGGCCCAAGGCTCAACCATTTAAGTGAGCTAGTGGCCTGGACCCAAAGGGGAGTATAATTCCCCCAAATTATGGTTTAGTTTACCTCTGGGTAGGATGGGTATTGGACCATCTAAGTGAAGTCCCCAGTGACTTTTCTTGCCTCTTACAGAGCAGGCCATTTACTAGTTTCCGTGCCTCTGTCCCCCCTACCCTATGTGAGACATTGGAGGAACCACAGGGATAGGGGATGTTCATGGTTTTCAGATGTTGGGTATATCTGGAGTTGTATTTGAAGTAGAGAGACTATTTAGTGGTTTTACTTTACTTACTGTCTATGCTTTTTGTTATTAGTTTTTAGTGCAGCGAATTTTGTCTGTATGATCATGGTGGGGTGGAAGAGGGGAAGCAGAATTAAGCATATTTCCAAGAACATTTTATGGTGCCTGGTATGACATCATGAGCAGGTGGGCCCATAACTATTTACTTGATGCTCTTTTTAAGAAGTCCCATTATATCATGGGAAATGGAAAAATAGCAAAAACAATTTGATGCATTCTTTAGGAAATCTTGTATGCATGTTCACTAGAGAAACATGGGGTTTCTCCCTTGAAGGATAAAGCTTTGTTTTGTTTTTAATAAGACACACTCTTCATAATTAAAACAAAATCCCAGTGTTAAAGGATTACTGTCTTAAATAATTGGATTTCTTTCATTTGTTTCCCTGATCCCTATATATGAGAATAAATCTAATGGCGTCTTAGGGTAATACATATTTCTAGATTAAATAGTTCTCGTAACCACTGAATTTTATTAACACCTCTCAAGGTTTATGGATAATGTAGAAAATCATGTAAAAAATAGAAAATAATTTAAGGTGAGGAACTTATTTTATGTTTGGGAAGGGGGAAGATCCAGAAACTGGTTGAGAACAATAGCGGCTGTGGAAACACTTGTGAAAGATGATGTGTTGCTCTTTGCAATAAATTATTCAAATAAACTCCTTATTTGCATAACTTTCTTTAACCCTGCCCTTAAAATACCAAATTTAGTATTACATATTTCTTATTTCAGATGGTATTTTAATATCTGAAGATGGTTTAGCTTAAAAATGGTTAAGATTTCAAGTGATACAGGGGAAAAGCAAGATGTCCAGCAGTTGTAACTTGAGAAAAATTCACAGAAAAAGCTCTGTTCCCCTGCCTCTTCTCCTTTTTTGTCTGCATACTCCAGAGCCCTTTTCTAAGACTCTTAAATCATGTGGGAGCCTGGGGGAGGACAAACACTAGGATGAGTGGTGTAAGAAGGGGGAGTATTTTGCTTGCGGCAAAGTATTCCTCCATATGGGACTTTCTTAAAGCTGTCCCTTCAGCCCCTTAAATCCACATTTGAGCTCTGGGGAAGAGGCTGTGTTAGGGGCAGCAGAGGAGAGTGAAGTGTGAAGGCAGACGAAGGGTCATTTTTCTAGTTGATCATTTCTGGGCTCTGGTGGACCTTTTCAGACTGCCCTGTCTCTCCATTTAATTCTGGGTCAGTCTTGACCCCAGTTTCCCAGGCATAGCGGTGCTCCGCCCCCCTGGGTTTGGAAACTCAAAGAGGCACTGGTTCTAGTTCTGGTGGGAGCAAAAATATCAAGGACTTTGGAAAGATTTTCTATTTAATGCTATAGAGAGGCAACATGAGAGAGGAATGTAAATGATGCTTTCAAAGCTTACACACATTTCTCACTTAATTTCACCTGCCTTCTCTGGGCCAGATTGTATCACTTGCTATTTTGATGAATTCTCACCTAAAATAGTGTCTTCTCTGTGTAAGTCTGGTGTTCTAACTAATGATAAACGAGGCAAGTAAAGCTTTTAGAAGGAAAAAAGACATTTGATCAGTTTCTCTGTCATCTTTCGCTTGATATGGTGATAAGACAAAAGGTCACCAGCATGTGGCATTTTGTTATGGCAGCCCTGGCAGACCTATATCCTTCCTTAGGTTTTCATTTGTTCTTTCCATGCCCTCATGTGGCCTGCCTTCTGTGTGCACATGGGGAAAAAGAGAGCCTGGTTTCTTCCTCTTCTCATAAGGATACCTGTCCTGTCAGGTTAGGGTACCACCCTTATGACCTAAGTTAACCTTAATTACTCATTAAAAGCTCTGTCTTCAAATAGAGTCACATTGGGGGTTAGGGCTTCAACATCTGAATTTTGGAGTTGGGGGACACAATTCAGTCCATGACAGGTGGATTTACTCGTTTAGCTAAATCTTTTCCAACCCTGAAAGTCATTTTACCGCCTCTTCCAAATTCCTGTTAACAGTAAGAGGTATTTTTTTCTTTTTGAATTTTAATATAATGGTTAATGCATGGTTACTTTTACATTGTTTATAACACTAAGAAGTAGTAATTGTTAGGAGCATCAATCATATTAAAATGGTTTGGAAATATGGGTTATTTCTTTTAAAGTAGGTTTCCTCAACTCTAAATCTCTATGAAATTGGACAATCTAATCAGTCTAAATGCAGCCCAAATAGTAAGCTTTTGGTTCTATAATAGCAGCTCTTAAAAGATAGTGAAATACATTTGAGTACCACAGACAGAGTCAGGAGTTTGCTTGACCTACTAAACTTTTCTGAAAATGTGCTGAACTTATAACTTGAATTTTTGGTCTGTGATTACAAATGTTTGGTGAGAGAGGACGGTGTCTGATTTGTTTTTCTCCCATTAAGGGTTCATTTCAGATTTGGTACTGAAATCAATGTTCACCATCTCTATCTTTCTGGAACATCTTGCCAATAAATATCTTACATGTTGAAAAATTCTCAGGATTATCCAATGGTTAGGCAACCTTAAAAGGCTATGCAGAGAAGTGATTTGGATCATTATTGCCCTGCTTTCTTCAAGTTTGAACAATTCACTTTTGTGGTGTAATCAAAATACTGACCTACATTTGAAAGTGCAACACTGTCCTGTTATCTAAATCCACTGTGCTATTAAAGGGTGAAATAGAGAAAAGAGGTCACCAGCATTATTTTTTCTTCTGTCCTTGATTATAGGTTGCTTTTGTTGCTAATTGTTCGATGGTCTGCTTCTGACAGATAACTGAAGTAGAAAATTCAACTAAGATTTCTATATGAAATCATAATAAAGATAACTCATGATTATTAAATAATAAAAAATGATATAGCTGTATTAAAATCTAAGGACTGAAATGAGTTAATTCTATTTGGAAATATTTAAATTAGAAATAGCTTTTACTTTTGATAAATACTGCTTAAAAAAATTCTGTGTATTTAAGCTTTTAATACTTGAATCGTTCTCCCTAAGGTTGACATACAAGCGTGTCCCTTTGGTTTGGTAAGGCTCTGAACATGCAAAGCGACAGATGTTACACCCAGCATAATTATATGTATCCTGGAAACACATCTTTATAGAGTGGAATTGGTTCTTGGGAAAACAAAAATTTGGCAAACAAAGGGCATTAAATTGCTGATCTCAGCAGTAATTACCTGGGATAGATTATAATAATCTTGTGTAGGTGGTAACAGCATCCATGCATTGGAAAAATAATGTAATTCTAAAATACATTAAAAGGAAAATGAACTTGTGTAAACTTTAGCTCATCTATCCCTTTAAAGAGCAGAAAATGCCCTCAATTTTTTTTCTTTCTTTCTTTCTTTCTTTCTTTCTTTCTTTCTTTCTTTCTTTCTTTTTTTTAAATTATTACAGCTCTTTGGGAAAGATTTCCAGGATTCCAAATCCTAATAATACTGGTTTTTGACCATGTCTCTGTAAGGTTACTGCCCCTTTTTTTTAAATGCCCACTAAAAATAGACCATTTTAAATAAATAAATTGATCTCTAACCTTCCAGCACCCAAGTAACTCTGTGAAACGAATTAGGCACTGTAAGATCCATAGTTGGTTGTACCAATAACCATACTAACACAGTGGTTTCTGTAATTTTGGTGTCTTCATCCCAAGGGCATCTTAAAGCACCCACTCTCCCTTCCCCCCAATAGATAAAACAGTAGCAAACAGAGCTACTTAGGTCCTGTCATGGAAGATCTAGAATTGTGTGAAAGTCATTTGGAGAACCACTGTATCAAATGTTTCTTAAATATACAGCTATAGAGTTGTAGAGGTCCTTACAAAAACTTGAGAAGTTGATGGTGTTGGGTTTTGGTCTGAAACTTTTTAGTTTAGGTTTAATTTGGGAGAGAGGGAGTGGGGGAGGGACAGAGAGAGGAAAAGAGAGAGAATCTGAAGCAGGCTCCGCAGTGTCAGCAAAGATGCAGGGTTTGAACCCACGAACTGTGAGATCATGACCTAAGCAGAAATCAAGAGTGGGATGCTTAACCAACTGAGCCACCCAGGCACCCTGGTCTGAACCTTTTTTATTTAAAAAAAATTTTTTTTTTTCAACGTTTATTTATTTTTGGGACAGAGAGAGACAGAGCATGAACAGGGGAGGGGCAGAGAGAGAGGGAGACACAGAATTGGAAACAGGCTCCAGGCTCTGAGCCATCAGCCCAGAGCCTGATGCAGGGCTCGAACTCACGGACCATGAGATCGTGACCTGGCTGAAGTCGGACGCTTAACTGACTGTGCCACCCAGGCGCCCTGGTCTGAATCTTTTTTAAATAAGAATTTGTCAATAGTTGTGGTTTAAATACCAATTTAGCACCAAGATCATCTGAATGGAGAGTTGTTTACTTTTTTCCCCCCACAAAAAGATTTTGAACACAAATGAAACCTTAAAGGCAGACTTAGGAAATTCTGAAATAATTATGCTATGGATCTTGTGTATCTTAGGTGATGGACATGTATTTTGCTGTTACTGATGATCATTTAGATATGCTATCACCTAGTCTCAAATTTTTAGCAGATCCTTCACCTGTAAACTGTTGCTATGACATATTTTTCACATCTCTTGAGAAGCTGAAGTGGTGAATCGGGAAAATGGCACATTTCAGGGCTGGTTTGCCCTCATGTCTAGCGTTTCTCTCCAGACAGTGTGTGATTTTCCTCCTCAGCAGCACAGCCTGCGTGTTTCCATAACAAAATCCAGGATCCAAAGAAAAACCACAAGACGATAAAACCAGGTGATTGTGATCAAATTTCTGTTCCACAGAACATAATCATTAGTGCTTCTCAAAAACGCTGTTGTCCCATCCCGGGGGAGAATTGAGGAAGAACTTTGTGTTGTGAGTGGGGCACACAAGCCCTTTTAGGATGCATACAAACTGAGCCTGATACATTTCCCAAAGTATTTGGGGAAAATACTTGTGCCTGATGAGGATCAGAGTAATGAGAGCAATGTGAGTCAACTTCCAGTGATTTTTATTTTTTCCTGTTATTTGTAATATATCTCCCCCTTCTTTTCTTTTTTCTTTCTTTTTATTTTTTAGGGAGTGAGAGAGCACAAATCCATTATTTTCTATACTCTCAATTCCTACTTTTCTCCTTCTAACCTATTCCACAAGTGCCTTAGTAGACCCTTGACCAAGTAAAGTTTCCTAGTCTGCTTTAGGGAAGGCACTCAGGGTGACCCCTTCTAATAGGAGCTACTTAGTAAACTTGAAATAAGGCCTGAGAATTTTTGTATTTTAAGTGTAGGGTAGAGTCCTACTCAAATCATTCCTGCCTATTATCATCGGTCATACATGCTGTTTTTCTAGTTTATCTAATTCAGGCATTGGTGTGATGACTGCAAATGGTTTGTTGAATTATTTCAGGTAATAATAGCCAATACTTACATAGCACATTGGATGTGCCAGGAACGTTACCGGCATCTTATTAACTCCATGAATCCTGACAAAAATCCTCTGAGGGTAGGGGCTATTATCACTTGGATTTTCTAGATGAGAAAACAGAAGAGGAAAACTTTAACTTCTTTAAGGTCATACAGGTACTAATAGGCAGGGGAGGGGAGAGAGAATCCCAAGAACGCTCCATGCCATCTGTCACCAAGAGCCAGACATGACTTGAGTTGAGATCAAGAGTCCAATGCTTGACTGAGTCACCCAAGTGTGGTTCTTTACAAGTTTTCCTAGCTTCTAGAACAGAAGAAAAGAACATGAGCTTTAAAGTCCAGTCTTCGGTTTCAGTTAAGGCTCTGCCATTTTCATCTGTCATTGATGAGCCCCTTTGCCTCTCTGAGGATCTGTTTGGTCTCTAAAATCAAGAAACAGGGATGGCTATCTTTTTTTTAATTCTCACTGTAACCTGAAGATAATTTAGAGTCAAATGAGATGGAGTGTCTGATTGAGTGCCTAGCCATTTCTCTGTGTTTCTATGCCATGCTATTTACAGCAAGAACTGGCTGCTACTTTGCATGATGATGCAATCTTAATAGAATATATGTATAGTAAGGTAATTTGGCAAAGAGAGGAGTTTTATTGCTTAGTATTAACTTTATATCTACCGAGAACTTGGGGAATAGCTGAGCCTCTGAATACAATATTTTCCTCTCTTGTCTATCATTCTTAGCTGCCTCATAGTAGTTAATAAAGCACAGAACCATTTGGCATGGAGAACTAATTTCAGGCAATGTAAAAACTACCGGTTGAAATGTTTTTTTTTCCTGATTATATGCATACATTGTACTCCATGTAGAAATTTTCAACAAATGAAGAATATGTAAGGGAAAACATAAAAGCATGTTTCTCAGAGGGAGATTTAGTTCTCATTTTACCTTTTAATGCAGACTACTTTTTAAAGAGGCCTCTAGAGCACATGAATGAATCTGAATCTCTGTTGAAAAGGTACTTTAGATAGAAAACTAGAGTGACAAATAGAGAAACATATTGGATTGTTGTTTCTTAGAATCTCCAGTGGGTCCACTGTCCTTTTGTGAAGGAGTAATTTGGGAATAATCTGGTGAAGTTCCCCACGATGGTAAATTACCCAGTGTGCTTTTGTTCGCCAATATACTAAACTGCTACAGGGACAGAACCATATCTAATCATCCTTCAATCACTATTTAGTTCAGAAAACACCTGGCATATAGTAGCTACTCAGAATTTGAAACTCAATGGATTATATTATTTCCTGTCTCTAAAATTTATAAAGCAATATGATCTTGAAATAATCTTCATAATACTAGGAAAAGTGCTAGCTCAGAATGGTTCTGCAAAGGGAGAAACCCAGTTACTCTAATGTCACCATTCTCTGTTGAAAGTGAGGGAAAACAAAATGGCTACAGAGGCTTCCCTGTGCACCTGGTTTCGGCTAAAGGTCCTGATGTAAAGGGAGGGGCTCAATCTTGGAGCTCTACTGAAAATCCCAGGGTAGCCTCAGTTGTAGTCAGACCAGGCAGCTCAACTCTGCCTCCTTTCTTCTTCTGTTTCCTGTAAGGATTTCAGCTCTTAACGCTCAAGAGCTTTTTTCCTTTTTAATGTGGTTGTAACAAAGAGTATGAGAAAGTAGCTAGGGCTCCTTTATGAAATATTTTAGGGACTGTATTTACTTTAAGTTTATTGGAAGTGTTGATTCTCAGTAGGGTTGGTAAGTGGACAATGTGTCTGAGTGACTTGGCAACAGAATAGAAGACACACCCCCACACCCCTCTGTTAGAGCAACTCTGGAGCCGCGTTTGACAAGGCCTGTCTGTTGTCCTATATGGTTATACCTGTGGTGTCTTGTGGGCCACCATCTGAAGAGCTGTTGCTATTTCTCCTACTCCTTCCAGACCTGGTTTTTGTTCATGATACTGTAATGCTTTGGTTTTCTTTTGACTTTATATCACTATTCACTTCTACTTCTGAATTTTCATTTTTTTTCCTTTTATTCCTGTTTCCCATTTTGAACATTTAGAGACCCATCCAGAAAAGTAAAATAACAGGAAAGTTAAACACTAGTAAACTGAAATCTTTTTATTTTTATTTTTATTTATTTTTATTTTTATTTTATTTTTTTTTTAACTGAAATCTTTTAAAAAAAATTTTTAACATGTATTTATTTTTGAGAGACAGACTGAGCATGAGCAGGGGAGCGGCAGAGAGAGAGAGGGAGACACAGAATCAGAAGCAGGCTCCAGGCTCCGAGCTGTCAGCACAGAGCCTGACATGGGGCTCGAACTCACAAACCGTGAGATCATGACCTGAGCCAAAGTTGGCCGACTGAGCCACCCAAGCGCCCCTGAAATATTTTTTAAATTTTTTTAAGATTTTATTAAGTAATCTCTACACTAAATATGAGGCTCAAACTCACAACCCCAAGATCAACAAGAGTCACCTGCTCTTCCCACTGAGGCAAGTTCCCCTAAAATAAAATATTATAATAGTAACTTACCATACTATTGAGAGTGACTAAAGGATGGGTTCCTGGAGTAGTACTGTTACAATTTAAACTTTGTCACTTCCTGTGTGACTGTAGTACAGGTTATTTAAGCTTTCAGCTTGTCTCCCTCCCCACCTTTTGTAAAACAGGGCATAATAACAGTACCTAGTTTACAGTGCTGTGGGGTTTCAGTAATAAAATAAATGTAAACCTCTTGACACTAGCCTAGAGTGCAGTTTGTCTATTAATACTTATCAAACAGCTGTTAAAGTATTTTAGAGCTGAAAGAAACATTAAATTGAATATTTGTCATCTTCCTTACCAAAGGGTTAGTTCTTGCCTTTTTTATAAACCACTGTTTAACACCTAAAATAGTATCCAGCAAATAAAGACTGAATAAATATTTGCTGAATGAATAAATGAATCTATCCCAATCTCCTGATTTTAGGAATGAGCTATCAAGCTTAAAAGTTAAGGGAATAGCCTCAAGATTGGTGACCAAGCTAGAGCTCCAATTAAGGTCTCCTAAGTCCTACACCAGTGTCCTTTCTGGGAAGACGATGCCATTTTCTCAATATTTATTTTGTATGGTGAATTCATAGGAAGCTGCACAGTGGTATGAGGATGAACTTGATAATCACATGTGCTTGGAAATAAAAATCTAGCATTTTCATTAAATCATTGGTGCACTACTTATCTTAATTTGCACATCCTCATCTATAAAATGAGATAATTTCCACCTTACAGAGCTATTATGAGGATTAATTAAGATAATCCACATAGAGCACTTGGTCCCATTTCTTTGGCCCTTCCCACACACCCTGATTTATTAGTCTAGCTAGACTAATTATACATTCACTGTCTCCACTTAGTTTCTCATTTTTTTTTCTTGAATCTTCTATGATCAGGCTTTTGACTCCTGTGAGTCTACAGCTCACTTGTCAAAGTCAGTACTCATCTGTCTTGACCTATGGACAGAGTTTTAAAATATCACAGTGCTCTTTCTCTACAATTTTTTCTTACCTTCTAGGACGTCACTCTCTTGATTCTCTCTTGTCCCCATTGGCCTGTTCCTTGTCAGTTTTCTTTCTTAGCTGTTCTCATTTTCCCATGTCTGTTCCCTGACCTTTTATTGTCTATTTTTCACTCGGTTCAGCCTCCTCTAGTTTGTGGCTTCTAATACTATCTAAATGCTGATGACTTTCAAATTTCTATCTTTAGTCCAGACATCATCTCAGAACTCCAGATTTATAAACCTCACTGCCTACTTAGACATACTTAAAAGTCCACTAGATTTCTCAACCTTAGCATATTCTAAAATAAACCCCATATTCCCTCCTACAGCCTACAACTACACCCTTCTATGGATCTTCCCATCTCAGTATGTGAAGATTTCATCTTTGTAGTTACCCAAGCCAAAAACACTTGGAAACGTGCTAGAAATGGAAATGTTCTACTCCTTATCTCTCTACATCCAGTCCATCAACAAATCTTGTGGCCTCTTCCTCTGAAATATATCCAAAATTGAGCAGCATCACTGCCATGTTAGTAAGAGATATCGTTTCTCACCTGGAATATTGGGTTACTTACTGTTCCCTTTGCCCAGAAACATTTGGAACCAGCTAGATCTTAAAATTGAGATGTTTACTAATTTTAGAAAGCTAATATAGGGCATATATGTGTATGTAACACCCAAAATGAGCCTCAGGTAGCATCCCATAATTGAATATTAATATTTCTGAATGAAACATGAGGAGCATCCATGCTAAGTGGGGTAAAGACTTAAAATGCCATTGTCAGTTTGGGTCCAGTTTTGCTACAAAATGAGGTCAGCTCAGGCTTTGCTCCCAAATGATTTAAGAAAAAATGTACAAGTTTCAGAGCTTTGGGAATTTTGGAATTGCAGATGAGAGATTCTCAACTTGTATTTACATGACTTGTTGCCATATATTTTTTTTCCCCAATCTTTATTCAGTGATTATTGGGTAGCCAGGGAAGATCTCTAAGATTCTCTTTGTAGAACAAATCTGACATGTGGAAAGTATCTAGTTAACAATTATTGAAAGAAGGAATAAAGCTGAAATGATTTTTCACTTAAATATGTGTTATTTAGAATAATGTATGACCAGTTTAAGAATAACCATTGTTGAAAACAAAATACTATTTGATTAGTGATAGTTCAAATACATATTAGATTTTTTTAAGGTTTTATTGTATTATTACTATCTATATTTTTTTGGGGGGAGGGGGGAGAGAGAGAGAGAGAGAGAGAGAGAGAGAGAGAGAGAGAGAATGAGCCAGGGAGGGGCAGAGAGAAAGGGGGATACAGAATCCGAAGAAGGCTCCAGGCTCTGAGCTGTCAGCACAGAACCCAATGTGGGGCTCAAACCCACGAACTGCAAGATCATGACCTGAGCCAAAGTCAGACGCTTAACCGACTGAGCCACCCAGGCGCCCCTCAAATACATATTAGTATTTAGAATATCAGACACTGTTAATGGATGAGTCATCTGCTGATATAAAACCCATTATCTACTCTAGTGCCAGGTAGCCTAATCGGTTCGACCCTGTTTCTTGATCTGTTATTGATTTGTCATGTAACTTTAAATCGCTTTTTAGTATAACTCGATCCTTTTCTGATCACCCTGTGTCTTGGAGCATTTCAAGCAATTGATCAAGGATAGTGCCACTATTTTAATCTAATTAAAATTAAACATTTTAATACTCATCCATTCTTAAGTATCCCTTATAAAGTTGAAAATAAGTGAATAACTTTTATTAAAATCACCTGCAATTTTAATATTTGTTATATACCTTACATAAAGGAAATTATTTTTCTCTACAGAAAATGTAACAAAGTGCTATATTATTATCTGTCTTAGTTTTGGCTGAATATCCATAGAAGAAAGTCAGGTATGAGTGGAATCATTGTAGTACCACTTTTCCCAGTGGCGCTCAAGCAGGAAAGATATTGCATACATTTAGAAATGAATCATTTTTCTCTTCTTTTGTGCTCTTAGACCATAATTTTATTTAAATTGTGAATCTGTTTTTGAAGGATACATAATTTTTTAACATTTATATTCAATCAGATTTGTAATCTGTATGACTTTTTCAGAGCATTGGAAAGATTGAATTTAAGAAAATGAGAAAATGGAAATGTTATTGGAGTTTTACTGTATTTTAAAAAGTTGGCCCCTGATCTACAGACTGAAATCATTCTTCAATTATGAATTTTTATTGCTTTTTCTCTCACAGACTAGATACAGCAGCTGTGATTTTATTTTTTTAATTCACATTATGGAGAGAGCTTTCTTTGGGTTCTATGGAGAGGATTTTATTTCTTACTGAAGTTGTGTAAGAAAATGCTATTTTAAATACAAGCAGTAATTTACTTGCAGCCTTAAACTTAGCAAACATGCCTTTAGATAGTATTTTTGAAGATCTGTGTCTGACCACAATGGCTTATATTCAACAGTGCTATTAAATGAAATAAACATGGATGCCTCTCCTGCCACAGAGGCACAGGTGGACATCTTGGTAGCAAGCCTCATGCAGTGTGACACATGGCGCAACCCAACATGGGGGCAGAGAGCATGCAGCTTGAGCTAGGAGTCATTTTCTGCATACTTTGTTGCAAATTTGTGTTTTTCTATGGGACAGCCATTATTCAAAACATTTACATAATATGGTGTTTTTTAAATTAATTATTATTGTTATTAAATGTTTGTTATTTCTTAAAACAGATCCTGGCTAGCATAATCTATTCGGGAGCCAAAGTTCCTGCACCCCGCCCCTCGCTATCTATATAAATGATATTTTTGACTCTGTCCTTTATAATGTTGGCACCCTGTGCATATTAGATGTAATCAGGGCTGAAAGGAAACTTGAATCCATCTGGAAGCAATAAACTTTTCTAAAAGACTGCACAGTGTTATTTAATCCTGTGACTTCTTACTGTGAGTGAAATTAAGGTTTGATGCAGTTGTGTCACATCGTATTGATATCAAATTTATCTTTCTAAAAAAAACCTGACAGTAGTATTACAGCACAGAGGAGATGGCTTGCTGTAATCCCATAAGCTATTTTGCTTTGATTACATGTTATATAGTGTAGCTAAATATATCCTTTATCTAGAGTATTTAAGTTTTCTTTAAAATTTTTACACTATCAGGTAACAATTTCTTACTTTTACCCTTAATTTTGTCTTTCTGTCATCATCCTAACCATATGGTAGAAAATATATTATGATGAAATGCATGGAGAAGAAATTCTTACAAAACTCCTTTTCAGTAAGAACACCTTTGCATTAAATACCATATATGTAGGACACCGAGGTCAAATATTGAGCTTATTTTCATATAGGACTCTGAATTAATTTAAAATTTTTCAGAAAAAAATTAACTTCCAATTTTTACTCCAAAATAGCTTTGTTTTCTTTTTTTACTTCAAGTATAGGTAGAGGATCATATTTTGTGTGAATAGTAGCCTAAATGGTATTAACTGACCAGCATAATTTATAGAGTGTGTGTGTGTGTGTGTGTGTGTGTGTGTGTGTGTGTGTGTATGTATGTGTATGTCTGTTTACTAACACTTACATTTGTTCTTTACATTTTGCCTAAATCCAACTGAAAGTAAATGAGGAAGTTAGGAAACTTGGCTACATTTCATAAGTAATTTCATTGTAATTTTTTTCTTAGTGAATCAATTCTCGCTGGGTTTACTTAGCCAGTTTTTGAATGCCGAAAACAAAACAGAATCCAAACATGTTTGTCAATTATATGCTTTTAATGGTGGAAATGAAATAAGGGCCATATCCCCCATGTGCCTAGCATATTAAAAATAAACATGAACTTTGTCTTGAATGTAAAATTAGATTTTTTCAATAAAACCATGATAGGCTATATTAAAATTGTGCATTACTTTCTTTGTCTCCACTAAGTCTAGGTCTGCAAATCCTCCTCAAATGAATAAATATTTACAAATATTTTTAGAAAATCTCAAATTATGTCCATTTGTTTATTTACATGTAATTGGCATGTAGCATATAAATTTCAGGTGTAGGACATAATGATTGGATATTTGTATATATTCTGAAATGATCACCACAGTAAGCTGACATCCATCTCCATACATAGTTACAAATTGTCTTCAGTGATGAGAACTTGCAAGATCTACTCTCAGCAACTTTCAAGTATGCAGTACAGTAATGCATAGACACCATGCTGTACGTTAGGTCCCCAACACTTATTTATTTTGTAACTGGGAGTTTGTAACTTTTGACTACCTCCACCCATTTTGCCCACCCCCCACCTCTGGTAATGATCAGTCTGTTCCTTGTTATCTCTGAGCTCAGTTTTTCTATGTTTGTTTGTTTTTGTTTGTTAAATTCCACATATAAGCGAGACTATGTGGTATTTCTTTTTTTTTTTTTTTTTTTTTTTTACATTTCTCTTCATAGTACAGTGCCCCAAGGTCCATCCATGTTACAATGGCAAGATTTCTTCTTCTTAAGGTTGAACAATATTCCACTGTGTGTGTGTGTGTGTGTGTATCACATTTTCTTTATATTCATCCACTGACGGACATTTAGGTTATTTCCATATCGTGGCTATTGTAAATGTGTACATTTTAAGTTTGCTTTTGTATGTTCAGTATATGTAGCTTCTGACAGTTTCTCTCCCTTCCTCCCCCACGCACAGTGATTCCTTCACTGCAAGAGGGCCAACTCTGGCCCCAGGAAGATATACTGATAGTGAGTTCAGATGTCCTGGAGGCTGATTAGGTGAATCTCTTCCAGTCTGTTTCTGGACAGTCAGGACTGTGGCACTCTGTTCCTGCACTGTCTTGGCTCCTCAGATGAAATTCTTACTTTCTGGTACTAGGACCAGTCCCTTCATCAAGGAAAAGTTACTGCTTTGTCTCTTCCTACTCCCTTCCAACAACACAGGGCTGCATGTGCTTAGTTCAGTAGTCCTGGACTTTGAGTAGTTATTCTCAATATTTTCTTGTTATCTTGGGAGCAAATAATTACTGTCTTCAGGGTAAACCTGAATGGAATTGGTAATAAAAGTGGGTTTCTTAGTGTCTCTCAGTAGCAAAACCCATCAGATTATCTGGAGGGCTGTGTGATCTCTTTGTTGGGACTACCGTGAGGTAATGGGGGATCTGACTTGCACAGTAGGGCATTGGTGGCTAGTAATGGCAGAGGTGAAAACAAAGTTGGTGTGACAATCTTTGAGGTCCTCAGAAGGAAAAAGCCTTTACCTGACAGAAAGCCCAGACCAGGCTATGTTAGACACTGGCGCTAGAGATCCTCACTCTGGCTTAGATACATATAGTCCTGTTCCCACAGCCCAGCGAGTTCCAGGTCGTGAAAGATGAACTCCTTAACCTTTGTTCTCATAGAGACAGTGATCCATGGAGATTGTTAAATTTGTATTAGCATTTTAATATACACACAAAAGTGCCTGAAATATAGCAGGTGTTCAAATATATTGAAATAGTAAACTTTTGGGCTTACCCTAAAGAGTTACAGTCTCATCTTTAGCTAACCCCTTCCCCATTTTGACCCATCAGTTAGTATGGTAAAAATATATAACTTAAGTTCTTAAAAGGCTTTGAAGGACCTTTGTGCTTTTGCCCTCTGGTGAGTTAGGAACTTCTGATATGTGATTGAATCTCAACTGTGTACTGGGCCATAGGAGCTCAGAAGGACTGGGAAATGAAGAATGTCTCTTAATGTGCTTTGACAGATGGTTAATGTTTGAAAATGGAGTCAAGAAGGCCTTTCATTTCCTGGGAAATAAAGGAGCAAAGGTTCAGAGGTCAAAATTCATACAGTGTGATTGAGATATCATCTGACTGATGGTAAAGACTGTCAATAACAAACTTCTATTGGAAGCCAAGCCTATGTCTGAAGCATAGCGCAAGGTACTGGGATACAGAGATTAGAGACCAGGAGGACGATGAAGATATTGTTAAAGTGAATTGCTGAGAGACTAGAGAAAGGAAGACCAATTGCCGTACTTCAGAGGTTCAAGGGGTATCTGCACAAAGGCCGTCTGGTGTGATGTATGTAAACTGTACATCATGGTATGCATACCTGAACTGATAATGCTTGCCAAATGACTAGAGTATAAGGTTAAGATGAATCAAGGCCATATTTTCTATTGGTGCCATTATCAGACACTTTCCCTTTTTATTTATTTTTTTTACATTTTATTTATTTTTGATAGCACGAGTCAGGGAGGGGCAGAGGGAGACAGAGACACAGAATCTGAAGCAGGCTCCAGGCTCCGAGCTGTCAGCACAGAGCCTGAAGTGGGGCTCGAACTCACAAACCACGAGATCATGACCTGAGCCGAAGTTGGACGCTTAACTGACTGAGCCACCCAGGTGCCCCAGACACTTTCCATTTTTAAATGCTTTTCGTGAGGAATTGAAATGGAAGTGAGCATATAAAATGCAGGCAGAGGCAAATATCTAAGTAGATCATCAAGTCAAGGATAAATTGTCCCAAAGGAAGTAGCACATTAGTGCTCTTGCTGAAGTGAAAATGACAAAACCCAATCACATTGCATGATCAGGCCTGCTATAGAATGTGAATTTTGCTAGGTTTCAGATGTAATAGGGACTCATGGCAGAATCTAAAAATAACCTAGTATCATCGTATTTGATTTAAGGTGGTTAAAGATGAAATGCATGAATCATGCCATCTCTAGGCTGCATTTTCTTAAGGTTAGGCCTATGTTCACAACACTATAGTGCAGGGGCTCTTGAGCTTTTCAGTCCTGGGACCACTTTATAGTCTGAAATTATCAAAAACCACAAAGAGCTTTTGCTTATAAAAATTATACCCCTTGGTACTTCTGGTACTAGGACTTAGACATTTAAAATATTCATTAAATATAGTAGTAATAAATCCATTGCATTTAAGATAAAATATTTTTGTTAAAAACAATTATTTTCTAAAGTTAAAAAATGCCAGTTTATTATGCCACTTCATTATCTTACATTTTTTTCAAATGTCTTTAGTAGAAGACCTAGCTTTTTAAAATAGGATGCTTAATATAAGACAGCTGAGTTTTAAAAATTGTCTGCATCCAATCTATTGTGAATATGTTGTTTTGATTAAAGTATATAAGGAAAATCCATTTTCATATAGATGTATATTTGGAAGAGAAATATTTTAATCATGTTTTCAGATAATTGTGGCTATCCTTTGATATTACAAAAAAAACTCAAGTGCCAGTTAGGTAAGGCTAGTTATAATGTTGAATCTGAAAACACAGCAATGTAGTTATGTAGTCTATTTGAAAATCTACTGGTTTGTCTTGCACTTTGAATAAATCTCTTACTCGTGCATGATTTTATCACATCCTGCATTGCATATTTGGAAAATTTGATGTACTGAGTTAAATAGAGCTTCTAAATGTTGACACATTATAATACCCAATATTTAAAAAAAATATCAGCTACATTAATATGACCACCAGTCTCATGAGAAAATTTTTTAAGTATTGGGAAGCTGTCAAACTCATTGTGATGGATACAAGTTTTATAAAATTCTAATTTTTTATGCTAAAGCTTGAATTTTGTCATTGACAGTTTTAGTTGTTTTTCTTGAGCGACTGGCTCACTTTGCTCATTTTTCCAGGGAATGTTTGCCAAATACTCCTGTCTGAATACCATAGCTTGTCTGTCAGTGGATCTTTCAAGTAAAAATAGTCTTCCACAAAACCAGCTAGTTCAATTGCAACTTAAAAGTATGAGTGCTTTTCCTGGAGACAGTCATCACTTTCATTTGTAGCAGACATGCTTTATGCATAGTTTCCATTTCATCTCACATAATATTTAAAGAAAAATGTAGTCCAGGGTGGAAATTAAAAAAAAAAAAAATTAGATTGTTCCTACTTCATCAGGGGTAGTTAAGTGAAATGGACCTTTTAATTTCTAAACTGCAAGTTTGGAGTATGGTAAAGAATGCAACAATACTGGTAAAAGTGTCGCTGCCTTGATGCACACATCACCACTTTTGCACTTGAAACATCAGTGCCAATGCCAACGCGGTGTAAAGGCAAATAACATGTTTAGAATTATCCTAAAGATCAGTTTGACCACGTAAAACCTCTGAGACTCTACATTGAGAACTGCTGCTGGGTGTTTTAAGTATTTAAATGATTGACTTAATTTGTCAAGTTCTCCTGATTATCTGCTCTGTATAAAATAACAGTAAAAGTATAGTCTTACCGTCTATTAATAGAGATTTAGGGGGAAACTGATCTCTAAGAGCTCACTAAGATATTTAGAACATGAATAGGTTCTGACTCCAAAAAGTTTTAAAGCCGAAGATTGCCTATGATTGAAAGTTAACCTAAATTTTCAATTATACTGTTCTTTAACAATTTTATATGTTCATGATTAAAACATACTAAGTAACTTAAAACTTCTCACATCACTTAGCATCATAGGCATTAAATGTTGTTTGGAATAAGGAATTACATGTTGCCTATATGTCAAATCTGCAAACCAAAGACTGATACTTACATTTTTTTTGACTGGCTAGTTCATTTTGGACTTCTTGGAAAAATAACTAAATATCTCCAATTAGTCAAATTTTTAACTCGATCTAAGCTGTTTACACATGATAGAAGAAGTGGGGAAAAAAACAGGTAGAAAATGAACATTAATTTTCTATCTGATGTGATAAAAATATGACTTTTGGATATTGGATTGGCAGTTTCTCTACTTCTCTCTGTGAGAAGTTTAAAATTTCCTGTATAATTTTTTTTTACTAGATAAGAATGCTATATCTTGTCACTCTTGATATGTGTATGTATTTAGAAACTTTTTCTGCTAATGAATGCTGTGTCCTAATTCTTGAGGATAGTAATGCATTGTGAAGGTTTTTTCAGTAAATTATAGGAGCAGCCCTATTTGTTTAAACCCTGGTTTAACCTGATTATTAACAATTAAATTGTGTTTTCTTCTTACAATTAAAGTGTATTCAAATTTATTGGTCCCCTGCTTCACAGATTTATCTCAGTATGTGGTGTATTCAAACAGAATTTTGTATTTTTAATTAGGGGATTAGATAAGTAATTCTGAAGAGCCAAAAAAAATTGTTAGACATCACATTGCTTAACCATGTAATATACCATACGTGTGTGTCTGCACTGTGTTGTGGGAGCTGTGTATCGGGCAGGCCTGTTTTTCAGGCAGTATTTTAAAGAGTGGGCATGTGCAGAAACTGTGAGCACAATTAACGCCAAGCAGATAAATCCCGCTCTAATCCTGTTTATGGTCCGCATCAGACAGATGTGCCAAGATTGATTTAGACAAGCCCTGGGCTTACAGTAATATTTTTAAAAGCGCCATTCACTGTTCTATTTTTGTTAAACCTTTGTTAAATATTCTTAAGTGTTGTTGGTTTTACTCTTCTTTTAACCACTGTAACCTACTTTAAGTAGGTCCTGCTTTGCTCTCGTGGTGACAGGGTCACCTGCCAGGAGAGGTTATCTTTATTCCCTGTAATTAAATTGACTTTTCCCCCCAAGAAAATACAACAATAGGAAGTGGGTGCTGAATTAAATAAATAGCATGATATCCAATAGACATATACTTAAATCCCTTGCAAGAACAGATGGTCCCCAGTATCTCTGTAAGTAATGTGAGAGGACAGTTAATGTTCTGCAACAACTAGCTATAACCAATATGATACTAATGAACCAATAGATTTCAAATAATAAACCACATGCCACAAAGAAAAATTACATGTCATCTGTAAGGTTTACGTTTTCATAACCTGAAAAAAAGTATATGGAAGATTTCCATATTTTTATCTACTGTTATAAAATACTATTCTATGGATGAAGGTTTATTCCACATTTTTCACCAATAAAGATGTCTTTTAACATTAAGGTAAAATTAAAGTTGCATTTAAAATACATGCCCCAAAGTATTTTTTTTTTAACTCCTCTTGTAACATATAGTTTGCCTGTGCTTGGTTGTATGTGAAAATGTGGGTTTTGCATACAATTATGAAAACGTTTGCTTTTATTTGTGGAGGAAATTGGTTGTACTATAACAGAGGTGGCTAGTATGGGGATCGAAGCAGCTATCTTGTGGATGAAAATTTAAGCAGATATATGACCGAAATTTTTTTCAGCATTTATAAATTTATAAATAGTTTAGATATACAAAGCAGTATGTTTTTAATCTGGAGAATAGAGTCTGAATCATTCTTAAGGTGCTACTACGAAGGGGTCCAGATAAATGGGCAATTTTATAGACCCAGAGCAATAGTATTTTCTCTCAGAATGGTTTTTTTCTCCTTAATCTAGTTTCTCATAAATGTGTGTGTATTCTAAGTATACCCCGAAGAGTAAGTGTTTTGGAGTGGGGATTGAGGAGACACAGTGACCTGAGATTTTTCAGTTTATCCTATTAGATGATCTCTAGAACCGTCCTCCTTAACTGGGAGTTAGCCTCAGGGCTTTCCACCTGGAAACCTGAAGAACCTCCGGCCCTAGCTCTCTTTCAAGTCCGGGAAACCAGTGTCCTGCTGCTGTACAGAGCCAGCTGGTCCCCCGGTCATATCTTAAGAACTTCAAAAACAAAACAAAGGCCTAAAAAAGTACCACCCAATCTGATGTCTGGTTAAACAATAAACAGTTCCAGGCCTTTAAATAAAAACATCTTTAATTCAGGTTCACAGAATTCTAACAAGGTTTATTCCTGAAGACTATATTCAGAATGAAAAAAACAGTTTTCTGTAAAACGAGTAATACTGTACACATCTTCAAATGTCAGGAAACAGTTCATCCAAAATTAAGTGAAATCTGTGATTAGAAAACTGGGCAGATTGACTTATGTAAATGGTTACCATTGCAGAAATAAATAATAGATCAGGGATTCCGTGTAGGAAATTGGTACCTGAGAGATTGATGTAGCTGCTGAGAAAAACAATGGCAAAGAACATCCATCTATCATGAAAAATTTAAGTGTTTTATTCACAGATCAATTATCCTTATTTTCCTATCAAATAAAAGGACAATGTTTGCTTTAAACCTGTAAGTCTTCCTCTTAGTTTCTTCTTTTGTCGCTTCAGCAAAGTAACCATTCGCATAAAAACCCCCAAATTTGAATCTGTGGGCAAATGTGGGAAAAGACCCTGGAAGCCTGAGCAAAAAGAGTGGGAAATATGGCTCCGAGTTACAGGGATTCGGCATTGTATGTAAATGATGAATCACTAAATTCTACTCCAGAAACCAACTGTATGTTAGCTAACTAAAAAAATTAAAATTAAAAAAAAAAGCTAAAGGAATTCTCAGAATGTTCTCTGTAAGCTCCTTGTTGCTGTAATCTAACCTCACATTTCCCTCGTGGTCACCTCAGTCTGATGTAGTACTACTCTGTTAAGGGACACATTTGTTGTCTTGCTGTTAGAGACACAACGGCTGTTCACCTAGTGTTTTAAGTTTGACTAGACTTAAAAACCCATCTAAGGGGCGTCTGGGTGGCTCAATTGGTTAAGCGTCTGACTTTGGCTCAGGTCGTGATGTCACAGTTTGTGAGTTCAAGCCCCACATTGGGTTCTGTTGCTGATGGCTTGGAGCCTGGAACCTGCTTCAGATTCTGTGTCTCCCTCTCTCTCTGTCCCTCCCTTGCTTGCGCTTGTGTGTGTGCTCTCTCTCTCTTTCAAAAATAAATATGAAAATAATAATAATAAAAACCGATCCAGAAGGTCAGATGAGAGTATGTTTACCTGAAGAAGCTCTTTAGGTCAGCCCAACGTTGCTACAAAGTTGTAAAGACCAGCTAAAGTGCTTGGATTAAAATCTTGGGTCTGTCCCTACCAGATGTATGACCATGGACAAGTTACACACACTCTGTCCTGAATTTCTTCTCATTTAGGAAACAGCATCTGCCTCTTAGGGTTGCTGTGAGGATTAAATGAGATAGTAATACATGTAAAGCGTTTAGGGCAATGTCTGGCATACAGCACATGCTCATTAAATATTAGCTACTCTTTTTAGGGAATGGAATTTTAAAAATTAAACAATATCAGGAGCTATTTTAGGATGAGCAAAGGAAACAATCTTTTTCAATTGATTATAGAGTATTCTCATTGTAGAAAAATTAGAAATTCATATATGCAAACAAAATCACAATCTGACTACCCTTCCAAGTTTTCATATGCATTTTCATATAAATGTGCATATGAAAATATATTACACGTACACAATGTATTCAGTAAACATACAAAACAATAATAGAAATGTGCTACTTTAGACCCTTTTCTCGTCAGATTTCTACATTTCAATGGCTGAATAGCATTTTGTTATATGAAATATACTTTATAGAACCAATACTGTTACTCATTTAGATTATTTCTAAGTTTCACTCCAATAATGCTTGGGTAAACATTCTTCTAGTTAAATTGTGCATATTATCTATTCCCTTAGGGTAAATTCCTGGAAGTAAATTGCTGGATCAAACATATGCATACTTTAAAGCATTTTTCCTTTTCTTCATTTTTAAAAACTGTAAATTCAATGCTGATTATAGAAAGGGAAATTATGGAGGTTTATAGGAAACAATTAATCTCCTGTTCCCTCATATTTCTCTTTAATAGGTGACCAGTATTAAATTTGTTGTGTGTTTTCTACTTGAGTTTGTTTCTTTTTTCTTTTTAATGAAATTGAGCTTAAATCCCCCAGATTACTTTGTGACTTGCCTTTATTCTACTTAGTCATACCTCTTAACATGAATGTCCTAGAGTTCTAACTTGCTCGTTTATGGGCTGCAGAAAACTATGGTTGAACCATTCTCCTATTGAAGAACTTGAGCATTGCTTTAAATATTTCTGCTTCTCTACATACTGCTGCAATTAACATTTTGAAATCTTTTGATACATATTCCCAACTTGTTCTCCAGCAGCTACCATTTTTGCATTCCCACCAGCACTGGGATTGGTTCCCTTTACGTGCACCATCATTGAGCATTATTTTTGATCTTGTGCCAATCTAAAAGGCAAAAAATGGTATCTTGTTGTTTTAATTTGCATTTCTTTGATTACTAATTAGATTGAACTTTCTCATATGTCTCTTGGTCAATTTGCATTTCTTCTTTTGTGAAATGCCTGCTTGGGCCTTTTATGTACTTTGCCACTAAAGTGTTCGTTCTTTGATTAAATAGATCATTTAATTGTCATGTGTTGCCGATATTTCTGCCTGGTTGGCTTTTGCTTGTGACATCTATTTATGGTTCTTCAGGCCTTTATAAGCAATTGAATAATTTCCTTTCTTTCTTAATTGAAGTATAATTAACATACAGTGTTATATTAGTTTCAGGTGGGCATTGAATAATTTTTATGTTACATATTTCAGTCTCTATATCTGCCTTTACTGTCACTCTTAAGGCTTTACTAATTGATGATTATATGAAATTCTTTCTACTCTAGAAATACTGGTATATATTATGAAATAAGGCTCTATTTTTTTCCTTTTTCAAAAGATTAATCCGCTCTAAATCACCTTTTACTGAATATTTCCCACTGAGCTTAGATACCACCATTATCATATTAGTGATTTTTAAGCGTATACAAATCTCTTTGAACCATTCTCTTATCTATTCCTATATTTTAATTATTATAGCTTTACAAAATACTAATATCCAATCAGGCATATACTCTGCGTCCCTTGTTGCTGTACTTCTAAAACATTTTATTCATTAATGTAATACATTTATTTCAAGAAAATTTGCAAATCATTTGATTAAGTTCCTTGCCCCCTTACATCAAAGAAAATACCATTGAGATTTTGATTGGAATAGCATTATCAGTAGTTATTTAATAATGAGGCATGGAAAAAATGTAATCTTGGAGCTTAATATATTTCCACTTATTTAGCATTTTTCCCCCATACAAGTCCAAGATCATTTTGCTAAATTTATTCCTAGGTATAATATGCTAATTGGCATGGGATATCTTTAACCCCATTATGTCTCCTACCTGGCTATTGGTATATTTGTAACCTGTTTCCTTACTGGGTATTTTTTATTAGTTCTAGTGATTTTAAAGATATTCTTTTGGATTTTACAAACATACTGTGATATCATCTATCAATAGTTATGGTTTTAGCCCTCCTCCTGCCCCTTCTGCCACTTAATTGCCTTTTTTCTTTCATATACTATCAGCCAGAATGCCCAGAATAATTTGAAATAGTAAAAGTGGCAACAGGTATTCTTGTACTGTTTCCAGAAATTCTTCTGGCTTTTCCTACTAAGTTTGATCTTGGATGTTGCTGTAGGATCTTTAAATTTTCAATTTATAAGAGGTTTTAAATTAGAATAGCCATTGAATTGTTCACTGCCAAAGTAAAGCACACACATGATAAAGAATTCAGATTATAATACAGGTCTTCGAGTGAAAAGGGGAGTTGATTTCATCCTTTGCATTTTTTTTTCTTTCCCTCAGTGGTTCTTTGTTTCCTTTCATCCTTCTTCAGAGCTCTTGTGTCCTATACGACATAAAAAAATTAAATTTGTATGAGAGAGGAGGGCATAATCAATATCTTAAGATTAGTCTGGAAGAAGCACCTTTAACAAGCCTGCTATCTCTCATCCTTGAAGGTATGAAGTGTTCTTGAAGTGCTCTAGAGACCCTGGCCATGTGCCTCTGGGTAACAATAATAGAAGTGCGCTGTACTTGAAGCCTGAGCTTTCCAAGGAGATGACAGGCCCCTAAAACTGACTTTGGGTTCACCTTATCCCCCCACCCTAAACACTGAGAAAAGGGCTTATTTTTTTTTCCCCCGTGGTATGTGTGCTTTGTGAACAACTGGACATAGTTTGCAGAATGGTTGGGAGAGGCCCAAACAGTCACTGAGAAAGCTGGGAAGCAACTTCTTAATGTACCTGGAAGTCCTTGCTCCAATCTGAGTGTATTGTGCCTGCTCAAGGGCCAAGGAAGCCGAGAGAGGGGACCTCTGATTTGTGGGGCTGGTTACACTGGTATTAGTTCTGCATCTGTTTCTATTGGCTTTTTTTCCTCTTATTATGGGTCATGTTTTGTTGCTGTTTTACATGCATTGTGATTTTTGGTTGAATGAGAGGTACTGTGAATTTTGCCATGTAAAGTTGGTAAACATTTTTGTTTCCCTGTATTCTTGAACTTTATTATAGGATGTAATTGAATTACTAGGAGACAGTTTAATCCTTTTGAGGCTTGCTTTTAAGCTCATGGTGGGCATGTCTGTGCGATCTCTGAGCATTGTTCTGTCTCATCCTTTGGGTCTCTCTCTCCCTGGCCTTGCACGTATGTCTTTCATACTCAGCTGAAGATTCAAGGGGGCCCTCTGCAAATCTGCAGAATTCCCACTTCTCTGCAGCTTCCTTCTCTACAGTAATTTGCCTAGTGAACTTAGTCCTTGTGGCTTTTCTGGACTCTTACTTCCTGCTTCACCCAGTAAGACAACCAGGTTCCACCAGGGTTCCCGACTTGCACTGTGGCCTGGAAACCCTCCCCAGACGGTAGCCTGGAACACTCCCATGGTTCCTTTGTTTCCCCTCTCTCAGGGAATACTGTTTTGGGCTACCTGATGGCAGATGTCTGGAAACTGAGGTTTCATGTATCTTGCCTACCCTTTTAGTTATTTCAGGCAGAAGGTAAACCGGTCCCTGTGATTCCATTTTGGCCAGAGTAGAAATTTTAGAAGTATTTTTTAAAAGTATAAAGCACTCCTACTTTGAGAGTCCACTGAAATGGTCTTTTACCACAACACACGTTTTCTGACTGGAGGTTAAACATAACCAGTAAAATTTGATGCCACTATAAAATAAAGTCTGATTGACTGTGGTAAAATTCAATTCAGGTGGATGTTTCGTTCTACACTGGCAGGGATTTATGTTTCATACAGTAATCTTCCTCTGTTTCCTTTTTATACATGTTTTACTTTACCTGGAATGTACGTATCTTTTTCCTTACACTTTGCCTCTAATACTTGTTATAAACTCACTTCTGTTAGTGAATTCTGTTCTTTCCATCATTTTATTCTGTCTCTATTAGGACCAAGGAGACTCTTTCTTGGAATGTTGCTTTGTCTATATTCTTGAAATTCTTCTATTGAATATTTTCAGTTTTTGAATGTCTTGGACAGGGACTTGATGCCATTTTTCTCCGTTTTAATTCTTGGGAAAATAGACCCAATTTTCCCTTTCTTCCCTCCCCAACTCACACAGGGACTTATATGAAGCATAATTGGTAAAAATAAATATGATAAAGGTTTTATGGGCTTTCACTTTTTATTATTCATACATATAAAATATGGACACTGGTTTTAATTGGAAAATTTAATTTTTTTCAGGTGACTCCAAGTATGATGTTCTATGTAAAGAAGAATTTATTGAACTCAAGGACATATTCTCTGTCAAACTGAAACGGCGTTATTCTGTTAAACAGCAGGGAAGTGGTACCTTATTAGGTATCACACTCTTCATATGTTTGAAAAAGGAACAAAATAAATTAAAAGATTCTACGCTTGATCTTATTAATTTAAGTGAAGACCACTGTGATGTGTGGTTTAAACAATTCAAGAAAATTTTGGCTGGTAAGTACTCCTGGTGGGAAATTTTAATGAGTTTCTTTGCTGTAGGTTATTAATCTCAACATGATGTATTTATGAGTACAGCCATCCTTAATTATGTTAAGATAGTTTGTTTTATTCCTAGTTTGCTGAGTGTGTTTTTCATGAAAGGTGTTGAATTTTGTTACAGGCTTTCTCAACATCAATTGAGATAATCATATTCCTTTCCTTTATTCTGTTGACAATGGTATATTGATTTTTTTTATGTTGAACCATCCTTGCATTCCAGAAATCCCACTTGATCATGGTATATAACCCTTTTAATATGTGGCTGAATTTGGTTAGGTGGTATTTTTTTAAGTTTATTTATTTATTTTGAGAGAGAGAGCACAAGTGGGAGAGGGCAGAGACCATCTAAAGCAGGCTCCACGCTGTCAGCATGGAGCCCATTGTGGGGCTTGATCTCACAAACCATGAGATCATGACCTGAGCTGAAATCCAGAGTCAGATGTTTGACTGACTGGGCACCCCAGATTTGCTGGTATTTTTTTGAGAGTTTTTATATCAATATTTGTAAGAGATGTTGGTGTGTAGTTTTGTTTTGTTTTTCCTTATATATTTTACCTGGCTTTTGGTATCAGGGTAATGCAAGCATCATAGAATGAGTTGGACAGTAACTCTTTTGAATGATCACTTCCATGAAGAAGCTCTGATAATCTGAAATAGCACAGTTCTTAAGTAATTTAGTCCACTTAAATTGTTTTTGAAAGCATATTTATTTATCTATTCATGTCATTTGAGCTTATATTAGAATTTATTTTCCTTCCACATATGTTCTGATGACAAGTGCATATATATCCTGAGTTGCTTGAGTTTGTCTGTTCAAGGGTAGACAAGGTTTTTCTAAAAGTTAATATCCAGAGGACAGAGCATATATGTATTAAAATATTATCTCATAATGAATTAAGTATATCTGGAATTTCTAAATGGCATTTATATTTTACATAAATACATGAATACAAATATGCAATTTGGATTTCTAGAATGTATCTAGTTGAAACATAATCAAACTGAGTTTCAGGATTGATTTTTTTTTTTCCTCAGAGATTTGTAAATCTTGTTTCCTTTTGTGCCCATTTCATTCTGTTTGCCAGATGGATCAGGGTAGAGGCAGCTGGTGTAGTTGATGGTGCAATTTGGTGTAAGATGACACAAGGCAGAGAGGGGTGCCAGACAAAGAGCAGGCACATGGTGATGTTAGAGAGTTGGAGGCCAGGCATTATTGATCAAGAAGTCCGAGGACCCAAGTTGGCCAAGGGCAGCCAACTGAGAAGGTCATGCCCGTAGACAATGAGCTGAAGTGACATATTAAAACTAGGATACCCTGTTACTAAGTGGACCCATGCTTCCTTGTTGGCTCTCTGGGACCTTCAAGGAGAGCTGTTACTTTCAAGAAGCAAAGAAACTATAGAGACTATAGTATAGTTCAAGTCTCTGGAAATATAGTGAATATATATGTTTAACTAAAAGCAGTCCACTTTAACAGTAGGTCTTTTATAGTGTTCTTATTTTATTTTATTTTATTATTTTTTTTCTTTAATTTTTTTTCAACGTTTATTTTTGGGACAGAGAGAGACAGAGCATGAACGGGGGAGGGGCGGAGAGAGAGGGAGACACAGAATCCGAAACAGGCTCCAGGCTCTGAGCCATCAGCCCAGAGCCTGACGCGGGGCTCGAACTCATGGACCGCGAGATCGTGACCTGGCTGAAATCGGACGCTTGACCGACTGCGCCACCCAGGCGCCCCAATATAGTGTTCTTATTTTAAATACATGTGAGAAGAGATTTTAGAAAATTTAAATAAAAATGAAAAACTTAAGTTCCACTGAATTAAATTTCTTTGCATGGGCAGGTACTCAGGAGACTTTCATGTTCTATAAGATAAGAATGTGCCATTTGATTAGGGGAGGCAAAGCTCTTCCTTTCACTGAAGGTCTGAGAAAATTTTCTCCCATGGGGCTTATGAAAGCCTGGCTAAGTGACCTAAGAGGCCACTTGCTCAATGTATCTCACCCATAAAACCAATAATAAGTAAGCAGAGAATATACAACAAAGTTCAATTTAGTAAAAGCAATTTTATAGGAGTAGAGAGACTTGTCTAAACACAACAAACACCACACATACACAAGGAGCAAACACACCCAAAACGCTGTCCAAATATGTTTTCAGCTTAATGAATGATATTTTAGTTTGGTCTAGGATTAAAATATAGGAAAATTACAGAAATGAATAAATTTACATATCTTTTAGAATATAATCCTCAGGGAATGTTGCTTTTTGTAATTTTGATTTTGACAAGAGTTGGAGATAATAAAATATATGAGGTCATGTCCCCTGGGAAGTTTCCTGCAGGACAGTGATTTTGCTGATTAAAGCAAGTAGATTGACATTTGAAATCAACCAATGCAAACAAACAAAGGAGGGTCGAAATCCTCTAATAAAATGAAGGAACCTAAACAAGATGTTCTGAATGAATGACTGTTGGATCTTCGCCCCCAAGTGGATTTAGCAGGTCTTGTTGGAGAAGCCAATCCCCCCTCATCCCCATGCCTCACAAAGACAATCCCGGGTCTGTTTCATCATACACAAATGCATGGTTACAGCTCCAAATCTCTCTACCAAACTTTACATTATACTGACATTTCTTTTTTAAGTTTACAATTTTAGAATATTTCTCTTGGCTTTTTAAAGTTTTTACTTACAAATCCACGTATTCATTAAAGTGCCTGTCATCTGAGAGACAAACACAATTGGCTCAAGTCTCATTCCATAAATGGAGGGGGACTTCAGTATTTCCTCTGGAGGGGATGAGGGCGATAGCTTTTCCTGGCCCTCTCTGGCTCTGATTTGCACAGAGTTGGGTCTATTTGTGGATTATCTTCCTATCTCACATTCACTGTCTCTATTCCATGCTACATTGCATCAGGCTTGGCAGATGGTAGTTGCCGATTTCCAATTTTTTTTTTAAGTCCCTACCCAAGGAATTTGTGTTTGTACCAGACTTAAGTTCAGGAAGGGGGGGCAGAGAGAGGGCAATACATAGAAATTTACAAATTATAAGTTACAAAATTTACATCACAAAAATATGAATATAAATATATTTGAATATTAGACATCACTATTTTAAGTCCCCAAATCCTGCTTTTAACTGGTTCTGTGGCAAAACCAGATTTAAAAAATAGATTTTTGTATGGATTTATTTTGAATGATGTCTTTAATCAGCAAGTGGATTTTTTTCCTGCCAGTCTTTTACATCTTCCCCCACTCCTTTTTTTTCTCTTAAGATAAATATGCAGAAGACACTAAAATCTTCAATTAGTTTGTCCTTTAGTCTAATTAGTTTAACAATTATAATTATAGTATATTTAGATATGAAGAATTATTTTCAAATAGACATATTTGTATTTTGAACTAAGATGTGATGAGTTTTTGAGGAAAGAACAAATTGGCAGCCCTAGAAGGAGGAAGAAGGCAACTCTCATACTTGACATTTTAAGACATAGACACTAAATGACCAAAATGAAGGTTATATTTATATTTACATTTATACTTCTTTTTATAAGAAGGGAGTCTTAGAACTATTTCAATTTTTGTTTGAAAATAAGTCCTTTTACATTTTGTTTTTTAAACATAGTTGTGCATGGTATCTTTTTTTATTCTTAGTAATAGAAAAGTCACCTTAATTTTATTGACTAATAAGCAATAGTAGGTTAACTTATCCAACACACATTTTGTGTCAGGCACTGTGTTCATTGCTGGGAATATAAAAATGAATGAGATGTAAGCCTGTATAGAACCCTCTTGCTCTGGGAGACAGACAAGAAAATATGTATTATAAATGTGTTAAAGGCCCCATTGAAGATATGAACAGACCAAAAGGGAGCAAAACCATTGATCGTTGATTCAGAAATTAAAACCTCCAAAAAATGCAATTGATTAAGGCTGGTATATAGTCACTGATAAACCTAATATATAGTTACTATGGTGAAAGTAATAGTCTTTTCTGCTTTTTTTTTTTTATAACTGTGATGCAAAGACAAACACACAACCTTTAAATACAGTCTGTGTGTACACTAGATATATTAATTTTTATTCAGTTAGGGTGTGACCTAATCTCTACATATCTGGTTTCCCGGAAATGGTGAATTGCAAGCTTCTCTGGACCCCGAGCCAACCTTTTCTTTAGAAACCATAACCAAACCAACCAAAAAATTCTAAAGCCTCATGCTCAAGTAACTTGGAGAACGGTAATGTCATAAACAGACACGGCAGAATCAGAACAGTAGTTGATTTGAAGGAAAGGCATTCTATTCTAGACACATTTGGCATTTATTATAATACCCTGTTGGAGATGTTGAGCAGGCTGGCCTTTTGAGAGGAATACATAAGGACATGAATAAGAGTTGATGTAATGGGCAAGATGAAAGCTTGTAAGGAAGTAGTATGGAGTTATTAAAAAAAAGAAAAGCAGAGAGCTACAGACAGAATCTTGGGGGACATTCCTACATTAAAACAGGCACAGAAGACAAAAGCCAAAACAATAACAATAAAAAAATGGAAGGCATGGTCTAAAAAAACAAAAATAAAAACAAAGCTGTTCTAAAATAGAACCATTGAATTTTGTTATTATATTTAGGTTTTGCTAACTTATTTGTAATGTTTAATAGTTATCCAGAGGCAGTTAATGGAGGCATTTTTAGCATGTATTTGGTTGAGTGACTTCTGATATTTTTCTGTTTCATTTCTAAGTGCTAATTTCATGAAGTAGGCAAATATAAATGATCCATATTTATTGAATACATTTTGGCCTTGTAATGTAAACTCTGTTTTAACAGCCTTGCTCAGTTTTCAGCTATGAAAAATAGAGAAAGTGGAAAAATTACTTAAATACTTATTTTTTTATTCCTAAGGAGAGTAATTTTTTTTTTTCTGGTTTCTCCTGAATGTCAAATCTGTTTCCCATCAGAGATAATGTTGGTCTTCACAGGGTGCTTTTTTTTTTTTTTTTTTTTTTTTTTTTGAGCTTATGTATTGGGAGAGAGAGAGAGGCAGAGGCAGAGAGAAGGAGAGAAAGACAAATCCCAAGCAGGGTCTGAGCTGTCAGGGGCTTGAACCCACGAAAATGCAAGATCATGACCTGAGCTGAAACCAAGAGCTGGATGCTTAACCAACTGAGCCATCCAGGTGCCCCCAAGGATGCTTTCTTTGATAGCAAAAGCCAGGGATTCTTAAAACATTGATTTTGTTTAATATTTATATTGTCTTGTGTAAGAAAATCATGGTGAAATATGTTTTGGTTTTTAATCCAAGCTGTATCATTTATATTATGATGAATCAGGCAGAATTTCTCTTAATGAGAGAACAGAATGATAGGAAGTTTTACTTGGATATGCTGTCAAATGATGTACTTATTAGGAAAAATAAAATGAAAATCAACATTATAATGATTATTTAAAAATAAGCAGTTGTTATACGTCAGATGTGTGATAGTTTCAGATATTTCATTGTGTACTTTTTGAATTGGCAATACTTGTCTCCTTAGGGACAAGTTATTTTCTGCAAAGACGTTGTGTCTGAAATATGGGTGGCTTCTCTTTTCAGTTACTTTTCAAAGTAATTTAAGACTGTTTTACGGCCAGTTGAGTTGGACATCAAAATTATGCATGTCACTTTTGAATGTGTTTTTACTATTAATATATGTTAAAATGATATAGATACTGATTGAATATGTATAAGCTTATTTACATATAAATATCACAGTCCAATCCCACTGGAAGTACTCTGTCCAACAAAGGTCATGTGATATCTGCTTCCTGTAGTGGTTTCAGACTGAGCTCCAGAGTGTCACCATTCCATTTCCCAGGACCTGCCTCCTGGATGGGAACCTGTCTGCACCTGTCACTCACCCTTGAGCAAGTGTAGCTCCTAATTTATATGTTTTATATTTAATAGGATTGTGTAGGGCTTTGTTTTGAAGACAGCTTCCAAAATGAAGGCATTTGAAAATCCCTGATTCAAGAATCCCTAAGGATGGTAACCCTGCAGCATTTTTTAACCTGTCATGCATGTCTTTTTTGCTGACTGCTGGACACACAAAGACCTCAGGATGTCTTTTAGCTACCCATACACTCTAGATTTTTTAACTATCAGAGACTGTCCACATAATTCTATAAATTTTGATAAAAGTTGCTTTTTAAGTATATACTTAAATGTGTGTTTCTTTTCTATAATTTTATACAGTATTGCTTACAAATCAATTTGCAGATAAGGAAAACATTTGATCAAATCGGAGATTGAAATTCAGTTTAAAAAGTTTACTTCAAAGTTTTTGGATTTTTGTTTTCTCTTTCTTGAACTTTTTATTGCTTTCTAGCTGGATTTTCAGAGAAAAACAGTGAAATTAACGTAGCTTCTATTAAATTCTTACTGATTAGTAGTGCTGCTTAGGCCTTCAAAGGATGTTAACGTATTAAAAAGAAAAACTTTTTCAACCAAACCTTCAATTTCATCCAATGTGTAACTGAAAATATAATTGTACGGAAACATTGTGCTCATGCAAAATTTGCTTAATAATGTGTAGGAACAAATACTATTTATCTCGAACCAGTTTGACATTTTGTACCATTGTTTCATTCTAGCCATTAGCAGTGTGAAAAATCACTGTGAATAAGAGTCCCCAGACATAACAAAAACTTGAGCAGTAGACGCACCCCCAAGAACTTCACATGCTAGAGCAAGCAGAGAATATGAAAATACTACATTAGAAATGATTTAAAAATTGAAAATATAAAAAAATGGGGTATAATTGAAAAGGATATAATTTCTGGTAGGGCATGTATGCGTGAATGTCATTTTTAAAAAATTTATTCTTCTTAGGACTTACCTATTCCTGATTCTGAGAATTCAGAGGTTCTGATTTAAACCAGTCTCAAGGAATCAGGCATCATTTTCCTTGAAGTAAGGTTCTAATATGTTGTCAGGGCCAAAAACCACAGATGTCAGAGATTTGACCAATACAAGTTTGATTTAATGAGTATATGTAAAACTCTGTACCCCACACTTACTAAAGGTGTCTTTGCAGGGCTTAATTATAGACATATTCTTATTCTTGCTGTGTGAACATGTTCTTAAAGGTTAGCTGTTTCCTGACTCACATAAGGTTATCACTTATTTTCCAGAAGTATTACCTTGGGACTGGTTCAGGAGAGCCTGGTAAAGGCTGACAGGAATGCCAAGAGTTTCTCTTGCCCCTTGAAGTTTCTTTCTTACTAGAATGAGCTCTAATTCACAGCCATTGCTCCTTCAGCTGAAGGCAAGTTAGAATTAGTTTTAGAGAAACTGTTAATGTTGTTTGTACTTGGGATAAGTGACACGAGACCATCTTCCCAAGAGCTTCTTTTTGGCCTCTGCAACATTTTCATCCTAAGGGAGGGATATGTTTTTGAATGTAATGGACTATAATTATATTTAAAAACAGTTAATTGGTATCTCATAGAAGAAAATTATCTTCCTGCTGCAGTCATTGACAGTATCTTGAGAATAGGAGTTAAGAGGTATATATTCTGAAGCTATTTCTGATATATTTCAAATTCTTGTGCTAGATAAAAGTCCTCTTGACTAAGCCTCTTGTGTAACTAAATTTCTTCTCTGGAGAAAACATTTAGGGATGCGTTGTCACATCTTACCATGTGATTATATTCAAAAGGCTAAATAAGGATTTCTTTAAATATTTCCAGTAATATGTTGCATTAAGTTGTCATGGTATTAAATAAATTAGTTAATATTTCTTCCTTTACTAGATTATAGATAAGTCATTATTTAAAAATTTTTAAATCTTAATGATAATAGCTGACATTTATTAAGCATTTATGTGCCACTTTTGTGAGTAATTTTTATAGATTATCTCATTAAACCCTCATAGTATCAAGAACTATAAATGTGTTCTCATGTAAAAAGGGGACTATTACTTAGGAGTTTTGTTTTGAGGTTTGAGGAATTAAAATAATGCATGACAGCAAATAGCATAATTGACTAAATTATCTTTATTACTATACTCATTATCTCTTAGTTTATATATGAGAAAACTAAGGCTTAAAAATAGATTCAAATTTTACGGATCTGGGGTTAAGCAGTTAATATGTGGTAGAGAAGCTGGGAGCAAAGCCAGACCTGTCTGCATCTGTAGCATGAACCCTTAACTGATGTGCCATTACCTACTGGGTCAGTGGTATACTCTGAAGTTCAAAAGTATATTGTATAACTGTACAATTTGGACTCTGAAAAAAAAAAAAGGCTTTAAACCGTTTTGTTATAAGGGGAGAACTATGTCATCTTGTTTGAAGATTATCACTTTCTAGTATTTTTTTCTTTTTTCACCAGCATTATGATTCAGAACTCTAGATTCTTGGAGTTCTAAAATGTCTTCCCAACAGTTAGCGTGAGCAGTTGACATTATAACACATTTCTTAATCTTTAAAAAAAAAATTCCTCATCATGACTATCACAATTATTGAGATTTCTCAAATTCCTTGAAGTGAATTTGGCAAGCACTTATGAAAAAGATAGCCGTTTATTTTTTTAGCCTAAAGGAATTTAAAAACACATATAAACATAATGGGTTGTGACTGATTTCCAGACTTTGTGTTGAGCAGAGTTTCCTAAGCAAATCACAAATTCTGTAAGCCTACAGGAGAGATTGAAAGTTGGATCAATCCTAAAATGAGAGTATAATGGATTGTCATTTAACAACTTTTTCACTGGAAAGAAATGAAGTAAAGTAATAAAGCAGCATCCTCACAGTATGTGTAAGTAGGAAACACATAATATTTCATATTAAAGTGACAAATTATTAAGCCCCCTGGCATTCATTAGACTACCATTAATGCTAATGGAATTGTGTGTTATTTATATAGATATTAAGTGTAACTCCAGACATTATAATCTTGTATGAATATATTTGTTGCTCTTTGAGGCAGGTAGGTGGATTTTTGTGATGGCTAGATACTAAAACATGGTGGTAGGATTTTCAAACCAATCATTTTTTTTTTGTCCTTATCATTAAACAGAAAACACCTATTATTTCATTCTTTGAAAAATTACCTTAAATGGAAACTTGGGTAATTTGAAAAAAGTTCACCTTCTGTTTGTCACACGTTTGAGTTGTTTTTCCAATGAGAAGAGAACAGGGCACAAGTGAAGCCACTTGTATTGTTGGGTTCCTGGGCTCTCTGCAGCATCTAATGCCAGACTGTGTTCTCTTGTACCTCCGTGCCTTCCCACGTCCTAAGTGGCAAAGGTAGAAACTTCCCTCTGTTTCTATCATCTCCTGTTTGCCCAGTGGAATCCAGTTTGCAGTTCAAGTGGTATAACCGGCAAATCCTCTGCAAAGCTAACCCACACAGCAAAATCAGGCACTTCTCATAGCTCTGCTAGAACCAGCGGTCGCTTACATTCTAATTGTTGGTTTATGTAGGTGATATCTTATTAGACTGTAGGCTCTTTTGAGAGCAGCTTTTTCTAAGCATGTGGAAGTGGGTTTCACATATTGGAAGTACTCAATAAGTGTTTGTTATGTTATGTTACAAGTGTTTACCTAACTCAGTAAATGTTGGGGAAGTGAACTGAATATTTCGTCTTTTTAAAAAAAAATTTTTAATGTTTATTTTTGAGAGAGAGAGAGCGCGAACGCATGAGCATGAGTGGGGAAAGGCAGAGAGAGAGGGAGACAGAATCCGAAGCAGGCTCCAGGCTCTGAGCTGTCTGCACAGAGCCCAATGGAAGGCTCAAACTCTGAGCCAACATCAGACCCCGGCTAAGCCACCCACGCATCCCAATATATTACTTGTCTAATGTGTGTTAGGCATAGTCCTGGCTGCTTTTAACATAAGCCGACTCGTTGAGTCTTTATTACAACACTTAATCGTGGTCAAAACTTTTTTTAAATCCCCACAGATAGCTAAGGAAACAGCTCTGAGAGATTAACTGACTTGTCCTGGGTCACACAGTTACAAAGTGGTAGAATAAGATTCAAACCCAGGCTTTTCTAACTCAAAAAATCCATCCAGTTTTCACTATACTATACTGCCTCCCAACAGAAAGATTTAAAACCTTAATATATATATATATGTATATATATACATGTATATGTTATATATATATATATTTTAAGAGAGTTGTATCGGTTTATTAAAACGCAAAATATAACAGACCATGCCATGTATCTGGAACTAAATGTATTATTATCAAATATATATGTTTTAAGAGTCTGTGACAGTACTGGAAGGGGATGACATCATTGGGCCACGTAGGCTGAAGAATTCCTGGAAGATGAGAATCTGATGAAATTGGTCAGCCGGGAAAGACCGATAATGCCAAAACTTTGATATTAGCAAAGAAGGGGCCCCTGTGAAATCTAAGGAAGTAGGGTTTCCTATTCCCCAAGTTTGGAGCAGCAAGACTGGAAGGTTGAAAACAGTCTGACAGGATACGTGCCCGACTTTCACTAGTGATTTTCTCCCTGAAAGTGTTACTCTTCATTCAGAAGCATCTATCCTATCAAAAATACCTCCATTTGGCAGTGAGTAAAGACTTTCAAGTTCACACTCCACAAGTTGTTTTGAAACTTAAACTACTTACCATGGACACTAATAAATCTGTCAGAAATAGGATGACTTAGTTCTGACAGAACAGATAGATGGAAAGGATGATCACTCCAAGATGGCAGCATGACTGGCTCTTCTTTTTGTCTTCATTTTACTTCAAATTTTTTTTAATGTTTAGTATTTTTGAGAGAGACACACACACCAGGGTGTGAGCGGGGAGGGGTGGAGAGAGAGGGAGACACAGAATCTGAAGCAGGCTCCAGGCCCTGGGCTATCTGCACAGACCCCAACGTGGGGCTTGAACCCACGATTGGTGAGATCATGACCTGACTCTGGCACTTAACCTACTGAGCCACCCAGGGGTCCCTGTCCTCCTTTTACTTACATGAATGAAAAGTCTATCATTGCTGAGTTTATGAGGGGGTCATTGTGATGAAGAGATTTTTATTCGGATGGTTGAGGTTTGGTTCTCAGCTTTGCCACTTAATTTAGCTGGTATCTTACCGCCCTAACTTCTCTGAGCCTTGGCTTCCTATCTGTAAACATAAAGTTGATAATGCCAACCTAGCTAGGTTATTGTGATACTTAAATGTATAATGTGTGTCAAACAGTGGACACTCAATAAACGATAACTGTTCTTACACAAAGCTCTCCAAAGTTTTGTTAAGCTTCTTTAGAATTTCTATTCCAGAACCCTTTAGCTCTTCAAAACTAAGTTTAAGCATCATCTTTTCAGAGGGAAGGATGAGAGGGACTATCAGTTCCCTATAGAATATATACTAATAGAATTCATCATTATTACTATCATCATCATGATTTTTTGGTGCACCAGGGAGTGTACTGTGTCCCTTATACCAATTCATATTAATTTCTACAATATCCTTCACACGAATACTATTATCATTGCCAGCTCAGGTCATGATCTTGAGGTCCATAGGTTTTGCGCCCCGTGTCAGGCTCTATGCTGACTGTTCAGAGCGTAGATCCTGCTTCGGGTTCTGTGTCTCCGTCTCTCTCTGTCCCTTTCCTGCTTGTGCTTTCTGTCTCAAAAATAAGTGCTAAAATTTTTATTTAAATGAGTTCAAGATTTGTTGGCATTTTTTTGTGGTTTTTTTGGGGGGGTTATTTTGTTTTTGTTTTTGTTTTTTTTTTTTTTGGCACCTTAAAAACATGTGACCTCTCCATGAAGTGATGTGGAGTGATTTTCAGTATATGTAGTTAGGTGAAAAAAGCAATGTGCAGAAGACTTTATACTGTATGTTACTTTTTGTAGACAAGAAAATTTCAAATTTCAATAGATTTTCAATTTCAACTTAAAATACAATGCAGATACTGTGCTCAAAAGTTATGTGGATTAGCTTTTTTCCCTTCCTGATAGTCATGTTATTCATTTGACTCTGTATTCTGTTTTAGGTTGTTTTTGTTTTTTTTTCTTTCCTCTCTGTCTTCATTGATTTAATTATATTTTTTGAATGTGTAGAACATAAACATGTTTCCAAAAGAAAAAAAAATCCTTTTTAATGTCCTCTTCACCTCATCTCTCTTAAGGTCCCAATATGTACCAAGTCCATTGGTTTCTGGTGTATCTTATATTTCTCCTGGCAAAATTACCAGACATACAGATGCTTAAAATTCCTTTCTTATACAAAATGTAACATACAATATAAAGTCCTCTGTACTTTGCTTTTTTCACCTAACTACGTATACTAAAAATAACTTAATAGCAAGTGAATTGGTTTTTTGGCTGTTGGTGGTGGGTTTCATTTTTTGTTGGTTTGTTTTATAGCTGTATAAAACTCCATTACATGGTTTGTACCATATTTTATTCATTACTTTCTCATGTTTGGGCATTTTGATTGTTTCTAATATCTCCAATCACAAATTCTGTAAGAAACAATTTTGTACATATTGCATCTTGAGGGCAACTTTATAGAAGTAGACTTCTGGGTTAAAGGGTAAATGCATATATGGTTTTATTAGATATCGGCAAGTTCCCTACTACAGAATTGGTACCATTTTTCATGTTTACCAGCAGTGTATGAAAGTGACTTTCCTCACCAACAGACTGTGCTTTCATGCTTTAGAAATTTTCCAGTGTTATAGGTGATAAATGGTGGGTTAATATAGTTCGAATTTGCATTTTTAAAAGTTACAAATAAAGTTGAACATCTTTTCCTATGTCTCAGGGCCATTTTAAATATCTTGTGAATTGTCTTCATATCATTTGCACATTGTTCTATAATACTTTTGGTCTTTTGCCCCTCAATTTTTAAAAGTTCTTTATATTAGCCCTTTTCTGTGGTGTATATTGCAAATATTTTTCTCCTGATATATAATTTGTTTCTTGACTTTTCTTATAGTGATTTTGATTAAAAGTTTTTTTTTAGTTTTTTTAAATGTTTATTTTTTAGAGAGAGACAGAGAGAAAGGGGCGAAGGGGCAGAGAGAGAGGGGGGGGAAGATACAGAATCCAAAGTAGGCTCCAGGCTCCCAGGTGCCAGCACAGAGCCTGATGCGGGGCTCGAACTCAGGAACTCTGAGATCATGACCTGAGCCGAAGTCAGACACTTAACTGACTGAGCCACCCAGGAGCCCCTCATTCAAAGTTTTTGTTTTAAAATTTTTACATTGACCAATTTTTCACAGTTTTTCTTTATTGCATCTGATATTTAAGTCCTAGCAGAAAGCCTTTCCTTATACCAGGTTATAGAGAAAATCATGCAAGTTTTCTTCAAGTACTTGTAATGTTAAATTTTACATCTCTAATTTATTTGGGGTTTATTTTGTATGTGGTGTAAGGTAGGGACCTTATTTTTTCTCCCACATAATTATCCAGTTGTCCTAACACCATTTACTAAAAAGTCTGTCTTTGTCCCAGAGTTTTGAGATCCTACTTTTATCATATACTAAATGTCTCTATGGATGTGGGTCGATTCATGCGCTTTCTTTTCTGTCCCATCGGGTCTATTCATTCATGTGGTAGTGCTTTTTTTAAAGCATGCTTCAGTATTTGGTAGGATGCATTCTTCTCATAGACCTCCCTCTCACCCTCAGTGTTTCTACCTATTTTTGCAGGTTAATTTTTAGATAAGTACTTTATTGTCTGCTTGTCTAGATCTGGAAAATACAGCTTGGTATTTTTACTGAGAGCACATTACATACATAAATAAACTTAAGAAGAACTGACATCTTGGACCAGAGCTTGCATGGCAAAATTTGGTTCAGGCAGCTGCCATAATCTCCCAAAATGAAAATCCTAAATCAGTGTCATTTTGATGAAGAGTATCCCTCCAATTTTTTTCTCTGTTTTCTTATACTAGATTGTTAGGCTTTTGGAAACATCTGTTACTATCATGAATAATACAGGGCTAATTTTATAGAAATATCAGGCTTCTGAAATTTCCCCGACATGCATCTGTACACTTCCTTGTAAAATACATTTTTAGCAAGAGCCCAGCTAAGTCAGTTTAACTGGTGTCCCCTCCCCCCCATATCTAATCACCCTTAATGTCTGATATCTGACATTACTGACATTAGCACTCCATGATATCTGATCACCTGGTCTGTCTTCAGCAAGAGTCCCTTTTACCTGTGATGTTTCCACTTAGTAATTTTCCATCCACTGACCCCCATCCTGCTCCTTGGGCTATAAATTCCAGTTTGCAGTGCTGTATATACAGAGGTGTCTCTTCCCCCGTTGCAACAGTTCTGAATAAAATCTGTTTTTATCACTTTACTGTTCAGCTCAAGTTTTTCTTTGACAGCATGTATTTCAGTATATAAACTTTTTCAAGAATGTTTTTACAATGAAACATGTTTTTGGAATAATAAATACCGATTATTTTGAAGCCCTGCAGATACCTAAAAACTCTCTAAAAAGACACATCTGATTACTTCTATATGATCCAGAGATGATATGTTGAAAAGGCTTGCTAACTGATAAAATCATTGAATTAAAAAATGGTCACGAAATTGTTCTCTAACATTTTCATAATTTAATAGCTTATTAATAATAAATGTACATAATTGGAATAATTAATCATATTTATTTTTTAAAATTTTTTAATGTTTATTTTTGAGAGAGAGAGGCAGAGCATGAGTGGGGGAGGGACAGAGAGAGAGAGAGAGGGAGACACAGAATCCGAAGCAGGCTCCAGACTCTGAGCTGTCAGCTCAGAGCCCAACATGGGGCTTGAACCCACGAACCATGAGATCATGACCTCAGATGAAGTCAGATGCTTAACCGACTGAGCCCCCAGACACCCCTAATTAATCATATTTAAATGCTATTTATTTTAACGAATTCTGTGGTTGACTTCTAAGCAGTGAGGAAAAAAGGACAAGAAAACTTTGTTCTATTGATCTTTGTCAATTTTGTGCTAGTACCATACTGTTTTAATTACTATAGTTTTGTAGTGTATCTTGAAATCTGGAGTTGTGATATCTGGCTTCATTCTTTCTCAAGATTGCTTTGGCTATTTTGGGTCTATTGTGGTTCCATATAAATTTTAGTATTTTAGTTCTGTGAAAAATGCGATTGGTATTTTGGTAGGGATCACATTGAATCTGTAGACGGTTTTGGGTAGTGTGGGCATTTTAACAATATTCAAATTTATGAGCATGGAGTATTGTTCCATTTGTTTATGTTGTCTTCAATTTGTTTTATCACCATTCTATTGCTTTCAGAATACAGGTCTTTCACCTCCTTGATTAAGTTTATTTATAGATATCTTATTCTTTTTTGTACAATTATAAATGCAATTGTTAATTTCTCTTCTACTTTGTTACTAGTGTATAGAAATGTGATTGCTGGGTATTAATTTTGTGTCTTGCAACTTTACTGAATTCATTTATTACTTATTGTTGTTTTGAAGTCTTTAGGGTTTTCTATGTATAGTATCCGGTCATTTGAAAATAGTGACAGTTTAACTTATCGACATGGAAGCATTTTATTTCTTGTCTGATTGATGGGGCTAGGACTTTGAGTACTATGTTGAATAAGTGGCAGGAGTGGATGTCCTTGTCTTGTTGGTGATCTAAGAGGAAAAGCTCTGTTTATCACCACTGGGTATGATATCAGCTGAGGGTTTTTAAATACATGGCCTTTATTATGTTGAGGTTTGTTCTATATAAACCCACCATGTGGACAGTTTTTTTGTTATGAACAGATGTTGAATTTTGTCACATGCTGCTTCTGCATCTATTGAGATAAGCATATGATTTTTATCCTTCATTTTGTTAATGGGGTATATCATGTTGATTGAAAAATACTCAAGTATCCTTGCATCCCTGGAATAAATCTCACTTGCTCATGATGAATGATCTTTCTAATGTATTGTTCAATGTGGTTGTCTAATATTTTGAGGATTTTGCATCTATGTTCATCAGGGATATTAGCCTGTAGTTTTCCTTTTTTTGTGATGGCTTTGTCTGGTTTTGGTGTCAGGATAATGCTGACCTCACAGAAAGTATTTGGAAGCTTTCCTTCTTCCTCCTTTTTTTTTTTTTTTGAATTTTTTATTTTTTGGAATAGCTTGAAAATAGTAGAATTCACCTGTGGATCTATATGGTCCTGAACTTTGGTTTGATGGTAGTTTTTGATTACCAATTCAATATCATTACTAGTAATTCACCTGTTTAGATTTTCTATTTCTTAGATTTTCTATTTCTTCCTGATTCAAGTTTGAAACATTTTATGTTCCTAGAAATTAATCCATTTCTTCTAGGCTGTTTGGTTTGTTGGCATATAATTTTTTGTAGTAGTCTCATAATCTTTTGTGTTTCTGTGGTGGGAGCTATTCTCTCTTGTTTATTTTATTTATTTCATTCCTCTCACTTTTTTTCTTGATGCATCTGGCTAAAGTCTTATCAATTTTGTTTATCTTTTCAAAAAATCAGATTTTGGTTTCCTTAATCTTTACCATTTTTTTCAGTCTCTATGTCCTATATTTTTGTTCTGATCTTTATCTCCTTCCTTCCACTCACTTTGCTCTTTTTTCTATTTTCTTTCAGTATAAATTATTTATTTGATATTTGTCTTGTTTTTTGAGGTATGTCTGTATTGCTATAAATTTTCCTTTTAGAACTGCTTTTTCTACATCCCAAAGATTTTTGGACCACTATGTTATCATTTTAATTTGTCTTCATGAGTTTTGATTTCTTTGATTTCTTCGTTGACCCCTTCATTGGTTGTTTAGTCAAATGTCACTTAGCCCGTATGCATTTGTGGGGTTTTTTTTTCCAGTTTTTTTTTCTTGTGATTTATTTCTAGTTTCATAACCTTGTGGTTGGAAAAGATGCATGATATGATTTAAATCTTCTTAAACTAATTGAGATGTGTTTTGTGGCCTAACATGTAATCTGTCCAGGAGAGTGTTCCATGTGCACTTGAAAAGAATATGTATTCTGCTATTTTTGGATGGGATGTTCTGTAAATATCTGTTACATCCATCTGTCTAATGTGTCCTTCAAAGCCACCATTTCCTTGTTGATTTTCTGTTTGGATGATCTATCCAGTGACATAAGTGGGGTGTTAAAGTTCCCTACTATGATGTATTCCCATCAATATTTCCCTTTACATCTGCTAATCAGTGCTTCATGTATTTATGGGCTCTCCTGTTGGGTGCATAAATAGTTACAATTGTTATATCCTCTTATTGGATTGATCCCTTCATCATTATGTAATTCCCTTCTTTGTCTCTTGTTACAGTCGTTGTTTTAAAGGAACAATGTGGGGTTTTTTTAAGTTTTTTTTTTTTTAATGTTTATTTCTGAGAGAGAGACAGGGTGTGAACAGGGGATGGGGAGGAGAGGGGGAGATACAGAATCCAAAGCAGTCCCCAGGCTCTGAGCTGTCAGCACTGAGTCCAACATGGGGCTGGAACTCACAAACCACAAGATCATGACCTGAGCTGTAGTTGGACACTTAACTGACTGAGCTACCCAGGAGCCCCAAAAGAACGATGTGTTTTGAACACATTCCAAAAAAACTTCATTTTTGCTTCCGCCTCTACATTTTATGTATATGCCATCATATTTTACATTTTTATTCATACTTTTCTTAGTCTAATTATGGCCTTTTCTTTTCCACTTAAAGAAGTCCCTTTACATTTCTTGTAAGGCCAGTTTAGTGGTGATAAACTCCCTTAACCTTTTTTTTTTTTTTTCTGGGTAAAGTATTCTTGGTTGCAGGTTGTTTTCCTTTTAGCTCTTTGAATATATCATGCCACTTTTTTCTGGCCTGCAAAGTTTCTGCTGTAAAATCAGCTGAAAGCCTTATGGGATTTCCTTTGTATATGGCTTTTTGCTTTTCTTTTGTTACTTTAAAAATTCTCTATTTTTCCACAGTGGCTGCACCAGTTTGCATTCCTACCAACTGTGCAAAAGTGTTCCTTTTTCTCTACATTCTTGCCAACACTTGTTGTTTCTTGAAAATTTTATTTTATTTCTAATCTTTGATGTTTTAATTATGTGTTGATGTGTTATGGTATAGACCTCCTTGGGTTCATCTTATTTGGAACTTTCTGTGCTTCCTGAACCTGAATGTTTATTTCCTTTCCCAGGTTAGGGAATTTTTCAGCTATTATTTCTTCAAATAAGCTTTCATCTCCTTTCGCTTCTTCTAGGGTTTCTATAATGCAAATGTTTGCTTGATGTTGTCCAAGAGAGCCCTTAACTTATCCTTAAAGTTCTTTTTTTTTTTTAATGTTTTTATTTATTTTTGAGAAAGAAAGAGCAGAAGAGCAGAGGAGGGGAAGAGAGGGGGGAGAGAATTCCAAGAAGATCCATGCTATCAGCACAGAGCCCAATGTGGGGCTCGAACTCACAAGCCGTGAGATCATGACCTGAGCCAAAATCAAGAGTCAGATGCTTAACTGACCGAGCCACCCAGGTGCCCCTTTTTTTCTTTTTGAGGTTCAGCTTGAGTGCTTTCCATTACTCTGTCGTCTAGATTGCTCATCCATTCTTTCACACCTACTAATCTGTTGATTCCCTCTAGTGTATTTTTTTAATTTCAATTATTATATTCAGCTCTGATCAGCTTTTTATATTTTATCTTCATTGAAGTTCTCATTGAGTTCTTCCACTCTTTTCTATAGTCCAGTGAGAATCTTTATGATCATTACTTTAAATTCTTTTTTTAGGCATATTGTTTATCTCTGTTATTTTGTTTTTCTGAGGCTTTGTCTTGTTCTTTTGTTTGGAATATATTCTTCTGTCTCCCCATTCTGCTTGATTTCTGTTTCTCTTTTCTGAATTAGAACATCTCCTTCTAAACTTGAAGAAATGGTCTTATATATAGCCATCCCCTGTGTAGACTGTGTGTGCCTGGTGACTTTTGTTGGCTGGCTAGAGCTGGAGCTCATGTGGGTTAAGGGTTATGGGGCACTCTGTGTTGGGGCTGCCCTGGTGGGATGGCCAGAACTGAAGCGGGTAGGCCAAGGTGTTCCTGAGGCTCTCTGTATTTAGCTGTCTGGCAGGAAAGCTGAAGCTGAAGTGCTTGGAAGCTGGGGGTTGGTGGGGATGTCCTGGGGCTCTCGTGCAGTAGGTGCTCTGGCAGGACAGCTGAAGCTGAAGTGCATGAACACTGTGGGGGAGGGGGAGGGTCCTAGGGCTCTACACAGAGGGCACCCTAGCAGGACAGCTGAAGCCGAAGTGGGCATGGGCCAATGCGGTCCCTGGCCTCTCCACACAGTGCCCTGGAAGGACAGCTGAAGCAGAAGGGGTACAAGCTGGAGGCCCAGAGATCTATGTGCAGAAGCCCAGATAGCTGAAGCTGAATCTGGGGTGTTCTGAGAACCTCTATGCAGAGGGTACCCTGGTGCAGTGGTTGGAGCCAAGGTATGGGGCACGGGACAAGGGGACACCCTGGCATGACAGTAGTAGCTAAAGTAGATTTAGGACTGGGGTGGTCCTGGGGCTCCTCACAGTGAGGGTGCCCTGGTAAGAAGCTGAAGCTGAAGTGGGTGCAAGCCAGGATAACTTGGGGTATTCTTCCAGGAGGTGCCCTGGCAGGGCAGGTAGAACTGAGGTGGGTACAGGCTGGAGCTTCCTAGTGTTGTTCTGAGCAGGGGGCAGACTGACTGGTTAGCTAGTGTTGAAGTAGGTGTCAGCAAGGAGGTCCTGGAGCATTCAGTGCCGAGGGTGCCCTAGCTAGCTGTCTGAAACCAAAGTGATGTGGGCCTGAAGTGTTCTGTGTGCTTTGCACATGTGTCACTGTAGTGGGATGGCTGGGGCTGGCGTGGACTCAGGGCCCAGGACTCACTGAGGTGGTAGGCCATGTAGAGTGCTCAGACCCTGTTCCCATCCATATTGCCAAGGTCAAGGGGGGACATAAACCATGGTGCTAACCCGTTTCTCTGGCCAGAAAGTTCCAGCAACTTCCCCACCATTTGGCAGGATTCTGCGGCTAGTTGTTCTTTTAAACAGTGGCTTTCTTGTCTGTGCCCCTGGTCATCTGGGGCTGGTGTGGGCTAGGGGGCCTGTGTTCACTGAGGCAACCCACCAGCTATCATGGTCAGAGCCCTGTTCCTGGCTGCATTATCAAGGTGGAGGAGGAGTGTAAGCCATGATGCTCACAAACCCCTCCAACCCAGAGCAGTTCTGCAGGTCTCTTGCCATTTGGCAGGGTTCTAGGGCTGCGTCTTTTATATACTAGTTGCTCTTATAAGCCATGCCTTTTTTTTTCTGTGCCCCAGGGCAGAGGAATCTGCTCTCAGTACTATCCTGTCACACTGTCTAGGGTAGGAGTTCTCTTTGTTATTGTGTCATCATCTCTCCTGCTGTTCTCTTATTGTACAGAAGCTGTTGAGATAGCCCTTAGTTGTTCCTCTTCAGGTCTATAAATAGGTGTAGATTTGGTATGTCTATGGAGGCAGTTAGTTTGGGGTGTTCGTACACCTCCATCTTGAAATGGACCTCTGTGCATTTTTAATTGGGGAAAGTGATGTTGTGAATATGTCTACTCTGTAGCATCTTCCAAAATGAATAATAATTTATTTTATGAGGATAATAATAATCTGATAAAAATAAATGAGTAACATAATTGGCTGAAATTTCTTTCCCTCTTTCTTTGCTCTCTTTTCTGTTCACTCTCCCTCTATGTATACTTTTGACTACTTCATGATTAAAATACTGAAGTATTGAGGTGACCATTTCCTGCAGTAGGTGATTCTTTCTACTAATTGCTGTTGAGCTTGTCTCAGCTGTTAGAAATGTTCACCTTGGTGGGCTGCGTGTGCATTTACAAGTTACTGGGTTTAAGTAGACTATAGCATTGAGAATATTTTCATCTGTATATGTAAACATGTGCATCAATAAAATTTGTTAATAAAAATTCCTTATTTGTTAATAAGGAATTAATGCATTTTAATATAAATCTCCTAATATAAAATACCTTTAATTCTGAGTTCTGCTGGGAAGTTGTGACATCTTGTGTGTGAAAGGCTTTTTACCATCATTGTTACATATTAACTGGCATAGTTTAATATTAATAGTTCCTGAGAATCGTGGTTAATCTAGGTCTTTATTTCCTGTATTTGGGTTTTATTTATGCAACAGTTTGGTTGCTTCTTTGTATAAAATGGTTGTGAGTATACCCAATACTATAACAAGGTTCTGGGCTCTTAACTTTGATGAACACCATGTCATTTCCATCGTGCTGCACTCAAAACAGCACAGATGTGAGTCTGGGAGTGGCGTCCCTGCTGCTCTCATGAGCCTTTGTTTGGAGAACACCCTGATTAACCCCCACCCTTCATGGTTCATTGACTCACTGATAGATCAAGTTTAAACTAGTACATATTAGCACATTTGTTACTAACAGAGGAACAGTTGGCCATTCTGTTTTACATTGCTGGTTCATTGCAAACTGGCGTGCTAAAAAGGTCTATACTCTGGAGTGTGAATTGAGAGGTTCCAAGAAGACTGAGAACTGAGTCAGTTGTGTATTAATGTTGAATTATACCTATATTTTAATCTTGTGTTATCTATTTGGGGGATGCTTATACTATTGTGAAATTATGAAAAAATGATTATTATTACTTTGAGGTTCTTTTTTTTCCCCAGGGCATTCAGGGGATTTAAGTGTCTCAATATCACTTTCATATTAAACAGTTTGTCATGATTCTATGAGAGAAGAGCCAGGTCGTAACTGCCTGATGATTTGTGTTGCATTCTTAAAATGTTTTCCAGGGTTCCTTGTAGCTAGTGATTTTATGTAAGTCTTTATAGTGTACTACGTTTCTGTATTACGTGGAAACGTTTATGGTTTCAAGAGGACTAGAATGTACATGTCTATCATGTCATGAAAAAAATTAAACTGTCTCCTATTTGTTTTTCAATAAATTAAATTCCTTAAAACTTAACTTTTTCCTCTTTCATACCTTCCTAACATAGTTTTCAAGGTCTGCAAATGCTTTTATTATTCTAGTTATTTCTATGGCAAAGAGTTTTGCTAAATCATTTGGCACTCTTTGTCTTGCCTTCATCATCACTCACTGGTGCCATTTCTTTAGCCACCTACTTCTTTGCATTTTCCTTTCTCTTGTGAGATGATGAAGCACAAGTGCCGTGACAGAGAGAACAGCACTCTGAGTCCAAGCCCAGATAAGACCATTGAGGCTGCCTTTCAAAACTAACTAATGCTATGTCTAGTTCTAGAAGATGGCTGAAAGTAATGGGAAAGGGAGTCATATGGATATATGAGGGAAAAATGGTCCAACCAGAGGGAACAGTATGCATAAAAGGTTGAGCAAGAAAGTCACGTACAGAGGGAGTTAAGTGTGGGAAATGAGGTCACAGACATGTTTGGGGGGGTAGAGCATGAAGGGTCTTGGCAAGCTTTGTATGTTTGTTTTTTTTTTACTTTTGTTGAGAAAAATGGGGGCCATTGGGGAGTTTTAAGCAAAGGAGTGATGTGTTAAAACTTTGAGAGTGAATATTCTGGCTGCTAAGTGGAGAGCAGACTCTGTGAGTGGGGAAAAGGATGGAGGCAGGAGACCAGTTAAGTGGAAATTGTATAATCCAGGCAAAAGTTAGTGACTTAAATCAGAGCAGGAGCAAGAGAGGTGGTGGGAAGTGGTTGATTAAACTTTGGATTTGTTTTTTGAGATAGAGCTGTCTGGATTCATTGACATTGGAGGTATGGGGGAGGGATATTAAGAGAGAAAAAGCCAATGATGGCAACAAGATCTTTTTATCCTATTAGGGAAAATGTCAAATAATATAGAACACCTAAAAAACTGGGCACCAATATTGCTAACACCTAGATTCTACAGTTCCTAGCATTTTTTCCATATTTGTGTTAACATTTTATTCTGTTAGTACGTTTTAAACTACATACATCATGACATTTCTCTCTGAAATACTTTAGTATGCATCTCTAAAAAAAAAAAAAAAAAAAGCATTTTGCAAGTAACCAAATATCATTACCCTACCGAAAGAATGAACAATAGTTTCTTATTATCATTGAATACTTGGTCCATACTGAAATTTTCCCCATGTTTTCCAAAATGTCTTTTATAGCTGATTTGTACCAACTAGTATTCAATCAAGGATCATTCGTCAAATTAGATACAGTAAAACCTTGGATTGTGAGTAACTTGTTCTGTGAGTGTTCTGCATAACGAGCAAACATTTCTAATACGTTTTAACCTGATAAATGAGCAATGTCTTGCAATATGAGTAGTACATGACACTGTCACATGATCACAACTGAGCCAATGGTTCCGGAAATTCACTTTGATATACAAGTGCTTTGGATTACAAGCATGTTTCTGGAATGAATTATGTTTGCAAACCAAGTTTCACTGTATATTTAAACTATAATACTAAACATTCCCCTCCTCATTTTTTAAATTCTGACATTGATTTATGGAAGAGATGAGGTTGTCATGTAGATATCTTTAGGTTGTACTGTAGATTTCCTACATAAGGAATAATTATGTATTCCTTATGGAATATGGATTACTGGTCCCCACTCCCAGAAATTCTGACTCAGTGAGTCTCTGGTATGGGCCTTTCTACTGAACTGCTGGGTGATTCTGGGTTGTCCTTCTGAAGACCACCCTTTGAGCAGTAGTGTTGTACCACTGTCTGATTACTTCTTGGTAGTGTCATTTAACATGTTCTTCTATTCCTTCTCTTGAAAACTGTATTTCTAATATAAAGGCTTAATTAGGTTCATATTGGGCAAGAATACTTCATGAGTGGTACTGGGTACTTCATATTTCATTATCTCGGGTGATATGCAATGTCTGACTATCTCATGATTAACGTGGATAAGATTTCCCCAAGGCTAAGATTGATCCCTGAATCAAAGGGATGATGGCTTGATCTCTCCATTGTAACATTTCTATTTGAAACCAGTAGATAATTGTTGGGTAATACTCATGGACCAGGGAGAATAGTTTTCAATAAATATTTTACTTAATAGTTTTATCACTTATCATCTGTGCCTGAACTAATTGTTTAAATAAAGGTAGATCATGAAAATTTTTATGCTTAATCATTATTTCTAAATTAGTCTTATTATTTTATAAAAAGGGATGTTGCTTCTCCTACTGGTACTATTTGATTACTCATAAATGCAGTACTTACTAAAGAGGCAGGATAAATTCATAACTAGTTATTTGTAATTACCAATTTTCAGAGTAAAGTTTCTGACTGGAGCATGTGGAAAGAGGAAATTCTTATTTAGTGAAATAGGGAAGACTATGGGTAGATAGACCGGACCCCATTTGGTAGGGAAAATCAGAATTTCAGTTTTGAATATGTTAACTTTGAGATGTCTGTTAGACATCTGTATTAGAGTTCAGTTGTATAAAACATAAAATACTCTAGCTATTCTAAATAAAAAGCTGTTTTATACAGATAATATGATGAAATGGCTAGAGGAGAAGGGTCTAGTAAATTGAATATGCTGGTGACCTACAACTGTTACTGCATTGCTTTGTTTTTCTTGCTCCCACATATGTGGCATCGTGAGATGTTTTCTAGGACTAGTAAACTAAAGGAAAGAAATGGGTATCTTCATGATACAATAGTAATTAGCCACTGAAGCATACAGCCCCACTCGAGTGTTACTAAAAGATAGGGAAAGAAAATTCTTGTGGTGGGCAGAACTTCAGACAATTGATACTAGTTATTAAGGAGTGATGGCCAGAGGGATAGATCCATCTTAATGCATGGACAATGGTTAAGAGCTTCAAGAACTTGGAGGAAACAATTAGAAGTTTGGTGACATGGATGTAGGAGGCAGACGTATATGGTTGGTTTTCACAGAATAAGGACAGAATATGAGATTTGTGTTTTGTGTAAATGCTAACCAAAGAGCATTTATTTCAAAAGAGGAGATAATTAGGCAAGCACGTTACCCCATTCTACAGATGTAAGTCAGCATCTTTTCAGAGCAACCCTAAGGCTTGCACAATGAGCACATACACAAAGTGGCCTTCATGCAGAGATGGGGGAAATAATAGCCAGTACTTGTGTTCACCAAGCCTGGTTTGACTCCCATTATTGCTGAGTATTCTACCTGTAAACAGATCAGCCTTGAGTCTAAAGATGGCTCTGTATCTTAGAGCAACCAGTCAACCATTTGGTGGCAGGTTGATTACATTGGAATCCCTCCACTGTGGAAAGTCAGTGGTTAGGCCTCATTGCTATGAATGTTTACTTTAGGTATGGATTTGAATTTCCTATCCACCATGTTACTGACAACACTACCATCTGGGACCCTACTTAAATACCTTGTTCCATGAATTTACATTCTGTGCTGCTTTTGATCAAGGGACTCATTTATATTAAAAGAAGTGAGGCAATTGGCTGACAACTTATGGGATTTGTTGGTCTTACCATGTTTCCTGTTGTATTACATTGTGTTCTACCCAGGAGACAAAATTTTGGGAAATTAAAGTAGTTTCTGTTCTATAAACCAAATACATGGGTCTACAAACCAAGAAGTGAAGATAAAAGTATTATCTCTTAACTTCACCTCCAATGACCCCCTCGTAAGATTTTTATTTCCTGCCCCTACAACTCTGAACTCTGCTGCTTTAGAGGTGTTAGTAGGAGAGAAGAATATTTCATATGGGAATGTGACAATGGTTCAATTGAATTGGACATTGAGAATTAGTTGACTACATTATTGAACCAACAAATGGAAAAATATGAGCAACAAATGGAAAAAATAATAATGAAACTGCTATGCTGCCAAAGGTGATCAGTTCTAATTATCAAGGGGAAATAGTGTAGCTACTACTACTCAGTAAGAAGACTGTGTCTAAACCCAGTGGGCAACCTGGGCAATCCTAGGAGTAGGATGAAGTGAATAAGCCTATCGTCTAGAAAAATAAAAATGGCCAAACTGACTCTAGAAGACATAGAAAACTTAAACAGACCAATTACCACTGAGGCAATAATTTTTTTGTACTCCTAAAGGACAAACAAACAACACTGACTCTGATATTTTCACAGAGATATCTACCATGCCTTTAAGGAACAGAAAACTTCAATACTATTTAAACTATTGTAGGGCATAGAAAAAGAAGGAAAACTCCCAGATTTTGTTTACAGAGTTTGCATGAAATATATACCAACATCTGATGATGCAGATCCAAAAAAGGAAAATTATAGATTGGTCTATTTATGAGTACCAAGCAACTCTTAATAAAAATAGATGGATATCATGTTGTCAACATGATAAATACATATCTCATTTTAGAGGTTCCATGAAGAAACTTTTGAGGTATTCTCAGTTCAATTCTAGAACTGACAAGAGTATCTTTTATCAGCACTATTAGTCATGTTCTTCTGGTGGAGCCGACCAATGCAAGTAGACTAGAGAAGAAAATAAATGTGAATAACAGTTGGAAAAGAGAAAGTCAGATTACCATTATTTGCAGATGAAATGAGTTTTAGCCTGGAAAATCCAAAAGAATAAAGGAAATGTCTGTGATGAACAATGAGAAAATTAAGAAATATGTTAGGTGTAGAAATTAATAGTTTTGATAGATGTGGTAAATAGTCAGTTGGGAAGAAATTGGGAGCATATTGACAGTAACAGAAAAGATAAAAAAATCTAGAATAGTTCAGTATTTAGCTAAAAAATGTTTAACATGGTACTGAGGGACACAGGAGACTTAATATGGAAAAGCATACCATGTTTTTGTACAATTTAATCCCAATAAAATTCCAGTAGAATTTTTTTTACGCTGGACAAACTGATTTTAAAGATCATGTGTAGGGGCACCTGGGTGGCTCAGTGGGTTAAGTGTCTGACTTTGACTCCGGTCATGATCTCAACACTTGTGGGTTTGAGCCCTGCATCAGGCTCTGTCCAGACAGCTCAGAGCCTATAGCCTGCTTTGGATTCTGTGTCTCCCTCTTTCTCTGCCCTCCCACTCACACTTTGTCTATTTCTCTCACAAAAATAAACATAAAAAATTCATGTGCAAAGATAAGCCAAAATAAACATGAAAATTCTTAAAAGTAATAAAAGAGACAACCCTCCCAACTATTAAGTCATTTCAAAACTATAATATTAGAAACATTATGGTACTGACATATGAATTGATCAGTAGACTTCATATTAAATGGATCATAAGAAATCCAAGCACATTCAGAAATTTATCTGAAGGTGGCATTTGAAATCTTTAAGAGAAAGATTATCCAATGAATGAATGATGTTGGGACTGGTGGATAGTCATCTGGCAAAAAAAGTGAAGTCAAATTCCAATTTTATACCTCTATTAAGAGAAATTTTAGATAGGATTAAGTAAAAATATAAAATAAAGACCATAAAATTATTAGAAGAAAAATACAGTGTTTTCTTGGATCACAAAAAAACTATTAAATATGACAAAACTCAGAAACCATAAAAATGATAAATTTAACAATAGGTGCATAAAATTAAAACTGTCAGAAAAAATAAAGATCTTTCTCAAACAGAAAAAAATGGCATGATTAAAAATTAAAGGCAATGACACAGAAAAGTATCTGTAACTCACATAACAAACAAAAGATTAATCTTATGGTAATATGGCAAAGGCAATATGAATTAGCTAATGCTATAAACTGATAGTTAACAAAAATAAAAGTATCTTAGATACTTTTATTTCTCAGCCTCTCTCATAAAGAGAAATGTAAATTGAAATTAGCATGAGATACAATATTTCTCTTCTCATACTGTCGAAGATCAAAAAGTTTGAAGATATTTTGGGTTTATAAGGGTGTAAGAAAATAGTCACTGTTCCTGGTGGAGTATAAATCGGTAGTAATAAATTGCTGACTATGTGCCATGTACTTTCTAAGCACTTAAATTTGCTTATTAACCATCACAATTACCTTTTGTAGGAAGTACTCTTATTGTCCTCATATTACAGATCAGGAAATTGAAAAACAGAGAATTAGACAAATAACCCAAAGTCACACAGTTGGTAAGTGGGAGAGCTAAGATTTAAAATCATTGACTTTGGGGCGCCTGGGTGGCTCAGTCGGTTAAGCGTCTGACTTTAGCTCAGGTCATGATGTCACAGTTTGTGAGTTTGAGCTCTGCATCGGGCTCTGTGCTGACAGCTCGGAGCCTGAAGCCTGCTTCAGATTCTGTCTCCCTCTCTCTGTTCCTCCCCCACTCACTCTCCCTCTCAAAAATAAATAAGATTAAAAAAATTTTTTTTAAATCACTGACTTTGATTCTAACACCCACTTACTGTCAGGGAGGGTGGGGGTTACAACTCTAAATTGTTTCAACAGCAAGTAACTAGGCAATAGGATAAACTCTCAAGGGTGCATGCCCTTTGATCCAGTAATTCTTCTAGAAATTTGTCCTGTAGTTACATGCAAATAGATGCAAAATGATATTCATTGTAGTATTGTTTGCAGTAAAGGAAGATTGGAAACAACTTAAATACACATTTCCAGGGAACTAGTTAATTAAATTGAGGTTCATCCAAAGTACTAGTCAACTTTAAATAAAGTGAGAATGATCCTTTATGTAGTGATATGAAGTCATCTCCAAAATATGGTAAATGGAAAAAAATCAAGATCCAGGATAGTGGGTAGGGATGCTTCATCTATGTAAAAAGTTATAGAACATACACATGCATTTTTATATGTGCATAGAATATTTCTTTTTTTTTTTGCTATATTATTTTTTTTTTTACATAGAATATTTCTGGAAGGATTCTCAAAGTGATACTAGTGGTTGTCATCCAGAAGGGGAACTGGCTGTCAAGGAATGAGCTGAAAACAGATTTTGAAGTTTTTACCATGAAAATGTTTGTACAGGAGACAGCTGACCATGTGATTCTCAAATATAGAACATTTGCACTGAGATCACTGTATGAAGAGCATAACCTAGTGCCTCAGACAGACTTGGGTTTAGATTCAAACACTGGTTGGTCTACTGAGAGGGACAGAGACTTTGTAGCTCTTCTGGCTCCAGGCAACATCTCTCCTCCCCCAGCTTTGGCATTGGCTGGAGGGAGGATAAATTCTTAGAGCTCTGTGTGCTTGGGGCAAGACCCCACTCCTCATACTCCACTCTCCAATCCCAACTGCTGCAAACAATTCTTATTTCTCTCATGCCGTGTTACTGCCCAAGGCCCTTCATCAGTTGGGTTGCCATTTGTCTAAAGCTCTATATACCCTCCAGCCTGACATCATCCCCCTCTGCTTCACTCCAGACACTGTTCTGCCCTGTGGAATGAATAGTCCATCATGAGCAAAATCTCCTATATTGTCAACCACTTTCCCCCAAATTTCCCTTACCTTCTTACTTTAGTAGAGAGACCCAGCTCTCCCAGGAGTTTATTTATAGCTTCTCTTGCAGCCCTCAAGTGGTGGCTGTTTTCTCCATCTTGCATTTCAGACCACTGGTCCTGGAGGTGTTGTCAATGTCTCCATATCTGTCTTGCATCTCACTGCTATTTTGAGACCATTTTCTCTCCTTCTTTAAAAATCCTCAGTATTGACGGGGCATCTGGGTGGCTCAGTTGGTTAAGTGTCCGATTTCAGCTCAGGTTATGATCTTGCAGTTCGTATTTTGAGCCCCACATCAGGCTCTGTGCTGGCAGCTTGGAGCCTGGAGCCTACTTAGGATTCTGTTTCCCTCTTTTTCTGTGTCTCCCCCGCTCATGCTCTGTCTCTTAAAAAACATAAAAAATGTTAAAAAAAAAAATCCTCAGTATTGAAGCTCAGTCCATTAGATGTCACTAGCTTAGCTTGTTATCGTCCTATGCACACTACTGGTTCCTTTTTTCTTACTCCTTGAAGATATTAGCTTCTGTCTTACTGTCATTCTCTCCAACATTATAACTGCAATAGTCTTATGTGTTTTTTTTTAATTTTGTTAAATGTTTATTTTTGAGACAGAGACAGAACGCGAGCAGAGGAGGGGCAGAGAGAGGGAGACAGAGAATCTGAAACAGGCTCCAGGATCCAGGCTGTCAGGAAAGAGCCATATGTGGGGCTCGAACCCAAGAACCACGAGATCATGACCTAAGCTCAAGTCGGATGCTTAACTGACTGAGCCACCCAGGCACCCCTAATTTTATGTGTTTTTATAGATTTTCTTTCAGTTTTTAGCTTTCCTTTCCTTTAAAGATCTTGATCTACACTTCATCCACCTCCTGTAATCATACTTTTAGAGCAGTGGTTCTCAAAGTGTGATCTCTGGACCCAACATCATCAGTGTCACCTGGGGACTTATTAAATTCTCAGACCCCAGATGACTGAGCCTAAAACCCTTGCACCTGGGAACCAGAAATCTGTGTTTTAAGTAGCCCTTCAGATGATTCTGATGAATATGAAGTTCATCAGGTTTTATTATTGTCATTACCAGTAACTCAGTCTCACTTTCAAACATGCTACCCTGCATGTGGCTATTGGCTTCTGTCTTTCTACTCACTTGATCTACTCTCCCAACTCCTAAAATTATTCAACCCCTATCCCGAGACTACAGTTAATTGATTATACCACGTTTTCATTAATTCTTAATCCTTCTTGTGTTTTCACTTTCCCCTTACCCACACATTTGACTACTCTTTGACTATTCTCTTTCACATAACACACCTAAAGAGTAAACAAAATCCTGTCAGCTCTACCTTTAAAATATGTCTGGAATCTAACTTTTCTTAGAATCTCCACTTCATCCAAACACAGTCATTTCCCACCTGTTCTTACTTTGTCAATGTACCTACAGTGTCTGCTTTCCACAGAGCAGCTCGGGTGATCCGTTTAACATGCAAGGTTATGTTGCTATGCTGTCACAAATCACCATGCTTTTCTTCTCACTCAGAACAAAAGTCAAAGTCCTTGTCAGTGCCTACAAGGCTGGGAGTGATATGATTTTCCCTAGCCAGAAAGTCATTTCTTCTACCTTGTCCTCCTCCTTTCCCATTTTGGGGTTTCATTTTATCCTGAGAACTTATTACCACTTGACATACTCTAAATTCTCTTATCATTTCCATCCCTTACCATTAAAATGGAAGCTTCGTGAAGGCAGAAACTTTGTTCACTGATAGAGCCTCAGCTTCCAGAATCCTGTCTGGCAAATAGTACGCATGCAGTTATTTGTGGGTAAATGAATGGATGCCATTACTATCCATATGGCTAAAGGTTAACACTACCCTTTTATTCATTCATCAAATATGTGATCATCTATTATATGCCTCGCACTAAGGAGATAGGATATGGAGAAAAACCCCAGAGTTTCCAGTCTAAGGTCTGAGAACAAATAATAGGTATAAAATTATAATGCTAAAAGAATCAAGATTGGAAAGTGTAGGGACCTGTAAGAACAAATGATAAGGGGGAAATGACCTAGCTAACGTCACAAAACCAAGGGGTTCATGGAAGTCCTTCCCAAGGAAGTGATGACTAAGGCGAGATCAAAACAAAGAGTACAGGTTTATTAAGCAAAGTAGCAGCAAGCATAGGTGGGCAGACAAGGCAGAGTGGGTGAAATGGCACTGTGGTGGAGGGAGCATGGTGTGTTGAAGGAGCTGAATAAAGTAGAAGCTTGAGGAGGGAGCCTGAGAGCAGAGAGGTTGGAGACTTTTTAATTATCTCTCTTTATTCCACCTAATTAAGAAAATCTTTTAAAAATCCTGCTTTATTCAATAGAAATCCCCCCTTCTGATCTCTAAATAGGTATCAAATTGCTACCTAATTTTTATATACTTAGACTCTAGCTTCATAATCATCATATTAAGTGCACCCAAAAGGAAAAGATAAATGAGAAAAATGAATACATGCTCTGGTGAAAAATTGGCTTTGTTGTTTTATGTTTAAAAAGACTGCAATTTATCAGGGTGTCTAAGGAATGGAACATTCTGCTTAATTTATTTAGTTTCTATTGCTATTGTTATAAACTGGGGCTTAAGAATGAAATTAATTTGTTTAAATCTTTTTTTTAAGCTTGCTTATTTATTTTGAGAGAGTGTGAGTGGGAGAGGGGCAGAGAGAGAAAAAGAGACAGGATCCCAAGCAGACTCCACATTGTCAGCGCAGAGCCCGATGAAGGGCATGATCTTACAAACCATGAGATCATGAACTGAGCCAAAACCAAGAGTCTGACGTAACTGACTGAGCCACCCTGGCACCCCTTTGTTTAAACCTTTTAAGAAAATCTTAATAGTTCTAGCCTCTTTCCTGACTAAGGGGATTGTTTCACAAAGGTTGAATCGGACATATAGCATACTCTATATTTATATAGTATATGTATATTTATAAGGCTATAAACCTTCAACTACAATGTCCTTATCCTCATAAGCCCCAAATGACTGTATCTTATTTCCAAAATCTTCTGTTACCTCAGTCATGATATAGAAAGGGGGGGGAAATAAAAGTTGGTTTTTATAACATTTGATGACTGACATTTAGTGCCTAGACACTTTGCATGCTGGGCCTGAGAAATGAAGCAGGGTCTTTCGATAAAAATACCGGGCAAGATAAATTTAATTTGGATATTTAATCTGAGTCTTGGCCTCTGAGATGTAGAACAAGTTTCTTGTCCTTGTCAGGTTTTAATGCAAGTGAGCCCTAGCTTTAACTGCTTTGTCCTTCCTGGTTAAAAGACAGCAGTCTTATCCTTTATAGCAGGTTTTTGTTTTTGTTTTACCTGATCCAGAATTGCATTTATTTCTCCTCTCTTTAGTCTCCTTTAATCTGGAACATGTCTTCAACTTTCTTTGTTTCTCACGATACTGACATTTTTTGAGAGTTTAAGGCAGTTATGTTGAGAACGCCCCTCAACTAGAGTTCATCTGAGTGTTCTATCATTGGAGCCACATTATGCACCAGAGGAGTGCTGTGTCCTTGGTGTTGTGAATTACATATCACAAGGTATTACAACGCTTATGTATCCTTTGTACCTTAAGGGTATGGTTAGCTTTGATTACTTGACTAAGGAGGTGTCTGCTAGATTTCCCCACTGTAAATGTCCCTCTTAACTCTTTGTAATGACAACAATAAAGAGGGACAGAGTTTAACAGTAAGTAAATATTTTGTTCCCCAACTGGCTGTCACTGATGGTTTTACTATCCATTGCTGAGTCTTGCCTGGATCTATTATTAATAGAGCTGGGTGGTAAACACAGTGATTTTTCTAACTCTGTAATTTCTTCCGTGTTTAGTAGTTGTCATTCTATAAGACAGAGTTTTTCCTTCTCCTCCTTAGTATGATATATTATAGTCTTTACTCCATTTCATGTTGGCCCAGGTTTGGCAATAGGAGTTCTGAGATTTGGGGTTTTTCATTGTGTTGTGTGTGTGTAAATGTAACAAAAAGTAGTTAATAGAGGCACACAGAATAAAGTGGGAATGAGAAGCCACAGAGGTGAATTCTGTTGGTGATTAGGAAAGGCTTTAGTGGGAAAATGGTGTTTGAGGTAAGCTTTTAAAAAGTGGCAGAATTTGGGATGCCTGGCTGACTCAGTTGGTAGAGCATGCCGAGTCTTCATCTGAGGGTTATGAGTTGGAGCCCCATGCTGGGCATGGAGCCTACTTAATTAAAAAAAAAAAGGGGCGCCTGGGTGGCGCAGTCGGTTGAGCGTCCGACTTCAGCCAGGTCACGATCTCGCGGTCCGTGAGTTCGAGCCCCACGTCGGGCTCTGGGCTGATGGCTCAGAGCCTGGAGCCTGTTTCCGATTCTGTGTCTCCCTCTCTCTCTGCCCCTCCCCCGTTCATGCTCTGTCTCTCTCTGTCCCCAAAATAAATAAACGTTGAAAAAAAATTTTTAAAAAAAAGTGGCAAAATTGTCACAGAAATGGTGATAAGGTGGAGTGGAAGGGAAGAAATTGTCTGAACGAAGCCTGACCTACCTGGTATTCGGCAGGTAAAATTCAGTGGTGCCAGAGCATGATGAGGCAGCTGAAATGGAACAGAAAAACCTCTGCACTTACTGAGTTTCGTGCTGGTCTCTGCTTAGAATTTCTTCTCTGGCCTTGCTCCTTCTGTTTTGCTAGGGGAGAGGATGAGGTATGAGGAAGGAGGGAATTCTAAGTAGTGAAAATCCACAGGAGCCAAAAGCCCCATTCCAATGCTCCCTTCTCCGGAAAGTCTTTCCTGGATCCCTGATAAGAATTAACCACCCTCTTCTCATACACTCCCATGGTTATTGGTGCCTTTCTGTTAATGATTCTATTTTGTTTTGTGGGGTTTCTATTTTCTGGATTTATCTTTCTCCTTTAAACACAAACCACATCTTAATCACTTTGCTCTGGTAGTCAGCACGAATGCTCAATAAATGTTTATGGAATACATGGGAGAGGGAAAGGAGAGGATAGGTTGGAGTTGGTTGGAGAAGTGCTCTGAATGACATGTTAAGGGGTTCAGGCTTGCCCACACGCAGCTTTTGACAGGTGCAGCTTTTGACAGGTACAGCTTTTGACAGATACAGGCCTGATGGAGGTATGATGTGGGGGACTCAGGGGAATGGGAAGGACAGTGAGTTGTCCCTGCAGCAGCTGCAGAGAAGCCAGAGGGCAACAACTAGGAAGGCCAGAAGGCGTGGAAGCAAATAGTTACCATCTCGTGGATCTGGATCTGGGCACTGGTTTGTAGGAATGTAGGAATCAGAAGCGGGAAAAAAAAAACAAAACAAAAAAAAACCACACCAAAAACAAAAAAGAAAACAAATAACAAAAATGGAAGGAATTGAACATAGTTTTGAGATTTTAAGACTTGATAATGAGATTGACAATGGCCTCTTAGCAAAATATTAAGCACAGGGACAATTACAGAGAATGTAGGCAGTTCAGCACAGTCCTACCTCTTCCTCATCTAATACTCTCCCTGAATTCAAAACAGTATGTGCTGTTGAAAGATTTCCTTCTATCAAATATGATGAGAAATGAAATATTTTCTTCAAGTGCAAAAAAACTGACTTTGGTGTAATGGACTTTTCCATTTGGCTTTAGGAATGGTTTTATTAAGAGCAGATGCTAGTAACTGCTTTCTTAGCCTTGAAACGTGGTCTTATGACAGCAGCTTACCTTGGAAGAAGTGATCTGTAGTGTCCTGGCTCCTCTGTCCCTCCTGTACTTCCTAACAGAAAATTTGCTTTGCACCTGCTCCAACTGGGTCTAAGTGATAAGCATCTTGCAAGCCCAGAAAATTGTAGTATCAAATCTCAGCCCCAACTGTGAGGCAGTGCTCTCATCGAATCCCCACTGAGAGGCTTTCTTTCCCAATTCTCAGGGGAAGAGTCCTTTCTCCCCTGGCCCCTTTTCAGGCTTGAACTTCGACCTAACCCTTTTTTTTAGGTCCCAGCATGCATTGCACTGGGTGCTCACCCTGACCCAGCCCTGTGTACTCTGCTCCACCCTGGGCTCATCCACAGGTCAAGCGTGGGTAGCCCTGGGGTCACTGGAGTGCCCAATTCCAATAATGAGCATATTTATCTTAGGAGAGGAAGTGAACCTTTCTGTTCTTTGCAGCCTATTGCTTTTTTCCCTCAGAAATAAATACTAACGGGGCATTTGATATATTATCTGTGATTGATAAGTGTATATTGCCTAATAATATTCACAAAGTTGCTTTCATCCACATTTTCCTTCATAAATGCTTTGTTATAACTCATGATTTAAGAGGGATATACCTATTTAACTGCTAGGGAAATGTAAATGTTTTAAAATCATGCCATGTTTGGGAAAACTCTTATAAGAATTTCAAATAAAAACAGAAAATGCTATTTAAATGGGTGAATAACATTCTAATTGGACTTAGTGTACGTTTTTAAAGGGAAAGAAAAAATACCTTTGTCTTTATGTTTTCCTCTTAGGTTTTTCAAATAGACCAAAGTCATTAAAAGTAATTCTTAACCCCCAAAGCCACAAAAAAGAAGCTACCCAGGTCTATTATGAGAAGGTTGAACCACTGTTGAGGACGGCAGGAATAAAGACTGACGTAACAAGTAAGTCATTTTCACAGTATAATTTTGCCACTAAAAAATAATACTTAAGGAAGCAAAATAACCTGTATTTGTTCTTAAGTCAAACTGAGGAAACTACCTATGATAGCTAAAGCTTTTTTATGTGCTTCCATAACCTACCACAGTCAGGTCCGGGATTATAACTTATTTTGTTTTCTTTTTTTATTGTGTTATTTTTATTAGAATATCAGTATTTTCTCTTTAGACCCCCTTTTTCAGACTTTAAAAATTATTAGGAATCATTTCAAGAGGAGCTGCATACTTTTTGATATATTCATTGGGATGTTTATTATTTACACATTATTTCTGCAGATTCGCAAGCAGTTGGTTTTTGCTCACTTAAATGTTTGTCTTCCCATGGAATCCTTCATTAGGTGGTTTTTGTTCTGACTCTGACCCCTGCTGGTTAGGTCAAAACTAAGCATGTAACTGCAGGTTTAGATGACTTTTGGGAAGCCAGTAGCTTAACTTCATTGCCTAAAATAAGAAAAGTGCTTAGGTTTTTGCTGAGGAAAAAGAAATTGGCCAATGCTAAAGTTAATAGAAAGAAGGTTAGCAAAATCCTTTTCAACTTTTTGAATTTGGTGACCAAATTCCTTTGTTTCCTTTGAGTCTCTTATTTCTCCCATGGGGGGTGGACTGAAAAGGAGAGTTGATGCTGTCAAAAATCATAACCCCAGTTTGTCTGATTTCATTTCTATGTCACATCACTAACATACAGTACAGACTTGTAAATTTAAATTGCTGAAGAGTATTGCATAATAAACCAACCAGGAGACAAAGTCGGAATGTATTTGGGTTCTCCTAGTCCCATTTATAAATTCCTTGGGAAGGGATTCAGAGTGATGTGGTTTTGCTCAGCTGTAACCATGGAGATGAGTTTCACAATATAAATCAGACTTGATGCCCTCACCTCTGACTTGATGGATTGAGGTAGAAGGAAGTTCCTTACAAAAAGTAAACAAAAACAAAAACAAGCAAGCAAACAAAAAATTCAACCACATATTTTTAGGAAGGTCAGCCACTCCAAAAGGCATCTATTACAATGGCGGTTCAAAAGAAACTACCATGAAAAATTCAAGAGGAATTTCTGAACTGAAATAAAATTGTAGTGAGAAGTTAATCTTCTACCTTTGTGGCTTTTGGCTTACTTAGAAGTGATTTGTAAGGAAAAGAAACAATGCAAATCTATCATCCCTTTCCACTGAAGATTTTCAAAGATTGGTAGAAGAAAAGTTTGAAATTGATATTAGGATGAAACAATTAAAAGTTGAATAAACTTATTGGTAAACTTTATAACATTAATTATTTTGTTTCATTGATTTAATATCCAGAAGTTTGATGTGGATACTACTATATATCATTCAGTTCAGCATGTGTGTTGTACCCATAATATCTTTGGAATTATTTCATTAATTTGCTTTGACTTCCTCAGTTTTGACTTCATCATAAATTTGATCTTTTCCATCATCATAAAATGGTTCAGCAGACTGGGTCCTTCTTCGTTCAAATCAAATGGGATGGGGAAAGGTGTGTATATGTGAGAGATCTAACATGCTTTAGTACTGAGCAAGGATTAACATCTCTTCCTGTCAGTGTGACTGTCTTATTATGTGTGACCAACCTGGAGCAGTCAGTCTTTTAAATATTCAGACCCTTTGCGTGGGCTGGAAGTAGGACTCCCTTTTCCTGAAGTCTGAAAATACCTTAACCAAATCTGGCTTCTATTAGGGAGGGGGGAAAAGGTCCAAATGGCTTCTGAAAAGGCTCCCAACAATGTGCACTAGAGGAAGTTTAAATCCAGATTATGGATGAGGCCACACTCAGGAGTTTACTCATCATGTATTAATCCAAAGTTGGTGTAAACTTTTTATCAGAGCATTGTACTCTGGTTTATTAAAGATGATTCTGCCAGCAGAACAGAGATTAGGAAGGAGGAGAAAGAGAATAGAGGAAAGAAAACTGGTAGACGATGAAACCTGACCTAAGAGGAAATGATCAGAATGTCCTTTCCTCCTTTTGCACTGGAGAGAAAAGTTTCATGTCCTTGGCTCTTTTTTCCCCTAAATTTATAATTATTATTGAATATTATATTTAGTTTAATGTAAAATAAAATCAGGACATTACATAAAGCAAATGTAGAATTTTCTTATATATTTGTGCAGAATGGCTAATTATTAGCTGCCTAACACTCCTCCTACAGGCAAAATTATAAAATGACATCTTTTGCTTATAAACCCACCTTGGTAGGTACATTAGCTAAATATTTATATTTTAAAAGTTTCCTATTTCGTGTGAGGGACTGAATAAACATGGGAATGCTTGAAAAATTTTAGAATCTTCTTGCCTGTTTCACGGTATTGTTTTGTAGTTTGAGTCGGGTAATGTATTTGACACTCCTTGTATATTATGAAGTTCTATAGAAAGATGCTATGCATGTCTGTTTCATAAATCATGTAACAGTAAGATTCAATTAACACCTTGAAAGAAAAAGAATATAGGAAAGACTAAAGCAGAAAAGGTATGTATTTTCTGCACATCCAATGTGACCATTATTTTAATCTATCTTCTGTGCATTGCTGAGTCTAAATGGAATACAAGTTACATAATAAATTCTACATGATAATGAATTCACAAGGAGATAGTGTCATATAAATGAGGCAGGATTTGAAAAATTCTAGCTAGGTACATACACTTTAAAAGGTTGTTTTCTATATATTTCTTTTAAAAATGAATAGCAAAAAAATTAATAATTGGACTAAAAAATGGGTGAAGGATCTGAATAGCCATTTTCCCAAAGAAGACATAAAGATGGCCAGTAGGAACATGAAAAGGTGCTCAGCACCACTCGTCATCAGGGAAATGCAAATTAAAACCACAATGAGACATACCACCTCACATCTGTTAGAATGGCTGTTATCAAAAAAAAAAAGACAAGAAATAACAAGTGTTGGTGAGGATGTGGAGAAAAAGGAACCCTGGTGCACTGTTGGTGGGAATGCATACTGGTGCAGCCACTGTGGAAAACATTATGGAGGTTCCTGAAAAATTTAAAAATAGAACTGCCATCTGATACAGCAGTTGCATTTCTGGATATTTATCTGAAGGATATCCGCACCCTCACGTTCATTGCAGCACTATTTATAACGGTTGAGACATGGAAGCAACCTAAGTGTCCATCAATGGATGAAGGGAGAAAGAAAATGTGGTGTGTGTATATACACACATACTTATAATGCAATAATTGGCCATAAAAAATAAGAAAATCCTGACATTTGTAACAACACGAATGAACCTGAGGGCATTATGCTAAGTGAAATAAGTCAGAGAAAGATAAATTACCATATGATCTCACTTGTATGTGGAATCTTAAACAAAAACAACTGAACACGCACAGAGAACATGGGTGGTTGCCAGAGGTGGTGGGGTGGGAGAAATGGGTGAAGGGTGTCAAAAGGTACAAACTTCATTTAAAAAAAAAAAGAATCACCACATTAACAAAAATATACTTTTCATTTTGGTTACTGCTGAAACCCTGACCACTTCTGAGTATGCATCTTTTGAAACAGTTGAGCTGAAGCTGTATTCCCCCTCTGCTACCAGTGCAAATGCTGTATCTTATCTAATAATGGTATCAGAAAAACTTGTGGAAGAACTTAGAAAAAAAACGGGGTTATTTTTTTCTAATAACTTGATGGCATATGAATCACAGAAAAACAAGTGGTCAGCCCATGCTGACATCATACCATGTCTTTATCTTCCTCTCAAAACAGCAGACTTTAGGAATTACACTGGCTAAGGCGTGAGAGAATTTGTGAAGATCATGGATCCGTAGGATAATTCATAAAACAATAAAGTGAAAAAAGGCAACAGAGAAATCAAACTGGAAGGAGCTTTAGAAGCCATCCAGCTGAATTCCCTGTATGTGGTGGGTGTAGTGATGATACTCCTCGTGGATGAACTCCCAGCCTTTGCTTGAGCACACTATGTGTGTCCCATCGTGCATAGAAGAGTCCCTGAAATACTCGAAACAGATACTGTGTCTGCCCTTGATCTCTCTCATTCATGATAGGCAGTTCCATCTCCTTCATTCAATCTTTCTGTTAACAAAGCTGCTAGACCTTATCATACTCACTGTCATTATCACGATCAAAGACACTTCTCTGAATTTAGCCTTGATCTCTGTCAGCTCTGGGCCCATGGGAGTGCCTAGTCACCAGATAATTTTTACATCCTGTCTGGCCCTGGTAGAATTATCATGAAAGTGGAGTTTGTTATCAGTTTCATTTAAAAAAATTTTTTCTCCTTCTAGGGTCATGAGTTTAACTTTTAATACTTTGACCAAATCTCCTCTTTCATTTTGTGTTTTTCCTCTTTGGCTCTTTGTCTCTCCTTAAAGCCTTCCCTCCTTAGAAATGCCTCTCGCTATTCCTGATCTCACCTAGCAGACAGCTAGGCAATTTGATAAAACTGAATCACAAAAGATGCTAGTAAGTTGAGGCATTCTATCTTTCCAATTTAACCTATATTTTAATAAAAATCTGAAGAGGAGCTGTTCATGTATCATATCCAGCTAAAGAGAGATTTCTGTGTGAAAGATTCTTTTTGTTATCCCGTAAATAATTGTGGATTTATTTGGCCAATCTTGTTTCTAATACTCAGATGTCAGGGAGTTAGAGTTTTGTCTCTGGGGACAATAAAGAGTCATCAGTAGAGGTTTTGTAGGAAAAGGATTTGATCAAATAAGTGAGAAAGTCATTCTGGGCAGAGTAGGGTAAAGACTACTATCCCCATTAAAAAGGCAGTGGCTGGATCATGGGCATTGGCTTGAGATGGGATGCTACAGCAATAAAGACCAAAACAACTGGTCTTGGCCTTGAAGTGGTTGGGAGAGGAAGGAGAGGGACAAGCTAGGAATTAATTTTCCTGTCTTGGGCAGCAAGGAGGGGATATTGGAACAATATATTTGAGAGGCAATATGAAGGTGGAAATGACAGATTCCATTTTGATCTTACTATGAGGCACCTGTAGAACAGGAGAGAAAATGCCATCTCAGTATCTCAGCCCATTATAGAATTTTATCCCCAGACTAAGAAATGTTACCGTAAGTCCAAATCTCATCTGATTTACTTCAGCCTATTTCCTCATCAACACTTAGTATCAACCTCATTACTTTCCTCCAATCTTGTCTTCTTGAGGAAGTAATATTTAAAATGGTTAGGGTGAGTGGGGAGTCCCAGCAATGAGAACTGAGTTCAAAGCCTTGTAAAGAATGGAACCTCCAAATTTCCTGAATAGAAGGGGCATAGGGTGTCATTCTCATCAGAAAAAGAAAGCAAGTGAAAGAAAAGGGTAGTAGTAACCTTTTGACACTACATTTGCCCAGCAGTCTACTCCTTATGTTTATTTGGAGTGGGATGATTTGAATCTGGCTCTAATTCCAGGGCCAATAATATTCTGTCTAAATGCATATTTCAATTCCTTCTACTGTATCTAAATAGTAGTCCAGATTATTCTCTATCCTTTTTCCCTATATTATTTTTCTTTATAATCACTTATTGCTACTTTATATTCTATAATCATGTTTTATTTTTAAAAAAATGTTTATTGGTTTTTGAGAGGGAGCATGAGTGGGAGAAGAGCAGAGAGGGAGGGAGACATAGAATCCAAAGCAGGATCCCGGCTCTGAGCTGTCAGTGCAGAGCCCAACACGGGGCTCAAACCCATGAGCTGTGAGATCATGACCTGCATCAAAGTCGGACGCTTAACCGACTGAGCCACACAGGTGCCCCTGTGCATTCATGTTTAAAGTTAGTGTCTAGTGTCTGTCCCCAGAATGTGAGCTCCCTGACATGGAAGTCTTCGTTCCTTTTGTTCAATTTTCTACTATATTGTGATCAAGTTTCTTTCATCTTTTCTCTCTGTTCCAGGTCACTTTTTTTCTTTTTAATTTTTACAATGTCATTAAAAAAAATCACTCTTCTTGGGTAATTTGCATCAATATATAGTCAAACCCCACCTGCAAGATCAAAGAGAGTATTATTTAAAATTTTTCCTAAATTAAGATAGCATTTAGCCATAGCATAATTTGAAAGCTAATTTTATATTGGATTTGAAAAGCTTTACCAAAGTGAGCTTTAGCCTAAAAAGCAAGATTTGATCCAATGATTCTCAGCATAAATATTTCTTCATAATATCATTAAGTATTTTCAGTGTATGTAGGTAACATTTTGTATTTTGAAGTTTGCAACTACTTGCTGAGGCTATAAATGATCAACACAATCATTTATGATAACTTAACCTTCCAAGCTTATTAATATTCATATTTTTATACTTAGTTTTCTTATAGCTTTCTTCTGATTAGAATTTAATCGAGAGAAGTTTTATTCATGTGAATGTTAACAGCATTTGAATAAGCTGTGGGAGAATTACAATGTAATGTTCGCTGGATACAGAATGATCCTTTTAGACACCAAGACTAATAATTTTTAACAATATCTAAGAACATTGTGGGAAAAGCTTGAACCATGCTGGCACCAGGGACAGACAGGCGTGAAAGATTAATGTAATCTTGCATATAATGATGCACATTCTTACACAAAAAATCCATCTGCAATGTCATGTCAGTCAGCAGAAATCTTTGATGGGTGGATACAGCTGGGCTGTCTCTTCTGGCAGTGCTGCCCTAGAAAATGCTAAATGTGGCTGGGATGCTTGGTGCCATCTGCAGTGTGCCAGCTTACCCTGTCTCCACTGGCATTTACAACACTGCATAGGGCATCGTGACTGTAGAGACAGCGATAGGGAGTGACAGATTCATTTCCTCAGAGGATCCGGCTCTGGTGGGTCCATGCCGCCACCTTCCTCGGCTTTGGGTCTGTTATCATTGGTGTTGGCTTTGCTTCCTTTTTTCACATCCAGCTTCTCTTTTTAGTCTAGCAGTTCCAGATACACATTCTTCTAGTATGTAAATCTTACGCAAACCTTTCAACTAATTTATCCATGTGAGGTTGCCAAAGCGCTTTAACATTGACTGTCTTGATGCCAGCTAATATGCCTTATTTTCAAAATACTGCTGCTCTTCGGCTTCTGATTTAAAGGAAATGTATCTTATTTATAATATCAGGAAGGGAACACTGAACAGACAGGCACCAAGATAAATGATCTAACTGCTGTATGTGGGATGTCCCCAAATGACTTACGTAGTTGGAACAAATATATGACCCTCTTTTACATAAAGCTATAAAACACATCAGGCAAGTAACACTTAATCCTCTTTCTCATGATTAAAATATAAATATTCAAGAATAAATGTTGTTTTATGACCTGACCATATGTTTATGATATTATTTTGCCAAACTCAGTTAAAAAGTGTAGATCACTGTTTAAAACTTTCACCTTTTTTGTGTGTTTGTTTTTAAATAGTAACAGAATATGAAGGACATGCTCTGTCACTCCTAAAGGAATGTGAACTCCAGGAATTTGATGGGTAGGTTATATTATCAATCTGTATATATAATATAGCTTATGTTATGAAATGTTGTCATTAGTTTTTAGTGACGTACTTGGGACTGATAAATATTTCAGTATTCGTGGTACATGTAATTAGACTCCATTTCGTTCATATCTATGTAATAACAATTAATGATGATAACATGGCGTGGTCATCTACCTCTCAGGATCAGGCATAGGAAAGCAAAAGAAGAAATCTATAGAAGTACTTGGAAATCAAAGGGTACCACATTCTACTGACCTACTGTGCATCTATTTGCATCGGCAGTCCTTAATTCTTGGCTTTAACCATACGAGTCTCTAGAAAAGCCTTGATGGAAGATACACCGGTCTTATGGTAGAACTGTATTGTGATTCTCTTTTGCAAATTTATTGATGGTGTTCATAGCTACCCACTGTTTAATTTGGCTGTGGTTGAGGGTAAATATTTTATAAAAACAAATATATTATTTTCAGTATGAATAAAAGATGCTAATCTTAATTCTTTCATAATTTAGTGGCTACCAGTTAAGTGTGTTATCTACAGTAGGCATTGGAAACTGTCGTTGGCAATATGTTGCTGGAGTGCATAGAAATTGTTCACTGTCATTCAAACATTAGAAACAAGGCAAGTGACTTTACTTTAATGGCCAGTTTAAAAAAGTAGCCAAGTCAATTTGCTAAAGTGATGGATTGATGTGTAAGACACAAACATTTTAGGGAAGATTTTTTGCAAGGGTTAATATTTCAGAGTTTTAAAAGGTGACCAGCATGTGAATTACTTGTGTCACATGAAGATGGGCAGGAAACAAACAAGTACTCATAATCTCAGACAAGAGAGTTGTGTCTCTTTAACTGTAGATTGGAAGGCTTTGCTTTTCCCAAAGAACTAGTAGAATGTTTTAGGGAGGAAAGTGATGAGGTTGTTTTTCCAGAAATGCTTCATATTTTTTGGTAAGAAACAATATTAGTGGATGAAGAAGAAAGTTTGATAAGTAAAATAAGACTTTTTTTTTTTTAATTTATTTATTTTGAGAGAGAAAGAGCATGAATGGGGCAGGGGCAGAGAGGGTCTCAAACAGGCTCCATGCTGTCAGCGCAGAGCCCGACGCAGGGCTTGATCCCAAGAACTGTGAGATCATGGCCTGAGCCTAAATCAAGGGTTGGACGCTTAACTGACTGAGTTACCCAGGGGCACCAAAACAAGACTTTTATAAAAGGAATTTGAGAAGAGTAAAAATAGATGGCAACATTATATAAATATTGAGGATGAAGAGTATAAGGTAAGAGACTACTTAAGAGCTTTATACTTATAGCCAGACAGACTGATTAACAGGCTACATTTGGGAAATTATCTTGCAAGTATACAATTTAAGAAAAGTAACTGGAGGAATCATGCCCGTGAGCTACCACCTTAATATGCTGCATAGTCACACAACTTGTGAGTATATGAGTGTGGCTGTATTGCAAGTAAGTCCTTTTTTCAAAATATGATCATATAAATAATAAGGATAACAGATATCATAGATATTAGACCTGGTCCTGCCCATCAGCATTTTGAAGTGTTCCACTAAATGTGGTGTGTATAAATAAGTTCTGCTGGTGATTATACTAGGTAAGGATCAAGAGAAATTTTGCAGAATGATGAAAGACTATTGCTTAAGGGTAGTATAGTAATGCTGTTTTCTTTAACTGAAAATACTTAAATTTTTGTTTATTTCACATGGCAGGTATTGTTATTTAGCAGTGTGGCCCTAAAACGCACACAGATCTTTTAGTTATTATCCACGTTTTTTTTTAACTTTTTAATATTTATTTATTTTTGAGAGAGAGAAAGAGCACAAGGAGAGAAGGAGCAGAGAGAGAGGGAGATACAGAATCTGAAGCAGGCTTCAGGCTCTGAGTTGTCAGCACAGAGCCCAATGTGGGGCTCAAACCCACAAACCATGACATCATGACCTGAGCCGAAGTTGAACACGTAACTGAGCCACCCAGGCACCCTGTATTATCCACATTTTTTTAACCACAGAGTTTGACCTAACCATTCTATGATATAAGTTCCAGTGATTTAACAGTTTCTGAATTGTACAGCATGCTGATTTATTTAGGACTTCTAATAATTTAAAATGTCTATTGAAAAGCATCTATTTTGTAAGATTCTTTAAATATCTCATTTTCATGGGCCCAGTTTTTCCCACTGGGAGCTGGGAAAACTTAATAAAATGCTAATTTTAAGTCACTCCACTTGGAAGTAAATAGGTATATATGGAAAACAATGGAAACAGTTTCTTTAGACAGCTTAAAAAAATTCTTCACATGTATGAATTTTGTTATTTTGTTACTTAGATTCCATATGTAAGTGAAATCATATTTATTGTGTTTATCTTTCTTTAACTTATTTCACTTAGCATAATACCCTCTAGGTCCTTCCATGTTGTCATAAATGGCAAGAGAACAGATTGGTGGGTGCAGATGGGAGAATTGGGGTGGGTGACATAGGTGAAGAAGGTCAAGAGGCACAGACTCCTAGTTATAAATAAGTCAGAGAAGTGTAACGTAGAGCATGGCAACTGTAGTCAATAATAGTGTTTTGCCTGTTTGAAAGTTACTAAAAGAGATCCTGAAGGTTCTCATCACAAGAAAATAATTTGGGGGGGGAGTAACATTGTATGCTGATCTTCTTGTAAAGATCACTTGGCAATGCATTATGCAGTGCAATGCATTAGTCATTATGTTATATACCTGACACTAATAAAATGTTACATGTCAAATATGCTTCAATTGAAAAGAAAGAACAATTCTCTCACAAGTATTTGAAAATAGAATGCGCTCTATTTATGGGTTCCCTATTTCTGAACTTGATCAGAGAGAGGTTATTGGAGTACTTTTTGAGAAATAGGTACAAAAGATTCAAGGTTGGGGACAAGGTACCTGCAAGATTCTATGATCTTTCAATGAAGAGGGGCTCACATTCCTTCAAGAACTTGAGCCTGAAGCATTTCTGCCTGATTAGGATATCACCTAAAGGTATTTTAGACACAGACTGGAGAGTTTAAGATCCAAGAATGATTCTGTGCATGTCATTTAATAAAGCAAAATGGTGGCAAATACTGTTTAAGAAATGTCACTTGCTAAAATTTTGGAGTTTTTAATGAGTTACATATTTTGTATGAAGACACAATATGAGATAAGAGCCAACAGGAATGCATCTCTCAGTACTCAAGACAGCTGTTGTGCAGCTCTAGTGTGTTCTAGCAAACACTCTAAGATCCATTGCTAAACCTTGTAGGAGTGTCAGTTTTTACTTGCCCTCTGCATGAATAGAAAGTCTTGTAAAGGCAGAGGAAAGAGTAATGTCAGCTGCACAAATTTGAAGCAGTAACAATTGAATTTACAAGCATCAATATGGTTAAGCTAATCTATAGCTCTTATGCAGTTGTAAAAATATCAATATTTTCCTGTTTTGCTTCATAGTATTTTATTTGAATTTGTTAAGTAACAGTTTTTTTTTTCTCCTTTTGTTAATTTCACCATTAACTAGACCCATAATGATTTAGACATTGACATTTTATCATATTGTCCATGATACCTGTATTGTTAAGTAAGGTATTTTTTAAAAAGTACCTCTTTTCAAAAAAGAGAAAGTTTAAATCAAAACCTAATAATATATTGAACATTTCAAGGATGATACTAGTTTATAAACAAATAAACACCCATTTAAAAAAACGTGTCACTTCTTATACAGAAAAGTAAGGTATCAGCCCCAGTGGCACTTTTCTAGGCAGAATCATTGTATTTGGGGGCATGGCAAGAAGGAGTTTACTTATTCTGAAAACATAAGCTGTACCCCACGTGAAAGATTACTTTAAGGTTTATATTTTAGGATAACACAAGTGTGGTCAACTTGTTATAAAAAGTTGTGGGTGTTTTTGTTTGTTTTGTTTTTGTTTTATTTTTTGGCATTTTGTTTTGTTTTGTTTTTGCCTTTTCTTGTTATGTCCAGACTCTTGTGATAGGTTCGCATTAAGTATATCCCTTAGGTTGAGTAACTATACCTGGGGCTGATCCTAATGATACAGTAGTTGTCAACATAAATATGTTTTTTTCCTAACAAATTTAGTTCCACATTGATTCTACTGGCAAACTGATTTTCAAAATAGTAAACCTCTCTCGTAAGGTGATTTTCATTAGGTTTCACCTATAGGAAAGGATTATAATCCATTGAATACTAATAGTGCAGTCTGTAAGGTTGAATTGCCTCTGTTTCAATTCCCCCTTCTGTCACTTACTGTGTAATGACCTTGGAAAAGTTACTTAATCTTACTACGTGCTAGTTCCCTAATTTGAAATTGAAGGTAAAAGCATCTATTGCATATAGTTATTGTTCAAATTAAATGAGTTCATACATGGAGGGTGCTGAGAACAGTGCCAGTACATAGTAACTATTCACTAAATGTTACTTTATTGTTGCAATGATCATTTGTTATAGTTTCAAAATATTTAACATAGAATGTGTTATGAAAAAATTTCAAAGGCTTTTGTAGCAGAGTATGTTCACAGAGGAGGCATCTCTATTAATTCTAGCAATGAGTTAACATGTGATGTGCAAGATGCTATAACCGGATGCAGGATCCCAGGGGTCAGATGTTGCTATATTAAATGGAAAAGCCAACTTCTTCTATGCTAAATTAGATGCTTTGTTGGATTATTTTAGGTGATCCTTTTAGATCACACATACCTCAGCAGGTAGAAAAGGCATGAATCTGATAGTTATAATTACGTTTCTAGAATGTTTCTCTGAGACACAGAGATCTTTGAAATCACACTGATTAAGGTTCACAGCAAACCTTGGCTTCCCCATTTATAAAGATGAGGCAAATGCCTACTTTATAGAATTCTGAGGATTTGATAGAAAAGAATCAACACATTATCTGACATAAAGTTGACCCTCAGTAGATACTATCACTTTTTTCTGAATTAGTGGCAACATTGCGAACCCCTAGGATGATTTCAGACATAAAATAATACCCCTAGCCAAAGGTGATCTGGGTGATATCCCATGTCCTGGAGTCTCTTATAACTATGGTGGATCTGGATCTCCCAGGCAGGCTGTGTGCAGCCGCTGGCTGAACCTCAGCTCTGTGCAGGGGCTGGAATGCTGAGAGCAAGGTGGAGGGACTCCATGGACCCTCTGGATTCCAGAGCTTCCTAAATTTAGGGAACCATTTAAAACCTGCTGATCATGGTCCATGGGCTGTTTTGTTTGGCACATAGGGGTTTTAAATGTATTGAATACTGGTTGATAATATTGAAAAATTAGGAGACTCACCCGCAAATCAGAATCTGGTTTCTCTAGAAAAATCAGAGGATGTGGTCCTCTAGGCTTGCCTCCCAGATGATGTGAGTGGGCTGGAGCTGAGAATCTGTCCCCCCACTGAGACTCAGTGTACTCTTCCATTTTTGCTGGACTCTTATAGGCTTGAATTATAACACCTGCTTTTTTTTTTTTAATTTTTTTTTCAACGTTTATTTATTTTTGGGACAGAGAGAGAGCATGAATGGGGGAGGGGCAGAGAGAGAGGGAGACACAGAATCGGAAACAGGCTCCAGGCTCTGAGCCATCAGCCCAGAGCCTGACGCGGGGCTCGAACTCACCGACCGCGAGATCGTGACCTGGCTGAAGTTGGACGCTTAACCGACTGTGCCACCCAGGCGCCCCATAACACCTGCTTTCAATTACACAAACTCTTCCTCCTTTTGTGTAAAGTAATATGATTTTGCTACTTAAGACTATTTTGCATCTTTTTTTTTTAATTATTTTTTTTAACGTTTATTTATTTTTGGGACAGAGAGAGACAGAACATGAACGGGGGAGGGGCAGAGAGAGAGGGAGACACAGAATCGGAAACAGGCTCCAGGCTCTGAGCCATCAGCCCAGAGCCCGACACAGGGCTCGAGCTCACGGACCGCGAGATCGTGACCTGAGCTGAAGTCGGACACTTAACCGACTGAGCCACCCAGGTGCCCCTATTTTGCATCTTTTAATACAAATGATTATGAAACAACTTTCTGAAGTCTTATGTATTACTTTCAGAGATTCCCACCACCACCTCTGTTATGCTCTACTTACCATGAGATCTTAAAAAAAAATTACTAGCAGTACTGTCTATAGTCAAAATGGTAGTAACAGTAATTTTAAAAGTGTCATAGAGGAGGAATGTCCAGGAGAGAAAAAACAGTTCACGTTTGCAATTACTATATTTACATACTGATGGTAAAAGCTTTTTACGTGATTCTTATAGCTGCCTGTCTTTTTGGAGCTATGTTGAAAAAAATTAGCAGTTAAGTGAATTGCACATGACTATTAACATAAACAAAATGAGAACAATATACTTTTGGATATTAACAGAGTAAATGCAGGTTCAGTGTGAATTAACGTGTTGAAATGTTTTAATGTCTCTTAACTCACTTAAAATATTTTGTCTATGGGATATCGTGTAAGTATTGTATTTGTGAAGTAAACTTTATGCAGTGCTGGAAGCTTCTTATTCGTTGACCCTTACTAAAATGTTTGAAGGTATGTATGTGTGATCGTGCACGCGGACGTGCAAGATTACCATTTTGAAGTTGAGATTTCATGAATTATTACCAAGTGTTTTAAAGCTGCTGCATTCTCAGTGTCTTGTTTTCTAGTGTTGTTTGTGTTGGTGGAGATGGATCGGCCAGTGAAATCGCCCATGCTTTGCTTCTTAGAGCCCAGAAGAATGCTGGGAAAGAAACAGACCACATCCTCACCCCTGTCCGTGCAGAGCTCCCTCTGGGTTTAATACCAGCAGGTGAGGGAGTGGCCATGGCTTTGCTAAATGGAACCTCTCTTCCTATCTTTCCCTGTCTTACTTCCTAATCTAGACAGTGTAGCACAGAGTTAAATGCACTCTGAATCAGAAAGACCCGTGTTTGGAATCTCCACTAGCAAATCTGAGACTTTGGACAAGTTATTTCATTTGTTTGAACCTCCTTGTTCTAATCTGTAAAGCAGAGATACACATATATTCACTTAATGACAAGGTTATTGGAGTATATGTGGAGGGTTTGATACATAGGTAAGCAGTCAGTAAGTGGGATGATGATTATTCTACCTTCCAATATAAAGGTCTAATGATTACACAGTAGCAGATATGAAATTTCAAAACAGGTCAAGCTGTTTACAATGTAAAATGTAGTAACTCCCATAATCAAAGTATAAACATAACCTTGAGTTGAGAATGCCAAAAAATTTATTCTAACGGCTGGGCTGCAGCAGCTAGAATAGAATAGAATAGAACATGACACGATGAAGGCTCAATGAAGTTTATTAAGTGAATGAATGTGAAGAAGACCTAATTACCACTCGAATTAGGCGTAAAAATGGGTAGGAATCTGGACTGAGAAGATGAGGTTGAGTTATTTTCTTCGTTGCAAAAATAATCAATGCCAAAATCCAGGAACATTGAGAAATAGAAAAGAGGCCATTTGTCGGGTGATGATGGGATCAAAATAAACCTAAACCATGGTGGCTCCTGGATGCCACGGGGAGGGGTCTGAATTGTATTTGATAAACAGTAGGGAACAATGGAAGATTTAGAGCCAGGGAACAGTCTGCTGCTAGCCTGGGAAGGGGGGTTGGTGATGAGGGGCAGGGAGGGACAGTGGAGGTCCAAGCCTGGGAGAAACACTGAAGCAGCACTGGCATCTAGGAAAGAGGAAAATGTCTTTCACAAGTTGATTACATTATATCAGCCACTCCTCCCAAATTATTTAAACAAACAATAGTGATGGAAAGTAATGATTTCATTTTGAAATCCTCACACATTCTTAGCTCAACAAGAAAAGCAGAAACAATTATTGTTTCCTATGAAAATAGGAAATAATGCACATGGTTAAAAAAATTCAATATTCTATCCATTTGATAACCACATTCATTGAGGATGGATTGCGGTATATTTAGCATTAAGTGACAAAGAACAAAAGGTATACAAATGCTCTTTTAGACTGTGAAGTCTTTCAAAAAACCAAGGCTTTAAAAAGGAGAGGCATATTTAGATATATCCTGATAATTGTAAAGCAGGTAGAGAAAAACCTTTGATGGTCTTGAAGCAGAAGGGAACAAAATAACCTCAATTCGAGAAAAAAAAAATGCTGGCAAAGTGGAGCGGTGCACTTTGACCTTTTCGTGTCATTTTAGTAGCTCTGTCTGTAATGGTGGAGCTTTTCAACATTTCCCTCCATGCAAAGTGGATGTGCTTAGGTCCTTTCCTCTTCACTAGTGCTTACACTCTTGAGGTCACTTATTACTGCTGTGAATTCAGAAGTGAAAAGATGGGTATCCTCACAGGTAGGCATTTGACAGAAAGTGAATAGTTAGCTAGAAAAACTGGTGGTTATGCTTATCTTTTTAATATGCCACTTAAATGCATTTTGTTTAGAAAATATAGCCTGTTGCCAAAATTGGGATCGTTACATCAGAATTCCAGCCTATGGATTCCATCTAATAGGAGGGGAAAGTCCTGTGCAGGATGTACTCCTAGGAGGACTCAACGCCCCCATCAGGGCTTTGACAGAGAATGGGAACAAGAGCTAGGCAGGAAGTTTCCAAGCTGCATGCAGAAGATTGTCTGCCTTTGAAGCCATTTGCCTCCTGGAGAGAGATGCCCAGAGGGAGAGTGTTTAGTAAATTACTCCACTGAGCCAACAGACTAAGCCGCTGAATTATGGTCAGACTCACATGGATCAGATGTGGGGAAGCCTGTATTTGAACTGCTGGCCATTAGCAATGGTGTTTGTTGCCATGGGAACCGGTGCTAAGGAACTATACAGAGAGATTCAGATTAAAGGGGTGGGGGAGGACAGAGGAAAAAGCCAGAGAGGACATAAAAATAAAAAAGCAATCCAGTTGTTGTAAAACAAGCCTCAATCCACATACTGATGGCTGCGAACCATATATTCGTATGGCGTTCACATAAATAAATTCATGCTTTCCAATTAATTTGAGGAGAATAAAATATTGCCAAGGGACTGTTAATTTCTATGATATTTCAGGCAAAGAACCAAAATGTAGGTGCAGTTTTCATGAGAATTTTAGATATGCTTGACTAGGAAGTCATTACATCACATTTATCTGTTTGGATGTGGGAGACATTAACGGCCTTATGAATATTCATGGTGTCTGGTTAATTAAGTTAATTGTTCTGCAGAAGTGCTTGCACTTCCAAGGACAATTTTTTTTCCTTTTTTCTTTTTGCCTCCGTAGTTGCTGCCTGGTACTTCCATCATTCATGCTTTACATGAACTGCTACTTCTGTCCTTACCTTCTTTGCGCTTGGCACCTTTTAGCAGGTCTGGGGAGGTGGTGGTGAGCAAAGTAGCTGCTGGCTGTTAAGAAAAGTAACTTTCCAGGCTAATTAAAATGTTTACCTTGAGGTAGAGCATTTATAACTTTGGTGAGGATTCTAAAATTACATAGTTGTTATTTATGTGAGCAGCATGTTCTTTTGGCATGGAGACATCTTTTCAGATAGATCACATTTTGTTTCTAGAAACTGCACTCTATCTTGTAGATTATCCAAACAAAAATATAGAGCAGTCTATAGTATTACAACTTTATATCCACTTTCCTCATGCACTTTCCTTTTTAATTCAGAATGTAAGAAACCGTTCTTAAGGACTAAGGTGCAGGCTAATCAGGGTAGAAGATGACTAAAAGCATTTCCTGACGTGTGGTCATGCCTGTCTGCCAAATTCTATGGAATGAAGTAAAAGTTGTAAAAGGTGCAAAGCCTAAGACCTAAAAAAAAAAAAAAAAAGATCCTTAACGGTCTAGAAGGATTTGTGCTTGGGCATGGTTAGCATACTTCAAACTCCCAGGGAATAAATGGTCTTTATTTTCTTGAGTCATGATATGTATCATTCTCTATTGCACATGACAACATTACATTATGTTTTTTAATAGCCTTTCTAGAGGAATGCTTTTATGGTCTATTCCTAATTAACCATGGTAATGGAGGAAATGTGTTTCATGGAGTACTGTAATCCATTGATAATCCTAAATATTTCACTCTAATTATGTGGCCTCCTCCAAAACCTTTACCATAAATCTGATTGGGAAGCAAAATAGATTGTTTCCTCTCTTCCCTCCCACCCATTCCAGATTAATTAGCAATTAGATGGCCAAAGGGCAGGCTGTAGATGGTCAAAGGATAATTGGAAAGGCTCCTGTAATTGACTCCTGGGTAAAGATCCACTGAGTAGCAGGTTTCTGGACCACTTGTTCTTAAACCTTAGGGTGCATATGAATCACCTTGAAATCTTGCTAAAGCATGGACATCCTGGCCTCACCTTGCTTCCAGACATTCAGAATCCAGTGGCTGGAGGTGGGACCCAGAAATTTGCCTTTTAAACAAGCTCCCAGATAAGGTTGATGTTGCTGATCCCTGGACAATGCATTCTAAAAGAGTGCTTTAAAATGCAGACTCTGACTCGGTAGGTCTGGAGGGGGACCTGAGAGTAAACATTTTAATAAGCACCAAGGTATTATCGTATCCTGCTGGACTGTGGGCCATATTCTGAGTAACAAAGGTCAGAGCATAATTTGCCCTTTGATGAACCACTGGGAACAGGTTTACTAATTGGTTGAGGTAGACTTTTCTTTGAATTGGTATTGCTAGAGGTCTGAAAATCATTAATATTAGATGAGCCCCTTATCATTATTTTAATGACAGTCTTCATTGATAACATTTGAGCTGCCTCAGCTTTGTCAGCTGAAAAACCCTAGCACACATTAGTTCAAGTGACACAAATTGAATAGATCACATATGACCACACAGAAATGTTCCTGATTAACAAATCCAGGGAGCTGGCCTTTGCCTTGATAGCTGTAGTACACTCCACATCCACGCTTTCGAAGTTCTTGACTGTTACTGATTTCTTTCTTACGTTCTGTAATTCAAGAAAACGTGTAGCTTCTTAATTTTAAACCCTCTTAATCTCCTGGGAACAGCAGGAGCTAACTGGTATTTTCCCCTTCAGAGGAAGGCTTTTATCCAAGATCTCAGAGAAACATAAATGTTATAGAAGTCTGACTTGAGCAGTGCCTGGGTGACTCAGTTAAGCATCTGACCCAGGTCATGATCTCATGGTTCCTGAGATGGAGTCCTGTGTCGGGCTCGTGCTGACAGCATGGAGCCTGCTTGGGATTCTCTCTCTCTCTGCCCTTCCCCTGTGGTCTCTCTTTCAAAATAAATAAATAAATGTAAAAAAAAAAAAAGTCTGACTTGAGAGAGTTCTTTTCTTCTGTAGGCTGGTGGCAGAAATTCATGTGGATCATAAATTATCCTAATGGTTACGGAAATAAGAAATCTGTAATGTCTCAAAATAGACTTTTATAGCATGGCAAATGCCATGGAATTAAATGTTTTCTTCATCTAGGATACCATTTGTCAGATAACAGGAGAATCCCCTCGGATGAAAGCTTACCTCTAAGATTCATTAACAGTATTTAAAACAGGTCTTTTGTGCTTTACAGTGATTTTATATTTTTTTCTTCATTACTATTTGGATTTTTATTTATATATTTATTCATTTGTCTCTGCTTTCCAGAGACAACCTTATGCTGTTGGTACTCATTTAGGTATAGAAATTAGAAACCCACTCATTGAAATTGGATGGAGTAGACTTTGATAGCTAGTGTGTTTTGGTAGAAGATGGACATTAATGATGGCAAAAGCTGTGAGCAAGTGGATACTATAAACCGTTTTCTAATTTTAAGTGGTTTAAAGGTTGAACAATACAGCCAACATCTGATGTGAATTTAAGCTATGAGTGAAAATTTATAAGCTTCTATTACTTTTTTATTTGCACATTGCATAGGGATACCTGTGTAAAGTAGGAGCAACTGGATAACTTAAAACATACGCTACATTGTTTTACGTGTTTTAAAACTGATTTGGCAGGCTCTACCAACGTACTGGCACATTCTCTTCATGGAATCCCTCATGTGGTAACTGCAACTTTGCACATTATAATGGGTAAGAATTCTTTCAAAGAAGTTCATGTTTGTAAGGAAGCTTTTTATAGGGAAGTTTTTATATTTATTTATGGCTATTTCTGTCAAACTTATCTAAGGAAGGACAGGTTCTTTGTCTCTCAATGCAGAGACGTGTTTTACTAAAAACCAAAGGTCAATTAGACAAAGCTTCACTATTTGGGCTGCCTCCCTTTTTAGAGTACAGGTCCTGTAAAGAACAGTAAATGAAGTTTACGCAAGGTCACAATTTTATAATCAAGAAAATCCGTGTATACTATTTAAGTATATCAGATATTGTTGTTTGACTATACCAAGACTCTAGGGCTGAGATTATGTTATTAAAAGAAAAACATAAGAAAAGAAGAAAAATTCATTGCACATCCACTAGAATATTTATCCTCCCAATTGATGAAAAGCCTATAAACTCAGATAAATACAATGCAACACTAGTGTTAAATCTAAGTTTACTTTGCACACGTACTTCAATTTTACTTTCTTAGCCCTGTTTGATAATTAAAAACAATTTTTTTAATGTTTATTTTTGAGCGAGACAGAGCGCGAGCGGGGAAGGGGCAGAGAGAGAGAGAGACAGAATCAGAAGCAGGCTCCAGGCTCTGAGTTGTCCACACAGAGCCCGACACAGGGCTTGAATTCACGAACCATGAGATCATGACCTGAGTCAAAGTCGGACACTTAACTGACTGAGCCGCCCAGGTGCCCCCCACCACAACCCTGTTTTACATGAAATAACAATATGCTGCCGTATTTACTACTTTGTGTTTCTCCCTTAGTACCTGAAAAAATTACAAATGGCAATTTCAGTGGTTGCAGGGAAAGAGATGAAAAGAAAGGATATTTATTATTGTATGAAGTCACTTGAGATTGTCTATAAGTAAATAAATCGGCTTTTCTATGCTTGCCATTTTGACAACTGGCCCTACTGCACTCCCTGCTTGACGAATATCCAACATAATATTCAAGGACACATACAACCTGTCGATGTCTGCACCTTCAGCACCACTGGCAAATTTCTTCGCTTTGGGTTCTCAGCCATGTTTGGCTTTGGGGGAAGAACTTTGGCTCTGGCAGAAAAACATCGATGGATGTCACCCAACCAACGAAGGGATTTTGCTATAATTAAGGCACTGGCAAAACTTAAGTAAGTCTTTTTTTGCATAAACCAAAAATTTTGTATCTCAGAGTCAATGAGTGTCAATAGCAAATTTTTTGTATTTTAGGCCTGAAGACTGTGAAATATCATTTTTACCATTTATCAGCTCTCAGAATTTACAAGAAAGGTAGGTAAAGAGCTCAAAGTAATGTAAACATCTATATCTTTCTTTAAATCATGACATAGTTTGATATGCATACTTTATTAGACTTGTGATCTTTGGTTGTTTTTCTAAAATACTAGCAAAGAATATAGAGTAGTGAGATTCTAGTAGGCCATGTCATTTGGCTTTTGTCTTCAGAAACAACTATTCACTCCGTCCATCCATGAAATGATTCATTCATTTATCCAGCAGTTGTTTATTGAATGCCTACTGTATGCCAGACACTTTGGATACATCAATAAACAACAACAAAAAGCAAAACACCTAGTTTCTGCCCTCATGAGAATTTCAGTCTAGTATGCAACACAAACTTTACTCAAAGCTACACAAAGGAAATGTTTTGGTTTTTGAAAGAAATGAAAAATCATTATTATGGATAATACCACCTTTAAATGAACCAACATCATGTAATGCAGTAATGGAATTACTTATATGTTTTTACTTACTGTGTCTAATCTAAGATAATATCTGACATACTAGGTTCTTGAAATTTCCCAATTTAATAGATGTCATTTTTTGTGTGATGTAGTTTTCTTTGTTTTGTTTTCTTACTTTTAGGAAGGTGGAAGGATCTCCCAAATCTGGTGAGTCTAAATGTACCTCTTTGAGAACTAAATCAGGCTCTATAGACATGTTGCTCTGGTGAGGGAAAGTAACCAATCACTTCCATTACCTTTAGTGAGTAATGATCAGTGGCAAACGATCCAGGGTCAGATCCTGAATGTCAGCATTATGGCAATTCCTTGCCTGTGTTCAGTGGCACCTCGAGGCCTGGCACCTAATACCAGGTTAGTAAGCATTTTTATTGAATAACTGACAGTTTTCTATAAACTAGTTTTTTTTTTCTTTTAGAATACCTTGCTAAGTTTTGGCTGGCTAGCATATTATCAATGGGTAGTCTCTCTTGGATTGTATAACACTAGAGATTCTAAGGGACTTATTGGAGCAAGCTGACACCAACTGTTAAACTGGAAATATTAGACAACCACTGATTTGTTAATATTACTGAGGCTATAATATTTCTGGGGTTTTATTAACATGATTTTATTGTGTCACTTTATGCCTACTTTGCTGATGTTCATGTGCTGGTCATTGAAAACATTATATTCCTGGTATTTCTTATGAACATCTCTACTTTCAAATTTTAGAACAGACATAAATATCCTCAGCATGAAAAGCAGGTATATTTGGTACCTATATAGTCAAAGGAAGCTGAATTTCAGTTATTTATATTTAGTGTGGATAGTGTGAATCTGTTGCCCACACTTTCTTGAGACATTTTATATGATTTTATCTACGAAAATATAAATATTTCATCTCTTGTACATTCTTTTCAAGCAGCTGTCCATTACTGCTCTGAAAATGTTTCTCTCCCACTCCCAAAGAAAGCGTAGAAGAAAGGATCATGAGTGTTGTATAATATAGTCAAATCTAGATTTTCTCTGGAAGTGGAATAAAAGAATGACTATGTGCTTTGGCAATTTATAACATAATTTTAATGATTAGTTTCATCTTCCCTGCAAAATATTTAACCAGAATGATGAACAGCTAGCAAAGGGGACTGGCTTAAAATTTTTTTCTTGGCAGTTGATACAAAGGTAACAGGGAAACATCCAAAGTTAGAGGAGAAGAAAAACTGGATAGTTTGATACTAATAATCTAGATGCCAGTGTCCTCATTATCTCCAGTGCTGAAACTTGAAAGGAGTATTTTGAAGCTCATGTGATAGTGATTGAGCTTAATTGTTCCCTCCCTTCACCCTCAGAAATCCTAGACAGCTGTGTGCCTCCCTAATGTGGTTTCCCTCACTAAAAGTGAAAAACAGCTAGCTGACATTGGAATAATGTTCTACGGGACTTGGGACGATACTTATCTAACCCTCCTTCCTCTCTGACTGTCATGCTTGCTCAAGGACCTTCATGAGAGGTAGTCTGCTCTTCTGGGGGTCAATTCATGCTTCCTTCAATGCTGCTCCATGCATTTTTCAGCTTGCCTGAATTCCACCACTGATTCTCTCCAGGTTCAATCAGTATTGATGAATTTTTTAGAGGGTGACTAGTTAGAGATTTCCTTTGTGGATTGTAATTAAACACACCATTTTGTACAAAGGCCTTTAAACCAGGTCTTAGCTGACCAGAGGTATTTAGAGATTAATCTTCTGAATGATTCAGGATCATTGCACAGGAGATTCAACTTTCAATTTTATTTTTTTTCCACAGCAAAGTATAATTTAATTCAAAAGGCATCAGTGCAAATTGCCGATAGAAATCAGTATTAAGTGTTCAGAGAATAAATGCATAATATGTTTAAAAAAACCATTTAGAACAGTGACAAGTATATAGGGTGTGTTTCAATTACTAATAAGTATTGAAAGTAGACAAGTGCTTTCACATTTCTGAGTAAAAATTCAGCAATTTTTAAAAAATAAACACACAAAACATTACTCTGAATGTGTTTTGATACTATTTATTTGCAGGTGGGAAGAGGTGGGATGTTGAGTAAAATGAACATTGGACCCTGGCAATTAAGAGATCTGGTACCAGTGATCATTTTGCTTTCAGATCTGTGTGCCTCTGAACAGTTGATTTAAACTTGGGGTCCTCTTTTCCTTCTATATAAACTGAGGGAATGACTGGATAATCTCCAGGGTCCCTTACAAGTTCTACCCTGAGCTTCCATAAGACTTAAAGAGCTCTTTTTTATGTTGTTGTTATTCTTGGAACAACTTTATATTTGCCTTGAAATCAAGCTAGAAGTCATTTGCACATATTTCTGCAAACTGCCTTCTAAAGCTACGTGCAATTGTGAGTGGCTTTTTTGGCACTAAATCACATCTCTAAATTTGCAGTGTCTTATATTAAACTGAACAGTTATGCAAGATTAAAATGCTCAGTCATTTAACTGAACATGTGTGGTAGCATGCGTCCCTCTCATCCATCCAAGGGCCACTTTATTTTCCTATGTCACTTAGATCTGCCTATAAATAAATATTTAAATCACACTAGGTTTTTAGAAAGAACAATCGTCATACCATTTGTATTTATTCACTATTTTACATCTTCTAAAAACATACATGATTTCACGTTTAGAATCCTTAAGTAAATACATTGGATTTTAAATGATGTCTTGATACATGAATAGGATGCCTGATGGTTCATTTTTTTAAAAAGCCCTTAATATAAGAGCTTGCTCAGAAGGGAGTCAATTGTTTAATTGAATTAATTTGAAGGTCTGTGCTGTTTAAAAATAATACAGCGAGATAAGATTTAAGAAATTAAGGTAAATTTAATGTGATGATGATTAATCTATCTTACCTAAAACTTCTAGTAAACATGATGTTTGTTGGAAGGAATGATACACGGTAATTTTGGTTGCAATCCCTTAATAAACTTCTCAGTTTCCCGTATAAAAATTTAATTTCAGATTAAATAACGGAAGCATGGCTCTTATAATTGCACGAAATACTTCTCGACCAGAATTTATAAAACACCTGAAAAGATATGCCAGTGTTAAGAATCAGGTATGGTACATTATTTTGGCTACTTATATGCAAAGCTATTAATCATGGAGAGATATGCTGCAAGAGTTGACATAAAATCCGGCTTCCTAAGAAGGTGTTTTTTCTAAATAGATTAATCTTTTTTCTTTCCAAATTTGTGTTTCCTCCAAATTTTTAAAAGTATCTACCATATTAATATAGATTTGCCCTTTTTGAGCTAGGAATTGGCAGTTACGTATATTGTGTGTGTGTGCACGCGCACGCACACATGCATGCGTGTGCGTGCACACACGTGCAAAGAGAAAATAGAAAGTGTAGTGTTATATTGAAATGTGAAGTAAATTAAAGCTAAAATTATATACTCAGCTGTTCTTCAGAATGAAAAGTAGTGAAATCTGATATTTTAATCTTGATGTTATGGCAGGAGACTTTCTCTCAAGTTATGACCTTTAGATTTTCCTGCCTTTTATTTACAGATCTGCCTACCTTCGCTCATTGAAATAGATAGGCAGACCTATTTTTAAAACACACCACGTTTAGCTAGTCATTATTCTATTCAGAACTATGATGTGTGGTTGTAGAGGGAGAGAAGATGTACTTCTACTTACGGGATTTGTTTTAAAGAGAAGCAATAACTATTATAAGCCACATTCTTTTGGCAGAGATTTTGACCCAGTTTTTAGGTAACTGGTCCCGAAATACGTGATTTCTGAAATTACGAGTCTTGAAGTTTATCAGTCTGCTTGTAAAACCCTACAGTCTCACTCCCTAAAGGCATAAAAGTGTACCTGGATGTAGCTGGAGAGAGTAAACAGGAAGACAAGGAGAGGACACTGAGTCAACCACGAGCAGCTGAATCTTGCTTGCAGAAGTGGCCGTGGTGACTCACATTTTGCCCCTTTATAATTTTAAACTTTCATACGCAGTTCCCCTGAAGTTTCAGTTCTCTACTACCCACTACATTATTAGATGAGTGTTTACTGAGCAACCAACTGAATGAAATGTTTAGGAAGTTGTATCCTAAAAATTATAGTCCCAACGTAGACAAAGGCAGACGTAAGGTAGGTTGTGAGCTGAAGTAGTAACTTCACGTGTGTGTGTGTTTAGGAAAGGTAGTGATTGTCAAAGGAATGCATGCCTTTTGGGATGTGACTCATATTGTTTGAAATATTATTTTTCTTAATCTAAAGGCCGTACGTTCATTGTTGTTCCTAAATCAGAAAGTAGAAATACTCAAAATTGGATATTCCAAGAGATCATTGGTGTCATTACCTTGGTATAAACTTCTTAATCTTTTTCTATTAAATAAATGTGAGTGCTTAAATGGGTATTAACCTGAAGGTTACTTACCCTGAGAAGCTCTGTATTTATTTTAGGGAGGTACCTACTGCACAAATTATTTATGAAAATAAATTCTTTTGGAGTTGCCTAAGGGGCAAATTTCTAAGGTAGTTTCCATACACATCCTTTTTTCAACATGAAAATAGCTTTCTTCATATTTTTAAAGTAATAAATACTATAAAAATAAAGGCAATGACAGAGTGAATAGAATTCTATATAGGGAAAGAATTTTTTTTAAAGTGAGATCATGTTATGCAAGATATATTATAACTTGCTTTTCCCACTTACTGGCCATGTCTTGTTTTTGATGGAAAAACTGTGTGTGTGTGTGTGTGTGTGTGTGTGTGTGTGTGTGTGTGAGTGAGGGAGGGAGGGAGCATGGTCATTAGACTTAACTCTGATTGATTTAGCTCTTTACTAAAATGAAGTCCATGCTATTGCTCTGTGATTTTTTGACAAATTCTAAAAATGTTCGATGTAATGGTATATATACGTAAGTAGATCGATTCCCAAGGTCACTGCTTTTAAGCAATGTTAATGTGAGATGTTTAAAAAATACACATATGTACACGTGTGTGTATATTTGTAGTCTCTTAGTGTCTTTCCTTCATGGTGACATTTTCAAAAATGTAAGTTTATATAAATCATGGAGCATGATAAAGACCACGTACAGATAAGATTATATATAATTCACTAATTCGTAGTAGTTGTGCTATCCAGAAAGGACAACATGGCACTGCAGCCTCAGGAGAGCCACAGTCTAGGTCTCTGAACCATCTTTTCCAGGTTAACTGAATCTACATATATATTAACAGTTCTAGAGCATAATGAAAACCACTGTCTGTGGGGTGACTAGTTTTGCCTTCCCCATCTCTGCGAAAATAGAAAAATACCACCCTTCTTTTCAACTCTATCCTCTCACTGGCCTCCATTTCCTCTGTCCTCCATTCCTCCATTCACTTTGACCATTGTTTCTGGTAGGGAGTTTAAGACCCTCAAATGTTAGTCCTTCCTTGAGGACTTGTGTGCTGCCTTGTTGTTCTCTTGTGATACCTTGTCCTGAGTGTGTCCTCCCCCTTGTTTGAGCCACCGTCTGAGCTTTGCACACTTTGGAGGTTCTGTTTTCTCTGCTGATCGTAGGACCACTGTGCTTTCCTGTGTGCTCAAGTTGTGAAACCCACGCATCTGGAGTCCGGCACGTTCACAGCTGACCTTATTGTCTTTCCCCTAAAGGTGCTCCTTCTATGATTCCCTGCACAGGGCGATGGTGTGAAACTCTACCCATCCTGGAGTTACTCTGGATTCCTCTCCCTCTCTTAATCCGTACAACCAGCCCACCAATTAGTTCTGTTCGTTCTCCTCTCTGATGTTTCTGAAATTTCTTTCACCTTAATTTGAACCTTAATCCCTTCTTACAGCAACCTCCTTCTGATCTTCCTTTTTCTCTGGTCTTGTGTTCCACACTTAATTCTACAGGGACTTTTCTAAAACACTTACCTGTTTCTCTCCTGCTGAATTCTTCAATGCCTTGCTCATTCTTGTCAAGATGACATCTCATTTCCTCAGCATAGAATTCATGGCCCTTGTATTCTGGCCGTTATGTTGCCTCACCTCTGGCCATCCTCGCCAGATTTCCTATGTTTTGGCCATTGTACTCGTGTTAGGGCTGCCATGACAGATATGATAGATTTGGGTGCCTTAACAGAAATCTATTTTTTATAATTCTGAGGATAAGAAGTCCAAGATGGTGTTGACAGGTCTGATTTCTCCCAAGGCCTCTCTCCTTGGCTTAGAGATGTCTGCTTTCTGGCTATGTCTTCACGTGGTCTTTCCTGTATGCATGCACATCCCTTAGTGTCTGTATGTCCCAATTTCTTCTTTTAAGGACACCAGTCATAGCGGATTAGGGCCTACCCTAAAACCTCCTTTTAATCATGCCTTTAAAGACCTTATCTCTAACTGTGGTTACATTCTAAGGTATAAGGGGTTATGATATCAACTTATGACTTTGAGGGAGAGACCCAATTCAGCCCATGATACCATCTATGTCTCTAAAAAAAAAAAAAAAAAAAAAATCAAACACAGGCATTTATATCTTCTGTAAAAGTAAGTGACAGAACACCACTATTACAATATCACAGTATGCTCAATGTTTTGTAATTGTGTGATGATTGCCGTATCTCCATACTTAGCAAATGTTTCCTCTCCAAATCTTCCTCCCTTCTCCTCCTTCAGGCTAACTCTTCTGTGTTAAGACTCCTTCACATGGGAAGCTCACTCAACATCCTGGGCCTGTTTGCCTCTTGTTTCTGTCCTTTAACTCTATGCTTACACCATCATGGTACTTGTATGTATCACAATTTTAACTGTTCACTTCTCTTCCTCACATCTTAAACATACCCTCACATGAGGTATTAAGCTCATGGCTCCCTAAAGTCCCATCTACCAATGTGGCTTCGTAGGAAATGAATTTGCTAGGATGCATGGAGCTTCATTTTGCGAAGTATGCACATGAAAACTGAGGATTTAAGATAATAGACTTACGGGTGGTGGCCATCACTTCTTGAAATCTCTTGGCTTACAGTTGTCTGCTGCAGTCTCTTTTGTCACATGGCATTCTTCTCTTTAAAGGACATCAGTCATATTGTATTAGGGCTCAACCAGATGACCTCATCTTAGCTCCATCACATCTGCAAAGACCCTCTTTCCAAATATGGTGACATTTACAGGCACCAAGAGTTAGGACTTCTACGTATTTTTATTGGGAATACAATTTAACCCATAGCAGCCAGTTACCAATGACTCATTTAAAACACATTCTTTTTTTACAAATTAACATGGAATGAGGTCCCCATGGCTTTATATCTGAGATGAAGGGAAGTCTAATGCAGTGACTGCCAAGCAGTTTCACAGAGAGCTACTTGGGGCACTCTAATTCTATACCTCAATTAGAACAGCCGATGCCACCATGTAAACCCAGTATAAACCATTATGTAATGCACTGCATTATACAGTATAAACTGTAAAATCTGCTGGACTTAGGTTTCTACATATGTAAAATAAGGGTGTGGGGGAGAATGTTAGTTTTCTGTCAACTTTAAAATTCTGTACCTCACTGAGGTTCATATGTGGAAGGGGGAAAAAAACAATGGGAGTAAACCCCATGTCATTTGCCTAAAAAGTGAAATAAATGAGTTATTGTACATTGCTACTAAAAAGGTATTTGGCTATATTATTTATGGGAATAAATATTTTTCCACTAAACTTTCCTTAAACAAGAAAAATGGAAATTTGAAGATACTTTGTACCATGTGAAGTGCTCAGAAAACAACTGTCTTGCAACATGTGTGCATCTTTAAAGTGGGAAATGAGGCAGGAAGAACACCTGCAAAACTCACATCAGATCGACTTTCTCTTTTCTCCTTCATAAGCTTAGACCGAGGTTCTTCCTAATTAAATTCTAAGTGTGAAACTTAAGAGTTTGCTTGACCTCACCCATACAAGTTGACAAGTTAGTGGGATTATATAAATCTTCTGTGTCAACAGCTATTAAAAACTCAGTCTTTAATTGGAAATTGTATGCTACTGTATACAAATGCATACACATCTACTATTGGTCATAAAACAGGTTTGCCAGTAGCTAGATCTACCAAAGAAATTGGGGATCCCTGGCATAGACTTTCAATGCTATAACAATGTCATCATGCATGTTGATATTTACATGCAAGAGAGAACACGGTGAACTTTCTTTTCATTAGCAGTGTAGGGATAAAGCAAGTACCATGATGATTTACATTTGTTTTATTTAGTTCAATTTTCCATTTGTTGAGACTTACACTGTTGAAGAGGTTAAAGTTCGTCCGAGGACTAATAGCGCACCCAATCTAGAGGAGGATGCTGGGAGGCATGCAGCTGCTTCAGAAAACAATTTCCCTTGGAATGTAGATGGTGATTTAGTGGAAGTCGCATCAGAGGTCCATGTTAAGTAAGTGTAATTATTTCCCCGCCTTAAGTGTCCACCAGTAGACACAAAACTGAGTGCAATGGAAGTCTCCTTGTCGTGACTATTTTTTTTTTTTTTAGATTAGTAAGTTAGGGAAGCATAAAAAGACCGATGTACAATTTTAATAAATAACTTTACACTTATTCAGTTATATACACCGAAAGCATTTTCATATAGACTCAACCACAATTTATGAGTCTCTATTGGCATTGTAAAATTATCATTCTCCCTAAACTATACAGATAATGCAGGATTACAGTTTACATTTGATATTTCCAGTCTTTCCAAAGCATTCAACTTACTTCATGCAGACACAATTGTACATACTGTCTAAGTAACAGGAACAACTGGCACAAACAAGTTTAAGACTATGCAAACTCATTGTTGGTAAGCATTATGCCTCAATGGGTAAAAAGTATGCAGGAGCACACCACTAGCTGTGAGCTTTCTATGGGCACAATGCCTGGATTTTATAGTAATCACTGGTGCTGAGTTATCAGGCCCCCCAGTTTTACAAGATTGCAGCTCTTCCAATGTTTAACTATCGGTAGATTTGTATTGGGTATCATGTACCATACTCTATAGGTGAACAATGATAGGTTGATGAAATAATCACACCTATCTTTTTTACAGATTACACCCAAGACTTATCAATCTTTATGGAGGAAGCATGGAAGAAATGAATGATTCTGAAGTTAACTGTAATTGTTTATAAAAGGAATGTACAAAATAGAATTTTAATGGGAGGGAATATGGTCATTCTTTAAACATAGCCTAATAGGAAACAAAATTCTTATTTTTTAAAGAAATTTGCTATTTTGTTACTAAACATTAGCTTCTAGAGCTTAAAAAAATTAGGCAATATAACGATTTAAATTATGGGTTTTGGAAAGCATTGGAATGGAAACTATTTCATATACTTAAAACATGTAAATTCTTTTACTTTGGAGTTACTGATTTTACAGGATGATTGTTTTAACTTTTCAGGATTTGAGTCCATCAGTCCTGACATGAAATTTCCTGTAGCCTGGTACACGTGGACTAGAGTTTATGTAAGGATGCCCTGATGAGGTACTAATCTAGATTTCAAATCTTTCCAACATCTACATTATTTGCCAAAAAAGGAAAGAAATTGTTATGGTACCAATTTTGTGACTATTCCCTGAAAGTTGAAAACTGTTGATTTTCTTTAAAGTGTTTTAAAATTTGTAACACAGATGAAATTTATAGCAAATTTTAAATTACACAAAATATCACATGGTCTAGGAGATGCATTCTTTGTGCTTCTGAAAGTCCTGTTAGCCAACAATTATAACACATTGGTTTCAATGTACTCAGTAATACCGAAAATGCTATCATTTCAGAAAAGAGCCAAATTTCAATTGCCTCAGGGATCATCCTCCACCACTGATCCCAGAGGTTCTCCTGAAAGACTTACTTTGTTTTTTAGGTAATGAAAAAACAGATCTTTTGCTTATATAAAGGGTTGTTTTGAAAGCTTAATTACTACCGGTAGACAGTGAGTTCAGGAGGTTTCCTGCTCTCAGCATTCGAGGAGTGAAACCCAGTCACTTTCACAACCTTGTTCTGGGACCAGCAATTATATACTGAGGGCTTGTGAAGAGGTAACTTCTAGAAATTTCAGCTGAGAGAGACAGCTGGTGGCAGGGCTTCCGCTAAGGAGATATTTTCCCTAATAGCTAAATTAGAGGGAAGTCTTACTATCTGATCACTTCCAATAAGATTTTCAAAATTGCCTACAGCTTCCTTATAGAGGTTATAAAGACAGAATAAATAAATTCAGATGAAATTATAATCTGCAGCTATCAGAATCTAGGTCATATGCATGAATAACTATTATAAAAAATGTATCTGCAAATGAAAAGGCAATATTTCACTCGTCACTAAAACCTCTATGATGGAAATTTTGATGGCACATTTTATTCACTGAAAACAAGCAAAATCGGTAAAGTTAGATTTCTAAATTTTGTTTCTCTAGTTCCATGCAGAAGAGAATGCTCTTATAGACCTGATAAAAACACATTTAATACATAGATTTGAAGAGAAAGGGTAACATCTAAACAAGGAGGTGCATTTGCTTAATTTGATAGTCAATATTTTACTCAGTATCTAATTTATATGAAATACTGGCCTCTAATCAGGCTCTTTGTAGAGTTTTGGTTTTAAGAGTCATTAGTGAGGTACAGTTTCCATATTTTACATATATCAGTGTATTAATATTTGAAATATCAGCTAAAGTGCAACATTCACAATGTTTCAGAATATAAATTAGAATTTTTAAGTATTGTTTTCATAAGCAAAAAAATTTCACTGAAAATGGATTTTAGAAATTTACTCCTGGGTACCCTTAATAAAAATGTGTTCTAAGATGACTAGCAGATTTATACCTCTATAAACATATATTCTTTTAAAACATTATGTATATATACAGAAAGAAAAAAAAACCCATAGCTGTATAAACAATTATTCAGAAGTCATCTTATTAAGCTCAAACCAGTGTATAAGTTCATTCTGAAGTTTGCTCATCAGGATCATAATCCTCCTACATAGTCTGAATAAATCAGAGCCCATCATGAAGGTATTACAAATAAAAGTGTTTAAAGATAAAATCCACTTTAAAACATTAGTGGTCTTCTTGTATCCATTCAAAAATTTAGGAACAGCTCTTGGAAGTATGTTCTCTGAAGATATTGAGCAGGATTTTTCAAACAAGTCTCAAAGATCTATTAGAAATGAAACATTACCTATCCATGGAATTTATTTTACTGAAGCAAGCACATATGGTAAATAATTTCTTTTAAAGGAATGCTATTTCAAGTCCAAGACTTCTCCAAATGAGTTGTTTACTTCTTCAATATGATTGAATTCAGATGCAATATCTTCGAGGGATTACTTACCTTGAATAAATTGTATGCTTTAGTGTTTTTCTATCCATTTAAGAGCTGAAAGATTCTCTTTGGATATATTAAATATTCCCTTTGCAGTTATTTTCCTCTCGAAGAGTAATCATTGTGTAGATTTTTCATTTGCATGGAGACCCAATATGTCACAAGGTCATGAGTAAAAGAAGTACATAGAAGAAGTCAGTGTTGTAAACAACATCTTAAGTTTCTTTGGTTAACCTGAGTCCGTTGTCCTCTCAATTTGAAAGATGTCTTCAATCATCATCATTACTTTTGCTGTTAACGTAACTCCAACTGTCTCTTCTGTTTTCTTCTTGTAGGATAGATTTGTACTGTCTTTTAAAGAAACCAACCTGAAAATGGCATTGCATAATCATTAGTGTATTACTACAAACATATTACACTCCTATCAGATACCTGAAAACTCACTGTCCCGTGTAGACAGTAAAATCTAGATGGGAAATACTGAGTTTAAAGAGCATTATTTTTGTTACTCTGGGATTGCTCAGTGACCCACATTCTCCAAAATGGACATTAAAAATAATATGCAGTGTTTTCCAAATGCTTTTTTTATTTTTAATTAATTTTTATTTTTGAGAGAGAGGGAGACACAGAACCCAAGGCATGCTCTGAGCTGTCAGCACATAGCCTGATAGGGGGCTCAAACTCGTGAACCGTGAAAACATGACTTGAGCCGAAGTCAGATGCTTAACCGACTGAGCCACCCAGGCACCCCATCCAAATGCTTTTTTTTTCCAGAACATCTTTCAAAACTAGTGTTATGGTCGGAATACTGGCTGAAGTCTGGAGAAATGGGAGATCAGTACTATATTCTCATTTGGGAATTTAAAAAGTTAACATTAAAAGTACTGCAATACTTAAATCTAATAACTTGGGAGTCACAAAAGTCACTTTGTGAAAGGCAAGAATGTTGTATTTGGTTTGACATTGGTAATTATTAATGACTTACCTTCCACATAACATACGAAATCAATAAAAGTAAAATAAGGCCAAGTAGCAAGCTACTTGAAATAATTGCTATTGTGAAATGACGTTTGGGTCTTTGATGATGTAGTCCTTCAAGGAAAACCTACATAAATTAATGAAAAGAAAGAGCCACCAGTTTAAAAGTTGCTTCTGTTCCTTGTGAAGCCCCACCCTCACCCCAACCCATGATTCCCATAGTAGTTTGAACAACCCGTCCCCTTCTCTTGCCGGTTCTAATAACCCTAGGAAACACTGGTAACTGTTGAGCTGGATGGCCTTGCACCATGGTTCTTCATCTGGTTAATGCTACCAAGTTTGCCTCCTGAACGAGCCATCTGTGTCCTTTCCTGGCACCAGTTGGGAAAATGCCAAATCTCAGTAAACTATTTCAAGCCCTCCATGATCTAGTCAATCTATTTTCCTGACTAAACACCCCAGCAGGTTTTCCCTATAATTGTAATGTTTCAGGTAAAGTGGTAATCTTACATGTGCAACATTTTCATCCTTGTTTAGTTCAATAACTTTGGGATTAGGCTCTGGAAAAGCCGTTGCTCTTATCTCAAATGTGAGTGCTGAAGTCTCATCCTGTTAAATAAAAGAAAGATCACTGTAGCCTGACTCATAGTTTTATTTCATGAAGATGTACTAGTAATTTATCATGATCCTTACCTACGATCTCAGAATTTTACAACTTATCTTCCCCAGTGTATTTCACCACTTGTGGTTAATTGTAATGCAATGCTTTCTTTGCTTCCAAAGGCACAGCCGTGGTATTAATTTTCCTGGCATCATTTTGTTCAAATCCTTTTATTAAACATGACTACTTTGCAGATAACTTGATTTAGGTATTTGTAATAGCAGTGTGTTTTTTTCCTAGTCAGTCTTTTTCCCCAAAGGTGACTTTCTTCACCTGATAAATGGTTCCTCAAACTTATTTTATCTAGGCTTTTCTTTTTTTCTAAAACAGTGTTATCATCTTGCTGTTGTAAAATACCTATAGTTTAATACCGTAATGGAAAAATATGATACAGGTAGTTATAGCATGCCAGTATAAAATTGGTAGGTGAACTCTGAGCTTTACTATCTAACAGACAGACTTTATAACCAAGAATCCATGGAGCTCAGGAATCTGGGGATGGGCTCCACAGACTCTAATGACCTTTTACAATTGCATGTAAAATTGAGGGTTTTTTCTCATATATGTATTCATTGAGGTAGATGAGAATATGTTGTTTATGAATTTTACTAAAGAAGTCTATGACCCTCAAAAGTTAAAACTACCGCACAAATGTTATTTAATGTTTTGGAAAGAACACGGAGAATTTTAGGGGTAAAAATAGATCACATACTTTATTAAAGCAGTGGTTTCCAACAGGAATGCTTCTATCCCCTAGAGGACAGTCAGCAGTTTCTAGACTGTCAGGACTTGGGAAGTGGTGTACCAGCATCTAGTTCGTAGAGGCCAGCAATGGGCTAAACATCCTACAATGCACAGCACAGCACCTAACACGAAGGAATTATCTGGTCCAAAATGCCAGTAGTGCCCACTGTTTAGTAACCTGGACCTCAAGAGTAGGAGAGGGCAAACTGCTAAAGTTTAAATAACTTGAATGGTCTCCTAACAATTTTTAGCACAACTGGAATGACAACAGACTTCTTAATTCCCTATCTGCTGCATCTATTCCCCCCCCCCCCCATCCTCTTTACCACTGTGTGGCTATTTCAAATACTCCTCTTGAAACAAAACAAAACCACCGATTTTCTTTGGCTTACTATATGCCATGCACTAAATGCTTTACAAAAAAAGTATCTCATTTAGTCTGTAACACCCCTGCAAGAGATTATCAGATGAGGAAATGGAAGAACAGAACTCCAGATAAAACTAATTTTATGTCAGTAATCATAAATATGCATACTCATTTCCAGGAAGAAGTCCAAGATGTTTATTTGTTATTGTACATTTCTGTTTTATTGTTGATGAATGTTGATGTTTTAGTTGGGTTTTATGAAAGTTTTGCTTCTTAAATTTTATGCATAATTTCAAGTAGTTTAGGAGAAACCTTAAGGTTAGATAAAATGTTAAGGTAGTCCATTTCTGTGACTTAATCAAGGTTCATAAATAGTTGGACATGCTTTCTAAAATAAACCTCTTAATTATTCCATAGTCTATTCTACAATCTTATCTGTTTAATTACAAAAACTGTATCATTTAGACCATCTATTCAGCTAAAGCGATAAACGGAAACACTTTTAGAGTTCCACTCCCAATTTTACTATTCATACCTTTTTAATTACTTCAATGCCTCCTCACATACCATCCTACCTAAATAAGATGCCTGAATCTGTAGATTCTGTATAAACTTAGCCACAAAGTTGTCATTGTATTTTAGACTTACCATTTCTGAAAGAGATGGGCGGCCTTCCAACTGCATGTGAACACTGGCTTCTTTTCCACTTTCCATATTCCCAAAATTACATAAAAGACTTAAACAGTATGGATCAGCTTTTATGCAGAACTTGAAAAAAATAACCAAAAAGCTACATTAAAACTTTTTTAAAGACGGCTAAAATATTTTACATGGAATTAAATATCTCCCATTAGTGGAGTTTGTTTTATAAATTATAACAAGAAGTATTTGAACTTGAAGCATGTGGTCTCATTCTTATGAACTTAACCTTCGGAGACAGAGTTACAACAAAGACTCCTAATCAGAGCCTTGCTAAGTCACATGTTCCATATTCCTTGTTAAACTTGGATTATTTGAATGTGAGATGGCTTCCTGGGTTTTTTTTTTTTTTTTTTCATAAATTCACTAATATGAAAGGAGTGATAATCTCATGCCACAAAGTCTGCTCAGCTGAGTACTATATCTTGGCCTTCTACAGGGTCTGGAACAATGTCTGGCTGGCATGAAGTAGGCATTGGTTTAGCTAAATAATGAAATTGTATAGTATATTTAACCCTGGGTCTATCTCTCCCATCATGTCTATTCCTCCCATGCAAGTGTATTAATTTGTTTCTTTCCTACACTCAGCTGACAGTTCAAACCCAGTGGTTCTTGGTTTTAAGGTTTCACTTCTGTGTGTTGGAAAGCAAAACCTACAACCTAAAAAAATGAAACTTACCAATAGCTTCTTATCAGTCTTTGACAAGAATCTGAAAATGTCTTTCAGGGTCTCCAGTGGACCTTTATCCTGCTCTGATGCACACTTTCTTTGATAACTTTTAAAATGGCAATCTCCAGCAGTAGTCTATAAAGACAGAAAAATGTTACTCCATATTGGAAAGAACGGCAGAAGCTACACGGTCTTGAAAGGTCCAATTGGTTACCTTTTCTAAAATATATCAAGTATCTCTGAATTGTGAAAATATCTTTTGGACAGATTTGGGAAAGATTAAGTCTCTATGGCACAAACACAAAAACCCAGAGACATTTTAACAAGGTGGGATACAGATGCTAAAGTGATACAGGGCCTAACCTTACAGAAATTAAAGGCAATGTAAAAAATGGACATTTGGACATTACCATGAAATTAAAATTTCTTTTGCTTTAGACACAAAACAGTAACATATCAGCATATCCTACTGTCTAAATCTGGAATTCAAGTAAATTTTAAAATTAGATCTCGAATCTACATAGCAGATTTATTTGTTGGCTGGTTGTCTGGAAGATGGTAAGCTAAAATAATTCTGATGTAATCATCAAAATAAGAATATTAATTCTTTTTTTAAAAAAAAGGCTGGGGCGCCTGGGTGGCACAGTCGGTTAAGCGTCTGACTTCAGCCAGGTCACGATCTTGCGGTCTGTGAGTTCGAGCCCCACGTCAGGCTCTGGGCTGATGGCTCGGAGCCTGGAGCCTGTTTCCAATTCCGTGTCTCCCTCTCTCTCTGCCCCTCCCCCGTTCATGCTCTGTCTCTCTCTGTCCCAAAAATAAATAAAAAACGTTGAAAAAAAATTTTAAGAAAGGCTGAAATACTGATTTTCCAACAGCAGCCTCAAGATTTATAGAGAATCTCACCAACAATTACTTCCACAGGGCCATTTCACAAAGAAAACGCACTGAAGATGCTAGAGCAGAGTTCTGTTCTATACTGTATACGTCAAATGCAGAAGTTGCTACAGCCTCACAGTTCTATGTAATGTATAACACTCAAAGTATATTCAGTAATTGCATGGCGAATTCACAGCTTACAGTGGGACTCAAACACGTTAACAGACATATCCATTTTAGCAATATTACTTAGGTTAAAGGAAGGAACCCATTTTTACCTGGACATCCAAAAGGTTGAACAGCTTATCAGTTTGGAGGGCAAAAGAATTTGGTACCATTATTTCCACACTAACATTTGGAGCCATGCTATGGCCAGTGTTGATAACCTGATAAGGAGGAAAAGTTTTTGTTTTAGCAACTTAAGAATATTTTTCATAAACATACGTACAGATATCAATGATTTTTCAGGGGGAGGCATGGGTTTCATGCAACATTTATAGTGCTGGTGGTTTGCAGTTGGCAGTTGCATAGCAAAAGGAGACAGAATATCCATATCCAGAACTTTAAAAATGTTTGCTAATAATTTATTCATTATTCCTAGCCCTCTCCTTGATATTGATTAGGCTGAAACGTCCAGGCTGATAATTATTGCAGAAATAGTCTAAAGAAAAAGACAACAGCATACATTTGTATGGGACATTATGTGTCTAAAAAAACCATGATCGATTGATCCTCACAAGCGTCCCATGAGGTGAGCTGACGTTTTATTATTCTCCAGCTCAGGAAAAGTCTCAGAGATGTGAATGATGTGCCTAAGATGGTTAAAAAGTGACAAGAATTAGGACCAAAACTCAGGTATTCTAATTCTCAGTCTTATTTTCACAAAATCACTTTGTTGAGAGGATAATCATCACAGTAAGCGAATAAGAATATATTTTAGTTCAGGGTAATGATGATGCTGATACACTCAGAAAATCAGAAGGGGGTAGGTTATTGGGTTTTAATAGTAATGCACATCTAGCCTTTTAAGAATAACGCATGGGGGGGGGGGCACCCGGGTGGCTCAGTGGGTTGAGCGTCCAACTTCGGCTCAGGTCATGATCTCACGGTTCGTGAGTTCAAGTCCCACTTTGGCTCTGGGCTCTGTGTGGACAGCTGAGAGCCTGCTTCAGATTCTATGTCTCCTCTCTCTCTCTGCCCATCCCCTGCTTGCACTCTCTCTCTCTCAAATATAAATAAACATTAAAATTAAAAAAAAAAAAAAGAATGTGTAGGTATGGGGCACCTGAATGGCTCAGTCGGTTAAGCATGCGACTCTTGGTTTCAGCTCAGGTCATGAGTTCAAGCCCCATGTCTCTTTCTGCCCCTCCCCCACTTGCTCTGTCTCTCTTTCTCTCTCTCAAAATGAATGAATAAAGAATAATGCGTAGGTAGATGATATTTCTTTATTGATAAATCTTGGGATTGCAGCTCCCTGAAGAAGGAAATTGGGCCAAAATAATTGCCATCTGGGCATGTAACTATGGAACCAATACAATATCTGGTGTTCCACAGAATCTGAATGAAACAGCATCACTCATAGATCTGCAGTAATCTTTAGAATGCACATGACCTAGAAGAACAAATGTGTACCTGGCCTATGAAAACTGCTAGGCCCTGGAGGCACAGGGCACTTGCAAAAGGCAGTTTCAAGCAGTGGGTAACCAGCACTGCCCAGACCCTCAGACGACATCTTCCTCATGCCTGCAAATGATCAGTCTAACCTAAAATATTCTTCACCTTTGTCTAGTAATGTTGAGACCTTTAAGAACATTTTCAAACTTGCACAGCCTCACCAAACCTAAGATTCAAAGTACCTCCTGTCCCAGTCACTCCACTGTAATTTAACTGGAAAAAAACCTATTATAAATTAATAAATAGACCTTCTAGAGTTTAGCACAGTTTCTGTTTTAGTTTAACAGAGCACAAACTCCCACTGGGCTCTGACAGGAGCATTTCTTGGGACTTCAAAGTAGAAAGCTATATTTTTCAACACTGATGTACATTAGTATAACATAAAGTTGGGTATACGTAGACTCAGTAGGATTCCAAGGTCATTCTCTAAATCTGAGGCAGGGCCCAGGAATTTGCATTTTGAAAAAGTACCTCAAGTGATTCTGATATCCATTTTTAAAAGCACTGCCTTACCAAAAAAAAAAAAAAAAAAATGACCTTACAAAATATTAATGTACCTAAATCTAGACTCACTGACATTCTATAGATTGTTCTATGGCTCTAAGAATGTTTGGGCAGTGCTTTTGGTTCAAAAAATGTTTTTGTGGCCATTATCTCCAACTATCACCATCCATGATGCATCAAAACTTTGACAGTAAACATTAAAAAAAAGTTTAGCTTTATATTAATATGTTTGGATAATGATACTCTTTTTAAAAAGATTATTTAATAAATGACACATCACTTATAACAGGCCATCTACCTATGGCCTAAAAGGCTGACCAAGCAGATCTTAAATGGAGATGCAGGAGATAAGAGCTTCCTTTACTGGGTAATGTCAGCGCTTATATAAAAGCTTGAATCAGAAGAGAGTTCACGGATTTACACCTCAACCTATCCTGATTTCTGTGTGCATCTCGAGTGGATGCAGTTCCTCCCATAACTTTGTGTGTTTCAGCAGTTACCTCCATTCCTGTGTTTGCTCCTTCCCACTGTATTGTAAGGAATTGTGGGCTTCAGTAACAGGATAGAGATAAGGGTTGGGAGGGTGGCAGGGGGAAGCAAGAACCCAGGAGGAAAGTCCATGAGTAACCGTGCTGCTGTCAGCCAGGGGGGTCCTGGGCTGAGGGACATCACAGCATATGATGTCCTCTGGAGCCATACAGCAGGAACAAGCTCTCAGTTTGTTACAAATATCCCAACAATCAACTTCTCTTACATGAAAAGTGAAGTTCATTTTCTCTGACATGCATGTTTCAGGCTCATTTTCTTCCTTTGGTCCATACACAAATGAAGTTGGGTTTACAAACCTGAAAGAAACAAATTCAAATTTGATTGGTCTTACTTGATGGGGTATTATCAACAGTCTTTCTCTTTGGTCTGGATTATTGCATCTCTCTTAAATATGGCATTTAAGACTATATTCCCAACTATAGATGCCTCCTAAGCACCACTGAATATTTTTGGTTTCTTGGTAAGATAAGAATTTAGTGAAATGTAATGAAAGCAGAAAGCCATGTGCTCTTTCTCACTAATATCCTCTGTTTGTCTTTCCAGCACTGACCATTCCTTCTCTCTTAGTTCTCAAATGATTCACATCAATTTGACAATTAGGAGAAAATTCTTAGCTTTTCCCTACAATTCTATTATCTTCCTATAAATCAACCTATTTTACCTATTTTTGAGTTAAGTTTCATTATTTGGGAGGTGGGGAGAGAGAGTGAGTGAGTGAGTGAATGAATGAATGAATGAATGAAACCCAAGCAGGTTCCTCACTATCAGTGCAAAGCCTGACATGGGGCTCAATCTCACAATTGTGGGAAGATGACCTGAGCAGAAATCAAGAGTCAGACGCTAAACTGACTGAGCCACTCAGGCGCCCTGGAGTTCTTTCTATAATCCAATTTCTGCTGGCTATTTGTAATGAAACCCAAGGTAGGAGAACAGTTCAAACGTCAGTAAGTATGGTCAACTTTTTGGTTAAGAATACAAGGTTGTCATTCTTTTGCCTGTGATTAGACATATACATCAGTAGTGGACTTTAAGAAGTATTTTTCTTGGGAATCCCAACTCTAGCAGTTGCCTTCATTTGTCAGCTAATGTGAAGTAATACATGTTAAAGACTGGTTACACAGAAATACTGAAATGCTATAGATTTAGGCAGTTTTATACTCAGAACATTTCTTGCCCAAAATCATACGTAAAGGACACTCCTCATAAGAGGATCAAGAAAAGGAGGTGAGAGATGAGGCTTCAAGACCAGGAATATGCCATCAGCTCTTCTCTGCTCCCCACTGACTCACTAGATTCTCTCCTGAATGGCTTCCTCTTTCTTCTGCTTGTTTTATCTTGCAAACTTGATACTCTATATTTTCAGTTGCAGACACCATTTTTATTAAAAAAATTTTTTTTAATCTTTATTTTTGAGAGAGACAGAGCATGAGCAAGGGAGGGGCAGAGAGGGAGACACAGAATCTGAAGCAAACTTCAGGCTCTGAGCTGTCAGCACAGAGCCCGATGTGGGGCTCGAACTCACAAGTCATGTTCATGACCTCATCCGAACTTGGACACTTAAACGACTGAGCTACCCAGTGCCCCATCATTTTTTCTTTATATAATTACATGTCATCTCTATGGGTGATTAAAAAATGATTGGCGATGGTTTTATTTACAGCAACAAGAAAAGCTCATCAGTCCGTGTGTTTGGTATCTCCTATCTTCTATTCCTTTAAAAATAATGGTTTTGGGGCGCCTGGGTGGCTCAGTTGGTTAAGCGTCCGACTTCAGCCAGGTCACGATCTCGCGGTCCGTGAGTTCGAGCCCCGCGTCACGCTCTGGGCTGATGGCTCAGAGCCTGGAGCCTGTTTCCGATTCTGTGTCTCCCTCTCTCTCTGCCCCTCCCCCGTTCATGCTCTGTCTCTCTCTGTCCCAAAAATAAATAAACGTTGAAAAAAAAATTTAAAAATGGTTTTAAAGACTAATAGCCTGAGTCATTTCCAATAAAATCACAAAAGGTTTTCTCAATACCCTTTAAATCTTTCTCCATACATTTCCTTCTTGATCTGAGGAGGGTCCACACAATCAATCACTAACATTGCGGGGAACCAGTGAATGCTGGCTCCGAGGCCACAAGTGAGAAACTCCATAATTTATGGGTATGGAGAGTGGACAGGGAACACCTTGCAGCTGGCTCTCTCATAACTCAATCGTTTTGGCACAGAAGTAGATGTGGGCTCTGGAGAGTGGTGATTTGACTAAGCTTATGCTTCTCTGAACTTCACGCTTGCCATAGCCACTGAGCTTGATTCATTCCAATTGAATGCTGCCCCACACTGGGGTCCCTGGCCTGCACAGCATAAAACTGAAAGGTTGGGCATGACCTGCTAGAGGCTTATGGGACTTTTCCAATAAGAAATCTCCAATTGGGTACTAGTTTGAAGAAGTCTCAGTAATGATTATAGAGTGCATGAAAATAACGAACAGATAAGCAAGGGAATGCAACACTTAAGGTCTGGGCTAAGGGACAGAAACAGCATAGGATCTTTCCTTAAAAAAACTTAAATATATTTTAGACCAATAATGTAAGAAGAAACAGAATTTAAAATCTGCTTTCCAGGTTCCTGGGTGGCTCAGTCAGTTAAGCATCTGACTCTTGATTTCAGCTCAGGTCATGATCTCGTGGTTCATAAGACAGAGCCCTGTGTCTGGCTCTTCACTGACGGCGTTAAGCCTGCTCATTCTCTCTTTCTCAAAAATAAACCAACATCTGAAAAATGAAAAAATAAAATCAGCTCTTGGCTTTATAGGAGGCCTTAGTATTTACTTACCCATGAACAGATAGCATGACTTCATACTTGAGAGGTATTGCTAAAGTCACTTTGTTACGCTTCAGATTGTCCATTTCTCCTTCATTTGCACTACAGAAGCAAACAGAAGACACCCTGTTAGAATCCATCAAGCATAAAAATCATCTTCAGAGAGAACTAATCACATACCATGTATACCTAATATACTTGGAGGCTTTGGGGAGTGGAGAAAAAAGCAGATGCAGTAGTAAGAAATGTTTATGACAGGGTTGGCAAAAATTTGCTCCCATTATTTACAGTGTTATTTGCTCCACAGACAGATTTTTTTTTCCTTAGATCACACAAGCGAAATTTTCTCCGGCAGACAATGGAACACAGCTCCAATGATTCTCCCTAACTCCCCCGCCCTACTGACACCCTAAAGTCAGGGGTCCATTTCCTTTAGCACAATTCTTTTTTTCACAATGAAACGTACCAGGTGGCATGCACTGTGATGTTGAGATCCTCTTCTGCTCTGCTGAGTGAGCTCCCATCCAGGAGAAAGCTAATATCTATCTGTAAAATGCAGAGAGGGACATGCCCATTTTTTTTAAAATGTAGAAGTAATATTTTTTATAATCTGAATTTTAATTTCCCTTAATGTTTATGGTCTGTGGAATGCAGATTTGAGACTAAGTTCTGGAAGCACAGATTACCCCTCTCTTAGGCGGTGAGCTATGGGGATGCTGTTGGGTTTGTGGCAATTTTCAAGCACCAGCGTTTCCACAAGTGACACTCAGAGACAAAGCTGCCTCTAAATGTAAAGACAGGCAGGTCCAGACTGAAAAAATTAGAGATGCTTTAACAACTTGAGTGAGGACTCTTGCCAGTAACACCTTTTTGTATAGCAGAGGTAACATGCCTGGCAGATAGGACCACCTGGGGTGGAGAGGGGTGGGGGGAGTGTTGGAGAAGGGTGAGACAGGGTAGCAGAATCCTGATCCACACATTCACATGCCCATCTTGACACAAACATGTGCCCCCGCTTTTTTTTATTTTTATTTTTTTCAGTGAACATTGCCAAGAATATAAACACAATATCAAAAATCTCAAGCCCAATTGGTTGGAGTTTTATTTCATCACTTAGCTGCTTACTCTAAGCAAATAAATAATAAGGGTAAATTTTATATTTGCATGTGGCATAAACATGGAAGAAATAGAAAATATTTTATATTCATGTTAGTAAAACATGCTAAATGCTTACCCTTGATAGGTGATCTACATATATATATCCAACACTGCAGTCGAGTTTTACTAAGCCAGCACTGTCTGTTACTTCACAGTTTATTTGTTTCTCTTCCTAAAAGGAAAAATGAAACAACTGGCTTAGGTAAGAAGGAAACCTGAAGTTTATAACATATGTTAGAAAATGGTTTTTTAAAAGAAAGTCATCCCTGAAGAATTTGCTCTCCTGGAAGACTTTTTTTTTCTGTTTACCTTGGGGATAAATAGAAATAAAAATAAAATTTATAAATATGTAAATAAAAATTTATAAATATGTGTCCATGGATACACATATATTGGTATATTTTAATACTCATGTAAATTTTCCACAGAATACTTCCTGGACCTGTAGCTTTCATCCCTGTTTGTATTCTCTATTTAATTCAAGATCCAGTTCCTTGAAAAACCTTGAAGCAAGGAATTAAGGAAGTCCATATTTCTTTGGCCCTCTTGTCTGAGATGTGAGAACGTGACAAAGTATATAATTGTAATAACGGTCATCACAATTAGATATATATAGTCAAATATTCAGAGAAATGTATATAAATATACACTGTTAGCTATATACTGTAGATGTATATACACTAGACATGTATATATACTATACATACTATATAATATATCACATACACTGAATATTTGACTTTTCTCTCATACTGTTGCAAATAGGCTGCCGATGCTCTAGAGAAAAGGGTAACTTATTTCTGAGGCGTCAAAGACCTCTCTACATGTCCTTGGTTTGAAGAGATGGCCTCTGGATAAGAGAGGAATACATTTGCTAAGGGATAAGATAGGCATCAAAAGAGAAAGTGACAGGCTTTTCCCTTTGAAATCAACCTTATTAATGCCTGGATGATGGATTTAAGTGTTGACGATTGAGGCATGGTGGTAAGAACAGGTCTCTAGGTGCTTCAAACTCTTGTAGGAAAAGAGAAATTGCCTGTGATCTGGTTGGCACCAAGATGTCAGAATTTGTGGAAGACTGCTGGTTGTACAGTATTTGTTGGAAGTTCTTTGGGAACAATACTGGGCATGTGAACTTAAAATGAAGAGCAGTAACTATGGGAGCCCAGCTTAGAGGACCAATATTGCCTGTGCAGGGACCCCAGCCAAGAAGAGCAGGATCGTAGCACCAAATGAGCATGTCATCTGTGAGAAAAGCAATGGCACCCGAACAGCTTGCTTGGACAATTGGACAGTTGCGTCTCTCACACAGTAGCATTTGGAAGCAGGAAGCTCTTTTGATCTCAGATCCCAAGGAACTTGTCATTTTGATCAGGAACATGAACGAAGTCTCAAAAATCAATGGAAGCTTGAGTGATAAGTCTGCATCTACCCCAAATATTTAGGCCTAACATTGATGAAATGCAGTATACCATTTACACTTTAAAAAACGAATGCGAGGGGCGCCTGGGTGGCGCAGTCGGTTAAGCGTCCGACTTCAGCCAGGTCACGATCTCGCGGTCCGTGAGTTCGAGCCCCGCGTCGGGCTCTGGGCTGATGGCTCGGAGCCTGGAGCCTGTTTCCGATTCTGTGTCTCCCTCTCTCTCTGCCCCTCCCCCGTTCATGCTCTGTCTCTCTCTGTCCCAAAAAAAAAAAAAAAAAAAAAAAAAAAAGTTGAAAAAAAATTAAAAAAAAAAAAAACAAAAACGAATGCGACTGTGGTTTTTGAAACTTACCAGATCTAAAATCTTAACGAAGTAAAGACCGGAGGGGAGTCTGATGTGCAGAGTCGTTTCGTACGCATCATCTCCAGCATTAAACAAGGACACGTTCAACATCAAGGTCTTCATACTTCCAACAGCAAGATAGGTCTTATTTTCATGTGGCCTGAAAATTGATGTTAATATTTAGTTCTTGTTTGGGAAATAAAAATCCCATCTCCTCGTTTATCCTGAACATACAATACTAATTTAGAAAAACACCATGGGGAGATGATCTCACGCAAGTAGATGCAAATTCATGCTTGAAAGAACTCAACTTCTCATGTTTCAGATAAATTCAGCCAACTATTACCCAGGAAGTTTGTTATTTTTAATTAGTTATAATTAAGCAAATCTGCTTTACATTTTCTGTTTCACTTCTTCTATACTTTAACAGATTTTTCTCATATTTCACAGTACTTTTTTCCCCAAAAGTGAAGATGTTTATTTCTTTTCTTTCTTTACCCTTGGAAAGACACTGAACTAGCTGTTGCCCAGACCGAAGGGGGAAATGGGGCATAGTAGGAGAAAAGGAGAAGAGAGAGACTGCCTCCACCAAAACAGAGGATGTTTCGGTGGAGTGAGCACAGCGCATGAAAAGGACCGCCAGGCCCAGCAAGTGGGCGCCACTAGTCTGTCGCGCTACCTTCAATGTCTTAAGGCAGGCTGGCCACCTCTACCAAGAACCAGACCAAGTTAAACACAGAACTGCAGCCATGCTTCATCGTCCCGTGAACTGGAAAGAGAAGGTTGCTGTGAATCTAGACATAGGAGTGAGTGAGTTCAAGTTCTGGCTCTGGCCTAGTTCTTTTGGGTGGTAGAAGTCATTTAGCATTTTTAAGCCTCAGTCACCATCTGTAATAGTAATAATTACTATTACTGAAGGTTTGGCTCATGCACAGCCCACGAAATCCACAGAAAAATACCTTGATATATAAAAAACCTCAGGCTTAAGGAACTGATTCAAAGTATCACAGCAGGAATGTTCTGAAGTCTCAAGGTAAATGTCTGCACAGCCCAGTCTCTCTACCAGTTAGAGAATTAGAAGAGTCAAAGAAAACTTGTACACAATGATTCTATAATCTCTCCTTAAAGACAGACATTATTAGATATTAATTTTTAACCAGTGAAGGATGTGACCCAAGGCAAAGCATCAGGTGAGGATAATCCTAACAATTAGAAAGGTAAATATTCACCTAGTACCAGAGAAAGTTTCCCCATGTTTACATTGTATCATTCTAATCAACATCTGTATAGAAGATTAGTGTTTGGATAAACTAAACATATAGTCTGCATTTAATAGTTATTGCTGAATTGATTTCAAACAAAGGGTGTCTGGGAACAGAGTTTAAGAACAGGTTTCAAAATTTATGCTGTGAAGACACATGAATGACTGATCAACTGTAATTGGAAGCTCCTATATAATCATGACATTCATTATTCCAGATACAAAAATAAATTCCCACCCTTAGAGCATATACAGTAAAGGACAGATGTATAAACAAAATTTAAACAAATATTGTAAATACATGGAAAGGAGTTGTGAATAAGCAGCTCTGGGAAACCAAGGCAGGAACCACTTTTGCCTTAGGGTAGCAAAGGCATGTTGCTTCTTTTTTTTTCTGCCATTCTGATTATTTAGATTTAATTTTGGGAGTACTTTTTTTTTTTTTAATATAAAGGTATGAAAACTTCATGATTGAACATGACTTATTGTGGATTATACCCTTAACTGATTTCTCAAGTCCTCCTTCTGCAATCCAGTTTTCACGCTGCCAGGGAGGGTCACTTTACAGAAAGCAAACTGAGAAACTTAACAGAAACCCATGGGGGAGGGGAAGGAAAAAAAAAAAAAAAGAGGTTAGAGTGGGAGAGAGCCAAAGCATAAGAGACTGTTAAAAACTGAGAACAAACGGAGGGTTGATGGGGGGTGGGAGGGAGGGGAGGGTGGGTGATGGGTATTGAGGAGGGCACCTTTTGGGATGAGCACTGGGTGTTGTATGGAAACCAATTTGACAATAAACTTCACATATTGAAAAAAAAAAAAAAGCAAACTTGATAACGTCATAGGCCCACTTAATGTCCTTCAGCGCCTTCAAGACAGAGTGCTAACTTACTAGCACAGCACATGAGGCCTCACTACTCTGCACAACTCATTCCTTTGCTTGAGCCATACTTAACTGCAAACAGGTATCCAAACACCTGCGTTCTGTACCTTCTGTGAAGCTCTCTCTCTGCCTTTAACACCTTCCCTCTTCACGTCTCTGGGTGATTTGTTCATGTTCAAGACTCAGTGAAGTGTCAGTGTTACTAGTTCTCAGAAGTTTTTCCCGTGGATACTCAGTGCTAACCCCTATCACTCAGCACTGCATTCTCCCTAACAGAAGCAGCTTCTCCCTCTCCCAAAGCACACTGGACACCCCTATAAGGAAGTAGTTTCGCATGGTTTGGCTTTTGTCATCACTAGAATAAGTTCTCCTAGACAGCAGATGCTAAATCATGATTACCACTGCTTTCTCAGAGCCTGCAAATGTAACTAGTGTTCAAAAAATATACGTGGTATACAACTGTATCAAACATTTAAAAAGGGCTGGGTAACACTAAAGAAAAGAGTGGAGAAAATGCTGGATACAAGTTTGTAAAAAGTTCATTAACTCATCATGATAAATTCTACCAAGTTACAGTCATGGTTCTGTGTTCTGTGAATTCTTTTTTTTTTTTTTTTTAATTTTTTTTTTCTTTTTCAACGTTTTATTTATTTTTGAGACAGAGAGAGACAGAGCATGAACGGGGGAGGGGCAGAGAGAGAGGGAGACACAGAATCGGAAACAGGCTCCAGGCTCTGAGCCATCAGCCCAGAGCCCGACGTGGGGCTCAAACTCACGGACCGCGAGATCGTGACCTGGCTGAAGTCGGATGCTTAACCGACTGCGCCACCCAGGCGCCCCAGTGTTCTGTGAATTCTAAGTGTTTTATTAAGTAAACATCTACTACATTCACATGATCTGTACCCCATCACACAACTGACATTGTAGTGGCAATACAATTGTTGAATTGACCAATACATTAATGGCAAGATCCATACTGGAAAGAGTATGATTTTTGAGAATTACTTTTATGAGCCTCGGAATGGGCAAATTTTAGACACTTCTCCGTATTCTTTAACTTTAAATGGTATAGCTCTAAGAAGTTAGACAGTTCACTTAAACCTAAAAATTCTTCCCCTCTCATCCTGATTTTTTCTTCATTTTACACTTATCACGATAGTACAAAGAGAAAAATATGCATATCCTAAGAGCACAACTCAGTAATTACTATAAACTGAATGCATTGAAGAAAGGAGCACCCACATCAAGAAGACATATTAACGGCAGAATAGGATATTCTGCCCCCCCTTCCAGTTATTGTCCCCACCCATCATCTTCCTTTTATTAGTATCGACTGGCTTTGCCCAGTTTTTTTATTTCATGTAAGTGGAATCACAGAGAATTTTTAAATATCAGGCTTTCTGTACTTAAAATTTTGCTTGTAACATTAATTTCTATTGATGCATGGAGTTCTAAATTGTTTATGCTCTCTGGTGTATAAATTGCAGTTTGTAAATATACCACATTTTATTTATCCATTCAATTATTGGGAATTTGGGCAATCCTAGTCTGGAGCTATTACAGTCTTTTGGTGAACATATAAATATAATTCTTTTGGGTTAGTCTGTCTCTGAGCAGACTGCTATAGTTTGTTAATCCAGGATTAACTCTTGAAAATCTCCAAATCTGGTTAAGTTTGGCAACCATCTTAAATTATACCAACAAACTATATTTAATAAAATATAGGGAATTATAGTGTATCAATAAATAAAAAATGTACCACAGAACTGTCATGTAAAAAGCCAACATCCCATAGAGTACGGTTTCAAAAACTGCCTACAGGCCAAATTTGGGCCCCTGTCCAGGTCTGTAATAAAGGTTTACTGAAATACAGCCATGCTCATTCATCTGTGGCCACTTCTGCACTATGATGGCAGAGTTGAGTAGCTGAGACAGACCTCTGTCCCACAGGGCCTGAAGTATTTACTATCTGTCCCTTCATGGAAAAAGTTTTCTGGCTATACCACAGACCAATCTGACTGAGAAATACCATTAGTTTCAAAATAAGCATACAACATAATAGGACTATATTTAAAATCTGTATTATTTTGGCAGTAACAAAGGCTTTGTTATCTCGGATGGCATCAGATGCAGCATCAGAGAAAACAATGCCCCAGACCTCATAATTCCTTGGTTGGTTCGGGAGACATTGAGGAGAAGGGAATGAGGAACATGGTCATACATAGCATCTCTAGTTTCTAAGCCCTGGGTTTGAGAAGTTGGAGCTTTTCTGCAAGGATGCGTATCAACTGAACAAAACAGTCACTCTAAACCATGGCTACCATTTCAGGTGGGAGAATGCCACTCTGTGGCAGCAGGCTCCATTTTTCCCACCATCTTAGGGAATGCCTGTGACTGATCACTCTTATGGCGTAAACCTTTACGTTACATAAGTACACGTCTGCTTGGTGGAGCTGTTAGAGGGCAGAGAGGGAAGGTGGGAGAACACGGCTGCCCTACATTACCCCCCACTGCTCTACAGTCCCGTCACAACTACAGGAGCCTAGGAGGTTCTAAAAGTAAACTTCAGCTTGACATTAAAGTTTAATTAAGACTTGTAGAAGAGCTGCCTAGAAATAGACATTTATAAAATATTCTGGCTTGTACCCAAAGCATTAGTCACTGAACACCTTTGGGAAAGAAGTTGGCACTTAGACAAGCAACAGAAGGTGAAAGTACTGCATAAGCAGCTAGGTTCCAAGACAACAGCAAATTAAAGAGAAACACAATGTTCACATTTCAGCGGCTATACTCCTGGTTTATTTTCCATTTTTAAGCTATTTTGCCACATTACCATAATTACAACTCTACTCCCTTTTTTTTAATATACATCTTACTGTATCTTGATTCATTAACAAGGTGCCGTCAGAAAGATACCCACCAGCTTTTTATGTGAGACATAATAAAGGACCAGGTGCACATCTGGAAGTGCGACAAGGCTGAACCAGAGCTTTCCCCGGGAATCGTAGCTCATTCTTCATTAAAACGTGCATAATGCACACTTGAAATTTACAAAGCAGCCGAGAACCCACATAATTTAAACAAATCAAGGTACTGTGTACATACAGAATCATAACTTAATAAGTGAAAGAGGAAAGATAGAAAAATGATGTATTTCAGCACGAGGCTCTGTTTTCCCTGAGTATTATTTTATAAGAAATCCTCCTCAAGTCTTAGTGTAATGAATGCAGTTTGCCTTGATAGAATGAATTAATGCTTCATAGCTAATGTGTTTTTAATCAAGATGTTAGAACAAAATCTAATTGTAAACTGATAATGTACTTGTGTCAAGGTACAGGACTCATTTATTTTTGACAAAAACCTAGCCTGCAGCAAGTGGCCTATAGGTCCATGTGACAAATCATCCTCTTTTTTTCTTTACTACTGACCTCAGGAGAAAATAAAACACTGGAAAATTCTCATCAACCACAATATATCAGTTAACTGACATTTAAGAAGATTGCATTTGAATAGGGGCAAACTCATTGATGTCCCAAGAGGTACAGCAGAAGAACACAGATTGGAAGATACAGTTAGTAATTAGCATGTTTTCATGTATAAAGCATGTAATTCATCTTTCTAAAACTCTGAGATCAGTGAAGCATATATTCCTACCATCTCCGTTTTAAAAACAGACAATTTTGTTAGACTTGCTCTTTTGGGGACAAACAGCATAGTGGCAGAGGCTGTGCATTGCCCACTGTCCACCCAACAGTAATTTTCCTTCTTAGCTGCTAGAAGAACCCCAGATTATTCAGGCAGAAGGCTGTATTCCATTGAAATTTCAGAAGAGAAGCCCCTAGTTTAGCTTCAGGGAATGAATTATGATTGATCTAGAATGGTCATGATGATTCCATTCTTCACCAGGACAGATTCAGGGATGAGCATGTGACAAGGTCTCAATCAGAAGAAGAAATCTGTAAAGATGCTTCCCTTCCTAGAAAGGCAGCCTCAAGTGGACCCAGAATTTTACTCTTGCCCCTTTTCTCTTGTTGGGAATCTAGGTGCTGCTACAGCCATGGGGTGACCATGAGGGAAAAGCCAAGAGAACTAGAAAGATAACCATGCATGTCCCAATTTTGCTAGCTGCCCATTTAATCTGCAGCCACTTACTGCTGTATTTATTTTTAATATTTATTTATTTTGGGGAGAGAGACAAAGCATGAGCAGGGGAGGGGCAGAAAGAGGGGGAGACAGAATCTGAAGCAGGCTCCAGGCTCTGAGCTGGCAGCACAGAGCCCGACGTGGGGCTCGAACTCACAAACCGCGAGATCATGACCTGAGCTGAAGTCGGATGCTTAACCGACTGAGCCACCCAGGCGCCCCACCACCTTCTGCTTCTTATGCAACACAATTAAGTGCCTTCCTTGTTTAAGGCACTATTCATCAAGTATCCTTACTTGCAGTGAAATGCATTCCTAACTGATATGAATGCACTTGCTCAGGAAAAGCTACACCACTTGCCTGGGACACATGACTGAGGTAGACAAGGGAAGCAGTGTCATTTGTATCAGTAATCTATATGAAAGGCTGGATTTGAAACAGCCTATGTGATGGCTAATACCTGCTATTAGATTTGTGATCTTGATAAAACCATCCTTGTTGATCATTTTGCAGTGCAAGCCCATTTGATTGGAGTTTATTGTCCTGAGAATTTAGACATTCGGGGGAAGCCTCCACTTAATGAAGACATGAGACAGAGTGTGCCTGTGTGCTATATAGTTTGCTCTAGGCAGTCTGCTACCACAGTCCTCACAACTCATGTTCTTTACTGAGGAAATAAATGCATTTAGCTAAAGCAGGTTTCTGGCTCTGAGGCACATGAACACCGTTAGTATCAGTGGGGTTATATTCAGGGGAACGTATAGAACGAGTGGTCACGTGTGCTTACTATTACCAACAAGGGAGAGGGGACTTCTAGGTGAGAGAGGCATACTTCTGTCTGATAGCATAGAATTTGTTATAATGCAAAGCAATTTTCAGAACCCTTCATTGTGGGCCTAAAAGTTAATTAAGAGTTTTCATTTGAAAATTTCTCAAGTTATCATTTACCTAACAGAAACAGCCTGTAACTTTCCTAGTTGGTACAAAAGATGTGGGACTTATACCTTACACTGGCATCCTTGCCACCTCAAACCTCGTGAAACTAACAACTTCTGACCTAGTCAATCAGCGGCTTTCTTGGGACACAAAGAGACATTAAACTTTGGGCAAATAACCAGTACATATGTGGAGAATGTTTAGGATTCTTTGGCACTATTTCATTTTATCACCAAACTAAAACTTTTTTTTTTTAATTTTTTTTTTCAACGTTTATTTATTTTTGGGACAGAGAGAGACAGAGCATGAACGGGGGAGGGGCAGAGAGAGAGGGAGACACAGAATCGGAAACAGGCTCCAGGCTCTGAGCCATCAGCCCAGAGCCTGAGTTGGGGCTCGAACTCACGGACCGCGAGATTGTGACCTGGCTGAAGTCGGACGCTTAACCGACTGCGCCACCCAGGCGCCCCTAAAACTTTTTTTTTTAATTAAAAATTTTTATGTTTTTTTATCGAGAGAGAGAGAGAGAGAGAGAGAGAGAGAGAGAGAAAGAGAAAGCATGTGCAGGTGACCCAGAGAGGGTCAGAGGGAGGAGAGAATCCCAAGCGGGCTCCTTGTTGTGAGTATGGAGCCTGAGGCAGGGCTGGATCTCACAAACTGTGAGATTATGACCTGAGCTGAAATCAAGAGTCCGAAGCTTAACCGACTGAGCCAACCAGATGCCCTAACTTTATTATTATTATTTTTTAATCAAAGGCTGTACATATGCCAACAGCAATGTTATCAACAATAACTGTTAGGAACCTTTATGTATTCCAGGCTTTGTGCTATGCCCTCGGTTTGTATCACTGCATTTTATCTTAAAACAACCTTGTAGAGTAGGTATGATTTTACTTTCTTATCAATGAGGAAAGAGGTTTACAGAACTGATAAGGCTTCTCTAAAAAGGTCATTCAAATAGTAAATGGTAGATCCACTTGAACCAGGTTAGTTTGACTCCGAACCTGAAACTCAACTACAACATCACTGCCCACATTTTAGTTTGATAAGAAACACTCGTAGCCCTATGACTACTGAACATGTCTGGCCTGGCACTCATAGATTCCTATTTGGATGGTGTCTGGCCTGGAAAACTCCATTTCTCACAAGCATTACAGGTGATTCTCATAAAGGTGACTCAAAGGCCACACCTTCAGAAACACTGCCTTATCCTTCCCTGGCTGCTGTTTAAAATCACAATAAACTTGATAGATTTCAAGAAAAATGATCAAATTAAAAATGTAAAGTAGGTAATATAATTTATTGTGAGAGAATATCTTAATTCAATAAGATGTACTTTCATTCTTCAGGAAAGAAGCATCCATGGTGATATTTTCACATAAACTTCAACGCCCCATTTTTTCATCGGCCAGAGTGGTTGCAGAGAAAGGTGACAAAAGGGACAATGGGAGTGTCTGATTTATGAAAATGAAAACATGACTTATTTATAGCTTAGATAAGCTTTCCCCCACACAGCTCTTCTTATCAAAGGCCGGTGACAGCAAAAACACTAAGAAAACTAAGCGTTTGACAAAGAAAATAAATACATGAATGGGAAGGTTGTAAATTATTCATCTAATAACTCAACAAAGGCACCACATTACATGCTGGGGTACAAAGTAGTTAGTAGTCATTGTTTTTGGGCTCTTTGAACAGCTAATCTGGATAATTTAAGTATAAAGTCCAATTATAAATCAAATAGGTTAGGGCTTCTTGGCCCTCAACTGTGGATGCTCAAGGCTATACTGGCATTGACTAAGTGAAAAGAATTAATTTATTCTCTGCCATATGTGATCCCACCCCAGCAGGGTACTCAACACTGTTTGTCAACCTTTTTACTCATTCCTATCCCATTTATCCTAACAGCTCGTTTGAATCTTTTCCCATTCCCTTCAAGTTCTCAAGTCTTTTCTCAAAGCCTTCGCTTTCCATACATAAACTCCCTTTATATCCTGGCCATCCATGAATTCTCTGCATTTCCCTTCCTTCCGCACAGAGCTCTCTTAGTCTATTGTCAAGCACCTTTTCACAATTTCTTAGCTCAGGGTAAGGAGAATCTTAACTTCTCTCTAAGGCGAACTCCTGCATCTGAGTCTGACCGCATTACATACTGTTTCCTTAGGCCCTTGCTCTGTTCTCAGCAAACATCCATTAGTCACCTGTAGCATTCCAGGCACTGTGTTAGACACTGGGAGCACTGGGATGAAAAGCCAGAAACCTGCCTTGATGCAGCTCACAGGATAGCGTAGAGACAAACAGTAATGGTGGTGAGCCTAAGTGCAGTGGGACCAGGGTCACAGGAGGACTTGGGTTCGGGTAGCTGGAGACAAAGGGGGCTTTACCTAGAAAAGAGCTGAGATTTATAAGGTAAATAAGAATTAATCAGGTAGGTAAGTGGGAGAAACAAAAAGATACAGAGGCTCAGGGAAGCACGCGGGGCCAAGCAACTCTGAAGTATCCTGCCATCAATGGAAAAAAGTCCTGCAGCATTGCTAACAACACTAGGGAGTTTATGTCAGAAAGCTCACACTCTGGAATCACCCCAGGTAGAGGAACTAGAATACAAAACCAGAGGCCCAAAGGCCAGAAAGTGGGAAAGCCTGTGATCCAGGGAGGATATTGAGCGCCTGGTTTGCCTGGTTTGGAACAATAGTGGTAGAGATAGAAAAGTAGGACAGATTAACAAATACACCTTTAGGTGGTAGTATCACAGAACTAAGTAATTTATTGTGTTTCAGGGATAAAAGAGAAGAATGCAGGCTGAGCTCCAGGTTGTTGGCCTTGGTAACTATCGGTGTGTCATTGGTAGACAGTGACTGGGTCCCCAACAGGACCTGTCTTAGTGGACAGTTGCCAGTGTAGGTGTGGAACTCTGAGATACTGAGCAACAGCAGTGTAGACAGGCCAGGGGAGGTCACAGCTGTGGGCAAGATTACCCAGGGAAAATATGGGAGTGTGAGAAAGGGGTGAGAGAGAATGGTCCAGGAACCCAGGAGAGCCAAAAGCATGGATCCTCGAAAAACAACTGAGAAAAAGCTAGAGAAGTAGGAGCAGAAGGCGAGTTCTATGGCAACATGGAACTTAAAGCCAAAGATGTGCAAAAGGTGAAGTGAGCGGCTGTCAGATGTTTCAGAGCAGAGTTCAGGTCGAGTCTGAAAAGTGCCCCCTGGTTTTAAGAACATTTCTCTCTTGGATTTAGTCTTTCCTCTGCCTTTGACCCTCACGCGTGTTCATGTTTTTCCATGATTAAATAAATAACAGATTTCATCACTACATAAAAATTCTTTAGTTGAAACTACTCGTCCCCGGTATATTATTTTTCCCTTAAAACCTGACTGCCTACTACTGCAATGAAATTCCCATCTCACAATTTGCCAGGGACAGCCTTTTCTCACCCGCCAGTCCCATTCTAAATGCCAATTCCCATGACCTTTCCTCAGGCATTGTGGTATCTGATCTCTCTACAAAATTTTACGGTATTAAATCCCTCTTTCTATATTCTCCAGTGGCTATTTCACGATGGGTTTGGTTCTCTTCTTAGTTCTCCAAAGATACCTCTTCAGTTTCCCCCCGGGGACTTGCTATTCTTGTTAAGATCTTTAAATAAAATCGACTCCTCCCCAACTTGATCCTTGGTTCTTTTCTCTGAAATTCCCATCTCCACACATCTCCCCACCCCCGAGCCCTACATGCTCACAAACTGCTAATGGGAGAAGACTTCCAAATACAATCCTGAACTAGATTTTCAAGAGGAAAGCTGCATATATGGAAATCGCACCAGATTCAACATGCCCCAATTAAACTTGTTTCCTTTCTATCCCTACCTCCACAAAATCGTTTACTGTTTTCCTGTCCTGCCACTGATTCCTCTATCACCTCCTGTACACAGTGAGCCTTCAACCTAAGTTTAGATTCTCTCTCTCTGGTCCTCATTTCTCCTATCTTCCCTCTAGTACACAGAGCAATTTCCAAATAAGGTATTTAGACGGGATACAAAGTTGCAGTGGCTTATTTCCCATGATAAAATAGTAAAAGCAAGCAACCTTTATCTAATTTTCACTATGTCTTGTGGAGGCATTATTCTTGGCATGATACATGTATTTTCTTTTTACTGTCCCCCCATCCATGAATTTAGAGAAGCAAAGTGGTTTATTCCCTTTCAAATGTGTCGTATATACATTTAGGTATTTCTTTTGTTTTGTACATCAGTCTGACTTATGTAACCAGTTTGTGGATGATAAAAAAAAAAAAAAAAAACTAATCCTTATGTTAGTGGATGTTAGCCCGTTTTGCCACCTAAACTCTATTAACAGGCACTTACAATGTCTAAAACATAACTACAATAATGATAACCCAAGGCACAATTAAATCCTGAAATATCTCCTGAGTGGTCAGTAAAAGATTAAAACCTTGGCGCTCACATATTCTCATTCTTTCAAAAAGTGCTTAACTCTGAGTATATATGTTCAGGGAGGGATATACAGACCCCTTCATCTCTCTCAGCAGAATGTTGTTCAATTCATTGAATGCCTCTAATCCCCAAGGATTAGTCTCTTCAGAACAGACAAGCACACACCCGTTACCCATCTCAGTGAGGAACAGGAAACTACACTTACTTAAAAAATCCAATTCTCCCAGAAACCTGTAAGTCAGCAGAGCAATTTTGGTGGGCACAAAATCTTGCAAAATTTATCTGGAAGTAAAACAGAACAGTATTTTTTATGTTAGTTTAATAAGGAGGTATGCTTCTATGCTTTTTTTTTTTTTTTTTTTTTTTAGAAAGAAATTGCCATCTGTAGTACACGAGAAAAGTGAAATAAAATTGATGAACACCTCATTTTGTCCCTTTTGGAGTTTGATTTGATAATTAGTCACAGTTCCAATGACAAGTAACTGCAGGACTAAAAGGTACCAAGTTCTTCCAACAGGTTAACATAAAGCCTAGATGTGTTCAATGGAAAGATTAGTGTTTCTTCTACAATTGCTATAAAAAAATAAGTTTAGGCAGACTGAGGTAGTACCCTAGGTAGGTATTTAAAGCCTGTGCTGCCAGGGGGTCCTTCGCTGAATTCCTCTCAATTTTCTGGTGCTACCGTGCGATCCCACTTATGACTAAGAAGCATGGCATGCACTTTTCACAGGTGATGGGAGGTGAGCCTCCATTTAGTGAAAACAGCAAAATGTAGAAAGTTAGAAATTTTACTGGAGGACACCTGGAGCTAAATTAAATGATAGTCTATCCTAAGGGTTCCAGAACTTATTTAACTCGGAACATTTTAATAGGACCCAGAGATACTAAGAGGTATGTGGGAAGACCTGAGGTCTAAGATAGAGGAAAAAGAGGAGAGAGATAAAAAGGAAGCTAAGAGGAACAGGTAAAAAGGGAAAGATGCTGAGAGAAATCTACCAAGTCAGAGAAGGAGCTAGGTTCATTAAATGGGAAATGACTAGCATGTTGTCAGATAGGGTGTCAGACCACAGACTACCTCAGCCTGGGGAAGCAGAAGGGAAGTGTAAATCTTTCTCTAAATGATGAGGTAAATGTGATATTTTTCCTACCACTTTTACTTGTAAAGCAGGTTGTTCTAAAAATCAAAATGCAGGTTATTCTAATTTCTCTTTAACATTTATTTACTTTTGAGAGAGCGAGACAGAGCATGAGTGGGGGAGGGGCAGAGAGAGGCGGGGACACAGAATCTAAAGCTCTGAGCTGTCAGCACAGAGCAGGATGCGGGGCTTGAACCCACAGACCGTAAGATTATGACCTGAGCTGAAGTTGGATGCTTAACCAACTGAGCCACCCAGGCGCCCCCCAAAATGCAGATTATTCTAACGTAACTATAAATTGCTATGGTTTTGGCTTGTGTACTTACAATATTGAATTTTTCATTATTAAACATATTTAAAAATAGTTGATATTGACAATTGAAGTTCAAAAGAAGAGTGAAAACACTGATTTCCACAATTATACTCATAAGAGTATCAAGAAAACTTGCTCTTAAGTTATGTTCATTTGATCTAGTATTCTAGAGAGCAATGATTGTAATCTCGAATATCTTCAGGTGACTTAAGGGCAATTACTCTAAACAGGATATGAACTAGCCCTTTAAATGTCAAAACATAGGAGACTCTTAAAAACTGAGAACTGAGGGTTGAATGGGGGTGGGAGGGAGGGGAAAGTGGGTGATGGGCATTAGGAGGGCACCTGTTGGGATGAGCACACTGGGTGTTGTATGGAAACAAATTTGGCAATAAATTTCATATTTAAAAAAATAATAAATGTCACTTCTGCCTTTTACACTGTGTGCCATTAGCAAATGCTTTAAAACATGCCTCCAAACATCCTGTTGATGACACTGTTGGACAGTAAAGGTCCGAACAACTGGATTCCTGGGAGTAAACAATCTGCCAGTGAAATGGAGCTATTAGGGGATACACTAGAAAAAGCAGCCCACTGGTTAGAATGCAGGATCCATCTCAAAATGCAATGGGTCCTGGGATGTGGCTAAAAAGCCTATAGTTGAATATGAAAGTATCAAGGAAGGAAAATTAACATCTCACGTATATGGGAAACCGTTTCTTGAACTAAATGCATATGGAAACACACTCAGAGCTCAATATCCTAAAGGGAATATAAAAAGTAAAGAAAAGTGGAAAATAAGGCACAGCATAAATCTCTCCGTATATTAAGAAAATTGATTTAAAAAATTTTAAAGAATTCAGAAAGAGAATTCATTTCCCCAGAATTATGCAATATTTCAAAAACTGAGTTATATGCACATAATGTTTGGAACAAAGGAAAATATTCTTACCGTTTTTTCAATTCTGTCTTTTTCTTTCTTTTGCTGAAGAATTGGTTGAAGTGGGGGGAATTCCTCTGTACTTCGTTTACTGATGACGTGATGCCCAAGGTGGTAAGCAGCTTCAATCTGAATTGGGGTGAGGATGTCCCGCACATCTTTCTAAGGGAATATAAAACCATCAGTTAGAAATCAGAATAAGCATGTGAATCAAAAAACATAGACGTAAAGCTCTTTTCTTGCATTAAGGCCAAACATAGGAAAGGTAACCAAACTACCCTTTCATCTAAATTGTTAAAATACATTGAATGTGGGTTTTTTCCCCACATTCCATAAGCATTTATGTTTATTGGAAAAGACACAAAAAGTGTAAAAATAGAAAAAAACCTATCCGTCCTGTAATAGTTACATAGTTTTACATTTGGACATACTTTTGTGATATTTTCTTGGCATACCTGTCTTCACCTGACATTATATCATAAGCTTTTTCCATTACAAATTCTTTGTAGGGGCGCCTGGGTGGCACAGTCGGTTGAGCGTCCGACTTCAGCCAGGTCACGATCTCGCGGTCTGTGAGTTCGAGCCCCGCGTCGGGCTCTGGGCTGATGGCTCAGAGCCTGGAGCCTGTTTCCGATTCTGTGTCTCCCTCTCTCTCTGCCCCTCCCCCGTTCATGCTCTGTCTCTCTCTGTCCCAAAAATAAATAAACGTTGAAAAAAAAAATTTTTTTAAAAAAACAAATTCTTTGTAAATCATTTCAAAGAACTAATCAACATTTTAGTCTATTTAACATTTCTGTGTAGCAGACCTGTAGAAATAAGAGATCTCTCTCAATTTATTCAAGTTTTCTTTTTATATCTCTCAGTAACGTTTTAATTCAGTGTGATTCATTTGATTTTACATTTATTATTAAATATATCATTTTCTTTGCTATTCTTTGTGGAGCTTTTCCAATTATATTTCTAAATAGATTATAAATGGTATGTAGGAAAGTTATTTCCTGTATTTTCAGTTAGGCATGCAACTTCAGCTCAGATCACGATCTCACAGTTTGTGAATTTGAGTCCCGTGTTGAGCTGTCAGCACAGAGCCTAGAGCCTGCTTCAGATTCTGTGTCACCCTCTCTCTCTTCCCTTCTTCCACTCATGCTCTATCTAAGATAAATAAACATTAAACAGTTTTTAAATTATTTTTTATATGATTATTCACTAGCCTCCTCATTAAAAAAGAATATACTACAGAGGGAGTAGTCAGGATGGCAGTGTAGTAGAGGGACCCTGGGCTAGTCTTGTCCTTTGAACACAGCTAGAGCAATATCAAATCATTTTGAACACCTAGGAAATCGATCTAGGGATTAAGAGAACAATCTTCATAATTTGAGGTATGAGGTGCAGAGACGTGAGGTGGGGGAAAGAAAAGCTATAGTGCCATGTAGGGTAGGGAACCCTTTCTGCACAGGAGAGAGAGAGAGAGAGAGAGAGAGAGAGAGAGCGAGCAAGAGAGAGAGCGCACGCACGCAGGAGCAAGAGTGTGTGAGCATCCCATTGGGTTTAGGCAAAAAAAAAGCATTCCCCTAAAACCAATGACTGGGGAATTGGGAGGAATGGACTATCACAAGTTTTTGCCAACATTAGAGCTCAAATTCTGAGGTTCTGGAAGTTCGTGCCATTCACTGGAGTTGATCTAGGAGGGTGTCGGTGCTCCTGGGGAGAAGGAGGGTAGAGGCCCCTGAGAGTGGACGGAGTGGTATGGGGATCCCCTGGGTCACTCTGGGAGACAACATTCTGCTTCCTGGAGTGCATTTGGAAGGATATATTTCCTAAGGACAAAAGACCTGGGTGGCACCTTTGAGTAGCCATTCAACAGCAGGGGATAGAAGCATGTGCAGAAGGTAGATAACTGGTTGCAGCTTTTCTCTGTGCTTCACCATAAACTCCAGGCACCTGCACAGCCCTGCAGCTGCTTTTCTGGGACAGAAAGTCACCAGGCACAGCACTGCAAGGCTCTACTCCAGAGAAGAGGAGTGTAATCCTTTAAGATTTAGAGTTTTGCAATAGCCAAATTATGGAAAGAGCCTAAATGTCCATCAACTGATGAATGGATAAAGAAGATGTGATTTATATATACAATGGAATACTACTTTGCAATGAGAAAGAATGAAATCTGGCCATTTGCAGCAACGAGGATGGAACTGGAGGGTATTAAGCTAAGGGAACTAAGTCAGCCAGAGAAAGACAGATACCATATGTTCTCACGCATATGTGGATCTTGAGAAACTTAACAGAAGACCATGGGGGAGGGGAAGGGGAAAAAAAAGTTACTAAACAGAGAGTGAGGGAGGCAAACCATAAGAGACTCTTAAATCCAGAGAACAAACTGAGGGTTGATGGGGGGTGGAGGAGAGGGGAAAGTGGGTGATGGGCATTGAGGAGGGAACTTGTTGGGATGAGCACTGGGTGTTGTATGGAAGCCAATTTGACAAATTATACTAAAAAAAAAAAAAAAAAAAAAAAAGATTTGGCGTTTTGAATCCCAGCCGCGCACAAAAACTAAAACACAGAAGAGCTGTGACGCCAGGCATGTCAGTGGCCCAGGCACAGACGGGTTGAGTGCAAGGATCTGATGGAAGTCTGGGGCGCAGGAGGGGAGACTGTGTGCGTGTCTGTAAGGGTTTCCTGAACAGTGGCTGGTGAGAGCTCCCAGACCTGGGGACTAGAAAGCAGAGTAACGCCATCTTCCCCCCTGCCTACCAGTGGGGTTGGACTTCAGTGAGGAACACAGTGCCCCCAGTGGAGGGTGGAGTCACTTATACCAAACCCCACCCCCACCCTGCAGGAGCATCTTTACTAGGCCAGCTCTGTGAGCCAGCACAGCCGGCCTCTCCCCCAGAGGACCAACGTAGACACTCCAACCAAGTCTACTGATCACAGAGTACTCTAAGGTATCAGTTTCAGTTCTGGTGGAAATAGGAGCAGGTGTTTTTTTTTTTTTTGGTTTTTTTTTTTTGTTTTTTTTTCCTTTTTCTTGTCTTTTTCCTCTCTTTTTTGGAATCAGGCCTATAGTTTTTTGTTCCCTTTTTTTGATCAGGCTTCTTTTTATTTCTTTTCCTTCTTTTTTTCCCATCTTTTTTAATTTTCTTTTTCTTTGGAATCAGGCTTATAGTTTTTTGTTTCCTTTTTTATTCCTTTTCCTTTTCTCTTTTTCTGGATGAGGTTTTTTGTTGTTGTTGTTTTTAAATCAGGCTTATTTTAACAAACAAATCAAAGCACACCTAGTTAAAGATCCAAACACTCCCTAGTGAAAGCAAGAAGGAACTCTGCAGAGGACTGATCTGGGAAAAAGCAGCAGAAGCATTTCACACCAGAAGCATTTCCTGAAGCACCATGCTCTAGACAGAGTATAACCCCTTCTTAATATAGCATTACACTTAGAAGCAGAAAATACAACAAGCTTTCATTAACACAAAAGACAGAAAACTAGATAAAATGACAAGACAGGGAATTCTCCCCCAAAGAAAGACCAAGAAGAAACACAGCCAGGGATGTGCTCAAAAAAGGTAAGTAATATATCTAAGTAAGAATTTAGAATAACAGTCATAAGAATACTAGCTAGGCTTGAAAAAAGCATATAAAACACCAGAGAAACACTTGCTGCAGAGAAAGAGACCTAAAAACTAGTCAGGCTGAAATAACAAATGCTATAACTGAAATGCAAAACCGACTGGATGTGATTAAAGGATGGAGGAAGCAGAGGACTGAATAGGTGATATAGAAGATAAAATTATGGAAAATAATGAAGCTGAAAAGGAGAGGGAAAGAAAACTGTAAGATCATGAATACAGACTTAGGGAAATCAGTGATTCTACAAAGTGCAATAACATATGTATCATAGGAGTCCCAGAAAAAAAAAAAGCAGGAAAAAGGGATAGAAGGTTTATTTGAACACATTATAGCTGATAACCTCCCTAATCTGGGGGAAGGAAATAGGCATTCAAGTCCAAGGGACACAGAGGATTCCACTCAAAATCAACAAAAACAGGTTAACACCATGACATATCATAGTGAAACCTGAAAAATATAAACAAAATTCTGAAAGCAGTTAGGGACAAAAGGTCCTTAACCTTCAAGGGTAGACACATAAAGTTAGCAAAAGACCTGTCCACAGAAAGTTGGCAGACCAGGAAGGAGTGGCATAATATATTCATCATGCTAAACAGGAAACATATGCATCCAAGAATACTTTATTCAGCAAGGCAGTCATTCAGAATAGAAGGAGAGATACAAGGTTTCCAAGACAAGCAAAAACTAAACCAGTTCTTCAAGAATTATTAAAGGGGACCCTTTAAGTAGGAAAGAGAGACCAAAAGCAACAAAGACTAGAAAGCAACAGAGACAATCTAAATGTACAGCAACTTTATAGGTAATACAGCAGCACTGTGAATGGCATCACATAGAGTGTTAAAAAAAAAAAGACCTTTTGATATGCTGCTTACAAGAGACTCATTTTAGACCCAAAGACATGTCCAAAATGAAAGGGAAGGGGTGGAGAACCAGTTATCATGCCAATGGACATCAAACAAAGCTGGAGTAGCCATACTTATATCAGACAAATAAGACTTTATTTATTTTTTAAATGTTTATTTATTTTTGAGACAGAGAGAGAGTGTGTGTGTAAGTGGGGGAAGGGCAGAGAGAGAGGGAGACAGAGAACCCGAAGCAGGCTCAGCAGTGTCTGCCCAGAGCCCAACATGGGGCTAGAACTCACAAACCATGAGATCATGACTTAAGCTAAAGTTGGATGCTTAACTGACTGAGCCACCCAGGTGCCCCCAGACAAACTAGATTTTAAACCAAAGATGATAGTAAGAGATCAAGGATACTATATCATAATAAAGGGGGTCTATCCAACAAGAAGAGCTAATAATTTTAAATATTTATGCCCCCAACTTGATAGAAGCCAAATATATAAATTGATTAATAACAAACTTAAACTCATTGATAATAATACAGTAATAGTAGGGGACTTTAACACCATACCTACATCAATAGATAGGTCATCTAAGCAGAAGATAAACAAGGAAACAATGGCTTTGAATGACACACTGAACCAGATGGACTTAACAGATATATTCAGAGCATTTCATCCTAACACAACAGAATACACGTTCTTTTCAAGTGCACAAGGAACTTTTTCCAGAATAGATCACATACTGGGTCACAAATCAGGCCTCAACCACTACAAAAAGATCGAGATCGTACCATGCATATTTTCAGACCACAACACTCTGAAACTTGAAGTCAACCACAAGAAAAAAATTTAAAGCCCTCAAATATATGGAGGTTAAAGAACATCCTGTTAAAGAATGAGTGGATCGGTTAACCAGGAAATTAAAGAAGAAATGAAAAAGTACATTGAAGCCAATGAAAATGAAAATATAACAGTCCAAAAGTGTAAAGGCAGTCCTAAGAGGGAAGTATATAGCAATTCAGGCCTTCCTCAAGAAGGAAGAAAAATCTCAAATATACAACCTAACCTTACACCTAAAAAAGCTGGAAAAAGGACAGCAAATAAAGCTCAAAACCAGCAAAAGAAGGGAAATAACAAAGATTAGAGCAAAAACAAGTTATATAGAAAAAACAAAAACAAAAAACAGATCAACTAAACCAGGAACTGGTTTTTGAAAGAATTAACAAAATTGATAAAACCCTAGCCAGACTTACCAAAAAGAAAAGAGAAAGGACCCAAACTGATAAAATCATGAATGAAAGAAGAGAGACCACCACCAAAACCACAAAAATACAATTATAAGAGAATATTATGAGCAATGATATGCCAATAAATTGGGCAACCTGGAACAAATGAATAAATAATATAAACTACCAAAAACAGGAAGAACTAGAAAATTTGAAGATACCCGTTACAAATAAGGAAATTGAATCAGTAATAAAAAAAATCTCTCAATAAGCAAGAGTACAGGGCCAGATGGCTTCCCAGAGGAATTCTACCAAACATCCAAAAAAGAATACCTATTCTTTTGGAACTGTTCCAACAAAAAGAAATGGAAGGAAAACTTACAAACTCATTCTATAAGGCCAACATTACCTTGGTTCCAAAACCAGACAAATATCCCACTAAAATGGAAAGTTGCAGACCAATATTTCTAATGAACAATGGTGCAAAAATTCTAAGACACTAGCAAACTGAATCCTTAGTATATTAAAAGAAGTATTCACCATGATCAAGTGGGATTTATTCCTCAGAATCTGCAAATCAATGTGATATACCACATTAAGAAAAGGAGAAGAACCATATGGTTCAATAGATGCAGAAAAAGCATTAGATAAAATACAGTATCCTTTCTTGATAAACACCCTCAAAAAAGTGGTAATAGAAGGAACATACCTCAACATCATAAAGGCCATATATCAAAGACCCACAGCTAATATCATCCTCTAAGGTCAAGAACATAACAGTAACATCCACCCTCACCACTGTTGTTCAACACAGTACTGGAAGTCCTAGCCTCAGCAATCAGACAACAAAAAGAAAAAAGGCAGGGAAGAAATCAAACTTTCAATATTTGCAGACAACATGATACTCTTTGTGGAAAACCCAAAGACTCCACCAAAAAATTGCTAGAACGGGTACATGAATTCAGCAAAGTCACAGGATATAAAAATCAACAAATCCATTACATTTCTATACACCAATAATGAAACAGCAGAAAGAATTATGAAGGAATCAGTCCCATTTACAACTGCACCAAAAACCATTAAGACACCTAGGAATAAACCTAACCAAAGAGGTTAAAAAAAATGTGTATGCTGAAAACTATAGAACACTTATGAATAAAATTGAAGACAACACAAAAAAATGGAAAAAACACCCCATGCTCACGGATTGGAAGAACAAATATTGTTAAAATTTCTATACTACCCAAAGAAACCTACATATTCAATGCAATCCCTATCAAAATAGCACCAGCATGCTTCACAGAGCTAGAGCAAATGATTTTAAAATTTGTATGGAATCAGAAAAGATCCTGAAAAGCCAAAGTAACATTGAAAAAGAAAAATCAAATCTGGAAGCATCACAATTCTTGACTTCAAGCTGTATTACAAAGCTGTCATCATCAAGACAGTATAGGACTTGCACAAAAACAGACACAGATTAATGGAACAGAACAGAGGACCCAGAAATGGACCCCAAACGATATGGTCAACTAATTGTTGACAGAGCAGGAAAGATTATCTAATGGGAAAAAGTCTCTTTAGCAAATGGTGTTTGGAAAACTGGACAGCAACATGCAGAAGAATGAACCTGGACCACTTTCTTACACCATACACAAAAATAAACTCAAAATGGATGAAAACCCTAAATGTGAGATGGGAAACCATCAAAACCCTAGAAGAGAACACAGGCAGCAACCCCTGTGACCTTGGCTGCAGCAACTTCGTACGAGACAAGTCTCTGGAGGCAAGGGAAACAAAAGCTCTTGGCAAAGGAAACAATCAACAAAACTAAAAGGCAACCAATGGGATGAGAGAAGATAGTTGCCAATGACATATAGGATAAAGGGTTAATATCTAAAATCTGTGACGAACTTATCAAACTCAACACCCCAAAGATAGTACAGTTAAGAAATGGCCAGAAGACATGAGAAGACTTCTCCAAAGAAGACATACAAATGACAAAGAGACACATGAAAAGATATTCAACATTACTTATCATCAGGGAAAAACAAAAACCACAATGAGATACCACCTCACACCTGTCAGAATGACTAAAATTAACAACCCGGGAAACAGCAGATGTTGGTCAGGATGCAGAGAAAGGGGAACCCTCTTGCACTGTTGGTGGGAATGCAAGCTGGAACAGCCACTGTGGATAACGGTGTGGAGGTTCCTGGGAAAGTTAAAGATAAAACTATCCTATGACCCAGCAATTGCACTAGGTATTTACCCAAAGGATACAAAAAAGGTATTTACCCAAAGGATACAACTACATACTATCAAATTTGTTTCCTAACACACATATATGTACCAATAGTAAAATAAGTGACAGGAAAATAACTTTGAAATCATTTAGCATTCAATTAAAGGATAACTTTGACAGTAAAATTGTTCTAGAATCTCAGGTCTATAAAAAAATATGGGAGTCCAGTAATATATAAAACATGGTATTGCTTAAAAAGCCCTTAATCTGAGCCCTCTTTAGACCGAAATGAGATCTTCAAAGTGTACTTGACAAAAACAGACTCCTTTCTTTTTCTCCTTCTCTAAGTAGGTAGGCAAATAAAATTTTACTGATAAAGTAATCCAGGAGGCTTTTAACAGAATTCAGGAGACAATTTAATTAAATTGCATGAAATGAGATATGTTGATGACAAACCTATAAAACAAGTATCTTAAGCACAACAAAAATTAAACAGAGACATTATATCTCAGGATTTGAGAACGCAGTTAACAATCAGTAGATAAAGTCTATCTACATGGAACTAGACCATTTTTACTTTTCTTGATATTAGAATTGTTACTATACTCAGGAAATATTTGAAGAATTAGTTTCTTTTTTTTTTTTAATTTTTTTTAACGTTTATTTATTTTTGAAACAGAGAGAGACAGAGCATGAACGGGGGAGGGTCAGAGAGAGGGAGACACAGAATCCGAAACAGGCTCTAGGCTCCGAGCTGTCAGCACAGAGCCCGACACGGGGCTCGAACTCACGGATCGCGAGATCATGACCTGAGCTGAAGTCGGTCGCTTAACCAACTGAGCCACCCAGGCGCCCCAAGAATTAGTTTCTTTATATCACAGTTTGACTCTACTTTTCATATACTCATTTCAATCTCTAGGGTCTTCTCCTTTTAAAACAGAAATTCAACAAAGTTCCTTTTAAACATTAAATAGACTCAAGTGTTTGCATCAGGGCTAGATATATTACCTTAACCCATAATTGAGGTTTCTATTTATTCAGCTCCTGAGTAGATCCATGGCATTGTTATTTACAGAACTCCTAGTCCATAACGTTAGTGGAACAAGGTTTTAGTACCTATAAACATTTTAAGATTAGAATATGGCTTAAACATTACTGCCTGAAAGCAAATGAAGAACAAGTAATTTGTAAAGCTCAATTAGTAATCCCGAATGGGTAGGAAAAAATGCCTGTAATACAGATGATGGCTGTGCTACTTACATCTGTAGTAACTTTGGATACAGTCAGTGAAGTAAATTAATCAAGAGGATTTATCACTTAAAAGACTATTCTACGTCCTTATGTAAATAAAAAAGATAATTTTTCTTTTTACATTATTTATAACTACCAATATATGTATACCATGCTTAAAAACAAGAGGCCTGGAGGTACAGTAACTGGGCTGCCAGTCTCAGGTGCAACCCTATCTGTATCTGTGTGACCTTGAGCAAATTACTTCGTCTGTCTATGGCTCAATTAACCTCATCGAAAATGGGGATAATGATGATTCTCATGATGCCTATACCTATTGTTATGAGAATCCAGTGGTATGATGTTTGTAAAATACTTACTGAGAACAATGCCTGGCATTTCAGATATCAACAGATGTTAGAAATTGATTATGTAGATGTCGCTTCAAAATATAGCTATATAAACCAATCAAGATATTACTGAATTTCAGCTTCTTATAATAGGATATTCAGGTGAACGTTTGGAAGGAATTTAATGAAAAAGAAAATCTGACTATTGCCAATCAATGAACATTAAGTAGAAAATGAGTTACATACCAAGTATTAGACTTGTATTAATTAAGTGGTATCTGGACGATTTGGGGCATGAAACAGAGTATCTGAGATCTCTTATTACTTTTCCATTCTTATACATGGAGAGGATTTTATTAAATTACTTGAAAAGTGATCATCTCAACATGAAACTTTGACCATATAGGAATGCTGCAAATCAAGGCCCAAATCCCAAGTTATCAACTTGTGAAAAACGAACAGCTTGAAGCCCTGAGTATTACAATAGCAAACTTGATTAAATTATTCCCTAGGTGTAGGAGCTAGACTGCCACTGATTGTCCCTCCACATGTCCACTGTTTTAATTCTTCTCAACAAGCTTGCTTTGACCAAATCACATGTTACCTAATTCATACTAATTTTCCACAAGGTCTTCTCTACATCTGGTGTATATTACTTTCATTATCCTAATTAGCTATTAATTATGCTTTTCTCACAATATATAAAATGTACGTGCACTCTTGCAAGAACTGTGTTTGACAGATATTCACACTTATTTAACTTTAACAGCTCCACCTAAAGACAAGAATAGCAAAAATGTCTTGAAGTGACTAATTACGTATTTGGGAGGGAAAAAATAGATTTGCTTAAAATTTTTCATTTGGATGGTCACGTGCTATCTATATTAAAAATAATGAAGATTCCATGCCACATTTTTATGGACATTACATAAAATAGGGCAACCCATAAGCATGCAAATTACCACATGTCTGAAATTATACAAAGTCTGCCTTCTTGTTTAACTTTTATAGAAATTTGTATTTATGGCCACTAAGCAGTAAGTCCATGTCTTCCTATTGTGTGTATGCAGTGGAAAAACCTAAAGGGTGGAGCCAGAAATATTTATAAGGTTTACTGAATGAAAAATGATACTGCACTATAAACATTTCAGTGTATCTATTCGTGGGTCTGCCAAGTACAAGGAAGGCTCTGGGGACACAAAACTGAAAGTCAATACCTATGTCAGCATCTATATAATCCATAAATCTACATACAATGTAGGGTATGAGCATTCCAGTGTAAGTACACACAAGTACAGAAGAAGGAGGGGCACCTAATCTACACTTAAAGGAGGACTGGAGGGCCGCCTGGGTGGCTCAGTTGGTTAAGCATCGAACTTCGGCTCAGGTCATGATCTCACAGTTCGTGAGTTCAAGCCCCGTATCGGGCTCTGTGCTGACAGCTCAGAGCCTGGAGCCCGCTTCAGAGTCTCTGTGTGTCTCTCTCTCTGCCCCTCCCCACTCATGCTCTTTCTGTCTTAAAAATAAGTAAAACATTAAAAAAAAAAAAAAAAAGAGGACTGGAAAGTCTTAGAAGAATTTTAAGCAAGGAATATGATCAGATTTGTGGGGTTTTTTTAATGTTTATTTATTTACTTTGAGAGAGAGAGAGAGAGAGAGAGAGAGAGAGAGAGCGCAAGCAGGGGAGAAGCAGAGAGAGAGAGGGAGAGAGAGAATCTCAAACAGGCTCCATGCTGTAAGCACAGAGCCTGATGCAGGGCTCAATCTCATGAACCATGAGATCATGACCTAAGCCTAAATTAAGAATCAGTTACTTCACGAACTGAGCCACCAGGTGCCCCCAGATTTATGTTTTTGTACAAATGGTACAAATGTGGGAAGTGGATCGGGGAGGGAGAAGGTAAGGCTGAGGCATAGATTGGAACCTAACCCAGCACCACCATCTGTAATTATAACCACTCTAGCTAGTATAAGCTTGCTTTGGGAAGTGGAGAACTGTCAAACAGCTGGCACTACCAACATCCTGAGAAAAGACAGCAGCCCCCAAACAGGTGCTCTAATCGTAACACCAATAGAACATTCTCAGATTTTCCCTTATAGAATTCTTTAAATAGCACAGAGAAACATCACTCATCAATTTTAAGAATATTCATGGATTTCTACCTTATGTAAGGAGTTGTATTAACTCTAAGGGAATGCAAACATACAAAAAGTAATATTCTGTATTCAAACACCTTCCAATCTAACAAAGAATTAACATATCCTGGAATAATTAATCCCCTTCCTGACTACCATAATGTCAGTATAATTATATAGTCTGTTTGTACTTGGACAACTATATGCCTATATGGATCAGTCCATAGTATGCTGTGGTTAATATAGAATGGCTTTGGTTAATATATAACGGTTAATATATAACGGCTCACTGAATTATGTACTAGTACAGTTTAACAGTATAAATGAATACATAAAATACAAATAAAATATAATTACAAACCAAATATACCTTAACTTCATTGAAGTTATTATTGAAAAAGATGGGTTTTAGAAGTTGCCTAAAGACTCACATAACAAAATAAAACTGTTTTAGTTCATAAATCCAAAATCCAGAAAGTTCAGAAACCAAGGGAAAGAACAAACTAATCTACTATACATGTAGGCAGGTTGATTTCATAATTATATAATATTGCTAAGGCCACTGAACTCACTGGGTCTCTCAGATTATAAACAGTGGCAGGCATTCCTGATCAGATGCCTAAGCTACATATTTTTAGCTTTATTGGAAATATTGCAAGCAGGGAGAGAATCTTGTTACTTCATTTGTCATCCCACTTTACCACCCCTCTTCTCTTCTTAAACATCAGTGAATAATTTGATGCAGAGATTCCATCAAGATCAACCAATAAATACCATCTATAAAAGCCTTAAGCAAAGTCTCACTTCACCACGGCTGCTCCAACATTTCTAAAAACTGCTGCCAATTGTTAATTGAGTTTACCTAAATCAAAGCAGCCTCAAAATTATCCCTTGTTCTAAGATCTTGTTTTCAGAAATCATTAGGATCTAATAAAGTTATATATATGAATATGGCAAAGGCAAAGATTCATCGTCATATATTTACATGGACAAGGAACATTATCATAGAGGGAGAGTGACATCTAATAGAAGAGAATTTCAACAGATAACACACTAAGATGTAAAAAATGAAGCATTTCCACTAGAAGGAAATTATAAAAGGGAGCAATTTCACAGGCAAATGTGATCGCACAATAAAGGTAGCAGATTAATCACTTATGTAATCAAAGAACTCCCAACAAACAAAAAGTCCAGGACCAGCTTAACAGATGAATTCTACCCAACGCTTAAAAAAGAGTTAATACCCATTCTTCTTTTAACCAATATGGAGGTTAAAACACAAAAGTTGTGAGATCAATTTCATCCACAAAAATCAGTCAAGGAATACACAAAATAAAAGGATGCAAAATATAACATCATATACATACAATGTGGAGGAGAAAGTAACAATTTAGTGCCTTTAGAATGGGATCAAACTTAAGTGACCATCAACTGGATACAAATTGCTGTATACTTTGGATGTTATATATGATCCTCATGGTAACTGAAAAATCAAAAGCCTGTAATAGATACACAAAAATAAAGAGAAAGAAATCCATGCATAACACTAAAGAAAGCCATAAAACCACAAGGGAAGAGAACAAGAGAAGAAACAGAGAAGAACGACAAAGCAATCATAAAACAAGCAATAAAGTGGCAATAAATACATGCCTACCAATAATTAAAAGTAAATGGACTAAATTCTTCAATCAAAAGACACAAGGTGATTGAGCAGATTCAAAAAATAAGACCACCTATATACTGTCTATCAGAGACTCACCTCAGACCTAAAGATACTAGGTGCAGACTGAAAATGAAGGGATAAAAAAACATACATACATGGAAGTGGGGGAAAAAAGCTACAGTAGCAATACTTTTATTAGACAAGATACTTAATACTGTAGCAAAAGACAAAGAAGGGCACTACATAAGGGGTACAATCCAACAAGAGGATGTAACAATTTATCTATGCACTCAACATGGAAGCACATAAATACATAAAGGAATTATTAACATACATAAAGGGAGGAATTGACAGGAATGCAGTAATATTAGGGGAGTTTAACACCCCGTTTACATCACTGGATAGATCATCCAAACGGAAAACCAGGAAATAGTGGCTATGAATGTTACACTAGATCAGATAGACCTAACAGATATATACATTCTGTCTAAAAACAGCAGAATACACATTCTTTCCAAGTGCACATGGAACATTCTCCAGGAGTGACCATATGTTAGTCCACAAAACAAGTCTCCATAAATTTAAGAAGACTAAAATCATATCATGCATCTTTTCTGACCACAAGGGTATAAAACTAGAAATCAATTACAAGAAAACAACTGGAAAAAACACACATGTGGAGGCTAAGCACCATGCTATTAAACAACGGGAAAATCAAGAGATCAAATAGGAAATAAAAAAATACATGGAAACAAATGAAAATAAAAACATAACTGTCCAAAATCTTTGGGATGCAGCAAAAGAAACAGTTCTAAAAGGAAAGTTTTATACAACACAGACCCACCTCAAGAAACAAGAGAAAACTAAAGCAAACAACTCAACCTTACATCTAAAGGAGCAAGAAAAATAAGAACAAAACCCAACACCAGTAGAAGTAAGGAAATAATAAAGATTAGAGCAGAAATAAGTGAAATAGAGACAACATACACACACACACACACACACACACACACACACAGAGAGAGAGAGAGAGAGAGAGAGAGAGAGAGAGAGAGAGAGAGAGAGAGAAAAGATAAAGGAAACCAAGAACTGGTTCTCTGAAAAAATCAACAAAATTGATAAATCTTCAGACCAGACTCATCAAGAAAAAAACAAGAGATAAGACCAAAGTAAATAAAATCAGAAACGAAAAAGGAGAAAAAACTAACATCACAAAAATACAAAAGATTACAAAAGAATGTTATGAAAAAATTATATGCCAACAAACTAGACAGCCTAGAAGAAATGGCTAAGTTTCTAGAAATGTGTAATCTTTCAGACTGAATCAGAAGGAAACGGAAAATTTGAACAGACCAATTGCTTCCAATAATAATTGAAAGAGCAATCAAAGAACTCCCAACAAACAAAAAGTCCGGGACCAGCTTAACAGGTGAATTCTACCCAATGCTTAAAGAAGAGTTAATGCCAATTCTTCTCAAACTCTTCCCAAAATTAGAAGAGGAAGGAAAACTTCCAAAATCATTCTATGAGGCCAGCATTACCCTGATACCAAGACCAAAGACACTACAAAAAAAGAAACTTATAGGCCAATTTCTCTGATTGACATAAATGTAAAAATCTTCAACAAAATATTAGTAAACCAAATTCAATAATACATTAAAAAATCATTCAACACCATCAAGTGGGATTTATTCCAGGGATACAGGGGGGTGGGGAGGACTCAATATTCACAAATCAATGTGATACATCAACAAGAGAAAGGATAAAAACCATATGATCATCTCAATAAATGCAGGAAAAGCATCTGACAAAGTACAATATTCATTCATAATAGATACTCTCTACAAAGTAGATTTAGAGGAAACCTACCTCAACATTACAAGGCCATATATAAAAAGCCCACAGCTAACATCATACCCAATGGTTAAAAACTGAAAAGTTTTCCTCTAAGATCAGGAAGAAGACAAGGATGCCTACTCTCACCACCTTTACTTATTAACACAGTATGGGAAGTCCCACCCCAGGAATCAGCTAAGAAAAAAAAATTAAAAGGCATCCATACTGGTAAGGAAAAATTAAAACTTTGCAGATGACATGGTACTATATGTGGGAAACTCTGAAGACTACAAAAAACTACTAGAACTAATAAATATTTTCAGTCTGGTAACAAAACACAAAATTAATACAGAGAAATCAGTTGCATTTCTACATATTAATAATGAAGTAGAAGAGCAATTAAGAAAACAGTCCCATTTACAATTGCACAAAAGGAGTAAAATACCTAGGAATACACCATGCAGGTGAACGACCTGGCCTCTGAAAGTGATAAAACATTGATGAGAGAAATTGGAGAGGACACAAATGGAAAGATACTCCATGCTTATGGACTGAAAGAAACTGTATTGTCAAAATGTTCATAAATAAATCTGTTGCACTTTTATACACCAATAATGAAGCAGCAGAAAGAGATATCAAGGAATCAATCCCACTTACAATTGCACCAAAAAGCATAAGATACCTAGGAATAAACCTAACCAAAGAGGTAAAAATCTGTACTCTGAAAACTATAGAACACTTATGAAAGAAACTGAAGACAACACAAAGAAATGGAAAACAATCCATGATCATGGATTGAAAGAACAAATATTGTTAAAATGTCTATACTACCCCAAAGCAATCTACACATTCAGTGCAATCCCTATCAAAATAACACCAGGATTCTTCAGAGCTAGAACAAACAATTCTAAAATTTGATGAAACTAGAAAAGACTTCCAAATAGCCAAAGTAGTGTTGAAAAAGAAATACCAAAGCTGGAGGCATCACAATTCCAGACTTCACACTGTATTACAAAGCTTCATCATCAAGACAGTATGGTATTGGCACAAAAACAGACACAAAAATCAATGGAACAGAAGAGAGAACACAGAAATGGACCCACAACTATATGGTCAGCTAATTGTCAACAGAGCAGGGAAGAATATCCAATGGGAAAAAGACAGTCTCTTCAGCAAATGGTCTTGGGAAAACTGGACAGCAACATGAAGAAGAATGAACCTGGACCACTTTCTTACACCACACACAAAAATAAACTCAAAATGGATGAAAACCCTAAATGTGGGACAGGAGACCATCAAAATGCTAAAAAAAAAAAAAAAAACACAGGCAGCAACCCCTATGACCTTGGCTGCAGCAACTTCTTAGGAGACAAGTCTCTGGAAGAAAGGGAAGCAAAAGCAAACATGAACTATTGGGACTTCATCAAGATAAAAAGCTTTTGCACAGCAAAGGAGACAATCAACAAAATTAAAAGGCAACTGATGGAATGGGAGAAGATAGTTGCCAATGCCATATAGGATAAAGAGTCAGCATCCAAAATCTATAAATAACTTACCAACTCAACACCCAAAAAACAAATAATCCATTAAAAAAAAATGGGCAGAAGACATGAATAGACAGTTTTCCAAAGAATACATCCAGATGGCAGACACATGAAAAGATGCTCAACATTACTCATCAGCAGGGAAATACAGACCAAATACCACGATGAGATGCCACTTCACACCTGTCAGAATGGCTAACATTAACAACTCAGGCAACAACAGATGTTGGCAAGGATGCAGAGAAAGGGGAACACTTTTGTGACATTGGTGGGAATACCAACTGGTGCAGCCACCCTGGAAAACAGTATGGAGGTTCCTCAAAAAGTTAACAATAGAACTACCTACAACCCAGCAATTGCACTATTAGGAATTTATCCAAAGGATACAAAAATGCTCATTTGAAGGGGCACATGCACCCCAATGTTTACAGCAGTGCTATCAACATTAGCCAAACTATGGAAAGAGACCAAATGTCCATCGACTAATGAATGGATAAAAAAGATGTGCACACACACACACCCAATGGAATATTAACTGGCCATCGGGAAGGAAGGAAGGAAGGAAGGAAGGAAGGAAGGAAGGAAGGAAGGGAAAGAAAGAAAGAAAGAAAGAAAGAAAGAAAGAAAGAAAGAAAGAAAGAAAGAAAGAAAGAAAGAAAGGAAGAAAGAAAGAAAAAGAAATTGCCATTTGCAGCAACATGAATGGAACTAGAGTGTGTTATGCTAAGCGAAGTGAAATAAGTCAGAGAAAGACAAGTATCAAATAATTTCACTCATGTGGAATTTTAGAAACAAAACAGATAAACATAGGGGAAGGGAAGGAAAAATAAAAGAAGATGAAAACAAGGAGTCAAACCATAAAAGACTCTTAAAAACAGAGAACAACCTGAGGTTTGCTGGAGGGGAGGTGGGGGGGATAGGATAAATGGGTGATGAGCATTAAGGAGGGCACTTGTGATGAGCACTGGGTGTATGTGATAAGTCACTAAATTTTACTCCTGAAACCAATAAAAAAAAATGTTCATACTACCCAGAGCAATCTAGATCCAATACAATCCCTATAAAAATGCCAAAAGCATTTTTTCACAGAACTAGAATAAACCTAAAATTTGTATGGGACCACAATAGACCCCAAACAGCCAAAGTAATCTTGAGAAAGAACAAACTAGGAGGTATCACAATTCCAGATTTCAGGTTATATTACAAAGCTGTAGTAATCAAAACAGTATGGTACTAGCATAAAAATAGACACATAGATCAATGGAACAGAGTAGAGCACCCAGAAATAAACCCACAAGAATATACAATAGGGAAAAGACAGTCTCTTCAACAAATAGTACTGAGAAAACTGAACAGCTACATGCCAAAAAAATGAAACTGGACTTTCTCACATCATGCACAAAAATAAACTCAAAATGAATTAAACATTTAAATGAAAGACTTGAAACCATAAAACTAGAAGAAAATATAGGTAGTAATGTGTTTGAAACTAGCTGTAGCTACATTTTTCTAGACCTGTCTCCTGAGACAAGAGAAATAAAAGCAAAAATAAACTACTGGGACTACACCAAAATAAAAAGCTTTTGCACAGCAAAAGAAACAATCAACAAACAAAAAAAACCTACTGAGAGAAGCTATTTGCAAATGATATATCCAATAAGGGGTTAATATACAGACTACATAAGGAACTTAAGCAACTCAACACCAAAAATTTTAAAAATCCAATTAAATAACAGGCAGAGGAACTGGATAGACATTTTTCCCAAGAAGACATACGAATGGCCAACAGACACATGAAAAGATGTTCAACATCACTCATCCCCAGGGAAATACAAATCAAAACCACAATGAGATGTCACCTCAAGCCTGTCACAATGGTTAAAATCAAAAACACAAGAAAAACAAGAGTTGGTGAGGATGTGTAGAAAAAAGGAACCCTTGGGACTTCCGGTGGGAATGCAAACTAATGCAGCCTATTAGAAAACAGTATTGAGGTTCCTCAAAAAATTAAAAATAGAATTACCATATGATCCAGGTATCCCATTACTGGATATCTACCAAAAGACAATGAAAACACTAATTCAAAAAAAATATGCACCCATATGATTAGTGTAACCTTATTTACAATAGCCAAGACATAGAAGCAAGCCAAGTGTCCACTGATAGATGAATGCATAAAGATGTGGCATGTGTGTACACACACACACACACACACACACACACACACTGGAATATTAGCCATAAAAATGAATGCATTCTTGCCATTTGCAACAACACAGATGGACCTAGAGGGTAGGATGTTCAATAAAGTAAGTCAGAGGAAGACCAATACCATATGATTTCACTAATTTGTGGAATTTAAGAAACAAAACAAAGAAAAAAAGAGGTAAAAACAGACTCTTAAGTATAGAGAACAGCGGGAGAGAGGTTGGGGACATGGGTGAACCAGATAAATGGGATTAAGTGTACCCTTATCCTGATGGGCACTGAGTAACATATGGAACCGTTGAATCACTACATTGTACAGCTGCAACTAGTGAAACACTGCAGTTAAAATTTTAAAAACAGGACACTTGTGATCATCACTAATGCACAGAATGATTGAATCATTATATAAAACATTTAAAACTAATCTAACACTGTGTGTAAATTATACTTGAAAAAATAAAATAAAATGCACCCTTCATTTTTTCTCCAGCACTCCACAGTTTCCTGTACTCTGCCCTTTTTAAATTTTTAAATATTTATTTTTGAGAGAGAAAAAGAGAGAAAGAGAGAGAGAGAGACAGAGAGAGACAGAGAGAGACAGACAGGTGGAGGGAGGGAAGGACAGAGGGGCAGAGAGAGGGGGAGACACAGAATTCGAAGCAGGATCCAGGCTCCGAGCTGTCAGGACAGAGCCTGATGTGGTACTTAAACCTACAAGCTGTGAGATTGTGACCTGAGCCGAAGTCGGACGCTTAACTGACCAAGCCATCCAGGCGCCCTGCCCTTTTCTTTTTTGATCATGTTTATCTTGTAAAATAGTCTAAAATTTACATTTTTATCATGTTGTTTACCTCACTCCACTAGACTATAAACACGGTGAGGGCAGTAATCTCTTTACATTTCCTTCATTGATATATACAAGTGTCTCAAACAGAATGTTGGTACTCAAATACCTACTCAATTAAGTGGAGCTTATCTGGTATGACCAATGCCAAGGACCATAGGAGGAAAGTGTGCCCAACTGGCAGACAGAGAGTCCTGTGAGAAGTGGAGGCTGTGGGCCAGGCCACATAATTAACAAGTGTACCCCACTTCATTGTAAGTGACGTTGAAGTAGAATATGACCATTAATATTCCTGATACTGGACAAGTTTTATGGAACAAAGGGACAGACAATCCAAGCGTCCTGACCACTGCTCTTCTTTTTTTACTATCATTAAGAAGGCAGAATAATATCAGTTTCTGGGGTGCCTGGGTGACTCAATCAGTTAATTGTCTGACTCTTGATTTCAGGTCAAGTAATGTTTCTAGGGTCATGAAATCGAGCTACACAACAGGCTCTGTGTTGACAGTGTGGAGCCTGCTTGGAATTCTCTCTCTCCCTCTCTTTGTGCCCCTCTCCAACTCTCTCTCTCTCTCACCCTCTCAAAATAAATATACATCTTCTAAAAATTAAAAAAAAAAAAAAGACTATCAGGTTCTTTTGGACTCTAGAAGCACAGTAGTATTAGCATTGTGAAATACCTCCAGTTACCAGGGTGGTGGGAATGGACAATGCACTCATTATCTTCCCATATCTTCCTGAATAACAACTAGACCTGTTTTAATTTTAATAATGGTGTCAATCACTTTTTAAAAAGTCCCTACTGTGTACCAATCCCAGAGGTAAATGCTTTTGTTTGACATTGACAATATGGCCGAAAGTCAATCGCCGTTAACCTGCCACCATCAACATCAGGGTAACATTACAAGTGTGTGTCAAGAAACCTCTGCTAAATTGTCATTTCTACTACAAATGTATCCCAACGAAAATACACAATTTTTGATGAACTCTTACTTGTTGGAACAATGCCAAGAAACACAGGAGTAACTAAGCAAGTCAGATCAGTTTCCTGTCATACAAATTCAACACAATGTTTCTTTGTGAATGTCTAATGTCAGCCCTTTTACTGCCTTGAAAATGGTCTCAATGATAGGTGAGTCAATTTTGGAGACTAAGTACAATCTCAACTATATAGCATTAAAAAAATCCCTCTTTCATCCCTAACATATAGATGATGGTTACATTAGTATCATTCTATGTTTTTGGTTCTCAACCATCTCATAGCTTTATTCTAGTACAATAAAAAGTGTTAAGGGAAATGAGGAAGTAGCATAGGGATTATTGCTGTTAGCATTTAATAGTGTTAGAAACTTGATGCTTGTTTGCATTTGCTTGGAATAAGTATCCAAGGGAAAATTAAGTTCTAAGCGGAGGCTACTATTTGCAATCCCAGAAGGGGCTCCTGGGAATAGTTTGGCTTCTTTGTGGCCATAGATTTTCTGATGAAGTACACCATTCCCTAATGAAAACGACCTGGCACTGCTCCATAGGATAAAATTTGACCAACGCAAGGAACGTGATGATCAGTTTGGGAATGAGTATTTTAATAAAAGAAACATGAAACTGGCTGTGCTTTGGCAGGACATACCCCCAAACATCTTGAGAGTCATTGTCCTGGCCCACAGATGATCCCTACCACGCTGCAACTGTGCGAGTTCCCACTGACATCACTAACAATGCTGGCATGGGGACAAAGACCTGATCCAAACGCAGTCACGATGGCTTCTGCTTCATTAGAGTCACACGAAAAACAAACCAACTTCCCTGCCCCCACCCTACCCTTCCCTACCACACCCCTGTCAAGAAAAACCTACCTGGAAGCAGATCTCAGGCTCAGCAGAGCTACTCAATATGTACATTTCTAGGGAAGCATATAAAACAGGGATAGGAAAATAGCAATTGTACAAAGGAAAAGGCAAATCTTTAAAAAGAATGACACAGTAAAAATGTGATAAATGTGAAATAAAGAAGATGCAAAATGCGGACTCTGCATTAGCCACATCACAGGATTGCCAAACATCTTAACCTGTAACAATAGGCCAGCTAGTTCAGGAGGGAATCACATCTGCTTTTAAACCACATTTTATAAAAAGATACCAATGCAGTAAGATTTTCACTGTAGTGGTAATACTGAAGTTTACACATTCATTAATAAAAAACTAGTCTACATTACCCGCATAAATGCTTGATGTGTTCTGCAGTTAGCTACTTTGCTTGACACTTTCATGCTGCTTGTAATCACATCAGATGTTCCATTAGAAGAAAAGTAAAATCTTGATGGAGATTCTATCTTCCGGTTCACATCCAGACTCATGTTATAGAACAAAACTGCAAAAATGTAGAGAGAATTGCAGTTAATGCAAATAAGTACCTAAAAGCATTTATTTTTGAAATGAAAATAGTCAAAATGATATCCAGTATTTTCTTATTTCAGTGGCTTTTCAAAACTAACCTGAAATCTGGAAGACGACACATACTGAAAACACAAGTTGAAAAAATTGTTATAAAATATCAATCAACTTTTCTCTAGGTTTCTAGTTTTAACTGTTACCATCTTCAGGTATTTACTTAATCTTCCTGTATATGCTTCAAAACTACAATACTAAAATTGTAACTACTCATAAAAGTTCTAAGTTGCATATTTCTTTGGAATCCTTCTGTTCTTAGAATGTCCAACTAAAGAGCCACAGACAGAATACTGCACTCACGTATCACGTATCACTAATTTTATACACGGTGGGGTTCATTGTTGTTTCTGACTTGAGAGGTGATTGATTTTTATTATTTTTCAAAATGAAAAGTGAACAAATTGTTCAAAAGTCAAACCCATATAAACAGTTCACCCAAAGGCGTCTCCTTTTCCAGCCCTAGACCCTGATTAGTCTCCTCCATGTTTTTATTGGTTTCCAGTTTGACCTTCCAGTGCTGGTTTGTGCCAAATATAGACATCTTCTGAATAAATATTCTGGCAGTTTAGTAATATTTACTTCAAATATCACATAGTAGATAATCATCTGCTGAAGAATATCCTCAATAAGCAAAAATATAAGGAAATTTAATAAGTATCCAAAAAAAATCCAAGACAGATATTACAAAGAAAGAGCGATTTTTTTTTAATCTAAAAGAATTCTTTGCAAAACAAGCTACATTAACAGTCTGCTGAGATATCGCTCATTATATAGGAGCAATAAATTCATAAGTGATATTTTAAAGAATTTATATAATTCCTGAAGTTTTCATTTACATCTTGGGAGTAACTTATTCTTTCGGAGCGATTTTATCTACTTGTTTCAAGGAAACATAAGGATAAAACCTGTATTACTCCTACAAGTTTCAAATAAATCTTTTAACCTGACTTTTATTTATAAAATAAACAATGAAGTCCCAATCAATTGGCTTCAAAATTACAATAGCGGAGATTCAGTGTCTCAGAGATGAAAGAGTAATTGAAACAGCCATCCACAATTCATCACCAGGAGTTCAGGCAAAAAGTAAAGGAAAAAAGGGTGAATAAAAATCCATTCACAGTAAGTGGCAAAACATCGGCTTTTATGAAAAATGCTTACCATGTGAATTATTTCTCCCAAGGACTCATTCTATGCACCTCTAAAGCTTGCTTTTGTAACAGCGCTGTGATTATTTACGAGTGTCACATTTGTTTTCAACCATTTTTAAAAATATCTGGTCACAATGGAATCGGTAGTACAACAAACACGGATTTTACATAAAGGGAGATAGTCGTATCAATTCAACGTCTGTCTTTCAGCTAATCCATCAATTTGTCTGTGTTACTGGGGTCATGCCCTGAAAATGCCACTTCTTGTAACCAGGTTAAAGTTTTGCCCACTTTCCTACTATTGTATGCCTAGCCAGGACTTTTGCAGTGCACAATGAAAAGTGAGTCTGTTCTAAAGTAGATACACTACGCTCATTCTATACCTCTCATTGTAGGCTGATTCAGAAGGAGATTTCTGTTACATATCCATAGTTTGATTCGGTGTATTTGCTGCCCTTTGTGATGTTTAGATGATGAGAGTCTGCAGGGTCATGAATACAATCAACTCTGGATAGGTCCTGGGTGGCTCATGAAGTTTATCTAATTTTAATGTCCAAATAATAAATCCAAGTATGCCACTCTTCTACCATTGGCTAGTTTCACTAGTAGTTATTCTAATACTAGCTTAAGTATAACATAATTAGGAACATAACCTGCTAGAAAAAATTTAATGTGTATAAAGTCACATATATGTGATTTGAGATTAACCACAATTTTGCATGAGCCCTATCAATACTCTCTTCTCCAGAGCGGGCAACTGAGAGGTACCTATATAAAGGGAATGGACATGGCTCTCAGAAGCTGACAGTCATAGGAAATCCTCAAGAGATGTGTGTTATTTATGGAAATTGAAATCAACGTCTAGGTTTGAGATAAGCTTCTTCACTCACTCAAAAGACAAAATATAAAGAGAACAATCTCCCTCTCAGGACTTCCAATTTAAGCCAGCTCCAGCTGTGAAAGGAGCCCAGTTAAACAAAGAAGCAGCTATGGTCATGTTCTTTCTATTCTAAAGATATTTCATATATTAAGCTCAGTTTAGCTCACCCCAATACAGCAAGGTGATACTCCTGATTTACTTCTTGTCATAATTTTCAGAAAACTATATACAGCCTCTTACTGTTGCCCACTCATTGGTTAGAGTAACTTGAGAATCCAAAAGATGAGGCAGAAAGGAGTATTCACCTCTAAGGTGAAACAATGTCAGGGCTCAGAAGACGACCATGAGATTAATGAGTGAAATACACACTCAGGGTAAATTCTGTAAGGCCATCCTTACCAATATAACCTGGAACCTCTTTGCCCTTGTATGAGAAACAGAGTGTTAGATCCATGCACACAGAAGGCAATCCATTTTCAACACAGTCAAAATTTGTTCTATTTACTGACTCAGGATGTTTTAAAGAAGCTTCAACAATCACTACGGGTCTTGTCCTAAGAAGGAAATAAAATTAGCAATATTACTTTTCCTTTAGAAAAAAATGGATTTGTTTTTTCAGTTTCCATTGACCAAGTAACTTCATGAAACTGCCTTATTAGTAGAAAGTGCATATATACTCAATTACATTTCTGTGAATGAATCAAGAGAAATTTTCATTTGAGTTTCTAAAAATACTGGCTTAGCCTGAGGATTTAATTATAATAGCCACGTAAGATGGAAATACAATCCTAAAGTTCAATAAAATTTCATAATACCAAGAAAAAAGCATTATGAGGTCACCACAACTGCCAATTTTAAAAACTGCCTCCCATCATTTACAATTAAGCCCAATTGTCATTAAGCAGTGAAATGCATCAACCTTACCTCAGCACCACAGCAGAATCAGACCGAAAAGCACCAACTGCCACATCTGGAGGATGAAAAACAACAGATTAATGAACATCATTAGTCAAAAAGAATTGCTTTCCAGCCACAAATACCTATGTATCACCTTATGACTGTATCAAAACACTATTTACAGAAAATTAATTACAAAAGATATACTTACATCTTAGGATTCATTCCACATTTATCTGAGTCTATTCATCTGTAATAACATTCATCCCTTTATAATGTAAACAAACTTTATGATAAAAACTTATAAAGTTTACTAAAAAATTCAACGTTTAGACTACACATAGTCACCCAGGAATCTCCTCTCAAGGTACAAAAAAGTGTCTTTTTTTCCAGCACCTCATGTTTAATTTTCATGGGTGCCTTTCATTTTTTCAAGAACAAGGAATAAAATGTCAAGTAACTAACACGGTACAACTAATTATTTGATCATTTCTGACCCATCCTTGCATTCAAAAAAGCTTTAAAAAGGAAAGAAACAAATTACCAGTAAATTAGGACTTTTCCATACCAGTTCTATGTACTTTGTAATAAGGCAACACCCCAATAGAGCTCATTTCAATTTATGAAATAGTCAATTTAATACTCACCTACATATCCATTATTATCTGCATCAATTTGTCCAGATATAGACTGTCCAAACATACTTAATGATTGGCTGATTTGAAGTCCTTCAATTCTCTGAAAAATCGGTAAGTAGGAAGCAGTTTTTTAACACTCAAATATCTCAAAGAATATCTCAAAGCAGCAACGATCTAGTTAAATCATGAGCCTTACAACACCTAGGCACATTTAGTAACAAAATGCATTTAAGTCAAATACTTGCATCTAAAAGAAATGAAAGTTGCCAGCTTGAGTTGGGCAGATAACATCTATTTTTTGCCAAGAAAAAAATCACTTTCTGACTAGAAAAAGTCACAAAGAGAAAATTATACAGAAGGGATCTTAAACAGTCCTGACTCTCTCTCTCTCCCCAGTCTTCTTTCAGGCTTTGTATTTATTTCCCTACTACTCAGGCTTATGATGAAAGCCACCTCATTTGGCCAGATTGCTTCCTAGCATGTGACAACTGACATCAGACACGTGTTTCCTATTCCATATGTCTAATTTCACATCCGGATAGATTTATTCGTGTCTGGCCACTATTCATACTAAGAAAGTCAATAGTTTTTACTAGACAAGTACAGAGGTTTCATGTTCAATATGGAGAACCATTTACCTATTTTGCTCAGTCAAGAATAACAGTATTAGCTAATATTTCCACAAAAAGATCTTTGGAAAAACTTTTCTTCTCTGCATATGTATGTAGTGTTTCCTATACACTGAAATACCCCGATTTATCGAATGACAAAAGTCAAGTCAGAGTTAGACCAGGGAACTTTATTAAAAGCTCCCATCTTGGGGCCCCTGGGTGGCGCAGTCGGTTAAGCGTCGGACTTCAGCCAGGTCACGATCTCGCGGTCCGTGAGTTCGAGCCCCGCGTCGGGCTCTGGGCTGATGGCTCAGAGCCTGGAGCCTGTTTCCGATTCTGTGTCTCCCTCTCTCTCTGCGCCTCCCCCATTCATGCTCTGTCTCTCTCTGTCCCAGAAATAAACGTTGAAAAAAAAAAAAATTAAAAAAAAAAAAAAAAAAAAAAAACTCCCATCTTGCGGCTGCTTCCTGAAAGAATCAGAGTATCATGTGTTTGCTCTCCCTGTGCGACCTCCCTGAAACATGGGACTTTAGGCACACTGCAAGACACAGTTAATCAAATCCACATGGACTTATCTGAAAGAGTACGGATACTATCTCAGAACATAAATTTGATGGAATGCAGAGGAAATATTTTTTTTTCAGTTTATTTATTTTGAGAGCAAGAGAGAGAGCACGCATGCATGTGTGTGAGGGAGGCAGGGGCAGAGAGAGAGGTAGGAAGAGAATCCCAAGAAATCACGACCTGAACCGAAATCAAGAGGTGGAGCCACCCAAGAGCCCCCAGAGGAAATCCTTACTAGATTAAATACAAACTAGAATGGATGTGAACCAGAACTCCTAGTTATGGAGAAAACATGTGATTCCAAAGAGTTATTAATGACCTTCAAAATGAGACCAACTAATGTTACTTTTTTTTCTTTTTTTTTTTTTTTAATTTTTTTTTTTCAACGTTTTATTTATTTTTGGGACAGAGAGAGACAGAGCATGAATGGGGGAGGAGCAGAGAGGGAGACACAGAATCGGAAACAGGCTCCAGGCTCTGAGCCATCAGCCCAGAGCCCGACGCGGGGCTCGAACTCACGGACCGCGAGATCGTGACCTGGCTGAAGTCCGACGCTTAACCGACTGCGCCACCCAGGCGCCCCCCAACTACTTTTATTATAAGAAAAAGGGTGAAATAGAATACATTAAGTACTTGAAAGAGGAAATTAAGAAAAATAAATCTACGTTAACCCTGGAAGTTTCAGGAACCGTTTATCATCAATGCTTCTCTTGAAAGCAGAATAGTATCCTACCTGTGAGAACGTTGGTGAGACCCCATCTGCTCGGCCGTTGTAAATATAAATAGCACCTCTCAAGCCATCTTCCTGTGGAGCTCCAATTGCAACATCTGTTCAAGGATTTAAATGGCAGAAAAAATGAATTCTTAATAGAAATAATGCAACTCTGAAGACTTTCATGCTACTTAATTCATATCACATATGAAAGTTCCTTATCAAGAAGTGAATACTCACTACACAGAAAACAAACATCACAAGATGCATCCGTCATCATAACAATGTGCAGAATGGTATAAAACAGTCTGTGCATGGAAGAAGAAGAGCAAATGGCTCTGAAAGACACTCTAGTAATGGTTAAGGGTCCAGCCTCTAGAGCCAAACCACCAAATCATGACCCCCAGCAGGGCCCTCTTCTTAACCTGTGTCTCAGTTCCTTCACAGATAGCCTGGGATCATGAGAGAACTCACCCTCAGCATAGGACATAACTCATGTACAGTGCTTAGAGCAGACCTGAGCACATAATAAATTATCATCTGTGAATATTATAACCATAAGAGTCCTTGTTTTGAGCTCTGGGTTTTACTTTATTTGCAAATGACCTCTAAATTCCTGTTCTAATGAAAGTATTAAGGTATTTGTTAAGAACATCTGTATCCACCCACCCATGTATAAACATGCAAACTGGATTTCGGAAACTGAATTTGTTCTGTAAAGTAATGACTACATCATCTTTACGACTTTATGGAGATTCGTATCAGGTTATGATGCCAAGAGAAAAAAGAGTTCATCAACTGACATAAGCAAAAGAAAACAAACTAGGAATGACATGATTGCTTAAGGGCCATAAATATACAACACACAGGAGAAAAATAATTTTCTACAGCTGCAAGAGCATTTCATTAGTTTTACATTTATTTGGGTTTAGTCATAGGTTCATTTACATGCAATGTTTTCTTATTACTTTCATAGAAACCCAAAATACAGCAAGTTTGCTTTCATGATAGTCAATACTTCTTAGTTTATCAGATCTGAAACCTTTTTAACAGCTACGGTGGTAATTGATGACTGCTATTTCAATGAGAATAAATACCTCTTTGATATGATTCTATGCCAAATGTTGTACAATTTCTAATGGCATCTAAAAGTAAATAATAGACATACTTTATATATTGTTTAAACATAATAAGGTTGCGCTCTTTTGACTTGTGCCAGTTATTTTAAATCCTCATGTGCAATTATAACCATTTGTTGATTTATTCAGTGGAAAACTATTGAGCATCTACTGTATTCTAGGCATTTGACAGAAACCAGACATACAGGAGAGGGCCATGAAAAGGGACTGTGGTCTAGCAGGGAAGAAGAGAACGTAAAACCAGAATGAAAGCACCACATATGAGAAGGTGGTAGAAATGAGGAAAGGCTTCACATAGAAGAGGACACCCAAGCTGAGATTCAAGTAATGACAGGTCATAGCCAGGTGAGAAAAAAAAAAAAAAGGGTAAAGGCAGTTTAGACAGAGACAATAGCCTGCATCATGACAGGGGACTAAGGGGCAGCATGGGACACAGGAACAATGACAATGAGTTTGAAATAGCTGGAGCCATACCTGTGCAAACTAAATACTCACAGGTACATAAGGGGAAGGAGTGGGAAGGAAGAGAGAGAAGGAGAGAGGAAGAGGGAGGTAAGGGAAGGAGTGGGGGGAAAGCATCCTGTGGCCACTGAAGGCAAGACCTGTCACAGATCTCAGTAGTCAGGGCTGGTTTATACTTCAACTACTATGGCTACATCATTAGTAAACTAGAGTCCTGGATCTTCATTCTCGATGATACGTAAAGCTAACGAGCCTGGGGCTATGAAGCTGTTGACACACAGAAATTCTCGCAATAAGTCACTAGCACTAGTGATGAAAGGCACAAGTCTTGACACGATACAGATGTGCCCTTTCAAATGAAATATAAAAAAGCCCAAATCAATGTCATTTCAAGCAGAAGACTTGTGGACTATATTCAGTTTTTTTCCTTTCTTATATATAGATCCAAATTCTTATTTCCTATGATTACATTTGGATCTGTTACAGAACATACTAAATGTTAGCAAACGTTACAGGAATAAGGAAAATACGTATTATTAATAATATTTTTTTCATGCCTATCCAAGTCAGTTTGGGACACAACATACAGAGCAAAACACTGACAATTTTTAGAACATTTTATTTCATTGTTAGTGCAAACTGTAACAATTATTGGCATAATCAAAATAATTTTAACATCAGCTAACAATGGAAATAAACACAATTTTATTATAATGCAGGCACTGTAGTAGGGGCTTTTCTCATGTAACTCTTAAACTTTATCAAATAAGTACTTTTTGATTCCAACTTGGATGAGGAAACTGAGGCACAGAGTGTAACTTGCTAAAGGGCACAGAGCTAGGATATGAAGAAGCTGGGATATAAGTGCTGCGGTCTGGCTCCCAGAGCCTGTGTTCACCCATCAACCATGCTCTACGGAATCATGAACACTACAGACTATCTCCAGTGTTTTCCTCTCCTGCAAACTCCTGCAGTCAAAAGAACTGCTCAATTAATGACGTGATAATATATAAACATTTCAGGGGCACATAAATACACAGCTTATACTTCATTATGGCTCTGCTTAAAAAATATTCAAACATACAGTCTAGAAGTCAATGCTCAAGGTGAAAAAACTTAAGCCAAAATATAAGTGGTTTTTCCGTATCAATGTTATGGATGAAATCCAAAATGCTGTCAGTTGTGTCCATCATGTAGGTTTATTCATGTACCTATTCCCTAACTTCCTCACACTCTTGATGAGATTTTTATGCTGGACTCTTGCCAAATTGGTTATCTCCTTAGAAAATGGCCTGCATTGCTTTTCTAAGTACACAGGACATTCAGCCTGATTTTTCCTATTGAATTAAAAAAAAGAAAAAGGACAGGATATAATGAATGCAAAAATAACTTGTCTCCTCTACAAAGCACCACGAAAGTGTGAATAGTAAAGACTTTAAGTCTGTTTGCATCTATGACTGGACGTGGAAGGAAAAAGAACAGGTGAGATTTTCATCCCCTTTCTACACAATCCCACACACTGCCATGAACAAAAAGTAACTTCACCCATCTACTCCAGAATAATTAAATAAGATAGAAGATGCGGTAAAAGAATAGGGAAACAAAGAAATATAAGACACAGGTTCCTTGCTTTCTCACCTAGGCAGATATGGTAGAGAAGAATTAAAAACCTCAGTGAAGAAGTACAACACGCTGAGCCCACTTGCAAATCAGCACAGTCTTGTTAAGATCAAAAACGTGCAAAATGCTTACTCATTGGCAAAAATAAAAGGCTTCCTTGGCCATAAAAAAGAAATTAATCCTGCCATTTGTGGTAACATGTATGAACTCAGGGCATTTTACTCAGTGAAATAAGCCAGAGAAAGACTAACACGGTAGGATCTCACTTTTACATGTGGAATCTAAAAAAAATCAGACTCACAGAAACAGATCAGATTGGTGGTTGCCAGAGTTGAGGGGTAGGGGGAATTGGGTGAAAAGGTCAAGGTACAAACTTCTAGTTCTAAGATACAGTTCTGGAGATGCAAGGTACAGTGTAATGACTAGAGTGAACGATATTGTATCATCTATTTCAAAGTTGCTAAGAGAGTAGATCTTCAGTTATCACAAGGAAAAAAAATTAACTGTGAGGGAATAGATGTTAACTAGACACAAGGTGGTAATCATTCTGTACTACATCCATATATTAAGTCATTCTGTTGTATACCTTCAACTTACACGATGTATTTCAGTCACATCTCAATAAAACTAAAAAAAAAAATTAGAACTGATAAAGTAGAAAAAGATAAGCATGCACTGAAGTGAATCAGCATTAATAGAGTCGCTAAATGTAAATATGAGGTAAATTATAAATGAAATTGTAATAGCACAAAAATATACTGAAATATGAGAAATAATCATTTGAATAGAATCCTAAATCATATAATCATATGTGTTTGAATAGAACACGTAAAGCCATTACCTTTAGGAGTCAAGAGCCGAAGACTTTAGGACACAAAGTGGTGTCTGAAACCTAGGTTCTCACATGCAGTCTGGAAGACCGCCTCGTACCCCCAAGGTCTCCCCTAGTTCCTCTTCCTAAGTCTCATGGACAGAACACTTTCTGTCCTTCACACGCCACTGGAAAACTGCCTGGGATTCTCCTCGCTACAGGAGTAATGTCCATGACCTTTTCACCACTATATCTGATTTTAAGAATTCAGGTTTGTCATTGACATTTTGATGCCACCAAAAAAAAAAAAATCACTTCTCATGTGCACTCACCCATGTTTTAGTACATTCAAAACAGCAAATGGTTTTCCTCAAATGTCTCAATTAAAACAAGATGTATAAGGAATCAGAACTAAGTATCTTACTGAATGATTTTCTTTTTCAAGGAAAGAACTGCATTATCTCATAATATCTATGAAATGTCAAGGTGCATCAACATGGCTTTATCCATAGATATTTATTAGGTAAATTCCCTAAATTTCACCACTTAAGATTTTTTTTAAGGTCTTAATTTTATATTCCATTTGATTTTAAAATTATAGAAAAGGGTGTCACTATTTCTTTTATTTACATTTATTATGGCATATACTCTCCACCTGGCATGGTACATCTGACACAAAGTAAGCGCTCAATAAACATCAGAATTGCTGACTCTTGTGAAATACAGCATAATAAAACCTTATAGAAGTTTTAATGTAAAGCTTACATGTAACCATAACCTTAAAAATATATACTTAATTTCCTTTATTTTTAATAAGATAGTAAAACTCTAGAAATGGTAATATTTGTATACCAAATTATACTCTTACATTTAATAGAGTCCATATATTCAATATGTGATATCTATTCAATGTATATTCAAAGTATTCAAAATATATAGTCAGTAACCCACTAACTTTCTTCTTGAAGACCAACACATTTTATTTTTTTAATGTTTATTTATTATTGACAGAGAGAAAGAGACAGAGGATGAGTGGGAGAGGGTCAGAGAGGGAGGGAGACACAGAATCTAAAGCAGGCTCCAGGCTCTGAGCTGTCAGCACAGGGCCCAATGCAGGGCTCGAACTCACTGACTGCAAGATCATGACCTGAGCCAAAGTCGGACACTCAACCAACAGCCACCCAGGCGCCCCAAAGACCAACACATTTTAAACAATTAGAATGAAGCCTTTTGGTGTAAGAGGTATTAAAAATAAGCGAGAACTTATAGTGCTCCCTCATCTATTTCCTGTATCCAACTCAGTTTCAACTTATTACCATATACCAATTGCTAATGATTACATTAAGATAGACAATTCTGAGCCCTGAAAATATCAAATAATTATTTACTGAACTCTACAAATTGCACACCCTCCTTTCAAACCCATTCATCATCCTATGCACAATTTTACCAGACTTGGTTACCATTCCATATTAGACTGAAAAAAAGTAAATTTTAAGAGGAAAGGCTGGTAGACACAGGTATTTCAACAGCAGGGCTGATATCCAGGCAATAGGCACAGTTATGACAGAACTATCTAGTGCATTAGGGAATGGCTTCCATATAAGTTGGTCAATAGCCAATATTACTGGGTCTTCCAGCTGCCCCTCACTACTGCTAAGCGTGCTCTCCTGCCATTCACCAAATTGTCCCACAACGTAGCACCTGAACAAGGGATGCCTGGCACAACGGGGTCCTCTAGAACCCTGCTCCAGCTCTGCAGCCAGCCTCTGTTGGGTCTTGTCAGTGTCTTTACTGTACACAGAGTTAAATAGCCTGGTCTAATGAGTCTGCAATCAATTAAGAATAATTAACCAGTGAGGAGAAGTCAGGTACAACACCAAAAAGAAAATGAGCTTAGCATAACATTTTGGCTCCATTTTCTACAGAAAGGCAAACAACTTAAAACTCCAATCATATTATCTTCCATGTTCCATTTTAAAAGCAGAAGTCAAGTACCAAATTAGATACTTTTCATTACCTTCAAAGCCATCATTATCAAGGTCTCCAAGATTAACAATAGATTCCCCAAATCTTGCAGCATATTTGTCACTTCCAAAGAGCTCTGTTTCCATTTCGTTCATTACTGCTCCCTAGACAGAAAAGGGGAGAAAAGATGTCATTATAACCCTCTCTGACAACTTTACACATGATTTACTGTTGTAATTGGATATGGATTTTTTCTAATGCTTCAAACAAGTTGGACAAACTACAGACTGAGCTTTAGTACACACATCTCCGTTCCATTCAATAAATATTTATCAAGTATGTCAACACATATAATAGTATGATTAGAGCTCAGAGGACATAAAAATTGTCGAACTCATGATCCCTGGCTTTGAAAATCCAATAAATCATTTTGATAATTCAATTTAGCAAATATTTATTGAGTTCCTACTAAAGGCAATGCACTGTGCAAAGAGGAAGGAGGCGAAGGAGGACCAAGCAGTGTGTGTAGGAGACAGTCTCCCCTTCCTGAAGAAGCCCAGTTACATGGAAGGCTTAGCACGAACACGGAAATGACGGAGAAGCACAGACTGCTTTGTATTATCAAGAACAGCATATCTAACTGTAAAAGCAAGGAGAGATTTCATAAGAGATGGTATTCAAGGAGGCTGTTGAAGGATGGACACAATTTTAATATGCAGAGAATACAATCAGCAAAACAAATTTCCAAAGAATTTGGCTGTTATGAACGGTATGTAGAATGAAGGAGACAAAAAAAAAAAACAAAAAAAAAACAAAAAACAAAACCAAAGTGTTATGGTGTGGAATTTTGAATACTGAGGGAAATTTATTTCCATTTAGGGAACAGGAAGCCACTGAAGGCTTCTGAGTTGAGGAGTTGGCACAACGGAAGCTAGCCTTGAGCCTTATCCTAGCGGCAATGAAACATGGGTTGGTCAACTGCTATCTCTTAAGTTGGAAGATGAGGTATTACAAGGAGACATTCAGGGGCACCTGGGTGGCTCAGTCAGCTAAGCCTCTGACTTGAGGTCAGCTCAGGTCATGATCTCACAGTTCATGAGTGTGAGCCCCTCATCAGGCTCTGTGATGACAGCTCAGGGCCTGGAGCCTGCTTCAGATTCTGTGTTTCTCTCTCTCTCTCTCTCTCCCCCCCCCCCCCCCCATGCTTGTGCTCTCTCAAAAATAAAAGGAAAAAAAAAAAAAAAACAAGGAGACATTCAATAATGTTGCAATATTGAGCCACTGCAGTAACAACTGCCAGACCTCTTTCTAAACTCTGATTATGTCACTCCTTTGTAGTAAGAAAAAAAAATCCATGCGCTCATCATAGATCCTTTCCTCTTCTTAAATAAGTCTCTTCATAATCCCCTAATCACACAGGTTCTTTTTCTTCTGATTACGAAATACCCTTCCACTTTTATTTTCCAACCAAACAACTCCTAAACTTAAATTCTTTACTCTCATGTTTGTGTCTTTTCTAGACTTGAGGTCTTAGAGGTCAGAACTAAGATTATTCTTAGCTATTTCCATAGGTTTTGTTACATTTCAGATATTTGCTCAGTGTTTTTTTTTTTTTTTAATGAATCATCTCTGCAGACAAAAATCACTGGCACCGAAAACAGGAATTATTTTATCAGGGAATAAGGGATGAAAAAGCTGGACTCCAAGGGAAATCCTAATTTAAAGAGAAGGGAGAATGGGCTCCAGAGAGGACGAGAAGGTATAGACCTAAAACAATAGAATGGCACTGAAGTTCCACGAAGAGGGTTTCAAGAAGTAGTGATCACTCTTCAAGTATTCTCCAGTCAGAAAATGGTGACCTCTGGCGACCTCTAAGAATTATTTTCGTAGAAGCAGGTGGAAGCAAGATTCACTCAAGTATCATTCTCCCTTCAGTTCATTCAGAAACAATTACTGAGCACCTATTTCTTCAGTCCTCTTTCAAACCCTAAAAACACAGCAGTAGAAAAACACTTCCAGGAGAAGATCAGACAGTACCAAGCCAAACCACTGCCAGGCAGTGGTTAGTGCCATTTTAGAGAGGTAACAAATAGGAAGTAGGAAGGGAACAAAGAAAGAATAATCTAGGTCAGAAGGGTTAAAAACCGCAATCAGTTATGAAATTACCCCATGTTCAATAGTGGTGCCTCCAGGTAGGAATGAGAGAAGAACAAGAGGGTAGCCTAACGGGTACAGCTCCTTCCTTGCCCTTTAAATCAAAGGAACACACTTTATTTGTTTTTCCCATTAGGATTGCTTTAGACTTCAATGAGGAAAAAAAGATCACATACTGCCTTATTTTAGGTGTATAGGATTACTTTTTAAGCTGTTTCCAAAAGTTTAGTTTATAAAGAGAAGTATGCATGATGAGGATGTAGCTAGTATAAGATGACCATTTATGAGTAGGGGAATGTGAAATATCTGTGCAAAAAAACCTAATGCTTGAGATCACTGTTAAGGAGATATGCATGATCACTTTGTCGATGATATGCCTTGACTATTAAATTTAAGTGGAAACACAGTCTAGGGAATCCCAATTAACAACTTTGCTGCTCTGTATTCGGCACTTTGAAAATCTTTTAACCGTATAAGACTATTCACTCTCAAATCATAAAGTGTTTAGGCCAGTGCTTAATATAGGACCTTATCGAATGCTCTAAAACCATTGATTAAGACTACAAATACTTTCTTGAAACAGATTTTACTTTGTTGAATCCTAACTAAAATTGCTGTGCCTTAAGAAATTAGTCACTTTTCTCACAATTCCGTTCTTTCTCTTAAATCAAAGGAACAGACCAAGAAGACTCCATCAAGGCCCTATCAATTCTTTGTTTTTATTTAATGCCAAGAAGACAGACTGGCAAGATAAGGTCAACAGAACTCTTTAAATTGAATTGTGAAGTGGTTAGTTTCTACTCCACAACATCTCCCATAATTTATAACTCAACCAGAAGCAGTAATTACTTACTTGTACACCTACTGTATCTACTTTGGAATGAACCATGCCCATTTTTTTAAATGTGTGTTTATTTTTAAGAGAGAGACAGGGAAAGAAGGACAGAGCACAAGCAGGGGAGGGGAAGAGAGAGAGGGGGAGACACAGAATCCAAAGCAGGTTCTGGGATCTGAGCTGTCAGCACAGAGCCCAATGTGAGGCTCAAACCCACCAACTGTGAGATCATGACCTGAGCCCAAGTTGGATGTTTAACTGACTGAACCACCCAGGTGCCCTTTATATTCTTCAATTTTTTTTTTTTTTTTTTAATATTTCTGAGACAGACAGACACAGAGTGTGAGCAGGGAAGGGGCAGAGAGAGAGGGAGACACAGAATCTGAAGCAGACTCCAGGCTCTGAGCTGTCAGCACAGAGCCCAACATGGGGCTTGAACCCACCAACAGTGAGATCATGACCTCAGCCGAAGCCAGACACTTAACCGACTGAGCCACCCGGGTCCCTCCCTTATATTCTTATATCAAGAATATCATCTACATAAATTGTGTAAATTAACATTTTATCCAAACACATCTTGTTTCCTATTCTTTTCAAATAAATAAATTAAAAACATTTTGTACTTTATCTTCTACTTCTGATAATATTTGTAAGCAAAGACATTCACTACAGAACCAATAATAAATCTACATTTTGAGGGATAGATAAAAATCATTCTTTCAAATGAGATTTGCATTATAATAAAACTAAAAGAAACTTTACTTGAAGTTCAAGATGTCAGTAGAAAAACACCAGAACAACTAATCTCCTACTTCTGGAATGTCAAAATGGGACCGCTTCCCATCCACCAGAATGTTCCATTTCATTTTTAGAGCATTAGTACAATAGCAGAGTTTCTACTTTCATCGGTAAAATAAGCCTGAGAATCTATAGCCTCAGAAGCCTGAACTAACTTCAGTTTGTATCATAATATCATAGACGGACTGCAGCTGGTGAGTGATTGGACTTACTGAGCCAGAGTTGATATACACAAACACTCTGCCTTCCTCCCTGATGATGCTCTGCATGGGAGCTCCCACGAGGAGGTCTGAGAAGCCGTCTGCGTTGAGGTCCACGGCACAGACAGAAGCTCCAAAATAGGAGCCAAGCTGCCCAAAACAAACCAGATCCCGTCACCAAGAAAAGCAGCAGGGTGATTCACGAAAGCCCTCGGTGATACCAAAGGTGGAGACATTACCTTTTTACCTTTCATTTCATATAAGATGTTTAGTTCTCTGGCCTCGATGCTGAATATGTATGCCTGCAATTAGGAACAGAGTTAGAAAAACTAAGACTGCTATCACGTTAAAAAAAAAAAAATCCTCAGGTGATCAAAACATCAACGTTCACAACTTGTAACTGCCCAAAGAGTTAAAAAAAAAAAAAATCCTTTTGGGTGTAATTCAAAAGCTTTAGGGAACCACATTCACATTAATATGCCTTCCTTGAACTATCTTCTCAGGGACTACGGTCTTAATCCCTTAGAGCACAAAGTGCTGTTTGCCTCACTTTCCAAAGTAAGGCTCAGAAAAGTTTAGTGATGTCCACACTACAGTGGAACAAAAAATCCAGAACCAGAAAGAACATCTGATTCTTTCTGGTCTTACACAAAACATACAGCTCGCTCAATATCCCTTCACCTAGAAACGTGGTAACCAGTAAATATATTCCCTAGACATCTTGAGATCTTTTTCTTTTTCCCAAAACAATTTACTCACAAGAAAAGCCTCTGGGGTGCTCAGGTGGCTCAGTCGGTTAAGCGTCGACTTTGGCTCAAATCATGATCTCACTGTTCATGAGTTTGAGCCCTGCATCAGGCTGCATCGGGCACTGTGCTGACAACTCAGTCTGGAGCCTACTTTGGATTCTGTGTCTCCCTCTCTCTTCCCCTCCCCCGCTCACACTCTGTCTCTCTCAAAAATGAATAAATGGGGGCGCCTGGATGGCGCAGTCGGTTAAGCGTCCGACTTCAGCCAGGTCACGATCTCGCGGTCTGTGAGTTCGAGCCCCGCGTCGGGCTCTGGGCTGATGGCTCAGAGCCTGGAGCCTGTTTCCGATTCTGTGTCTCCCTCTCTCTCTGCCCCTCCCCCGTTCATGCTCTGTCTCTCTCTGTCCCAAAAATAAATAAACGTTGAAAAAAAAATTTTAAAAATGAATAAATGTTAAAAAAAATTTTTTTAAAGAAAGAAAAGCCTCAATTTGACTTTCAGAATTTTCCTTTAAGCTTTTCTGTTAAATTTAATCTAAAAGCCATACAACTTTCACCATGAAAGGCAGTGCACAGCTCATCATTTTTAGTTTTCATTCCTTAGAATTTTTGCAGTTTCTCCTTTAGTATCTCATTCTCTCATGCAGTTTCCTTGAAGTTTTGTCAAGAATTAATGTAAAAATGTAATTCTTACTTTACCAATCTGCTCATGTTGAGGGGCTCCTCCAACTACTTCGGTAGTATGCGGACTCCGAAAATGACCAGCTCCAACTGAGTAGCCTTCAAAGAAAGTGGACAACAACCATGGGAATCGTTATTTGCAATGGGTAAAATATATCATCATAAATCCATTCACAGAATCAAAGGAGACTGAATTCCAAAGACTACACTAAACGGTTTTAAGAATATTTAGCATAGCAATATTCAAAACTGTTCATTTATCATATGCTTTAAGCAATTATTAGTCTGTGTTATGAAGCTAGGCACATGGCTTTCATTTCCAAGTCCTAGAAATTAAAGAGAGCACTTTTACATCTGGTCTGTTGGTCTCTATGTAGTACCAGAATATGCTAGCTTCTAGTATTACAAGTGAAATGTTTTAGAGATCTAAAATTTAACATGTTAAACTTTAAGCAAAAACTCCCTAAACTTCAACTCTTTTACCATGGAATCTTCCTACAGTGATCAAACCGTATGAGGACACAAATGGTAAGATATTTTGTTATAAGACAAAAGGCATAATGCTAAGTTATATTTTTTATAATACTTCAAGATATACTTCAACCACAAACAATTAAATGTTGAATTGTAAGCAAATTCCCTCTGTTTGAAAAAGAATTCTTACTGTATGAATGGGAAAAATAACACCGCTTTTTCTTATTGTAATTATTTCTGAGTATAGGTTGCTTACATTTGAAGCACATATGATTAACAAATCTGTATTTTCTAAAAAGCTATGGGAAAAGCATCCCTTTTTACTGTAACAGGAATCAATGCTGAGAAATCTTGGGTTTCTGTAGAAATACAGACTATAAAGTGTCCTACTACACAGGATGAGGAGGCAATGGAGGGGGAGGAAAAGGAGAGGAAGGAGAAAGACAAGAATAAACGCTGGGAAATATTTTCTAAGAACATATGAGGCTAAGGTCAATGAGCTGTTTTTAGATCCGTATGCTTCATAATGTTACTCATTGTGTAGAATGCTGTCGATAGCCCCACTGACTTTCAGCTGGTCCTTTAAGAAACTACACTTACTCATACATGATTCAATGAATTCGTGTCGAATGCCTATAAAAGTTCCTTGGTGGGTGCCTGGGTAGCTCAGTTGGTTGAGTTTCTGACTCTTGATTTTGGCTCAGGTCATGATCTCATGGTTTGTGAGTTTGAGCTCCACATTGCTGTCAGCACAGAGCCCATGGAACCTGCTTGGGATTCTCGCTTCTTCTCCTCTCTCGCTGTCCCTCCCCCACATGTTCATTCTCTCTCTCTCTCTCTCTCTCTCTCTCTCTCTCTCTCTCAAATAAATAAACTTAAAAACAAAAGTTCCTTGGATACGGTAAGCACTCAATAGATGCAACCTTTATGATAACATGTTTACTGCATCAAGATACAAGCTTGTAAGAGTAAACTAAACCAGTTCTCTAGTCTAACAAGTAAATATTAATATTTAACATAATTACAATCATTAAGTTAAAGTTTCTTCGATTATACCCTTAAAGTGACAGTTTATGAACTCTTTAATTGCTATTGGCCATTTTGATCTTTTGAAGAGACTAGTAATCATAAGTAAGAGAAATAGTATCTGTAAGACCTAGAGGACTGGAGTTTGTCCATTTTTACAGTACCTAAATAACTTCCAAATTTTACTTCATTATCTTTGTCTAAAAAAGCCTTGTACTTATTTGTAGTTATATTGTAGACAAAAAGAGAGCCAGTCCAATAAGATGATCCTGGGGCTCCCATCACAATTAAATCCTGTAAGAAAAAAAACAATTTATCATCATTTCAAAGTTTAATCCACTCAAAACCTCCTCCAAATATACATTTTAAGTAGTGACAAGAATACATTTTGATAATACATTTCTAAAATCTGAGCATTTTATGAATTTAAAAACATATCAGAAAAAAAGCCAGAGAAGCTAGCTAATGAATTTTCACCTACAAGCACAATCTCATAGAAGAAACTCTCCCTTCACACTCATCAGTGAACCTTAAAATTGAAGAATCATGGAATACTAGAGAAAGCTTTTGGGAGACAGGTAATGTGGTTTCTAATCAAGTGAATCGAATCTGGATAATTCATTAGTGCTTATTATGGAGATAATCACGTGTTGCTGAAGAGTAAAAAGTGGATTTAATTTATTCCTATTTGCTAAGAGTCAATGACTAGTTTCCTTAACAACGTTAGCTTAGAAAAAAAAAACAAATCCAATGGAATTTGGGGGCATATTTGACGATAAATACAAATTTAGGAAAAGGAAACAAAAGTAAAGTCAGAATTAACAGATATATTTGGTGAAATATGAAAACTTATAGTGATCAAACCTATTTAACATATTTCTAAATTTCCTAAATGATCCTGACCTTATAAAAAGGTCAATTTAAGTATAAAGTGGTTTTTTTAGGTAATATTTATGGAAATTGTTAACTCAAGGCTTGATAGTCTGACCGCATAGATCCAGAAAACATTCAGAAATTCCTAATGGGTTTTGAAGGTAAAATGGGAGATTTGGAAGTTGAATACAACTGTGATCTTTGATTGTATATCCTGCTTGGAATGTTAGAGAAAAACAGAGTTTGGGAATATGTCTAATTTAAAAGGATACTAAATTCTTCAATCTCTCAATTCTCATAATTTTAATGAAAGATGTGGATTCATATGTTTTTCCCCTCAACTAGTAATTAAAAACATATTTGAATATTTTAAATGTATAAGTTAAAACAAATAACAATAGCTTCCTTTTATTTTTATTAAATTTTTGATGCAAGTCATATTCTTTAGTGTAGACTTTTAGTTGGTCTTGTGTGACACAGCCATCTTAAGTATTAACCGGTTTTCAAAATATGTTGAATATTGAGTGTTGAAAATTAAGCTGTAATATACTCAAATTTAAGAAAACTATTATTTAGGTGTTATACAATTTTTACCATAAAGCGTAACACCTGTAAACCAGAAGTCTGAATCTTAAGAATTAAAATTCTGTATTTTAGGAGCTATTACCTCAGTGTAAAAACTAGATATTCCAGCTTGACATGATGCAAAATTTTCTCCAAATTTTCTCACATAATCTAAAATGAAGTAAAAAAACAAAAAACAAAAAACAATTCAGGATTTCATTGAAAAAGACAAAATTTGCATAATTTTGTTTATCTTATAAATCCTTACTAACATACCTTTTAGAGTCTATATTTTATACTAACCCATTTTTAAGATAGTAGCTTTGATAAAATTTAAGATAAAAAATCTCTTCCATATTAATCCCCCAAAATATTCCTGCAAAATAGCAATAAAAACAGCTACCTCTGCCTCTTTCTCATGGAAAGAACATGCAGCATACACTCGAAAAAACTGTCAAGTGAGTATCTAAGACAGGGGTAGAATTTGTGTCTTCCAGTCCAGGTCTGCATTAAAATAGATTTCCTGGGGTGCCTGGGGTGACTCAGTTAGTTGAACAGCCAACTTCAGCTCAGGTCTCCCACTACCCATGAATTGGATGCTTCTGGAACCTACTGGGAAGACAATGCTCTGCTTCTCCCAGGGAACGGATGTAGGTAAACCTCGATAGAAGAATCAGGCCCACATCCTTGTTTTGGCTTTGCTAACTGGAAGAGTTAAATCAGTTAAGTCATTTGTAATTAATAGTCCTTGGCATGATTTTTCACTCCTTTTTATATCCCCCACCCTTTTTAAAAATAAATTCCCTCATAGTTTTAGGTGTTTTAAGTTCAAGGTAAGTTTAATGTTTTGCAGGATGAGGCTGGGTATAACTGAACAACAGCACAAAATTCTACTCTGAGAAGGTTTTAAAGTGTCAACCATACACCCCGGAGAAAAAGAGAAGGATAAACATACAGAACACTAGACTGAGTTTCACTTCATTAAGAATTTAAAATTCACCTTTTGTCTTCTTGGATGTCCAAAGGCCAATTAGAGATTAGGAGTTTTTCCAAGACATCCCATACCACAGAAGACCCCAAAGTTAACAGAATAACTGAATTTGCATGCATGGTCAAAATTTTGTCAGGTAAGGGAAAGGTTATTTGGACACTGTAGTGATCATTTTGGTTAGAAAAAGTGGAAAATGGAATGCATATATATTTAATTCTGAGTTTTCCAAGGATACATTTTTAGAATTTTAGTTCTGTTAAGATAGGTTTTAATGTTCTGTTGACATTCACCCCTAATTTTGCTCACTTCAGGTGTTAACGTCCCAACTCTGCTTACACTACTGCTACCTAACAATCTAGAATTTTCATGGGAAAAATTTTCAAAGTTAAGATACATATATTCGTTGAAACAACAAGGGATTGGTGAATTAAAAAAATAAAGACACAGTGAGTGGGAAAGATTTGCTTATACTTACACTTGAATCTTTCTAAATATTCTTGAAGGCTAAAGATAAAACAAGAAACCTAAACAGTTTTCATCTTCCCAGACTTTTCAATCTCAAGTTTTTCATCATAATTTCATGATTTTAAGTGTCCTCTATATTCTGGACATTAGACTCATTCATGTGGAGTTCAAAATATATTTAGTGCAAAAGTGGGTAATTATCAACTAAATTCTAGAATTATTCAAATGTAACCGTACAAATTTCTATTCCTAAAAGCACAAAGCACATTTTTTGCACTCACACTACCACAATTGAATAAAAAAGAAATACCTTGAGTAGTTAAAAATACAGCTATTTTAATAAGATTTCTTCTCCTCTCTCTGCATATGCAAAATTGAAAATTAAAAAAATATTAAAGGCATTCACTTGTTTTTCTTGATCCAGGTAGTACCAAAATGATTCCTTACCTTGATAACACGGAGCTATTCTTTTGCTCAGTTCTGTTCGTAAATCAGGGGGCATTCCATAGCAAACACCCGTAGGGAGCTTATTTTCATTCTTTATATAAAATATATTTTTCCATCTATGCCCACAAGCCTGAATAAAACACAAACGTAGATCAAATGATGTGACCATCACACCCAGAATATCTGATCCCCTGATTTTCTGAGTGGACTAATCCCAATAGCGTACCACGATGGAGCCATTTTCTCCTGGCTGTCTGGAAAGTGTGACCCCCAACCACTGATTGTCTCTTTCTTCCAGACAAGTCTTTCCACAAGGTTCTCCAGTAGGGCTACCTACAGTATTTGGGGGGGAAAAATACCATCAGTTATCCTGAAAACCATAGGACAACAGAGAAAATAAACATGCTTATCCCCAAGTTTTCTCCTTCACCACATATAAAACGTCCTTGACTCCTGTTCCTCTATCACCTTATACTCAGTGCACAGTATGGGGGGGGGGGGAGACAGTGAGTTACTCTGTGCCAACATAACTTTTCTCTCACCAGGTGGTTTGTGTTTGTAGAACACAACATCTCCAGCTGGTAACATCATGAAGCAATGGGCTCAATATAGAAGACAAGTAACCAACACGACTGGGGGTAGAGGGTGGCAGGGAGACCAGTTGAAACCCACACAGGCTGTGCAGATACAATTACAGGGTGTCATTTGTGGTAAAGAATGTGCCTTTGTTTTGACCATTTGGCTAGCATTACAGGCAACATTACCAGAGCACGTTTTCTTATATTAAAATTTTTGATTTCAAGTTTTTATTTGAATTCTAGTTAACATATGGTAAAATTGCTTTCAAGTGTAGAACTTAGTGATTCAACACCAGGTGCTCATCACAAGGGCCCTCCTTAATCCCCATCACTCATTTAGCCCAGCCCCACCCACCTCCCTCCATCAACCCTCAGACACTTTAAAGAACAAGCTATCAGAATACTTTCATTATTTTTTAAATGTTTACTTATTTTGAGAGAGAGAGAGAGAGAAAGAGAGAGAGAGAGAGAGAGAATGAGCAGGGGAGGGGCAGAGAGAGGGACACAGGAAATCCCAAGCAAGCTTCACACCCTCAGCACAAAGCTGGATGTGGGGCTCGAATCCATGAACTGTGAGATCATGACCTGAGTTGAAACCAAGAGTCACCTGTGCGCCCCTATCAGAGCACCGTTAAAGACATTTCTTGCATTGAGACTTTAGGAATAAAAGGCAAGAATATGGTCCTCAGAATTTAAGTCACATTCCAGCATTGAAGCTGGGAGGTGATGACTGAGCACATGGAAAGTGGCTGTGTCTAATTAGCAGAACATTAATAATGCCTAGCATTGAAGACAAACTGCCCTACAGTTTACATTTAGTTTATTGTGACTATTTTCCAAAAAAAAAAAAAAAAAAGACTGGAAAACTTGATTTTTTTCAGTAGTGAATAAAACACATGAAAAGGTACTTTGGCGGGGCTCCTGGGTGGCTCAGTCCATTACGCGTTCAACTGGACTCTTGATTTCCGCTCAGGTCATGATCTCAGGGTTCTGGAGTTTGAGCCCTTACCAGGCTCTCTGCTGTCAGTACAAGCCTGCTTCGGATCCCGTCTCCCACGCTCTCTGCCCCTCCCCCACTCATCCTTGCACTCACAAGCATGCTGTCTCTCAAAAATAAGTAAACAAGAAAAAAAGTTATTTAGGGGCATCTGGGTGGCTGAGTTGGTTAAACGTCTGCCTCTTGACTTCGGCTCAGGTCATGATCTCACGGTTTGTAAGTTTGAGCCCAGTGTTGGGCTCTGTGCTGACAGCTCAGAGCCTGGAGCCTGCTTCAGATTCTGTGTCTCCCTCTCTCTGCTCCTCCCCTGTTCATGCTCTGTCTCTCTCTCTCTCTCTCTCTCTCAAAAATAACTAAAAAAAAAAAAAAAAAAAAAAAAAAAAAAAAAGTTACTTAAAAAGGTACTTCAGCAAATGCATGAATAGCCAGAAAACCAGACATAAATATTTTCATGGGTAATATAGCACTTCTAAACTGTACAAAAGAAAGTGATCTTCCCAATGATAATTTTTTTTCTTTTGCTAGAGTGACTTCTTTGCTTTATAGCTAGAATCCTATTAACATGCTTTAAAGTAAGTGATTTTGGGGTAGAGTAAGATGTAGTATCTTACGAATCCTTTCACTGACGTTATGTCTACCCTCTTCAATTGCCATGTGACAGTTCCATTCCACCTGAACTGAATTCCAAAGGCAGGTGATTACATTTTTCATCAGCTTAACTGGATAAGGATGTGGAACTTGGGTTTGTTTACTTAACTCTTAACACTAGTCACTTGTACCACTTTATCATATATTTATAGCGACCATTCTCAAAATCATCAGGCACTCCATCTCCTATAACCTTGACATAAAGCTTCCCAGGCAAACTCATACTAACTACATAGATAAGGCTAGTATTTTGAAAGTGAAATTATTTGCAGCAATGTCCTGAGTAGGAGGAAATTTTGTCTCAATGAGAATGGGAAGATGTTTGTGTATTCAGTTGTTCTCCAAAATGCTGTTCAGGACAAACAGTAAAACACAGCTGAACTGAACCAAGTTTCCTAGCTGCTCCCCTGAAGGTTCTGATTCAGTAAGGCCAGGTGAGGCCCAGACTACCCCAGTTGACTCTCATGGTCTGGAATATTGTTCCAATAGAATGTGGATAAGAGTTTTCTGGCCAGGCTTCTTACAGAGTTTTCTACCAGACTTCCACATCTTGGTAGCGGCTCCCCGAAGCACTGGACTTGAAAATGATTAAGTATAGGTCTGAAAAAATAATGCTATTGATAAGCAATGTGTACCTGGAATGAAAAGGGGGTCTGCTGCAGCCCAAACCTTGATAAAAGACGGTCCAGGGAGAAACAGAAGATCCCCATGTTAAAAGTAATGAAGAAAGGGAAAAAGAAAGAAAAGGAGAGAGAAGGAGGGAGAAAGACCATTGTGAGTGTTGGGTGGGTAAGGTCTAACAGAGTTAGCATGGCTACATGATGCCAACCTAATTGAAAAAAAGTGAAAAAGACAGTGACAAACACAAAATTTTAACTCACTGTGATGCAACTTCCAGTTTAAATTTTTCACAAGAACTATCCATTATTTTTGCCAATGTCAAAAATAGATAAATGGTAGGTTCTGTCTACCTGAAGGTGAAGTTCCTAATTACCACAACAGACATCTAAATAAACTATCTTCTCTGAAAACACCAAAGCCTTTGTGAAACTGCCACGTGGTTGACTAAGGCACCTGAGCAAGAGGAAAATTAAGGACAGGAGAAAAAGGAGGTCAGAAATAACACCTGATCGCTGTTTTCATCATGATTGCACAACTGAATACAGCCAATAGTTAGAAACAAATTTACCATTCTGGAGCTGCTACCCCAAAGTTAAATAAATATGCAGTAATTCAGAGCTGCACAAAATATCCTGTAAGTTGCTCGATAAAAATGGCCAAAAAGTTCGTCTGAGAACTGTGAACTTCCGTCAAGTTTAAAATGAAAACCAGCGCCTGAGGGGCTCAGTCAGTTGAGCTTCCGACTTCGGCTCAGGTCATGGTCTCGCAGTTTGTGGGTTTGAGCCCCGCGTTGGGCTCTGTGCCAACGAACAGCTCAGAGCCTGGAGCCTCCTTCGGATTCCGTGTGTGTCTCTCTCTCCCCCCCTCCCCTGCTCATGCTCTGCCTCTCTCTGTCTCTCAAGGATGAATAATTGTTAAAAAAATGAAAACGAAAACCAGAGAAACTGTTAAGTCATTTCCTGGAGCCACAGATGATTCCACTTTGCATCAGCTTCACCCGGTGACGTGGCAGAATCATCACTGCTCAGAGCTTCATCCAGCGTAGCCAAACAATTCATGTTCCCACCTCTCTCCAGGTCACTTCCTGCAAATGTTTTTCTCTCCACGTCTTTGTGTAGCTCTCAGACCTCTGGACTTACACCAACCACGTCCCACCTCCCGCCCGCTGCCGCTCAGGCCTTGGGCCTGAATGACACTACTGACTTTCCTGGTTCTTCAGCTTGCAGAGGGCAGATCATGGGACTTTCTCTGCCTCCTAACTGAAGGAGCCAATTCCCATAATAAATCTCTTCTTATATCTATCTACCTACCTATTATCCTCCCACCCTACTGGTTCCATTTCTCGGGAGAACTCTAATACAACTACAGTTATTTATTCACAGCTAGCCTACTTCCCAAGCTTAGTCACTAACAACCTAGTTCATCACGTCTAGGACCACATCTTGCTCACCATTATCCCGCCCCCAACACGGACCCCAGGAACATGTGTTGAAAATGGGTCAGTAAATTAAAAACACAGTTCAGGGAGCCTGGGTGGCTCAGCCAGTTAAGTACCCAACTCTTGATTTTGGCTCAGGTCTCCATTTCACGGTAAGTAAGATCGAGCCCTGTAGCCGTATCTGATTCAGCTGACAGCACCGAGCCTGCTTGAGATTCTCGCTCTCTCTCTGCTCCTCCCCCCCACCCCCGCTCACACATGCAGGCTCTCTCTCAAAATAAATGAACATTAAAAAAAAAAATAGTTCAAAGCTTCCATGGTAGTTTAAGTATCTTCTATTCGTGTTTCATATCTTAATAGAAGACATGTATGAAAGGATGAATGCATAGGCAGAAAGAAAATTCATAAAGTCATGAAACAATTATTCTTTCAAATGAGAAATAAAAACTAATTCTATTAAGTGAACACACACTCACATTTGTATAGGCTTCTCCTTCCCACTTCCAGACACTGCTTTTGCCCCGGAGGCAGCACCCAACAGCGAAGGTCCTGCCAAGCTACTCTCTGCACTGGTTTCAAGACAGGATCCATTCAAAGAACAGCCTGTCGGGGCACCTGGGTGGCTCAGTCGGTTAAGCTTCTGACTTCCACTCAAGTCATGATCTCTCGGTCCTTGAGTTTGAGCTCTGTGCTCTGTGTTGACAGCTCAGAGCCTGGAGCCTGTTTCAGATTCTGGGTCTCCCTCTCTCTCTGGCCCTCCCCCGTTCATGCTCTGTCTCTCTCTGTCTCAAAAATAAAATAAACGTTAAAAAAAAAAAAACAGCCTATCAGTCATCATCACTGCTCTGGGTCTTTTCTTCAACTCAAGGAAGTTTTTACCCTCGTCTTCTGGAGTGCTTGCAGAATCATGTCGGAGAAGCAAGACCTCTGCATCATCAGCCTATGCTCAGGACCATCTTCAGCACTCTCCCTTAACCTTGCTTGCCCGAGTTCACGCCTCTAGCACGTGGTTCTCAGCCTTGACTGGACATTAGGATCACCAGGGAGGAGTTCCGAATAAGTACCAACACCTGGTCCCCACTTTCTGGTGGCTCAGATCATGTGTCCTAGACATAGAGTTTTTGAAAGGCTCCCCAGACAGGTGTGTGTAACTGGGCTTGTGCTCTACAATGTTAACGATTGTGCCTTCTCCTGGGCTACATCGTATCTGAAAATACTCTATTTTCAAAATACTAGTACTAGCTGTTTGTCCTCCTTGGTTTCAGCTAGATACTGAAATAGGATATCAAGTGTTAAGCAAACTTTCTTCCTGTGGAAATACAGAATTTGTAATGTGTCAGAAATGATTATTATTAGAACTGTCATGAGTTAATTCTCGTGAATTTCCCTGACATAACATCATAAATAAACTCAGATTATCTTTATATTTTATCCAAATGTCATACTGAAATGATTTGTAAGCAGGTTTTCAACTCAGCTCATACATTTCTAATCTAAACTGTTAGTAAATCAAATCAGCTTCATAATTGAGAAAGTACTTTACATGGTTTTACATAAAGGAGGGAAGCCAAATTAACATGTGATAATTTCCCATGCTTTTATACAACTACAATGACTAATCTTAGCAAAGTTGATTGCATTTTTTCAGTATATATTAAAAATACGAAACCACATAAAACCATATCCTTTATTCGAAAAATTAGGCTAGTTTTGCTTTTTCCATTATTTTTCATTTGTGAAGGAACATACAAGAAGTGTGCTTGTTACTTCAATTTTTTTATTTCTATCTGCTGATTTGGGTTTTTAAAAAATGTTTATTTATATATTTTTAAGATAGAAAGAGCAGGGGAGGGGCTGAGAAAGAATCCCAAGCAGGTTCTCCACTATCAGCACAGAGCCCGACTCAGAGCTTGAACCCATGCACGGGAGATCACGACCTGAGCCGAAATCAAGAGTTAGACCCACTGAGCCCTCCAGGAACCACCACCCCCGCCATCTGCTGATATTCTATCAGTAAATCCACATGTGTATAAATGTGAACGAGCAGTTAAATTTGTTAGATGAATATAAAGGTTGTTAGTACAAAGCCAGTTAAGTACATTCATCACCATCCCTGTATTTGTTGTTACTTGTATCACCAGTTTTCACATCATCGCTCAAGTGCCAAAGTATGACAGACCATGGAAGACTAGATATTCAATCTTGAATGTCACCTCATGAAGGCAGGTTGGCTAGTTTGTTGACTGCAACATTCCCACAGAACAGGACCTTATGGACAGTAGGCAGGAGCGAAATACGTATCTGCTGAGGGAGGTAATACCTTTTACCGTCAAATCTTGAATGATGATATGCCTACAAAATTTTCACCAAACTCTCAGGGATTTAAGCTTTGGAGAGGTCTTCTTCCTTCACTACTCTGTCTCTCCTTTGAAATATTAACTCCCTTAAGTATTAAGACAGTAACAGATGGTCTGAAGGGAAACCACATTTACAGGTTTGAAGAGCTTTACAATGTGTGCTCTGGGAATAGGACGATTGAAGGCTGAGAATCAGCTGGGGCCTCCAGGAGATGCCTATCTCAGAGGGTTTCTGTGAGGATTTGGGGGAGTAAATGAGATATTCAGGAAGTGCTTGCGTCAGAGCCTAGCAGAGGAAGCACGCAAATGATAGTTGACGTTGACATTATTATTACTTTAAGGATTAAGCTAACCATGTTTAAGCTGTATGTATGTCCTTTCATATATCCTCCTCCATAAAATATTTATGGCACATCGCGGTCAGGCCTTATCATTCACATTTCACTCATTTAATTTTCACGGGAGCAGCAGAGGACTACGTTATCAATCCCATTTTACAGATGAGCAAAATGAATCTTAAAGAAGGAAGGTAACTTCCTTGAATCCATGGGGCTGATTAATGAAAAAGATTAGAATACAAAAGTCAAAAACTTGTCAGAAATCGAAGACCTCTGTTATTTCACACTACTCTATGGTGTATACAAATATTTCAGAGGTGTGAATTAACTGAGATCAATTTCACTTTCTAAATCTTTTGTTTCAGCTTCAAATGTGTAAAATACCACAAACCTGCCCATACAGTGTTGAGTCAACTGTCCGGTGCTCAAGAAAAATGTCACTGACTTAGTCCCTATCTCATCCCGCCCTTTTCCTCAATTTGGATCAGTTCTCAGTATGTTGGCATTTCCACTGAAGAAGGCCCAAGGGGAAAGATCAGACCCCAAGTTCTTCTTTCTATAACTTGTTGAGAACTTGGGTGAAATACTTTGTGAGTGAGAGAGCCTGGGACTTTTGCATGCAATGACATGTTTGGTTTATCTGCCTGCGTCACACTGCTGTGGCTTCCCCGTTAGGGGAAGCACTCAGTCTGACATTCTCCATACTACAACAACATACACATTTATCTGACCTTTCCAAAATGTGATGTTAATTTTAAGTTTCAGAAAAATATTGAAAGCCCTTCCCCCACCAATTACTTTTTTTTTTAAGTTGAAGTTCTTTTCCATTGAAAGATGAGTCCTGTATTTTTCAAATTTTTCTTAAATAATCCTGAAGAATGGATGAACATTGTTCTCTTCTCTGTTGTATTAAGAGTCATTTCTTCAGCATATCTTTATTTGTAGAAGCAATAGTTATCGAGTAAAATTAATCACATAATTCTTTCCTCTACCTAAATTCATTATATCAGAAAAACATATGGGATTAAACTGAAAAATTCAATTCAAATATGAAGAGTATAAAATATACCATTGGAGGGTTATGAGGATTATATAAAATTTACTCTTAACAGATACAAGACTGCCTGGTACCTAGTAAGTGTTCATTAAATGGGAAATGCTTCTGTTCCCCAACATCCCCCCACATTACATTGATTTGGACTTCACCAGCAGAGGGCGCTCACAGTGCTGTGAGATTTGATCAGCGGCCTTCTGCTCCTTAAGCCAAGTGGCCCCTTTTAGTTTTTCTTATCAAATTATAATTACTATTAAATCCATTATTTTTACTATATTAAACTATGTACTTTTCCCACACACCAAATAAGATGTGGCGATGATGCTTCTAAAAGATAACAGTGATGTTTATGAATTCAGTAGCAATAACAATAATTTTGAGTCATGAAAAGGAAAATATCCAGGTTTTAGAGATGATATGGGACGTGAGAGTACTGAACTTCCAAGACCATTTCCTCCAGCTTGTCTGGAGTCAAGATATAAAAATAAGCAAACAAGAGGCGAGATATCAAAATAAACACCAAAATTAGAAACCAGTCTCAAAGTATTTTCTTTCAGGGAAAACACGTATTTACACGCCATATTCTCAGGCTTCCTGGTCCATATCTGACAATGACTGATCATCACACTCAGTTTAGGTGAGACAGGGCTGATATAACCATAGGGCTGAAAAAGCCTGCTATTTGAGTCTTCTGTTTCATTTTATTTAATAGCCCTTTTTTACTTTATAATTTTATTTATTTTACTTTATTGTATTCAGAAAGAGGTGGATGTCCCCAAGCAGAAGAGCCAAGTTTTAGGGTTGCAATTTTATAAATCTGGGTTGATCCTGAGTCATCACTAGACCTCAAAGTTCTAGAAAACCAGGTCACTTATGAGCTTAATTCTAGGTTCGGGTTCTCCTCCAGGGACTTGAGACCCAAACTTCTTCAGATTCCTACAGAAAACCTAAACAAGTTTTATTTTTATTTTTTACTAACTACAGCAGAAAAGTGTACCACAACTGATACATTTGGTGAGCATAATTTAAAGAGGCACTGTTGTCTTACAACAACAACTAATATTTATAAAATGCTTCCTATATACCCAAGCACACTTGTAATCCATGCAAACATATATGAACTCATTTAATTTTCATTATAGCCTTATGAGCAGATATTGTTATTATCATAATCCAAATTTTACAGAGGGAGAAACTGAAACAAAGGGAGATTAAGCATCTTGCTCAAAGTGGGAAAGGAAGGATTCAAGTCCATGCTGTCAACCGCCACCCTGTACTACCCTTCAATGATTGCTATTAGTACTTTTCCCTGTGAAGCAGGGAAAGAATCCAAATATTGACGTTATTAATAAACCTATACTAATTCACTGTCTATAATAACCTACTATTATAACACTAATTTCCAATATTAGGAAATAAGGAAAGAAAATTCTCTATTTCCATGGTTTGCAATTCATCTCTTGGACTTAGGGGTTCATCTGAAAGACTATCACTAATATACGGATACCATTTTGAGTGTCTTTGAAACAAGAACAATACAAAAGTGTAAAATAGAAAACAAAAACAAAAACAAAACCTCCAGGAAAACCTGCCCTCACTCAATGGTAGGTGGTCAATATCCAATCACTGTGCTTGGTTTTGGAATTTACACGGTAGGACGGAGGAGGTCCGGAGGATGCAAGGTCTGAAGTACATGAAAGAAAAGTCAGTCAGGAACTCCATGGCATCATCCAGTAGAGGGTCAGACTGAGATGAGGAGTTAGGGATGTCAGAAGACATGTCTCTGTCCAAGGTTTAAAGGATGGGATAAGATGTTACAGAGACAACGGTTTGTAGGCAAAGTGATGTGCTCAAGAATAGTAGAAAGCTTTCACAAGAAACCAAGAATAGTATCAGGTGAGGTAGACCTAGAATGATTTCACAAATGTAGGGTATACACTGAAAGAATCTATATAGGGTGTAATGTTAAAAGGGCACCTCTAATCCATTTCACACAATATTTCCCATAAAAGAGATTCAACAACTAAGTCTGCATGCTTACTCTTTCTGAATGTATTTATTGTGAATTATCGTATTTCAAATAATTTACAAGAAAAAGATTCCTCCCCCCCCCCCAATTCTTGGGGGTTAACAGAACAGACATCAGATATCAGAACAAACACACTGCATCACTGACCACCTGTAAGTCCACTTCCATGGTCCCTTTTGATGCTTCCAGCTATCTTTAAAAAAAAAAAAAGCCCTGTTTTTAAAGATGGTCAGTTCCAAGCTCCCTATCTCAGGAGTGCCCATTATTGTTTAGATTTCCTGGTATGAGCAGGCAGAATCTCTGGAAACCAAGGCTGGCCCAGACCTCCTGGGATGATGCTTACGTGTGCAGCAGAGGAATCACCCAAATCTGAGAAATGTATCCATCCATTTCACATTTATTGAGCTTTTACTACACTCTCGTCAAAACTGGTCAGAACTGGCTCAACTACTCAGGTATCTGCTCTTCCAGGAACCCTTCTCTCATCACCCAAACAATTTCCTCTCCCCACTGTGTCTCCATCATCACGTTTATTGCATATTCTCATAATTAATGATCTAACGTTTACCTGTCTCTCATCATTTAAACTGAATTCTTTGCGAGCTTCAAAGTCTTACTCAACTTTGTATTCCCAGTACCTGGTATAAGTAACCAATAAAATGTGTTTAATCAATGAAGGAAGAAACCAGATAAAAAAAGTTGTTGACACCTGCTACCAATATTTTCTCGCTCCTCACTTCTCAACTCTCTGTAGTCTGGCTTCACCACTAAAATTGGTCTGACCAAAAGGTTATTCATGAACAGTTTCTCTCTATATTCAATGAAATCTCTTAAGTTCTTACCTTGCTTGACCTCTTGGCAACTTCCGATACTGCCAACCACTCATCTCTTCTCAAGATCTCTCACCTTTTGACTTCCATAATGCCATACTGACCAGATTTCCTTGCTACCTCTTTGGCTCTTCCTTCTTAGTCATTTTCTCAGGCTCCTCTTTTCTTCTCCAGTTGTTCGAAACCATGCATGAATACTGGTGTCATCTGGGGACCTTTGGAAACCCTAATGCCCTACTAAGGATTCTGCATTCAATTCCATTTTGTAGAGGGTGGGGGTGGAAGAGTGGTTTCTACACCACCAACAAGCAATTTTCTGTCACTAGCTGGGTCAATTCACTAGCTACAACTCAACTCAATTCTAACACTATCTATCCAGAGATTGCACCCAATCCCACAGGTTAAGGACTTAGTCCTACAAGACTGCCCCTCTCCCAATACACATACACATACACATACACACACAGACACTTCAGGGGCCAATTGAAAGTCTAGGTTGTCAGCTATACTTCTGGCCACCTGGTTCTCAGAGGTTCCAAATTCTCCATCCCTGGGTTTGATTGATTTGCTAGAGCACCTCACAGAATTCAGAAAGGCATTTTACTTACTAGATTACTAATTTATTATAAAAGGATATAACTCAGGAACAACCAAATGCATAGGGCAAGGCATGAGGAAAGTACTTTCTCTAAGTACTCCACTCTGTTCACTAGCCCAGAAGCTCTCCCAACCCTGTCGTTTTGGGCTTTTATGGCCGCTTCCTTACACAGACATATCTGATTAAATCATTGGCCATTTGTGATTGATTCAACCTCCAACCCCACTCCACATCCTGAAGATTAGGGGGTAGAACAGAAAGTTCCAACCCTCCAATCATATGTTTGGCTCTACTGGCAACCAGCCCCCATCCTTAGGTAGGGTCCAAAAGCCACCTCATTAACAAAAGACACCTTTGTAACTTCCTTAGAAAATTTCAAGACTTTTAGGAGCTCTGTGCCAAAAACAGGGAATAAAAGCAAATATATTATTCTTACTATAAATCACAATGTCACACCTATCTAGACCCACCTGCAAAGATTTTTATTTATTTAGGATGAGAACTGGTACTCTTAAAGCTCTGCAGGAGAATCCAAGTTTCAGCTAGAGTTGAGCAGCACTGCTCAAGCCACTTGTCAAACTGTAGGAATCCTCTGGATCTATCCTGGACCCTCTGATCTATTCATCCTAGAATTTCCAAGTTAAACTCATTAACTCCCATGGTTTTGATTACCATCTCTATGTCAGTTGCAGTGAACTCTGAATTGCCAGTACAGACCTCTCCTGCCCAGCAGACCCATACATCCAACTGACTACTAGATATTTACTCCTATGTCTTCTGTGGCCAACACCATCATCCATCCAACAGCCCAGGTCGGAACCTTGGGTAACACCTTTGGAAACCTCCTTTTTCATCTCTCTCATTTAATAATTACCAAGTCCTATCGAGTCTGTCTCTTAAATAACAGTAGAATATCTATTTTGCTCCATTCTTGTTGCCAGTGCCTTAGTACAAGCACTTCTCATAGGTAGCCTAAATTATAACAAAATCCTTCTACAACTGTCTTACTACCTTCAGCCTTGACTCATTTACTCCAAAGCATTCACTATTCTGCAACCAGAAGTATCTGTCTAAAACACAAATCTGATTAGGTCAGTCCCCAGGTTCAATTACCAGTGGGTAATTCATACTCCTTAAAGACAGCTCACAAAGTTGTATTAAAAATAATCTCCAACCTACCATCCACTTCATACTCCACAGTCCAGTCGTACGCGTATTTCTTGCATTTCAAAGATGCCATGCTCTCAAAGACTTCAGGTCTTCATACACACCGTTGGCTCTGTCTGGCACCCTTTCCCGTAAACCTCTTCCTCTAGCCAACCCCCGAGTTTTACTCAGTTCTCCAGTTGAACATCAATTGCTCAGGAAGCCATCACCTTATTTTCTAATTAGATTAGATGTTCTCACCCTACTTTCCTATAAGAACCTGAGCTAGAAACTGTAAACCCCCCTGGGGGCAAGGACCGTGTTTCTTTCTTACATCCAAATTCTAGCCCTTTTGCAGTCCTCAGTAAATGACTGAAAGAATAAACAACCCACGTGTACAATGGATTGCCATATCTGGCCCTAGAACTGTTGCTAAGGGGAGATATTCTTAATCATTAGGAATATTAGTGGGTGACCAAGTAAACTCAAGGCAAAAAGCAAAATGCATTTAGAAAACCTCACCTCTCAAATTCAATGGCAAGCATTCTTTAAAGACGAAGTTTGGGAAATTTCTAGAAATCAGGGAACTTATGTTTCTTAACATGATAGTTTATTAATGAAGCTCTCTGTCTTGATTTTCTGCATGATTAGAACCTATGTTCAGGGACAAGTTTTCAAAATGACCAGTCTGTATCAGCTTCATAAGCTACAATTTAAAGAGTTTGCAAATAAAAAAGAAAAGTTATCAAGAACATTATTTGAAGTTGCAACATTATTTGAAGTGTGACGTTTGTTTGCCCTTCAATGTTAAGCTAATAATTCCTACAAATCAGGCAGAAGTGAGAATGAGGTAATCATTAGTTTAATGGCACAATGCTAATTAAATTCACCTCTTCCAAACAGGTTATTTAAAATGAGCCAGGAGGCTGACTAGGGTGATAAAATTCTAGAAAGAAATCTGAAGGGGAATAATGATGACTAACTTGCGATGGATCACTGTTCTTTCCAGTAAAGAAAAGAGAGGCACAAGTAAGAACCGTAAAGGTCTAGTAACTATACAGCACTTGTCTGGGAAAGAAAAGTGAAAGTCCTATTCATTTACACACAGACGCTGGGGAAGCACCTGCTACAAAGTTGGTGTTTTCTCATGCAGGGAATTTATAATTCTCTGGGGCAGTGCTGTCCAAAAGAAATTACTATATAAGCCATATGTGAAGTGTTCAATCCTATAGTAGCCACATTAATTTTTTTTAACATTTATTTATTTTTGAGCGACAGAGAGAGGCAGAGCATGAGCAGGGGAGGGGGAGAGAGAGAGAGAGATACAGAATTTGAAGCAGGCTCCAGGCTCCAAGTTGTTTGTTAGCAGAGAGCCGGATGCAGGACTCAAACTCACCAAACTGCAGGACTATGACCTGAGCTGAATCGGACACTCAACCGACTGAGCCGCCCAGGGGCCCCTATGGTAGCCACATTAAAAAGTAAAATAAACAAAATTAATTTAAAAAATCTCCTTTATGGGTCGCCTGGGTGACTCAGTCAGGTAAATATCCTACTTCAGCTCAGGTCATGATCTTGTGGTTTGTGGGTTTGAGTCCCACATCAGGCTCTGTGCTGACAACTCAGAGCCTGGAGCCTGCTTCAGATTCTGTGTCTCCCTCTCTCTCTGGCCCTCCCCCACTTGCGCTCTGTCACACTCTCTCTCAAAAATAAACATTAAAAAAAATAAATAAAAATAAAAATATACCTCATTTCACACACCCAAAATATTCTCATTTACATATGTAATCAATATTAATATATTTATTTGGACATATAATTAATATCTAAAAAATTAATGAGTTATTTTAATTCTTTTTTTTTATACTAAGTCTTTGAAATCCAATATTACAGCACCTCTCGCTGCAAACTAGCTACATTTCATATGCTCAACAGCCACATGTGGCTACTGGCTACCATATCAGGCAGTGTAACCGTGTAACTTTAGACTTTTATTACCCAGATAAGTGTGTGTGTGTGTATGTATGGTATGTGTGTGTGTGTGTGTGTGTGTGTGTGAGTGTAGCAAGCATATAATGCTATTAGTGGTGACTCCAAAGTAATAAAAGACCTAAAATATCTTCTGAATAACCAAATAAAAACAATCTGTTTAGTATAATTTTAAAGTCATTTATGTATTTTATTATATTCTAATGCTTTGAATATTGGTAATCCATGGACAGTCTATGATTACATACAGTTCTGGAGTCATCTGTGATCACAGTTTCTTTTAAAAAAGCCTCAACAGGGGTGCCTGGATGGCTCAGTCGGTTAAGCGGCCGACTTCGGCTCAGGTCATGATCTCGTGGTCTGTGAGTTCGAGCCCCGCGTCGGGCTCTGTGCTGACAGCTCAGAGCCTGGAGCCTGTTTCTGATTCTGTGTCTCCCCCTCTCTCTGCCCCTTCCCTGCTCATGCTCTGTCTCTCAAAAATAAATAAATGTAATAAAAAACTTGTTTAATAAAAAAATAAAAATAAAAATAAATAAAAAATTAAAAAAGCCTGAACAAGAAGTGCCTGGGTGGCTCAGTCAGTTAAGTGTCTGACTCTTGATTTCAGCTCAGGTCATGATCTCATGGTAGTCAAATTGAGCCCTGAATGGGGCTCCACACTGAGCGTGGAGCCTGCTTGGGTCTCTCTCTCTCGCCCTCTCTCTCTCTCTGACCTTCCCCTACACACACTCTCTCTCAAAATAACTAAGTAAACATTTTTTAAAAAGCCTCAGCAAAGACACAGAACATCTGAGTGGAAAAGCAACTGGACATGTGAAGTCACTATGGCCTCCTCAGACACAAAGTGTTCATGAACATATCTGGGCTCAGGCCTTCCTGATGGGGACACCACCTTCCTTTGGCTGGCAGAGGGAAGGAGGGAAGAAGTGAGAGGAGGGACACTTCTTAGGCAGGCAGGGAGGTGGAGGAAGCCTTTTTGCACGCAGGATGCAAAGTGCCTCTTCTACAATGAATTCACTTCACTGAAAGGCGTATCTTACTCTCAACACCTTACACCCTGGACGTTTTAGACCAACGGGCATCTGCTGCTCACTTCTGATTATGGCCACAGTGAATACACCATAGTGTGTGACAACATCATCCAGGGGTGGAGGCATGTAATGGGAAGGTATTGATCTCCTCTTTCAAGGGAGGAGTCCATCTGATTCAAGCTTTGATCTGAAATTCTGAAACCTAAACACCAGTCCAAGTGAATAGTATTGAAATTACTAGGAGATGGGCACCGTTTTAAGAGACCTGCCAACTTCATTTCCTTGATAGTAAGTGAATCCATTCCAAGTGAAAGAAAACACCTTACTGACATGGCAACCATAGCTCAATATTTAATTGTAAGATTTTGTTGGTTGAGTCAACAAGAAAATATTTCTCACCATGTTTCATCTCAACTGTTACCTCTTACTTTATGCATGTAACTTTTTTCTTTGTTTATTAATTACCTATTTATCACCCTCAACCTGACTATAACAGATAACATACAGATAGAGATTTAAGTAGAAAATAGAGACTAAAAGAAATAAATTAATGCTTTTTAAATATCTGTTCTATGTCAGGTATTGAGCTAAGCATTTTCTATACATTATAGTGACCCACATTTGAGACAGGAAAACTGAGGCAATCCTCATAATCTACAGAATTAGAATACTGTGTGTGTCCATAGTTACATAAATTTTTCTTAAAACTTCTTCACAGAAAATATTACATAGTTCACAAACCTGAAAATCCTTAAATGTCTTTCATGACCAATTTATTGTTTTCAGTGCTTCTCTGCTAGACTTCATCCCCAATCCCTTATTTTACAGCTTCAAGTGACTTGAGTTTGTTCTGAATAGAAACACGATTTACTTATTTAAGGAACAGAAGGTATATTGTTTAAAATGTTATAGGAGAGGGGCGCCTGGGTGGTGCAGTCGGTTAAGCATCCGACTTCAGCCAGGTCACGATCTCGCAGTCCGTGAGTTCGAGCCCCACGTCGGGCTCTGGGCTGGTGGCTCAGAGCCTGGAGCCTGTTTCGGATTCTGTGTCTCCCTCTCTCTCTGCCCCTCCCCCGTTCATGCTCTGTCTCTCTCTGTCTCAAAAATAAATAAACGTTGAAAAAAAATTAAAAAAAAAATGTTATAGGAGAGGCAACTTCAGTCAATTCTTTTACAAATATGCCAAGCTATTACCAAGGCTATAAGTGTTTCAACCAATGGATTGACTGAAAATCTTGTCTTCCTTTTTTCTGTTTATCTCCATCAATATCTTTTTGTATTGACTGAAAATGTGAAAGTTAAAAATGTCATTTGGTGGGGCACCTGGGTGGCTCAGTTGGTTAAGCGTCTGACTTTGGTTCGGGTCATGATCTCACAGTTCATGAGTTCAAGCCCTGTGTCAGGCTCTGTGCTGACATCTCAGAGCCTGGAGTTTGCTTCAGATTCTGTGTCTCCCTCTCTCTCTGCCCCTCCCCTATTCTCTCTCTCTCTCCCTCTCTATCAAAAATAAATTTTAAAAAATGTCATTTGACTTATCATTTCTAATTATTCCCCTATTCATCAATCAGGTTGATGACAATCAAACTTCCACTTTGCCTTTGTTCGTTTATCCATCCAATAAATCTTCGCTTAATTCACGCTTGTTCCGTATCTACCATGGATACATTTCTCTGAGGATGTTTCTATAGTCAATCTCTATGCTCCACATGCCCCCAAATTTAGGTTTTTCTTCCATTTTGATGGGCATTTTAATCTCAAATTGTGTGCAATATTATGACGTGATCTTTCCAGTGAAACACAGACATCTAGAAATAGATTCAGTGCCCCTCCAGATAGGAAGTAGGTACTACAAGCCAGTAGTTATGATGCCATGGATCAGGAAACCATGACAGGACGACAGAAATGCAACTTCTCCTTGCTGAGACTTTGTCAGGATACTCTGGCAGACCAACTCTGTGTCCTCCAGTCGCTAATTCTTCATCCCACAACTGTCTCATACAATGAAAATTATGCTTTGCAGAATTATTCCAAATGGGTAGGTCTGTGAACGTGTTAGGCTTTCCTAGTCTGCCTTTTGGGGATGGAAGATAATTAATGAGAGGCTAGGGTTTATTCTACATGCTGCACACAACTGCTAGACTTTTATGGATACTCTCTGAGTTATGGGCATACTCTCTTTGAATTCATTCTAAATGAGGGAAACCAGCTTCCCAGTTGGAGAAAAAGCAAGGACTACTCTAAAAAGAAAAAGGGATTAAAGATGCAGTAGCTTATCCCAATAGTCTATTTATGGCAAAGATAAATATGAAAAAGGTACCAGTTGTAACCTTTTATTCACCATTCACAGAGAACATATCAGTACAGCAGACAACATATTGGACTCTTCATTTAATTTTGTCTGCACTGAAGACACACACAGGAAAGGAAAGGGCTTGGGCTTTGGAACCAAGCTGACTGGACTGACCTGAGATCCCATCTTTCACTCATCCGAGTAACTTTAGAAAAAATACTTGCAACCCTCTGAGTCACAGAATTTTCACGTGTAAAGTAGGAACAATGCCATCCATGACCCACTGGTGCTTTGAGGAGAAAAAAAATTAAGTAACATATACATATAGCAGTGTCTAACAGTGTTTGGAACAAGATAGGTCTAAATTAATATTAGTTCCCCTTTTTTCCTCCATGTGTCTACAAAACAAATTTGTTTTTGGCTTTGACATGTGAACTTTCTCCCCTCCCCCATGAAAACACATTTGTTTTTGCCTGTTTGTTAAATGGTTTTATTTATTTTTGAGAGCGAGAGAGACAGAGTGCAAGCAGGGGAGGGGCAGAGAGAGAAAGCAAGACACAAAATCCAAAGCAGGCTCCAGGCTCTGAGCTGTCAGCACAGGATCCCACCTGGGACTCGAACTCACGAACAGCGAGATCACGACCTGAGCTAGTCGGCCGCTTAACCCACTAGACACCCAGGTGCCTCAAAAAACACATTTGTTTTCAAGTTGTCGCATAACTAAGAAGAGACATTAAGAAATGACTTCAAATAGATGTATTCATTTAACATGAGAGTTTGGGGAGAGAAAAATTGACAATTATGTCTTAGTCCTCATTTAAATTATATTAACAATGGAGATGCCAATTTTTCCTTGTTCTCTTCTTTTACATTTCATATTCTAAATAAAACTATATCATTTTCTTATTTAGAAAGTCCTTAAGCTAAATGTCAGGATATGGGATCAACTCCAACTGCTTTCCCTGATCTGTCCCTTAGCCTTTTCTTTAACAAGGCTGATAGGTCAAAGATGGAAATAAAATTCTTAAGTGATGGCTTAGCTGGATCCTGTCCCTAATGTGCTGAGAGACTTATTTAAAATGTGTCTTACATGAGGAGGAGAGAGGGAGAGGTGAAGAGAATGTATCATAAGGAACTTTCCTCTCCAGAGTTTTGCCAGAGTACTGCAATCATTCTCATAAGCAAAAGGGAGAAAAATGTTGGCAGAAAGAAGGCAGTCACTTTTACACTACCAAGGTTAGAATGGTTTTGAGGGAAGGGTGAAAATCACTCACTTTAAACTAGAATAGGCAACATGGAGTTTTCCACGACTTGTGCTACCCCAGGGTCACTCGCCCCTGGTCCCAGGCCCAACTCACCCAGCTGGAGCTGTTCGCACGTCAGGTCTGGATTCTCTCCGATCTTGCATCTGTAAATCGCGCCAGGATTGACCACTGAAGCGTTGGCGAGCCAGCTGGCGGTGGGCGCCCCCACTACGAGCCTAAAGCGAGAAATGTGCACGTGCACGCAGACGTGAGCCGTGCTGCCCACTGAACTCCTGGTCTCTACACGCTTGCAGCTGGCAGCGGGGCGATCCCCCCCCCCCCTCCGCCCACCGCCTCGCGCAACGAACCGCCACCCCGGCCCCGCAGCTCCAGAGCCTTGCGCCAGAGCGCACCCGAGGCGTGCCACCCCGAGATCGGCTCGTTTCCCGAGCAGACCTACGAGCTGGCCGTCGCAGCGCTCCCCTTCTGGCTCCTCCAGAGGGAGGAAAGTTTGAACCCGGCAGGGAATCCCTGAGGCGCCCTTCACTCGTGGCTCCCAGGTGCCCAGAGCGCCGAGCCCCACTCCACTCACCATCGGTTCGCCCCGTGGCTGTGCAGCACCACCGAATAACCGAACAGGGTGTTGGGGGGGCCCTCGTAGAGCAGCGCGCTCTCGGTGTCCACGTTGTAGGGGAGCCCGGTCGGGACGCCCAGGCACAGCAGCAGCAGCGGCAGCAACACCGCCTCCCGGACGGCGGCCCCTCGGGGACCCGGCCAGCACCTCGCTTCCCCAGCCATGCGCTCTCGGAGGGGAACATTCAACACCAAAAGGCCGCTGTCCCAAAGTTGCGCGGGATGAGACGGTCGGCCAAGGGGAAGAGCGCCCCAAGAGAAGTGCAGCGTGTCCGGCGCCGGCGGGCGGGAGGGAAGGAGGGAGGGAGGAAGGGAGGGACAGAGGAAGGGAGGGGAAGTCGGGCCGCCGCGGGCGGAGCAATCTGAGTTGATCTGGGATGCAGCACGCCCGCCGGGCCCCACGATCCGTTTCTGCAGCCGGGAGGTGCGGGCGCTCGCGCGGTCTCGGGGCGCCCGCCGCTGGGTGGGGTCCCGGGCGTGGTGCGGAGGAACAGGACCCTGCGCCGTCTCACCCCGCGCGTGGCTGTAGGGGGCGCTAGGGGACCTCCGCTGTGTCGGACGCGCGCCTGGGCCGGGGCCTCCAAGCCCGAGGAACGCGGGATGACTTCGGGCTCCCGGGCTTTGCAAGAGTGGAGCTGGAAGGGACACGGGACTTACTTAGCCTTTTAACCTTAGTTAAGGCCTGCTTGCGGAGCGGCGTGGCCCCAACCTGCCCCGCGCGAGCACCGCTATGAGCATAGGGTCTCCGTGGCCTGCCCAGCGTGGCCAAAAAAAAAGCCAGCCACAAACTCTGGCACCAGGACGGAGGCAGGGAACCGTCTGGATCCTTCGTGGATAGTTAAAGTCTGTCTCTGATTTGCAGGGGCGTTAGCAACCGCTAGAGAAATTAACAAGAGGGCCGCAACTAGAAACAAAAAGAACTCTCCCTGAAAGCTCCTGAGGCATATTTTGGTGACAAAGACGTTATGGCTATTCACTTCAGGACTCAGTGCCCTGCACCCTTCTATGCCCACTTCCTTCCTCCCCAAGCTTCCTCTAAAGTACCGGCTGCGTTCCTGAGGCAGACTAGTGGTGAGCTGGTCAGGGTGAATGGCACAAGGTTTATTTCAGCTGTTGCTGAGTCCAACAGGGAGGCTGGGTTAAGGAAGCAGTGACTTGCCTCACTTTAACGGATATCTCCTTCTGGTTCTTGATGCTCCTACTTTCAGGTATCCATCATTGCCACCGGACACACCTGCCATCAGGGGTCTAGACCCACCCAGTATGAGGTGAAGAGACAGATACCATAAGAAGCCCCTGAAAATGCGCTGGAGACCCACAGCACTACATACCTGAAATGGGTGATGATTTTTATCCCAGTGCGTTCCAGATGTGCCTTAAGTTTCCAGAGCAAACAGAGAGACGCCATAGATAGTTAAGCTGATATTTGCAGGAGATGCAGGCAGGTTCAGTTATTATTGCTGTATGGATTTTAAAAAAGAAAGAAAAGAGGCTCATTAAAACCAAACAAATAGCACATCTTAAGTTGTAATGGCAGACACATAATTAAAATACTTGTTCATCTTTTCAGCATATTTATTGAGCAGTCACTATGCTAAGCCCACAGGATACCACCGTGAGCAAAGCAGGACAAGCCTTCAGGAAAATTTTTAGCCAAGTGCATGATAGACAAACTTTGCATGACTAGGAAAAGTTCTGAATGCCTTGGGAACACTTTAAACGATAGTTTAAGGACAGAGGAGTGAGTTAGGCTGAGCAGTTTGAGAGGAGGGAGGAGGGATGTGCCCAGAAGGCCAGATAAAGGAACATGGAGAGGAGGCCTTGGCTGGATCATTTATCTGCCCACACACAGGTGAGTACTACAGGAAGCTGACTAGGGAAGCAGGAACACATCATGAACATCCTAAGCCAGGTTAGGAATTTTTAACTCTGTGCTGGGGTGGATAGGAAGCTATTGAAGGATTTGTCTTGGGTTGCAGGTTTGCAACAAAAAGACTGAATACAGAAAAGCTAATTTGAGAGGCTCCCGCAACAGTGCATGTCAAGATGGCATTGCCCTAAACTAGGAAGGGGGATGGAGGAAAAAATAGATTCAAGAGATATCTGAGAGTTAGAACCCAATAGAACTTGGTGATAGTACTGTTAAATATGAATGTAAAGCTGAGAAGAAGTCAGAGTGTGTCCGTTTGGGATCTGGGTATGTGGTGCTAATTCATAGAGAAAAAAACAGTGGGCGAATGAAGTTATGCATGTGTGTGTGCACAGGTGAACGTGTATGACTGGCAGGTGTTGCTGAACTAAGTTTTAGACAGGTGGAGTTTGAGATGTTTGTGGAATGTTAGGATATTCTAGCCATATCCAATCCAATTATTTTTACTCTTTGGCCAACAGACAAAACAAGAGGAATAGTAACCCTCTCTCATTATTTGCAACAAAGTAAAAGGGAAAAAAAAGCTGTGTTAAATCTATTGTAAAAATGAAATGAAATGGCTTCCAGAAAAGTAGCTATGAGGCCCATGGTGAAGGGTCCCACTCTGTTTTTCCACTCAGGGTATATTTCTTTCTGGGTAGATCTACGTGCTGATTTCAACCCAGTCTACAACTAGCTCAGGTTGTCATCATTCTGAAATCAGCGGTCCCTCTGGTTTGCAGCCACAACATTTTCAGTTGAGGCTTGAGAAGCAGATATATCAAAAGCATTCCCACACCCTCCAGACTCCAACCATGCCACTGACCTCAACACCTACCTCTTTCTTTCCCTCCTTTACCAAACTCTTATGCAATGAAATCCACTCAACATAATTTTTTTCATCACATAATTAAGAAGAGTCGCAGTCAATAGGGCACATAATAAGGCAAGAACTTATTTCTGTGATTATGGTTATAATTTCACCACTTTTGCAGAAAAACCACCCATAACTACTTCACACCCTATGTTAGTTAGCCCTGAGTTTGCTTCCTCCAAGGCTTACAGAACAGTTCACTTTTCTTAAGTCAGTATAAATAAAGGGTGTTTGTTTCATATTGCTTTGAAAAAGCCTGAAGATACTGCTATGTCTCTAATCAATGCTTTTGTAGGCAAGTGTGAGAATCATGTGGGGGGAGGCGCACGGGTGGGGAGAAGAGGAGGACTTTTCAAAATGACTTATGCCTACACTTCACCTTCAACTAAACTTAAATGTGCACTCATTCAGTTAATATGTATCATTTGATCAATAGATTTCAAGTGCCCACTGTGTGCCAGGAGCCTCAGCAAGGACTCAAAAGTTGAAATAGCAGGTGATCTCTATCCTTGGTAAGAAGTCCTCCCCAGTAGAGAGGACTCTAATAAAGGCTCACCAGCTTCTCAGAATAAACATTCCTCTTTCTTCAAAACCTCTCTTCTTGGAATACTACCTTTTTGAGATTTTTTTCACCTTTTCTATCCAGCCACTATGAGTGTCCTTTGCTGGCTCTTTTCTCTACACCACACGTGTTGTAAAGCCCCGGGGCTCCTTCTTAGCCCTCTTTCCTTCTCTTTCTCCTCTTTGGGAGATCTAACCCATTTCCTGCATCTTTCAGTACCAGCTACGTAATATTATTAAATACCACCATGAATCCCCAATTCACGTCTCCACGTTTCTCTTGAGAGCTCCAGGTTCATAGGGTTTATGAACATATGTTTAGTGCCTCTCTACTTGGATGTCCAGCGGCCATTGTGAACATAACATATCTAACACTGAGTTCCGTTCCTCATTCAAGACTAAACTTTTCCTCCACCCAGTGTCTTCCTTTCGAACAAATAGCACTCCATCTGCCCACTTGTTCAGACCAGAAGTTTGGCAAATAATCCTTGATTTCTTCTTCTCTCTATTCCCCACATCTACTCCATCAATCGTCACTCCATCAATTGTCAAGGTCTATCAATTCAACCTTCAGAATATATCTCAAGTTCATCCATTTATTGTCTTCTGCCCTGCTGGTATCCTCTTCCAAGTGCAGAGACCTCATCTGGGCTTCTCACCTGGTTTCCCTACTCATCCCTCCCCACACTATCAATTTTCAACAAAGAAGCTAAAGTGAACTTTTAAATTCTATCAAATCATGCATGCTACTCCCTAGCTTAAGTCCTTTAAATAATTTCCCACTGCTCTTCCAGTACAGACTCCACGGGGCTGACACGGACCCTAGGACTTTGCAAAATTGCCATTGGCCACTTGCCCCAGGTCACTTTCTTTAGCCACACAGGCCTTTGTTAATTTCCTAAATGCATCACAGCGTTTTCACCCGAGGGGCTTTTGTTCATATTGCTCCCTCTGCCGGGACACACAACCTCTGACTTTTCACACGATTCTTTTCTGTCTTCAGTCTCAACCTAAAGGTCTCCTCACGGAGGATTTCCTTGCCTATCCATTTAACATAAGCCACCACATCGTTCTTTCACAGACAATGCTCTCTATTCTCTTCAGAGCTCTTTAACTCATAATCGTACACGTATTTACTTCATTTTGTCTTTCCTTCTAGAATATGAGCAGAGAACACTTGTGTTGTGTGTTGCAGTTGTTCACCACTAAATCTCCAGCACCTGACATTCTGGCTGGCACATAGCAGGTGCTCCATAGTAGTTTTTGAATGGCCCTGGCATGATTTGGACTTTTTACATTATTAATGCCATAAGCAGAGAGAAACCTGGATGTTTATGAGCTTATTGTCATGCATTATTACACGCAAAGCAATGTATGAAGTCTCTTGGCAGATGCAAAGACATATAAAGATAGGTCTTGCTCTCAAGCAGCTTATAAATTTCAAGGAGACAGATGACATGCCTCACAGAACCAGACAATACAGTCAAATATGAATGTCATATACACTGGGGAGAAGGGACAGTTGGTTGCTAACAAATGGTGTAGGCATAAAGGGCAGTCTCAAGACCCAGATTTAGGTAAGTATAGGGCAGGGAAAATGAAAGAATTGGTATGATACATTGGGTAAAAACTTGACATGAATTGCCAAGTACAGGTAATATAAGGAGAAATAAGGTAGCAGGGGCATTTTTAGGGCAGGTGACCGAAACAATGGTGATACTGAAAATAACAATAGAAAAAGCAACAGAGGAAAAAGTGGGAATGGAGAGAAAAGAGGGAATGTGTTTGGATAATGCTGGGTGAGTTTTAGAGATGAGCCTGAGAAGGTGGAATAATTATAGATATGTCTAGCAAGTGTTATTTTTTTCTTTTTGCTTTTTCTTTTTTTTTTTAATTTTTTAATAGTTCTTTATTTTTGAGACAGGGAGAGAGACAGCGTGAGTGGGGGAGGGGCAGAGAGAAGGAGATACAGAATCTGAAGCAGGCTCCAGGCTCTGAGCTGTCAGCACAGAGCCAGACACGTGACTCAAACTCATGAACCGTGAGATCATGACCTGAGCTAAAGTTGGATACTTAACCAACCGAGCCCCCCAGGTGCCCCATACTTTTTCTTTTAAAAAAAATTTTTTTTAAGTTTATTTATTTTGAGAGAGACAGAGACAGCAAGTGGGGGAGGAGCAGAGAGACAGAGGGAGAGAGAGGGAATTCCAAGCAGGCTCCATGCTGCCAATGCAGAGCCCGATGTGGGGCTGGAACTCAGGAAACGATGAGATGACATGAGCCAAAGCCAAGAGTCAGATACTTAGCCGACTGAGCCACCCAGGTGCCCCAGTTTTATTTTTTCTTTACTTTTCAAAATAATTGAAGTAGGGGAACCTGGGTGGCTCAGTTGGTTAAGTGTCTGACTCTTGATTTTGGCTCAGGTCATGATCCCAGTCTCTGCACTTAAAATGGAGCCTGCTTAAGATTCTGTCTCTCCCTCTCTCTGCCCCTCCCCCACTCATGCCCATGCTCGCTCGCTCTCTCTCTCAAAAAAAAAAATAAATAAAAAATTAAAATTACTGAAGTATGCAATATGTAAAACATTTAGTGATGCATAAAGAAAATGTTTACAATCTCTCCCTGCTTCCTTTTAATCCACCCTTCTGAGGCACCTCCTTCCCTTCCTTCAATAACTTGACTGCACTCAAGTGCTTGTCCCAAGGTCTGCTCTTGGGGCATTCAAACTAAGACAATACAAGGGCTTCTTTGTTGTTTTGTCTTTACAGTAATAAAGTTCTCAACAACAAACAGGAAGCTCCAATTCTTTTATCCTGAAAGGTACTATTAGATCAGATTTCCTGATTCTTGAATGTGAATATCAATGGCACGGTTGCTTTTAAAGAAACATGAACCAATGCATCTTCTCAGTCATAAGGGTTGAGAAACCTGCTGTGAAACTGTGTGGAAAACACCCTAGAATTTCTCACTGGGAAAATGAGTCTGTAGCATTTATCCCAGGACTCATGCTCTACTGGTGAAAGTTTGACCTCCCCATACCTACAGATTGCACCTGTTTGCAGGCAAGCACACTCCCAGGTGCTGGAGAAGTCCTCAGGCAGAGAGGAGAGACACGGGCTCCCTGGGAAGCTGCCAGTGGGCTGAAACTGTCTACCCAGCAGGAGGGGAGCTCAGGTAACCCCAGGTACTGGTCATTGAAGGTGTCTGTTACAACTGTCAATCGAAACTTTGGATGGTTTACTAGTGTTGCTCAAACCTGGTTTTTTATCCCTCAAGTTTTCTCTGGTTGGTTGGGGAAAATGAGTAAAGCACTTAATACAGTGCTTAGCACATAATGAATACAGAATAAATAACAGCACTTACTCTTTCATTCTTCTTTTCTTATCATCATCATCATCATTAGTGATATAATTTATGTAGAAATAAAGTACATATAGAAAGAAACAATGTATGGAAATCTGAGCTCAGGGCTACTGACTCATGTGAAAGCTTGTCTATGTTAATAAGAGGCATTTTCTGTCTGTAATTGCTTATATTTATTTACTCACTCAACAAACGCTTAATGAACACTTATGCGTGGTTGAGACACACTGTGCATAACATGGTATAAAAATTTGGGATCCTTGTCCTTTTTTACATGTGCATTCCAAAAGGCAATAGGCAATAAATGATAATAAATATTTCCTCTTTTTAGTTTTGTGACTTTTCAACACATTGACATACATACGTAGATGACATTTTTTCTACAGCGTAACTATGAATAAATACATCATTGCCCTGCTCAGGGACTCCTAATCGTTCCTTCCCCAACTCAACCCAATTAAATTAGAATTTCTTACCTGGGGTTTAATACTGTCCATGCCTGGCTTCAAACTAACTTCCTTTTTACCTACCCCAAACATAGCCTATTTCTCCTTCCTTCTGGAAATGTTCCCTTTAGTTTGGGAAATCAACAGATGAATAAATAACTACTTAAAGCAGTAGGTACCAAATGCCATAGAAAATAGTATTTATAATGGAGAGATTCAACCGACAGAGGGACTTCTTCTGGCTGGGGTGTTTGGGGCAATTTTTCTGGAGTAGAAGGGCAATTTTGTGAAATTTTCTTTTTACAGTCTTTTCAAAACTCCTGAAACTACTGATACTTTATAACTTCTTAAACCAAGTCTATTTCATGCTTCAGTTCAGAAAAAGAAACAATTGCTCCTGTTGTTACAGCATATAGAGGACCTGGTATAAAACCATTTTCCCCTCAGAGCACATAGTTATTATGTGACAACATTTTATCTCATAAGTAATCTGACCTGGAAGATTGGATTTGTGCACTGGAATGATTTAACAACTGGTCCACGCAGGGATCTCAGAGGTTCACATGACACACAGATAGTTCACAATCTCTTCTATTATCAGAGGGTAGAGTCAATATAAAAGTGCTACACAACATGTCGTGTCTGAAACCTCTCATACGAAGACCTCATCGGGAAAAACAGTGTTCCTCGGCATTCTGGAAAGGGAAATGGTGAATAAGCAGTGTAAAATTGGCTAATTGTGGGTGAAGTTATATCACACAACAACCATTTATGTACCTCTGTTCCAATCACTTTGAAGACACGAAAGAAGTTAAAGATATGTTGTTATTCTTGAATTTCTGGCAACCTAATTAGACAACACACACTAACTTGAAACCAGAAAACAATTTCAAAGCAACAAACGAAATGCATTGTGAATATGGCACAAATTATATAATGTAATAGTGATGTATTCAAAGTAGCTAAATGTAACAAAAAAACAAAGTAGCTAAATGTTTTGAAGGGACACTAAAGGAAAAACAAATCTAGTTTAATCTTCCATTTATCTAACTTTCTTTCTTTTCTTCTTTTAAACCAGACCACTTTGGGAGAACATAAAAGATTATGCTTTGTAGACCAGATTAAAGATAAGAGAACAGCAGAGACTAAAATATCATTGGTAAATGGGAGGAATGTAAATAGTGGAAAGGGGCTATACCACTTTGTAAGGATAAGAGTGAGAAATAAGAAAAATAATGTATCAAAGTTTCCTGAATTGTTTAAAATCATACAGAAACTTCAGAATTATTTCTGATTTGGATTAGCAAAGTGTAATGAATTATGCTATAGGAACTAATTTTAGCCCTATCTCATGTCTGTGTGTTGGAAAACCAGCAGACAGACTGGATGTTCTATTTTTGGTGCACACTGAAAATCAGCTTGGTTTATAACAGTTGCACAGTATATTGACCCAGTAAAGTAAATTTCCTTTGTTTAAAGAAACTAGAAAAACCATCTTGGTTTTAAAGCCACATGTTGTTCATAAGGAACTCATTAGATAGTGGGTACATGTGAAAAAGAATCCATTTCAGACCCATCTTTTTATTATTGTCCAAAGGACGGTAATACTAATTCAACATAATAATAATATAAACACTTTCTTTGCGGACTGTAGAGATATTTCTTACTATTTTCATGCTTCACATAGGAATAGGCGGGCTTGTTTTGTTTTATTTATTTTGAGAGAGAGAGAAAGCATGACTGGGAGAAGGGCAGAGAAAGAAAGGGAGAGTAAGAATCCCAAGCAGACTCCATGCTGACAGCATGGATGCTTAACTGCTAAGCCACCCAGGCACCCCAGAATAGACAGGCTTTTTTTTTCTTTTTTTTTCTCTTCTTATGTTTTTTAAAAAATGTTTATTCATTTATTTGGAGAGAAAGAGGGAGCGAGAATCCCAAGTAGGTTCCATGCTGTCAGTGCAGAGTCTAACACAGGGCTGGATCTCATAGACCATGAAATCATGACCTGAGCCGAAAACAAGAGTTGGACACTTAACCAGTGAGCTACCCAGGTGTCCTGGAAGGCTTTTTTAAAACTGGTTTTAGACCATGCAGTGATTTGGGAAACCCGAAGTCTAATAATGAAGTGGTCTTTATATTTTTTTATAGCTTCTTTGTTATTAAAATGAAAGGTTTCATTCAGGTTGTCATTAGTGTTCTTTCGGTTTCCAAAATGTTACTGTTTTTAGTTACCATACACATTTGGAGAACTTTGTTCTTTCAGAACCTGCAACAGGAATCAGGAAATGACATAGACAGGCAGGTGTAGGGTGTTCAATTCAGCTGATAACTATTGAAGAAGGTGAGATGATGCAAACAAGAAGAAAAATATGAATATTGAATACATGTCAACATTTATGTATCCACCTATCAAAATCTATAATTGGCTGGGTATCTATCAATCAATCATCTATCTATCTTTTCTTTATCATATGCTGGCTTAGTTAAATAGGTGCAAAATAGAAATGTTTAACTTTTCTTTCCAGAGTTGGATAACACTCTTTTCTAGCTGTGATACTATGATATAATAAGAAATATGTATTTTGCTCTTTTTTTTAACATTTTATTTATTTATTTATTTATTTATTTATTTATTTTTGTTTTGAGAGAGAGAGAGAACAAACGGGCAAGAGGGGAAGAGACAAAGGGAGAATCTTTTTTTTTTTTTTTAAGTTTATTTATTTATTTATTTTGAGAGAGAAAGAGAGCGTGACTGGGGAGGGGCAGAGAGATGAAGAGAGAGAATCCCAAGCAGGTTCCACACTGTCAGCTCAGAGCCCATGTGGGGCTCAAATTCACAAAACATGAGATCATGACCTGAGCTGAAATCAAGTCATACGCTCAACTGACTGAGCTACCCAGGTGCCCTTATAGTTTGCTCTTTGTCCCTAGCTCCAAGCCAGGGCTCCTAAAATTTCATAATTTCATAAGTGATAAAGATTAAGGAACCATCTTGATTATAGTATTTGGGTTTTGTTTCCAGCTCCTTGAGTAGCTGTGTAAGGATGAAGTTGACTTTTAGAAAGCCTCTGAAAACGAGGGCTGATGAACCAACCATGTGACTTGAGGGTTGGAACTTTCAGCCCCATCCCCCCAACCTTCAAGAAGAGAGCAGGGGGGCTAGAAATCAGGTTCCAGCACTAAGGACTAATGATTTAATCAGCTGTGTCTATATGTTGAAACGTCATAAAAATTCTAAATGTTGGGGTGTGGAGAGCTTCTGGGTTGGTGAGCACTGAGGTGCTGGGAGGGTGGTGTGCTCAGAGAGGACACAGAAGCTCTGCATGGCCCCCTACCCCTGTACCTTGCCCTATGCATCTCTTACCTGAGTTGTATCCTTTGTGATAAACCAGTAAAGATAGTGTTTCTCTGGGTTTTGTAAACCAAGCTAGCTAATCATTGAACCTAAGAACAGGGTCACAGGGAAGCCTGAGTTTTAACCAGACAGTCAGAAATAGGGGGGGGCTCAGGCTTTTGACTGGCACCTTTTTTGTCGGATGGAGCCCTTAACCTGTAGGGTCTAAACTAACTCTGGGTGTCAGTGTCAAAATTTGAATTAAATCTTAGGATACCCTGATAGTGTCTGCAGAGAATTGGAGAATTACCTGGTATGGAAAACCCACACATTTGGTGTTAGAAGTGATTAATGTAGAGAAAAGAAATAGGTTTTTCCTTTACGAGTGTTTTACAATTGCCTTCCCCAAGACTCATTTCCCTTTGTACTCTTCTAGATGTGGTCTTCTGATAAATGATCAAAAAAAAAAATTGTACTTGTATGGATCTTTACAATTTACAAAGTACTTTTTCCAAGCTGCACTAAGGTAGCTGTGAAATAATTATCAGTGAAGCCTGAGATCCCAGGGGTATTGTATAGGTGCAAAGGGAAACAATACAAAATGCATCATAGTAGCCAAAGCTACACTTTTAAATTAAAAAACATATGTATAGGGACATAATTTTCATCTCAGGCTTAATCTGGAAGTTACTCTTCTCATGAATAGATGAGCAACTAAGAGCAGCACTGTCAACTCAGAGACATCTAGACAAGTCACTAACACTTAGATCTCTGGGACACAGAGAACTGCAGAGACAGAATATTTCTGGAGCAGTGCTGACCAAATTAAAGACCATTTTGTAGTATAATTGGAGAACACTGTAACCTCTATTAATGGAGATCAAGCTTTGAGGAACTGTATGTAAAAAAACTGAGAAGCCTCTATACTTAGGATTAACTGACCTAATAGAAGGAGGTGCCACCACAGGTCTTATTAATGTGATGCCATCACAAACTGGGGCATAGAGGTCAAGAATGGGTAGGAACCAGGTCAAGAGAATAGACAAGAGATAGCACTGACCCCATGCTAATAACCATTTTTGTTTGTGTTTTCCCCTCTAGCCACAACAAAGTAAAGATTACTACCAATGCTTCAGAGAGATTGAAATTTTAGTATCAGAAGTCTGCAACCTGGGGGTGCCTGGGTGGCTCAGTCAGTTGAGCATCCGACTTCGGCTCAGGTCATGATCTCGCGGTCTGTGAGTTTGAGCCCCTTGTCGAGCTCTGTGCTGACAGCTCAGAGCCTGGAGCCTGCTTCAGATTCTGTGTCTCCCGCTCTCTCTGCCCCTCCCCCACTCATGCTCTGTCTCTCTCTGTGAAAAATAAAATAAACATTAAAAAAAAAAAAGAATTCTGCAACCTAGCTGATGTTTTTTAAAGTTAATAGTATTATATATAGTTCACTTTCCTCTGTGAGTTTAGTTAATCCTAGTTGATCTTTTATTCTTAGTACAGAGTGCTGAGATACCAGTTTTGACCTAGAAGCATCTCAACTAAAAATTGCAGTCAATACTCTGCTACCAAGAATACTTAACCAGTTAAGCAGGAGGTAATGCTGTCTTACCAAGTCTTACTCTTGGTTCCTTAAGTAAACTCTCTATTATAGGTTTAATGTTCTACTTTATTGACCCGTAGAAGAAAATATTGAGTGAGGGAGAATAATTTCTTTCATTTTAGAGATGAGGCAATGGCTTCCAAAGTGTTAACTGGCTGGCTCAAGGCCTGCGACTACATTCCTGACCCCCTCACATTCCCTTGTAAGGACACTAGATTGGCCTACCTAGAGGGACAGCCATCTGAGGGGGTTGCCAGGGTTCAGATCTCCGGGAACTGCATTAGGCAAAACCAGAAAGACCTTTCTCAAGTTTGAGTCAGAGAAACTAAGATTAATCCATTCAAATGAAGAATAGAAATGGCTGGGGGTGGGGGGTGGGGGGAGGCAAAACTAAGTTTCCAGAAACAGGTGGAAATGGGCAAAACAAGAGCAGGTCTGAATGTTCCTGGGTAATCACTGTAAACCGAGCTGAAGCATGTATGATTTTCTTGACTGGCTTTGATATCTTAAAGATATGGAGACTGGGGTGGGAGGGGAGGGTGGGTGATGGGCATTGAGGAGGGGCACCTGTTGGGATGAGCACTGGGTGTCATATGGAAACCAATTTGACAATAAATTTCATATTAAAAAAAACATATGGAGATTGCCCAGGGAGAGGGGCATATTACAGTGTCATTACATGACTGAGATAAGATTCAAGGTCTGGTCCGCTATTCAAATTTACTTTTTTATTTTATTTTATTATTTATTTATTTACTTATTTATTTTACTATTTATTTCCAATACACTTGAAGGCTTATGCTATGTATAGAGGAAAGAAGCTCAGTAGCTAAAGAAATCTTGCCATTACAGGTTGACAGTACTTGTTTAGTTCTAAGCTTGGTTGGATTCAGATTTATATTTTTTCCTTATAAATTAAGGAAGCCTTGGGAGTTCAAACTCTTCACCACTCTATCAAGGTAGTTTTGAGAAGCCACTCCACCTAGCCTCGTGCCTTGCCTGTGCATAAGAGGGAAGTACTGGAAATAAGCCTGAGGAATGAAATTACACAGAATGGCTTTCTAGATCCATGTAAGTCCAATTTAATAATGAGACTTTTTATTAAAAATAATTCCTGGATCACCCGACTGACTTATATTCAAGAATAAAAATAGGGGCACCTGGGTGGCTCAGTTGGTTAAGCATCTCTTTTTTTTTTTTTTTAATGTTTATTTATTTTAGAGAGAAACAGTGTGTGAACATGTGTGCGTCGGTGGGGGAGGGGCAGAGAGAGAGGGAGAGAAGGAATCCCGAGGAGGCTCCATGCTCATTAGGAAGCCCAACGCAGGGCTTGATCTCATGACCAAGAAATCATGACGTTGAGATCAGGACTGCGAGATCACAACCTGAGCCTAGATCAAGAGTCGGATGCTTAACCCAGTGAGCCACCCAGGTGCTCCTAGCACCTGACTCTTAATTTCTGCTCAGGTCATGATCTCACTATCTATGAGATGGAGCCCCACATCGGACTCTGCACCGACAGTGCAGAGCCTGCTTGGGATTCTCTCTCTCTCCCTCTCTCTCTGCTCCTCCCTTGCTCATGCTCTCTCTCTTTCAAAATAAATAATTAAAAAATTATTTTTAAAATACATCTACTTCACCTCTTATTCAGAATAATTTTCAGGTTGTTCACACTTGAGACATAATTGCCCCTTCTATTTTCTGCCAATAATTACGGTTATCCCAACATTTAATTGAACTCCAAAAAGTTAATAGTATAAAGAATGCACTCCAAGGCTTCAGCAAGTTTGTGTAATTCTTCAGGGGCAACTGACACTGGTTGGTAGCAGACCCATGAGCCCTGTGGTAGACCGAGCACGGTCTGGGCAGAAATGATCCAAATGTATGTCGCTGCTGTTTCGTAACAGTCGCTTCCTCAGGACTCACGTTTTATGCAGACATGGAAAAAGTTATTAAGTGGCTTTCAGCTGTTAAGTCATTTTGGAAGTGTTCATAAATCTTTATGAAATCCAATTCAATCTCCATCTAGTAATAGTTTAGGGCATGAGCAAAAATGCTTTTATAACTCCATTGAAAAAACTTTCATTGAGTCTAATGAAATTTTAGTGGCTTGAATGAAATGAATCCTTGTTTTGGGATCAGCATTGGTATTGACAGTAATTACTGCCAATGGGCATGTTAGCAACTCTGAGACCCTCAGGCTGGTTATAAAATAAAAACCAGAGAGCAGAACGGAGGTAGGGTAGGAAAAAGTCTCTTCCACTGCCCTCATCAGACTCCCATCCTAAAGCACAGTGTTACTAGCACCAGCCCTGGTTTTAAGCCAGGAGAAGTATCTGGAGAGAGAAAAAAAAAAAATCTCTCAGATTCCATAACTTTCATTTGATAATCTTTCACAGACAGGAGTTTCAAATGGCTTTTGACTCCAGCTTAGAGGAATTCATCATTTTTCACCACAGAGAGCTCAGCTAGAAGAGACAGGAGATACACACAGGCTATGGATACTGTTTGAAGTGAAATGATAGTCTGACTTGTAAACAACATCAAAAGCTCTCCTGTATGGGAGCTGAGCCTAAGAGCGAAGCATTAGTCTGAGGGTAAGCCTTCTTGTCCTTTCGTGCTGCTCTGTATTTGTAACTCAGATGTCTGTTAACAGATAAAATCTGCCCCTCCTCTCTTGGAACCTCCCTGACCACTTGTCCATGCCCATATCCTTCAGAGGATATCCTTCAGAGGCCCACATCTGCTTCCTCTCAGTCCCCTCCATCACAAGAATGACTCCGATATCTTTTCTTCAGCCCATACTGTGAATGCTGTCTAGTCTCTCAGAGGCATTTCATTTTAAACCTGGCTTTTTCATGAAAAACAAATTTTAGGCATCAACAAGTAAACTGTAGACAAGTTCCCCGTTTCCCTCGTATTCATTCCATGCCTATATATTTATTCTTTCTCTCACCAATGCCTACCCTATGTTGGGCACTGTGCTTGGTGCTACAAATGCATAGATAATAAGACAGGATCCCATACTCAAGGAAGTTACAGTATGTGTACATGAGATCAACATACAACAGGTAAAGTACTGTCCTTTTTAAAATTGCAATTTTCCATGTGGGGACAAAGAAACGAGTGGTTAACACAGAGTCGGGAAAAGCTTATTTAAGGGAGAATGTAAGTTGAATCTTTCCATATAAGTAGGTGCTTACTGGATACAATGGTAGAGCACTAAGACAGCATGAAAGACAGTGCATTTAGGGGGACTTGAGGTACTTGGCATAGATCAGGGAGCAGTAGGAAGAGAGGCAAAAGAAGTAGGCAGAACTTAGATTATGCAAACCTCATATGCCATGCTAAGGAATATGAATTTTTATTCTATTCAGAAAAAAACAATTATGCAGTAGGAAAACATGCCTGGAGAGATTGTAGTGAAATAGGAAATTAGAAGCAGAGAGTCTACATGGCTGATGGATTAGTAGAGGAGAGAGATACCAAGAGCCCAAATTAAATGGGCCTTAAAGGGCTAAAGAGAAAGGAATGAGGTGAGGGCAACGGAGGAAGTAAGCATGGTATCCGCAGTCCTCGGGTGCCATCCACTGTGACAAGGGGTAAAGGAGGGGAGCAGATCTGAATGGGAGGATAATTACAACAGGGTTGGTTGTGTGGAGCTGGGGTTTTCTGAGAGATGTGCAAGTGAATATGTTCCAGAGACAATTAGACAGTTGGGGGCCTCAGGGGATACACCTGTGCCAAAGATATAATCTTTGTAGCATCATAAACATGCAGGTAGATGATGGCAAACACATGGGAAAAAGAGAGAAAATAGAGCATCGGAGAGAATCTTGGGGTAATACCAAAGTTTAGGGTAAGAAAGAGGAAAAGCAACCCACAATTTGGCCTAAGAAGAAATCATTAGAAAGATGAGAGAATCAAAGAAAGTCATATTTCTGATGACCAAGAGGAGAGACTATTAAGAAGAGAGTGGCTTCTGGGGCACCTAGGTGGCTCAGTCAGTGAAGCATCCAACTTTGGCTCAGGTCATGATCTCACAGTTCTTGGGTTTGAGCCCCAAGTCAGGCACTCTGCTGTCAGCAAAGAGCCCGCTTCAGACTCCCTGTCTCCCTGTCTCTCTGCTCCTCACCTGCTCACATGTGCACTTATCTCTCTTTCCCAAAAATAAGTGAACATAAAAAAAATTAATAATGAAAAGCGAGAGTGGCCTCCATGTTCAATGGTACTGACAGAACAAACACGATGGGAATTTAGCAGTTTGGAGATCTATGGAGACATGATTTATAAGGCTTCTTTCAAACATTTAGGGTACCTGGAGGAAGCTGGGTAAGAAAGACGGGTCGTGGGGATGACCCTGGGGCTGCACATCTGCTCCATTCCAAAGGGAGGCCTGAGTGAGGGCCCCCCTGAGCATCACATGCTTATACTTGGGACCAGCACTAAAGCCAAAAGTCAGTCCTGGGAAGGAAGACCACTCCCTGAATGCTGGTTTATCTGCATGGCTGGTTTCCTCATTTCCCTCCCTACCCTTTTCAGACAGCTCATACCTCATCTCCTCTCTTTCCCATGATTTCACCAGATGTCAAGCCCTCCGTCAAATCTCACCTCTACTAGCCTTGGTCCTAACTTTTAGTTCCCTCTATCATCCTCTAAAGAGAGCAGCTAAGGGTGACCACTGCCCATGGGCAACTTCACTGATCCCAATTCCAGCTGACCTCAGTCTCCTCAAATTTAGGAGTTGGTTCTTGGAACAAGATGGTGGGCATATGAACGTTAGTGCTTGCAAACCTCACATGGAGAATGTAACTGTACCAAGGAGTGTTGAAAAAAGGAAGGGAAGCAAGAGGGTCTACATGGAATGCCAGGTCTTGGGCTCAGTGGAGGAAAAACGAAAGCAGCCAAGGATGTGGTTGTACTTCAACGTAACACACTGAACCATATTATCAGATGTCAGATCTTCCCAGTATCATTGACCTATGGTGTGCTGCTGAGCTGACTGACCAGCATGTGATAGCGTGTGGAGAAGGCCAGGCTCTGAGAAGATCGGAGGCTCTTGACATTTTAAGTGAGCTCACACCACCCAGGTAATCTGGTGACTTCTTTGAGAGTGGGCTGAGTTTTAAATAAACTTGGGGGTTTTAGAAAAACTTGGTTCAGAAATTTGGTTCAGAACCTAGAATGGAAGCATTTCAAAGGGGCCAAATGCTACCAATTAAATGGGGATCTTGTTCTGGGGAACTCAATGGCTAAAGACTTGGCTGTTTGCATTTTTGCTAATTGGTGAACTTGGAGTCCAGGCAGCTCACTTGCCCTCTCCCCCCACCCCTTCTCTCTCTCTCTCTCTCTCTCTCTCTCTCTCACACACACACACACACACCATGCCTTATAAACTTGTGCCCCATTAAGTAAGACTGGGTAGAAGATATGAAATTAATATCTATTCACCATTTATATACATTTTCTGTGTATTGCACATTACAAATTTTAAGTGGGTGCACAGTGAAGGTGTTGAGCTATAATCTGTGTTGCGATCTCAGGAAAACCTGGTGATCACCCCCAGGTGTTGGCAGAACAATCCTCAATGATAGTAAAACACCTGGAGAATGTCTTCTAAGACAGTGCATCTCAAACTTTCATGAGCCTATGAATCACTTGGAAATCTTGTTAAAATGCAAATTCTGGTTGAGTAGCTTTGGGGTGAAGCCTTAGATTCTGCATTTCTAACAAGTTTCCAGATAATGCCAAAGCTGCTAGGCTATGGATCACACTTTGAGTATAAGGTTTTAAGAGAATATTCTTTTTTTTTAATGTTTGTTCATTTATTTTTGAGAGAGAGAGACAGAGAGACAACAGGAGAGGGGCAAAGAGGGAGGCACAGAATCCCAAGCGGGCTCTGCAGCTGTCAGTGCAAAGCCCAATGTGGGACTCGAACCCATGAACCGTGAGATCGTGATCTGAGCCGAAACCAAGAGTTGGATGCTTAAGTGACTGAGCCACCCAGGCGTCCCTAAGAGAATATTTTTAGTTGACTTTCATTATACAGTTATAGCAGCAAAGTATAAAGTCTATTGTCAGAAATGCCAGCAAAGAAAATCGGAACTGAGCAGCTAAGTGTACATTACTCTTTTCTGCTAACATCTTGTGGTTGAGAAATTAAATTAGAATATCTAACATTCTAAGAATATGTAATGAAAATCTATTTTGACATTTAGTTATAAGCCATATTAATCCTTTTTTATGATGAGATAAAATTTAGCAGCATGCTGTCTTTTACTACCAAATTCAGTGAATTATACTCAGAAATCCTATCTCTCCCTATGAGTGTCTGTAAATTGTCATGGTAAAATTTCTAGTGTAGTTCATATTCTTTACTTACATGGTTTTTAAAATAATAACGGAATGAGCAATTAGTGAAAAAAAACTCTTAACTGTTTCTTTTCTTCCTTCTCTCCCTCCTTTCTTGGGATGAAGGTAGTAGCTTCCATAATAACTTAAGTTCATAATGAGTCTATTTAAAGGGAGGAAAATCCAGGAAGCAATTTTCCAGCTGTATCCTTATGAATTGACTCTTTTTTTTTTAGAAGTTTATTTATTTATTTTGAGAGACAGACAAACAGAGAGAGAGCAAGAGTGTGGGAGGGGCAGAGAGAATCCCAAGCAGGCTCTGCACTGTCAGCACAGAACCTAGTGTGGGGTTTAATCTCATGAACCATGAGATCATGACTTGAGCCAAAACCGAGAGTCAGAGGCTTAACTGACTAGACCACCCAGGCACCCCTGAAATGAGTCTTCTAATTCTTGAGAATAAGTAAGATTTATGAGAATCCAAATCTTAACACCAAATATCTATGTTGGTAGATTCTCCCAAGTAGTTGATCTGTTTTTATCTCAGAAGACATTAACACTTCTATCTTTAGATATTTTCAGCCTGCTTTGGGTTCTCTGAGCACATCACTGATATGCCATGATTTTAAAGAATATTATTTGATTCTGTAAAATTCAGTCTTTTGTCCAATATTACCACAATGGTGCTCTGAAGAAGATTAGTTCTGTGAACTGGATTATTGTTCCCCAAATGGGAATTCTATGGTTGCATATGTTTAGAAAAATCTATGTTCTTTAGCTCTCTCTTGGGCATACATAAAATACACAGATATTCAAAATACTTTGAGAATAAACCTATTGCACTCTATCATAATGTTTCTCAAATTCATTATTTAGAATACATGAAATATGCTTTGGAAAATCTTCCCCTTTTCCATTTTCTTTTTTATCAAGTTGTTGGCGTGAGGATAGCTGGACAGAATGCCTTTCCTTCTATCATCAATAAGAGGAAAGGCTTCGTAGGAGTGTCCTCCAGGAAGCTTTCTCTGAGTTCTTTTTGGATAACCAGGATATTCAAGCTGTGTTGGGCAAGTGAATATGTAAAAAGGGGTGATGGGATGGTAAGGATACCATTACCACCCTGGGCTGGTGTACCAGGTTAATATCAGGGGACTATTCGTAAGGAATGAAAGGGGGGATGGCTTCCAGGAAGGCATCTAACAAAGCCTTTAGGAGATTTTCAAAAAAAAATGTGTTCACCTTCACCATTTTCATACCAGTTCAGGTCACCATCTTTTTTCATTTCTGTAAAAGCCATTTTCCTGGTGCTTCCATTCTTGTCCCCTTGCAATCATTTCTCCACACAGCTACCAGAGTGGTCATTTCAAAACATAAATCACAATCCTTCCCTGATCAAACCCTTCCAATGGCTTTCCATTTCTTTTAGCATAAACTCCAGATAGTAGTCCTGGCCTTGTAGTCCTGGCTTTTTTTTTTTTTCCTGTTTTTCCAAAATGCCAGACTATTTTTCTTTTCTTTTCTTTTCTTTTCTTTTCTTTTCTTTTCTTTTCTTTTCTTTCTTTCCTTTCCTTTCCTTTCCTTTCCTTTTCTTTTCCTTTCTTTTCTTTTCTTTCTTTTCTTTTTCTTTTTTTTCTTTTCCTTTTTCTCTTTTCTTTTCTTTCCTTTTCTTTTCTTTTCTACACTGTGCCCTCAGAACTTTCTCTCTTCTGCCCTGAAGTTTCATTCTTCAGAGTTTCATACCACTTGTTCCCTTATTTCCTGTTCACATGGTACCTCCTCAAGAAGAGCCTCCCTGGTCAGGGTCTGCAAGACACCTGCTTTATTTTTCTTCTCCACCTTTTTTTGTCCTATATTTTTATACTTGTCTATTTTCTATTGCCTTCAGGGTCTTAAAACATGAGTTTGCCCTTGTATGTTCAGCACTTAGTGCATCACATAGTAGGCTTGCAAACGTTTACGGAATGAATAAATGAATGAGATTTATAAAGCTGAAAGAGAAAACCATCACAGCCAGTTAACAGAAGTGATAAGATGCTTGTAAAGATGACAGAGTAGTAGAAATCATTTGGAGACCTTAATTTATAAATTCTCTGTGTAGAAAAGAACAGAACTAGTTAATATCCTTAAACTTCTTTAAACCAAGAGAGGAGGATGAATTTTCTGGGTGTTAGCAAGGCTAAACAATTCTATTTGCAAAGGTTGATTTTGAAATTCTCTACCTTCTATTCCATTGGAACCACTGTCTGAGCCTCCTTGTTGACATCCCTCGAGTCTACAATACTATCATACCGATGTTGGAACCAGAGACTTTTTCTCATCACTATAAGGGAGAGCTATCTTTAAAGATTTAGGAACAGGGAAATGATTCTTCAAAAAGTATCACAGACTGAAATGGACAAAGAAACAGTTCAGCATTAGACAGAATCTAAGGTGTCTTCCACATATTGGGTTTTGAATTTCAGTTTTCCACTCAGGCCAACACTGATCCTTTCCTTACATTCAAATTCTATTTAAAGAAAACTTCCTTAAAAAACTTCTTACAAGATATTAAAATTCAAGTCTAGGTTATTCATAAATTGACCAGTTTTATCTGGGCTGTGCATTGGTTTACATACAAAGAACCCAAATTAATTTTACTTATATGTAAGAACATATTGAGTATAGATGATATGGTTAGACTTTAACACGTAGCCCGATTGCTGTCCAAACCAGTATTTTAAAAGCTTATGGCTTGTCTGTCAACCTTGGTCTTATAGTATATATTAAATTCAAGGAGCAAGATTTATATTAGAAGTTAGATTGGAAATCTGGAACTGATTAAAGACATCCACTTTTAACTTATGGCCTTAGTCCCAGAAGTTTCATATTAGCAATATAAAGCATTCCAAGTTAATAGAAAAATTGGATTAAAATTAATGTGAAGTTATTTTTCAAAAGCCTTTGTAGTTATGTCAATGACCTGCTGATAAATGTTCAAGGAAAATTTTCACCAGTAAGAATGCTTTATACACAATCATTGCATCCTGGGCACACCACAGTCTGTTTTTGGCCAGTAGACACAGAAATATTCGATAAACCAGAACCAAGAAGTAGCCGTGGCAGGGACTGCTGGCTGTATACCAGTGTTTATTCTCTCTTGATTCCCTAGCAATGCAGTTAGTCTAGGGGTCTGACTACCAAGTCAAGGACTACATTTTCTAGCACTGCCACCCCTCCCCCAATCCTTGCAGCTAAACATGGCTATGTGACTTCATTTTCATTGGGGGGGGGGGAGTCATTTTTAAAGCTTCTCTATTGTTAAGACTGACTTGCATAGCATTGTGGCAGCTTAGCCTTTTATACTGAATAATAAAGGCGTTAAAGCCATCCTTGGTGTCCCCCCACTCTCCTGTCACATTCTGCTCTGTGTTCATGGTGCCATCTCACTCACCAGGACCCTTGGGAAGCTACCTGAGTGTGTGCTCTGTTCTGGGTTCTTTCCTTCATGCTCTCAGCCTGTTTGACTTCTAAGTCCCAAGTTCTGTTGCATTTATTCTTTTAGCTATTTTGCACTTTTAAAGGACTCTGATGAACTCAATTTTCTAGAACTTTATATAGGCCATTACTTCACCTAAAAGTACTTATTGTTTTCCTAAGAGTTGTGACTTAATCCAGGTGAACATATATTTTTTGTTGTTGTTGGCAGAAGTTCAAGCAGAAGTCCACAGACCATGCCAGTGTCTAATTATATCATAAAATGCTAGACTTTCCCTTGTGTTTGAAATGGAAAGAAGCTTCTCTTACCAGATTCTCAGGGTAGAGCAGGGCTCAGCACCCCTTCCAAGAGAGAAAGAGAGAAAAAAAGAGGCTGGGTTCTTCTCATCTCTGCCACTGCTTCTCTAGGTGACTAGAAGTAACAGCTTACCCCAGTTTTTAATCTGAGGAACATAGAGTGCATTTGTAATCTCACAGTCGTGAACCAAATAAATACCAATCGCTATCTACTATCTGTAAGTAAATTTAATGAGATGATGTGATCCAATTTATGTTTCAGGGGTTTCCATTTACTTTCCTCCATGACTTAAAAGCTCAAAGTTCTTGAGCACTGCCTTCTATCTTCCAAATTTCTATCTTTGCAAGAATAAAAGTGAAAGAATTTGTAGAAGGCACTGATCCACTGATCAATGAAAGTTCGTGTTCTCTTAGCCACCCCTACTTGGAAATCAGAACATAAGAGCTGCTCGTTGTATATGTCATTCTTTATAACACATTTTAATTTACACTGGGTTGTACTCTTTAATGGGAAATGGAATAACCTATTGGGTCATGGTTGACATACAAAAAATAGGATGAATAAAATAATAATAGTAATAGTAAAGCAGTGTTTTGGGCTATAATTCCAGTAAATATTGTTTCATGGAATTGAGTTTCAATTGTATATAACTCTGTGTGTGTGTGTGTGTGTGTGTGTGTATGTGTGTGTGTGTTAGTATGTATTGGGTTGTGATGCAAGAATGTATTTCTTGATTCATCCATCAGCTCATTTTGGCAACAGGATTCCTCCTCTTCATGGGACCTGACTACTACCATAGTGTCATTAAATGGAGTTTCTTGATTTGATCTTGCAAGTGCTTCAGTGCCACGGATTTATAAACTACACATTCATGTACCAGAGAGTTGGTTCCAGAGCTATCATTTGCAAAATCATTTAACTCTCTCTGACTTTGTAAAAATCAATCCCCAAATCTAGCACTGTTCAAGCTTACTATGAATAACACCTAGAAATGAAAACATGCCCCCACAGTATCAATATGTTAATGGTCACTAACTGAATTAAGCACATGGAATAAACATATGCCCTCTAATTTTAAGTTTTCTTAATCATAGACAATCTCATTCTGTAATTTCTCAAACTTGCAGGTCCTTTCTGAGAAAGTACCAATGTACAATTGAACATCAGCTCAGATGATGGATTATTTATCTCAGTAGGAGGAATTTGGTCATCTTTATGCTCAGATCCATATGTAGATTCTGCTATAGATTATCTTTTAGTGGAAGGAAGTTAGGGAAACATTTTTATTCTAAATGCAAAAAAAGTACATATTACTTGGTAGTATCTTAGTGTAAAGTAAAATCGAATAATACATTTAGATTTTAGATTTTTAGGTATAGCATTATTTATATTCCACACAAAATGACTTATAGCTGCATTCATTTATTTAATTACTGTACATATTAAAATGTAAAAAAAAAAACCATTTGCCAATATATCCAGAAGCATAAATCAAAGGAAAGCAGAAATTCCTGACCTATTGCCTTAGTTAGAAATACAGACAAGCTAGTTTATCTTATGAATGATCATATTTAGTAGCTCAACTAATAAGCTGCACCATTTTCTATTCTACAGTGAAAAGAAAATTTGACCGCAAACATGATTGAACAGTGAGCACGTGAAAATATTTATACTGCCCTGAAAAATGGTTTAAAATATTCTGCTTTTCAGGAGTCAGTCTTCTGAGAATAATCTGTCAACTCACTAATGTACTTAAAAGTACCAACTTTAAAAATGAAAAAGAGATTAGGTTGCCTGGGTGGCTCAGTCAGTTAAGCCTCTGACTCTTGATTTCGGCTCAGGTCAGTATCTCATGGTTTGTGGCGTTGAGCCCCTTGTCAGGCTCTGTGCTGACAGCACTGAGCCTGCTTGGGATTCTCTCTCTCCCTCTCTCTCTGCTCCTCCCCCCTCTCTCTCCAAATAAATAAATAAACTTAAAAAAAATGAAAAAAAGATAAAATATCAGAATTTAGGTCCTAAGAAGAATAAGTTACAATAATTTTAGTTATTCTAAGATCCATACTCTTAATACTTCAACTGAGAGCTCACTGTTCTATGTTTGAAGCTTTATGCAATGGCTTTATCCTTTTTCCTATGTAACATTATTGAAAACTGGTGTTCAAATAATCTATAGGGTTTACATACTCACTAAAACTTCACCATAAAATAAATCATTTTGTGCTAAGACAGTTTCTGTGAACAGAGTAGGATTTGAAAATATGCAAAAAATAAAAAGCAAAGACAACAAAGTGAAGTTTTCAATCTTCTTGAATGCAAAATTTGTGATTATTCATATCAGACCTAAGGTGTGGTGTATCTTCACATTCTCTCTTGAGGAGAGGAAAGGGGGGAAGAACAGCTTGTTAAGAAAATGAATACTGTCTGTCCAGCACTGGGGGAGGACTGTTTTGAAACACTTGAGGGGTGTGCAAACACTGAAATTGCCAAAGACCACCCTGCTCAACTCAGGTTGGGCTTTGATACGGAAACTATAGCTCACTCCTTCTTTTAATAAAGCAGGATCTCCAGACAGCAACTTTTAGGTACTACTAGTTTATAGAGAAAATAGACTTCTACTTTTCCAGAAAGTACATTCTTCCTAATAAATTTAGATCACAGGTAGTTTTTAGTGCTTTGCCTTGAGCTCCCTTGCAATGCACCAAGGAGGTGTAGTGCATTGGCCTCCCAACCGGTGGATCATTAAAATCAGTGGGTCTGCAGACGAATTTCCAAAATTGCAGACTTTTTCTTCTGTCCCTAAAAATGTCCCTTAAGCTCCCTTTTAACTTTGAAAGGTAATTTTTGGATTAGAATTATCTTGTTACTTGCAAGATGTGAACAGTGACAGTGCTATATATCCACGAGCTGTAGGCTTAGCTGTACATAATCATTTTGTGGGAAATATTTTGTGGCCTCCTAAACAGATACACATAAAGTCAACTTACCCTCTTGAAGATGTTAGCTTTAACAAGTGGACACTGTAATGAGTCCCAGGTATTCAAAGGCTCAAAAAAACATCAATGACCAGCTCAAGGAGAAATTTGGCAAACAGAAATTCTCTATAAAAAGAATTCTTGGTGTATCAGGAAAGAGATGGGATTCTCAGAAGGGGTAAATGAAGGTAATTTAATCAGGGAGCTACTTAAAAGAGTGAGGTCAAGGTTATGGGCAGGTAAAAAGGATGGTTGAGCACCTGTATCATCCATTACTCGACTCAAAGCGCAAGGCAAGGAGGCAGTTACTGGATCCTAGAGAAAGAGAGAGCGAGGTAGAGCTAATAGAGAGCTATACCATAGGAGGATTTTCCTACTGAGGAAACAAGCTGCTGATAGCCCATGGTCTGACATTGAATAAATTCCCCAATTCTTTCCCCTGCATCCTTTAATCACTTTCAAGGCCCTCCCAATGGCTAAGTCCAACTAGGGCAAGAGGCAGGGTTGTAAATTGATGCAGCCTATAACTGTCGGCCTCTCAACACTCAGAGCAGAATGGAGATGCTTATGGGATGGGCCTGGAGAAACAAGACTCTCCAGTACCACTCAGATCTCCTAAAACTCGAGTAGCTTGAGAGCTGTTGGTAAAAGAAAAATCACCAAGGAAAAGCATGTCAAGGGCAGTGTCAATGTTTCTGAAAAGGCATTTGTGAAACTTTTGTAATTTCTTGATCAGCCTGATTTCCTTAAGGAAGAGGCTTGGACACCTTCATGCTGAATAAATGGGATGTCTTTTAACTCATGAAAAAAAATGGCCTCCTCATTCTCTCCTTCTTCCCTATCCACTAACTTAGTTTATCCACACTGATGAAAAGATCTGTCATGGAACAGACCAATTGGTTAGTGGTGAATAGTCATAGACTTGAACCTTTTCTAGATCTAAACAACTCTTTATTGGTGCCAAGGCAATAGATTGCTTGACTAAACTCTTCTCAAGTGATCAGTGTTTACATATGGGGTGGAAGTGTAGTTAGGGGTCATGCAAATTCTTGTGAAGATAATGCCTTGAAAGGTCTTCAAAAGATTAATCCCAGGCTCGAGATCAACTGCAGGAGAAGCACTTATTTATCCTCTGGAGGGCCATTGTCTCTGGAATTCCTTTCATCCAACAGAGTCCTGGTTTATCTACATTCATCCTTGGGTAAGACAAAATTACAACATACGTAAGGCATCTTTGTTTTGCTTGAACTGTTACAGAGTGATGTAAACACCATCACCAACTGTTATTTACTAAACCCTGACTACAAGGATTTCTACAGAACTGATATTTCCTGCTAGGAGAATAGAATCTTTGTTTTTTTGTTTTTTGTTTTTAAGCAGCTTTAAGGACATATAATTTGCATGCCAGAAAATTCCCTCATTTTAAGTGTACAATTCAGCGACTTTTATAAACTTACAGAGTTGTAAGACCACCACCACAATTTGATGTTAGAATATTTCCATCATCTCATAAAGAAAGACTCCTTGACTTTTACATTTGTGAAACAAGCACAAATAAATGACTTCTTTTTGAGAGCACAATGTAAAAATATGATTATAGATGCTTTAATGTGAACAGTTATTTGATTCGTGGATTTTTGTAACCCAGAATTCCTGAGTTGACAGACTTTGGGGGTAAACATGGTTTCTGTGAGTATACAGCCAAACCATGAAAATGAATGAAATTTTAACTGCATTACTTTTATGTTGCATCAGAGTTTGCCCAAACTAAAGAATTTTTTCCTCCAATAAGAAAAAGAAAATATTTTGATATACGCATCCCTACAAATAATTCTACAAGGTGTGGTCATCATTCTGAGAAATGAGACTGTTTCCCCTTAGGACTGCTAAAGAGCACTGGGGCTTGCAATGTATTTAGATCAATACTCAAGTCAGAAAGAAAGAGCAATTTCTGGCCTGACACAACTGTTTTCAGCAGTAGTCTATATATCAGCACCCAACTTGGAAGCGCCACTCCTCCAGAAAAAGACATCAGTCCAAGCAACTTTCTCCATCAGGCAACTACTTTAGTAGAGGCCCGAATCTCAGAAGAAAACTACGCTACTGTCTCCATGTTCACAACTGAAATGGTCCTTTCTGCGTGTGTTAGTTTCCTAGGGCCACCCTAACAAAGTGCCACTAACTGGATGCCTTCAAACAACAGAAATGTATTCTCTCGTAATTCTAGAGGCTGAGAAATCTGAACTCAAGGTGTCCGCGCACCGCGCCCCCCCCCCTTACTCTGGACAGAATCCTTCCTTGCCGCTTGCTGGCTTCCAGAGAAGAATGCCCATCCTTGTTTGTAGCCACAGCATTTTCATCTGTCATCACAAGGCCTTCTCCCTGTGTGTGTCCCTGTGTGTCTCTGTCTTCACATGGCATTGTCTCTCCTTATAAGGACATCACTCAGACTGGAGTAGGACCTGCCCTCTTCAAATATGACCACATGTTAACTTAATTACATCTGTAAAGAGCTTTTTTCCAAATAAGGTCACAATCCCAGGTGCTAGGGGAAATGAGTCCGCCATATCTTTTGAGGAGTCACATTTCAACCTACAACAATGCAGCTTTTCAGGAATAATCTGTTCCATGCGTATGCCTCTATTGTGAAGCTTAAAAACATTCCAAAGAGCCAATGAGTCACTCTGAGGTGATATGTCAAGGTTGAAATGAGGTTTTCAAAAGTCAGGCCTCTTCCTACATCGTGTGGGTCCTTCTGCACATAAAGAAACAAACAAAAAAAGCTGAAGGAGAAATTTGTAGTCCTTATCTATTTCAATATCTGAAGAATTTTGTGGAACATACTTCATGTTTATTGAACTAAACATCCTTCATTAGTTCTCTAGTTTTTTAAATGGAGCACACTTGCAAATAGTCTGCGATGAAGTCATATGACTCATTTGTTTCTCTTGTGAGTGTGCTTCATAGATGGAGAGAATCGTTTATTTTCCCCTTTGAAGTGCAGTATGGGTTTGAAAGTACAGTTTCTATGGAAACAAGAACCACAGGTGGGGTTCCATGAGTTTTCCATGTCTTCTGCACTTGCGCTTTGTCGTCCTACTGGTCATAGTTTTCCTTTTTAGCCTTCTCTGAGCTTTATTGACCCAGATTTGTCTTACAGCCAAATATTAATTTGGTGATTTGGGTAAGTGTTTAACACATATCTACATTTCAATGGTAGCAGAATGTTAAACAGGGCTCTTCCTGTTTGGGTTTTAGCTGAGGCTTAAACCAGAGGTGACAAGTATACTCCTACCTCACATGTGAGGTGCTAACCAACTCCGGCTGCACTTGTACCAGAAGGAGCTTTTGCTACTCACAGTTAAATACCTGATTCCAACTTATAAAGAAGCTTGGAAGTTCAAGAGAGACGACAGGGTTTCCAGGAGGATTCTCTAGAGAGAGAGAGGTCAGAGTACTTGTGAATCTTTCTAGTGAGGAGAAGGTAGAGAGGCATATCCTAGTTACCTCTAGTCAAGTGAGGAAGGCTTGAAGGAACCCATAAAGGAAGTTTCATATGTATCTTCTGGAACTATGGAGTCATGCCTGAGAGTCTCATGAGAACAATTGGCTGGCTGAAGTAACTCAGCAGGGCAGTAGAGGAGAGTGCCGCTCTTGGAAGTCACTGCATGGCCAGCAGACAGAGGCCCAGATGGGGGCCACATATAAGAGTTGTCAGGTTTTTATTGGAGGGGGAGGGGTTCTTCCCAACAAGGCTGATGGAGCTCAAGGAGGCCTGAGCTGAGAGTCTCGAGGTGACTTTGCCAAATAACCAGGGACTGAAGGAGAAATTCCTGGGGACCAGCTGAAGAAGCTGGGAGACAAAAATGAGATCTCTCTAGTGATAGCGAAACTCAGAAGAGTCCAGGAAAATACCCATATGAGAAAAGAGTCACTTTAAACACCTGTCAAATAACAGAAACTGAAAAGTCACAGACAGCTCAGAGGGCGGGAAAGAGCCAGCCCCACAAAACAGCTTTGAATGGCTGTGAGGTAAAAGAATAAAATTGTTTTATGATTTGTAGTATATATTTTGCTTTGCTCTAAAAAAATGACTCAAATATCCTTACGTATAGTGGGGATGCTTTGGTCAGATGGTGATTGCCTTCTTCTCATGTGGAGCCTATGGAGGTCACTTACAAAGTGCTGTTACATGCATCACGCACATGTACACAGATTTTCTAGCACGTGACTACTAAACAACTCTTCCCTGCACATTTCAAGCATGCTGCCTATTAATTAACAAGCATCCATTAAAGGCCGTGTGCTGAGACCAAACACAGCAATTAGAAGCCTGTGTTTAGTTAAGCAGTGGTTTACAACAGCAAAAGCAAGGATTTGGAATTTTCTTCGCTGTCCTTCAACGATTCCTCTGATCAGAGAGGTGATGCACAGCACACAACGCGGTTTGTACCTCTCTGTCCTCTGTCCACCATCATTAAAAGTCTTGCCAGGACTCAGAATTTAAGTAGCAGGAGCTCACAAAAAGAACTCAGGTCCTAAAGTGCTTCTTTTCATGCCTGACAGCATATTTTAGGGCCAGAAGAAAAGTCGTGTCCCTTAAGAAACCACAGAGATATTTCAGTCTCGTCCTATATCCCATTTCTCAGAACAATCTTACTTAGATGTTATGACCTTATCATAGTCTCTAATTCTCTTTATATGTCTCTCTCAAATAAATTCCCCTTTCTAACTTCCCTATTCTGGTAAGTGACAGAACTGTTTTCTTTAGTTACCAGGATGGAAATCATACTCATGTTTTCCTTCTTCCTTCCACTTAGCCTGTAACGTCCAACGGTCGCTCTTTATATTTGCCAAAAAGCTCCCACAGCTGTACCTGTTTTTGCAGTCTTATAAAGTATCACCTGTGGCTGGAATTTGCTCAGTCTTCAAAATTGTTTTTTCAGCTTCCAATTCTCTTCACTTTTGTTTTATTCCACACAGAGCAGGAAAATTACAGTCTCTAAAACACAACTTCTGCTTATCACTCTTGTTATTTTAAAAATGTTCTGTGGCTTACCACTGCCCTTAGAATAAATATGAAACTTCAGACAGAACTATAATGCCATCCATGATGCAACCTCTTTGAACTTTGTCAATTATCTACTTTACTCCTGCTCTGTCAAATGCCTTTATATCCTCAAAGGCAATTTCATTCATTAAAAAAAAAAAAAAAAATGCCTGTGATTCTGCTACATGCTGGGGACGCAGCAATGAGAATCAGAGACACAGTCCCTGAGTGCATGCCACTTGGAGTCTAGGGCGGTGTGCACACAAGGAAACACGATACGCTACAGGGTAGCAGAGGCACATACCCAGAATGCTCAGGCTTGGCTTGCCAGGGAAGGCTTTTCAAAGGAAGTGACATTCACACTGGGGCCTGAAGGCAAAGCAGGAATCCTCCAGCTGAACAATGGGCTAGCGGGACACAAAGGAAAAGACAAAGAGCGTGTCAAGATTCAGAGGTGAAACTGAGCATACCCTATTTAAATAACGGAAGGAAAGTTCGCTCTATGGGAATGTAGTATGGCGGTGCCTAAGAAAGGAGAAGAGAAATCCTGAAACCACGATTAGACATCCGGGCTTTATTCTAAGAAAAATATAGAGCTACTGCAGGTTTTTAAAGTAAAAAATACAACCAGCAGATTTGGCTTAGACACTACATTCTGGCTGAAGGGTGCAGAATGGGCCAAGAAGAGAAGCAGAGGACCGGGTAAGAAGCTGCTTCTAGAACCCAGATATGAGTTTGAGGTGGCCTAGATTTGAGTAGTGGCAGTGAGGATGAATGTAAACCAATAAGACTAAGGAATAGCGGAGGCAGAAGTTACAGGAATTCTAATTAATTGTAAATGTGGTAAGTCAGGGTTGAATCCCAGGCTTCTGTTTTGGGCAACCGCAAGAACGATGGTATCCTTTTCAGGAGCACCCGGGAGATAATGGAGGTTCAGTTCCGGTTTACTGCACTAGAGTGAATATTGCAATAAAATGAGTCAAATAAGTTTTTTGGTTGTCCAATACACGTAAAGGTTATGTTTACACTATACAGTCGTCTATTAAGTATGCAATAGCATTAAGCTAACAACATGTATGTGCCTTAATTTACAGATACTTTACTGATAGGAAAAAATGCTATCATCTGCACCTCGAGAGAGTTATCGTTTTGCTGGTGGAGGGTCTTCACTCGATGCTAATGGCTGCTGATGGATCAGGGTAGTGGTTGCAGAAGGTTGGGGTGGCTGTGGCAATTTCTTAAAATAAGACAGCAATAAAGTTTGCCACATTGAGGGACCCTTCCTTTCATGGATGATTTCTCTGTAGCATTTGATGCTGTTTGAAAGTATTTTACTCAGAGTAGAGCTTCTTGCAAATTGGAGTCAGTCCTCTCAAACCCTGCTGCTGCTGAATCAGCCAAGTTTATGTCACATTCTATCTAAATCCTTTGTTGCCATTTCAACAATCCTCACAGCATCTTCACCAGTAGATTCCATCTCAGGAAATCACTGTCTTTGTTCATCCATAGGATCCAATTCCTCATCTGTTCAAGTTTTATGCTGAGTTTTCAGCAATTCAGTCACATCTTCAGGCTCCACTTCTAATTCTAGTTCTCTAGCTATTTCTACATCATCTGTGGCTACTTCCTCCACTAAAGTCTTAAACCTCATCCATGAGGGTTGGAATCAACTTCTTCCAAACTCCTGTTAATATTGATATTTTGACCTCTTCCCATGAATCACGAATGTTTTTAATGGCATCCAGAATGGTGAATCCTTTCCAGAAGGTTTTCAATTTACTTGGCTCAGGTCGATCAGAAGAATCACTATCTATGGCAGCTATAGCCTTACAAAATGTATTTCTTAAATAATGAAACATGAAAGTCAAAATTACTCCTTGATCCATGGGCTGCAGAACGGATATGTGTTAGCAGGCATGAAAACTCATTGACCATGTACCTAGTTACCCTACAGCTCTGATGGAGATGTACAATGAGATTAATGTTGTTTTCATTAATCTCATTGTACATCTCCATCAGAGCTGTAGGGTAACTAGGTACATGGTCAATGAGCAGTGATATTTTGAAAGGAATCTTTTATTCTGAAAAGTAGGTCTGAACAGTGGACTTAAAATATTTAGTAAACCATGTTATAAACAGACGTACTGTTATCCAGGCTTTGTTGCTTCGTTAACAGAGCACAGACACAGTTGATTTAGCATAATTCTTAAGGCTCTGAAGATTTGGGGGATGATCAACGAGCACTGGCTTCAACTTAAAGTAGCTATGTTAGCCCTTAACTAGAGAGTCTGCCTGTCCTTTGAAGCTTTGAAGCCTTGAAGCCAAGCATTGACTTCTCCTTTCCAGCTGTGAGAGTCCTCAATGACATCTTCTTCCAATAGAAGGCTGTTTTATCTACATTGAAAATCTGCTGTGTAGTGTAGCCACCCTAATTAATGATCTTTGTTAGGTCTTCTGGGTAATTCACTGTAGCCTCTCCATCAGCACCTGCTACTTCCTTCACCTTGCACTTTTATGTTACAGAGATGACTTCTTTCTTTAAACCTCATGAACAGACCTTTGCTAACTTCCAACTTTTCTTCTGTGGCTTCCTCACCTCTCTCAGCCTTCACAGAATTGAAGAGCATCAGGGCCTTGATCTGGATTACGCTTTGGCTTAAAGGAATGCTGTGGCTGGTTTCATCTTCTGTCTAGACCACTAAAGCTTTCTCCATATCATCAATTAGACTCTTTAGCTTTCGTAATATTTGTATGTTCCCTGGAATAGCACATTTCATTTCCTTCACGAATGTTTCCTTTGCATTCACAACTTAGCCGTTTGGTGCAAGAGGCCTACCTTTGGCCTATTGTGGCTTTTGACATGCCTTCCTCCCTAAGCTGAATCACTTTTGCTTTTGCTTTAAAGTGAGAGATATGTGACTCTTCACTTGAACACTTAGAGGCTGTTGTAGGATTATTAATTGGCCTCATTTCAATATTTCTTAATTTTTTTTAACATTTATTTTTGAGAGAGAGACAGAAACAGAGGGCAAGAAGAGGAGGGGCAGAGAGAGAGGGAGATGCAAAATCTGAAGCAGGCTCCAGGCTCTGAGCTGTCAGCACAGAACCTGACTCAGGGCTTGAACTCACAACTGCAATATCATGACCTGAGCTGAAGTCAGACGCTCAACCGACTGAGCCATGCAGGCACCCCTCAATATTTCAGGGAATCAGGGAATAAGGGGGACTGAGGAGAGGGAAAGATACAGGGAATGGCTGGCCAGCAGCACAGTCAGAACACACAGCATTTACGGGTTAAGCTTGCCATCTTGCATGGGTGCAATTTGTGGTGTCTCAACACAATTACAGTAGTAACATCAAAGATCAGTAATCACAGAACACCATGACAAAATTTTCTAAAGTTTATTTATTTATTTTGAGAGAAAAAGCACAAGAAGAAGAGGGGCACAGAGCAGCAAAGAGAGAGAATCCCAAGCAGGCTCCGTGCTGCCAGCACAGAACTCAATGCAGGGCTGGATCTCAGGAATCCTGAGATCACCACTTGAGCCAACATCAAGAGTCAGATACTTAACTGACTGAGCCACCCAGACGTGGCCTCACCATAACAAATTTAATAATAATGAAAAAGTTTGAAATATTGTACTACCAAAATGTGATAGAGAAACAAAGTGAGCAAACACTGTTGGAAAAATAGTGCCAATAGACTTGCTCAATGCCAGGTTGCCACAGCCTTCAATTTGTTAAAAACAAACAAACAAACAAAGGAATTATATGTTAAGCTCAGTAAAGCAAAGTGCAACAAAATCAGACCTGCCTGTACTAAAATAAGAAACACAAATGGAATGGATTTGAGGGTAGATACGATGGTTTAATTTTTGACAAGTGGACCTTAAGGTATCCATGAGACTTCTTAGTGAAGATGCACTAGAGACAGATGAAGAAGTAGGTCTGGATGCTTCGGATAAAGATCTAGGTTCAAAATATATTCTTGAGAATCACAAAGCTATAGACGGTGACCGAAGCCCTAAGAACAGATGAGTCCAGTGAGAGACACCGAGGGAAAAGCAGTCTTTGAAGAGCCATATCCGTGAAGATCACCAGCACTTAAAAAAGGGTGTAGGACAACGAGGTGAGGTGGATGATTACATTGGCATAGAAGTGTCACCAAAAGAAAAAGGAGTTTCAAGAAGAGGCCAGCATTTTTAAGTATTCCTAAGAGCCGAAGTTAGATGAAGGCTAAGGGCTGCACAATAGATTTAGCAATAATGTCGTGCTGGTTACATTCTGTTTGCCCCATCCTTCTTCAAGTTGTTTCACACCCAGAAGTTTGACCAGTAGGAATGACCTCAATGATTGCCATTGTATTTTCTATCTTCTGTTTGAGTGAGACCAATGGCAAGCACTGGCAGGAGATGAGGAGGAGGAAATAAGGGAGGAGAATGGATACTTTTCCCTCAGTTTCTTCTTTGTGGATTAGCTGCAGGCTACGCTTTTCTGTTCATGCCAGATAGTTCTCTCTGTTTACCCCCTTTGGGCCAGTATGGGCAAGAGCTTCCTGCATTTTTTAGCTCTGCAACATTGTGCTATCCCTGGGGGTGGGGGTGGGGGGTTCACTCTACTCTCTCAACAGCCTTTAATCTCTTTATTGTATTCTCTTCAAATTATTCCAACTTGAATGTCCCTTCTCTTTCCTACTGAAGTCTTGATTGACACGATGGTCATTTTGTGACTTTGGTGAGAATCCTTTCAGTTGGTGTCTTGGAGGCAGAAGCCAGATTACAGGTGAATCAAAGAATAGGTGGGAGGTGAGGGAGAGGAAAGGGCAAGTAGAGTATTCTTTCACAAAGTTTAGCTATCAAAGGGTGCAGAGAGAAGGGGCAGGGGCCATAAAATATGGAGAAATTTTATGGTTTTTTCTTTTCATATTGGGAAGACTTCAAATATCATTTCATTATTTGTGAGAATAAGTCTGTATAGAGAATGATTTTAAAGGGATGGCTCAGTTGGTTAAGCATCTGACTCTTGGTTTTGGCTCAGGTCATGATCTCACGGGTTGTGAGTTCAAACCCTGCATCAGGCTCTGCACTGATAGTGTGGAGTCTGCTTGGAATACTCTCTCTCCCTCTTCCCCTGAACCTTCTCCCATTTGTCCCCCCCTCTCAAATAAATATTAAATTTTTAAAAATTTTTTCCAGATTTATTGAGATATAACTGCCATACAACAATTTTTTTTTAAAAAAAAGAGAAAGTGATTTTAAAGATACAGGGGGGGGGGGGAAAAGAAGCTAGCAATTAGAGCATGGTCCCCCTAAGGAGGTGAAAGGAAATAGGATCCTCCTAACAGAAAGCCTAGAAGAGACCCCCTTCCATTGTCATAGGAGGGAAGGAGGAAAGTATGATTTCCATGCAGGAAGTCTGAAAGCAGAATGGGAGACTGAAACTATTCTACTTTGATGGCTTCTCTTTTCCTCATGAAGCTGAAAGCAAGGTCACCTGATGAAAGTGAGAGTAAGCGAGGAGGTAGGAGATTTAAGAAGAAAAGAGAAGTTCTAAATATTCTGAAAAAGAGGAGGGGGTTTGTCAGAACTCTTCGAGAACCCTGTTGAGTGTGAAAATCATGCACAGAGGCTGGCACCAATCCACAAGTGTGTATGAAGTTTGTCCAGGAGCACTGAAGAACATGGATATTCTTTCAGAAAAGGGGAAGAATTAGTTGGTCCAGGGTGGGGTTTTTCTAAGTAGTCAGACTGAAAGACAACAGGAGAAGAGAGTTGGGGACTTAGGAAGCAAGTATTTGAAATAATGAAGCATGGAATTTATTTGAATGGGGAAGGTAGTGATAGAGAAAAGAGGAGTCAAGAGACTAAATGTCCCTGAAAGACTGAAGACAGATGTGGTGGGGCTCATAGAGGGGGGCTGGTGATCAGATAGCTGAATGTCCAAGTTTAATACTTCAGTATAGCTTTTCTGAATGCTGACAAGATTCCAGATGCAGCCATGATCCTGGGTGGCTGATGTGGAGAAAAGATAAAGGACACTGGATATGAGACTTAAAGGATTATCCATGGGATGGTTTCCATTCCTCAGGTGATGTCTTCTTTGAATAACCTGAGCTTCTTTTTTAGTGCATGTTATTTATAATTAATGCCTCATAAGCAATTTATCAAATTACATTATGTCACAAATATACAGAGAAATATTGAAATGTGAGGTTATTCTTTACAATTCAATTCCAGTTTTCTGGGTCAATTAAATCCTTTACTTAAACATATTAACTTCAGAGATGTATTTTTTTCAGAAGAGAAAACAGGTGGGTTTCTTAAACCAGGCTGCTCAGAAGAGTTCCTCATTTGGTTTTCTAATTATAAAGCACAGAAGGAAGGTTTGGTTTGAAGTTTTAATTTACCAGAGCTATACAGGATTAGTTTTTCTTCATGCAATCCAGTATTTGACAGTTGTTAAATATTTGCTTTAACCGTGAATTTATTTTGAGTACAACACAATTGCACCTACTATCTCTGCATGGCTCTCTTAGGAATTGGCATACACTCATAATATTTAACTAGAACAATGAATGATTTAAAAATAGAAAATGCACAAATTACTGCACTCCCTTGGAAGCACATAAGCTCTGACAGAAAGTAGAGTAAAGTGGTTGTGTAAGGAGCTTCAACATAATTTTTTTCAAAAAACCTCTTATTTTTATTAGCTTTAAATACATTTAACTCTTCAGTGCAATCTCTTTGGAACACTTGTTCAAAATCCAATAATGTGTGTCAGGCCTGTGATAATAGGCCTTAACTTTTTTCCCTTTGAAATCATAATAAGTCATTATGTAATGATGCATGTTATATATAATTATAAAATATTGATTAACATATTTTAAATTTGTATACATACACATGTATTCATATACATATGGCATTATGTGCATGTATGTGTATATATCCATATATATCCATATATGTGTGTGTGTGTGCATCTATCAGTGTAGATCTGGATATATATATATATATATATATATACTTATCCTCGTCTCAGCATATAACACTATTAGTATTTATTGAAAAGTTGTGATGGATGCATTTTCTTGCCCTGTTTCTTCTGTGATCAATGAGTAAATTGGGTGATGGGAAAAGGATACAGTAGCTTTCTGGTTAGAAATAAAGAAAAAAGTGCCTCTTGGTGCCAAGAAAACAGATATGTCCAGTTGAATGAACATGAACTTGGTCACATTAACTTCATGATCTATATCAACTGTGACAACCGTTCAGTCATTCATGAAACATTTATCAAAGGTCTGCTATGTTACTCTCTGAAGATAAAGTAAGACGTAGCATTTGCCCAAGTCTGGATCAGGCTTGTAACCGATCTAGTTACATTTAACGTTTCATATGTTACCTGTGGAATTGATGTGTATTCACACTGGAAATACTTTTTTATGAATCAATCTGTGCTATTCTCCAGAATTTTAAGAAGTTTTAGTAGTTTTTAATTATAAATACACTGATTCTCATACATCACTCCTGTTTACATTGTCCTTTTTATGACCCAGAGCATATCTTAATATACGCTTGATTATTTATATTTTCTTCAAAGTTTTACAGATCGTTATTGTATTTTATAGTATTTCTTTTGATCCTATGGGGGAAAAAAAGGATATTTGCAATCACCAACATATACTATACAATATGTAAATGCAAACTCACCATGCATAGACTCTCCATGTCTATGTACAGGAGGTGAACATTAGAAGAAAAACACTGATAGTCCAACTATGGGACTTTGCCTCAATTCATATTTTTTCCCCTCAACCATTCCAGATTATAGAGGCTATACATGTGACCAAAGTCTGAGTATGAAGCAACTAAAACTATTAAAGCATAATTATCGCTTTATTACTTTCATTACTTTCATAATCTGTAACAATCATCTACTTATCATCTACTCATCAATAATCTTCTGTATTGATAGACTTTTCTAACCAGATCTAGGTCAATTAGAAGAGCCAGATTATTACATTCATATATTAATAAATATGATGAAAGCTCTGGCTTATAGTTTACTTGTTTAGAGAATGTTTGAAACATGTAAGAACTGTTAATAATCTTCTTTATTATGCCAATTAGCTTATAAAATATCTGACTTTTTAAAAAAGTTAGTTACATTTTAAATATCAAAGATTTGGTTGTTCATTTATAATTCATTTTAAAAAGTTTCACAGATCCTCAGGAATTAAGATTTCCACTAGCCATTGTATTATCAAAATAGAGTCCAGACCCTCGTGGGAGTTCTAGTTGCAGGCTGTATTTATTCAGGCCTGGCATGTCTGTTAGAAGTAGAGATGACTGGGCCTTAGTTCAAAAGATCTGGGATATGGACTAGGAAACGGCACTTTAAAGAAATCATTCCAGGCGATTTTGAAGCACATTCTCAAGTCTCGTTCTGATGAAAGTGTTTTTGAATACATCTTTTCAAAATGCTTATCAGATTGTCATTCCTCTAGCTTAAAACCATCCAACAGCTGCCCCCTGAGTTTAGAAAACTTTCAAACTCCTTGGCATAGCTCCTGCCTCCCTGTCTAAACCTCCATTGGCCAAGTGTTTTCTAATTGGTGAGACTGATTTTATTGGCTTGCTCTGCTTCTAAAATTCAGCAACCTCATTGTGTGCTTGGGGGCTGTGCCTTTGCTGTTTCTTCTGCTTGGATTCTACCTCCTCCATATTTTCTCTTCATTTGGGCCTCAACTCTAACACCACCTCTTTAGCAGGCTTTTTCAGACCACCCCCGCCCTGAGATTCTCCATCAAATCCTTCCTACAATTGCCTGATTAGGCAAACCTGGGCCGTGTGTAAAATATTAGATTTGTTGGACTCACCCCAGATGTCATCAATCAGCAGTTCCAGGAGACGAGCTCAGAACTCTGTATTTTTACTAAGCCACCTGGGTGAGTCATTATCAGAGAAGTCTGGAAAACTATACTGTCAGGTGTCCTAATTACTACCACAGAGGCTATCACTGTCAAAAAAGGAGCTTTTTTTAGGTAAGAGCAAGAACTTTGGGTTGTTCCAAGCTTTGTTCTCAGGAGTTGAACATTATCCGGCACCTTGTAGAAATGGCTCAATAACTATTTCTTGACTGACTTGATGAAACACGGGTTTAGGGAAGCTCTCAGTCTGGTGTTTACAGGGAAGTAATTGGAGCTAGTTTTAGGGTTTAACCATTGTTATTAAAGACAGAGATTAATTTTTAGAGGGTGATGTGAAGTGATTTCAAACTTCTAGCAAAAAAATTATTGTAGTTAGACATTAAAATAAAAATTACTTTTCCTCTCTACACAGCCCTCTTGGTAGGACCTAGAAGGGCTCTGGGTTGGGGCTTTCTCCTGTGACCATCATTTGGACATAATAAATTTGTTACCAACAAATTCTGGGAGTCCAGACCATTCTCAACTCAGGGACTTCGCCTCTTCTTCCTGCTTGTCTGTCAGAATAGCTAGTCTTTTACTTTTAGACACTTCTAGTGTGAGTCTGTGAGTCTGTCACACTTCTAGGTGTGAGTCTGTGTCCCCTGATTTGAGGAGACATAGGTCGAGGTCACTGAGCAGTCTTACCAAAATCTCTCCAGAAGGCAGAAAAGAGGGGGATACAACCCTACCCCTACTCTTTAGTGTATGTATTGCGGGGGGGAAGCTCACAGCACACCGTCAATTCCCTCTGAAAAGTTAATTTTCAATCTCCAATATCTCTTTTGACTCCACCAACCCATTTTGTAGACTGTAAATTGATTCATGGTTAACCAAGAGTTGCAAAACCAACTTGTCCACCTCCTTGAAAAGTCCAATGTAGGTAGTCAAACACCTCCCTTTAGAATATTGAAGTATTTTTCACCTCTTGTTTTATGAACTCAGCCAAAAGTTAGGTAAAGATTCCCAATATAAACCCTTATAACTATAATTAGTGCCATGTAGAAATTAAAATAAGGCGATGTGATAGGATGATTAGACAATTCCTTCAGATTTGATGGTTCAGGAAGGCTTCTACTGACAAGAAAGACTGACCCATGCAAAAGATCAGGAGAGAGATCATTTTGAACAGAGGAAAGAGCTAATGAGAAAAGTCCTAAGGCAGGAAAAAAAAAATTACTTGAGGATGGTCACAGCACAGCAAGCAGGCCAGTGTGGGCAGAGTGTGTGGTGATAGGGAGATAAGTCAGAGCAATAACCAGAGGCAGGACTTGTTGGGCTCTGTAAACCAGAGAAAGAAGTGTTTCAGTTGATGGCTTGGAGGGGGGAGGTAAAGATAAAGAGGAATCAGGGAAAACTCCTCAATATCACCCACTGAGTTGATGCTAGTCATTATAAAAACACAAAGGAAAAGTAGAAAAGAGAGACCCTGCCCTTTTATGAGGAGAAGTCATGTAGCTTCACATCAGGCAGAGACTTTTCAGTTCATGCGACTAAACTTCTGCACAACATTTGACTACTGGATCATCAAGTTTGAATGCTCGCTTTCTGAAAATTAAACGTGTGATTCAGTCATTGAAAATGTTGAAATTCATGCCATTTCCTGGGCTCCTTTTTTGCCCCCCTTCCGGCTGTTCTGGTTCCGAGCCTGCCTTATCATGTGTTTGAATTTAAGCCCAGATTGAGAAAGTAAGGGCTTACAAGTAGTCCTCTGTGTTTTAAAATGTGCTACTAACTGTGTAATGGCCAAGAAATGACTCAAAGAGGAAAGCCAGGAATTTCATTCTAGACTCTCAAGAGCTGGGAACTCAGAAGAGAGCTGTGAGCATCTTCAGAGCCCGTGTTCCCTCTGCAGAGAGAACCTCGTGACGGAAACATCAGTAAGAAGACCGCAAATGTCTATATTTGGTAGAGTGAATTGGAGGCTAGGATCTGGAGGAAAGCCATGGACATAAAGGAAATGAGTTCAATTTGTAAAAAGAAATGAAAGTATGGTGAGGAAAGAGGAAGTCATAAGATTTGTGAGTTCAAGAGAGACACTTGATTTTCCCCTGGCTTGTCAGAATGTAGCTGAATGAGAAGCCTGGGGCCGTAGGAGAAGCTCATGGGACCTGGAGAAGAGATAGAAAGCAGAAATGTTGGATGTTGAAACATGGCTTTGTGACATGGTGGTTCAGAGCATGCATGGGCTCTGAAGCTAATCACCTGGGTCAAGCCTGCTTTCTGTCTGATGAGTGACTGGCAAGGCACTTATCCCTCTGTGCCTCAATTTCTTGACCTGTGAACAGGAATGATAATGCTCCATATCTCCTAGCATTGTAAGGATTCGATGAGTGCATATGTATGCAGCACTTAGAATATGGTCCACACTACGAAGCACAATGTAAAAATAAGTATTAGAGACCCTTGAGATAACACTGAAGTAGCTTCCCCAAGCACACTTGCCAAGATCAGATTGGTAGACAGGATCCAGTTCCTTCTTCTTTGACAGTTGTGATTTGCATAGGTGATCTGTATAGGTGATCTGTATAGGTGATCTTAAGAGACTAGCATCTCTGAGATGGAATCAATTAGAAACAAGGCTCATACACGATAGCAGTAATAAGATGAAAGGCTCAAATAGGATTATGTTAATCTAGGAGCACAGGGACAGATAGAAAAGGATGGAAACAGCAAAGCAAGACAGTCTTGGATTAGGTGGTGAAAGCAAGCAGGAGAGCAAGATTGCAAGAAAGAAGGGTCAAATGGATAGGCTTAGGGTGAGTGGAAGAGAAAGACATGAGATCATTCAAGACAGATGATAAGGCAGTGGCTATATTAAATAAATAAAAAGATAAGTGGGTAGACAGATAAAAGACTTAATTCTTTTAAGAGCTGCTGGTAAGTGAAAAGAATCCATTTTGGCTACAGATGTAAATATGGGAGGAAAAGAGAAATGATGTGTTGAAGCTGACAGATTGCTCACTTCAAAAAGATAAAATGTGTTATGGTGTCACCCACCGAGAGAGAAGCCAGACCCTCGGGAAATCAGTTCTATCTGTTCTCAAAAAATTCACGAGATTTGAAGGGTTAATGTGGAAAAGGGTGTTATTGGTGACAGGAGGCTTTTGGTATTCTTCCTAATACCCAAGGCACAGACCAAACATGCTGCTCCAAGCATAAGGCTAAGAAGGTAAATTTGAAAGAAATGGCTAGAAAACGTGTCTAGTTGTGTCTGCCACATCTTTGTGTGCTCAGTTTAAACTGATTCAAGTGAAAAATCCTGGCTGATCAGCTTTCACAGCTGCTTTGCCATAGGGAGCAGCTGCTGCTGGTGCCAAGTGAAATACTCACATAGGATGCCAACAGACAGACAGGGTGCAGACACCAGACTCAGAGGGCGGAAAGCGCTAAGCACAGTGGGAAACAGTGTTTCAGGTTTCTGAGTTAGTACCTTTCTAAATTTCATTGTATTATTATTATCTTTTTTTATTGAGGCATATTTGACATACAACATTATATTAGTTTCAGGTATACAATGTAATGATTTGATATTTGTTTCTTTAATGTTTATTTATTTTTGAGAGAGATGGCACAAGTGGGGAAGGGGCAGGGGCGGGGGGGACAGAGGATCTGAAGCAGGCTACATGCTGACAGCAGAGACCCCAATGTGGGGCTCGATCTCCTGAACTGTGAGATCATTACCTGAGCTGAAGTCAGACACTTAACTGGCTGAGCCACCAGGTGGTCCAATGATTTGACATTGGCATATATTGTGCAATGATCACCACAATAAGTCTGGTTAACATCCATCACCATACATAGTTACCAAATGTTTTTCTTGTGATAACTTTTAAGATTCATTTTCTTAGCAACTTTCAACTATTCAATACAGTATTATTAACTATAGTCACTGTGCTGTACGTTACATTTTCATGACTTCTTTTATAACCAGAAGTTTGTAGCTTTTGAGTCCTTCACCCATTTGCCTACCCCCAGCCTCTGGAAACTACCCATCTATTCTCTGTTTCTATAAGCTTGTTGTTGTTGTTGTTGTTTGTTGTTGTTGTTATTGTTTAGACTCCACAAGTGAGATCATATGGTATTTTTCTTTCCCTGTCTGATTGATACCTTTTTTAAAAGTCAAAGGTAGATAAGCAGAGATGATGCAAGTATTCTGTCAAGTACTTTGTCAGCAAGCAACAAGACACATGAGGCTCGACTGCCTCTCTTCTTGCTTCTGTTAGGGCATGAATTTCCAGGCTTAAGTTCTAGTATGTGATCAAGTGTAGCTAAAGCAATGTCATTAATACAACTACATTCAGCAATACAGAACTCACAACTTCACCAAGGACAAGAGAGTACTAAAGTAAGGAGCCAAAGAAGGGTGGGTGACTGTTGAAATCATTAAACTCTCAGGCTCTTGGATTTTGTTATCAGCATGGCTGATAATATTTCAAAGTATCTGGATTTCCCACCCAGGCATTTGAAGCCAGAACTGGGTTTGGGAGTAGGGATGAATTTAAGAGAAAAGAGGGAACTTTGAGATAGTGGAGGTGGAGGTAGATACTATGTGTTTAGGGAGGCTGAATTTTCAGTAAGGACAGGAAGAGAGATCAGGGAAGATCAAAACATCACATCTAAGCAGCAGGTAGAGAGAAAAAATCTAGGATTAGAAGTGATGGATTGGCCATTAGGAGGAAGTGTAGAGGCAGGAGAACGGGAGGGCCAGTGAGGGATGGCCTGATAGATGAGGGAGTCTAGAGCTGTCCTCAGAGCCAAGGGTGTGTAGGTGGAGAGAGCATTCTGGAGCAGCTGCAGCTGAACTCATAGCTGAAGGAAGTGCATTAAGGGCATAATGTGGTTTAGGATCCACATCTGAAGCAAAGTCAGACTGGAAAGACATTCAAGCAAAAGCCATCAAGGATTCCTAAGATAGCAAGATCAAGAGGCAAAGACAGATAAGGTGAAAAATCAACACACCTCATTTTTTTTAATTGTGTCCTTGGATTTAACTCTGAGTTTACTAAATCAAAACATATTAAAAAATTAGCAAAGTTGGGGCGCCTGGGTGGCTTGGTCGGTTAAGCGTCCGACTTCGGCTCAGGTCATGATCTCACGGTCCATGAGTTCGAGCCCCGCGTTGGGCTCTGTGTTGACAGCTCAGAGCCTGGAGCCTGTTTCCAATTCTGTGTCTCCCTCTCTCTCTGCCCCTCCCCTGTTCATGCTCTGTCTCTCTCTGTCTCAAAAATAAATAAATGTTAAAAAAATTAGCAAAGCTTTCAGAACTTCTAATGACTCTAACATAGACTTTCTCTATTTCTCTCACCCCACAAACAGTGATATAGGAGGGAATTTTAAATACACATCATTTAGAACAGATTAATGTATTATAGGAAGCAATTTGGTTAGCAGGAAACCAATTTTCTCTTTATTGGAACATGGTCAGCTTCCTAAAACATTCTAGTTCCTTAAAAAATAAAAAAGCTGAAGAAATATAGTCTACTTTGCAAAATGAGTCAAGGCAATCTGAGTCTGAAAAGTGGGAGGAAAGAGGTAGAAGTGGAGTATATACCCCAGAGGACCATAAACAGGGCTTGCTGAGGTTGCTAATTTCAGTTCACATACAACCTGAGTGTCTGGGGCCAGATTTGTTTAGCAGGAAGAGGAAAGAAACTGGAAATGAAATGTAGGAAAGTCAAAATTACATTATAAATGGATCAAAAAAAGCCCTCCCACTTTGCCTAGATTGGTGCAGTGTCGAGGACTCGGCCTCGCAAACATTCAGAACTGTTTCTGAGCAATTCTGCCCCATTAGGCTCAACACAAAGCCTGACACCTAATCCAGTTCCTGATTTTGTGATCTAATCCAAATAACGAATCCAAGACTTCTCAAATCAAATTCTGCAATGTGATTCATGAATATTAGATTTTAAGACACTGACAAGTATTATTTTCTATAGAATGAGAAATCCATACAACATTGTCTGAAGCCCTGTAAGATGTATCTATCTTGCTCATCTGGTGAAACAAGATGCTCTGACAAAAAAAAACACACACGGTTTGCTCAGAATATCCTGAATTATGTTAAGAAGACTTTTCCATAAGTGAGCATCAGATTGGTGATGAAGTAACGAATTACCAAAGTTCAGTTGTATTTTAAACACGGAGTTATTGACTTCTTGAAGGAATTTTTCACAGAGAAGACTTACAGATGACTGGGGGATTACTGCTGATATTAATTCAGTGGGTGCATAGCAGTTTTCTCCAAGCAAACACAACCCCAAATTTATGTAATAATAGGAGAAAATGTTATTTCTCTAGAAGTTCCAGAATGTAAGCCCATATACTAGAAAGAGGAGTTTGCAGAGAGGACTGTTAAAGCTGTACATAAAGGTTTCAGAAAGACTTTGATCAAAATGAATCAGAACTGTTGTATTTCAGATGATTTTTTTCTCATTATCATTCATTATATGGTTTTTTAAATATCTTCTTTTATTGGTATTTTGTTGATACTAGTATTTTAATTTTTTTTTTCAACGTTTATTTATTTTTGGGACAGAGAGAGACAGAGCATGAACGGGGGAGGGGCAGAGAGAGAGGGAGACACAGAATCGGAAACAGGCTCCAGGCTCTGAGCCATCAGCCCAGAGCCCGACGCGGGGCTCGAACTCCCAGACCGCGAGATCGTGACCTGGCTGAAGTCGGACGCTTAACCGACTGCGCCACCCAGGCGCCCCATACTAGTATTTTATAATATCTACGAGTTTATCTCCATCTTTCTTCCCAAGACTGTCATGTTCACAACGCGGGTATCTTTGCTCTGGAGAGAATGACTTCCAGCAGTGCTTCTCGAACCATCTACATTGAAGAACTAGCTTTTTTAATGTTCTCTTTTTGTTGTGTATCAGTTCTATCGTACAACAGTGGAAATGAACTACTGGCAAAATGAAATTAATAAAGCAAAGGTGTATAGACATAAGCCACGTTTTTATTTTTAAATTCAGTAGTTTTATACTGTTCTGTCAAATTGCTATAAAAGTTTTTAAATGCTTACTCCCAACATTTCTGTTCATGGATTAGCAACACTGGCCCAGGGTTTACAGTTTGGGTTGCGTTGACTTGGAGGGTTCAGATTAACCAAAACTAGCATGATTACCTACAGTATAGAGGGACATTTGAGTGATAGGGGTCCTATCCTACTCCATAGAGTAACTACAGAAACAAATAATATCTTATGGTAGCATGTTTTTTTACTTCCCAAAGTCTTTTCATGTTCATGTTCCCATTTATCTTCAGGACATACTGTTGCAGGCAAATGAAAGCTTATTATTTTATCATCAAGAAGCCAACATATCTTCATCATGGAAATGCATTTACTTAAGTGTACATGTTTTGGCTACTATTTGCTAGTATCATGATATAAAGATCTGAATAGAACACACCATATGCAAAATAAAATAAAATAAAATAAAATAAAATAAAATAATAAAATATAAAATAAAATCAGAAAAGAACACACTGTATATAAACCACACAGTGAACTGAGCTACTGACCATTTTTATTCAATTCAAGAAACATTTACTGAATGCTCACATTCAGTGCTGTGCACTGTGCTTGACTTCATATGTGGGGAATCTGAGAGGTGAATAACATGTTTCTTGCAGTCCAACAGGGCAGGTGAGGTAGCTATCAGTACGTCTAGTGCAGGGCACAAATGCAATAGCGGTATCACGTGAGCGCTAAACCAAGTGCTCTAAGAGTTGAGGAGAGGCTAATTTTGGCAGAGAGAGTGGCATTTGGGTTTGGTCTTGATGTAGTGTAGCTGTTGACACTGCTGCCATGGACTTCTGCTAAAGAGGTAGAATAACATGAGCAAAGTCACAGAAGTATGAAAACACAAGGGGAATCTACAAACCAGTTCATCCGAGCTGGGCTTTGCATATGCGAGGGTGACTTCTGGGAAATAAAGCTAAAAAAGTAGATATGTACTAAACCATGGAAAAGTGAGCTAGGAAGCCAAGAAGTCTGGGTCTTTTGGCTGTGCATCACTGAGTGGAGCCTCTCTGCTCTCAACCCTACTCACCTTGACTTAACACTTAATCTCAATCCCCAGAATGCAATCTTGACAATACAAAGGAGAACAAAAATAGATATTGCAGAAGGCATGATGGGGAAACACAAAAAGAGAATTCCATTATGTAATATACAGCAAAACCTAAGCAAAAGTCCTGATTAAACATTTATGTCCTTCTGAAGGACTCACCAAGTTTCTTAATGGCTACAAGATAATTCATCTCTTTTAACTTTTCCTTTTCTTTCCTAGGGAAATTAAAAATCTCTCTCCATAAAAAAAAAATCTCTCTCCATGTGTAATTTTGCATTTCCATATTCCTCATCCCATTCACTAAACAAGACATTATCATTAATATCATCATCCTTAGAATCTATTACAGGAAAGGTATAAATAACATTCAGATTTCTTTCTTTCTCTCCAATGGGAATGGTGACATACAGAGATATTTGTTAGATGATTGCTGGCATTAAAATAGTTAGGGGTGCCTGGGTGGCGCAGTCGGTTAAGCATCCGACTTCAGCCAGGTCACGATCTCGCGGTCCGTGAGTTCGAGCCCCGCGTCAGGCACTGGGCTGATGGCTCAGAGTCTGGAGCCTGTTTCCGATTCTGTGTCTCCCTCTCTCTCTGCCCCTCCCCCGTTCATGCTCTGTCTCTCTCTGTCCCAAAAATGTTGAAAAAAAAATTAAAAACAAAAAATAAAATAGTCGTGCAGTGTAAGGGGTTAAGGACCAGGGCTAAGCCATAGAAGCTGCCAGAGAGTTGAGAAGCAGAGACAGAAATGAGGACAGAAAACACATGGTATTTGAGAAACAGAAGCAACAAACCCTGAGCATGACCTTCAGATCCACTTTTAGCTCCAGAGCTACTTGACTCTTTCTTAGATACCTGCACAATGGTCCTTTATAGCCTTACATCTCTTTTTATTTAATTTAGCTTTAATGAGTTTTGATGATGAAGATACACTGCACTTACTGCCTGATTATAAGGAAAAGGAAGATAATAACTGCATACATTACCTTCAAAAATGCCCAAGTCACATTATAGTATAATCAAGACCGGGTATTAACTGTCTCCAGAATAATCCAGGCTGATCTTTCTCTCCCTAGTCTTACTGAAGCAGAGGCTGGGAATCTATAGTTTTAAGTTGCAAAACACTTATTCTTGGAAGTTATATTTCCTAATCAACGGAAACTTATGTAGGAAGAGGAAGGACTCTGGAAAATAACTGCATCAGGATGGTGGACGTACAAACTGCTTTGCAGCTCTCCACAATTCCTCCCTTTTTATGAAGGAGAATGGCGAAGAAAACGTAACAATATAATATGAATTCAGAAATGAATTTAAAATTAAGTTAAAAGAGATGAATTTCTTCTCAAATCAAGTAAAAATTTAAAGCTAATGGGTTTGTGATAAAAATCATAGAATCTTGACTCTGCAAATGGTCACAGGCTTTGTAGGCTGAAGTGAGCGCGAGGGTCTGTGTACCCAGCATAAAGATTCTTCTCACCAGCCACACTTTTACATTGTCTGTATTGTCACTTTGGCCATGAAGGACGTCAGTAAATACAGCACCCTCAGGAAAGCATAATGGGGGCTCATGGACACACTGCCAAGAGAAGACGTGAAGTCACCAGCATGGGACAGAACAGGCTCTCGGTTTCAGAACATTGCATTTGATGATTAAAAAGGGCTGGTGGCTAATAAAATTCAGTGATTATGATATGATTTCCCCAACGTTACTTAAGGTAACACCAAGGTTACTCAAACCAAGTATTTTAATGAATTCACAAAGACCCAAAGCCATTTCTAGATTTCCCAGCTGTAAGAGTTCTAAAATATAACTATCACATTCAGCTCAACAGAACAGTAAAGCAAAAACGCTTATTGCTGGTGACATTCCAGGGAACAGTTAAAATTGCTTTATAGCCTTTGGTAATGAGAGTGGACAGCAGTATAACAATACATAATAAGGTGAGTTTAGTTTTATGTCCTGAGAACAATCTGCTTTACCCTTATGGTTCAGTTCTTTAAACTGTTTCTGTTTTAAGTAATTACAAAGCTAGCTGGCAAGTGACAGTTATAACCGCTGTAGCAAATGGACTTCGTTGTAGTGTTGTAGTTTACCCCTGAGCACTATTATCTTAGACTTCTAGGGCATTCCGTGTCAGTGAGGATGTCACACAAAACAAATGCCTCCCGACTTGCCCTAGACTTATAAGGCTCTCCTTCAAGCGACACCAGCTCAGGTGTGTGGCTGGTCGTGTTTTCCAAAGGGTGATACATATAATGCTGGTTATGCTTGAGATGCTATTAGGAGTCACAAGAAAAAAAACATGTATTTGTTTTTAGTAGTTACGTTTCTATTTGGAAATTCTCATATGGAAGTTAATATAAAGACTGCATCAAATGCATGATTTCAGAGGTATTAATGTTTAAGATGGATGTATTTTAAAAGTTCATACAAAGGAAAATATTACAAAAGTAACCGTGTAAGTGACATGTGGTGGAAAAGGCAAAACTTCTGATGTTGCCGTGTAATGACTCTGGCAGGGAAGTCTCCAAGATGGCTCTGTGGGCCTCAACTCCTGGTATTCATGCCCTTGAATACTTCCTTCCCACATTGAATAGTGCCCACTGGTAACTGATAGGCTATTGTGGAAGTGAAAGAGTCTGACTTCCAAGACTAGGACAGTTTTAACCTTTGGTCATTCATTCTGAGGGGAGTCAACTGCCATGCCATGAAGAAGAGCCCTATGAAGAGTTCCGTGTGCTGAATAACTGAGGCCTCCAGCTCACAGCCAGCAAGGAATGTTATCTTCTTGTTGACAACCATGTGAGAGAGCCAGCATCTCTGACTGCAGCTTTGTAAGGCATCCGGGGCCAGAACTACCTCAGCTAAGACCCTCTAGAATTTCTGACTCATAGAAACTGTGTGAGATAATATGAGTTTACTGCTGTTTTAAGATGCTAAATATGGGGGGAATTTGTTAGCAGCATTAGATTGCCAATAACAGATAAAGAATACCATACCATGAGCAACACTGGGAAACAGTGACAGGGAATCCCATTTACCAGAGCTCCTACTTAGTATTGTTTTTCCTCCTCTTCTCTGAAACTTCTGTTCCACAGAGCTGAAGTCAGATACCTCTTGCTTCTGTTTCTGGCTCAGTCTGCACATGGTACCTCCTACCTGACAAAGTGTTTACTGTCACTTATTCCTTCTGACAAGAGGATTATAGGCTTTTAATGAGTACAGACTCCGTAGCCAAAAGAAATGCGGTGTCTTCCCCACAGGAGGTCGGTCTGAGAGGTGTGACCTAGATCAACAGTTCTGAATCCCACACGTTAAGTGATTTGCTATTTCTCTTGTTGTTTTTCTGCTTGGGAAGGGGCTCAAAGCAGTCGCCATCTCTCAGTTCCACCCTCATGTGCAACCGTATAGCTTTCCTGGGCCCCTACCTAGGTCCAAGTAAATTGAGAGTTATAAAGTTGTAATTTAATGCTTTTGTTTTCCCCCTACCAACTTCAAAAATACATTTTAGTTATCTTTCTTATTAGCTAACTTTTTCCTCACGTTAGCAGAAGCAGTTTGCTTTAGAAAGTTCCTTGAGCCATTCATCCAGCTTCTCACCTTTACTCAGAGGACTTGGGGGGGAAGATTCCCGTGACGCTGTCTCTCCCTTAGATTAGGAATCAAAGAGCTAGTGGAAAGAGCATGGAGAGAGAGTAAGGAGACTTCAGTTCATTTTCTACATTTGCTCACGTATCCCCACTCACCTTTTTCTATTTCCCAAATATTCCTCATCCTGAACGGAAGTTTCTTACTAGGTCTTGGGTATGCATGTTGAAAATTAATTTGGTTTCCACTGTGTTCTGCTATGTCAGCATTTCCATAATTACACACCGCGATTGGCTGTCTCCCAGATGATTGCTAAAATTATATATCATGGGATTTAACTACAGACCAGACCATGGTGTTTTTTAATCTTTTCTAGAATTCCTTCCAAATAACTAAGGACTAGGGAGCTAATCATCCTCTTTCGGGTGGGGCGGGGTTCTAGTTTGGGCCTTTTTAAGCACCTCTCTTGCAACAGAACAGAAGTTCTTTATCTTTTAACTTTTTAAGCTGCTTTGGTTCATGGTTTTGGGGTGAAGGAACAAGACCTGCATTTCTTTATAACCCCATGGCAAGGGTCTGGTCATGAGCCAGACTCACTAATAATTTGCAGGATGTCCTGACCCACAGACACATTATTTGCCACATAATAAACTAATAAATACTAAATTTTGGGAATACCTAAATCCCATACTATCACTTCTTGATTCTACCTCAGGAATCCTATTTTTTAGTATCCACATCACAAAGAACCCAGGTGAAAGCAGACATTGGTAGAGATGTAAACTATACCAGGAAAGCTAACTTCTAGTTCTGGCTCTAAATCTCTAACCATGACATGGGCAAGCATCGTCACACTCCATCTCTAAGATAGGAGGGTTGGAATAAATGACCAAAGATCACTTCCAGCTCTATAGGCCTAGAGCCTCGGTAACAGTGATGACCACTCAAGACACCCACCCTTCCTGTGGGCACATGTTTTCTCAGCCCCTTTGTCCTGGTGTTCCTGCTCACTGGTCCTGCACATTGGCTAGTTTACTGTCATAACCAAGCCAGTTCCTTTTCTTTGCTCTGTCCTTTGTTTTTGTTTGTTTGTTTAATTCTCCATTCTTTATATCTCCTAAAATTTCTACAAGGGAAAGGGGGCATGATAAAGATTTTCTACCTCTTGATATGAACTATGCTCTTCTAGATTCTTTAGAAAATAGATCTGAGGGGCCCCTGGGTGGATCAGTCAGTTAAGTGTCTGACTTTGGTTCAGGTCATGATCTCCCAGTTTGTCAATTTCAGCACCCCCCCCCCCCCCCCACCGCACTGCGCTCTCTGCTTTCAGCACAGAGCCCGCTCGGGGTCCTCTGTTCCCCTCTCCTTCTGCCCCTCCCTCAGTTTCTCTCTCTTTCAAAAATAAATACTTTAAAAAAAAGAAAAGAAAATAGAACTGAAAAGGGCCTTCCAGAAAAGTTGTCACCCAGTCATTCTTTACATTGTCTATCATTAGAGCACGTATGTTCCCTTTTAATTATTTGGTTATTTATTGATTTTAGGTCTCTCCCACCAGAATGTACTCTCCATAAAAAACTTCCATCTGTGTGCCATGTTCATGTTTTAGCCTGAGTTCTTAGGCCATTGTTTGACAAAATAATAATTGTGGTTGTTTTTATCAGCTTATATGCTCAGTATGCTAAATTAATTAATTGAACCAGAATCCCTTTCAAGGAAATCTGGCTTTTGAGGAAAGGATGCCCCCAAAGACATCAGAGCTATTTAGAAATAGCAGTGGTTCAGAAAACACTTAATGTAGTCACATTGAATCATCCCCAGTGTGATATGAGGCAGAAAATCGAAAAGAAAGGAAAAATTCCTAGACAGAAAAGTGCCTAGTAAACCTTCTCTAAATAGTTGGCCGCTGTGTGGCACGTGGTATGACTGGATAAAGAAACCTAACAAACACATTTGGCTTGGAGAATTCTGGCTGTAATTGTACTTTACATCTCTTTCTGTGGTCAGACATAAGGTAAAGATGTTAGGGGCACTATTTTTAATGATCATGGCATCTTAGATTATGGAAATTTCCCATTTGTTTTGAGCTCAATAAAGATAGGCTTTACAAATCTAAACCTGAGCTTGTTTTTTAAGTAGGAGCTGTTTCTGAGAAAAAATATTAAATGGAAGGGAGAGAGTAAGTGAAATGTTAAGAATTAAAATTCATGATTCAAAGGCTAGTTCTACTTTGTAATTTGGTTTGAAAGAAAGAATGGACTCTTCGATTTCAGTAATAAAATTATGTCTGAGTATTCAACTGGCATTTTGGAACTACATTGCTTATTTATTCATTCAAAAGCCCTTTGAAGGGCACCTGCGTGGCTCATTTGGTTGAGTGACCAACTCTTAATTTCGGCTCAGGTTCATGGGACTGAGCTGCTGGGCTGTATGCTGACAGTGAGTAACCTGCTTGGAATTCGCTCTCTCCCTCTCTCTCCACCCCTCCAGTCCCCCTCTCAAAGGTAAATAACTTAAAAAAAAAAACCCTTTGATATAATTATGGAAAGAAATACAAATTTAAAAGATCAAAAAGATAGATAAAAGCTCAATTATTTCTATTCCTTTTATATAAATCTAAAATTTAAAGATATGACCCACTGAAATAGTATGTTTCAGAGAAATTTTGCTGTTTCTTGAAAAAATATCCTGAAGTACTTAACTTATAAAACTGATATGTCAAACTGAAATTGTTTTGAGTTCTGCTATTCCATCATAAACAAATGTGTCATAATTATGACATTGCTATCAGCACAGTGGCACCTATTAATGTCTCTATTTTTATAATTAAAATTTTAGTTTTGAAGTTATTCAAGCAGAAGTTTAGAAACATATTTCCTCTAGTACTTCTTAAGAAAATTACATAAATATTTAATTGAATGGAATTGGCAATCAACACGCTTTTTTGATGAATGTATAAGGAAGTTAGGAATGAGTAAATGTGATCTGAAAATCTAAGTAATGGTAATGAGAATCAGTGACAGTGACAAATTTAATTTCCATATGATACTTTAAATCCAGAGGATAACCTTAAATCTCTACATGACACAAGACAGTTCATTCACCACAAAACCTTAATTTTTTAATTTTAAAGATTAGTCACACTCAGTGACTTATAAAATTGTAAAAGCAAAGAAAAATAAAGGGAAGAAAAAAGTAAGCCACAGTAAAACCATGTGGAGAGAATCACTGCTAATATTTTTAAGTATTTTATATTGTTTTTCTATTTTTTAAATATAATGAAGATCCTAAAGCTTGCACGGACTTTTACATATTGGTTTTAAGAAGAAAACCTGAAATTTAATTTTTCATAATTATATAAGTCATATGCTACAGTGCCTGGGTGACCTAGTCAGTTAACTGTCTGACTCTTAATTTCGGCTCAGATCGTGATCTCACAGATCGTGGGTTTGAGCCCTACCCAGGCGCCTCAGTGCATAGAATTCCAATTTGTTATCTCTGTATCATCCTTTGAAATAGCAAAATACTGAAAACGTCAATGTTCATCAGTGGCAGACTGGTTTCATAATTTATGGTGAATCCACAAAAATAGAATACTATGGAGCTATAAAAAAGCCATAAAATGGTGAAAAAAATCTCTCTGAAATGAAATGAGTTGAAAAATAATAATTAAAAGTCTCCACAATAAATTTTAAGTGAAGAAAAGCAAACTGCAGAAATTGCAGTATGGTGAATCCTGGAGAGAAAGATATTTTATTAAAAAGTTTTCATCTTGGGGTGCCTGGGTGGCTCAGTTGGTTAAGCGGCCAACTCTTGATTTCAGCTCAGGTCATGGTCTCACAGTTCATGAGATTGAGCCCCACATCGGGCTCTGCACTGACAGCATG